>NC_087476.1:19203903-20453903 GCF_036417665.1 Passer domesticus | reverse complement strand
TCAGGCACAGCTTGGGTCACAATGTCATGGACTGTTCCTGAAAAATCAGTGCAAGCAAAGGGGAAAGTCATGCACAGATTGCAAGGTGTGTTCTGCCACTTAGCCTCAAGGACCCAGTGTCACTGGACTGTTTTACTCAGTGGCATAGACAAAGCTAGAGACTACAAAGGTCTGACCTTTTCCCCCGAGTCTGAGAAGAAAGACCATCCTTAGGATACCTCAGATTTGGTACTTGAATGACAGAACTGCCCAGGAAATCTTGTAGCCTGAAATTTGAGAGATTTCTGTCATCATAAATGCTTAGGCTGTGTAAAGTTTTGTGCCAGAACTGGTTGATGCCCTTTCTTCCAAAGGCTCTGCAGGAAGTCTGCACCTTTAAAGAGCAGCAGGCCATGCTTTGTGAGCCACATTTAAGACAAATGCCAGGTAAAGCAACAGCTGCTGGGAAACATGCACCCTTCCTGAGCCATCCTTGCAATCAGAGGCAGTCTGGCAGTCTGCAGTTTTGCCATAAATTACATAGCAACAAAAGTGATGAGGAATTGTTTAATAAATTGCAGGGGAAATGGCTCTTAGGCTGACTGGATTACTTTTAACACCTTTGAAATTTAGCAGAGAGGTTTTCACCATACTTTGGGAATTCTCAGTGGCAGGTGAACACAGCTAATGAACAGCTTTCAAAGAGCCTAAACTTAGCTAAAGCCTATTCATGAATCCCTTCAATAATCAAGAGCAACAGCAGAAGAATGAGATTGAGAAGACAAAAATCTATAGCTTGACTTTACACTGTGTACAAAGTAAGGAGCTGACCCTTATATTTGATTTTTTAAGTAAAAAGGTAAAGTATCATTACATTAATACTTCACTTTGCCTCTCATCACCTCACTCCTGTCAGTACAATTCAAATGGTGTTGTTGACTCTTGATGCCACTGCTACATTCTGGACTAGCTGGACTCCACCTACATTTCCACATTGTGCTGTTGTTGTGTCCTGTCTTTGAACTGAAATGTTTGCAATTTGCCCTGCTGCAGCTTCTGCCCTTGACCATGAATGCACAATCCGCCAGATATTCTTCCATTCTCTTTGGCTGCTGAACAATGAAACATGTTTTGGCTCTTCTCCTCAGCAAGTAAACAGTTAATGGGAGCTTGATTCCACACTGATCCCTGACCTCCATCCTGATATCACTGAAAACCCGGGATAGCAGCACTTTGCAAAGCTGGGCCTTACATGCCGGCAATACCTGTTTGCAGTGAACAGACTATAAAAGAGCTCTACCTGAAGGGAAACAAATCTCATGGGCAGGCTGTCTCTAATCTGTCTTCTTTATAGAAGGAGTTACGACTGCTTTGTTGCTGTTGCTCTGTTGTTGTTGCCTTTTTAGGTTTTTTTATTTTTTTTAAGAGAGAGAGCTGAACTACTATTGTAGTGATTGAATTTTTCTGTTTGGTAAGCAGTCTAAATTTCCTTCATTACCAGCTGCTGCCCAATGTAACTGTAATTGTGCAGATTATTTTAGAGATGAGTGGAATTTTGAGGTATGTTGTATGGTGCTGAATTGCTTGTCAGGGAAATTTAACTGTAAATGTAACAATATATGAACAGACTGCATGAAATCTGCAGTCATGTGCTCATGATATCACCACTTTTCCATTTTAAAGACAAACAGGCAGGCTGGATGACTACTGAACAAATGAACAGATGTTCCTTCCTCATCACTGAGCACACTGAGTGTCATACTAATTTATATGACCTGGAAAGGATGTTTTTATAAAATATTTTGGATCTGGAAAAGCAGAATAATTATAAGACCAGTTATTTAAAGTTTCAGCACTGAAGCACAACCCAATATTTGACTGTAAACTGTTTGATCACGTCTTCAGTCTCTTGCTAACAGGAAGACTGTTGCCTTGAGCAATTTTAGCAAGAGCAGGATAACTGCCTTAAAAAGGCTGCAAGCCTGGATATGTCACTGTGGTGGTTTAGAACCAGGTGGGAATTAAGCTCCAAATAATCTGCTCCCCTTCCCTGCACCTCCCTCCAAGGGACGAAGGCAGAGAGATGGGTCAAGATTACAATTTCCTGAAGGCAAAGAGCAGTGGGCTGAGAAAGAACCAATAACACCAACAATATTAATAAGGAAAGTATACAAGAGAGAGGGTAATTTACACACAAAAAGGTGCTCACCGCCTCAATTGAGTTCCATGTGGCCACTGAGACAAAGAAAAGATGGTGGACGTTTCCACATTCCACAGCTGGCGTTCCCCTTCCCCAATGAGAAAACTTCAGGATTTTTTTTCTATAACTTGTTTTGTAGCTAGATATTGCAGCAGAAAGGCTGTATCTGGCAATCAGCATTGAAAATTGCCACAAAAAAGCCATTTGGGTAAATACCACTAAACTTCCCCATGGTGTTGTAACACTTCCAGTAAATGACTTGTGCATTAGATGAAGGATATCATCAGGTCACTCTCGGGGAGCTGTTGTAGTCAGTCACACAGCTCTGAGGTGAGACAGAGAGGACAGGGCTCACATGGAAAGATGAAACTTCACATGCTGCAGCCATCCCCCTCTCAACTTGTTGTTTAAACTCCCCTTGCTGTCAGCACAGAGAAATATCTACTCTGGAAGAGCAGGCATCCCTTAAAGTCAGTGATGATGAATAAGCACCTCCAGAAGATTATGATCCCATCTAGTGTAGGCAAAGGATGGGTGTTTGTCACCTCACAGCAAGACTTTCCCTTCCTGGTGACTAGAAGAAACAGATGACTGATAAGATAACAAAAAGCATATTCAAGAATTGGTGGATTTGTGTCAATGTAAAGACTGCATTATAACTTATTTCTCTTCCAAGTACATAAGCAAATTTAACCATTTAGGCTATACCAAACAAAATGCTGCCATGCTATTACAACTGACCTCTGAGGCTGGATAACTGAGGATCCTGTTAATAAGTCTCTTGGGGTGAATTATTAATATGAAACTACTTAAAAAGAGAGATAAATTTCTATATAACACAGAGCCAGCCACTCATAAAAGGACATTGTGGTTTATACTATGCCTCAGACCCACAACCAAAGGTTTTACAACGCAGTCTGGCATCCTGTCTGTCCTTCTCCTCACTCACTGGGGTGTCCAGCTCTAGTGTTGGCTTGTGCAGGGTTGATGAGGTTTTCTCTTGGACCTGTGACAGAAATTGGCCCAAGATGTCCCCAACTCCCCAGAAGCAAAGCATATTAGGTGGGGTAGTGATGCAGTGTGCAGAGCTCCCATCTGTCAGAGGGAAGTCTGGATGGTGGATTTGGCCACCCATGGATGAAGAACAGTGTCTTCCTTCAAAGACAGATTCAGCACTTTGCATACATTTAAGTATAACTAAATGGCACACAAAAAAATTTCCTAATCCTTCTCGGATGGACCTTTCTGGGGTCCATCTCTCTGGTGATGAAAATCCTGGTTCCATGTAGGCTCTTCTTTAGGTACTTTTGTAGATCTGGACCATAATCATTTACCTCTTGTGACAGTCACACATCTAAAGGTGAAGCAAAGGTATGTGATTAGTAGCCACTGGGGCAATCGACTCTTCATATCTTGAAATCTAAATTTTACCCACTAGAAAGGAAGCACAAATGCATCATTTCATTGAGAAGGACACACATTTGAAGTGAGATGTCATGGCAAAAAAATAGTTTTCAAAATAGGTGTTTTAAAAGCAAGAAGGAAGATATTACAGTTCTTTTGTGGTGGGTGAAAGGGAGAAGTCAGTTGGCATGTTATGTGATGTAGAAGCTGGATTAAATACAGAAGGATACTTTCTTCTGTCTACATCTAAGTGACATAATGCTCATGTGAAACCCTGAAGTAAACATTTTCCCCAAAAAGCTGAGATTCTTAAATGACTCATTGAAAGCTTGGATTTTTTTTCAATGCATTAGAGACAGGAAAATCTAAAGACAGTCCCTGAAGAATTAGAGTATTAAACCAGCCAAGTCCCTCAAATACATAGCATGTCCACGTGCTAGTTCAAAATTTCACTCTTAATAGCATAGATGTGAAGCCTTCCTCTGAAGTCAGTGGAGTTATTCTCAGTTACAGTGATGGAAGAGAAAGCACATATAACTCACTGTATGGGGAAAAAACCCAAAAACCAAACCTCAAAACTTGCTATGACTGAAGCTGAGAGCGTGTTTTATTATTTTTTCCAAGCCATATCTTGACATTGCACATGTTATTTGAACAACTTCCTGTTTCTTGAGTCTGAGATAGCACCTGGAGGGCTGGCATATGCACAGTGAAGGAGACATCTGGTCTGGAACAAAGCTGTCTTTTAGCTCTAAATAAACATCACTTTTCCTTCAACCACAAACAGTAGACAGAGGTAGGGATGAAAGCCAGGTGAATGTTCCACAGTGCATATCAAAGTGATTATAATAGGAAGAACTTACAGGGCATGCAATTTAATCACCTCTCCAGGGCATTTTTCTGCTTTTTTGTTTTTGCAGAGGCCTCACTGGGGTTCACCAGGTTTGTTTCAATAGCTGAAGATGACATTGCAGGCCACCCCGTGAAGCTCTGTGGGACAGTATCAGTGTAAAGCCTCTCTTTGCCCAGTTGCCACTGTGGAGGGACTGTGGGGGCAGGCAGGGAAAATGCTTTCTGGAAGAGATAGCTTGAATATGGTACCCAGCTGGTTCCTGTCCTGTCCTGCTGGCATTCTGGCCAGCCTGCCCACCTTGGTCACATACACGGGACTGCAGGGTGGGAGAGGTGCCACAGTGTCAGGGGAGCTCTAGCCTTGTGCCTGTGAAATAATGATGAGGCATTCAACAAAGGCCAGTGCAGGGTCCTACACCTGGGGAGGTACAACCCCATGTACAAGCACAGGCTGAGGGCCAACCTGCTGGGAAACAGCTCTGTGGAGAAGAGGAAGAGGGGTCCTGGTGGACAACAAGCTGCCCATGAGCCAGCAGTGTGTTCTGGTGGCCAAGAAGGCCAAAGGTCTCCTGGGCTCCATTAGGAAGAGCATTGCCAGCAGGTTGAGGGAGATGATCCTGCCTCTCTCTCAGCCCTGGTGAGGCACATCTGGAGTGTCCAGTTCTGAGCTCCTCAAGGCAAGAGAGATGTGGAAATCCTGGAGCAGGTCCAGTGGAGGACAGCAAAGATAAGTAAGGGACTAGAGCACCTCTGTATGAGCTGAACCTGTTCCTCCTCTAGGAGAAAAGACTGAGAGGGGACTCATCAATGTACATAAGAATCTGAAGGGAGGGTGTCAAGAGCATGGAGCCAGTCTGTTGTTGATATTCTAGTCCTTGGCACCATCTGCAAGGGCCCAATATATATAAAGTGGTACACGGAAACATCAGTTTTTAGCCCTGAGCCTGTCAGATATTTGCTTCTAAAATCTCTAAAAGTGACAGGGTTTGAGTGTAAAAATTTGAACTAGGTTCAGTAGTTGAAAAATTTTTGGATGCTTTGCAAATTAGAAACAATTGGCAACCTGCTGGAAAAAATGTCCTTGATGACTTTTGCAAACTGTCATTTCTGATAATACTAGCAAGAAAAGCTATTTTATATCTTGGAGGACTGTTCTTGGAAAGGAATATAAAATATTCACTTTTCTTTCAGGGTGGCAACATGGAAGAAATTGTGCAGCAAAGCTGGGTGTATGACAGGGAAGAGAACATCCTTGCTATTAATGAATACCCACTGGAAGAAGGAGTGTGATGGATCATTGAAGATGAATTTGAGTTCTATGAAGGGTATGATTTCTGGTTTCATGTGGCCTAGAAAAGTAGTGAAAATTTAATTAAGTTCTAGACACTGCCTCTTGGGAAGGTCGCTTCAGGACCCACTGGGATAGATGGATTTTCTTGACAGAAATACTTTTGCAGGCTTCAGTGCAGTGTGTACCTCATGGGCTCAATATATCTGGGGAGTAACTGAGCATGCTACTTCTGTGGTAAGACAGACATCCTGAGCACAGCAAGTGTACATCAGAAACACAGATCATTGATGAAATCCACACACCAAAATCAACCTCTCAACACTCCCAAAGAATCAGACTTTGGAATGGGTGCTGAGGGGTAACCTGCCTCCCCAAGGAGCATCTCCGTGGTTTCTGGGTGCTGAGCAAGCCAGAAGTCCCAAACAAAAGCAGGAAATCCTCCTGTTCTGCCCAGGTGACACATTGAAACTGTAGAAGTGAGTGAAAAAATAGAAGACCTCTTGGAAAGAATATAACTCAAGGACAGAGGCAGGAGATATCCAAAGGAATGCCATGAGAGGCTGCCTGTAGTTCTTAAGAAAAATATGAAATTCTGTGGGACAGACCTTTTTTCACGTTATTTCAAGGTGGTCCTGATAATTTCCTGAACAAATTAACTTGGACAGTCTACCATTCTCAGGGATGGCAAATCCTTTGCTTTCAAAGAGCTCAGCAGATATTTCGCAACCTGCTGCAGGGACAGCATATGCACAACTGAGCAGGAGATAACAGAATTTCTGCTTGAATTTCCACTATCAACCACGGCAGGTTTTCAGCACAGTTATTTCACAAATATACTATGGTTCATTATGAAAGCAGTCTTCTCTCTTAAATTCTCCAAGTACTTCTTGTAAGACTGCCACTAACACTGCTAATATACCCGTTAAAGGTAATTTAAACCTACCTAGAACAAATGTCTTTATGAAAGACCAAAGGGAAAGGGAGGAAAATAACAAGAAATCCTTAGAACAGATTATCATCACTAGTGTGACTGTCTCAGAAGATCAGTGGTGATGATGTCATGCCATTTATGTTCAAATTTTACAGGATTTTATGAGAGAGCGGAAGATTCTCCCCAGACAATCATATGCCATTATTCATTAATCTTGTTTTGCACTTGGTGATGTTTCTGATCTCTCATGACCTTTCTTGGTACCTGTTGTTGGAGGTAGCATGGGTGTAAAAAACCAAAACTCCTTGGTATGATGCCCATATAGAAGAAATTAAATAACAGTTTTTACTTTAGAGTTCTGATAAATACAGGTAGTTCTCAAAGCAGCCATAAGAAGTATTTTCCTCAAGGTATCAGTTGTTTAAAACAGCTGTCAGTACACATCTCAGACTTGCTAGACACTGATAATCTGCCAAGTTACTAACCAGTTTAACACCAAGTAAAAAATTTCCACCTCCTCCCCCATGTATGCCAGGTATCAGAAAAAGAGAGCTCCTAAGGCTAAGACATGAGGCACAGAGAAGTGGGTTTGGCCTTGTAAATTAAGTAAATTGAGTAAATTAAACCTCGTCCTGGGCCTGTTGAAGTGTGTGCACAGCTACTGCTGGGTGATGTTAAACATGTGAAAACTGCTGCAGGACAGGACTGGAGAGACAAAGGGAAAAAGTTAAAATTTGCACATTCAAGTCAGGTAATGACCAGAGTAAAATGCAGCACAAAGGAAAAGGCTTCTAATAAATTCCTACAGTCATACTTCTCTGTGTGGATAAAAGATTTGAAACTGAAGACAGAATCTCTACCAGCTAAACTGACAAAAGGGAGCAGGAGTAAACAGCTGACAAAAAAAATTGTACTTAGCCCAGATATGTCCCTACTGCCTCTTATATGGTCATTCCCTCCTCATTCAGGCTTCCCAGTAAAAACAAACAGTGCTAGAAAGCTATTATTTTGTTCACTGAAAAAAGTGCAAATGCATAGCAAAAATAAATGTTTTTCAAAAGTGGAAATAGTCTTAAATTGCAAAAGGCCTTTGCAGGAAAATAAAGGGATTTGGGCTGAAATGAAAGCGCACATTAATGTTTTGAGATCAAAGCCTAAATAAACCCAGAAATGAAACTGATTTTTTAAGTACACAAACGTAAAAGATAATGAAACTTTAAACATTTTGGTGTATTTTTGTCCAAACTGCAATACCTCATCTCTTTACAAACAGTAGCAACACCAGTGTAAAAACCATGTTACTTACTAATTGGCAATTAACAAAAAAAAAAAGTTTAATGTTTTTAGGCATAGCCCCAGTGCCTTTTGAGAAGTTTCTAGAAAAACCAAAGAACACACACAAAAATAGGAAATGTTTATGGAAATTTGTGTCTTTTGTTTTTGGTTTGTTTTGGTTTTGTTTTTTTTTTTTTGGTTTGTTGGTCATTTAGCTTGGAGATTTTTTTTGTTCATCTGTTGGGTTTTGTTTTATAGTACAAATTAGTTAAAATTAGTTTTGTCAGTTTCATGGTTTGTGATGTTTGGGGTACTTATTTTCAAGCCTTTCTCCAGAGCAGTGGCACCTGACAAAGCTAATATATTTTATTTCAATGAGCCGAGATTTCCACATAATCACTTAACTTGAGGATTAGCTTTTTAAACACAACATTTAATGTTATGTTATAGCTTGTGTTATCAGATAACACTATTTCCTTCACAAAACCTACCAGGGAGCAATTGCATGCTCCAGCAAGTCAATTGAAGTGGCCTTACATGAGAGGGTTTTAACTAGCAAGAAGAGAAATTAGCTAAGAAATGACCTGGTTTCCTGTGCTTTCACACAGTGATATCTCCAGAGGAAAGGCAAGCCCACTGACTAGATGATGGCCTTATCTCATTTACAGAGTGCAGCTTTGTGACTTAGAGCTTTATGAACAGCTTTTTTCTCCAAAGAGGAAAATGTACCAATTTAATTGGCCTGCCTGTTTGATTTGAGCAAAGGCTATTCCCTTGCATGCAGTGCAGCAGCTCAGTGATTTAGATAAGAGCTGTTGCTTGTTCACTTCCTATCAGCCCTGCCCTGCTATGAGAGAGGACAGTCTGCAAACTCCTGAGGAACTGGGGATTAATTTCTTGAGGACCCTGGCACAGGACTTTAAGTCTACTAGATCCTGATGGCTGCTTGAGGAATCCTGCATTACCTATAGAGATCTTAATTGGCTCAACACAAGAATATTCCATTCGCTGTTCAAACAAACAAATTTAAAAAGTGCTAGTTAGACATTCCCGGTGGTGTCAGATCAAACCCTGATCCTAGCAAAATGCAGATGTTATTCTTCTGCTTTTTTGTGCTAGAGAGGCAGCCTGCTAGCTGAACAGCATGCCTTGTCTTATGCTTGATTACAAAAAGCTACATTTTTTCTTACAGCAGTTCAATCTTACAGAAACAGGATAAACAATTTGAACACTAGACCTCAGTAGTGTTAACATCCACCCTGTTCTGTGTCCAGTGCTTTCCTCAGAGCTACTGGAGATACAAATAGTCTTACAGCAAAGCTTTAACAATTGTAGACCCAATAAGTTAGGGAGAGAAGAAGCCTTTAATAAACATACTTTTTAAAGAAAATTATCAAATAGCTATTGTAACCAGTAAGAAACCACAGAATTTAGGCTCTTTTTACATCTTCTGTCAGATTATTCATCAGCATCACTACTACGGATTATAAGCAGAAACATCATGAAAGCAGAAACATCTCACTTTAGACAGCTGTCAGTTTTCAACTTTACAGATTAACTAGGTAGCTTAATACAGAGACATTTTTCCAATGTACTTTACTAACAAATATTACCAATGTCAATCCTACTTATTCTATGGGTGTGAATCAGCTGAGGGTGGGCTGAAGAACATATATTATTATAATTGCCCAAAATAACACCCTTCAGAAGGGTATTTACCCTCACGAGATGATTCAGTCTTTGTCATGTATGGGTACAGTTGGTTTAACTCCCATCCTGGCCTTCAGGATTGTTGCAAAATGTGAAATATGCAAAATTTTCTTAAGAAAGGATGTTCTTTAATTCTTGATCTTTGTATACTTTCAAACCCAATCAATAAGAAGAGAGATTTAAACCATTAAGCAGAGAGCAGCTAACAGGGTCTAAGTGATATCCTTGTGTTAGAAAAGCCAATTACTTGTTGGTAGAATGGCCTTGTTAAGGTTTAGGGCTGGACATGATCTCAGACCTAGGGGGATGTTAACAAAGCTTAGGAGGAAGGATACCTACTGATAGTGGGCACAAAGAATGCACCATTTATGGGCCACAAAAACAACTGGCAGAACTTCCAAGATAGGCAGAAACTAATAAACCCAACTCAGCAACTGTGCTGAAATCAGCTCCAGCTGGGTAAAAGGAAATTCTGGCAAGGGAAGATCTGCAGCCACTGACTCATGGGCCACTGACACAAGAAACCCACTGACCCAAAAGAAGAGAAACACTGAGCATGGGGACTAATTAGCATGAGAAGCAAGAGAATCATTAACCAATAGAAGATAGAATGCTAATTAATAGGAGAACTGTGTAACTTGTGTCCAATGAGCACTAACTGCTTTGTCTGCTAAAATGTATACATAGTAAAAGGTTGTGATAGATGGTGTGCTTGATTTGAGGAATTCCACCAAGCACTCAGGCTTGCACAACTCTGAAATAAATAATCAATGTCTCTCTCGAGTGTTTAATTACTGGCTTGCTGCACACTGGGTAATGAATCCAATTTTTGTGGACAGCACCCCTGCCCTATGAGAACTGCATCTGAGCAGCTGGGCTGTCAGGTAATGCCCTGGAGGAGCCACAGGACACTTTGCAGAGCACAACCCCAGCGCACAGAGGTCACCACGTTCATATATCTTTGCAGGATCAAACATTTCAGTATAAATCTGTCCTTTTTATCTTCCTTGCCTTTCAGTTCTGTTTCATTTGTGGCTGATTTGTTCCTGCAAGCTCTTTGGGAGGCATATTCCTCTGCACCTGGTAGGCTTCTGTTTTTCAAGGTCATTTTACCCATGGAAAGTGATATTTCGACTCTTTTTCCCAAGAGACTTTTACAAAAAAAGCCCTCAGTACACTGAATTCAGACCACTGCCCAGATTTGTGATCATGGCCACTTCTTTTGACACTGTCATTTCTGAGTGAGGCTGTTATCAATCTGCAGGAGGGGAAGAGTGCTCGCTGTCTTACCCCTCTGTCAAGCTTACTACTTCATGTATCAATGTTATGAGTGCAGTTCTGTTTATATTTGTAAAGCCCTGGCAAAATGTTAAGCACTCTAGCAGTGCTGGAAATTAATATTATTTTGCTCTGCAGAGCACACAGCTCTTTCCATAGGACAAGGCAGTTCAAACAGGTCTTGACAGAGTCTGGATAGGAAAACAACACCAAGCCACCCCTTGCTGCATTTTTTTCTGCAGGCAAAAGGCTGGGCTGTATCTGGCTGGAGGTTTTTCTTTCTCTGTGTGTTTCTCTAAAATACACTGAGTCACCACATAACTCACAGCAAGAAAGGTAAAAAAGCTGTCTTTATTCATGTTTCTTTACAGCCCTGATGCCTCTTCATGTTCACAGTAAGTGCAGAAAAACTGTACTTGCTGCGATTTCTTTTGATCTTGGACTGGCACCTGCTGGTGTGGGGAACTGGAGGCTCTGTGATGAATGATGGCTCAGCAGCAGCCAGCTACACAGAGGTGAGAGATCATGGAGTTGATGTGCAAAGGTAGGTCTGAAGCCCCACTGTGCTTTCTTCGATCCCATTCTTAATCCTTCTGGCATCTGATTTGAGAAGCAACAGCTGTGAAAAATGGATAGCAGTTTCCAAGACTTTTCTCCCTGCCAGAAAGCCCTGTGCACTACAAATAGCAGTTCAAGAAGTGTGTGTATTTTATCACTGAGAAGTCCTGGAGGTGCTTACACCCAGAATGCCCCTCCTCATCTCCCTGCTCAAATGGGGCTCTGAGGAAGCACTGGGTGCTTCCTAAACTGCAGTGCTCCCAGCAAGCCATGGGCACTTATCCTGGTTAGTGGTCTCTGAAATAAAATCTAATGAGTAATACAGTCAGAAAGGAAGAAAGTAATTTGGAAAATAACAGAGAGAAGGATAACAGTATTTTTTAAACATTTACTGCTGCATTTGCACCTGCTTGGCCATATTAATCAAGTTTAATAGCCAGACAGAAACAATCTAGATTTTCTACAAAGTTTTAAAGTAAACCACAATGCATAGAGGCATTTTTTTCTGTTTGACTGCTTACTTGAAAAAGTTACAAAAAATGGCTCACCACACCCTCACACACAGACAGCCTGTTTTTTGTTTTCATTTTTTTCACCCAATACAAAGCATGTAGGCAGTGCAACTCATGGTGCCTGAGTTCAATGATGGGGTGAGAAATTTGCCCAGAGTGCCAGTCCCAGCTCCATATGCAGTCACTGGAGACAAGCAATTAGGGCATCTACTCTAAGATTTAATTCATTTGCCCTAATTAAAAGCATCTAGAATTCAGCACATGTTTAAGGATTTTTCAAAGCTGTGATATATGCACTGCTACCTATGACAGACTTGCCTTCCAGCAGCCTACTGGAAGTAAGCCTACCCTACTTTGTCTATGCCCAAAGCCAGTTCTGAGTCATGGTGTGGGTATTTCTTTGAGAAGGATAGTTGAAACTTCCCCTAGCAACTTGACATTTTTAATTGCATAGCATGGTACAGAATTACTAGACTAAGCATAATGCACCAAGTCAATAAGCCTTGTATTACATTTTTAACCTGAGGCTTCAGAAATCCATGTATTTATGTAGGTGTGTTTCCTGTACCTGCTTTGAAGCCCAGGACATGTATAGCTTAAGGGAGCCGTACAACCTTCTTCATTTTATACAGGCAGATGTGTGAAAGAATGGAACTTACAGCTTTGGTCCACACCTACAATCATTTTTCTGTGGTTGAGAAATGTTTCTTTTTTCAAGTACAGGAGAGCATTAAATATCTCAGAGTATAATAAATAATGACTCCATGTTTCAATTCCAAAGTGGAGACTTCTGGCAACAGAGACTCTGCCCAGAATTTATACCCATAGAGGAGGTGCCCACATCTACTCTTTCTGTTTTAGGAGTCACTGACAATTTGTGACACGAACTGAATATGAAGTCAAGGAAATGTATTATCTCCCCAAGGAAAATAATGGACTGTGTTTAATTCCCTTGATTATTGCATGAAAAAATTACTACCTAAACATGACATTTCCATCCTGGCAGGAAACATGCCCCTCCCTGAAGCTCAGGGATGGAGATAGAGAGGCTGCAATCTCCAGCATCCTTGGCAAGACAGAAGGTACCATCCTCCTGAACATTTTAGCTCAGCAGAGGCTCCTTGATCTCCATCACTCAAAGCAAAGCCCAATCTGTATTTGGGCCCTGGCTCACCCCAATGGGGCTGAGCAGGAGGTGAGAGGGCAGTGCAGGCAGTCCCGGGAGAGAACCTGCAGCAGCTGTGCCGTGGCAGTGGTGTGCAGGGACAGTGGGTGTGCAGGGACAGAGGGTGTGCAGTGACAGTGGGTGTGCAGTGACAATGGGTGTGCAGTGACAATGTGTGTGCAGGGACAGAGCATGTGCAGGGACAGTGGGTGTGCAGGGACAGAGGGTGTGCAGTGACAGTGGGTGTGCAGTGACAATGGGTGTGCAGTGACAATGTGTGTGCAGGGACAGAGCATGTGCAGGGACAGTGGGTGTGCAGGGACAGAGGGTGTGCAGTGACAGAGGGTGTGCAGGGACAGTGGGTGTGCAGTGAAAGAGGGTGTGCAGTGACACAGGGTGTGCAGTGACAGAGAGTGTGCAGTGACAGAGGGTGTGCAGGGACAGAGGGTGTGCAGTGACAGAGGGTGTGCAGGGACAGAGGGTGTGCAGTGACAATGGGTGTGCAGGGACAGTGTGTGTGCAGGGACAGTGGGTGTGCAGTGACAGTGGGTGTGCAGTGACAGAGGGTGTGCAGTGATAATGGGTGTGCAGTGACAGTGGGTGTGCAGGGACAGTGGGTGTGCAGTGACAGTGGGTGTGCAGTGACAGAGGGTGTGCAGGGACAGAGGGTGTGCAGTGACAATGTGTGTGCAGTTACAGTGGGTGTGCAGGGACAGAGGGTGTGCAGTGACAGAGAGTGTGCAATGACAATGGGTGTGCAGTGACAGAGCGTGTGCAGGGACAGAGGGTGTGCAGTGACAGTGGGTGTGCAATGACAATGGGTGTGCAATGACAATGGGTGTGCAGTGACAATGGGTGTGCAGTGACAGAGAGTGTGCAGTGACAGAGAGTGTGCAGTGACAGAGGGTGTGCAGGGACACAGGGTGTGCAGGGACAGTGGGTGTGCAGTGACAATGGGTGTGCAGTGACAGAGTGTGTGCAGTGACAATGGGTGTGCAGTGACAGAGGGTGTGCAGTGACAATGGGTGTGCAGTGACAGAGAGTGTGCAGTGACAGAGGGTGTGCAGGGACAGAGGGTGTGCAGTGACAGAGGATGTGCAGTGACAATGTGTGTGCAGTTACAGTGGGTGTGCAGGGACAGAGGGTGTGCAGTGACAGAGCGTGTGCAGGGACAATGGGTGTGCAGTGACAGAGGGTGTGCAGTGATAATGGGTGTGCAGTGACAGTGGGTGTGCAGTGACAGTGGGTGTGCAGGGACAGAGTGTGTGCAGTGACAGTGGGTGTGCAGGGACAGAGGGTGTGCAGTGACAGAGAGTGTGCAATGACAATGGGTGTGCAGTGACAGAGGGTGTGCAATGACAATGGGTGTGCAGTGACAATGGGTGTGCAGTGACAGAGGGTGTGCAGTGACAGAGGGTGTGCAGTGACACAGGGTGTGCAGTGACAGAGGGTGTGCAGTGACAGAGCGTGTGCAGTGACAGAGGGTGTGCAGTGACAGAGGGTGTGCAGTGACAATGGGTGTGCAGTGACAGAGAGTGTGCAGTGACAGAGGGTGTGCAGGGACAGAGGGTGTGCAGGGACAGTGGGTGTGCAGTGACAGAGGGTGTGCAGTGACAGAGGGTGTGCAGCACAGAGCCTCCTGATGCAGAGCACAGCTGGCAGGCACACTGTGCCTAGGAGCAGGGTTGGGTGAATTGTTTGTTCAGCACTTAGGAGAATGAGCAAGTAAAAGCATTTGGGAGATCTCAGTCTAGCACAGCATTCAAGTATCTGTTAAAATTTAATCCAATCAATAACTTGTTGACTTTGGTGGGACTCAGGATGAACCTCATCTTCAGGCTGTGTTTAAGTGCTTGGCTGGATTCAATTTGAAATATTAGTTGCTACCGAGTTTTGTGTATTCTAATGCAGGTAAGTGTGGAGAAAACAGAAGGTGATACCACCCCTAACATGAATGCTACTAAACTTGTTTTGGAAGAATCAGATAATTGCAGTTCAAGGTCGAAAGCTAACTCTCTGTTTTGCATGAGAACATGTTTTACAATTTCCTCTCCTAGCTCACTTTAGGGTGCTGCCATTGCTGCATTTTATTTGCCTTGCCCACCTCTAAGTCCCTTCTACTTGTTTCCTTCCTTGTTTCACTGTTCTGGGAACTGGAGTTAAAAGGAAAGCAGAGAAACTTTGAAACTGCAGCAAGCTGGATTAACTGGGATAAGCAGCCCTCCCTCCCCTCCCCTGCTCTGCTGTTTGCAGCTGAGTGATAACATCAACCAGCCCTTGTTCCTTGCACTGTCCCATGTGTTTTCTCTTTCTGTTTTTTTTTTTTTCTTACCTGTCACTGGCTTTAATTCCACATGCACCAGTGAACAGCAGCTGCTAATGCTTGATCTAACCACCACGAAAGGAAAGCTTTTACACAGCCTGCAACCTGAGCTTCTGCAAACACAATTCAAAACTCCAGCTGGTCAAGGTGCACCCCTGCTCACATTTCCTTTTATCAGAGGGCTGCAGGGGACCATTCTGGGCAGATTATTTACTCTCCTCTGTATGCAGCCTTGCATTTCATATTGGAGGTTGCCACCCATTAACTAAACATGAGATAAATAATTGTGAGTAAAAATACTTGTTCTTCATAGAATTTACTTAGATCATTAGAGGATCATACACTGTTTACTCAAGTGAGCAGGCAGGAGACAAGATGTGGATGCTTGTCTGCACTAAAACTCTATTTATTTTCAATCCTTTTTGCCAACATAGCTGAGAATCCAATATGGGTGAAAATAAGAATGCCAGGCTCCAGCTCCCCCAGAGGACATCACGGGGTATGGTGGTAAAGTCATCATACTTGATGTTGCTTGCTTACTGCCTGGTGCTATTTAAAAGGACTTTGAAAAGCAATCTGACCCACACTAGAGGCTGGCACTGGAGGTTACTTCTGTATCCAGAGCAGGAAGGTAAGAAAGGCCAAACACCATGAGATGACCAAAAGCAGCAGAGGAAAACCACATGAATGTATGCAGGAGGAGCATGAAAAGGCTGTCAGGCCTGTTTCCTTCAGGCTTTCTTCACTGCTTTTTTGCTGGCAAGGAATGAATGAGGTGGCTGGGACTTGGGCTGTGTCTCACAAACAGGCTGGGGAGACCCTGCTTCTCCTTCCCCAGTGACTGCAGAGGAAGGCAGGGAAGCTTTGTCTCAGCCTCTGAAGTGAGGCATGAGTCCAAGCCTCTGCCTCTTTTGTTGATACCCTCGATACTTAGCAAAGAAACAAAAATGTCCTTGAAACCTGTGGACATGATAGGCACTTGTTTGCATTGGGTGTCCCCAGGGAGTTCTCAGCTGGTATACATCCTTCTGCATTGCACCACTCTGGGGAAAATGACAGAGCTCCCTCCTGCCTTGTAACTGTGTTATGTAAAGCATCTGAATATGCTACCCTCTGAAAAGTTGTGCTAGCTCCAGAATCTCATTCAGATATTTCAGATATGATAATGACCCATTTAAGGAACTAATTAAAATTGGATGAGTTTCATATCTCCCCCAGTTTTAGAAAGGAAAAATCATAGGCCAAATATAAATTTCATAAATTTATATTTGATAAAACCTCTGTAGGAAGAAATTTGGCACAGGCCATTTTGAGCAAATGAAAGAACCTAAAACAGTCTGACCTTCAGAGTCTGTAATAATACACTGGCTGACAAAGGTAATAAATACCAGAGAGTGGGACAGAATGTATCTAATTAAGCAGTTTTAGCCATGTTTTGGCATTCTTTTCAATTGTGTTTCTTACTAGAAGGATGTAGAGTTTTGTAGTACTTTTGGTTCTGAAAACACTGCTTTTTTTCCTCTATGCAAACCAGCACATCATCAGTTATTTTAGAGTCACATCCACTTCAGTGGTGTCATTTCCATTACAGCAGTGGAAAGCTGCAACTGTGTCACTTCACTGAGAACTATGGGCCAAGCACATTTTCCTGAGCTTTATGTTAAAATCAATGGATAAGCTAATAGGATATAAACTGCATATGGACCAGAACACCAATTTCTTGTACTCCATACAGAGAGACTAAAATCTGTGCTCTCTTACTCATTTGTTTTGCCAGAATCACAAAACAAATGAGTTGAAAGGGACTTCTAGAGATCGCCTGTCTGACCCCCACGTATTCTTTACAGCCCTGTTGATTGTTTATGCACAACTGTAAGTAGAGCAGAGGGCAGGGTCACATCCTTTGATCTACTGGCAACACCACTTTTAATGCAACTCAGGAGGTTCTTGACCTTCCTTACTGCAATTATTTAGTGTTGGGTCATGGTCAGCTTGTTTTCCACTAGGGTCCCCCACTCCTTCTCTGCAGATCTGCTTTTCAGATGGTTGTCTCCCAGGGTCTATTGGAGCATGAAACTTTTCCTCCCCAGATGCAGGACTCTGCACTTCCCCTTACTGAACTTCATGAGATTCCTGCCAGCCCATTTCTCCAGCCTGGTCAAGTCATGTCCCTTTGAATGCCCACAAAACTCCCTGATGTGTCAACAACTCATTCCAACCTTTTAAGTGTCTGCAGTGTTACTGAGTGTTCTCTCTGCCCCAACATCTAGATCATTAATGATGTTTCAAGAGCCAGTGTTGAAAGCCCTGCTAAAGTCAAGATAAACATCCCCTATTCCTCAGTTTCATTGCCGAAGACTGTCAGCTCAAGCATCTTTTTCCTCTTCTCAAATCCTTGCTGACTATTCCCAGCCACTTTCTTGCTCTCATGCTTAGAAAGGTTTTTCAGGATTATATGTTCCACCACCTTCCCTGTGACTGAGATGACACTGCCTGGACTGTGTCTCCCCATATCCTCTTTCTCACCTTCCCTGAAGACAGTGATATTTACTCGCTACCAGCACTCATGAACCTTTCCCAGCTGCCATGACTTTTGAAATAGAATGGGAAGTAGCTTTCCAGTGGCATTGATCAGCTCCCTCAGCACTCATGGGTGCACCCAACTTGAATTCACCCAGTGTATTCACAAGTTCCCTAAATGCCTCCTCCAGAAAGGCAGTCTTTTTTGTTCCACTATTTCCCACTGGTCTCAAGGCCTTGGGACTGATGAAGGACAAGGCCACTGAAGACCAAGCTGAAGACAGCATTCAGCCTCTGCCCATTAACTGTGCTGTCCTTTGTCACCAGGTGCACTGCCCCTTTCAGCAGCAGACACGTTTCTTCCAGTCTTCCTTTTGTTTTCAGGATATCTGCTGAAGCCCTTGTTGCTCAGCATGTCCTCCATACAAAAATTTAACTGTAGGTTAATTTTTGTATGGAGGTGTGCTCTGCCTTTCCTAACCCCATCCTTGCATGTTCAGGCAGTGTACCTGTAGTTCTCCGAGCTTACCTGTCCCAGCTTCCACCTCCTGTTTTGTCCCTTTTTGTGCTTGAGTTTATAAAGGAGTGGCAGTCCTCCTCCCACCTCTGCTTTTATACCTACTTATGAGGATGGACCATTCTTTAGCTCAAAGAAGATGACCATTAAAAGAAATCTTTAGAGTTCTTCCAGAACTGTATCCCATACAAATCTGCTATATAACTATCTGAACAGACCAAACTCTGCTCTCCTGGAGACCAGGGCTCTGCCACTTTTTTTTTGCTGTGGTTCCTCCTCTCAGGATTCTGAACTCCACCAGCTCATGGTTGCCACAGTCAACTGCCCCCTCATTTTTATGTTCCTGTGAAATTCTCTTTCTTTGTAAGCATGAAGTTCATCAGAACACCTCCCTCACTGATCCTGGTCTCTGAAGTGCATAGCCCTCAGTAGCTGAAAGCAGTTGGGTCTCTGCTGGCAAAGCCCAGGGATGGATGATGAGGAAAACCTTACAGGCACCAGTCACAGATACAGAGGCACGGCAGATGCCAGGTGGATTCCTCCACATTCTTTGTTCCCTGCCTCACCTCTTGGTTCACAGATCCAGAACAGCTATGCAAAATGATTTTGCATATTTTGTGCTTCCAATACATAGTATGAAACCTTTTCCCAAAAGGCACCCCCACCAAGGCTGTTCTGGCAGTGGCCCTATTCCCCAGGTGCTCACTTCACAAACTGGCCCATGTAACAGGAACTTTCAAGGCTGAGAAAGAGTGAGATAAAGCCATCTGCTGGAGTAGCTTTAGCTACAGGAACAGAAAAACCTAATAACCCAGGAGCTTTACAGTGCTCATGTCAGCAAAAAAGACTAATACATGGAAAGCACATCTTGAATTCTGGAGGCTTTCACTTGTGGGATCAGCTCAGTCCTTCATGTAGATTTGTGTGTGCTTTGGATGAGCACTGTTGGAGGAAAAGTGGAGGGCTGCTGAACTGTAAGATGCCAAAGGCCACTCTCCACAAATAGAACCATGCTTGTCCTGGGTCTGAGCAACAGGGTGCAGATTTGCATCAGGTTCACTGCCCAGTCCTAAGTAAATGAGTCATGCAGTGCTATTGAGAGGAACTCTCTGAGGACATTGGAGACCGAATGTTGTAAGAGGTGGACACAGGATGATCAACAAGTATGACCAACACTATCTGGATATCTATCACAAAAGTCACCATGCTTCCCTCATAGTCCAAGATAGAATATGCTACGTTAAAAACTGTTAAAACTGTTAAGACTTCTGCCTGGTCTTGGAGATCACATTTTTTTTCCTGTTTCCACTTTTTCCAAGACACTTTTGCCAACTGCTGACAAGTCTTCTCCTTCTCTACCTTCTCTTCACACTTGATTTTCACATCTCATGCTATAACAGCACAGTAGTCATATTTTTCAGTCTTCACCTAATATTACTTTTCATTGAAAACACCATCCTATGTGGAAATTAATTCCTGGTTTCATAAGGTTTGCCTAACCTAGGTTCCTGAGCTGTACACAAGCAGCTGGTGCTTGGTGAAGCAATCCTGCAGAAATGAGGGCTTCATGGGGCACTGGTTCTCACTAGATTTTCACACTTCTCATAGATGCACTCAGCTGCAGCCTCACATGCCCTGTTGAATCACTCACCCTCTGGGGGATGTCCTCTGTGGCCTGGCTGAATTCATCTTTGAGTGTGTGCCACCACAACAAGGTGACAGGCTTTCTGCAGACTGATGTGTCACTGGGGCGGTAGTGGCAGATGGTCCTTCCTGTCCTCAGGCTTTGAATTATGTAAAGACAAACTTTTATTCCTTGCTGAGCTGGGTGACACATGCATCTTGCAGATTCACAGATATATCGTAACTCACAGAATCATAGAATGGCTTGAGCTGGAAGGGACATTAAAGACCATCTAGCTTCAAAACACCTGCAGTGGGAAGGGATGCCTTTCACTAGACCAGGTTGTTCAGAGCTCCATCCAACCTGGCCATGAAGATTTCTAGGAATGGAGCATCCACAGCCTCCCTGGCCAAGCTGTGCCAGTGCCACACCATCCTCACAGTAAAGGATTTAAAAAATATTTTAGTGTCTAATCTAAGCCTATTCTTTTTCAGTTTGAAGCCATTCATCTTGTCATGTCTCCACATGCTCCGGTAAAAAGTCCTTCTCCATCTCATTTGTATTCTTCCTCTAGGTATTGGAAGGCCACAATTATTAGGTCACCCCAAAGCCTTCTTTTCTCCAGGCAGAACAATCCCAATTCTCTCTGCTATTCTTTCCTCACAGCAGAGCTGCTCCATCCCTCTGATCATCTTGGTGGCCTCCTCTGGACTCACTCCAACAGCTCCATGTCCTTCCTGTGCTGGGGACCCCAGGGCTGGATGCAGCCCTGCAGGTGGGGTCTCACCAGAGCAGAGGGGCAGAATCCCTTCCCTCAGCTGCTCCCCATGGTGCTTTGGCTGCAGCCCAGGATACAAATGGATTTCTGGGCTGCAAAGGTGCCTCTGTCCAACCTCTCATCCACCATGTCCGCCATATCTTGGGGTTTTTCTACATGAGGACTCAAGTGCCCTTAACCTGGTAGTCTAGCAATGCGGGGTGTCTGTGTGGGGGGCTCCAGTGCCATTTGTGAGAGCTAAGCTGAGAGATCAGAGCTGGTGCCTAACCATGGTAGCAATTTTTGTATGTATCTATGCACCTTTATCCAATATATAAAAGACTACTAACAGTACAATTTGTAAATGGTTTTGCACTCCATGGGTTGTTTGAGGCTCTATCATTGTTCTCAGACTTTACAAAAAATCAAAGAAACATCACTGATCTCCTTGAAATGCCTTGAGGTTTACTGCTTAATTGTTTTACATGTCTCTTCTAAATTAGCCATGGTTAGTATGTACAGGTTTGTGCATGGCACTGACTGCACTGTAACATGCACGTACCTGAATATTATATAGCATGATTAATGCTGAGTACTTAAACACCAGCTTTGCTGGTAGGGATTGAGTGCAGTCATCTGTGTGACCTAAATTGCTTTATGAGCTGGGGTTGCTAAGGGAGAGTGAATAAGTGATGGGATGGCATTATGAAATCACGTCTTCTCTTGTGTAGCTAAAAATGGCTGCAGTCAAAGACCAGTGGGTCTAAGTTTGCTTTGGGGTGTGGTGAACTTGGGTATTTGCAGTTTCACACAGGAACAGAATTCAAAACATCCTTTTCTGAAGGGCTACTTTGCTGAACATGAAGAAGATTGGGCAAGAACTCCATCGTCTCACTGACATTTGCTATTTGGGTTTGCCGTCTGCCAATGGACATTTTCTCAGCTCTTTAGTGCTGGAGGGTTTACAACAACCATTACAAAGCACTGCAGGTACACGCAGGCAGAGCTCACCTGCTGTGCCATGAGCAATTCCCAGCAGCTCCAGCAGCCCCTGGCTCACAGCAGCAGCACCACCAGCAGAGAAGCTGCGTTGGAAAGTGCTGTGTATTCTACGTGTTCACTGACACCATGAAGAATCAGCTTGTTTCGGGTTTTTAGGAAAGTTTTCTGTATCAAAAGGATACAACAAATAGTGATCGCTCCAGTCAGATGAGGATAAATCACCTTTTAGAAAAGAAAGGGAAAAGAAGATTACTTGTTATATAGCAAACCAGCACAGTAGGGCTTTGCACCGAGGTTTGGCACAGCTCTGGTTTTTCTCGTTTACTATGAATATATATATGAGGTCTGTAATTTGGTAAGCAAAGTACCTATGAGTAAAGGGAATATCCAAAGCATCATTTCACAATATTGTGGGAGAGATTCTTGAATATCACAGGGAAAATCAAACCAAACTCCTCAAAGACATTGATATAAATTTTCTTTTGTTCTGTGGAAATTATGATTTTTTACTGTGATAAAGAAAAATCAAACCCTGCATTCTTCCATAAGAGAAAAAATAAAAAAAAGGCATGCTATAGTTCTCAGGGAAGCTGTGTAACTGTGGAGCTAAAAGGCCATATTCTCATTTCACATTTCCTGACTTAAGCAAAGGCTAAAAATTGGATAAACTGTTTATTTTCTCTAATTATGGAGCAAATGGAGGAACTAACTGAATAGGAGCATTTATTAATAACTATAAAAGAAAAAAAATCGGGTTTAAGGCAGCATACAATTGTTTTGCTGTTTGTTCTTAGGGTCATGGTAGCTCAAAAAACCAGTTGTCCTAGGAACAGCACTATTGAGTAGGTCTATGGCTTACATGACTCTACAGAAAGCATTCAATATTTTGTTTCCAGCATCCTATGCTATGTGTGTAATGATAATTTTTCTTCATAAACTCTGAGGGAATCTTTTCAATGCCAAATCCAATATTCTGGGATCTAGCCCTAGTCATCATCTCTAAAGAGAACAGATTTTAAATTTGTTTCTATTTCTTATGAAAAAATAAAATTGCGGTCCTAATTATTTTTTCACTGAAATGACAGTGTGGTTAGAAATCTCTGTAGTCATAGACTGTACTGCTATTTTTAGAAGAAAGCTCTCAAAACTGTCCACAGTAACCTTTCAAAATAATTGAAAACAAATTTCCACTGGTTCCACCCTTTTGATCTTGTACAAAATGAAAAGAAGATCCACTAATATTCAGGATTGCATGAATGTCTGTGGTAAATTTTTTTTTTTTTCCTAAGATGAAAATTTTATTTTTTGATTGTTCTAAGATAAAATCTTCAATTCTGTTTTGTCAGTGTGATGTACTTCATATCAATAATCCCATGATCAGTTAGCATTTCAGGGGTATATGAATACAGTGAAGAGTTTATCAGCTCACCCCTTCTCTTGGCTTACTGCCTAATTGGGAATGTGACTTTGATCAACTTCCAGTTCAGCAGGCTTTGGTGCTTCTATTATGTAAACACACATGAAAATGGCTATACATACTGCAGTGATTATTACACCATTAATGTCTGCAAACTCCAGAAATGTCTGTGTTGTGATATTCATTTTTATTGCTAACCAGACCGTATTGGGGAAATCCACTATTTTGTAACTGGTGTGTCATTTCTTCTTTCAAAGTTGTGAAACTCTCTTAGGAAAGACACTGAAGAATTCTGAAGAAAAATTGCTCCTAATGAGAGAATCATGCAACTGAATGGAAAGAGATATGATAAACTGATAAAATCTTCATTTAATGGTTTAGAACATTAGTCATGTTTTAAAATTATTTATGTGTCTGCCTTCCTTTTTCCTCATTCATTTATTCATTCATACTGCTCTCCAAAAAGTGAACAGTATTTCTAATTCTGGAGAAGACAAGAGTCCATATGCAGCTCTGTTTTACATTTCATGTTTTTGTACTTTTAAATGCTTCTAACTTTTTATTGGTTGATAGATCAGCAATTGGATGAGGCATGCATATTTATAAACAGGTTTGCCAAACCCCTGCCCCAAAATAAAAGGCAATAAAAGAAATGTTTATGTATTTCTTAATTCTGTAGTATACCTGTGCTTTTTAGAATAATGAATCTTTATCAAAAAAGAGACTGAAAGGCTTTGTCATTGTGAACTGTGTTCTTACTGATTTTTTTTAAAGCTAGATTCAAATCCATACAATCATTTGGTGGTACTTGCCCTCCAGCACTGCTGATATTGAAGCATTGAAAGAACAGTGAATCTACTCTGAAATAGCAATATCCAGTGCATGTTGAGTCTGTATTTTAAAATATTGTATTTTTAATCAGGAATCAAAAATATTTCTCAATATTTTGAATTACGAACTGCAGGAGACACGTTGCTAATGAGGGGTGGGTTCTCATGTGGTGTCTCTGCAGAGCTGGACTGTCAGGCATGGCTGAAGTTGGCCTTTCTGAATCAGTTCCTGTGTTCTTATGAAAAGCTTGGTTCTACATTGAGTTCAGGCAAAAAATGGGAGCTCTTTTCTTTCAGAATTGCAGAAATTTCTCAACTGTTAATGAGGTCTGTGATTGAGTAATTTAATTGCCCAAGTATAGATTAAATTAATATTAGTAGATTAAGATTAGTATTATAGATTATAGATTACTAGCAGTATTTTGAAAATGTTGGCTCTGTTTTGACTTGCATCTGTTGTCCTTACTATAGCTGTCAGACATTTGACATCTCCTAGAATGTGAACTGCTTCTGTTGCAAATATAATATTGGTGTGTGTTTGTGCCTTGTCAAGCACTTGGGGATGCAGGGTTTGAAGGCAAGCCTGTGCTGGTGCAGAGAGCACCATCCTTCAGCTTTGGGTGGCTTCTGAGCTGTGTGGGTGCATTGCCCACACCACAAGCCTGGTGCAAAGTAGGTGGCTTCCTGATGGATTCACACAAATGGTGAAAGTTGTCCCAGTTACATGTTTTGCCCTTCACAGCTTTTAATCTTTGCCAGTTTGCCAATTTTTCTTCCTCAGAACATGCTTGGTTTTAACAAGCCAATAAAATATAAATACCAATCCATTTTGTCCTGTATCGTATCTTCAAAACTAACCAGTTCATGGCACTTCAGCAAAAGAATTAAATGTATATCAAAAAGAAAAGAGCCCTTAGGTCTGAAGGGCTGATGAAAGGACCTGAAAAGCTATCAAAAAGTCATAGCTTAATTTTTATTAGATAATAATAGGAGATATTACAGTCTTTTTAAAGAACCTATTATTATTGCAAACCTTCATTTTAATAATAAAACAGACCATTATTCCCTCTATACCAATTCTCCCATTACATAATATCACATATCTCTGGTAAAAATATTTTTTGCATTCCTTTGATCAGCAATTCCCTTTTAAACTGTCTCCTCTCAGCTCCTTCTTTGATCACCTTTGACAGACTACTAGAGTCTGGAGGACTAGTCCATCTAGAAGAGCAAGAAAAATCTCTGGATACAAAACATATTTATTAGAAATGTGATTTAGGCATGTCTCCAAAGCAGAAAGTCAGGATAAAAGACATAAAGCTAGAGCAAGGAAATGGCAGAAGCAAGAAAAATTGTCTGGTGTCTCTCTGGTGCTACATTCATTGTTTGCCTTAGGGTTTCAGAAAACAGCAGCTGCCTGAGCCTTGATGGCTAGAAATCAATAATATAGATTTCATCTGCAAACAAATGCAATCTCTGCCCCTTCATGGGAGGAGCAGCCAATACCTCAGGCAAACACAGGACATGACTTTCAGGTGCACCTAGTGAATGCTCTGGGAAGTGTCATGTAACCTTGCAAGCAGCCTTATTTTCATAAGTAGAATGAAAAATCAAAGGGCTAGATAGGAGGGGGACAAATTTAGGAGCAAAGTGTAAAATAATTACTTCTAAACAGATTATAGAAAGCATGTAAACAAGATTCTAAGAAGAGTGTAATGTCTTAGGAAGGATAGCTGAGCTACAAACAGGCTTTGTTTTAAAATATTTTATTGATTTTGATTTCCTAGACACTTTTATTTCAACCTGATATTGCCCGTGATCCTTCCTTCCTTCCTTCCTTCCTTCCTTCCTTCCTTCCTTCCTTCCTTCCTTCCTTCCTTCCTTCCTTCCTTCCTTCCTTCCTTCCTTCCTTCCTTCCTTCCTTCCTTCCTTCCTTCCTTCCTTCCTTCCTTCCTTCCTTCCTTCCTTCCTTCCTTCCTTCCTTCCTTCCTTCCTTCCTTCCTTCCTTCCTTCCTTCCTTCCTTCCTTCCTTCCTTCCTTCCTTCCTTCCTTCCTTCCTTCCTTCCTTCCTCCCTCCCTCCCTCCCTCCCTCCCTCCCTCCCTCCCTCCCTCTATAGTTCTCTTTCCAAGATAAAAGAAATTCCCTTTAGCATTTTCTCAATTTTATGGAATTTTCATTTCTTTTAGCTTCAGTTTTCCACACAAAAATAAAAATATCATTGTGAAATAATCTGAAATGGGTGTTCCAAGACGTCCTGGATAATTTAAGTGTGTTTCACAACAGGTTTGCTTTTCATAATATAAGTGGTAAAGCAATATTTAGAGAGGGTACATAGACCTTTAGAAAAAGGAAAAAGATAGCTAGAAGGGAAATTGCCTTTAATTTTCTCTCTGACACAACTATATTTGTTATAAGCAAAATATTTTATCACAGCACACAGAAATCACAAATTGCTGACAGTAACACAACTGAGAAAACTGCAGAGACTCAAGGTATTGTTCCAAAAATCTTTCAGTTAGTTACACATTAACAGCTTCAGTAGTTGTACATTCACATATTAAGAAATCATCCAAGTTTAGAGTTCAAATAAAAACTTCCTTTTCAGTGCATTGCACTTTATCTGGAAGAAAAGTAATGACTTTTTATATTGCATTCTAATGGCCTGGAACATGTTTGTCTGACTGGAATACTAATGAATATTCTTCTTTGATATTAATATACTTGAGAACATATATGTACATATTGAAATTTTAAGATTAAGGGAGTCTGGTGCCTAGACCCAGCAGTGTACTAGTTAGTAAAGAGTTTTGCATTAATGGTATAATGAGAGCTCTCTAAAACTCTTGTCAGTAGTTTTGGCCTTTACCACCACCTGAACAACAACAACAATACAGTTCAGCTGAACAATTATTGATTAACTGTATTCAACTTTTCCATGATCTGCCTCAGGCCCAAAAAGAACCCAGCACCCAAAATGAGCCTATTTCTGAACACACCAGGTGCTCTGAGCACACTGCTTCTTCTACTATGTATGTGATGTTTTGCTTTGACTTTGACTGTTCTGCCTGGCAAAAATATATTAATTTTCAGAATTTCTACTTTCATTGGTGCCTACATTTTTTTTTTGGGGGGGGTAGAGGTGGGGGTGGGGGGGAGAATATTCATTCAATACTTCTCTGAAAAACATGAACTCCATTAAAGACCAATTCCATTATGAAAATATTTTTGTTGGTATTTTTTTTACCAGCTACCATTTAGATATCTAGATTTATGTATGCCACTGACTCACATCTCCTTCCTCCACTGATTTTCAGTACCTCTGCTATTGTTTTGACAAACTGGTCTTTTCTCTTCCATTCTGAAAATAAAACAAAGACCGTTATATCAATCCTTGTCTTTGTTTTCCCTGCCTTTCCAGCTTTTTTGGCTAAAGACACAGCTTTTTCTGGAATAGGAGAATACCACTTGATTTTTCAGATTTGCCTTAGGTGTTGCTCTCTATCATAAGGATAAACCAAATTTCACCATGTCTCAGTTGGCACCACTTTAACCTGCTGGTTGTGAGATTGAAATAGCCTTCAAAAAAGAGATTTAAGGGAGTAGACTATTGTTCTAGACAGCCACAATCCACAGAAGTTAATTAATTATGCCAGACATTGAGTTTATCCTTAACTAACTTGCCTATTCCTAGATAAGTAAGGACAACTTCTACACTCCCCCTCGATGTTAGGGTACCACTGTGGTGTCACATTTGCTGAGCCCACCTAGCCTGGAGGCACCCAACATTCTTTGCCCTATTGGGACTTTCTGCCAATGACCAAGTTGGCTCTGCAGCATTTCTTCCAGGGCCCCTCAGATTTGACAGATTTGGAGTTTACCAAGCTGAAGCTCTTCCAGCCACACCTGGGTGGGGATTTTCAGAAACAGTAGTCCAAAACAGTGACCAAAATGTTTTACCTCAATAAAGGAAAAAAAAAAAAAAAAAAAGTGACAGGCCCTCTCTAAAAATCTCAGTAGGCTTTATGACTTCACACAAACACTTTCACAATGGTACAGTTTATGAACACCAGATGAGGGTGGGATTGCCCTTGTCTATGTTTAACTGGGCAAAGGTTAGTAGTCTAAATCAGTCCCCGTTCTCCCCCAGCAGTCAGCAGTGAGCTGTAGGCAGCTGCAGAAGTGATTCATTCCAGGTCCATCTGAAGACAGGATGACTCACTGGCTGCAGGTAGGCAGTCAGGTGAGATGTACTGGGCTGCTGGGCACTGTTTGTTAGCCTGCCCTTAGAACACAGCAACAGCCTCAGCTGTAAAAGAGCCACAG
This sequence comes from Passer domesticus, assembly GCF_036417665.1. Classification (NCBI taxonomy): domain Eukaryota; kingdom Metazoa; phylum Chordata; class Aves; order Passeriformes; family Passeridae; genus Passer; species Passer domesticus. Next base: position 20,425,434 of record NC_087476.1, on the reverse strand, counting down.
GCTGCATCACCTCCCGTTTGGAGCCAGCCAGGAGCACACACCTGGACAGTCACAGCAGCTCACAGGACAAGTGCTGGCAGGTTCGGCTGCCAGAGCTGAGTCGTGTGGCTGAACCCTTGGTACCAGCATCTGTTTGCAAAACTGGCTCTGAGATACTTCTGATAAAGAGAATTATGATTTGGAAAGGTTATGAGTTCTTTTGAAACATTACACCACTTCAAACAGCTCAAGCTAAGACCCAGTATCTTAGCACCCCCTCTTCTTGGCTGAAATATCACGTGGCTCTTTCTAGCTGTAACTACTACCAATAATTGATTATTACTCAATTAAATACTGTGAGAACCTTAAGCCTGAAAAGCAGAACATTTTATAAAGCCAAAATCTATGACTTCATTAAAATTATTCTTACATCAGCTTACTTTTACCTTAGAAGCTCACCTGACTCAAACAGCATAGTGGATCCAACCCAATTGTTAATAAGGAAGTCAAATAGTTGACTTATCTTTCACTTTATTCCTGATGAATTTTTCTTGCCTCCTCCACACAATGGAAAACGCCATCATCACAGCTACATTTTCTTTTTACAGTCTGGGAGCTTTCTAGTTCACTTTTTTCCTCATGTCTTAAGAATCCTCCTTGAAGTGATTTAATTTTCACCTTCTTTTTTAGCTACACTGGCTTTTCTCATACTTCTGATGGATTTGTTGCTATGTGGCACGCTTCTTCCTAGGAAACACATCCGTTTATGTTTGACTATTTTGTGTTTCCATTGCACCATCCTATTTGATTTCACTCAGAACCACCCACGATTACTTCCTGCTTAGATGGATTTTTTTGTCTTTGCTTTACATTTCGTCCTTGATCATGGTGGCAAAGGTGTGATCCTGACTGTGCAGAAAACATCGTTGTGTTTGAGGTTAGTCACAATGAACAGAAGCACTAGGAAAGGCTGGGAAGGCTGCAGGAAATGGACATTGGAGGGTTCTTGATATTGGAAATATTTGTACTGGGCAATGCTTATGCTTTGCAGTCATTTCCAGGATGTTACCATGCTACATGTATACATCTACAGCAAAGCATGGCACTTATCCATGACCAGAGTCATGGATACCACAAATTTTGTAGGATAAGTTCCTTGTGACTCTCCTGCCTCCTCCACTGAACTGTGAATCTGGATGAAAACCCAGGCTTGTAGCAAAATGCATAATGTAAAATTGGTGTCCTTCTCTTTCTTGTTCCCATTCAGTACCCGAAGAATCTTAAATGTTTGGATGGTTTCAATCTGGATCATAACTGTGTTTATAGAACTATGAAAAGTATTTATTTCAAAAGAAATATACCTATATATACCTTGAAAAGATATCTGTGTAGAAGAATGTTGAGTAAAATTAACAGAGAACAAATACAGGAGTCCTTGGTCAGTGTTTGTTTTAATTTAGGAATGAGCAAAATAATTTTAAGCTGGGCTTAAACTGGAATAAAGTATTTGTGATCTATTTAGAGAGAGAAATACATTTTTTTTTTTGAAGTGGCAGAGCATTAATTTAGATTAAAAGAAACCCTTCCTTTAACTTACTAGTACATATTCTATTTACACAGTAGGCAAGGGCCCTGAAGCTGGAACAGATATAGTTGAGAGGATGATCCCTGGAGAGCACTTTTAGAGTCCAGGTCAACCACCTTTCTTCCTAGCAGGCCTCCTTCCCACCAGTCCCCACTCCTGCACCAGCTCCTGCCATGTGGGCAAAAGCTTGAGAAGAACCCAGTGTGCTGCAGCACCAAGGGGAGGCTGGTGGTGGCCAGGGTCTGCCCTCGTGCCCCTCAGCACCTTGCAGGCTGGACTTGCAGCTGGTGGAGGGCACTAGCTCCACTGCACTTGAGAGCCAGATCTCATTCCATGGCCACATCTCAGCTAAAGGAGTGTTTCAGAGCTCCAGATCTTCTCAGTTGTTTCTGTTCAGCTGAGCCCTGCGGCAAGCTGACACCAACTAAGCAGAGGGAGGACCGCTGAAGGACAATTCAGTACATGGACATTTCCAACACTTCTGAATCAATTTTATTTTACAGTTAAAGTAATGCAAATAGATTTAAATTCATGCTTCTGATTAAAACAACAGTTTCCTGTCCCTCCCAACTGCAGGTAGAATCTGTGTTCTGTTTTGTGATGAAATACCTCTTTCACAATTTACTGCAACTTTCCTAGATGTTGCCAGCTCTGCCGAACCATTAGATAGCATGTAAATACTTCTTTTGGTTACTCTGAAGAAAGACAAAAATACATCAGATTGTGCAACTTTGGGAGTTAAACATTCCTCCCAACCAGTTTTCTTTGTTTACGTGCATTTTGCAGGGCATGATTTTTTATTATATTTTATTCATTTTTACCGTAAAAAATCTTACAGATTATCCCTATGTAGTGTGATGTAATGAGCAGACTTGAGATTTTTTATGTACTCCTGCTTTTGTACAAACATTTTACACATGAGGACTGTTGTTAATATTGGTCTCAGTCCTCAGGTAAAGCAATATGCTAACATAATACAAACCATGCTGCTTTATGTTGTAAATATTTGAAGACCAGGGGAATTTATTTGTCAGTTTGAGTTCAAGCATAGGTAAATGGGGATGTTAGACAAAGTGCCCATGGAAGAAAATCATCCTCTTGGATAGTGCATGATAAAACTCTCAGGCACATGGTGTGATTCTTGGGATTGTCCTGGGCAGGGCCAGGAGTTGGATTTGATGATCCTCGTGGGTCCCTTCCAACTCAGATATTCTATGTTCTATGATCAGTGGGCAGAGAAGTCCTCTTACCATCCTACCACTTTGTTTCTGCAATTGTTTTAGAGCAATGTAAGATTATCTATGAATGTCTCAAACTCTGCAGGAATAAGATGGTCTTTCTACTAACTGTAGGGTAATAAAATTATAGAATCTAAATATCTGAAAATTTCAGAAAATTGGAGCTTCCAGACAATTAGTCTGTCTTTAAATGTTACATTGAAGGTCTATTCTCAGAAGTTACACAATTTTCAGCTTCTTTACAGTAATTGACATCAAGGAATTTAATCCTTTTTTATGATGGAATCCTATTCTCATTGTTGTCAGAGCAGATGGAGGCAGCTGTGCAGATGCTCTTCTTAAACCCAATAGATGCCTGGAGAATCACCTCAGCTTGTGTTTGCAGGTGAACCCAAAAGACTCTGTTTGATGCTGGTTGACTCTTGCATGTGATAAAGTTCTTGCTAAATTTACTTTCCTGCAGGAAATAAATGTTGAGTGAAGACACATTCCCAAGAAATGAGTGGCAAACTGCATCTTTCCAACAATTTCAAGGGATAGCTTGCTGTCCTGGGTTCCACACAGAACTGCTTCACGCTTTCTTTTTCAGTCCTGCTACTGCAAAGCTTACCCAATTGACTTTCACTGTCCTAATGTTCTTACTTGGCCCCACCAAACTTCCTAGAAGGTTTAAACTATAGTATACCATGAAAAGTCTTGTGATTTGGAATTTGATTTTGCAATAGCTGTGCTCAGAGCTCTTTGAAGACAAAGTGTCACCACTGCTCTGAAAAATATCCTCTACAAGAGACAAACCAAGCCAACGATGATGTTACAAAAAGGTATCAAAGAAGAAAACAATGAAAAATTATTGCTAAGCTATGCAGGAAGAACTACATAGATGAAAAAAGACTAGGACGTTGGTCTCAGATCTTGTAAGCTTCTCCTTAACAACAAAGCACATTCATTTTTTGACTTTTTGCATGACTAGTTCTTAGTTTCCTTAGGGCAGAAACAGAAAGATTGAGCAGAAGGGTGTAAAACCTAACTGAAAGCACTATTCAGAAAAAAAAGATTACAGGAATGAGGACAAATAGAGCGGTACCATGCGTAATGACTGGCACATGAATGAGTTCACTGGAAATGTAAACATGGAAAGGGATTGGCAGAGAGGGCGTGAGATGAGCAACTCAGAGAGATGAATAACTGCGGAAGTGGTTAAGACTTCCTGGTCACCAAAGAGAAAAACAGTGATGCAAGAAGAGCTTGGGCTAAAAGGAAGGAACAGGAGAAACACTCCCCTTCGTGTGCTCAGCTGTGCCAGCCTCTCTGTGTGTGGCTCCATGTCTTGGTGCTTGTTGCTTCAGTGCTCTAATGCTGATCAATAACTGACTAATAATCAAGTGGCTTTGTGTTGATGATTGCTACCCTCTGGTTCCTGTTACTGCCTCTGAAAAAACCAAAAATTAGTACTCCTGTTGAGCTCTTGATGATTGAGGCAAACTTTGAAACCCAGACAATCACAGCTCTTAGATATTTTTAATCATAACTGCTGAGGCAACTCAAGTCTAGTACAAATGTGCAAGCTAATTTTACAGGATTTTGTATTCTTTCAGTAACTACATTGATTCCTGGAGACAGATATATGTAGCTGACTTCGATCTGGAAGGGCTTTTTTCTTATGATATTGTTTTTCTGCTATATCACAAATTTTATTGGCAAGTATAATTGAACAAAATTCTCAACACCTTTTGTCATGGAGGTCTTGACAGACTGCTGTTACATCATTGCCTGCAAATGAGCTCAGCAGTCCTTTCTAAGTTCACTTTATTTCCAAGGATGGGGCATCTACCACCTCTCTCTACAACATTGTACTTAAGTGAATTGACATAGTCCTCATTCAGTATCACAGGATAAAACCAGGATAAATATGGCCCAATCAAAAAATGTCCTCAAAATTTGAAGGCATCTCTTTGCAGAGTAAAGCCAAGTCCTGCATTTGTTTATTTGCCTGCTGTTGACATAGCATACCCTTTCTTTGCCAAAAGCTCTTGGAGATACTAAGTGCTTTTGCAGTGGTGTGTTCAGAATGCCTCTACATCGACAATACATCTGAAAAGATCTTTTTTCTGGGTTCTTTCCAACACCAATTTACTACTCAGAGACAAATCAGAAGCAAAGCAGTGGATGGGTAAGCTGTGACTTTTACAGGTTGCTTGCACCAGATAGTCTGAGAGCAGGAGCTGGCCAAACCTTACTTCTGGAAGAAATCCACTGGACTTCATAAAATATGTGATTAAGGTGTTACCTGAAAAATTACTTAAGAGCAATGTTTCTAAATGGCAAGCTGGGCTGTAGCCCAAGGTCATTCTCAGACTACAATTGCTCTGTCCTCTGTAAGGCAGTGAGATGAGCAAAGGCTTGCTGTGGGAGATTAACCTCCATAGAAAGGGGGATGCATGTATTTCACCCTTTCCAGACTTGCTTCATACCTTGCACTGACATCGGTCACGCAGGATTTGTGAGAGGAAGGTATATGTCAGTGACAATAAAGTTGCTCTTGGGTTTTTGTGGAAGATCCCAATTTGCACAGCAGGCATCCTTTACCTCTACCTCAAACTGTCTTCAAATGCTGGCTGGTGAAACTTGAGTCTGAGCAGATTAGACCATACCAAAATTGTAACTATGAAACTGGAGTGCTTTGGTTTCCTGTAAAAGCTCACTGTATGCAACCATTATTTTTGCTCCTTTCTGCACAAAATAAATAGAGATTTAGCATAATATACTGAATTACTTCTAAGGAAAGAACAGTCAAACAACAGTTTTTTATAAGATTCTGGAGATAATATATTTTCCAAGCAGAACTTGAAACTCTCTCCCACTTTGGACACTGGCTGAGATGAGTGTGGTGTTGCCTGCAGCACATCGTAGCTTTTGACAGTGAGCAAGACCAAACAGAATACTAAATTTGGAAAAAATAGTACCCTTTAGAAATAAACTCTATCTTTTCAGACATATTCTGAAATAAAAAATATTGGAATGTTGTAGAACAACCTTACCCTCATGTAATCAAAATTTACTGATATTGAGAGCTACTAGTTATTGTGCCAGCTCCTTGAGAGATTCCATGCCTGAGCTCTCAGCCAGGGGTCCAGGTATGGCTCGGGGATGCATTGCACTTTGAGATGTTCACAGTTGAGTATCAGCCTCACTCACAGAGAAATCAATTCCCTAATGGGATTCCAGCTTTAAAAAAATAGCACTTTAATGGAGACAGCAAAATAAAAGTATACTTTTAAAAAACCAAACATTACCTCTCAGAGTGGTAGTTTTATTTGTATGCATTCAACAGCATCAAGTTTTTTCACAGGAATATAAGCATAACAATGGTGAAATATCCGTATCAGATCCGACTAGTATTCCATTTCAAAGGATTCAAAAGCAGATGCAAGAAACTTCACAGGAGGCAATGGCAGGACAACCTGCTCCAGAAGAAAGTTTCTGCTTAATCCCCACCAATGTAATGCTTTGTCGATTTCATAAAACGTGTAGACTTATATCCATTAGAAAAGTAATATATATATAGAAAATTCTGTATTTCTTATAGATTTCTGTACAGTAATATTTACAATATATTTCAAATATTTCAGTCTTATCTCCATATTCCAGACCACAAAGCCGAGACTTTGTATCTTTCTCCTGTTATGCGACAGCTGTGGACATTGCCCCTTGTCACAGCACTGGAGAACCATGAAACACTGGGGTGTAATCAGCAATTTGCTCTGTACACTTGCACCCCATCTGACTGTTTTGTTTACATAGTTCTAGTCAAACAAAACAATTCAATTTATGACTAGCATTTGTCATCAGCCACCATTTTAAGCTCCCTAGACTAATGGAAAACCAGCTCCATTGCTAAAACTTCTGTTCAAACTGCAACAGCCCACTTTTCCACAGTTTAACACCAACGTTGGAAAATTCCACCCATCCCAAATAGTAAAAAAAACCCCCAAATAAACCAAAAAATGTTGGGGTTTTTTTTGAGAAAAAGATAGGTAGTGGCTAACATTAGCAAGTTCTTCTTGTTTTGAAGGATATGACTGAAAGACCCAGCAGAAGAAAGGAGAACCCTTTACATGTAACAGTAACAGGAGTGGAATGAACACCACAGCTCTCATCATTTGGAAAAAACACTGAATTAGCCATTCCCAAAACGTATGGGGAAAGAAGATTGTAATCTATTTTTGTTCTGACATATAGGAAAGGTAAATTATTAGCTTCCCCACAAGGCATTATTAAATAAAGGGAATCTACAGCTTAACAGGCAAAGATCTTAGACACATCCACATCACCTCTGAAATTAATGGGAGTGCTTGGGATTCCTACAGAGTTTGAGCAAAGCCAAAGAAATGCCACATCAGTGTGGGAAGTCACCTGAACCCTACTAAATTATCCACAAAGACAAAAAGAGGGACTAAAAAAGTATTCAGAATGGGTCCAGTTGTGATTTCACTAACCTCTGCCATAAAACCCTTATCAATTTTCAGAAAGGCTAATGTTCAGTATTTTCAAGCAAATGAAACATATTCCTTCCTAATACTGAAAATTCATGAGTAATACATCTTTCATCTTAACTCTTGAAAGCTGCTCAACTGACAGAGGAACCACAAATAGAAGTTTGAAAATGAAACAAGAATTTTCCTTTGAAACAAAACAAATTAATTCTCTTCTCCTGTGGCATGGCACTGGATTGTAACTCAAAAGATTTTTCCTGCACCCTGAGCTATCTACAGTAATCCATGTTTTTGAAGAAAAGCATCCCTTAGCTCTGATATACAAATATATATGTGGTACAGCATCTTGCTGGGAGCATGAACAGAACAGATTATCATACATCATACATCAGATTATGTTCCTGACTAATAAACCTTACAAACCTGTACCTTCAGTGTATAAATCTTATCATATTAGCAGCATCTTGAAGTTTTCTGAGAATCATCCTTTTATAATAACGTAACAAATATATATGGAGATTTCATTATATAAGAAAATATCCACATATGCTACCTTTTCTCTAAGTTTGAAGGAGCTCACACAAACTACTTAGTTTTCTCCCATTTGAAAAGTGGGTTCAAGAATTATTGTATCTGGAATCGTTATCTAGTTATCTTAAGAACTTCATACACACAAGCCTTAGTACCAACACTAGAAACAGAAGACATTGCATTTCCAGACTGGTGCTGTAATTGAGCACTAACCATCCAAGGACTAACAAGCACATTTAAAACCCATGGAAGTGCAACCCAGATGATATTTAGCTGATGTCAATGAGCTCTTCAAGGGCAACTCTTCCACAACCATGGTAACACATGGTAGGCTTTTAACCTCTGCAGGACCAACAGCTGAAGTCAACATTGTGCCAGTCAGGCAGCTTTCACAGATGGGTATCACTGCAAATGAAAGGGAAAGTGGCTTTGGCTTTTTTTTTTCTTTTTAATTGTTTTGTGGTTTGCAATGTCCATATAGAAATGCTTTGATTTTCTAGCAAGCAATGACAAATTGGGGTGTTTGAGGCATAGCCAACAAATTCCATGAGTTACTGCAGAGGCCTCATTCACTACACTAGTGATCCAAGTATCACCTTTTAAAACAAGTTTATCTCAGGCAGCCCAAATGAAGCATTTTGCTGATGATATTGAGTGAGGTGTTGTCTACAGTGGGTGTCATCAGGACATTCCCTGGCCTGTCTGAGCCCTAACATGCCTTCTTACGCTGCAGCACAGTGATGCCTTGCACTGCCCTACTGCAGACCCACACTGGGGAAGTGCGGCTTAACACAGCCTGGCACAGCTCCCTAATGCCATTCTGTAACAGCCTGCTCCCTCACTGCCTAAAACTAAAGGTGTTACACCAAACCTTGCAATGTTTGCCATGTCAGACTCAGGCACACATCACAAATTGTACTGTTCTGCAAGGCAGAAACAATGCAAAACCTCCCTCAATACCTGTTTCCTGGAACCATGCTCCTGGAAGTATTTGGTGCTATTCTTTCCCAGTGGCTGAGCAAGCTGTGTGACAAACTAGCAAGAGAAAACTAGATGGATGTAAGGTACACCAATTTGGCTTGCATGCTGTCAGAGAAAGAGAGGTTTGGCAGGGATTTAGCTTACATATTTGCCAAGGATCTCAGATAAGGCTGCCACAGTTAGTTCTCACCAGCCAAGCAAATGATGGTGAATGATGTCGGGATGAGCTCTAATCAAACAGCCCTGGTAAGGCAGAGTCTTTGGACATCCAGGTGGAGTCTGTCTGCAAGGAAACATCTGACCCAGAGGTCACTGCCACTTCATTTCCACCTTCTCCCTCCAGCCCTGTTGACAAATTCATTGCTGGAAAGAGATGGGTGCACAAAACAGACCTTCTGTCACAGCCTGGAATGACATCCTGAGGCAGTGAGATGATGTTGAATATTATTGTGGATGGTAGCTGCTGCCATGCTTCCATTTTCCAGGTGATTTTGTTTCCTGCTGTCTTGCTGAGGCACAGTTCACAATCTCCACTTTTCACTGCAGTCTTGGACACCCTTGGGCTTGAGAAGAGTGAGGCTTCCAGAGGATGGGGACGAAGGTAGGAAACAACAACAAAATACTAAACTTGGACGAAGTACACATAAGCCAGATGAGGTAAGTCTCTTCCTATGTCTGGTTTTGTTCTACTTCCAAGCCAACAGTTCTGAAGAAAGAAGAAAAACAGTGTCATTTGTTATTTATCACATCAGACAAGCTTAAGGTGATACTCTAAAGCTTTAATTCAGCTGCCTGTGGCTACTGCCAACATAGTAAATTATCCTCCCTGGAGGTTTCCACTTGAATAATGGTCACCCATTTAAGAACAATGAGAAACTCAAGGCTGAATAATCTTGATTCAGCTCAGGAAGGAGGATGCAGAGTGACCCATCTTCCTAGAATCAAGCAGAACTGACAGTGAGAGGAACTGGACTGCAGAGGTCAACCCAGGCAGCTTTCTACCAAGAAACAGCAGTGACCATCTTGCTAAGGACCTCAGTTTTCTGAAGCTCACAACCCACACTCTGCAATCATCTCTCTGATGAAACATACTAAAGAACCTGATCCTTCAACAAGCTCTTTTATTTACACGGTGTTCCATCAGGTCCCAGAAAGCTCATGAAAAATTAAAACAGAGAACATAAAATATGAATGGAATGATCACTGGCCCATAAAAGCTCTGGAGTTCTTGAAAGATGTTTTAGACATAACGAATGCCGGGATTTCAGAAATGAGGTTTCTGCCTCATTATCCAAAGAAGATGCAACAATTTTCAAGCTTCTGTAGAAAATCAGGAATTTCTAAGGATGTGCCTGGGAATACCAGAAAGAGCACGGTGCTCCCCAGCAGAGAACAGCAGTCCACTGCCCTTTAATAAGCAAGCTCAACAGAACCAAACACTTGGATACTGTGAAAACACAGATATCAGAATTGATGCTGTCAAAGTGTAGAACTGAATGAAAATTTAGACTCATTTTGCAATCATGTAACAATAAACAACTCTCTCCTTAAATTCTGTCCAGTAAATGTGGTATTTACCTTATGGCAACTCTTGATGACCCTTGTACAGGTATTTTTAGCTGACCTTTCTCAACTTCCCACTTCTGTGGCCTAAATGATAAGTATGTTCTCAGTTTTCAGAAACTACCTGACAGATGAGATCCAACAGTTGAGAGTTAGCCCTAATATTCTTAAAATTAGGTTTATAAATAAGGACCCTCTGAAATAGTCTTTCCTAGGCTGTCAAAGGAATTGCTACCAGAGTAATTAAAGTTACTGCAGAATGAACATAAGATCACTTGAATAAACTTGATGTTTTTTTCACTGAGATCTTTTCACCGCCTTGTTAGGCTGTGTACTACAATTTTCTCTCATATGGTAAAAACAAAAAGCCATTGACCAAGCTCATGTGAGGTTACAGTGGTTCAGCTCCTGGTACTTCCCACCCTCCTGCCCTTGCCTTTGCCCTGGTGCAGCACCTCCTCTGCAGACTGCATGCTCCCAGGGGTGCTCACCAGCATCTCCTGCCTCAGCTGCAGCACTGGACAGGCTTGGCAAATAGATGGGGAAAGGGCCAGCTGCTCCCTCTGGGGCCAGCTCTGTGGTGATGACCTGGACCTTACCCCATTAGGGGTATCCAGGAGCAAACAGGCTTTTATTTGGTTGTTTTTCTTGCGTGGTTCTTGCTTGCTGGAATCTGCCTCCCACCCTCTTGTTTAACAAGGCTGGCAGCTGCAAGGAGCTTCACAAACCCACCACCTTCCTCATTTTGTTTCGTGTATCTCCCTGGCCCTTTACCACAGAAGGATCAGCAAGGAGAAATTATTAGTTTGGGAGAGCCCTTTCTTCTCTCTAAAATTATTTGGGAAAGGATTTGTTACACAACAACACTTCTTTTAAGTTGTCAACCTGAGAATATGCTTATCAGCACAGCCTTGAAAAGTTTTTGTATAATGGCTCTCTCCCTGTCTTCCTTCTCTTGCAGGAAGAAAACAGACTATTGAGAAAAATTCTAATTCTAAAGATGAACACAATTTCACATCATTAAAACCAGTTTCAAGTAAATGGATAAAAATCTATTTACTTGAAACTTGAAATTGCCTTATATGGATTAAAGGAATTTAGAGAGAGAGCCTCACATCCACATAGGAATGAGGCTCAAGCAGTACAATTCTCCACATTCATAGGACCCACATGCTCTGTCAACAGCTGTATCTACACCAAATGATGTTCTTCTCATGCACCAATTACGAACTGTCAGAAAATATACATGTAATCCTTCATATCAAGACCTACTCATGAAATTTTTAAGTACCTGACGGTAAGCTGCAGTAGTTATCCTAGGGGCTTTATGCAGTGGAAGAAGAAAAACTTATCTCATAGATTATCAACACCACAGGCTCCATGAATATAGCTCTTTTCCAGGAGATCATACGCAAAATAAACACCACTTCTATTAAACCCAGGACACTGGCTTTTACCAGAGCTAAATTTGTTATGCTTCTGTCTGTGAAGTAATTGATTTCTAAGCCCAGATCCACACTTTTGTGTTAATTATCTTTAGCTCAAAACATTGGAGCACCCCTCTGACCAAGGCAAACTGCACAACCCATTCCCAGCTACCTGCACCAACCACACAGCAAAACCCACTGCAGAGGAAAACCCAAACTCTGTGAAATGCTATGAGGTCACCTGGTACAAACTTTTAGGGTCCCAACAGGAAGCCAGGGAGGAAATAAGATTGACAGCAGGGCACTGATTCAGTTTTGCTTTTCTGATACTTGAGGGTGCCTATGTGTAAGGAGAAGGAGAGACAGTGAAGTAAAGGGGAAAACTGTAGCAGTGTAATGTAAATACAGTGCACTCCTAATTAGTAGTAGACTGTTCAGTCTGTTACAAATAACTGTAACTAAAGGTTGAATACATTTCCTAGCATTTAATATAGCAGAAATTAAAAGAAGTAAGATATTTGCAAAGCAGGCATCCTTCACTCACACTGACTCTTTAATTTCCTGTGGGGGGTCTGAGCTAAACCTGGCAAGCTGCAAACCTTTACTTGTTCATATTTTGTCTTTTGTAAAAACAGATCTCTGATTTGCAAAAAAGCCATACCTGGAACATGTGGTAAACAAAACACATTTTCCTTCAGCCCTTCCTGAAAAGACTAATATAAACCATGAGAAGTTAGTTAACTGCTCTCTGAAAAGGAAAGAGAAACGCAAATTGTCAGGGCGAGGCTTTGCACACACCTTGAGTTCGCCAGGCTCCAACGCATGCTGAATGAAGCCATCACGCCAGTTCCTGCATCACCTTATTGGTCTCCTTGGCTTTCTTACACGTGTACAACCATTTGATTATCCGAGCGTTGCGCTCGATCACGGAGGTGCTGCTGGGGACCTGCTCGGTGAGCTCGTCCTCCAGCAGCCCCTCGTCCCCGCTGTGCCTCGTGAACTCGCTCTCCGATGTCGCCACGCTGATGCTGCGGATCTTGAAGGAGACGTTGTCAGACACCACAGAGAAGTTCTCTCTCCCAAGATCCTCAATGACCTCCTGCTCCAGGCCACAGTACTTGAAAAATGTTTCAAACTCAGCGAAGGACTTGGAGTAGCGAGAGCTGATGTCTGACTGGGAGCGATGGAGACCTCTCCTCTTCACCTCCTTGACCTCTTCAGGAGGTGTACTCAGTTTTGAGGGTCTCTCATGCTCTGTTGTACACACCCCTGCCCCTTCAGTGCTCACGGGGAAAGTCTGCACCGCTCCATGCTCGCTGGGCTCGTGGTCACCATCTTTTGCTGAGAGAGGCTCATTGCTCTCGGTGGCTGCGACGTCCTCCATGACTCTGGGCAACGCAGGGGAAGCCAACTGCTTCTCTTTTATGGACCCATGGAAGATCCTCCTCACCAAATTCCCCCGTGAGCTGTCCTGGCTTTGACCCCTGCCGAGCTCACATTTCTGCCGGTAGATCACCAGGGAATCCGGCCGCATCTGCCTCCTGGTGCTGCGCCTGGCGACGGGGGGCCCGTGCTGCAGGGGGGCTCGGCAGGAGCTCGCCGCCGTGCCCGGCTCCGGGGGCTTCGCGCCCGTGCCCAGCTCCCTGCTCGCTGCTCTGCTCTCCACGGAACAGGTCTCGCTGCTGCTCTCCGAGGCTGAGCTGAGCGCGATGACGGGATCCTGCCTGGTGCCGATGACCTGCTGGCTCTTTACGTACTTGGCCTTATCGGCGGCCAGTCTCTCCACGGCACTTTTCCTGCCCGGCTTGCCGGCCTCCAGCTGCCTGCGGAGGTACTCGGGCCCCTTGTTGAGGAGCCGCAGGGGGAGGGAGGAGTGCAGGTCGGAGATGGCGTGCATTCCCACGGCCCGGGAGAGTTCAGCTGGCATAGCAATCCAGGGACGCGGATCCTGCTTCCAGTCCCGAGAGGGAAGCGGGATAAGGAAAAAAAAAAAAAAAAGTTTAAAAAAAGGGGGAAAAAGGAGAATCGCGGTGTAGGACAGCCCGGGCGCGCTGACGGCGCCTCCGCGCTCCCAGGGCCGCGCTCCCCGCTCCGTCGGGGCGCCGCGCGTCCCGCCCGCCCGCCGGCAGCATAGCCAATCCCGGCCGGCAGGAAGCGAGGGAGGCAGGGAGGGAAGGAGGCAGGAGCCGCCCTGAGGGGGCAGCGGCCCGGCCCCGGCACCTCCCGCGGCGCTGGGGCGGCCGGGGCTCCGGGGGCACGGCGCGGCGGTGGCGCGGGACGCCTGCTCCGACGCCCGGGCGCTCGGAGGGTTTGCTCCCCTCAGGAACGTCCTGTCCCGGGCCCCCGCCTGGGAGCGGGCCGCTGCCTGAGGGCCTGGCCCGGCAGACCCCAGCGCGCCCTGCCCCTCGGGGGCACCACCTTGCCCCGCTCCTTTCGCGGCCCTGGCGCGGTGCGTTCCCCCCGCGGGTGTCCCTGCCCGGCCGTGCCGGGCGCTGCGCTCCAGCGGGAAACCTTGGAATGACCGGGAAAGGACGGGACGGGCTGCCACAGCGCAGCGGCAGAGCGGGGCCCGGGCACGCCGGGAGGGCAGAACAGATGTGCCCCCAGATGTGCCCCAGCTGTGCCCTCATTTGTGTCCCCAGCGGCATCCTGCCCTTCCCGGGGCAGAGCAGGGACACCTTTTCCCCTGGGTCACTACTGTGCTGCGACTGTGCACGTGTAAAGTGTAAAGTTCAGTGGAATGGCATCAGTCTGAACTGCGTGTCGCAAATCTTTGCCCTTCAGAAACATAGGGCAGAATTCCCATCTGGGGCTGGCAGTTCTGAACGGGCAGGACAGAGCCATTGGCTCCCGAAAATTAGACTTGTAAGTCAACTAACTGGGGCAGTTCAACTTTAACATGTGATCTCATGTGAGATGCTCTGTAATAACTGAATTATAGATAACTTTTGTTCTAATACAGGAAACAAAAGCCAGTTTATATCTGCAGGTTTTTTCATGCATATTTTTTTACTGGTTTGGCTTGGTTTTAGTTTGTTACTTCTGGGGGAGTACTAGAATGCTTTAGTGGTGATTGGTTCATACGTCATTTTTACAGTCACTAAATGGTAGCTAACAAGATTAGAAAGGAAGAGATGAGCTTTCCTGTCCTTGTGAAGTTTCAGGGTACACCACTTTGCTACTAGCAAGGTTCTCACTGTGTCAAGAGAAAGGTTATGATCAATCCTGGAGTCTGAGTTTTGGCTAACTCTTCAGTGAAGACCTTCTTAGAAACACACAAAACAGAAATATTCTCTTGCCAACATGGTTCTACTGCTGGTTTTCCCCTTAATTTTACATCATCTTTGTTTCTAGACATGTAGGTCTGAACTCCAGAAGCCCTATAACACAAACAACTGCCTGTTCACAGCAAGAATCCCACATATGATCCTTGCCGGAATCATGACTGAAATTTGTAACACACCTTGAGATCACTTAGGGTGAAATTGTTGATATGTAGGATGGGTGCAGTTCTTTGAGAAATAATTTTTTTTTTCTTTTACAGGTGTACAAGTAGAGCTGGTTCATAATAATTTACCTAAAATCAATATTCTTGAAAACTGAGAGACAATAATAAAATTTTAAGCACAGTTAATTACTAGGGAACTCTTTCCTGTTAAAGTGGTTCATACACAGATGTGTAAGAGTATAGTTAATATCATTACATATTGAAATGCTTCCTGGGATGCTGGGCATGTAGGGAAGGCTGATGTTTTCTGACCATTAATCTGAGCAATAAGCTGATAGACATAATGAATTTAGTAACGAGATACTAAGGTTTCATTTCCATATTGACAAATATGCCTTAATTTTTTCCTTCAACATTTTCCTTGGAGTTCTATGGCACTGAACAATGTAATAACACATATTCACATTTCTCCGTGCATTTTATTTTGTGTTTGTTCCAAATGTTCCAAATTCTAGTGTCTTGTAGAAGCTTTAAGAATGTGCAAAAAAATTGTTTACATTCATTTGAAATTATAAGAAAAATGAACACACACAAGTATCAATAAGAGCAGTCTTATTAAAAAACTACAATTAATTTCTTTATCAAAGCTTCATTCACTTCAAAAGTTCATTCACTCCCTCCAAAATTATATCGTTTTTCTCAGTGGACAATAGCTTTGTGTTTGGAGTTGATCTACGAAAACTATTTTCCAACATTGGTTTTGATGGAAAAAAGTTTAAAACATTTTAAAAAAATTTATACATTTTCCTTTCTCTTAAAATGTCTTTGCTTTAAATGCATGCCTGGAAGACTTTTAATAGAATATTTTCATTTTTCAGCCAGTTTCATCCTTGTCTCACTGACAAAAGTATATGTGAGTTTTGATTTTCTATGAAGTGCATGTCACAAGAAATTTTTCATGAAAAATTGCAGAAGCAATTTCCAGCTGACATTCCAGATATGTGAGATACTTTTCCCTGAGAATCCTGGGTGATGACAACAACATTTAAGGGGAAGAAGAGTCTTCCCAGAGTCAGAAAATATTGCAAGAAACAAAATTCTGTTTCCCTTTAGCAGCTGCACAGTCAAGTGATATTTTAAATATGTTTAGGTCACATATTCTAAAACTTAAATGCATTTTAGTTTAAAATATGATTCTCAGATTTGAAATGCGTATATTTGTATTTCTTGGAATTAGCTCTTATACTTATGGATACACTCTTAACAGTATTTAAAGAAGAGGGAGCAATTGCATTTCTTCCTTCTGGAAAGCAGAAAGAGAGTGTGTTATGAGAGTCCCAAGCAAACCACCTTTGCCCCTGTCCCAGAACCGGCTTGCAGATAATAAAAAGGAAATAAAAATGGGTGCAGCAGCACCCATCCCTCAGCCCGTCAGCTGCCATCATCTCCCTCTGGCACCAATGCACTGGACAAAGGTAAGAGAGGCAAGTCCTGCACACACTGAGCCTCAGCTGACACAAAGAGTTTTCCCACAGAAGGAGAGTTCTGCAAAACACCATTGAGTCAGCTGGCATTTAAAGTTATCACGAAACACGAAGCAGTTGAATTTTATGTGGGGTAAGAAAAAACACTTCTCATTGAGTTTTTATTAATAAGGGATGTTTTCAGAGTACAGCTAGAGCCTGAGCCGGAGGAAAGCCAGAAACAGGACTGGTACAATGGCACTGCAAGCAAGCAGTACATGTGCAAAGCTTAGGTCACTGCTGTCACTGCTCCCACCCCACTGCCAGTGTCAGTGACACTCTGGTTTATAGTGGTCAAAGGGCAAAAATGAAGCGGTGGCAGTGGGAGGTAAGGGCAAGGAGGAAAGAAGAGAAAGGGGAGCTCAAGCCCTAGCAGAAATAGGAAGCTCCCATTCTGGAGACTGCCAGAACAGCGGTGTCCCACCCAGGAGTGAGGTTTCTGCCCCCAGCAGCTCTCAGTGCTGAGTGCAGGTGTTGCAGCCACATCAGGGGGTGATTCACTTCCACTGTGCCACTGTTGGTGCCACTGAGAGTCCTGTTTGCTGCACTGGGGGGATGTAAAGCAGCCACAACACAGAAATGAACAGTTTCCAAACAGCTGCCTCCAGTGGAGACATTTTAGGCCTTTCAACATGAAATCAGTGACTGTACTGATTCTCTCAGATTCACACAACAGAAGATATAGGCATGCCTGTATAACTTCAGGCAGAATTTTGAGACTTAGGGCTTGAGCACTGTATGGCAGAAGCAGTCTTGTATGTCTTCATTTAGCCTCTCCCACCACTGCCAGATTGCTTAGCATCCTTTTCACCATTGTGATTTTGGGTTTTTTACTTCATTAGACAGCTTAGCATCTCTAATAAGAAAACATCTCCCTCCTAAAATCCATCCAGCTTGCTCACAGTCGTCATTAGTGGGCTTCATTTTTTGGAAATTCACCCCAGGGGTACCACTTTCCAGGCTGAACAACCATCATGGATCTTAACAGGAGTGTGTAATTTACATCACAGGGATTCATGGCAACATATGGGGAGCCTTATTAAAGCAAAGAGCAGAAGAAAAGTGATGGAATATCACAGTGAAAGCAAGAGATGAAAGGGAGAACAAATGCAACATGCCTTACACCAGGCAGTTACAATGGGGAACGTGCTAGCCGTAGCATGACTCTTTCCTGTTTTATGCTTTCTTATCCCTGCAGTACCTCTGAGCCTACACTAATTCCTTTTTTCCATACACTTGTCACGTGCCTAAAATGTAAAAATAAAAAAATCCAACCCAGGTTTGGTGCCTAACATATTTAAGCAGGTGTTAAAATATTGAGATTGAATATTTTGATATGAAAGGGCTGATATGTTTATCATGCTGTCTGATCAAATTCACTGAGTAATTTGGAAAGGAGGGGAAGAGCCAGAGTTTTCACAGTAAAATACAGCTATGATGCTGTAAAGGAAATAAGTACTTGAACTCCCAGAACAAGTCTGTTTGATCCTGAAAGGGATTCCTTGAATTTGAATTGAGATGCTTCATGAATGAATGCATGTTACATGTGTTAAAATAAACTTTGCACTCAGAAAAAGTTCTTACTGCTGCTTCTGTCATGTATAAGTTGGATAAATGTTCCCAGTGTTCCCCGTAGGCCTAGTCATACCTTGCAGTTGTAAAACTGCCTCTCAGTGCTTGCAACATCCTTTACCAACCAACCAAACTCAAACACAGTCACTTCACCCAACACAGGGATGGGTCAGGGCACTTCTTAAATACTTTATGAATTTTATAGGCAACATTGCTGCAGTCATCAGCATTTTTATCCACACAATTTTCCTCTGTAAAGGTCCTGCTAGCCTAGTCTCATGTACAGTTCGCTTTGATCATAGAGAAGCCCTTTCATGTCATCTAAAGCTAAAACCCATAAAGGTTTAAAGCCATGCCTGATGTCTTAGGGAACTTCCAGCATCTGTGTGTCACCTCTTTGCTGTCTGCTTGCCTGGCAGATGCCTAAAACAATCAGGGCAAAGCTTTTGCTGTTGCTGTGCCAAGGCCCTACGTGTCTATCTGTGGGCCTAAGCAGGTGAGAGATAGTGCACACTTAATGTTCCGTGAATTCCACTGTGTATTCACACACAGGCAGGTTAGGAAGTACATGAAAGGTCACTGATAATTGAACTTCTGACAGAGAATTGCCTGCTGTCTGTTACATATCATTTATATCATAGTTGGGGTACTCACCTGGCAAGTGTGAAAGACAATCTTCCCCTCCCAGATTTGCAGCAAGCTCTCAAAACTGGATTTCTTGCTTCCCAACACAGTAGTTATAATGTGGGTCTGTTGTTCATTGTCACTCAGACTGTTGCTGAAAACATGTATATTTTGCTTGTCTAATTAGAAATTACTGAAGGCAATGGTCAGAAGATATTCATTCTATAATCTAGTGTGCATGCACCTAGGAATTTAATAGAGTATTAGTTACTCTTGCAAAGTGTAAGGATTTATCAGGGAAGGTTGAAAAAGTCTCACCTTCAATGCTGTTTAAAGTGCTCACTGGTGATGTGCCTTCAAATCATGGAATGGTATCTGAAAACTTCATCTCTTACACCATATTTGCTGACATGCTGCTATAAGCTCTCCCAGTCTCATTTTAACTCATTTTGACTGTAGAAATCAAACAACTAATGTTCATATTTGAAAATCCTAGTGATGCATAGGAATCAAACAACACTCAGAGCAGTCTTCAGACTTCTGAATGTCCTACCAGCTTATGCAGGTATTGCCCCATTCAGACACTGACTGCTGGAAATCCCATTCCCTATTGGTCTTATCCATTTTCTGTAGAGTTTATTAAATGTTTTACAGTAAGTGGTGAGTCACTAAACTCAAAATGTTTCTATTAAGACAGAAATTTTGTCACATTTTCCTGGAGAGAATGCCCATCATAGAGCTCTTTCTAAATGTAACTGAATCAATTTGTCCAACACTGTGATGGACACGGCTCCTAATGTTTGAAGAAACCCAGCTGTCAAACACCAAAACACTGGAAATGTCACCAAAGGAGCACAGTATCAGAACTTGGAATGCATGGATATGTATAACATGTGAAGTCTGTCATCTTCTGTCTAAGGTTTTAATACCAAATTGAATGAGATCATGAGATGTCTTTCACAAGGATTTCTTGTAGTTTCTCTAAAGATACAGCTAGCAGTCATTCGTCCTTTCTTATCAAGTGGTTGCAAATTTAAGTTTCTGTCCTTATGAAATCTATGGAGAACTGACCAATGTTTTACCTGTACTTCCAGTGTATTAATGTGGGCCATGGTCTCTCTAGCAGGGTCATTAGCAAGTGAAGTCTGCATGTTACCTTTCCATAGAAGGAGCCAGTGCTTTTAATTGCTGAGATACCTTGTGGTTTTCTATGATTTTTCAGTGCTTAGAATCTTTCTTAGGTCCCTAAGGATGTGGGTTTGTAGTTCAGTTCTTGATGGACATGTGATAATTAATGGAGACTGTTGGAATACAGGCTAAGGACTCCAAAATTGGTTTTTTACTGTTTAGGCACAAGAAATATGCAAATATAGGAAAACTGAAAAATTTGCTTGTATCAATGCAGCTTTTTTTGCTTCCTCTTTCTAAGTATTTTCAGGTCTCCTTCAGTTTGCTGATGCAAGAGCTCCTTTCAGAGTTTAGATGGGAAAATGAACTAATTTATCAAGACAGTTGCACTGCCAAGGACAAATGTTTACATTTAATAGTCATCAGTCACTATACCTCTGAAAGTGTGGTGGTTTATCCTGTCACTTTCTAAAGGACTCTTGTACAGTTCAGACATAAAAGGCAAATATCTTCCAAGCTCAAAAGGGAACCTGCACCCTGCCCTGTCAGTATGTACAGAGGAGATAGACAGGCTGTGTCTCCTTAGCCTGGCTTTGGGAATCAGCACAGGCTCTTGGCTGATAGCTGTTTCCAGCTATCCTGTCTGGCTAACAAGTGAGTTAAATAGTGTAGATGTTGTCAAATCATGTCTGGTTTAGTCTTGAGATCAGAGAATAAATCTGAGCTCTCAGATGCGATTCTGAATTCTCACTACAGATTTAATTAATTGTCTGTTTGACTTTCTCTACATATCCACCATGACATGCAGCAGTTCTATGTATAGGCTAAGTGTGAGCTTGAGTCTGTTCAATAATTTTCAGCTTTGGTTTAGGGAGATGAGTAATTTTCTGTTACCTTATAGAGTTGTGTTTTAACTAAGCTGGGCAACATCTGTGTTGCAAGTGGGTTCTCTGACACAGTTGTTTACGTGGTGAAATCGAGCCTTGTCTTGCCCTTTGCATTTCAGAGTCCTTCTAAATGCACCCCAGCGTGACCTGAGCTCCACATAACAACAGAAGAACATTCACAATACTCTTGTGATGACCTGACTACAAATTCATGTACATGAATTTATCTTGAAAGTCAAAACAGATTTCTCATTGGATTGACTCCAAAGATTAAATAACATCTTGTATAAAGATAGTAAAATGGCTTAGCTGTTCTGTACCATTACATCAATTCCAAAGCTATACAAAACAAATAAACATAAGTCCCAGTATTCAAGCTTCATTAGATTTATGTTGCACAGCTACATTAAACATAATTACATATTCAGTAAGATCTTACAATGCTGATGCAACAACTGCTCTGGACAGGATCACACAGTTATTCTAATTTGCAGGTTTTTCTAGGAAACAATAGTCCAGACCTCTTCCATGAACAGGTCCACTCCTGCCCTGCAAACTTAAGTCAGGTGCTAGCAAGATTCTAAATTCCACCTGAAAAAGCAGATTCAATGAGCAGAAAAGGGCTGGAGACTTTAGTCATTCATCCCATATGACTATTCAGTGTCCATCCAGTAATTTACCTGTCAGAAAATGTTTTTCCACCAATTTCTTGTAATTTTCCTTTTTTACACGTACAGCTGGTACAGGCATCTAATTTATAGCACCCTCTCTATAAACTAACCTATATGTTTAAGTCTTTCTAAGACAACTTTTGAAGACAAATATAAAAGAGGAAAAGCTTCCTGGATTTCTGAAGTAGATGCCAGGGCAATTTGGGCTTTACTAGAGCCTGAGTTGTGAGGTGGTGGACTAAACCAAGGGATGGGTTGTGACCTGATCAGTGTGAGGGGTTAGGGAGGGAAGGTGAGCACTCATTTCCACACTGCCTTTGCTTTGGAGCCTCCAGTCACCCTCCAGAACAGGCAAGTCCTCTGGGTGCTGCTCAGAGAGGTTCCACCCCCAGAGCCACTCCAAAGGGATCCATGGACAGAGCTCCCCCAGGTCTGCTTCCTTTTGCCCTCTGTCTCCTTCACCCAACACCCTCAGGCAATGAGACAAATAAGGCAAAAACATTTATAGTTGATCATATGATATTTTTGAACACCTATTTAATTTCAATTCTTAATGTGACCCATTCGTTTAGTTTTTCTATATAGATTTCAGGCTTCTCTTTTGTGTATTTAACTTTTCTGTAAATTGCCTACAGCATTGTTAAGCATAAAATAAAAGAGTTCTAGCAATATTAAAGTCAACTGATATACAAATAAATCTGATATGCTATTTACTTAAGGTCTAAAGTACCTATTTATCCCCACTGAAAGTGAAACTTCACTGGAGAGAAAAACAATTTCAGTTTATAGTTCTTTGGCTTTGAATAGTGAGTGTCTATTATTTTAATACCAGCTGAACTTAGAGGGAGCCTGTAATGTAAGCCTAATAGAACTCATTGCTTGTTCTTAAAGAGTAACTGCAGATAGTATTTTAGATTTTTGTTACATTACTATTTTAGACTTTAGAATTGCAGATAGTATTTTAAATTTCTCGTAGAAATTTGCTTCTATTACCCCATCTGCTAAATGCACCAAAAAAGCCCCTCCCCCCCTAAAAAAACACCTTTAAAATATTTTAATGATTATACTGTTGTGGCGTTTTTTTCTCTTTCACATGAGATTAGCTCAGTTGGTTAGAACATGGTGCCAATAACACCAAAGTTGTGGGTTCAATCCCTACATGAGTCACTCACCTAAGAGCTAGCATCAGTGATTCTTCTGCATCCATTCCAATTCAGAATACTCTGTGATTGTGTGAAAGTATTTGATTATTCTATTGACCTGTTCAGGATCTGTGTCAAAAATTTTGTTAAAGGGGAGAAAATAAGGATTAACACACAAACTCAAGTCATGCAGTATGTTGTGGAATAAAAGTTAGTTGAAATCCTTGTTCCTTTGGTTTAAGACTGGTACTAAGTAATGAATAAACAGATAGTCTGGTAATTCAGATTAGCATTCTGGATTACCAGGGAAAAAATATTTCCAAAACACTATAATTATTAAGTTTTCTAATCTGGGTTTTGTGCAGTGTGTGGTTCTCCCAGTAACCCCAAACAGAGAACAAATTTGATCCATCCAACTTTGTAGTGCTGAGCACTCAGCCCAGACTGAAGTGAAGCTGTTTCCCAGGAGGTGAAAGCTGTGTGCAGCCAGGCCCTGGACCACAGGGTCACACAAGGGTCACTCCTCCTGGCCTTCCTGGTGCCCCTGTGCAGGGTGCTGGCCCTGGCACCAGGCATGGTCAGCCCTGGCTCGAGGTGAGGGATGATGGAGCAGTGCTTGGATTAGCACATCTCTTGTCCTGAGCTAAACCCATCTGAGGCTGGAAGAGCAAAGCCCAGCCATTGCAGATGTGTTGGGAATGGGGGCAGCTCTCCAGGGGGAAAAGCAGTCTCCTGCATCCACCAGAGCCCCTGCAATCCCAGCAGTGGCTCTGGCTCCATGTGTTTCATGTGGCGCCTGGAGCTGACCCTTATCTGATTTCAGCAGAGACAACATTTGCTGAACCATTTGTGAATCACTTGACACTTGCACAGACTTGTTGAGAAACCAAAGTCATCTGCCAGACCACAGTGTTCCTGGCTTTTCTTTCCTTCCTTCGTGAGACTGCTGCTTCAGCCAACTGAAATTATGTGAGCATGGCAGAGGTGAAGAGATAGGCCAAGATGGTGAAAAATAATTGTGTTTTTTTAGGTTTCCATGCAAAAATGAAGGCTTTCTATGTATCAGTGAAGCTATAAACAGCTCTAGTTCCCACTGGCTTCAGTCAGAGATAAGGACACGAAGCATCAGGCAAGTTTGTTTGCTCAGAGATACAATCAAGAAATAAAAATAACTTGCATCCTGTCAAGTTAGTCAAAGACGTCAATGCTCAATGAACCTTTACAAAGGCTTTTGAAAGGAGATAAATAGTGTAAAGAGCTTAACTTATTACTTAACTAATTATATTTAATTTTTAAATAATTTAAAGTGAATGAATAAATAAAATATAATTTAATTTAATATTTAAACTTTCTAGAAGCTTAAAAGTACTGTAGACAAAATACGCACCCATTAGTTTGCTGTTGTCTTATTTGAGAAGTTTATGTTTTGTTAATACTGTCTAGGCATTCCTAACACTGAATATGTAAATGGATACAACATCAGAGTGTGAGGTTGCATATCTGAGCTTCAGTGTCAGAGCTTTGCCTTTTATGATCCTATACAATTCTTTGAAAAGGCTGACATTATGCATTGGTCACTAAGTTGCTTTATTATGTTGTAAAGGATTTTAGAGGTTGAAAAAAGATGATTAGCAAGGATATCAGCTATCAAAATCAACTTCCAACTCTACAGAGCAAGGACAAAAAAAAAAAAGCACAAAATCTTTCCTTTTCTAGATAAGAAATAGAGATAACAGGCAATGTTTTTAATGAACACTCAAATCTTTTTACACATATTTTTAAATGGTGGCACTTCCAAATCCTTCTGCTAGCAGAGCTGTTACTTAGTAAGGGTCTTGTGTTTCTAGCTGGTGAGTATAAATACAGCAGTATTACAGCTCATCCCTTGGAAGGCACTTTGTGAAGGCTGTGCTCTACATCTGCCTCTCCCTCACCTTCCTATCAGGGCTCACCACCCTCCAAAGCCAGCACTGACCTCTTCAGTGAAGAATGCATTTTCCTCCATATGATTATGAATTTTCCTTCTGTTGGAAATGGGAGTGCCATTTATATGAACAATATTTGTTCTGCTTCATGCTGGTGGTTTAACTAACAGCCCTAGTGTACCGTGCACAGGTTTGAAGCCTGGCCCCACAGCATGGAGCTCTTTGTGGCTCAACACAAGAAAGGATAGCAAAGCACATGGAAATGGTTGGGGGCTGTGTTCTCTACTACAGCAGCAGCAAGGATTTGCTTTCTTTGCCAGCAAGACACAGCTGAATTGCTCAGTGGAGCTGTGTGTGGCTAGAGGTAATGAGTATTAGATTACTGGCAAAGTCATTGGACTAAAGCTTTGCTGTGGGAAAGGCTGAAATGCATTTACCTACATAATGTGGTTGGTATTTTATCTTGGTGCACGCAAGGCCCGCTGTCCATCTTTTCCACTCCCTTCTCCCTCAGCTCTCCCACTCTGTTATCATTCTCCCTCACTTCCCACTGTCTCTCCCCCACTGCTGTCTTTGGCCAAGCATTCAGCAGCCTGCTGGGGAGGTGGCCTCTCTAATCACATTTGTGCTAATTGGGGCCTGATGAGAGGCATTTGCTTTCCCCTCGGAGCTGATG
The DNA here is from genome assembly GCF_036417665.1 of Passer domesticus. Lineage (NCBI taxonomy): Eukaryota > Metazoa > Chordata > Aves > Passeriformes > Passeridae > Passer > Passer domesticus. Next base: position 20,400,041 of record NC_087476.1, on the reverse strand, counting down.
GCTCCCCAGCTGGGGCCCTGGCTGGCTCTGCTCTTTCCCTGTGTCTTGGCTGTTCCAGGAGGACAGCAGATGCTCCCTGCTCGGCCACAGAGAACAGCTGGCTGCTGTCCCTGCCGTGTCACAAACCAGCTTGTGCACCGTGCCACAGAGCCAGGACACTTGGAATCCTCCACCAGCATCCTGCTCCTCAGGAAGAGTCCCATGCTGCAAAATCGTAATTTTCTCTCACAGAAAAAAAACAAAACAAATTGTGTCCTGGTCTCAGTGTTTAAAGCAGGAACCCTCCAAGGACAGATAGCATCTCTATTGAAAAATGCACATACATAAGTGCAAAGATTGCTGTGAAAATGTGTTGATTTTAATTTTTTTTTAAATAGTAATTAACATAGTTTCTGAAGAGAGCCATATCTGATGGCTAAGGGCAAGGCAGGACCTCATGCACATAGAGCTCAGTTACAGGGGTGACCCACTAGAGTTTCTATATCAGTTTTTATTCAATTCAGTCATGGGATTTTCTACACAGTCTCCTGATCATCTCCTTTTACTGCACCTTGGTTTGTACTTCCGTGTGATGTCAGATTTCCTGGATGGAACCTATTTGATAGAAGTACCAGAGCACCCTACATCCCAGTTATGGACAGGCAGTCGATGGGACCTGGTGCAGCCTGGGTAGCAGGCTGGTGGATGTGCTTCCCTTGGGCTGTGCTGTCTGCTGACCTCCCCCACATGTCCCCCAGAGCAGCCAGCTCTGGCATGACTTTGCCCAAGATGGTAATAAGGACCTGACCTCCAGCTTCTTGTTCCTGGTGGCCCAACAGAGCTTGTGCGCCTTTTTCTGGCTGTGGACACGTGTTTCTGTGTGTGTACTGCAGAGGGAGAGCGTCCTCAGGGCCCTTCCAAAGACTGCAGCAGCATTATTCTGCTGGAAGCAGGATGCTGCCAGGGACTCCACACTCCCTACAGCTGCAATCCAGTTCATCCTCCAGGTGGTTTCTTCACTCCTGTTGATTAGATAATTCCTTTCTGGGGCCAGATCTAGTTGAAAAACAATCTATGGGAAATTTTGACTTCATTGTAAGAAGTCACTGAAGTGGTTTTTTTTGCTTACAAGCAGAAGAATGCTAAATTGGTGGCCTTTAGTTTGTAGAGCAGGTTGTGGCCATTTGGTCTGTGGCAACTGAAGACACTTGCACAGAGACACTGACAGCTCCACCTTAAATAGGGCCTGATGCCAGCTTTCTTACAAACCAGCAGAAGAAATGAGTTTTTGTCAAGTACAAGTTCTTCTGAGCACAGGGGTGGGAAAAGAAAAATGGTAAATAAGAGAAAACTGTTATTTGAATTTTTTAAAATCTTAAAATATTGCAAGTGGCTTTAATCACTGTATCACTTGACTGCATCAAAGAAACTGAGGCTAGGAGAAGGCACTGAACACTCCTTCTGAACAACGTTTCCTTTGAGCTGTTTATCCATGCAGTGCTGTGCTGGAATGCAACCAGCAGAAATAGTATCTGACTTCTGCAAAGACCACTTAAGGTGCATTCTGTTGTCAAGGCAGATTGGTAAACTAGCTCTTTCTGATCAGGAGCTGTGTGTTTCACCTTAAATCTTCAAAACCTGGCCAGTTATCTGAGGGGAGAAACCGCCACTTAGTCCACTTTGTCCACTTCTCCATTGTTCCTGCAGTAAGCCTTCCACTCAGGAGAGTTTGAAGTCCTGGGATCAATACATTTTTAATAACCTGCTATGTATCCATGTGCACTGACTCTGTGGCTGGATTCTTTTCACCTAACAGTACCAGTGGGGTTCAGCAAAGGACAACATGTTGTGTCCCCATGAGTGTCCCCATGTGGGTGCCATGAGCCTAAACTGTGCCCATGGCCCGTGGAGGTCTAGTCAATCACTCAACTTGTGTGGGTCTCCCTAAAGCCCACCTAAGTTCAGATGCTTAGATGCAGGCTTCTGCATCATTTGAGCTGCCTGAGTGTCAACCCATGGGATGTCCAGCTGCTACCTGGAAGGAAATTGGTGCTCTCCAGGATATGTGCCATGTTTGATGGCACCATAAGCCACTTTATGCATCCTATTGTGACTCAAATGACACCAGATGCCTTTGTATAGGGACCTCAGTTTCCTTGTAACATCAGCATGACAGACTTCTAACTGGTCCTTCTGTGTTTCCTCTTTGTCCCCCTCTTGCTTGCTGGTGACACCTCTTTTATTTCAGGATGAAGTGTGTCTTGTAATTCTTCTTTTACTGCATCAGGACTACCCAGGTCAGTTAGCTTCCATGCTAACTGCTGCAGCTTTTCCTGGGAATATGTCTCTCTAGGAGAGAGCAGCCTGCAGAGGATGATGGGTGGAGCTCAGGTGTTGTGTGGAAAAGGCTCTTGAGTCACAGCCTGTTCCCACACCACTGCTCCTGTCATCTGACTACACTTTGCCCTTTGGTCAGGACTTCTGGCAGTTTTGCAATATGTCTTTGGCTGATACTGTGGCCAAGTTCACCCAGGGTGTGGCATGGGCAGGATTAGTGCCCTCCTGCCTGAATTTCTAAAGAAACAATGTTCAGAAAAGGTAAATTTCAGCAAACAGCCATAATGACAATATAATAGCCATTGTTTGGGGTTTTTGTTTTGTTGTATACTGGATTATCCTGAGTTTAAAACAGAAGCACTGACAGTTACACCATCTTGCAGCCTTTGGACCGTGTCAATATTAAAATAATCATCTGCACTTTTCTCTACTACATATTTTCAGCTATGGCTGACCAGCTTGGAAATTCTTCAGAATGTTTTTTGCTCTAAGGGTATGCCTGCATGGGAAATTCTTCAGAATGTTTTTTGCTCTAAGGGTATGCCTGCATGGGAAAGGTATTCTATAGAAAATCAAGACAAGAATTTGAAGTGCCAGTATCAACATAAGGGTTTCTCCATTTGAACAGCTTTGTTTCCTTTCCTGGTCACATCTAAAGTGATGGTCAGTGGTACCTTGATCTCCCTGTCCATGCTTGGTTGGGGCAGACATGGAACAATTTCTGTTCTGGAAGTCAAGTAACTATTGCTGCAGCATTGAGCATGAACTGAGGTGCTGACCTGTGCTGACATGCCCTGTGAACTTCGAGCACATTGACTTCGTTCATTTCCAAAATTCTCTAAGCTAAATGAGACAAAGAACTTCTTGAACAAATTGTTGACCTAAGAGTCAGCACAACACATCATTCTGTACCATCTTCTCATAAAGAGAGGTCCTAGGACAAGATATCCGGACTCTGTGTTTCTGGAAGACCTCTGCCACTCTGTTTAGCTGTCAGTGAGATAAAAAACTACTTGCATAAAAAAACTCCCTAACAACTGCAGTTTGGGAATTTTAAAAGATCACTCTCTTCCTGGGAACACCAAGAAGACAGTTTGTTCAGTGGCTGCATCATAAAAATGAAGGGGTTGAGGACTTTCTTTTTTCATAACCAATTCATCCACAATCAGTGTTTGCAGATGTGAAAAATGACTTGAGATACTAGTTTTTCTTTGTGAGACCCTGATGGTGGATCTAAGGGAGCAGTTTGTGCTTCTGTGCCTTGGCTTGTGGAAGGCTTAGAATCCAAATCTTGCTGTTTATTCTGGTTATACATTTAGATAATGCCTTGGCAGTACACACGGGACTCAGTCTTCTGTCTGCGTACACTGTCAAGACTTAAATTTCTGCCTTCTGGTGAAAAGCTTTTTTTTCCCAGCTGCTTACTCAGTTTGTTGATGAAACAGGTTGAAGAGGAGAAGCCACCTTGGATGCAGCAGGGCTGCTCATGCAGCGAGCAATCTTCTGCCTTTTTTTGGTTTGCTCGTATGTCTAATAGGGCTGGGCTCTAATAGATAGATAGATAAAGGACAGATTGCAGTTGCCTGCTTACACTAGGTGTGCATACAGTAAATGATTATTTTACATTTGGCCTTAAACTCAGCCTTTTTTTCCCCAGGATAATGTGGTTCTTCTTACTCCCAAAGTTCTTTCAGAAGTCCACATCATACAAACTACAATATTTTATATGTTACGTAGAATACATTACATCTTGCTTCCTTGAGCTACTATTTTGTTTCCACCTTCATAATTTCTCTCTCTATTTTATCCATCCTGAGAAACTGTATATTTTAACAACAAACAAATCAACAAAAATACAAAACCACGATCAAAAAAATAGCTGATGCTTTATGTTTGGCTACTTGTTCAGCTGAGTTTCAAAATGAAGTGCTAATGGTCCCAAAGTGCCATCAGAATAGTGTGGGGGAGTTTTTTTCCCCATACTGTTCCATTTTCAATTCTTCATAGTTCTTTCAATTTAGTTGAAAGAACTATGGTTTATCTCAATTATCTCAATTTGGTTGAGATAATCCCGTGGAAAAGGAGGATCTTTGGATAAAAAGCACAGATAATTAATGCCTGTAAGTATATCCTGAGTGAGTACACACAAGAAAGTAAAGAGTGCCAGGAGTGTCAGTTTGCTAATTGTGGCCAGGGCTATTAATGACATTCTTTGGGCAGTTAATTACTCTTTTCTTTAGCTGAAGCCTAACTAGATGATAAGACCACCAGGACTCCATTTATTCTTCTTCCTGCATACGAAGGCAATATGTGCCTTTAAACAGTGTGCAGACACATACAAATCAGATAATGATGTCAGATATTTATGGATATTTTCCAGTTTCTCCTTGAATATGCTGAAAAATTGATGTATAATGTCACCCATAATTAAGTAGGATGGAAATTAGGATGTTTTGTCTGCCAAATTCATAAGTGAGGTATATAATGATGGTATAAGGTTCACATAAGTGACCTGCTGTGTGAAAGCAGGAGGGTTAATTTAGTGAATACAGGAGAAGGGTGGGTTGTAGCAGCAGATGAAAATGGGTGTATTAAAATCATATGTAGGACAATACTTGGTGAGACCAAAATCCAAGTGTCCCAGTATTCTCCCACTGGTAGGGTCCCATAATGGATGTTTAACACACTCAGGAATGTGGCTCAGGAATTCTGCCATGTGTCTGTGTCCCTCTGGTATAAGCACACTTGTTTCCATTAAGGTATAGGCTGTTTGTATTGTGCTTCTCCTTAACTGTCTCATCCTGTGCTCACCATGCATCTTTCTCTAGACTGTCTGGAGGAATATTTTTAAATAAAATTTTCAGAAATTGTCCTGAACTGCACTCAAAAGCAAAATTAAAATAGAAGTGGGAGAAATCCCAGTGTAAGAGCAGATGAGAAACACATGATAACGTCAAAGACAGAGCCTTTTCTTTTTAAGAAAAGTCTGAAAGAATGGGCATTAAAATTGCGGAAGGCAAGGTCTTCAAGCAGTGGAATGCAGGACAGCAGGAGTTTGACATTAACATAGAATTCCACCAAAATCTGGCACTTATGATGAGATGTCAGCCTGGGGCTTTAGTGAAACATGTGTTAGTAGAGCATGAAATCTCTATGGCAGAGGTAACATCTGTGTTTATTGGCTGTTTTCTATGGCTAACTTTGTGAGTCTGTGGTACCTTTAACTAACCCAGCACTGATTTTTGGGATGTGACTGAGTAATGGACAGTGGGGTTGTTGTAGAGGTTTACAAACAATTCATAAAGTAAAGGAGCAGCAGAAGCAAGACATTAAATAACAACATAGCTGCTGTTTATTTCATACATCTACAAACAGTACATGTTAGAAAATATCAGTGTGTTACTTCTGCAATGACATCAGGGTCATAAAAGTTGAAGGATTATATGAAAATAGAAGTAACTTTGAGGATTGTAAATGGAACAATAACAGTGTCTAGCAGATACTGTAATCTTAATCTTTCAATTTTTAAATTGCCTGAAATCATCAGTTTATATGCCTCTTAGATAGAAAACTAGCTTAGATGACTCAAACTATATTTACATTACATAGAGTACATTTGGGAAAAGGTCTGTGACAACAGAAGGTACCACTGCATCTTCTTCAGTGTTTCTCAGGCCCTATACAGAGTACCCATTTGTGCCAATCACAATGATGCAAAGGCTGAGGAGCCACTGTCTTCCTGCTACTGTCTTTTACTTGTCACCTGTAGCACTTCCTCACCCTCCAGAAGTGATATCATTACACAGGAAGAAAAAGGTGTTTTTACCCACTAAATCAAACTAACCTATTCTAAATTATATGGGATTTTTTTTAGCGGCTACAGGAACATTTATAATCTCTGCACTCATCTGAGTGTGGGAAATGTCTCCAGATCCACCTCTCTGATTGGTGGGGTCTCCAAAGTGAATTGTGCTAGGAGGAATATGGTTCTTTTCTGTTCTTTCTACCTAGTTTCTGGTTTTCTTCTGCTTAGTGGGGGTATAACTTTCTGACACACATTTGGGGTTTGGTATTAGATTGAAAAATCAGACTTTAAGGTCAACTGAAAATTCTCACTGCTAAAAGGAGGGTTTTTTGCACATTGGCACACCAGATGCATTGCTCTCCCACACACAAGAAATTATACTCTCACTTCAATGAGTGTGCATGCTCCAGATGTAATAGCTGTCCCTGAAAATAACAAATGCACTTAAATTATGTCTTGAGTATGGTCTCATTGACTTCAGCAGGGCAGTTCATGGGATTAAAATTAAACAGGTATAGGCACTTTTGCAGGTTGCTGTCATCAGGACATCATCACATGCCCCCAGGAACTCTACTGCTCAGTGAGATCAGCTTTCTTTTGCATGAATAAATACAAGTTTCAGGATTAAAAAATGTTTTTAAGAAGGAGAAGGGAGAGTGACATGGCAGGAAACAGATTTTCCACCTTGACTGACAGATGCTGGAGTGTGAAGAGTGCTGGCAGGGCCTGTTACAGGGGCTCAAGGGCTGCAGTCCTGGCACAGAGCTGCTGCTCTGGTTCTGTTTCAGAGGGTCCTGCAGAGCTCTGTGAGCACAGACAGCATTGCCTGGCCCGGGGTTGAGGCAGCCTGCACAACTTACTGGTAACCAGGGCTGCAGTGGTCCTGGGCCTGGCTTCTGTTTTGTTGGCACCTTTACTTTTGAATAGAAGTTTCAGAAGCCTGGGGTTTAGCTCTGTCCTGACTTACAAAATGTAGCATCCTTGCCTTTGATGATTTCTCTACTCTGTATTGTGCCTTCCCCAATGCACAGAGTTTTAAGAAAAACTAAATGATGATTCCTTCTTCTTCTCAATTATTTTGTATGAACTGATAGCAGATTCATTTAAATTTAGGGCCAAAATCATGGCCTGTGTCAGCAATTTGGGTCAGCACTGAGTGATGTTATTTAACTCCTGTATAGCTTTTATATAGTGGTGGACTTGGCAGTGCAGTGTTCATGGTTGGACTCAATCTCAAGGGTCCTTTCCAACCTAAATGCTGCTAGGATTCTACACAATCAGGTAAAATGCAGATACTCTGGCTTACAAAAATGTTATTATTTGCTGCAGGTCAGTTTGTTTGAAAATTTGTCCTAATTGTGGTAGTGCATAAAAGCTTTGTGGAGATACAGGGACAAGGCTAAAACTTTGCCATTAAACATGGACCAAATAGACTTTTTTAATGATCTTTACAATGAAAAGGAGGCAGAGTTCAGTGGAAGCTGGTTGTTCTACTGAGAGTGATAAAGGATGCCCCACATGTCTGAAAGCCTTGTATTCAAATTTATGGGTTCCTCTACCACTGCATTTTCTGTGTAGTCAAAACATTATCAGGTAATTAGTTAAAATACCTAAATTCTACATTTTGAAAGAGTAAACAAGATTCAAAACTGACATTTGAGCAGTGCATGGAATATAAACCTTGATGTGGTTTGAACAGACATGAGTATTATTGGATGTATCCCGTTCAATGCATTGTTTTGACAGCTTATCCCTCAGAGTCTGAACAAGTTGTAACTCTTTTATACAGAGGCTTCTTCCTCGGATGTTGCCTCAAGGGAATGAAAGATTGGTTTGTAACAGTGGATGGGGAGCTGAAGGTCGGGAGTAAATTCTGTTTACTAAAACATATTCTGGTGCTTAATCTAATGCTGGGTGAGCTCACTCACACAGCAAAGTTTAGAGAAAGAAAGGAGAAAAACCTTGGCAACTGCATTAAAATGATTGGTGGTATGTGCAGGAAAAGAAGAGAAGGACAAAGAAAGGTCCTGCTAGTACAAGAAGGGTAAATACGGGAGAAGATGAATTTTACTTTCAAAATAATAACTGTGTTCTGGTCAAGTATGCCCATAAATCTGTAATATAGCCTAGGATTTCAGAACTAAACATTTTTTACTTCCTGAAATAAATTTTTGAGAATATTTCCAGAGATCTTTTTAAGAATCCAATGCAGGAAAAACAGCATTGGTATGTACAAATTTATTCAGCAACCTGAAATTGTATTTTTCATCCCTCATTCAATTTATTTATTTGTAAAGGTCTTTCTAACACCAGTAAATTGTTATTCAGTACCACATGTTACATTTTTTTCAGGATTGTCCACTGACCTGAAAAGAGTATGGTCTACTAAAGCACCTATTTGGAGACCTGATGCAAGATTGTTTCCATTGTTTAACATGGGAGGCATTGAGTTTAGTTGGTTGAGTCTTTAAAAATATGGCACAAGTTATTTCATACTTTTCTACTAACATGGTTGGTTTTAAAAATTTTATAAACATAGTGATCACAAAAAGTTCAGTGCAGGAGGGACATGGACCCAATCCATAGAAATATACTGTGTAGAAAGTACCTGTGGAGAGGGTCTCTGCCCTCTGTGGCTGCCCTGCCAAGCCTGTGTGCAGCCTCCTGCCATGTCCTGATGTCTGCTAATTGATAGAATCAGAGTTACACATTGCTGTGGGGAAGTTTTCAATCTTCTGAATCTTGTTTTCAACTACTTTTTGGTCAAATTGTAGGTGACACAGATCCTGACATATTTAGCACAAGGGGAAATGACTGCCAGGTCTCTGGAGAGGCTGCTTTGTAATTGCTCTCACCGAAGCATTGTTATTATCACTAATAAGAGGGCTGGAGCTGAGAAACAGCACTCATGTTTGGGAGCTGGATGTGCAAGGGGAAATGGAGTAAGTAAGGAGATGTCAACGGTTGTCAGCACCCAAATTCTCCAGTGGTGAAAATACAGGAGATGGAATGTTAATTGCTTTTCTGGAAAATGCCTTCTAATATGGGAATTGCTCATATGAGTATTCTGCAGTCCTACAAGCTTTATTTGAAATTCAAAACGAGCTTTTCTCATCAGTGCATACCAGCCAGAGTGACTTTTAATTTAATGTTACCCTACAGAGTTCCACCAAATGTTAGTAAGTGATTGTACACAGCACGGGTGTTTGAAGAAGCCCCCCTCAGAAAAGGTTGCAGAACCACATTGTGCTATAATTTGTATTGAGATAGTGTCCTGGGATCCAAAATTAATTTGTATTTTTTCGGTTTGTTTTCTGTGTGCTTTGCATTTTAAACTACTTTTATATACAAATCCTTCACTGCCTCAGCAGGTCACAAATATTTAATGGAGGAAACGGAGATAAAGAGTGGCTGCCCAGCTGTGTGTGCACCTGCAGGTCAGGGTGCTGGTGACTGAGATGAAACAGGAGGATGTTTGGAGCCAGTTGTCTTGGGCTCTGTGTAGATACCTGATGGCAGACAGTAAGTGAGATAAGAAATTCATAGTCTGAAAGATGAGGTAAACAGTGAAAAAAAGAAGAAAGTCACTCCAGAGAACACCAAGTGTTATGCAGTACCCACTGTACATAGTAGTGCCTCTTCAGCATCGCACACACAAGCCACAGCTGGTACAAGGGGCCGCCCTTCTTTGCCCCTTTGTTTTTCTGCCTGATGGTACCAGCAGCAGGGATCTACCTGTGCCTTGGGGTTCAGAGCCACCGCTCCCACCTGGGCCAGCAAGGCTGAGACGAGTGCAGCTGACTGAGAAAAGGAGTTTGAAGGGCACATGTGTCCCTTGTGCTCTGCTGCCACTGGGCGTGGGTGGGCAGGAGCCCCGCAGCCCCCAGCTCTCCTTGCCTTCCTCACTTTGCCTGCTCCTGGAGGAGCTGTTGCTGCGCTGAGGGCAGAGCAAGACACCTCCCTCCCCTGCAACATCCCCACTCCTGCAACCATCCCACCCTGCTGCAGCTTTCAAACTCGCGCTGCTTTGATGGATTAAGACCTAGTAATAATTTACTGATCCGTGAAGCCTGATATTTCATCTGGGAAATGAAAGAGACATTCACAGGATTATGCACTCCCACCATCTTATATCATCAGTCTTCCCTCTGGATTTTTTCAGGTAGCAGCTATATTGGGATTGTGTAGTACATAGAAAACAGGAACTTGAAACCAAGCGAGGCTTTCAAATGCTTAATTTGAAAACAGAAATGAGCTTACAATAATATGCAATTTTTTCCTGATTTTCATATTCCAAAATAAGTAACGGGGAGGAAAACAAGTTCATTTTCCTCTTCAGACACTTCAGATAATGTTTGCCAGCAGAAGTCACAATCATGTCTTTGGCCTTTTTTTTTTAAATAATGATATTGCAAAGCATTAAATGCTGTTTCAAAAATGATTTTTATCTAGAAAGTCAAGGAATTTTGAATTAAGTAGCCTTAGAAGATTTTAGAGATCTACATATTCCTTTAAAAGCATATTTTTCATGTGAATTACTGCCTATATAATGTAGATCCTTATTTTTCAAATAAATTTACATCAGAAGTGTATTAATATCTAAGTATGAGCACAAAAGAATTACTTATTTGTGGAAGCAATTTTTTTACAAAAGCTAAAATAGTAGACACCAGTTTACTAATTTTAATTCTACCAAAATTTGAATGTCCAAGCCTTGCTCAAACTGGAGCCTTTTACTGCTGCCAGGAAACCATAATCAGGAAAAGGAGTCTCTCACCTATCTGAGCATTTTTGCAATGACCAAGTGTCATGTGTGACAAACAGGTGGCAGTGAGCAGGGGAGCTGAAGACTGGAGAACAGTACAACAGTCTGAGTCAAATAGATCACTGGCTGCAAGACAGACCACAGAATAAGTTGCCTACTCAGTAATTTATGCAATGATGGCAAAACTACCTTGATTTTTGTAATGATGTTAAAACTACCTTGTTTTTATTTAATATAATTTCTCAGGTTTTGTTGCATCTTCTTTTTCTGTATATTCTATACTGGCTTTAATATATATTCTAGCCTTTTTTTTTTTCCTGTCTGACAGCATGGTAATATTCTTTCACTTTCAAAAAAGGTCAAACCAGCTTTTTTGTCTGAAATCTTTAACAGGAATCTCCAGTCACTCTGCAAGCTGGTGCCTCCCCCATGCATTGCAATAGGCTATTAACTCCAGAAACTGTGGTAGACATCTTAATTTCAGTATCGTTTCAGCTGCTGCACAGGTCATTTTACCACATTCCTGCTACAGGCTGTTTGAACCAGAACTCACTCCTGGGTTAATTACTGAAGGAGAAGAATCGGATGAAAATGCCTCTGCTCTGTGACCATGCCAGGTGACAGAGGGCAAGAATCTTCCTGCAGATCCAGCTGGCACGTGGAGGAGAGCTGGGGTGGGATTCTAGGCTGTATCCAATGTAGAAGTTTGCCCCCTTTATGTCCATAATTATCACCAGGTATCACTGAACTGGCCAGCACATGAAAAACTCATACCAGGGCATGGCATAAACTGTCTTTTGCCACGCAGGTGTTTGGGGAGAATGGGACTTTGGTGGAATGGAGGATGGGTGTGCCACACTGAGAAACAGACATAAAAGGAGGGACTATTCAGCATAGATTGTGCTGGAAGGGAGGGAGGGGCAAGCCCCTGCTCTTGGGGGCACATCAGGTAGTAGGGAGCAAGGCTGTGGGAAATCACACTGGCAAAACTATTCATTTTAGTATATTTGAACTTTAACCAACTACTGACCTTGAAAAGTAGGAACAAGACTTTTGAAGTAGTTATTGAAAAGATGCAAGAGGCAGTAGAGATTTCCTAAGGAGGAAGCAGGTGAGTAGACACCCAGAGCCTTTCCCTTTGAGAGCTTCCCAGCCAGCCCCTGGACATGGTGAATGAAAGGCTGACAATAAACACAGAGCTAAAGATACTTCTCATCTCTGGGGCTTTAATTTTACATGTACCAGGCTGTTTAAGAAGATATCACAGCCTCTGGAAGGAAGCAATAGGAAACTTTAAACTCCAAGGAGGAGATCTTTCTTTTCTGTCAGAGAAAAGGGCAACTTAATTACCCTGTTCTGCTTTGCTCAGCCATCGTGGTGTTCCTGCTGAATACAAAATGCTGAGCAGGAGTTAGGGCTTAATAGAAGATCCAGCACTGAGCTGATTCACTCTGTTTTGAGAAATGACTTATTATTTATTTGCTGGTGTCAGTTTTGCCATTAGCTCTAAGGAGAGAAGTAAACAATATTTTTCTGACGCACCCATCAGTCCTTCCTCAGAATGCACAGTTGCTCAGTTCTTAACTAGAGATGTTTATATGGTGGGGTTGCAGGCGTTTTAACTGCCCTGCTGCCCCTTTGCCTATAGCCAGTCTCTGATGCTGTTGAGACTTTACTGGGCCTCAGAGTTTGTATTTTAATGAACAAAGGTTTGCTGGTTATATCATTAATCTTCTATGTACCTTTCACCCCATTTTCTTCCCTGTTAAAAGACTCTGTAATCTCTTGCAATGACATAAAAATTGCAAAAACAGTGATTTTCAAATAATTGTTTCTGTAGTTAATTTTCCAAAATGTACTTTTAATTTTTTGGCTTTTTCTTGGTCCTTTTTTGTGTGTTTGAGGGGGAGGACTTGTTGCTGTTTTGGTTTGGTTTTGGTTAGTGGTTTTTTGTGGTTTCTTTTTTGAAGGATTTTAGGTAGAATTTTCTATGTCATTGAGTCTTTTATGCAGCAAATATAAACCAGATTCTTGTTGCAGCACACCCCAAATAATGTGAATGGCTGCTATAGAGATTCAACCTTTTAAAGAGAAATAGTACAATATTGTCAATGGACATGTTGTCTAAAAAGCTAACTTTTAAATTTTTAAATTAAAAAAAAGAAGGATCTTAGTCTGCTATCATTGTTTTTCACCTCTTCATGAATAATGTTAACCTTCATAAGTTTATCTGATTGTACTATGTACGTTTTGTTATCAAAGGGGAAAAAAAAACCAAACCAGAAGTCCTTTATGCATGTCAAAGAGCCATTTACAGAAGACCATTTTCTTCACCTCACTGAAATTTCAGACAGGGAAGTTGAATCACTTACAAAAGGAATTTTGATGTCAGTATTGTAAAAATATTCATTTTTCTAGTGGTGAAGGCTCATAAACTTGGAAGTTCTTAAAGCTTTTCTACCATCAGACTAAAACCTGTGAATAACTCCCAGACTGAGGTATTTATTTATTCTTCTTCACTTTTGACATTTTATGACCCCACACTGGCTAGATGAGTAATTCTGTCAATGCTAATTCTAACCAGATAATCAAACAAGTGTGAGTAAAAACATTGCCACTGTGGGACAACATCCCCTCAGAGACCTAACTTACACTTTCCTTCCTCTGAATCCTTCTTCTGTCTCTCATCTCTGTCCTCCACATCCTGTTACCACAGAAAACATATGGCATGACAATTCTGGGGAATAATCTCTTATGAGAGCAATTTATGCTTTTGAAAGAAGCAGATAACCTTTCAGGAACCCAAGTCCTCCTTTGGACATAAAATTGAAGCCCTGAGCTCCTGAGGTAAATACTAGCTACTTTTTTATTAATTAGATGTGTAAATCATTTAAGACAGCTGAGAGTGGCTGGCCAGCTTGAGCCTCAGGAATAGCATGGGGAATGCTAGATAAGATAAGAAGGTGATTATCCCTTACTGGAAAAAAAAAAATAACAGGTAATGTATTGCCTAAGGAGGAGGAGAAGGTTGATGGGGGAAGGGAGGAGAGATTCCACAATGTTCCATTAAAAATGTTCCATTAGAAAGTCTGTTGACTCCCATTTTTATGGATTTGAGTTCCTACCATCATCGTTTTGTGTTTTGTTTACTTTGTAAGGAACACCACAAAAGAGGAAGCAGTGAAACAGAATAAGAAAGCACTTCTGCTCTGTGGCCTCAGGATTGGAAAGCCATGCTCCTCTAGGGCAGGACTCAAAAAGGATATGCAAAACCTAAAAAAAAGAGACAGAACAGCACTGGAGAACAAAAAGGAAAATAAATTTTGGCTATGGAATGAGCCATTGTTTGAGGTGGAACCAGCTCCACAGCTGGGCAGCTGAAGGACTAGATACAATACATTGATTTTCAGTTATGAAAATGTCTCACAGAGCTCTTTTATATGACATTGGATACATGTACCTAAAGGAGAATTGCCAATAACAGCTAAATGGAAAAGAGGAAGATTCTTTATAAGAAAACAGATATAATAAAGATTATGAAGATGTATCTTACTAAGAAACCATTATTGTAGGGAGGCTCTAAGTGAGATAAATAGTAAGACAGCTTGTTCGTTATAGCACACTGTGCATTATATATCATAATAACTGCACTGTACTGATATTCCAGCACTTCCAAGAAGCTTTACATTGGTGTTTCTCTTATTTTCTCAGTAGGCTCCTGATTCAGGGGCAAGATCATCCTGTGCTACTAGAGATTTGAGCACACGATTCTGACATGATTTGGCTAGTTAAAGTGCTGTAGAATGTCTTCTCACAATGATGTCTATTTTATAGTTTGTCTTCTGACTGTAAATAAAAGCCATTAAGAAGCCTTATGAGTCAACACCTTGGCACGGCTCTATTTACAACACACCTCTCTATATGGAGATTGTCTGATTATGCTTTATATTCTGACATTTAAATAAGTATATTCTGAGCTTTATTTTCTGAGCATTTAAAAAGCTCCTTAAGAGCTCAAAGCACAATAGCACTGAATAATTTACTCTTGTTTGAAGGAGACTTTCAAACAGCTCTCCAGGTGCCTCTGAAGTAAGTGTTGACTGCCTGCTGGTGTGAAAGCTGGAGGATGGTGATGCCCAGTGTCACAAGACCTCCTTAGGATGTGGGATCAGCCTACTTCCACATGAGCCACAGGCTTGGCTTTTTCCATGCTATGTGAGTTATTTGTAACTACAAAGAGTGTCATGTTCAATGACCAGTGGCAGAGGCAATAGATAAAATTTTAGAAATTTTATCTGTACCTCACTCAAGTGTAAAAAATGCCCTAAAATATACTTAGCTTTAGAAAAAGAGAGCTGTCCTGTGATATCTCATATCTGAGGATGTTTCTCCAGCTCCTCTGGTGTTTCCATGTCCTTTATTGTCTCAGGGGTATTTCACAATAGGAATCTTCCAGCAACAGTCTGAGTAGTGCCAGAGATTCAACAGAAAAATGGACTGAAGTGGATTGAATATCAGTTCCTGGGCTGTGCAGCTTTCTGCAGTGCCAAAGAATTTTAAGACTACAGAGAAAACCTTTTCCATGCCAGCAGGCCTAGGACTGAGTTTCATGACTCCTGCAGCCAGTATCACCCCATCCCCTCTAAAGCTTTGCCCTGTACTCAGAAGGAGTAAAACCCACTGCTCCTGCTTGGTTAAAACCCTTCCTTGCTCCACCCATTCCAGACTGAAGGCTCTTCTCCAGAGAACAGACTGCACTACATCAACACAGGCTCACTGGGAGCGATTGTCTTCACCCAGTGTGAATTGGTTGGTGGACATGAATCTCACAGCCACCGTGGGTCATTCTGGCCCAGGGACTCTTGCTTTGGGAATTTAACCTGGCCCTAAGCAATGCCCAAATGGGAGCTGTGCCTCTCTGCCACTCCTTGCCTGTGAGAACTGCACCAAAGGGTCATCAAGAGCATGAAACTTTTACAGCAAAAAGTAAAAAGGGAAAAGCAGAGTTTTCTTCAGCAGTGTAGTCCTACACACAATCTTCTAGTGGTGATTGAACTGATCCAAGCTGGTCTTTTACTCACAGGATATTTGACAAGAGCTACAGCTCTTGAGCCAGTCCCAGCTGGCCCAACTTGGCACTCTGCTCTCAGCTGTGGCAGGTGTATGTGCCACCTTTGTCTGGCATTATTCCCAGAAATACCCAGGGAATACAAGTGATACTGAAGAGACACAATATTTGTGTTATATGTTTTTCCCCAAATATTTTGGTTCTTAAACTCTATCTGCTAGAGCCTTCAAAGCTGTTGTGGACCTTAAAATTATTTCTCTATCACAGAAAACTCTACTGCTCATAAACTACTTCTGAGTTTTAGTGAGGTCATTAGTCATTTTCTGGAAGAACACAGTTCAGTAAAGTGCACTAGGACACAAAAAATATTTCTGGCAAAAGACACCAGCATGAAGGGTGATTCACCCACAGGAGGATTACAGTAAATTACAAAGCAAGCTGGAAAGCTGACAGCAGGGATGAATGCAGGAAAGCAAATGTGATTTTATATAGTAGGAACTTGATATATGAAAGGCAATTAAGATCAAGTTTAAAAAATGATGACTGAGCATAATCAAACTACATCCATCTCATTAAAGCAAGTTTATTTTCAGCTTGTTACTTTGATATAACTTTCTTATGTTTTCATGCTATATCTTAATCTTTGATGAAGGAAGCTGAATAAAACTGTGAATCAAAGAAGGTTTATTTTACTCATCTTTTGAGATATGTGAGCCATATTTACACTCCAACAGCGGGGGATCTTTCCCACAATAGCATGACCTGGAGGATTTTCTCGCCTGCAGTAACTGCAGATGCATGCCTGAGGCTGCCTCCTCTGCACCTACTGCCTGTGGCTGCTGCAGGGCAGATCAGGGCATCCTGACAGCTCCTCCAGATGCAGGAACACAAAATGCACCATGACTGAAAAGAAGGGCAGGAGCAAAGGCTGTGCCTGTGCACATCAGGAGCGCATCAAGGAGAGTGGTTTGGGATAAGAAAGGTTCTCTTCTCCTTCATGTCATTATCTACAGATACATTCACACTGTGGGTCACTCCATGACTCTTACCTACTTTCCCAGAAAACTACTATCAAAAAGGCTCTGCTCTTTGAAAGCTAAAGAAAAGAACCGGGTGCATAGACTGAAAAGTCTTTGTTATGAAAGGTGTAAGAAGTGGGCTCAAGTCTCACCAGGGAGTTTGCTTACAGAGAAAACACAAAAAACTCTCTTCAGCTGAGTGACAATACAGTAAGATGAGAGAACACTGAAAATCCCCCATTTTCTGGATACAAAGCAGGTATGTGTTTCCTTCAGTTGTGGAAGTAAGTCTATACCTTTTACTAGGTACTGATGGTGCTCTAAAAGAGATTTACACATGGCTGAAAGTCTGGTCTGTTTGGCCAAGTACGTTTTAACAGAACTCCTCCTGCTATTACTGAGAATGCCATTACCAAGAATAAGCAAACTTGCTTTAGCCCAGGATCAGCCATCACTCAACTGCTTTTACACAGTTCCAGGCGAATGGAGGGGAATTGGATGTTCTTCAATGAATTTGGAAATCTGTATGGCTATTAGTGCATGGATATAGCAACATCCATCACAGTATTATACCTATGCACAAGTGCTTGGAAAAAACACAGTCAGGATGTTTCTTTGTTCGTATGTATATTTAATAAGAATACATTCCCTCCTGAGCTGCCTCCTTTACATAGAGGTATCTGCCTGCAGAGCAATGTGCTGTTGGATTAAAGCTACAAAACATGCAGACATCAGCAATATGTTGGTTTCTGGTAGCAAGGGTTTGTCACACCTTGTTAGTAAAGAATTTAATTTTCAGCCCAGTATATTGAGTGCAGGACAGGCTGCCCCCTCAGGCTTTAAATTAAGGTTTTAAATGAGACAGAAGCATTCCAGGGAAAAGAAATTACCTGAAAATCACACATCTTCTGGCATATAATTCTATTCCATAATTTTGACACCCGAATTAAATCGAATTTGTATCTCTATTCTTATTTCAGAAGGATATTTTTCTAGGTTTTCTATGTAGGAATAAAGGACCAAAGGAAGGAGATATGCAAAAAAACCCAGAGAGGACTTCCATTGGCACATAACAAACACATTATAAATACCAAAACAAAACCAAGGTTCAGTAATTATGCTAGAATAAGCACCTGGACTTAGAGACAAAAACAGAGCCTAGAACACTGATCTAAATGTTTAACAAGATGAAAATTTCAAAATCTGGATTCTTTTTCATTTCAAAAATTGTGTACTGAGATATTTGAAATGAAAATTGATGATTTCTTAAACCTGCAAATTTACTGAAGATAAGGTGGAAAGTAATTGTTTAATAATCATTATTGCTCATGTTTTCTTGTTATTCTTTCCTTTAACCAAGGAAAAACAGTTGAATCAGTGCAACTGTAGGGATTTTATAATATTTGTATGCTTTATTCCTTGGGAGGACTCATAACACAATGAGTAAATTTTCCATTGTCAAGGTTTTGCACAGACTATGTCCTTCCACATTAAAATAGCATGTCTGAAGGTTAATGTGCAACAAAAGAAGTTCAATTACAGACAAGACTTTAATGATATTGTGCACAGGGCCTTAATGTCTTATCAACTCTGATTTTGGGGCCAAAAATGGCGTCTGCCATTTTAGAAACACACAAATGACAGTGCACTTTAAAGGAAGATAGTCTCTTTTGTTAAATGAAAGGATCATTTAATTTTACTGGAATAAAGGGGGCATAAAAAGAAGTAGGATCTACAATCATCTAGGTCTCATGCAGAGTGAAACCCAAGATATAACCCAAACAGCTTCATATTGTTTAAATCTTGATGAAAACAAACATTTTAAGGATTCCACACTGTTTGAAAATGCAGAAGGCTTGTGTCAGTTCTGTATTCCACATTCACCCTTTGCTGTTATCTCGTGTCTTCTTGTAGCATGAATTCTGATGTGGTTGGAGTGATGAAATGCAGCTGATAAAACAGAGAATTCTGTCCCTGACTTTCAGCCTTCCTAACATCGGGTGCTGGAGCTACTGATCAACAGAAGAGGTAATTTATTTACATAATGGATTTTAGGATGAACAATGGTCACAGTGCTTGTCATGATTTTCATTCCTACTTAATATTCCTTTGGGAAATGAACAGTGACACAGTACAAGGTGGGAGAGGATGTTGATTCTAGTCTATGTTCACACAAAATAATTTGGCTCTGCAAAAATTATCAATCCAAGTTCCGACTTTATAACATGACATTACAGTATAAATATACTTTTTAATTCCAATTTGGTAAGAGCTTGCTAGTGGATTGCCTAGGACAGAATGGCCATGGGGAATGACACTATTTTCAAAGAAATTTTAGTCCTTATAATGATAAATGTGGGGAAAAGTCAACCACTTTAAAATACTACTGCACTACCAAGGTTCCTTTCTCTGCATATTCTGAATACTCAGGAATTCAGACTAAGGAGGTGTTGAAAGCATTTGTGCTCACTTGGGCATCACTTGGGAAAAATGAGGGTTCACTTGGGAACGACAGCAGCACAGGGCAGGAGAGTGAGGCCAGGACCTCAATCCAGAAAACTTGCATTTCAGACGTTTTAGCTGCAGCTGCAGGTGAACTTAATTGAAATGGTGATTGTTCACTACTTCTCATGAGTCTCCCCACAATTTCAGGGATGTATTTTGGAGGTTACTTCAACACAAGTAAAACATGTGGGACAATGTACTGGTGCGCCATTAGAAAATATGAGAAGCATTGCAAAGCCTGGTTTGATTTTATGCAGTGTAAGCATACATTTCTGTGACTGTTCCTCAAATTCTGATACAGTAATTCTTCACATAAGTTAGAATTTATTTTCTTCTTGCTTCATGTGATTAATCTTTTAGAGAAAGAATTAAAAAAAAAAAAAAAAGGCTTCTTTCCACATTGATTATCATCCAAAATCTTAGCTCTATGACGCAGATGAATTACCACAAGCTTTATTTGTAGATGCATGGTCTTGGCGAGCACAGCAGGATGTGAGAAGCTCAAGGTCAAACAGTGAGGCAGCACTGGAGGAGAAAACATGCCCTGCTCATCCCGATTCCTGTTCCAGCACCTCTCTGCTGGTTCATCATCCCAATTAGTGTGGGCACAAAGAAAAGGCTTAAGAAATATGCCAAAAATCAGTGTACCTAGGCAGATGATAGAAAGCAGAGGAGAATGTACCGTGTCTTTGAATGCCTCCTCCTGCCCAAAGGCAGGGTTATTTATCTCTGGCTCTGCCAGTTCTGTTGCTTTTTTGTGTAACCTGTTCTTAAAAAACAACACTGGCAATCCCCTCCCTTCATTAGGCAATCTCTCCTGGCTGTATATCCCAGGTCTCCAGATTTGCCTTTCATTGCAGCAGTTCTGGGGAGCTGCTGTTCACATGCTGACTTGTTGTGGCTAGTCTTGATAGAGCTCCACGAGATAAGACATTGTGTGGGCTGCTGCCATCCAGGCTGTTTTGTCCCTGGGTAAGGGCTGGGGCAATGAGGGAGCTTTTGCCTTGGCTGGTGAAGGATGGCTGTAAATTGTCAGTGTGCATGTAGAGGTTTGCAGATGTACAGGACATAGATTCTGGCAGCCACAGCCCTTCGGCAAGAGTTAGAAAGTGCTCTGGCCCATGTGGAGAGCTGGGCTGATGGTGCTGTGGGTAGGCACGAGTCAGCAAAGAGTTTCAGGTGGTGTTCTGAGAGATCAAGAGCCCTGGCAGCTTTGGAAGCAGGGGAAGGGCAGTCTCAGGAGTGAGCAGGGAATAGGAAGGAAAATATGTCAATTTTAAGATCCTACAATACAGAAATTGTACGGCTTTTTTGGAGAAAACCTAAGGGATGGATTTCAACCTTACAGCCCTAAGGGCAGAGAATAAAATATTAATACATAGCATTTCTTTTTCATTTTTATTGAGTCTAAGTGGGTGCTTTCTTAATACCACCCCTTATATACCCAGTACTTATTCTGTCTAAATATCCATACATCAGTTCATATCTGTAAATCAAGACCAACATGTGTCTCTAAGCCCATTAGCCATTCCTGGTGACTACATCCATTGTAATGAATATTATATTTTAATAATTGATATTTCACATGCCCTATTTTTCTCTTCTTTGCACTGGGACCTTCTCCAAATGCATCTGAAGCACTCCTGGTAAATGGAAGGTAATGATGAAGTGAAACTACAACTTCACTTCACACAGTGATATTTTCCCTTTTGTTGATGGTCAGAATTTACATGTTAAATTAGAGTCAAATTTCGGCTCAATCACTGGATTCCTGTTACAATCCTAAGGAATTGAGGTTTTGTGATACTTTCTCCAAATTCAATGGAAAGGAAATAATGAAACATTCATGTAAGTAAATTACAGCTCCACACCCTATTAGTCATAGAACTTGCAAGTAATTTGAAATCTTGAGTATATATGAATTATTGAACAATGAGTGAAAATGAAAGAAAATGGGGACTATAACATGCACTTCCACCTTTGTGTAAATTGCTACTGTGGTACCTCCGTTCAGTAATTTCAGGGCAGCATTGAAAGAGCAGCAGAAACCTGTAATATTTAAAAACAATAGGACTCTTATTACATAGCAAAGCCAGAAGGCAGCAACAGATCAAAGATGAGAAAGGACTTAAAAGGGAATGTGGATGGTTCCAGTTAGTCCCACCTGAGCTCATGGATAGGCTGAATTCTGCACCTCTTCTGATTGCCCTCCTTCCATTTGGCCGGTGGAGAAGGACACATTAACACATTTTGTTAAAGACAGCTGGGGCAAGCTGAGAACAAAGGTGTGCCCCAGCATCATCTCTGGAACTGTCCAAAGTTGGCAACTCTGGATAATAGTTGTCATCTATGGGATGAATGGGTGAAAAATTTTTTATAATAAAGAGATAGGCACTGCAGAATAGCTACACAGAGGTACAGATTCAGCTTTTAGAATAGGTGTATATATAATGTTGAATTTTGTAAAAGGTTATTTTCCTGGTATTTAGGTTTTTATATATTCCCAATTTTTATGTAGCTATTTACCTCAACAATTTTAGCACCCTTCTTTAAAATTTTCTCCTTTTCTTGGTATGAAAATTTGAGTAGCACTTTTTCTTATGGCCAACACCCAAATCTCATTCAATTTTCTCAACTCCTCATCACCTGCGCCTTCACTCATTAGCTCTTCCTGTATCCTACAGATTTCTCTTCTGGCATAATCTTTAATATGGTCTCTTTTTCTTGATCCTTCCAGTTAATTTAACCCCACATGAGGCAAGACTAACTTCTGCAGCCACCACTTTCATGGTAGCATTTTGTTTTAACAAGACCAGATTCAAAGCCTTTCTTTGCTTAGGAATGTGTTTCTCAATTGTAAACAAATTTCATGGCTATCAAACTAGATATCTGATTTTCATGTCTAATTGATGTCTGGGAACTAAAAACCTTCCATTGTCATTTGTAATATTTATCTTCCTATATTGTTAATATTTTTTTCTGTAAGTTAAGTACTTGAGTATTTTTCTTAAGTAATCTTAAGGATTTTTTTCTGTGCCATCACCACTACTGACAAGATTTCAGCAATCTGCTATTTATTTCTCTTTTCTCATTACTATTTCAATCTCAGAGATAAGATCTTGATTGCTATTTGATTGTGGTTTAGTTTTCTCTACAGTATTTGTTCTTACATTCTGCACAGTAGTTCCAATTCCCAGATTTTATTTTCTGGACTTCACAAGCTTCTTGTATATTAATTTCTCTGTCATTTTCTCACCAGTATCTGTTAGTTTCCTACATGGAAACTCATTAACCATACCTTCTATCTGATGACTTTTGCAAGAATCATTCTTTCTCCCAGTTCTGCTTCCTCTCTGCTCTCCCTTCCTTCTTTTTCTTTCCTTTCTGATCAATAGCTGGGGTCTCTAAGATCCTCTACCAATTTTCTCCCTTTAGTTCATAAATTAAATTCATAGTCATGCACAGACCTCACACACTGACTTTGATAGAGTTCAAGAGGAGTCCTTGCTCTACAAAAGCTTTCTGATATTTTCTAATGAAAAACTTTCTTCTACTATCAAACTTTGTGTTCAATATTTATTGTTTTGACACGTCACTTCATTTAATCCAGCCAAGCTTCAAATGTCTGTTCATAAATGAGGTTTCTAACCCTGTCTATACCAGAACTGTCTCTTGGCTGTTTTTTCTGAGAGGATATGATCCTTCAGTTTAAAGAAAAACTTAGGCCGGCCAAAGGCAAAGCTGGAAAAGGCAGGCAAATTTTGCATTTGTAGTTAATTTTAGCAAGTACAAGCTGTACTTTCGTAATGGCCACACTGGCACAGCCTGTGTAGCACTGGAAGGGCCAAGTGACAAGTTCTCTGTGCAGTCACGAAATGAGATACTGGCCCTTGTCTGCGAGGAGGCACATGAACCTCGGGGTGCTGTTTGCTCCTTGTCACAGGAGACCTGTGTGAGAGGGCTCCAAGCAGCACTTTGGAGATGGGCCAGCAGCTTCCTTTGCCAGTCGAAATCAACTGTTCACAAACAGGTTCGTTTGTGCAAGTTATCTGGCGCCTAGACAAAAGTCAGGCTGAGAGGAAACAGGAGTCCTTTGTGAATGTCTCACAAATAAGAAAAGAAACTAATTTAATCAAGCACTCTAGAAAACAGATAGTATGAGCAGTTTCAGTTTTAAGCTAGAGCAGTCTTACTGAACCAGCTGTAAGAATATGAGTACAGATTTAGTAGTGACAACTTGCTAACTATCTTTTGCAAAATCATTGTGCCATTTTTAGATAGTGAATTAAGTCCTTTGAGTATCAAGGCTCCAGGAAGTGATAAGACAGCTTGTGAAAAGGCAGCTTGGGCAGCTCAGGTGCTTGTGGCTTGGTAAAGTATTTATAGGATACCTATGGTTATTCCAGGTGAGACGGACTGCACATTGCCCTGCATGCAGTGGCTAGGTAGGACTGGCAATTCCTTGAAGAAAGGCAGAGCTCTAAGAGTCCAGGAGAAAAGGGGGAATCTTACTTCTCCTTTTACCTGTGTGAATATAATGCATGACTTCTTGATTTCAGTGCATGAAAATTCTCTGCATGCACTTCCAGTGTGACTGAAAACATAGATATAATGCTGCTGATTAAAAGTATAACCTTAAAAATAAAAGTGCACCAGAGGTTTTGCTCTCCAACTCACCAAGGACATTGATCAATGCTCAGCAAAGCCTTTTCATCTCACCTCTCACCTCACCTCTCACTGTCACCTCTGGAGAAATCACAGAATAACAGAGTACGTATCTGGCTTCCTCCTTGTTTAGGCTTTTAACCTCATTGTGTGAGCCCAGGGAAAAAGCAGCAATGATGTAAGTAGGTAAATTAAAGACTGAGAACACTTCTGGTCTCTGTCCCTCCTCCTTTTTTTTTTCCACTCCCAAATTAGGAAAAATGTATACCAGGATTTTAATGAGGAGTTAAACCGGAACATGACTTTTAGACCCGAAATGGGACTTACCTTGCTGTTTTCTGTTCACCAGACTTTTATTCCCTGAAATGAGACTGTGGGAATTCAGTTTGCTTGCATGGGGCATGACATCTACAGCATGAATTTTTCTGTTGTTATTTAATTTAGCACTGCAAAGCACCCACCAATTCTATTTGAGGCTTCATCAATGCTCTTAATGTTGCCACTGTGGATAAGCTCTTTATTTCAACAGATAGTCCTCAGAACGTGATAAATTTAAAATGTTGAGGCTAGTGTTGGAGATTGCACCACCACTGCCAAGCCAAAATAAGACTGAGATAAGTGGAGCTATTAAAAACATAGGGTATTACTGCTGGAAAAATTCTGTTTCCTCTTTCAGCTTTTATTTAAATGACAACACATGCAGTTTACTGAAACTAGTAGATGGAGATGTTTTCCTTTTTTTTTTTTCTTCTTTTTTTTTTTTTTTTTTATGATCAACATTTCACAAAGAGTGAAAATAGTAGCAAAGGCCTTTTTCATTCCTTAGTTTTAATTTTCTGACACTGGACATGCCAGCACCTGTGTGTGAAGCAGTGCTCACCTCCCACCACACAATCCCAGAGGGCTGTCCAAGCTTCTACCTGCTCTCACTTAGTGCATGTGCTACCCAGGCACTGGAGACTGTTGATGGTGTGGAGTAGGGCATTCAGTGGTGGTACACGACTCACTGCTGAACCATCACATCAGCTGGCATTAGTTATGACCCCTAACCCATATAAATCCTATTTAATGTATGCCTGTTCAAGTATATGAAAGAAGATGGGCATAGTGAAGATAATGTGAAGAAAATGAAGCATTATGCTCACAGCAATGCTATGGGCCCTTGCTGTGACATACACAGTACACGGCTGGTGCTGTAGGGCCACCCTTATTTTACCTGTGATACGCCAGGAAACTTTCCCAGCTTTGTTCTGCAACCCCCCCACTGCAGTTCTTGGCAGCACCTTGCTTTTATTGTGGTGAAATATCTCTTTACACAAAGTGCCCAGGGACACAATGGAACATTAGTCTCTACCAGGAGGCAAGTATTAAATACCATGCATGAAATAACAATACCCAAATGGATTCCCATGGGAGAGGGAAGTGTTTCCCTGTTTCTCCAGTGCAGGCACAGCAGTACCACCTTTCTGATTCTTCCTCCATAAAAATCCCCAAAAGCCAATCAGTTCCCTATTTTCTGGGAGAAGAACAGCCCTTTCCTCCTCCAAAAGGCATCTGATATTTGCTGATGGCGGAATATCCAACTCAGTCAGCGACTGAAGCTTTGAAAGCAGCCCTTTTTTCCCTGGAAGTTAATTTAGAATGAGCTGCATTTTTGATGCTGTCAGAAAGCTTGGCTGGTTAGTCCTCAAAGGTTACGAACAACAGGAGAGAAGGGAGGGTTCCTGTTGTGCTATGGCAACTGTCACAAACTCGTGTACACATTAGCAAGATCAAACGTTTGCTCAGCCTGGGAAAGAGCAGGTAAACACCACACTAATCCCTCTGGAACTGTGGGACACACGGGCTGCCAGCATGTACGGCTTTCGTCAAGAGATGCAACAAGTCAGTCAGGATTCGTTTCTCTCCTTGCAGTTTATTTATTCAAGGTTTGTGCTTTGCAAGGCTGCCCTGCTTGTTCCTTGTCATGCAGCTGCGCTGAGTGAAGTACAAGGGAGTGTAGCACAAAGGGAGAAGGAAGCTTCAAGAGGTCAGCTTTGCACTAGAAAAGCAGAGAGCAAGCTGATAGCAAGGTACCAGCTGCAAGCTCTGCACTTCCTTGACCGTCAGACCTATCTGGCTCCAGCAGGTTCCCAACGAGCTGAGCTGGGTGTTGAGGATGCATTTATAGTAAGGGCAACATGCCTTTGAGCTGATGCAGAAGGTACATCCATCTTCATAAGTGATTTGGTGCTTGAATCAGGGTTTCCCCATGGACACCTTCTTTCCTTTGGGATCCAGGCTCCAAAGGCTGGGTTTTGGTATGATCCCAGAAAAGCTTAAAGGATACTGGTTTACTTGAGTGAGAAATTACTTCGGTTAATTTTATATCCTCCTAACAGTGCTGAAAAAAGACTGTGAATCTGTACTAAAATCTAAGAGAGTACTACAGTCTGTGCAGAACATAAGCACAAAATTGTGATTAGCCTTGCATGCATAATTATTTTCAGGCCATGAGAATTAAAGGAAAAAAACCCTCTGAAACGTTATTAAGTATTGAGGTGGACATCTCAGAGGTGCCTTCACTTTGAATCAAGCCAGGTGTGTACTATGGAGAAAAAAAAGTCCTGAAGAACTGAAAAGGCAGTACGAGATTCTGGTGACACTGGAAAGCTGCTTCCATGTTTGTCCGGATCCATTAGCATCTAAGGAGAAGTGGTTTGGCTTAGCTACCTTGGAATATGTTAAGAGAGACTCGTCTCTGTGTACGTTGCTTAGGTTTTATTTTAAGTGCCTTTCCAAATTTGTTTTCCTGAGGCCTTAATCAAAATTTTATAAGTAAGGAAAGATACATTTAGCAGAGTCTACTGGGTGTTAGTGGTCGGTAAGTGCCTGATAAACCTGGAGGAAATGCTGCTTCCAGAAAAGGAAGGTGTTGACATGAAAAAGTGTGTGCAGGGGGAGACCTGCCCCCTCCATCCATCCAGCTGAGCCAGACAGACACACAGCCAGGGGTGCAGGACAGGCAGTGGCAGTGGAGCTGTTGTCAGAGCTTAGTGGCCCGGACATTTCAGTAAGGGACAGAAGAAAACCAGGCTGCATTCCTGTGTCCTGCAATGTTTACAAGTGCTTCCTGAGACAACAGAGAGAACAAATAATTTTGTTTTCTTAATCTGAAGGAGATGATACAGACACTGCTTCACCCACACAACCCAGGTGAAGATGCAAAATTCACATGCCCAGAGCTATGGAGAGCTGGGCCATTCTGCACGTTCTGCATTGAAAATGTGTCCTGAGCTGAGGGGCAGTGGATAGAGGGGATAGTGAGGAAAACTCTTCCCTGTCTGAAACTAAGGGAGTTTTGGATTGGAAATGCAGGAATGCATCTCAATCTGTGAAATTTCTTAAACTGCATCAAAGACATTGATCAAAGTCCAACATTTACCTTTCTTTCCTTGAATCCCATGGTCTGTTGCTTGTGTGGAAAAAATTATGGGTTTTGTGCTCTTAAGGGGAGGAGATAATGAAAAATTCAGAGGGCTCACAGCCTGTGGTAAGGTTGATAAACTGGCTTCTAATTAACTGCCAGTTCTGAGAGCAGGGAGTGAGTCTTCATGCTGCAACCTGTGACTGCAGCGAGTCTTGCTCTGTGGTGCTACAGCCACCTCACATGGTAAGAGGATGGTAGGTGACTCAAAACAAAGCAAAAAAGCTTCAAAATTATTTTGGCTTATTTTTTTACTTTAAAATATGAAAGTTGCAACTGGCAAATTTTTAACTTTATAAAAGGGACCTTAGGCTACAACTCTTTACCATTACTTCTGCTGCAACCTGAATCCAGAGAAACTGGTGAAGTTTTCTGGAATAAAATATCTTTGAACACCCTGAAAAATCAGTGATACTTTCCTGATATGACAGGTAATCCAGTTTATATTTCACTGTTTACTTTGTAAGCAGGGAAAGCTTTGCTCTTACAAGATTTTTTCTTACAGTTTTAGCAGCAAGATGAATGTATGGCACTTTGTGAATGTGGCAGCTGAGTTCTGTTTCACTGCTCTTTAAAATATTCTCTGCTTTCTCTCTGTTTAAGAAAAATCAAGGAATTATCAGGGATTTGCTTTTTCACTACAAATGCAAATGCACAGGATGACAGCTGAGCCTCACTGATTTAAGGCTTCACAGACCCGTCTTGTAAACATTAATGGCATTTGAGTCATCTTGTCTGCCTCCTCACAGCCACACAGAAAGTATTAAATGTTGGGGCAGTGGGGGAGGCAGGGAAACCCTTTGGTTTAAGATGCTGTCCACAGCTGTCATGAAAGTTCAGTCTAACTTACAAGATTTATCGAGTTTGGAGACCTTTTTTATCTGTTTCCTACCTATATAAAATGAATAAAAAAACAGACAAGAAAGCTTCCTAATAAGGCAGTCTAGATCTGAAGAGCAAATTAAGGTCAATTCCTGAACAAAATTGAAGCGTGAGCTACTTTTTTTTTCAAGTAGTTTTACTTATGTTAATAGCCACGGTTCCTTGGTTTATGAATAATTCATGTGTATCAGTCTCCACAAGACTTGAGCCTGCAGGTTACAAACTTGTATTAAGCACTGAGTGACTTAAAAATACATTGGTAAAGAAGTACAGAACAACTTTTATTTGGTGCTAAAGACAATTGCAATGCAACAGTTAATTATTGTGAATAAAGATGGTTAAACAAACACCATCTACATATGCAGAATGTAGTAAATATCTTCAATATGTCTTCAGCCTGCTGTATTGCATATTGTGCCTTCATTTTACGCAGAAAAATTTTAAGAAGGATACGGCTACATTCCTCCGCAGCGCATTAAGCAGTATATATCAGACAAAGGTTTTGGCACAAAGGTTTTGGCAGAAGAATGATTACTCCAATTCAAAATCTTATTTATTTTCTCTTTATATCCACCTGTATGTTTTCTACACTTCTGAGCAAGGTGAGCCACAATTCCGGGGGCTTTGTTCTGGTGATATTTTTTCAGTGGTGGCCATTCCCGGTGATTCTCACCACCTCAGTGACAAATGGAGAGCAATGTCAGCCTCCCTGGTTCCCACTCCCTGCCACTGATGTCTGTTGGCATCATTCAGGATATTGTACAGCTTGACAAATCAGGGTCTTCAACATGCATGAGGAGTCTCACCTGGAAACAGAATCCTAGGAGGTCCTGTCTTTATTTGATCCAAAGTTCTGAAATTGAAAGAGGCAGCTTGCAGGACCTGATGATCTCTTCCATTTGCCTTAGCAGTCAGTCCACAGTCACTCCTCTCTGCTTGTAGGGTTTTCCCACCCATTGTTCTTCCGTCTGCTACACAGATCATGGAAGCAGAGGCTCAGCAGGAGAGCACAGCATGGAGGCAGAGGTCAGGCAGGGAAGGGAAAAAAAATAAAGGAGATTGAAGAATAATGAGGAGGGTTATATGTCAGGGAAGAAGAAGAAGAAGCAGACACTGTCAGAAGGTGGGAAGGGAACGTCCCAGTGCTTGTGGGAAGCCTGTGAAGTTCCATCTGTCTGTACATGGACATGCTGAAAAGGAGGCTGAAATGGCATCTCCTCCATACCGTGACTGCTACAGATTTCAGTCATGACTCAGTGAGGCCCCTGCATCAAGTAATTTTCGTTCCACCTTAGCACACATTTGTTGAGTTCATTTTGAATAACTGACATGTGACAGACTGATCACACGCTAAACCTCTCCAGGAAGAGCTGAATGAGTGTTTGTTTGGGTTTTTTTTTTTAATCTATATACCATATCTATTACACACTCTATGCCAAAAAACTGTTTAGTACTGCACAACAGGATGAGTGTTTTGGAATTAGAGTGAGTGAAAGAGGTCATCTGCACTTAGCAGTGACAGGTTGCAGTGGATATAATCCAGCCCTTTGCACTCAAGAGTTTGTACTTTTGAAAGGCAGCCACACTCAGAACAGCACCGTGACATTTCCAACAAATAAAAAAACCTTCAGCCCAAAGACAGGTTGTTCCTGTCAGCCTGTTGAACTTGGGAGTATGAACACACATTCAAATATCATTGCACAAAGCAATGCAGCTCCTTAGGTGAGAAGGCCATGGCATGGTGGAGGAGAAAACAAGCTGGAAATTGTTTGTAGTCTCAACTCCATAAGCTTTTTTTAACCGTGGGTCCTTGCTATGAGTCAGGGGCTGGGGAACACTGCATCCACCAGCTGCAAAACCCCTGCCCTGATGGCCCCAGCCAAAGGACTTCTGGTCTTTTGATCCATAATTTCTGCTGAAACCATTAGTTTTATCTCTTGTATTTGTCCTCATTTCCTCAGTAGCCCAGTAACTTTATCCCATTCTGTGCATCTTACACCACAAGTTGAAATTTGTGTCCTGCCAGTTGGTGCTGTTTCAGTTGTTCACCTGGCAGTGTCTAAGAGCTCCCTTTGCCCTTATGACCTGCTCTATTAAACAGTTGTCCCTGGACAGTAAGGGCAGTCTTTAATGACATTTGGATGCTTTCTGCTCTGAGTAAAGGATAAGACATAGATATATCTGACAAATGATCAGGAGGGGTAGGAGGGACCTGTATGTGCTTGATCTCATTAACAACATGAAGTAAAGAACTGAGCTCTCCTGCCTGATTAGCATCAGGTTTAAAAGGTCAGCTAGGGATGATAGCTGTAAAGGTGTTCAGAGACTTCAGGAGATTGTCACCAAGTTGTAGGCATTGTTTTCCAGTACCTGTTGTTTCATGTGCAGAGCAGGTATTAATGCACTCTTCCCTTTGCTGGGTGCTTTGCTGACCCCTCTCCTCCCTCTGCATGTTACACAGGCACACAGGGGAGATGGTGGTGTGAGTGCAGGGCTCATTGGGGTGATGTTGGGAGACTGTCTCCATCTCAGGTATTTTTCTGACCTCAAGTAAATTCTATAGCTTTCTTCATCCAATCCTTCCCCCTTTAAACAGTACTTTATATCTGCCCAGCATATTGCAGCAGTGTACCAAGATACCTAAACTGCCTTTCAACCCCTGTGAGGCAGAGATTATATTAATCCAAGTAAAATGTGGCATTTATATACCTTAGCACTTCTTGTTAGGTCTTTGATATGTGACACTGCACTGAGCCATATAAATGCTCCTTGTTACCAGTGTTTTAACATTTTTCACTTTGGTACTCCTGAAATATTTCAGAAAAGGTACAGAGAGCTTCACAAGTGTCCCAGATGTAGGTTGTGTCTATGTGAATGACCTTTCCTTAGCCTCTGCTCCCTTCAGATCACATACAGGTCAAGCC
Organism: Passer domesticus; assembly: GCF_036417665.1. NCBI lineage: Eukaryota > Metazoa > Chordata > Aves > Passeriformes > Passeridae > Passer > Passer domesticus. The sequence goes on along the minus strand of NC_087476.1, from coordinate 20,368,626 downwards.
CTCCTTCAGTAAGTGCATTATAATGGAAAATCTTTCTTTTTGCTTGTGTTTTTTTCCAGAGAGCAATACATGATATTGAGGCAGTAAACAGCTTAGCACAGGCAGAGAGAGGAAAACACCCCAGCAGTGGGGGGGGTGAAGGTAATGTCAGTCATTTGAGGAGTCCATGGTGGGCCTGCCCAGCCACCTCCTGGGGCTGTGTGCCCACTCTAAGGGGAAGGCTGTGCACCCACAGTGCTGCCACACAGCCACAGACGTGGGCACAGTGCTTGTGTGCTTCTCCCCATACAATTTAGTGTCCCCAAGGCACTAAACTGGATCGCTGTGTGAATCTTGGATTATACTATCCATCTTTCCTTTCTGGAAGCATGTTTTCACTCAAATGCCACGTAAAGACTTTTTTTTAAATTTTTATCATCTGCTTGATCTTTCTGTTGATGGGTCTGTTGCTTCTTACTCCGATGACATTCAGAGTTGTGCAAGTGCTTTGCAAACATGGGAGAAGATGAGTCTCTGCTTGAATGAGATTGCAATCTTTGAAGACAACAGCAAACACTGAGAATGTGGATAACTCCTGAAAGCACATCCGAGAAAAGCTGGCTGAAAAAAACCACTGTTGTTAGGAGCAAAGTCTTAAAATTCCAAACATTTAAAAACAAATTAAATTCTCTGATTTGTCTTAAATTAGTTTTATTGTGTGTATTATTCTTTGTGCTTTCTTGTGAAGTATTGTCATAGTGTCTCAATGCCTTTGTCACTGATTTATCAGAGACTGAGATTTTAGCAGGTAAACATTTTAGTAGCTATTATGGTAACTATGTCAAAATATTGGATGAAAAACAATTAAGCAGCTCAACCCTTTTACAAAATAAGAAAAATATTATTATTTTTTTTAAGGAATTTTGTTTTGGGAAAAAGTATCTCTTGCCAAAGTCATTTATTGAGAAAAAGACAACTATCTTTTGTGGCTTGTGTCTAAGAGAGCCTTCAGCCTGTGCAATGCAGAGCCTGGCCCTGAGGTATGAGGGCCAGTTTCCATACTTTGATTGGAGCTGCTGCCAGGCAGCTGCTTGTATATTGCTCAGTGTTGGTGAGGCAGCTCCACTCCAACCCACAGCAGAGAGACCTTTCCTATTATAACTAAATCCTGTCTTTTTTCCCCTGCTTTGTAGTCTGTGACATAGAGCACAATTTTTTTCATGTGCAACACTTTATTTCCAGCAGGGAATTTACAGAGCAATCGTATACTTCCTCATACTATAGTATAGTATAGTATAGTATATTATACAACTGTATACTTCCTTGGGATTTAAGGCTCTGCCCAGCAAATTAAAACAGGTGAGGAAACTGGTTGTTGGCTTGGAGATTGGAAAGCAGCTCAAGCACTTTACACAGCACTTGACCTGCATCTCCTCAGCACCTCATCTTGGGTTTCTGTGCCATCATTGTTATACTCTGGAAAGTTGGGGTTTTTTCAGCTCAGAGTGCCTGAACGCAATGTGATGGTTTTGTCAGCTACATTTTTTCCTGTGGCAGGAGGGTGGTGGTTAGTTTGCAATACCTGCAGGGTAGTGCTGGCATGTGGAGGCATTTGTGGATGCAAATCCCAGTTTAAACTGGAGGACACAGCACAAGGAGCCAGTCTGATGCAATCACAGCCATCCTGTCTGCTGGGAACTGGGCCTCACCTGTGGCCTCTCCCAAACCTTTCTCAAGAAGGACTTGGGAAAATTTTGTCTGGCATATACCAAAACCCCACCTGGAAGCATGTTAACCATTCACCAGACACATCCAAACACGGGATAATTGAAGGGCCACTGCTCAAACCTGCCTCCTGGCCTTAAGAGCTGTGGTGGGGATACTGTGATGCCTGTGCTGAGGATCAGGATGGGGCTGCCCTTGGCACCAGGTGTAGGCATGGATAAGGAAAAACTCAAAATGTCTTTCAATTGTTATTTATCTAATTATTTTTGAATTTTTTTCTCCTTTTTTTTTTTTGTTGATATGTTTTTATCCATTGCATCTGATGTTTGTCTTTGAAAATTACCAATTTTCTTCATTTTGAGCCTTCCTGAGTGCTCAATTCTATGCAAGCACCATTAGCCTGCAGGCAGATTTTCCTCTTTGCTACTCTCTTATCTATAAGAAGATTATCAGATGGCTAATGATTGTATTTTCTTATTCCTCTCTAGACATTTTTTTTCTGCTGCTCTTCAACACTGGGAAAGTGCTGCAGGGTAAACTTGCTATCCAAACTTTGTATCACATTGGAGAATGAATGGAGAATATGAACAATGAGTACCTTTCTGATAGAGAGACAGTGGACCTGTCTCTAACAAGCTCTTGGCAAGAGCCTTTCATTCCTTTTACCTGTCCCACTGCAATGAGGATGTTTTTTCTACAGGGAGTTTTCCTCGACCGTGTGAGCCCCACGAATGGCCTAGCACTGCTATGCCTTGCTGGGATGGATTTACATCAGCTGATGCTCTGCACTATTGCCCAGGACAGAGGATAACCAGGCAGTGCTTCTCATGCACCATTTAGATGATTTAAACATTCAAAAATTTACATTAGCCTTCTTTTGATGAATTCCTCATCTGCATTCCAAAAAAGAGCCTCATTAGCTTAGGACTGAAGCATTATTTACCTACCATTTATTTCTCAATATTTTGCTATCCCCCAAGAGTACATTAATGCTTCCCACAGCATGAGCTGCCACCAGTGCTGCCCTGGTGAGCTGACAAATCTCAGGGACCCTGCTGCAGAGGGGACAGGGGCTTTGGAGGCTAAATGAGGGCAGTCTTAAGAGGATAATGTGGCGTTTGGTGACACTTAGCCATAATGCAACAGAGCAAAGGAGGCTTTTCCAAAAGAACAGATTGAATAAATAAGGCGTTATTAGAAGATCCTTAGCCAACACACTTCTTGTTATTATGAAACCTAAGATCAGTGTAATCCTTAAAAGGTTTTTAGTTTCTGTTTAGAAGCACCTGCCCCCCCTCATGGCACTGAAAGGTAATTTTCCCTAGAAGACAGATTCCAGTTTTCCTGCATCGGTGGCAGTCTAACGCTGTATCTACATCTAGTGGATCTCCCACAGCATTGCCACTGGCTTCAGAGTGGATGCTGGGAGCATGCAGCTTTGCCCAGGAGAGTGAGGTGCCCTGGCTATGCCTGCCTGGGAATGCCCTGGCCACACCAGCCTTTTTCCAGCCCATCAGTCAGCAGCCAAGTGTGATAAATCTGCAGCTATTCATGTTTACAAACTCTAACTCAAATAAATAGGTGTGAGTGTCTGTGCAGAATAGCACCACAGGAGCTCACCTGAGCCTATGCAGTTATGCTGGTGACTTACCTCTGGTTTCTTTACCTTCATCAGTGTTGGTAGAGTTATTAGCTCAGTATCACCTGTGTGGTGCTGTTAATATTCTCAGTGCCTTAGCATGTGTACAGCAGAAAAGAGAAGAAGACAGGAGGAGACAGAGGCAGTGCAGCTCAGCTTAATTCTTCTATTTTATTTTTCAGGGACCATTACCATTAAACACCATTACAAGATCTGTGTCCCACTCCTCATCTCTACCCTGCCTTTAGGTACATCACTCTGGACATTTCTTGTTCCCTTTCTCATCTCTGTTTTCCACCCTACCCCAGAGTAGTTTAACTACTTATTCCATGGTTCTTTGAGGCTGATGCATCACAATGCATAGCTGGGGGGCTTCAAACATGGACAGACAATTGTTCCTCAAGGTAAATTGTTGTTTGGATAATTGTTCCTCAGTGTGAATGCACTACACAGCCACTACATGGAGTAGGTGCCACTCTGACTGTGCTACACACCTATGGGAGGGGGCACAAACTCCCTCATGCCAGCAAAGGCCAGCTCTGTCGCTGCAGTGCAATGACTTTCTTCCCCTGTGTCCCCCTCCTCGCTGCCTGTGCTCCCTGCTTGACCCTCCTGCTTCAACCAGATGCATCGACTGCCTTCACTCCATCTGTCTCCATGGTTCAGGGGAGCACCTCACCCTTGTCCCCCACACTGCTGAGCAGGGATGGTGCTGCAGCCCTGGAACAGCTCGTCTCCCAAACACCTGCACTGCTGCTCCAGAGGCAGGGATGAGCTGCAGGTCCTGCAGCACTCTAACTGCCCTATCCAAGATGTTCATCAGCATGGCCCAGCTGCTTGCCAGAGCTGCAGTAGATGTCTTTGCCTGTTTGGATGGTGGCACAGGCTCTGTAGGGTGTGAAGAACCCCCTCCTTCTTGAGGGTCCTGCAGCAGTCAGGGCAGGTTTACTAGAAGCAAAGATGAAGGAAATGATCCTAGGCAGACACAATCACCTGGCTGAGCAGTTTTTGCATCACTGTCAAATCCAGACCTCCAAACAGCAGGGGACAAAATCATGAGGCTGGCACAACCTTGGGATTTTTTTTAAAAGCCCTTAGTACCTTTCTTTTTGTTCCTGTGCATGTTCAGAAGATGTTTTCAAGGTTTTTACTGCAGCCACCAGCCAAGACGTGACTGTTAAATTCAGATTGCATTTAAACTGTACTTCTTTAATGAGGTAATTCTCCTCCAAAGTTAAAAGCCAAGCTCCCTGTATAGGTGATCAAGAAAGGAGCCTGGGCTTCTGATGCTGCTGCAGTTGGTCCCATAAAAAATATTACCCCTCTCCAAAATCTTCTTTTTCTTCATGTGAGGCACTAAACAAAGGCACACAAGAACTCCCAGTGGGGGTCTAAGTAACACCTTCTCTGCACTGACAATATGGAAAATCCAGGTGCTGCCTTTAGAAGAAATGGGTTTCTTTAATGCTGGAATTAGGCTAGTAAGAAAATACTTGAAGATTCAGCATAAGCCTGCAGAGTAAAAGAAACTAGTAGATTCAGCAGCTGCAGATAATTGCTAAAGAATCTAATATTACAGATAGCCAGAAAATTTAAATTGCATTCTATGTTTACTTATAATTTGTGTTAGAATTATGTGGCAGAAGTACAGTGTACAAGACACCTAAATATGATATAAAATTAAAAACTAAGTCTGAATAATTAAGTTTAAAAAATCTAAAAATCTTGTCTTTGAAATGAGAGAAGAAATGTATTTCTTTGGCCTTCTTTACCTGACAATAAATTCTCTAAATTAACTGGGACCCAAAAAACTTTCTCCTTGGACACACGGTCATTTTATGACGGAAAATTGTTTTATTAAAAAAAGAAGACCAAGTGTAATTTGTACCAATAAATAAAAATCCTACAGCTATTATGAGGCACAAGCAGAAGAGACTCATTAAATACAAAATAGCTTCAATAAAAGGAACACTGAAGCAACTGCACTAATCTTCACCAAGGGCTCCTTTTCCCTCTCACAATTCCTGCAAGATAGATGTGGAGTGGATGCATCCAGACAACAGGGGAAATTATTAAGATGGTCCTTAACCTAATCCAAGGAGAACTATCACCTAGCTCATTCACTATGGGCAAGATAATGTGTTTATCATAAGCGCATTTGAGTGTAAAGAACTGTGCAAGTTCTCTGAAGAAGGAGTCCCTTTCCAATTCATCCTCTAAGAGATCAAAAGAACCCTCAGCAACCAATGAAACAAGTAAGCAACTATTCAAAACAAATGAGTCAGCCTCAAACACTGATCGTAGGGGGAAAGAAAAAATCAGGTGTTGTGTTTCATGTACATCTCCCCCTCTCCCTACCCACTGCTGCTCCAAACTCATGTGTTTGGCTGTAAATCTATAATTGTATGCTTTTGTTGATAAATCATGTTTGTCTGGAGTTGAAAGAGTTTTGAGGAAGTTCTTTGTCAATCAGTGTTATTAATGACATAGTTGTAAATCTCACTGTCATAGTATTGACTGAGCAAATAAGTACTTTATGACCTAAAGGAATATTTTCCCAGTGAGGAAACTGGTTTGAAGAAAATTGCCTAATCTTTTTTCCCTTATACCTCAAAGTCATGCATGCAGCTGGGCACCCATTCAAAGACGAACTCAGACTGTCTGTATCTCACAGGATCAGTAATGTGCAGATTTTCTAGATGTATCACTTAGCCTGAAATCCAACAAATTGTTAAAAATTGATATGTTTTTTGATTGGAGTGGAAATAAAAGAAAACCTTGTGTTCTTCCTAAAATTCCTCTCTTTATAATTTTTGTTTTGCACATCTGTGCTTCCAAGTAACTCTAGGGCTTGGCTGGAAAGAGACCAGATTCAGCCATTGTAAATCAGTATAACCAGTAACCTGCCTCAGTTTCCTTTTCGGTAGAGGCACCCTCCACACCACTGCTGGTGGGACGACCTGCTCATTTAAAGGCAGCTGCAAGCCACGCTCACGTCAAGGTGTCCCTGCTGTGGCAGGACGGGCAGAGGCACCAGCGGGAATTCATACTGGCAGCCAGGCCCAGCGTACCGCAGCTTCTCCATGGAGTCTGGAGCCAGGCTGTTCCAGGGTCCAGCAATGGGAGCCTTTGCTCTCAGCCCCCATGAGATGATTCCCCTTTCCCTTTGCTCTCGGCCCCTCGGAACCTCCTCACGCCGAGGCCGCGCGTGGAGCAGAGCCGCGCTGGCAGCACAGGGAACTGCTGTGCTGACACCAGCTGGGCCCTTGGAGAAGCTTTTTGGTGGAACCCATGTCGCAGGTTTAAAGCTGTGGAGTCTTGAACAATTCCTGATCTAGTCCCTGACTGAGCTGAGAGCAGTGGAGCTGTTCAATCTGCGCTTTGTCGGCGCAGAGCAGAGGAAAGCTGTCCCTGGGGCGAAGCCTGCAGTGAATCTCAGCTGAGCGGCTCACCCTGGCTCTCCTGCATCACTTCTTCCTCACCAAGAAGCCCCACAAGCTAAAATGCTGCTGGCACCTGTGCATCCCTGTGCCATCGTGCCTGCTCCAGGGGGTGAGCAGAGTGCACCCACCTTTGCTGCTGGAGGCACCAGGCTGGCAAGAGGGAATGGAGGTGTCTGGGTGCTGAACAGGGGCCTGGTGACCTTGTGTTGAGATCAGCTGAATAAATAAAGCCATCTTACCTCTTTTACAGAATCACACAATAATTTAAGATGCAAAGGTGTCACTTCAGATCAGCTGGTCCAATCCTTGCAGTACTTGAGATCAGATCCGCCTTTGATATTAGATCATGTCACTCAGGGCCACATGTAGTCACATACTGATTATTTCCAAGGACAGAGATCCTACTAGAGATTTCAACAGGTTTTATGGATTTTGTGCCTGATGAGAAATCATCCACAAGTTAATTTATGCCCCTGGATCTCACATAAGCAACTCTGAGCTCTTCTTGGGTAATTTCTTGCAGTACACGTGAGAGCATGCTCTGCCTTCCTGGAAGGCAGCTGGACCCACAAGACACACATTTGCTCAGCCCTGTTTCTCAGTCAAGCTTTCTCTTTTTCCCTCTCCTCCCCTTGGCTCTGCCCTATTTCAGTGAGCTTCAGCAAGAAGCTGTCCAGCAACAGAAATTATTCCTTTCTGGTTTTGGAAAGCAGCTGGTACATTTGAAGTGCCACCAGAAACATGATGAATATCTGGACCTCTGAGAAGAGATTATTTTGTCCACGCTTGTTTTACACAAGCAGCACCATGGCCCTGCTATTGTCCTAACAATGATAGATATATTCCTGAGGGCCAGATTCAATAAATCTGTCTGAGTTATCCTGAAATCAATTTTTTAGGTCTTTTGTGACCTTGCATGAAGCCAAAATGATTTTTGTTTATTGAATTGAAATGCACCATGTTCTCTGGAAAGTAATTAAGGTATTATGCAATGTTAGTTGGCATTCCAAAACTTGTACAGGATGTGTTATTATTCAGTGTAATGAAATGACATAATAGAGTAAATGATTTTGCTATTTTTTTTTATCCTACATATGAATAAGTGACAGATGCAAACAAACTGATTGCATTTATTGAAAAAAAATCTAATCTCTTTTGCATACATGTACTGTGTGTGTAATTTATTTATTTGTTCTTTAATTCTAGGAATATAAGTTAGCGAAATCTTCATATTAAAGACAGACTTCATTCTAAATAAGATTTCTCTGTGTGCATGATGGCCTGTCCTCACTTCAGAGAGAATCGAGCACAACTTTAAAACAGACTGTGGAATAAGTTTTAATACAGAAAAATATCTTATAAAATAATCTGTTTTGAAAAAGGGTAAAAAAGTGTATTCTGCTACTTTTTTTAAAATATAAAATTATTATTCACAGTGAAGTGTTACCTGGTTTCCTTAAATGAGAACTATATTGATATCAAATTCTAGTTATTTCAGTTTCTTGGAAAACTGTAAGACTGGGTTGTGATGTTGACAGGGACAGAAGGCAAGATTTGAAAGCATCACGGTATAAGAAGTCCCAAACTGGGGGGGAGGAGAGGGGCATGACTTCAAAACAACTTTCCAACAAGATAAAGAATGACATTTTGATTTTTAAAAGTGTGCAGCACTTGCCAGACAAAATCTCCAGTTTAAAATTCTTACAGTGTAACTTTTTTCAGTCAGAAGGAAAAAAGTTCACCATGTCCATAGGCAGAGACCTCAGGACTTGTTTCCTTGTTTCTTGGACCATCCATAGTTTTGAGATAATTAACCACAGCTTTCTTCCAGATAAAGAAATAAGGGGAAGCTTATTACCTATCAACAGTGCAGTTTGCTCCTTCTGTCTCCCACGTGTTAGGCTGGCAGAGACTTCCCAATCTCAAATTCCTAAAGTATATTGGGAGCTGGTCTGTTATACGCTGTTTATTAAATAAATCCAGATTTTTGTTTTTACAAAAACTATTCTGATTTTTTTATCAAAAGAGAGGCAATGCCAGAATTATTGTGCTGTCTGACAACTACCTTATCCTAAAAATCTGCCTTAAGGGCCAAGTTCACAATTCTACATCTAACAGAAATGCAGCTGAGGTCAAAAACAGGTTTAGGGGTACATGATGGGTAGAGCCCTGGAGCAAAGCAGTAAATGTTTGTATTAATTACATTGATAGTGTACAAAAGAATTTTTTTTTTTTTTGTTAAAAAAAAAAAAATAAGGCTCACAAACTCGAGCAATTAAAACAGGACTATTTTGGAGGTGAAGTTTTATGCAGTTAAAGCAGTTTATTGACCAAGTAAACAGTAGTAACCTCAAGCATTTATTTTTATTTCACAGCTCCCTAACTCAGTAAATCTCCTAAAAATTATAAGGCAACAAAACTCTGGGAAGAATATATTTGTATTTCAATGGACAAAGGCATCAATATTACTTTACTTTGACAAATACTATAAAAATGCAAATTATACTTTCATTGCTCAGCTCCAAAAATCCAGTAGATTGACTATTGCACTGTTTAAGGTTTTGTATGGGCATCATGACTTGATTTAAACATTTGAGAATTAAACTATGAGCTGTCAAAGGCAAAGCTAAAAATAAATGTTGCATATGTTTTGTCTCACAAGGGTGAGCAACTAATAGAAGAACAAAAGGTTATTGAGTAAATATAGATTTTTGGATGGAGGGAGTGGGTATAAAGGTTCAAGATATTTTAGTGCTTTTATGACAGACTGACACAAACATTAAGAAAGTTTGACCTATTTTGTATCCAAAATGCAACAAAAAGTGATTTATGGCTTATTTAAACTTGTGGTACTGAGGTGGAAGACATTTATCTCATGCTATGCATGCTTAGAATAAATCAAAACTGATTTGTGGATAGGACATTAAACTTGTTTTGTATAAAATTGAAGTTAAAAAAATATACCTGTGTTTTCTCAGACTACTCTCTCTAGTAAAAAAATAACCAGTGGACTGGTTAGAGAAAGTGAAGGTCTTCCTTTTCCTACACAGCAAACAGGAACAGCTGCTTGGCTTGAAATGTTTCCCTAAATATGAATAATGGCTCTGCATGAAGGGGTCAAAGTATGAAATAATCATCAGCATAGCACAGCCAAACTTTTGGCAGTGAATTATCCAAATCCCATTTAAACACATTTTCAGATCTGATCTTCCTTTTGTAGCAATAGTGAGCAGGGTGAAGCCAAGGGGAAAGAGAGCAGGATTTAATAGAAAAATCATGGAACTGTGGTTACAAGAACTCAGCTCAAAACATAATTTACTATAATATACTTTTCTTTGATGCTGAAGAAGTATCTTGTGAAAAACAATGGAAATAGCTGAAGGTGCTTCATGCACATAAATAACAATTTGTAACAATCAAAATAGTGAAAAAAAGAATTTTTGTATTGAAATTTGATCTACTTTTTGCAAGGTTTCTAAAGTGAGCAGAATTTCACTGGTATAAGAACTTCACCTGCAGTAACTCTTATCTTCATGTATTGCTGTTACGTGGTTTGGAGTTTTAACATAGTAGGAAGTTGAGGCCAACCCTGAACTTACTTGTTACCAGATTTATGTGTTAAAACCACAGGCTTTTAGATGTATGAGAGTTGAAGCACTTCCTCAAATTAGGTCATTGGGCCACAAATTTTGTGGAATTCACTAATCTTTGCTATGTCCATTTTGCAGTGCCCATCCAAAAGAATTCAAGGTTTCATTTATTTTACTTATATGTATATATACACACACACACAAACCCAGTGTTTTTATTTGGGCATTCACAATTAGCACACACTTGAAGGCACAGGACTTAGTCTTTAATTGGACCAGTTTGAAAATTATGCAAAATTAAATGTCAGCATTGGCTTTGATTCTCCAAGACTGGATTCTGAAAGTTTCCATTCTTCTTCTCTCAGAGTTTCTTTGACATTGGTAATAGATAATGATCAATTAGGAAGTATTTACTAGGAAAAAGGAGAGATTTTTCTTTAAATTTTATTCTCTTTGGGAACATGAAAATTACACTGAGGTCAATTCAGAAAAGAAATCCTAAGGCTTCTAATCTCTCTCAGGAAATGCAACCCTGCTGAATTACTACCTCTCATATAACTTCTGCATTTGCCTAGCGTGCACAGATTTACAGGTATTGTCCTCTGCCCAATTTCAATGCTCAGTAAAGCAGAGAAGGGATCTGGTTTTAATCCAGCATAAATCCCTGGTTATTTTTATGGGGCTATCTCAGGCAGGACACAGGGGGCAAATATAACTACAGCACGTGTCAGGACTGTGGAATGAAGAGACCCTCAGAGGGGCTCAGAGCTATTTTGAACACTTTGGGATTGCTTTTTCTGTCATTGTAGCATTGGCAAACTCTCGGTTTTGCTTTGACTCCTGGACTAAAATGTTTGATTTGTACTTGGCTTCAAGTTAATAAATATTTGGGATCTGACTCTTGAAGTAAAAGAAAAGTTAAAACTGTCTACCCTATAGGGACAAAAAGGATGGATGTTTCTCAGGAAAACACATGGGGGTTGTTCCAGCTGAATTCCCTCTATCAGAGTTTACCTCTCTTTGCTTTGCTAATGCACCAGGGCTTTGCCTTTCTGCAGGGAGGCCAGTGGGTGCAAGAGGACCCTGCTTTAGTGCCAGGGTCTTCCAAAGCACAGGAAGTGATTTGAGAGGAATGGGGGAGAAGGAAGGATTATGAGGATTACCATGATTTCAGCATCCTGGTTTTCTCTTATGGAAAAGCTGGAGGCAGAAAGGACAGAGGGAGTAGCTGGTTTGTTTTTGTTCTTGTATTTTTATTTTTTTTTTAAGCTTTTTCTACAATGTCAAATATGTCTCCTATTTGGCCTCAGGGTGTGAGGAATGAGCCGCTACTCTTTGACAGTAGAGGGTGTCAAACTGCTATAGTCAGAGTTGTGTTTGCACACAAGGGGAATACTCTGTGGAGAGACAAAAAATTGTGCTGAATCCAAAATTTTAATGTTGAAGATATGTCCCATCTTCCTGCAGGGATAGGGAATTAATGTGTATAAGGTGACACAGCCTTTTAGCCTTTGTTTTCATGTAGCTTAAACCCAGAACAGACTATTCAATGGGAGAGTATATTATGACTCATTGAATATATAAATATACACAAATATATATATAGAGAGAGAGAAAAATGGAGAGAGCTCTATGAATAAGAAAGCATATTTCCATTCTCATAGCCTCTGAGGAACCAAAAATGAAATAAGAAAAAAAATAAGAAAAGGAAATGTAGCCCCCACAGATATATGCAGTCCCTGCACTGTCAAGGAGCTGATCACAATGCTCAGATGTTGAAAGGCTTTATTGTGGGTGAGATAAGATTGTATCTTGCCTTGATCATCTCATGTCTGAGATGACAATATGAACATTCTCTGAAATAATGCCTTCTAAACTAGTCTTCCAAACTGTAGGTATTCTTGTATTACCTTGCACCTAACTGAATTAAAATGCATTTTGTGGAGCTTGAAATACTTGACTCTATAGTTTCAATTCCTATACACCAGAAATTTATTCATAGTATTTACTACCTTGCCACTTTGTTTTAATTTGCAAACACACCAGCAGTGATTTTATGTCATCTCAGTCATGTGAACAACTTTAAATAAAGAACTGATAACCTGTTAGCAACTGTCTGACTATTGGACACCTCTTCATCAACAGTTAATTTTCTGGGATCTGCCACTGCAGACAAAACTGTCTTTTTTTTTACATGATGTGTGTTCTGTAATGCAAACATTTTGGTTAAAGAAGTATGTTGCAGTACAAAATGTGTAAAAATAGTGTTCTGTAGAAGAAAATGATATTGCCAAAATTAATTGTTTTCTGCATAACAACCTGCTGTACCAAAAAAAATAGATGAGACTCTTTCACTGGATTTGTCTTCTGTGAATCCATGTTGGCTGTCCTGAGTTATATTTTCAGGTTTAATTGTTTACTGATAGAATGCAAAGAGATTAATTTCATTATATTGCCTGCAGTGGCAATACTCCATTCTTTGAATATCTTCATTTTTTCAGATTTTCTCAAATTGGGCTTCAAAGTCTCAGAGATTTTCCTGAAGATGCTGGGAGAAGCAAAGGGAATGATTTCCATAAGCTTCCAAAACTCAACTGCACAAGACCCTGAGCAACCTGATTTAACTTTGGAGTTGACTTGCTTGAGCAGAGGGTGGGTCCAGGTGACCTCCAGAGGTCCACTCTAACCTAGATTTTCCTATAAATCTGTTTTCTATTTTATATCCCAAATGTGGGTAAATTAATATCCCCCCAAGAGAGGGGATCAAGGAAATAATCATATAGCTGTGTCATATTGCAAGAATTTACTCAGATTATCTTAAATCTATAATCCATTAATTTTTGAGTGATTAACCTGGCATATTGAGAATTTTCATGTATTTTTTTGTACAAGGTGTTTCTTGACTGTTCTGAGTAATGAGTATTATGATGCTGGTGTGGAAGATGTCAGAGGGAGAAGAAAAGCGCACAATGCTGACATCAATAAGAACTTTCATTGTTTGATCAGTTGGTGGAGCGAAAAAGGTTTCTAAGAACCTTTTGCTCAAAATTAGTATGTAATTTTATGTCATGACACTTGACAGGGAGGCAGTGCACTTAACACCTCTCCTTTGTTAGAAAGGGAAAGTGTAATAAACTGAGGGCAGCTTGAATAGCTAAGTTCCTCTCAGCTGGAGGAATACATAAGTACACAAAATCCATCAACAAAACACAGCACAGCTTGTTGCAGAACATCAGTGCTACAGGAATGCCATCACCTTGGAGTACTGAAGTAGAGAGGTGGTGATCTTGCCTTATCTCCTCTACATTTTCCCTCAGGATTTAATTCAGAATTTCAATTTTATATTAACTGCAATGAATCAGTTTCTCTGCAGCTGTATCTGAAAAAGTACAGTGCCTTTTATTTTTAGATGCATTAAAATCAATTTCTTGTGATTAGTGCTTCTCATTTTCTGAACTTCCTGCTTTCTGAGCAAATGGCAATTAGTTTGCTAAGAATACCCAAGTGTTAGAGAGTAAAGTTCAGAAAGCTCTGATGTAAAGTTCTGCTTCCATTCATCTATAGCCTTTTTTTTTTAAATCCTTATTTCAAGATTGACTCCAGTCATGCACCTGTTTGACTCAGGCTGGAGAATCTGACACAGCATTAACCTTTGAAACACTGTTTTTTAAACAAAAAGGGAATGAGTAGGATTTTGCATGCTCTGTAGGAACCTTCCAGCCACAAGTGACTCCTACAGCAGAAACCTCCTGTATCCCACTGAAATCTTCCCCATGAAGCTATAAGGGGGAGCAGTTTCATTTGGTGCACATTGAAATGCCTGGTTTACTTTTCTAAGCTAACCTATGTATGAATTTTAGCACAACTCTATTTAAAGGAATCACAGAATCCTATGTACCGAGTTGGAAGAAACCTAAGGAATCACCAAAGGCCTACTCTTAGTTATTGACTGATCAGTTTAATCTTTCCTGCACTTGTTTACATGTGACCCATAAAACGGTGTGCCAGAGGCACTTCAAGTCACTGTTGATGGCACTGGATGCACCCCTTGGGCTCCAGAAGCTGATGATGCGCTGGTGGGTGTGTGGATACCAGCCCAATCAATGGGCTCTAAGATGCAAGTCAACCCTTTGCAAGGTTGGTAATCATGCAGTGAGTTGTCAAAATAGGGTTTCTGTGCTTAAAAATATGTTGAGGGCAGAAGGTTATCCTGATAGGTCTGAGATTTATCCTAATCACAGAGTCCCTCACTGCTCCCTTGACCACTTTGTCTCCTTAGCCAGGGAATTTTCTGAGTCATCCTGTTTTCAAGGCAAGATCAGCTTGCAAGGCAGAACCTTTCCCTTTCACCCAGGAAGATGTCTGCATGCATATTCATTTTAATGTTAGTCATCACCTTACTTTTTTAATGTAATCAAATTCATTTTTCATTGTTTTACCTGACTAGGTTTTTAATAGCTCTTGCAAAATGATGTCTAGATTTGCTATCTATGTTCTCTCCAAATATCTGTGTTAACAATGGACAGATTGTACCAGGTAACAATAATGTTACTACAGTTACAAGCCATTTCTATCTCCTCTTCCCTACCAGAGCAAAAACTTTACAAAATATGGTTCCTGTTTCCCCAATTGAAAACACTGAAAAAGTGTGTTTCTTCCTAGTTATCTTTGCTGCCAAAATGAATTCTCAGCTTGAAAACTGCAGCCTCAACAGTGCTGCCTCTCCCATAGTCTTTGTGCCTGCTCATCTGAGTACCATCAAATCCTTCATCACTGTACCCCTGACACTGTTCTGCCCTGAAATGCTGGTCTGGCTTCCAGACTCCACAGACCTCATTTGTGTCATCCCAGGACTTGCTCTACAGTGTTAAGCTTTCAGATGTGATTGATATTCAGAACAGAGCTTGGGTTGGGAGCCAAACTAGCACTTAGGCAGCTTTCAGATACCTAAATTGCAAGATGTAAATCACAAATCTCCCTTCCTTTCTCATCCTTCCCCTCTACTCAAAACCCCCTGTTCCTGAAGACACCCAAGATGACCCTGCAGCCTCCAGAGGACTCATTACTCTTCTTCAGTTCTGCAAATGCTCTGAACTGTCCCATCTCTGCAGCTCTGTGTCTATCTTTGGACCATTCTCCCATCTCCCATGAGAGAATATCCCAGGCAGATATTCTCCTATATAATTTCTTTGGCAGGCTTCACACCAAGAGAGTTAGGCATCTAGGCAGATACTTGGATGAAGAGGAGAGGTGATGTGTCCTCTTATTATTATAATTTGGTGGCTCAGAAATTTTTCAGTCATAACCTCACTTTCTGTTGCATTTTATTACCTGGGTGCTTCCCTCAAAGAGGGGACTATTAATGTTTTCCAGCACCTGAAATGGCTCACATCAGCACCCACAACTTCCCAAGGGCTATGTCCTAACCACAGCCCTAGGTTAGGAAGACTTCTGCTAGCTCTCTCCTGTGGAATTTGTGCCCCTCACTGGAAAGAGAAAAAAAACATCTTCAGCTCTGTTTTTCACTCCATAACCAGACACTTAGGGAACTCCCTCTGGAGGTCAGAGATGTGGGTTTGACCCTGATTATTTGCCCTCCACTCCAAGCAAAAAAGGGAGGCCAGAGGTTGAAACTTTTATTCATTGGCCATGGTTAAAACCATTAAACTACTAAATAAATATGGAGACCAATACTTTCCAGACTGCTGGACAGTCCCCAGACTCTGTATCAGTGAGAGAACCAATCCATGTTCCCTTCAGGGATAAGATATCACACCACCCAACTTGCTGTCACCTACCTACTTCCCCAAATCTACGCCTTCACCCCAATTTCAGCATTGACAATTTCTGCTTTGTTTCAACTGATGTGATTTAGGGAGTAGAAAGGATGAATGGCTTTTATTTCACATTAAACTGCCATTTCACAAAGGGATATGGCTGGATTCCATTTCCATTATCTAGTTTGACCATTATCTGACATTTCAGATGGAACTGATTCATTGAAATTGTATTACCTCAGCACTCAGTGGTTACTCACTGCCTTCAATAGGAAATTGTTCAGATAATCCATTCGGGCATCATTTAAAAGGGATATGTAGAGTACTCCTGCAAGTAAGGCAAGCAGCACTGGATCAGCATGGCTAATGGCACAAAATGGGAGGCAATGTCTGGTTACAAAGGGTTGAAAAAGTGACAATTTATTTGAGAGGATTATCAGAAACATGCTGCAGTGTTCTTGAAACTAATCCTATTGATTCCCCTTTCTTTTGATCTGTAGTGTTTTTTCTATGTCAGGCAAGCTGGAGTGTGCTTCAGGTTCAGTTCCTTCTTATTACTTTATTTATCTGTATTCTACAGAGTCCCACACAGAGCAGTTAATCTTTTATTTATCTGGAGCATATTTTATATGTATTATCCCATAACAGCCTTTTCTACCACTGCAATAGTGAAAGTTCTATCAGCAGTACCATTATGAACAGACGAGTCTCATTTTTAAAAATGTAGTTGCAAAATTATGGTTTCAGTTCAGACTTTATACTGAACATAGCCATCAGAGGGCAATTGTTTTTTCTTAACAGTATTTTTATGAAGATATTTGAGAAAGGACAAAACTAAAATCTGAGGAATTACAGAAGTAGTGTTGCAAAAGAGGCTTTTCTACAGTAAGATAAAAACTGAAAAGAAGGATCTATGAATACCAAAATTGGGAACCAGCAGAAATGGGTCAGAGCATCTTCATGCCTAGTCAGTGAAGAATGCTATTGAGCTAACTGAGAGCATCTAAATGCAACCTTGCACTTAGGAGATCCTTAAAATCACATTTTAGTCCTTTTCTATTTTCAGACTCTGTAATGAAGGTGTAATCTGCACATCCTAAAAGCTTAATATTAATGGACATACTTGCACAGGGAGTGTGTAAGTTGGGAAAGCCTTGCTAAAACACATAAGCTCACATTCATCTTTTCAGATTAAGCTTTAGAGTGTTTGTGTAAGTTTTATTGTTTGGCTATTCAAATTTAAAACAGACCTAATCTTCTTATGTTCATTGTAGAAATTAAAAATTTGGTCACTGATGCTAATCACAAGTCTGTAAAATCAACATGTAGTTTGTGTGAGATTTTTGTCAATATCCTCTCTTTGGTATTAGTAATATTAGGTTTTTCAAACACCATTTGAAATCCTTTATGCAACCACTCACCATCTTTGGGCCATTTTGAATCAGATCTTACCAAGCGAGAAATATTGCCATGGGCTGACCAAAACTATTAACACTGGAAAAAATGGTCCATGGTATGCAGGAGCATCATAACGGTTCCTTTTTGGCCTTAAAATTTAAAGAAAAGTACAGTCAAAGAGTGTCTAGGGAAATATAAGTAGTAAAACTCTGTATTGATCTGCAGTAAGAAAAGAGAAGACAAAACCTTTACTTTTCAAAATTGCAAATTGGTGAATTTTGCCAATTACTGTTAATTTACCAATTCCTTCATCTGAAAGTGTCTCTCAGAAGAAAAATCACGGTTTTACAAGGAATAATTACAGAGGTTTATGATTATAAATATTAAACCTGAATATTTATGAAACAGAATCATTTATTTTTTATCAGTTAGTAAAATTAAAGTACTAAAAGTATTGAAATTTAGGCTCTTATTGTAAATAGAAAAGTTGCTCCTGGTTTCGTTGGTTTTCCCAACTTCTCATTGAAATTGCTGTGATAACATGTCTCAAGATGTGTGCATTGCAAATGCTGCAACTACAACAGCACTGAAGAGTAAATGTTCTCCAGAGCAATGTTCAGCTACTGGGGGAGGCACTGAAAAGAATTCAGACTCACTGAAGGTCAGCTGCACTGAAGTGGAGGGTGCAGTGAGGAGGACTGCAGCTCGCTGGTGCTGGCTGCCCCCAGAGGGGCTGCCAGTGGCCAAGGGCTGCAGGGCTTTCCTTTTCAGCACAAAGTGACCTTAACTATCTTTCCAGCACTTGCCCTGTCTCACTTGAAGTGAGAGCAAAAAGTTCTGCAGTGGGAGAGTCTTTGGGGAGCAAAAGGTGGAGAAACTCTGCCAGGCAGGACATCTGGGGCAGGTGGCAGGCAGGGCCTGGGAAGGACAGATGTGAGCAGTACCTGGGAAGCTGTGGTCTGAGGGAATTCAGGTATTGGGTGTTGT
Source organism: Passer domesticus (assembly GCF_036417665.1). Classification (NCBI taxonomy): domain Eukaryota; kingdom Metazoa; phylum Chordata; class Aves; order Passeriformes; family Passeridae; genus Passer; species Passer domesticus. The sequence continues at coordinate 20,350,088 of NC_087476.1, read as the reverse complement.
TGGGCTAGGAGCTTGGGATTTGGCATGAAGTTAGAGGTTTCTGGCACAGTAGTGGAGGGAGCAAGGATAAAAGATTTTAAGAGATCACTATGAGAAAAGGTACTCCTAACAAGGAATACTGGTGGTAACCAAAGGTATAAACCACTGAAGCATTTCTTTCCCTTGCCCCTAGCTCCCATCCTCTTTTTTCTGTTCTCTGGCATATAGAAATCACATTTTTGAAAATTTAAATACATTTGGAATAGGGGATGAACTGATCCTTATCTTTGGAAATATTTTGATGATATTTGTCTTAATTGACTCTTTGACATAATAGGTTCTTACTGGCCTACAGTAAGAAAGATCAGGTTTTGGAGTAAGGATAAGAAGAAATGCTTTTTGCAACTGTCAGGAGAAGTCTGAAAACCAGTGGATTTTGTACTGTTCAATATGTTCAGAATCATCCTAGAATAACAGCATTGTTAGAAAGGTGAAGTTTTGCAGTGGATAAGAAATTATCTAGTGGGTTCAAAATTAAAATTGAATGCAGAATGCTGCTGAAGGAGTTCAGAATACTGAATGGCAAAATCACAGATTAACTTCAGTGTCATTAAATGCAAAGGAATTCACATGGGAAGAAGTATTCACAACAGTACATGCATAGTGATAGATGCTAAATGAGCTGCTGCTCAGAAAATGAATTGGAGCTGTTGTGGCTTGTTCTCCTGAGACATCAGCCCAGTCCTTAGCTTTGGTTGCAAAGACACAAGTGCTTACTTGGCTCTATTAGAAAAGAATGAAACAAAGAATTTCATAATGTCACTCCTCAGCTTGGAATTCTTTATGCATTTCTTGTCATGCCTTCTCAGGAAGCGTATTGCAGAGCTGGGCTCATCCACCTCCTAGATGACCTTCACCATTCATTTGTTCTGGACATAATAAATGTTCAAATACTTGGGAAGCCATTGCTTCCCTTGTGCAAAAGAAATTATCTCCTCCATCACTGTCTATTGGAGAAGAGGAAGCCACCCCACTTTGCCTCTTCCCTGCAAAGCTCAGGAATGTTTGTGTTAAGTCAAACTCACAGAGTGAAGCAGGTAAATCTAGAGGTGAAAAGTACAGTTTGTTTAGATGTGCTGGTTAGGTGAAGCAGCAATGACCTTGAAATTAGTTCTTCTACAACTTGTTTTTTGCTCTGGTTAAAGGTGGTATTTTTTTACCCTTTGGGGTCATCAAATTTTTAGCAATGAGAGAGTTTTATTATCATGAAAGCATGAATCTCTTGTGCTGAGCCTGGCAGATGACTTGAAGCTGGCTACCATGATAACAGCATCTGAATTCCTTTTAAGTGATTACAAGACAATGCAGGTCTGAGGTCTTGGTAGCCCAGTACTATCAGGGAAGAGGGATCTCTTCTCTTCACACCACCCCAGACCCAGCACATTCCTCCCTCCTCTGAATGTAAGATAGGCACCCCCTCCCCACAAAACTCATCAAAACCAAGGTGAGAGGGACAGTTTCTGATGGATCCAGGAGTTTCTTAAAGAAAATAATTGACATAGGAACATCTGCATTGGAAGCAATCCACATGAAAGTGACAATATATTTTTCTATCTTTCAGCCTTAATTTTAAGTTTAGTAGTCACCTATAAAATGTGATTGTGAGCAAGTTGTAAATTCTTTGTCATCTAATTATTTGCTGCATTCAGTCTTCCATCACATGAATTCAGGGGATTGCACGTGATCAGTGTGAATGTTCTACCTATAAGGTTATAAAGACTTGAGCTGTTTTCCTCTGGAGATTTTTATGGGAACTGAGCAAGTCTTAGGATGCCTCACCCCATGAAATGTGCTAATGGGAAACTAAAAGGTGCTAGCAGCTTCCCAAAGCCAAAAAATAAAAAGTCAATCATTCTTGGCAATGCTCCAAGGCAATTCCTTTTGAATTAATCTGTGCCATCTTCAATCTCATTAGGAATTAGGGACTCACAGATTCTTGTCAACATTAATATCACAAAGGGAAAAGTAGCCTCTCCGCAAAAAGCTGAAGAAATTACTGCAAAAGAAATATTTGAGACCAAATTCTGCACCTAGTTACTCTTTGGTAAGTTTATTACAGATGCATGCTGATGAATGATATGTGGAAAATGGCTCATCTTGGTTAAATATCAGTGGCCTGATTTTCAAGGCTGTGCAGTGGTTTTCAGCTACAGGCATTTAATACTTCTGCAAAGGAATGCCCCAGTTCTCCATAGTATCTTTTCATTTGGAGTTGTATATCTTATGTCATACATTTTCCCTCCAAATTCTCTTTTCCTTTGAAGTTTGTTATATAGAAAAATAAAGCCGCTTAATTAAATTTTTATTATGATGTAGACCTTTGCATGATGAATTTGGGACTGAAAGACAAATCTAATCTGTCAGTGTAGCAATCAGGTGTAAAAGCACTACATTGCTGTGTCTTTGATCCCAGATCATCTGCAGTCTCACAGTGGCATGGCTGACTTTGCCTATAAAAAGGCACTTTAGATTTGAGGATTTGCAGTCCAGCCTTAGGTTCAGTGCCTCATATGCTGTGAAGCTGCAGCACTGGCAGGGCCAGGTGGTGAAAAAGAGGAAAGGTAACAGTTGTAAGGCATAAGGTGTGGGGGCTTGGTTGGGTTTTGATAATTTTTTTAAATTATGAGCTATATATAACACTCTAATTTTTGCACAGTGTTTTAAAGTGATGATTTAGTAAGGCCTTAGTAATGTGGATGTCAAATTGAAAAGAAAAGCAGCCACTATAGATAGAAGCAAACTGCAGTTAAGATCAATTTCCTTTGGATTTAAATATTTTTCTATTTAAATATAGAGATGGTTTCAAGTTATTATGAGATTTGTAGTGAAATGTGAAAACATTTTAAATTTACATTTATTTGACATCATTAAATTGCAGAATCATAATTACTAGACTTGCAAGGGACTGGAGGAGATCATTTAGTCTATCCACCTCTCCCCATGGATATTTCTGTCAAGCCATCTCTAATCATGCAGGCTTCACAAACCTCCACACAATCAGTCCTTCACTACTGTGATGATTAAGAAAAGAAATCCTAATGGTAAATGTAATTTTTTTCTTGCTACTTCTCCAGCACATTATATAGTCATAAACTCACATAATGGTTTGTGTTGGAAGGACTTTAAAGACCATCCAGCTCTAACCCCTCTGCCATGGTTGCTCAAAGCCCCGTCCAACCTGGCCTGGCGCACATCAAGGGATGGGGCATGCATAACTACTCTGGGCAACCTAACTCAAGTGCCTCACCACCCTCACAGTAAAAAAAATTCTCTCCAATATTTAGTCTAAACCCGCCCTCATTCATTTTGAAGCCATTCATTACATGCCCTTGTGAAATGTCCCTCTCCAGCTCTCTTGTACCCCTTCTCCAGTACCCTTTGATACTGGAAGGTGCTCTAAGGCCTTCCCAGAGTCTTTTCTTTTCCAGGCTGAACAACCCCAAGTATCTCAGCCTCTCTGCACAGGAGAGGTGCTCCAGCCCTGTGATCAACTTTGAGAACCTCCTCTGGTCTTTCTCTAACAGGTCTGCATTGTTCTTACATCTTCTGTGTTGGGGACCCCAGAGCTGGATGCAGTGCTCCAGGTGGGGTCTCACAAGAGCAGAGCAGAGGGACAGAATCACCTCCTTTGACATAATGATGACACTTCTTTACAAAAATTTTTTGCATCTTCTTATCTCACGTAGTCTTTTTTTGTTCCCCACAGGGCAGAGGTTTCCATAATTTTCATTATTCTCATTGCTTTTCTCACAACCATCTCCATGGAAGGCATATCTTCAAGTGCAACAGTCAAAATTCTAGATGGGGCCTTAATGTACATTGGATTCTTTGGAGGTGAATCTTTTGTTCAAACGGGAGTTTGCTTCTCCTGCTAAAGCAAGGCACCACTGTTTCAGCCTGTGAGCTGCTGAAGACCCTGTTCTGCTTTTTCTGGACTGCCGCTCATTGCCCCATTTGTAGAGCTGGTTATTTCTGCCTCAGTTGAGGACCTGAAATTTGTCTTCAGGATTTAAGCAAACACTTTTCAGATGGTACAGGTCCCCAGGGTTGGATGCTTAGTTCACAGGTAGCATTATTCCCAAAGCCAAAGAAATTTGGAAATTACTTTTTGAAAAATGCTCATTGAATCTGTTGGTGAAGGGCAGAAGGGAAGCAATGCCAAAATGTGTAACAAGACAGAGTTGTGCTTCTTTCTTTATCCAGCTGAAGTGTCAAAATTCCTCCCTGAAATACTACTCATGTCCAACAGTACCTTCTTGTCCTTGGTGGGTTTTCACACACACCACAGCACAAGGTATGTGGTATTTCACCTCACTCTGAGCATGCTTTATGTGAAGTGTTTACTTTGAGGCAAGGTAGGAAACAATGTCTGTGCTGAAATAAGGCAACATGAGCAGTACTTTGGCTTGTATGGGCAACCACTGTAAGCACCCTCTGCCATGGCTGCTTTTGTTAGCATGATGGGAAATGAGATACCACAGGAACTCCAAAAGTCAGAGGCAGAAATGACACAGGGTTTTCTGTGAGCAAACAGCCAGAAAACCAGTCTGTTGGCTGTATATGTAAGAGCTGTAATTTCCCTCATTTTGTGCTCATTTACCTTATCATTTTCACTTACCTTACATAGACTATGATAATTTTATATTGGTGTTCAAGATAATGAAAAGTAGCTGACTTCATAGCTGTGCTCATGTGATTATTCTTTTTTGTAGGTACTAAAAAACATAAAGTTGCCTATGTGAGACAAGGTTTTCTGTTCTAATTACACCCTATTAAAATAGCCCTTAATTTTGTAGATTATTTTTTTCAATTTATGCTTCCTTTCATTAAATAACTATACAATAACTGACTGCATACATTTTTAATCAGGATATTATGTATGTTTTTAAATGCCACAACTCTTCTGCATTGCTCTCTATTTTTTCATTGTACTGACTATTTAAAATATGAAACACAATATTTTTAATGTATGACCAGGAAAATTTCTGGGACAAAATACTTGAATCATTTCATCCTGAATTATGTGCAGGTGATCAACAGGACAGAATGGAAGAGCAAGGTGTGAACTTGTTCAGTGTTTCAAAATAAACACAGGTTTTTTTAGTAAGTAGAAGACTGAGGAGCTCTGGAGAGGAGAAGAAACCCTCCAGCTGCCTTCAGGTGTCTCTGACTACCTGTTGCCAGAGAACTGGATGTAACCATGCCAGAGTGACAACTGCAAATACCTGGTAATCTTCTCAAACCACTCTCCAGGAGCTGGCAACAATCAAGTTGGCGAGTGCATCTCAGGCTTCTCACATAATCCCATTTTTAAACTGTGTACACACAAATAATTCCCAGTTATCTCCCTCATTAACATAAATGTGTGTGTTGTTTGTTGGACACATGTAAGAGAATTTCACTTCTCTGCTCTGGAGCCTTTCATGCCTGTCCAAACTCAGAACTCAGGTCTTTTCATGTCTCCTGGGAATATATAGATGTTGAAATCAGTGCAGCCCAACCCACACACTCCCCTGCATGTGCATTCCACCATCTTCTCCCTTAGTGAACAGGAGCTCAGCTTCCCTATTGATCAGACCTATAACACCAGTTTTCTTCCACTGCTTTGGATCCATATATTCATGCCAAGCTTGTCCCTGAATTCTTTTGACTCTGCATCTGTTAGTGTAGATCTTTTCTGTCCATCCAGCCAGACAAGTTTTTCATTCAGGTTCCCAGTGTCTCTCAGTAACTGCAACGTTGTCATCTCTGATGCATTAGTGACATGTTTCCATAGCCTTCCTCACTCAGACAAAAATTATAGTCTTAATCATCTGTTCTTTGTATTTTAAATACTTTCATTCTCCTGTTATGCCAGAAGAGCCCACCATACCAGGACTCTCTAGAAATACCCTCAGACTTTCCCAGATGCTCATTAGACACCTCCTGAGTGTTGCCCCAGGGACAAGCCAGTGTTACCAGCAGCAGAACCTGCAGCTGTGGGGCTAATACCTTGAAGGCTTCAAAGCTGATTGGGTGAAACTGGCATTTTGTTCTCTCTTTATAGAGCACTTAGAGCAGCTGGGTCCACTTTTGTGGTTGAGTTCTTAGTTCTATTACAGCACAAAAAAATCACTACTTTTATTAATTGCAGTGTCTAAAGGTAATGATGGCACAAGAGCTGTAGACCAGAGCCATGCTTTGTGTATACTCTTGCACTAGTGATGTTTACAGTAAATCCACACCTTTGGAAGTGACTAGCTTTGACTTCCTATGGTTCACCTCATGCCTGCTTCTTCCCAGACATCTACTGTATTGTTTTATTTCCATTTGATGCACAAATAATACAAGAACTATATTAAATTGCTCTGATTTTTGCCTACCTAGACTTAAACTTGTCAGAGAATAAGTAAAAGTGTTGCTTCAGGAGTGCTAAATAAGCACAAGCAATAATAAATAAATAAGCAATAGCTGAACTACCAGTGAAGGAATAAGGAAGGCAATTTAAAAGGGAGCCAGACTTGTGCCATTCCAGTAGACTGAACAGGTCACTGACAGTCAAGGCAGTAACAGTTCAGGTATGATTTAATGTATTCTGCAGAAAGTTCCCAGATTTCCTAACCTTGAAAACAAATCTTGAGACACAGATGTTTTTCTGGCAGAGAAGGCAGTGCTGGTGTAGCAGCAACAGCAACACCTACCTGGATTTACTGGTGGAGCATGTTTCTGGTTTACAGCCTCTCTTCTGTAAGCACAAATCCTATGAGACCTTTTTGTTGTTGCTTTTTTTTCTTACTTTAAACGTAGTTTGTTCTCACTTTCATTTTTATATTGAACTTTTTTTCAATTTGGGAGGGTTTTAAAAGTTTGCAAGTATTTTTCATTTTTATAAGGAAAAAGCTAGTTGACAAACACAGTCCATGCCAAAAAAAGATCACTGCTTTTAGGGCTGTTTAGGGAGTCCAAGGAAATACTAGACATCAATGTGTAGATGATACCAGTTCTTTATATAGAACAGTTTATAGTATTGCACTCTAAAGACAGATGATCAAAAATATGACTTGTCACATCTACCTTTGAAAATCTTCCCCACAGGCCTTCTGTTTGGCAAAAGCAGCATCTTAGCTGAAGCTCTTGCTATGAGGGGCAGTGCTCTGCTTTCTTGTAGGCCCTCTTTAGGTACTGGTAGATGCTCCAAGGTGTCCCTGGAGCCTTTCCTTCTCCAGGCTGAACAAGCCCAACTCCCCCAGCCAGTCTTACAGGGAATGCTGTATGATAGTGGTGGTATCATCAGGCAGCCATGGCACTGGAGAGGCTGTGTTGATCTCACCTGGACTGCTTTCAGAAGGTAAGAACAGACCAGCTCCCACAGTCACCACCCAAAGAAACAGACCAAGCTCAGACTAGATTTAAAACTGAGCGCAGCTGCTGGGCTGGTGGTCTTGGCTGCTGCTGCACCCTGTGCCCAGCCCCAGGGACTCTTACAGGACCAAGTGCCTTGGAGAAAGTAAAGAAGGGCATGAAGTATAGGCAAATTTCTGTGGAAAAGTAATTTCATACAAGAAAGAGAAACAGAGGATTTTTCAGAAGAACTAAAGGAGCATGAGTTTTTCCTGTTAGTGGAGAAGCTGCTGGATGGGCCCTAAGTCACCTCCAAAGGGGACACCAGCCACCTGGAAGGTCTGATGGAGCTCGGGAGCACACCTAGCACTAGTGCCTGAGCAGTTCATTATGCTCCAAGTTTCATAATTTTCAGTATGGAATAATTTCACCACTGAAATTGAAAGACTGAATGCATAAAGATATTTTTGAAAGCCATAATTTTCTAGCTAGCAGAAATGCACCATGTCTCTAGCATGAGGACATGCCTGCTGTAAAATGTCTTGGTTTATATTTAAACCAGCCCTGGTGTTCAGTGACATCTAGGGACTGCCTTCGAGAATTGCATTGCCTGGGAACGATATCATGTGTCTCCTTCACACTGCAGCCAGGAGTTTGAACCCTGAACCACCACTTCCAGCTGCGGTGGCCATTGCTGAAGTCTGCAGACAGACATTTCCATCTTCACAATGACTGAGCCACAATCATGCCATAATCATGACCTGTGGAAACAGATCAGTATGTCTGCTCTAGCCATGCTGTTCAATGTTTCACTGAACATATCAACAACTTGATATGTTCAGTGAAACATTCTGAGCTACTTAAATATTGCAGGTTTTCATCTGAATATAAAGTTTGTGCTCACCCCTCCACAAGGCACCATGACCAGGGGGAGATTTGTTTATTTAATACAAAGTAAATATAGGGGGTGCAGGTAGTGTGTTCTTGGTCACACTTTAAAGTATCTAAGTTATGAACTGTTACAGTATTATTGGTTAAGAAACAAGATTCCTGTTGATTTTTTTTTCCTATTTAACAACTGTAAGTAAATAAACATCAGTTACTTCATAAGCAGCATTCCTCTTCTTTCAATACCACTTTTTAGAGTCAGGAAAGCAGCATTCAATTCAATTTACTTTTCCAGCTCCTGCTTTTGGTATTTCTAGGCATTAGCCATGTGGGAAGCAACTGCTGACTTGGAGGAACAGGGTGCCATCTGTGCTTGGCATGGGAGTGCAGGAGCATTGGGGCATGGGCACCACAGTTCTGGGGCTGTCAGTGCCTTCCTGAACCCGGCTGCTGAGGGGGACAACAGGAACAGGGCACAGGATGTTCCAAACTAAAGCAACTCCACTGAAAATTCCTCTATTTCTTCCACCAAACCTGTTTCAGATTACAGAAATGAATACAAAAACAGGCAGATACCAAACGAGTCACACTATTCTGCACAAAAAATACTCTGGAGGTTTAGTTCTCATGACAGGATTCATTCAAACTCAGGATCACTTTGTACAGCTGGGCTGTAAAGGCAAACAAGTCCCTGCTTTTTGGACTGGACAGCATCATGAGCCATAGTGGAATCATGGGGCTTCACACTGCTCTGCAATTGTGTTGCCAGCACCTGCAAGCCCTGGTAGCTGTACCCAAGGCTGTTCCAGCTAGGAAGTTTGCTAGATAAATAAAGAGAAGGGCACAATAGGACCTGATAGTCTAAGGTCCCAGATCAGGCTCTGTGTAAAGCACTGGACCTGTTGTGGCTATTCCCCTTCTCGATTTATTGAGGAATGTCAGAGTATTCCAGTGGTATTCCAGAGTATTCCATCTCAGCTATCTCAGCTGTGGAAGAGCCTCCTCCAGAACGTGGCTTGGATGTGTTGTGCATGGCCTTTCCTCTGGTTGTCAAAGGAGCTCAGCTGAGATGAAGTGTAAGCTGGTACTTTTGTCTCCAAAAACACGGTGGTGATCTTTGACCTACATTTGTGGTAGTGGTGAGCTCTGACCTGCATTTCAACCTCAGCTCTGCTGACACTTCATGTCTCAGTGAGACATTATGCACTGAGGAGTAGTGGAGTGTGACATGCTTACTTGTTGATTTGCTTTATTTTTAAACCCAGATGCGTTTTTTTGAATATTGTCTGTAACATTACGCTGCTGGGAGAGATTCCAGTGCCTTTCATTCCTTGAGGTTTTTGGATCTGTGATTACTCTGCTGATTGCTGGAAAGCATTTACTGCACATGCTTATGACAAGGGAGCCATTTGTGCTATTACAAACATATTGCTAATGAAATAACCCTGTTGTGGTTTGAATTTCATGTTACACATCTTCACAGGGATAGCCCTGGTCTGAGTGCACGGCAGGCACAAATGGCATTGCTGCCCACCCCTGAGCAGTGCTTACACCACAGGTCCACGTGTTGTCACCCCTTTTGTTGTCCTCCTGCTCCACTGAGAGAGTGGCTCTCACAGCAGCCCACGTTCCACACAGTCCTGGCTCCTGCACCTCCTGAGTGAAGCAGTGTTTTCCTGATCGACCTTGGATGGGAGGGAAGGGCGTGAGGCTGCAGACACCAGTCCATGTGCCCTTGTCCTGCTGTTTGGTGGTCACTCAAGGTTCCAGCTCTTCACCTTTCTGCCATTTGTTTCATATAGGCTTTTCTCATGTTAATTACTAGACTACTTATTTGCTTATGAATAGGACAAATTATGTTTCTCCCTGGAGAAATCAAGTGCTCTCAATCTGTGGTTCCTTCAGAGAGAAACCTGTGCCCAGGCTCGACAGAAATAATTGCCTTTGCCCCAGCGTAATGACAAAGAGAGAGGAAATCTCTGTGGCCCAGCAGTTGAGTGAATCCATCTTCCCTTCCTAACAGCTGGATTAGAGGATTTGTGCTCTCAGGCTCTGCAATAGTTTCCATCTCTCAGAGAATACAAATAATTGCTAAGAACAAACCATGCTATCACAGTTGTCATATATTTCTTGGTTGAGTTATCAGCAATAACTTATCTGTTATCCAGGGTTTATTGTTTTGGCACCTTTGGGAGTCATACATGAAGCACAATGAATATAAATCACATTGCATTTTGACAGTATCTTAAGATTTATGGAGAAACTAAAGAGAAAACAGAATCATTTTGTATGTGGAAAAGATGGGAAAATTGTTGATTCAAAATGCGGTTAGAATGGTCTCAGTCTGGTAAGACAATGAGAGATAAGTTTACCTTCAGATCCATGGAATAATGACAGTCAGCTGAAAGTAGTAAAGAATTTTTAAGCAGCTTCACTGAGGTCAGTGGGGGGCAGGGATGGAAGCATTTTTTTACCTCCAAAGTCATGGGTAGACTCACAAAGAATGCTTTTGAAAATCCTGCCCATAATTTGTACTCTTCATAACAAGTTAACAGTCACAAGGATGTCTTTTCTGTTTGATTTTTGAGGCAAAATGTTTGGCAACATAATAGCAGGAACAGATAAAATACTGGGAAGACTTATTAGAAGCACAAACCTCTGTTCGACCCAGGGAACCTGAAGTTGTAACACCACTGACAGTTTCCATGAAAAATACTTGATCTCTAGTCTCTCTTGTACAGATTCTTTATTCCCTCCTAGGTTCTGTAATATGCCACTAACCATTAAGGTGATTCTCAGAGCATGGAAGTGAGTGACCTAAGCTTCTAACTTTATTCAGCCCATCTGAGTTCTAGGCAAGTCTTTCACCTTCAAGTCAGATGGGAAATGCGTTGTGGCAGAAGGTTCTACTTCTGTCCCAACAGAAAAAGAACAAGTTGGCTGTCAGTCATGCCCCTGGCTGCTCTCTCAGCTCCAGATGCTGGTCTCAGGAAAACCCTCTCTGATGGCAGCACAAATCTGCACCCTCAGGAAGACACATCTTGTTCTTACCTTGTTCTCCAGTAAGATGTCACCTAGAATACCAGGTTGATGCATTCTGATGAATTAAAATTTGATTCCCACTGAAAAAATGCCATTGTGATAAAGCCTAGTTTGAAACAAATTGAATTGCCATGAGTTGGATTAATGCCTGGTTTGATCAAAAGTGCTCTTTAAAAAATGAAAATATTTCAGTCTCAAAATTCGTAATTTTATTAGGCCAGCCATAAACTTTCATTAACCTAAATTTTAGAGGTCAGCCACTAAACCAAGTTATTAATTATGCATGTAGACGTAATTCCTAATTTCTAAAATAGTGGCAAAACAATTAGAGTTTAACGTGAAAAGCAAAATGAAAGGAGATTGACTAGGAAATTACTAGAAAAACAAAATCAGTAGAAACAAATGTGTTAAAGAGGTGATTATCACAGAAAAACACAGTGAAGAATGACAGGTCTCAAAAAGTTTTAAACATATACACTTTTATTTTCTGTCCTCTTCAAGAATGTTGATGATCAGCAATAGAAAAAGTAGCATGAGGGATTTCTGACTGAGCACACAGGAAACACAGGCAGTACCAAGTAGAGGACATGAAGCCTCAGTACAACAACTTGCTCAGAGGTTTTTGTGCTGTGTGAAACAAGTCGTGCAGAAACACAAGGTAAATGTTCCTTCAAGAAGAGATGGTGGCTGATGGTTCATTTAGTGCACTATGCAACCAGCCCTTTGATCATCATTAACAGAAGGCCTGCAAGGACAGATCTGAACATCAAATATCACTTTGCCTACTCAGTGGTAGTTCTGTGTACTAGATTATTCCCATTATTTTCAGTATTTTATAATCTTAAGGTGTTATAGGAACTAAGATCTAGGCTTCCTTTTTCATGAAGGATGGGACCAGATGAACTTTCAAGGTCTTTTCCATCCTGGGCTGTTCTGTGATTCTACTCTTCTGTGAAAATATTTTTTTTTCCTTATATTTTAAGAGGTTCAGTTTATAGGTACTATAATGAAATATGAAATAATAAATAATGACATTCTTCCAAAAAGATGTAAAGATACTGGCTGTGTGTCTGCACAGGTGAAACAAATGTAGCATATGGGATCAATAACCTTTCTTTGTGTCTGAGGTAGAAAAAGAAAATGTGAAGCTAAGAAAGGTCAAGAACTGACTCAGAAAGGCTGAGAACAGAACAACAGCTCTAAACAGAGTTTAATTTAATTTTTTTTAATGAATGAGACAATTTGAAAAAAAAAGGAGTAGAGTGGTAAAGGATTTAGAAGATGACAGAAATCATTAGTCCTAGTGGAATAAAAAAAAAAGACATTTGTGGAAGAGAAAGCTTAAAATGAAGTTTTTCTATCATCTATAAAGCAAGTGGAATGCTGAATTTTAAAGTTCAGTTTTTAAAGGGGAACAGGGTTCAAAGCTCAAACTTTATGAAAAGTGTTCTCCCAGTGCTAACCTAATCTTTATGTATTGCAGTGAGGATGTGTTCACCTTAGTGAATGCAGCTTGGTTAGTTGTGTCCTGAGAGCACCACTCTCTACTTGATGCCTGGGTGCAGCACAGTACATTTGGAAGAGGACCAGTGAACTCTCTATCTTCTCCTTAGCTCTGTTGGCAGGGGACACTTACTGTGATGGCTGCAGAGTGGTGTTGACTGATTTCAGCACTTAACAGGCATCATTTTGCATCTCAAAATACAGCATATTTTCCTACAGGTTTTGTCCTCATGTCTCCAGTCTGCTAGGGCTCTAACAATACACAAAAAAACACTGGAAACAAACAAGAAAACAAAAAAATCTCCGATCAACCAACCAAAAAAACAAATTATAATAAGATATTTAGTGTTTTGTCTTAAAGACAATAAATGCAAATATATTCAGATAGAGTCACCAAGTTCTGGTCCTTCTCAGGCACAATGAAATGGGATTTCTATGTATGAGACTTTAGCTTCTGGCACAGTTACATGAACACTGTGAGAGTTTTCTGGCTTGCTTTACAGCTTGAAATGTGGGTACATGACCTTCTCCTCATAAATAACTTACATTTTTAGCAGCAGCAGAAGCCTGAGTGAGAAACTTGCTCTCAGAGGCTGCCACCCTGATCTGGTGGTCACTAAAGCTCTGCAAGGTGTTTCACCTGTGGTACAGTGGGGTAAAAACTGCTCCTTGCCTTGTGCTGACCTTCTGAAAAACATTTTTTCTGTTTGGATCCATCTGTTAGTCTTGTCTGGTGGAATCCATTGTGCACCATCTCTACCAAAGCCAAAGGCATCAATGTCTGAAGAGTGTCTGTGTTAAATACCTCTCACAGTCAGCCCTTACATCTTAAACTAAGGTCACTACATATTTCACCCCACACATGGAGATGTAGCTCCAGCTCTGTGTGCTCCCTTTTCCTCTGCCCCTCACTGCACAAATTGCTCAGGCACACGTGGGAAAGCTGCCCTGGCTGGCAGCCACCACTGTTACCCTGCATTGTCTCTGCAGCCCCAGTGCTGGAGGGTTGGCTGCAGGTGAGCATCTCCAGCCATTCAATCCCTCCTGAGCTTCACCCAAGTCACTGCAGCCTCAGGCACCTGGGAGAAAAAGAAATGGATGTCAGCCTTTGGCAGGTGTGGTCAGGACCATCAGCATCTCACTGCACCATTGAGGCATTTCAAAGAGGACACAGAAGGAACTTGGTTCTATCCTGGCACATTTGGCTTGTTGTTAGAGAATAAAATAATTTGTCATTAAAAACAAACTTTAATCTATTTTTTTTTTCTTTTTAAGAGGAAAAGTGTATTTGTAACCCTTTTTATCAACAGTGTTAGCTACAATGACTTCATGGTCATTTGTTAAACTCAGTGTAACCTGTGCATCCCATAGAGGCTGGACCCTGTTTAAATGACCAAATCTTTCTTCTTTTCCACTACACAGCCCTAAAAAGGATCTATGCAAAATTTGAGAGAAATAGAAACCAAGATATATTAGAAAATGAAAAACTTTTCTTGTATTTTAAAAATAAGTTTCTCAGAGGGCAAAAAACTCAACCAAACTTAAGCAGCATGTTTTCAGGGTGAGCTCTGCACTTCTGACACAAACCTATGCCTGCACTAAAGAGACTTTTCAGTCTTTTTCACACATTTACTTACATCAAACTGTGGTCTCAAATAATTCTTCTTAATTTTAAGGTATCAACTGAGTTAAGAACCTAATGACTTGAGGTGCTGTGAGACCACTAAAACTGTTCTCTAGATATGTTAATTTCCTTGTGAGGCCATGGAGGGGTCTTGGATGCCTCAGACACAAGCACAGGCAAAGCTGGAGAACTTTGGTTCAGTGTTGAAGCTTCCTTGGAGGAAGGGACAGGGGTTGAATGTTTTTGCTCTTCTTCAGTAAAGTTTTCCTTTGAGACTCCTGATTAACTCAGTCATTGATAGAGAGTGTTTTCCTTCTTTTGCTGATTGGTGCAATCAATTTCATGTGGCCCTGGAGGAACACCCAATACATAAATATTTGTTTTCCTTCATTACCTCTCTAAAAACCGGACTTCTTATATCTGCTGGAAAGGGGAGAAGGTGGGGGAAATTCAAGTGTATGCAGTATTCTAAAGATTTGTTATGTTCCTGGTTACTTGACTCTCTTCCGATTAAAAAAAAGGCTACAATTTTATGTTGAATGTGGTGCATACCAGCCTGAAAACTTGTAACCTTTATTCAGGCTATGAATCAGATTGTGAAAGCTGACGTTCACATAACTAAACATTTCCAAGACAAATGCCATCCATGGCTGCTGCCTGCCTCAGCTTGCTGTGCTGGAGGTGATATTCATAGCACTCAGCTCAGGAGGGGCTTGGAGAAAAGATACTCCCCAGCAGCTGAGGAATAGCAATAAGAGTATTTCATGGCATGAAATGTAGTGTTGGAGCCTCAGCCCTCTAAAGGATGGAATTGTGGGGAAGTTTTGTAATATTGGGTTCACTACCTTCTTTCCCTGTGGCCTGCATTTCCTTTCCAGTTATAGAAATTACCCAAGAATGGAATAGCAGTGGAGCATTACCATAGCTTTCCTTCTGCTATGGGGAGGTTGGGGTCTCCTTGCCCATAGTCTCATGTTCTGGGGGCAGTGTAAGCTGTGCCCCAGGAGCTGTCAGCAAAGCCTCACCAGAAATATCTGGAATTCAGGCATGTGATCCAAGATTGCAAATGCAGTCCTGATGCTTTGGTGCTTGTTTGTGTCCATTGTTCCTGCGCACTCCCAGATGCTGGGACACTCGTTGGTCACATTCCTTATTCTTGTTGAGGGGGCAGGATGCAAGTACTTGGGGTGCGGTTGGCTGCCTGAACTATGCTTTAAACAGAGGTCTTTTGAGTTAGAGCTAGGTAAATAAACTGGCTGAGGCTGCTAAAATGTCCTTTAAATATTTGTTTACTTACTGCATTCCAGTGGTGTGGTTTACACACTATCACATCTACTTTTGTCAGTACAGGAAGAAAAGAAAACCATTCTTCGCTGCACTTAGAGTCTGGAAGCCAAGTATCTGTCTGGAACCATCTTGAGTGGCCGATTTATAGACATCCAGAAATACACATTTATAAAGAAGAGGCAGAAAGCCCCAACACCACACATTAAAGTGGGGATTCCTGCAGTACCTCAAAAAGCATAAACACAACACAAACCAAATCATCTAGAAGATGTTAATAGTAAGTTTTTTATCTCTTCTCTTAGAAGTAAGAGAAGAGATAAAAGTTTTCCTTGACTAAAAATGAGTAAGGAAGATCCCTTATCTTACTGGGTATCAAGTTTACCTGTTTGGACACTATTTTCATGATATTTATATTAGGGTTTGCATATCCTTCCAAGTACAACTATTTTTCTCCCCAAAGTGCATTCTTTTGGCAGCCAGCTCACACAACTTCATGAGATAGTGTATGTGAACATAAATTCACCTCTTAAAATGAAGTGGCTCATCATCTTTCAATGGGAACTTATGGTAGAAAGCAGTAAGAACTGACCTATGGATATGAACATTATTGACTACAAGATGGCAGACAGTCTTAAATAATTCACCACAGTTCAGCCAGAGGCATCAGATGATCCGAGAACACTGAGAGAACTGGCATACGGAGCTAGAAGTCTGGTAGGAATCATTATAAATACACCCATCACATTGACTGTGGTAGCTTTTGACTAGAGAATAATAAACTTCCGAGCTATATTTAATGAAAGAAAAACATAAGTCAGGCATCTACTGATCCATTTGTTAGTGTTCATGATTTATGAACAATTTTGAAGAAAAACATAAGTAGAGATGTGGAAGAAATGCAACCATACTTACCAAATATGGATTCTGCAAGGCTTATCTGGCAACTTTTGTGCTAAGCTATTCCTGGGTAAGGGGGATGAACCAGAGCCAAACCAGTCAGACTTGTCTAAAGCACACTTTGGTCGTGTCCTACATGAGAACTGAACTGGGAGGTAGAAGATGGTGAAAATGGAAAGCAATCATCAGGAAATACTTCATCAGGAAAAAATGAGGTGTTGATTCTAGCGGGTGTCCATGGAGCGGAAAAGCATTTTTTTCTTTTACAAAGGTTGTTATGAGATGGGGCTGATTTAATGTTTTAGTTGATAAGACTTCCCACACAAAATTGGTACTCACAAAAGTTGCTAAAAACAGCAGGGAGTAGAGGTAGAATTGTTTTCAGAAGTAACATGCTATAAGGATTAGGCACTGGGAGGTCCCCAGGGTTCTGATGGTAAAGTATATGACTTTGAAAAGTCCAAATGCATGTTTTCTTTCTTGACAAACTGTGCTTAAAAATGTAGTTTTGCTGAATGAGCTTGAGTTCTGTTATACATTTATCTGCTGTTCTGCTTTCCTTCTTCAGCACTGAATTTTTCTCATTCTCAGTTTCTGAGTGTTTTGAAGTGATTCTCATGACAATCACTGGACAGGAAGACAAATCCCCCCCCAAAAAATGTCAAGAAATAAGAGGACAAGCTCTTGTATTTCAAGATGGCAGCAAAACAAGGTAACTGGCTCACTGACTCTTCCTTTGCTTTTTGGCAGGATTTTGCAAACTGTTTTTAATATTTAAGGAAGATTCATTCTGGAAAAGGTAGCTCCTACACAGTGTTTCAGACAGCTTGACAGGATAATGCATTTCCACTGATGCATTGCAAAAAAACCCCTCAGCATGTATCCCTAGCAGAGTTTTTGCAGGGTAAGGGCGCCAGTGAGCTCTGCTGCACACTTTCAGCTTGCACATAGGCTTAGCAGCAGCTTGTGCTTCATGGGAGCTTGGGGGGAGTGTTGCCACATCGTCCAGCTCTCATGTAACACAATTCCTGGACCACACTTGTGGGAAAACCAGTTTTTGGGGGTACCCACAGGCAGTCAGGAGGATTACACTAATCAGTGCCAGTGCAGGGGACAAGATCTGAGTCTGTTATTGAGGAACGTGCCCAGGAAGAATCGAGGGGGTGTGTTTCCTGATGGGGATTTTTTTAAGGGCAACTCGCCAAGCATTTCAGCAGCTAATTATATTGGGAGTTTATTTTTTGAAGTGTTTATAAGTGATCCAAAAAGAGGGAGGTTTGATTCTTCCACTTGACATGTGCCAAATATAATTGGAATGATCACACACTGGTCAGTCTGTGAACAAATTGGATTTGCAATTTTGGCAATCACCCGGCTTTTGAAAAGCACTCTGGAAATCAAGATGGTTTGTTTCATGTAATGCTGACAGTTTGTGGACAAAAAAAAAAGGGATAGAAAAATAAGCACTTTCTTGCTAAACAAATAAGATAGATCTAGGATGAAATTTGAATCTTTTGAAGTTGATGGCAAAATTCCCATTGGCCACAATTTCACCCCAAATCTTTCAGCAGTGAACCTAGTAGTTCCTAGATCTGCAAAAAGAAAAAAAAAAAAAAGAAAAGCAAGAAAAGCTATGGAAAGTAATCTGGTAAGTTACCTTGTCTTATTGCAATGATTACCTACTGTGCATGCTCAAACTGACATTGTTCTTCTATAAAACCCCCCAGTACAGAAATCAGGAATTGAGGGAAGTCAATATTTTCTTTAGGTCAATAGCATAATGGCAAGGGAAATGTCTAAAAGTGCTTAAAACAAGGGCTGAGGACTTTTTCTGTTCTATCTTCAATATTCTTAGCCATCTGATCCCTTAAATTTATCAGACTGTCATTCTGAAAATCTGGTTTAAGGTCATTTTTTTCTAGCAATTTCCTTACTTTGACTCCTTGTACACTCTCCTAAATCATCTTTGTCATTCCTATTTAAAGTGGAGATTGCTATTTAAAAAACTAAGAGGAGAAATGAGGAAATAAGAAATAATTTCTTGTTTTGATATTACATCATTACATACATTGCACTTAGTTATAATTGTAATTAATATATTAAAAAAGTTTATTATTTTAAATTTGATGATTCTTAAACTATATTAATTAGCAATTAAAAACTACAAGACTAAAAACTGGGGGGGGGGGATTAAACTATTTACTTTGTCCCCTAATTCAGCAGACACCTAATTCCCCATTAAGTGTAAACTTTTATTGAAGCCCAATGTGACTTCAACATCTTATATGTATTTCTCAATAAAAAATTGAATATATCTATAAATCTTCCACCTATAGAGCATCAGACTGTGAATTTTAGATTGCCACTGCCCCTATCAAGTAATAATTACTCTAGTTTTTTCTACTATCAGCGCAGCTCTTTTGGCTTTAGTGGCATAAAAATAAATTGCTTTTGTTACTTCTCTCTGTGTTGGATTATTTTCTAATTCAGACTTTCAGTTTCAGTGATTATAAGGGGTTTTTTCAATGTGAAAGTGGATTAAAATTGTTTTCAAAACAGTTTATTAGCCCAACTGGCTAAGCAGGACCTCCATCTATCAAAAGCCAAGTTAGCTGTTGCTCGGTTGCTGCCACTGACAAAGTTTAGCTTATCTGAGAGCAAGAATCCCACTGAAATGGACTGAGCCACCAGAGCTCTGCATTTTTGAATGTCAGCCAAACTATGCTCAAAATGTACTTCTTTCATGAATACTCTCCCTACTGTATATTATTTCCTCAGTAAATTTTATTCCATAATATGAAGTACAGATGCTCACTCAATGACCAGATAAACATAAAAATGTAGAAGCAGATTAAAATCTGTGGAACTCATACTAATGTTAGCATTTGAACATTACATGAACTTGCAGAAAGGACCACCAGGTCATGTAAATAAATTACTTATATTGAATTTCTGTAGTTATAGAATCACCTGAGATGTCAAGATTCCCTGTGCTTCTTTGCAAAAAACCTGGGTAGCTCGGTGCAGCCCCTCTATCACAGTAGTGATGTGCACACAAATATCTAAGAACAAAAGTATCAATGAGCATCTTTGTCCCTTTCTTGCCTGTGTGCTGGATTTTGTATTGAGCTAAAAAGTGTATTTTTCTTTGATTCTGCTGAGCTGATGCCCAAAATCAAGGGGGAAAACAAACATTCCAGGACAGTGAATGTGAAGAAATAGGTGTTTTTACTTGCTTCTGGTGGATTTCAGAAATCACATGCACTGGGGATAGGTGTGCAGAAGCCAAAAGAAGAACTGCTCCACTGAGTTTGGCATGGTCCATTGCTGCTCACTGCTGAATGCTTCTGACTGCTGCTGCTGCCCTTCCTGCTGCAGACTCACCCTGCTCTGCACTGGGGGTGGCTCTTAACAATCCACAGGAGGAGAAGCTCTGCTATCAAAAATTACAAACAGCTTTGTCTGTGACAGCATTTTTCTTGAGAGGCCTTTCAAGTTTTAACCATATTTCTGGCTTCACAGAACACCACAGGTTTCTATGTAACCCTTGTGTGGGGGGCCATTGCCACTGCCAATATTTGTGCTGTGCCAATTCTAGGCTTTTGGCTTTATGGGAAGAGCATAAGGAGAAATAAAAGGATGTTTCATATAATTTGGAACTCAAAAGAACAACAGTCATCTATTCCATTAATCCTTAGTTTATGGGAGCAAATGGATTATTCAGTTCTTCTGCCATCTTCCTCCAAAGTTGCTAAAGCTGACTCCAAAAATAAAATGAGGCTGACGCATGAACCACAAGACTTTTCAATTAAATAATTGGTGGTACCAGTCTTCTGATACAAACATTTTTTCACCCTCTATTCTACAGCTTCTTCCCAAGGTCATGCCTTCCCTTAATTTGTCTAACCTCTCATTTTCTCACATGATCCAGTGTTGTCTGGCAGTGCTACTGAAGCAAACTGATGGGACCATGTTAAGTTGTTAGATATTATCAACCCTCTTTTTTTTTTATCTGGAATCACAAGATCTTCTTCCAAGAGTGATCTTTCCCTTACTCCTTTCTGCGTGTCTGACTTGGATTTTGACTCTTCCTGCTCTATGTGCATGAGAAACTATCTGGGCAGTAATGTCTTTCATGTCTCACAAACACTTGCAAAGAAGCCTTGCTCAGCTTCTCATACTGCCCCAAGGACATTCATTTCATTTGAGACATACAAAGTTTTAGGGAAAAAAACCCCAAACATAAGAGGATGGTAAACACAGATACTCTTGAGCTAGTACAGAGCCTATTGATATTCTTGCTGATATCAATGGTTTCTTTTAATCTGTGATTTTCTTGGGGCTGTGGCTGCTGTAACCCTGTGGCTGTTGACACATTAGCCAGTAGCTCTGTAATTCAAATGCCCTTTACTTTATCCTAAACTCTTCAAATATATTCAATGAGGCAGCTAATTTCTTAAAAGAGGAATGTCCCTAGGCTTATAGGCTCAGTATAAAGCTCTGTAAAGTTAATTCCTATTGATTTCAAGAGCAATTGGATCAAACCTTTTTAGCATATAAGGTATTTTAATATAGGTTCCTTTTTGAGTTGTTTTCATTTTAGTGTTTACTAAAGGACAGCAATAGAAAAGCAGCAAAAATGAGATCTTTTTTTATTGCCTTTTCTTTTTCTTGCCTTTTTTTTTTCCTGTTGGCAATGGGAACCTTCGATTCTGTATTTATCATTCATGTGATACTTTTTTCCACAGATGTTTCAAATTAGATAGGCTAGGATATCTGTGTGTTCTCATCAGCAAACAGGCAGCACCCAAACTTGCCAAACGAGAAAGTGCATTTGCTTGGCCTGGTCTCCTGTTGGCTGTGGACCTAGCAAGCACAAACTGTGTCCATTTTTAATGCCTCTAAGAGAGACCTATTTGCTGTCTGTTTGCTTTAGTGTAAGTCAGGCAGGTGCTTAGGCAACAGTGCCTTTCTGAAAAAAAATGGCATGAGGGCAACAGAACCTTGCACAGAGTTCTGCTGATGTGAGGGAGAGCTGCTGCTTTTACCACTCTTCCCCCCACCATGTTCCCACAGTAAGGATGCTTATTTTAACCTTTTTTTCCCCCCTTTCCCACGTTCCTACTGTTTTTTTGATAACATACGTATAATTGTGAAAATATAAAGGGGTCAAAGGTTTGCTTTTGGAGTGGTAGTGCCCAGGACAGCTGGGGTTCATCCAAGACAGCAAGTCTTTAGGATACAGCTTCAATTATTGTGTGGGCACATACCCATATTACAAATAATTTGCTTTGACTTTCTTTAACACCATGGAGACCACAGGGAGCTCATCTTGTCACCGTGCTGTCCTCTAAGTAGGGCTCCAGCCCAATCCCACTGTTCATAAGCAGTGAGCTGAGCAGGCTGCCAGGATATCAACACAGAGAATCTAACACGAGTGGTTTAGAAATAGGCTTCCTTCTCTCAAACGTGCCCATGTGCAATTCCTTCCATGTACTAGTCCTTGCAGTGTTTTGAACACAGGGTGTTCCTCACCTTGCACGTGGGGAAAAGTAAGTGGCAAGGCTGGCTCAGCCAGAAAATTGCATCCAGCAAGTGGCAGACTGGGGAGCTGGATGGACACAAATGCCCAGCTTCTTTTCTCTGTTGCTTTGCCATTTTCCCAGCCTGGCAGCCTGGTCCTTGATAGCTTATGTTTGCAAAAATGTGAGATCAAAACTTCATCTTCCTTTTTAATGAGATGGTGATTGATTCCATGTCATAGCTCTCATGTGAAAGATGCATAAAACATCTGAACTTGGGAGCATAAAAGACAAGGTTTTCAGACTTTGAGACCAAACTTACCTCTGCCTAGAGAAGGCATCATTTTAGTTTGGGTTACTTACATTTCTGCATTGACCTTAGAAAATCACTTTATTCTTATTAATAGGGAGAATTTTTCGCTGCCGGTTCACTCCTTGGCCTCCTGAGTACACAAATCTGGAAGTTTGTTATGGGAACACAATATACTTTTACAATAGAAAGCAACATTGTTTGGTTTTGTTTGGTTTTGTTTGGTTTTGGTGTTTTGGGGTAACACTGGTTATACCAGTGTTATACAGAATTATACCCAGGCACCCAAATTAAATCAGGCCTACATCATATCTGTACCCTGAGTTATATTTGGCAATGTACAAATATGTTAAAAGTCATGGGAAGTGAACAGACCTTGAAAAATATGGACCCTCCAAATGTTGATATCATTGCTGTAAACTTTTTCATTGCTCTGGTATTTGGAGTACTCTCCACTGTTTAATTTGAGCTATTAACATTCCAAATGAAAGTAGCAAGAACTCCACCATAAGTTTATCTTTCTTTGACTAATCTTAACATGCACCCAAGTCTCTGTCTGGCTTTCCAAGAACCACATGGTACGGTTATATTTCAGAAGTGTTATCTGTGCTGTCTGCTGTGGCCATTTTACTGACACTGCCTAAGTGGCTCCCCTGGAAGCACTTACCTCTCTCCAGTGACTATGTAGGGAGTTTGCTCTTCTAATTTTTCTCTTCTGAATCAGAGCAAAATTAGATCTTACAGTAGACTAAACCAAACTATGCCTATAAGTCCACCAGTGTCAAGTTATAGTTTTGATCCCTTAAATTTTATTCATGCAAGTAAATCAGCAATGCTATTTGTGGAGTGGAAGAGTAGCAAAGCTGTTATTTAAGGTCACAAGACCAGGGCTTCAGAACTTCTATGGTTTTTGCTCCACTCAGCCTTAAAATTCCCATGCTCGGCCCCCTCCCTCCATTGCTGTATTTAGCCAATTTGTAAGTAATATTCCCAGCACAATATAATCCTGAACTTCAAAGAAGGCTTTTTTCTTTCTTTTCCTTTTTTTTTTTTTTTTTTTACAGCTGTAGTAAAACCACAGTTATGAAAATAAATGTCAGCTAATAATATAATGATGATGGAAAGGGCAAGACACAATATAATCCAATGAAAGAGGTTCACTCTGGCATCACTTCTTCACCAAAGACCACATATGGATACACACACGTGCAGAGGCACTCACTGAACCTCTACACAGAATCCACCCCTAGCTTACCCAGTCCCTCCACTTTATTACAGACTGATACAGTAAAGCCTTTTGGCATTAATCTAAAAAACTGCAACAAGTATTTATAAAAAGGTACTGAAGAACAGGATTTGAAGGAATCTTCTTTCTCTGCAACCACAGTTCCAGGTGGCTTCCATGTGTTTTCCTTTAACATTCAAATCTGACATGTCAGTGCATTTTCTTTACTACAGACGATTACTAGGCTGATATATTGTTAGTGTCAGAAAAAATAATGCCAGGTGAAGAAAAAAGGGAAGTACTGTGATTATAGAGCACCCATTTACAGCTTACAGTATCTCTGATGCACAATTATTGTTCAGGGATTTCTATCCCTTTTTATTTCAATAGCTAAGTTTGTTTTCTGTAAATGTCCATGAAATGAACAAACACAAACCTAAGGGAAATATGTATGAAAATTACAGATACACTGCAGGGTGAAAAACTATGGGGAAGAGGAGATGAAAAGTCTCAGGGGGCTGGAACACCTGAAAAATACCTGAGGAAAAAAAAAATTGTCAATCTAAACAGTTCCTATTTCAAAGGCTCTTAAAAATGGGCAATTCTTGTGCAAGAGAGTGTTTTGTGGAAAATTCCATTCTGTTGAAAAAATTACTTTTGGCAAAAACAAAATCCACAGCTGTGATTTAAAGAAGCAGAGGATACCACATATCAAGAAGAACAACATTCCCCTTTCAGCACCCAGAAACTGGGACATTGGTCTCCATACACTTCTCAATATTATGCAAGGACAGTCCCTTGCTGTCATCTTTTCATTATGTAGGCCTGCACAGGGTATGTGAGAGCTGTTTGTCTGGGGTGTTGCTCAATAAAATGTCATATGTGGAAAGTTTTGCACCTCCTGAAGCATGTGTGGGATGAAGACATCTCTAGCTCAGGTACTCAGTGTCTGCTGGCCTCACCTGCTGAACTAAAAAACTGTTTAAAATATACCATAATTTCAAATTAACTTAATTCTGACCCAAAAGAAAAATATGTAATATTCCCATAATATTTTCTGTTTATATAATTTATTGATCTCAGAGGGAGTTGGTCATTAAATTCTTCTTAGCAGTAGAAAGTAGAAGGATGCTCACAGTATTTTACACAGCAAATTGAAAGGTTCTGTAGTGAGAAAAAGATAAAGACAACTACAGACAACTTTACAGAGTTAGGTATAAGTACTAGCTTTTAAAGGGAAGATGCCTTTTTTCAGCAGGCCAGCCATGTTACACAGGTGGTTCCCCAAAATACGAACACAAGGCTCAAGAGGACTGCACAAAAGGCCCTGGGGAAGGCTGAAGTGAATACTTGGAGGCTGCTTGAGAGGACATGGGGAGTGCACTGAGAGAAAGGAGAAAGAAAAAAGAAAAACTGGAGCCAGGCAATCTGACAAGCACACAGACAACACTACAGACAGACTTTGCAGGACATACAAACAGAGAATAAAGCTTTAGGTAGGAGAGGGGAATAAATATTTATTGATTTTTTAACCATTCACTGCATGTGTGTCTGATAAGGGACTTGAAGAAAGTCAATTTTGCATGACTGCTCATAGGTTCTTAGATGAATGGATATTTTTTCTGTGTAAATACATCTGAATTTATCTTGCCAAGTCATCTGGAAGCAACAAAGTGCAACCATGGGATTCAGTTCATTAATTCATATTAAAATGTGATTATATTCTTTGCTAGAAAAGGGTGAGGATTCAGATTCACCATGGAACCCTGGTTGCTTTCAAAAGCTTTCATTTATCACACATTATTTCCTTAGATTTTTAGGTTTCAAGTAACACTCCAGAGGAAGAATTCCCTTTTCTTTCCTTCTTCCAAAAATGTAATGTATATTGAGAAGTCAAGGCACCAGGAGGGATTAACCACGTTGTTCATGCTTTCTGTTGATTCTACTTATTGCACCGTGTAAACAAGTAAAAATAAGGGTCTCAAAGAATGATTCTGTCATGGAAGGTAGGATCCATATTCAGTTTCCCATGCACAAAGAAAATACTTTATTTTTTTAAACTTTAAAAATAAGAAAAGATCTTGGTTGTTCAGTAAAGATTGAAGTTCTCTAGTTTTTGAGCAGTGCACAGCACCATTACAGAAGGCAGGCAGGGACCCCTGATTAACTGTTTCCAGGAGGAAGTGGAAAAATGGTCTTGAGAAGAACAAGGACATATTCCTGTCTTCCAGGAAATCAGTTGGAAAAATCTTCAACAATTTTGGAAATAAATTCTGCTGTGTTGCACAGTCCAAAATCACTTTCCATTGAAGGCAGTGGCAATGCTCCTGTGGATGCCAGTGGCTATTGGATAAAGGTGTGACTGTTGATACAGAAGATAGTACTACATGATTAATTTTGTGCTAAGATGTCAGACCAGACTTGTTAAGATGTTTTAATTGCTCAGCTGCCATTGGACTAGGGGCAGACAATGCAGTAACACTCTTCTGAAATATCTGCATCAGATTAGTTGGCTTAAAGCTATTCTATAAATCTTGGTGATCAACTAATACTTTCAATCATTTAAACTGATCACATTTCTATGTTTAATTGAAGCAGTAGCCTCTAACATACAATGATTTTTTCCTCCAAGGTTACATGTTTGTCATCTATTAACATCTGTGATTTTTGGTTTAGCTTTTGCTACCTGCAGAAAACTTTGAAAAAAACCCATGCAGAATCTATGGAAATTATGCATTTATTTAGACATTTCAGAAATTCAAGGCTTATTACTCTGCTGACTCCATTAACCTTTACTTACCTCACAGACTACACAGTTCAGACACCTATTCTGGTTTTCAAGGCTTATAAGATACTTTCACTAAAATCCAGAAAGGAACTCTCCATCTATCTTGGAGGTGCATGACTTGCTTTAAAAGCAGCCTGGGATTTGCAAGGGAAGAATGACTTTTTTATCTCTGTGACAGAAATCCCAGCTGACAGCCCTGTTTACGCTACAGAAAATAATGACTGCTGACAGTCTCAAGGACCACCCGGTGGGTTATTTACATTTGAAACATTTGAAATCAACTCTGTTTAGATAATGTTTCAGTTTTGAATCTGGCTTGCCTGCACATGTTGCTTGTAGGCTTTATTAAAGCTAGTACATCTCACTGGAACTGTAATCAATAATCTTACAGTTTCATACTGCCAGCCAGGATCTATTAATGTAGAACTGCTGAGTTACATGTTAAACAATTTGTTCATTTGGATTTTGGAGGCCAGTTAAGAGCAAACTCTTCACGTTTAAGAAAACTGGCATTTTTAAAATGTAAAAGAATTAGTCCTTTTAGTCTCACATCATCCTCAGGAGAAGCATATAAATATAATTTTTTAAATATTATAACATGTAAAAATAAAAATATTCCAGCTTACCTGGGTTTCTTAGGCTTGGACTGTACACTGTTTTTAGATATCATCAACAAATTATATTAAATTAAGATAATCCATTTAACAATATATGATTTAAACAGGTTTAATAAATAACAACTTTTCATGAGATGTGTATTTTCTTCAGTTCAGGAAGTTCTCTTTCCAGATCTTTGTTTTGCCAAGAATATTTCAAAACTGATCAAAGAAGAATAACTTGAAGGGTGTTAAATTAATCCAGTTCTCTGAATACAAAGTTAGATAGATACATGTTTTTAACCAGCATTTGTCTTAGTACCTAAAAAGGCAATGATGAAATAAGCAGATAGCTTCAGTGTGCCAAGTTATCAGATAAGATTAATATCCCATATTAATTCATATTAACAAAATAGATATGAACTTATATTGCTGTTAATTATATCTTTCCCTTAGATTTTTCATTCCTCATTCCCAATAGCAGTGATCCATAGCTTCAGTTCACATTCCAGTTTGCAAACATTGGCTAATAGGATATGAAATTGTGTGTCCTTCCTTAATTTAGCAGGTCATGGAGAAAAAAATCATACTTATTTTTAAAATGCAAGTATAAAGGATTGATAAACAGAGTTCATCCTGAGGGATTCATTACAAAATGACATTAGGATGGCAGTCTCACGAAACAAGTTAATCTTGTGTGCTGCAGCCTGCAGAAAGCACTCTAGAAGGCACTTCATGCAACCTACCTCTTTTAACTGACTGCTTTGGAAAAACAGACATCCATCCTGGGAGGACTCCTAAATATTTATGAACAGGTACCTGGAAATCAATGGCACAAACCTAGGTGTATGTTAAAAAAAAAAAAAATTGCTCTTTGAATGATGTATTGGTTGGTGCTGAATATGCTTTCCTTCTACTTCAAGGTCAAGGTCAAGATCCTGCGCCTGGATCAGGGGAATTCCAAGAACAAGAACAGGTTGGGCAAAGAATGGCTTGAGAGAAGCCACAGGGAAGAGGGCTGGGTATTGGATAAAAAGCTCAATGTGACCAAGCAACGTCACTTGCAGCCCAGGGAGACAAAGGCATCCTGGGTTGCATCAAAAGCAGCATGGCAGCAATTTTTGAGAGGTGGTTCTACCCCTTTACTCAGCTCTTGTGAGACCCCAGCTGGAGTCTGTGCCCAGCTCTGGGGCCGCAATATATGAAAGACATGGACCTGCTGGAGTAGTCCAAAGGAGGGCCAATAGAATGATCAGGGCTGGAGAATCTCTTCTAGAAAGACAGGCTTTGACAGAGCTGGGGTTGTTCAGCCTGGAGAAGAGCTTTTTACAGGACATGCGGTGATAGAATGAAGGAGAATGGCCTTAAGCTGAAGGAGAGTAGGTTTAAATTAGGTATTTGCAATAAATTCTTCACTGTAAGGGTGGTGAGGCACTGGAACAGGTTGCCCAGAGGAGTTTGGCTGCCCCATCCCTGGAAGTGTTCAAAGACAGATTGGGTGGAACTTTGAGCAACCTGGTCTAGTGGACAGTGTCCCTGCCTATGGCAGGGCTTTGGAACAAGATGATCTTCAAGGTCCCTTCCAACCCAAGCCATTCTACGATTCCACTTTTGTTTTTTAGCATTTATCATTCCACTTTTGTTTTATAGCATTTATAGTGTGCAATGAATGCTGTGCTATAGAAGGGTACCTCTGCCTATCAGAAGGCAAAGCCCTGCTAAGAGAGGAAATTCTTTGTGTCATGACATACTCTAATTTAAGCTAAGGTAATGTTCCAAACCTTAAGAAGGTAAAACGAGGGGGTAGCTGTAGAATTTTACTTTTTATATAGTGGAATTTTTTTTTTTTTTTTTTTTATTCAATCAAAAGAGCAATTGTGACTAAAAATCTTGAAAAAGAAACTCTGTTTCCTTTGGCTGCCATAATCATGACCAGACTCTAAGGGATGTATAGGAAAAGATGAAAAGATGCTGCTACTCTGAACAGGAAACTGCTTGCTCAGGGCTGCTTCAGAGCTTAGGTTGTAACAGGCTTTAAATATGTGAGATGACTTTTTTAAGGACAGAAGTAACTGATCAGATGAACACATAGATGGTACATAGCAAAAAACCCTTAGCATGGACTGATGCAAAGCAAATATCTTTTCTGGTAAGAATGTGAGCTACTGAAAACCTACTTAAAGAGAGTACTGCTTGGGAGAGTGGTGGCCACAGAGAAAACACTGATTGGATTGTTTTCAGAGGCTTAGAAATACATCAATGATCTCTTTTTTACACTGTAATTTGATCAGCAGTATGGCTCCTAGTAAAGCCAGGAGAGTAATGTCGAATTTCAGTAAATATAGCACCATTTCACATTTAGTATACCTCAAGCTACCAAAAGAATCCCACTGATTTAAAATCAGCTGGAACAGGCACAAGTATTTTCAGCATTCCCAGAAGGAAATAAGGGGTTAGTCTGAAAAGCATGAAATCAGATATGCAGAAGGAGTGATCCAAAACACATCAAATACAATCTTCAGCTGCAAAATCATAAAACAGCTTGTCCTTGTTCACATTTGTAAGAATCTGATGGCTGACATGAAACCAATTACAATAAGAGATTGATGTTTTGAATTTCTGGCTTAACTGTGGCCTTAATTTTGACATCAGACATGACAGAAGGAAATTGGGAGAATTAAAATACAAGACACACTGAAGGGAATACAAGGCTGAGAGCAAGTAATAGCCTGAGACAGGTTTTAGAAGGTAACAGGCAGATCCAGTTTCTGCAAAAAATGAGAGCCACAGAATGTTTGAGACAAATTAGACCCAGTATTTTAACAGACATCACCTCTGCTTCAAAATAGTTCATTTTGACCCAAATTTCTTCGGTTGATAAAATCTTACAGAATGGCACTTATTTAAGTGACTTGATACTTTAGTAATCAAAAATGTCTCCCAACCAGCTGGAACTGTCAATGTGTGACAATACTTTTGCATCCAGGTGCTTTATTTGTTTCCGTCAGGAGCATCTTCTAAATTTATTGTGAGGCATAAACTCACATTTAGTTGGCATGAAATGAGAATCTAAAAATATTTAAAACTCTTGGAGAAAATTATTTGATTAGCATTTGCATTTGGAAAATCAAATTAAAATGTCTAAAAGCAGAAAATGCACTGCAATATTGTGAAAACAGAATGTTGAGAAACTCAGAAGTCTCATAATGTTTGTTGTGAGACCATATATCTGGTTTGACAGAACAACAATTTTCATTTACAGGAATGATGTGAGAATTCAGGTTGCTAAAACCAGATAACTAGCCCTTTTTTTGTCCTCCCAAACTATCTGTGTGGTACTGTGGTTAGCACTACTCAGATGCTTAGAGGGAGGCCACAGTAAGGTTAGGTTTAATTGCCTTGGACAATGTCAAACACAGTCCTCAGGCATTCAGCAGGTCAGATAGTAATTGCTCACACAAAGCACCGGAATAGCACAAGACTGGAGAAGGATACACAGGTGGAAAAGAAGGAAGGAGAAGGAACTCTTTGCTTCAGAACATCTTAAACCATAAAATTACTTTACCTATGATTAATGCTTTTATGAATGGAATAAATTGTTTTCGGGTAGTCCATGGAAACACTTCATATAGGCAGAATACCCTTCATGCTCATGTTACCACTGCAGACAGACAAAGCAGCTCCTCAGGCTCCAGCGAGGCAGAGCTTCCCTGTGACATTCGGCTCCCCAGGCCCTGCCCAGGCAGCCTTCTGTGCTTGTAAGAGACCCTCCTGTGTAAAAGAAATTCTGGAGCCCAAGGCTAGAAATGGGCATATGAGCATGTTAGGAGTATTTGCCTCTTTCAGCATATCAAAAGGAATGTGAACCTTCTCAGGTAAAAGGCTCAAGAACCACTGGAGAGAACTCCAAAGTGGTGCTACCCATAAGCTTTATAAAGGCAGTTGCAAAGGCTCATCTACAGACAGCAGAATTCCTCTGCAGTCTGCAATTATCAGAATTTTTATTTTTACTGTCAAAAACCAGATACAGGTAAAGAATTACTGAATGGAAAGCAGATATAGAATATGTGGATATCCATCTAGCACAAGGATCACCATGCATTAGTTTATACACTCCTGACATTTAAGAAACTATTTGCACTTAGTATTAGATGAAATTAACTAAAAATCTTTTCCAAAGAATGAAGCTTACAATTTCTTTTTATTTATTTTTCTTACATTAGTTATGGCATGGGAAAAGCCCAAGAGGTTTTCTTTGTAGTATTTCTAATTCAATTAAGAGCAAGAACCAATTAAAAAGTCAAATGGTTTCCCATGAACCTTTAGACTGAAGTGTTGGATAAATTTAGATTCCCAATGAAAACTAATTTGATTTCAAAAATGTTCTGGCCAAGTATTTCAGAAATGGAAGCTTATAGGTAGGATGCTGTGTCTGTTTTAAGGTAATACAGAAGAAAGATGTAACTTTCAAAAGTTCTCTGCATCTAAGTACCCTCAATAAATCAACATGAAAAGGTGATGTTTGCTCCCTTCATATCAGACAATTCTTTTAAAGATAAATTGTAAACATGAACAACTTTTTTGTCTTTCTTATGAGCCTAGGCATGGGCTATGTATAGAATTGACAGAAATGTATGCAGAATGGATTTAAGTCTCTAAAACTCGATTTGATCTGTAAAAATCTGGCTTCAAAATTTAACACAGCTCCAAAATAACCACCCTGTGAGAGTGTGTGTGTGGGTGTGGGTATGGGTGGGTGTGCATACAGAAGGAGTGAAACAGAACACTTAATCAAGAAAGACCAGCCTGAGAAGTTTTTGTGAAAGGTTCAGTAAACAGGAGTGTTTGGCCTGATATGAGAAGGGAGATTGGGATTACATGTTTACTTGTTACAGAAGACCTGGAGATATTAGCCATGATGGAACTTTACACCTGCACATAACAGAAATATTTTTTGGTCTGCAATGGACTCCAAGAAAAAACCCACAACAAATGGAGGTGAAAATTTTTCCAATTATACCTATTACCAAAGAAACTTTTAAAATAATGAGTTAAAGATAAAATATTACTAAAGGAACAGATTTATTTTTTTTAATGTATCATAAGACTGAACACTGTCTATGGTTTTGGCAACATATTTCAAGTACCACAAACAAACATACAGGGATAAAATTATGTAAGCTGCCAAAGATACGTTAGGGATCACAGAATCACAGACTGGGTCAGGTTGGAAGGAATCACAGTGAGTGCTCTGTTCAGCCTGGTAAACAGCAGACTGAGGGGAGACCCCATTGCAGTCTATGACTTCCTCATGAGGGGAAGAGAAGGGGCACACCCTGATCTCTTCTCTGTGATCACCAGTGACAGGACCCAAGGGAATAACCTGAAGTTGTGTCACAGGAGGTTTAGGTTGGATATCAAGAAAAGTTTCTTCACCCAAAGGGTGTTTGGACACTGGAACAGGCTCCCCAGAGAAGTGTTCACAGAACCAAGCCTGACAGAGCTCAAGAAGCTTGAACAGAGTTTGAACAGTGCTCTTGGGCACTCTTGGGGATGGTGTTGTGCAGGGAAAGCAGTTGTACACAACGATCTTTGTGGGTCCCTTCCAGCTAAACTGATTCTGTGATCTGGCCCAAGTTCCCTACTCCAGCAGGGTCATCCTAGAGCATGCTACACAGAATTCCACAGCCTCTCTGGGCAGTCTGATCCAGTGTGCAGTCACCCCCACAGTAAAGAAGTTCTTCCTGGTGTTCAGGTGGAACTTCCTCTGCATCAGTTTCTGCCTCTTGTCCTATTGCAGGAACCACTGACCAGAGCCTGGAAACATCCTCTGACACCCTCCTCAGGTACTGACAGACATTGATGAGGTCCCCTCTCACTCTCCTCTTCTGGAGGCTGAACACGCCCAGCTCCCTCAGCCTTTCCTCACAAGAGAGTTGTTCCAGTCCCTAAATCATCTCTGTAGCCCTCCATTGGACCCATTCCAGGTGCTCCATGTCTCTCTTGTCCTGAGGAGCCCAGAACTGGACACAGCACTCCAGATGTGCCTCACCAGGGCTGAGCAGAAGGACAGGATCACCTCCTGTGACCTGCTGGCAAAGCTCTTCCCAAGGCACCCCAGGATACCTTTGGCCTTCTTGGCCACAGAGACACACTGCTGGTTTGTGAGCAGCTTGTTGTCCTCCAGGTCCTTCTCCATGGAGCAGCTTCCCAGCAGATCAGACCCCAGCCTGTGCTGGTGCATGGGGTTGTTCCTCCCCAGGTACAGGACCCTGCGCTTGCATTTGTTGAATTTCAGTTCTCTCCAACCCATCAAGGTCCTTCTGAAGGGCTGCACAGCCCTCTGGGGTTCCAGCCACTCCTCACAAGTTTGTGTTGTCAGTGATTTTGCTGAGGATGCATCTGCCCCTTCATCCAAGTCAGTAACAAATAAGTTTTGGTAAATAAAAAATTCTGAGCTCAGTATTGAAGCTTGGGGGACACCACTAGTGACAGACCTCCAACTATACCCCATGCCACTCTTTACAACCCTTTGGAATCTGCTGTTTAGCCAGTTCTCAATAAACTGAAAAAGATTTTCAAAACAATTTTTTAAATTTCTGAAACCATAAATACTATTTTAGATTTTTACTATTTAATTAAAGTGGATACATTCATTAAAATGGATGTGGAAGAAAGATCTTTTGACAATAGTTGCACACAGTTCTTGTGCTGAACACAAAGCACATAGATCTAACTATGACCCTTCAGGAATCACCTTGCTCAAAATAAAGCCCATGAGCACTGACAGGAGACTGAGCTGCCATATATAAATAAAATCACAAAACAAATATGGAAATACCTGTATTGTATGTATAGAAATTACTGTTGTCTGATTAACTGTTTCAACAATAAAAATAGTTGTTTTAATCCTGAAGGTAACTGCTTATAAAACTATTTATTGAACCTGCTCCACACACAGCAGAAGTCCTTCCCCTGTAATCTGTACCTTTTACAAAGTATCCCCTTGAGGGAATCCCGTGGCTCCAAAACTCATTTTTTCTCTTCCAATACAGATTCCCATGGATTTGGTGCTGCAGACATCTCTCTTCCCAACCCCACTAACAGCTGGATACCAGGCACCTCGTAACTCATTAAATACATTGTGCCAGAGGCATCATCTTCTTAATTGTCTTTCTTCTGGATCTGGTCAGGCATCTTGTAGCAAAGGAACACAGACATGGATTTTTATTGTTGGAAAACCCCTCTTACTAGAGCATGTGTCTCCTGGGTGACTCTGTGTATCTCTAGGTTTTTGTTCCCAGCCTACTGCAGAGAGCCTGAGATACAACCACTGTTCCTTACAGAGCTCAGTTTGCAGAAATGTGCAGACTACCTTTGCTGTAGAGTGTTTTTACTGCAAAAGCACTTTTGGAATTAGCCTAAGCCCACTGATGTGAACTGATCCAGCCTGTGTCAATGACATTTGGAATCAGGCAGTAGAGTTCTGTAGTGCTTCAAGGTCTGTTTTTGACAACCAGTGACTTTCTTTGCATTGGGGTAATTTGCTGAATCTTTTCTTTCCTATTTTACATTTAAATGAAGTAAGACACATTCCAGTCATAAGATATCCTTTCTATTTAATATTTCCCCTTCAAAATGCAGCTTGGATTTAATAATTAATCAGTGATATCCTGCAGAGTCTACAGACTATCATGAACACTGAGATTAGACAATCCTCATTTTTCCCCAAACTCAGCTAGGACAATCCAAGAAACTGAATTTACATAAACAATAGAGAGATTTTGCTGTGCAAGTTCATAAATTCTGACAGTTTCATGAAAGAAGACACTTGAGATGAGTTAAGAAGCTTTAACAACTCTACATAAAGGCAAGTACACTGGCTGAAAAAGCAGCCAGCATTCTGGAAATGACTAATGAAGTATTACAGCAAAATTCTGCTAGTGGATGCTTCAGCTTATACTGTATAACTAAAGTGCAGCAACAGGATATCATAAATGCAGGAATTATTCTTTGTGAATATGTGACACTATCTGGCTTCTGGGACTATCACACTATTATAAATCCTGTTCACTGAGTCCTGATGGTGGCTTATTTGGTATTTTCTGGCTTAAGAAGCAATAGATACAGTCTGTCAAAGATAGGTAAGCACAGAATCTGCTTTCTCAGCTGAAATTGGCAGATTCTACAACAGTCCTTCTAAAGGCATATATTGGCAGCATGTATTTCCACTGCAGCTACATGAGGTTGTACAACTCTTTCCCACTAGCTGGAAAATATTTACTAAAAAAACACATGCAAGTAGTATGGATCTATTTGGTGGTGGTATCTATTTGAGGACAGATTTCTGTCTAAATTATGAAGCAAAGCATATAAAGGATTTTCATGGGAAGGTTGTAAACGCATTTGATTATGGTTTCAGTCTCTTCTGTGTAATTTTACATTTGTTTATCAAAATGTATTTCGGCTCAGTCTGAAAGAAATCCACACACTTTTGCCAATGAGTAGAAATAAATAATGCAAAGTCTTCATCTGCACTAGGCTTAGCCTTACCATTCTGATGGGATACCTTAAAGCTAAAGATTGCCTGACAGATCAGTGGATCATAACAGAGCAACTATAACTTGGTTGCTGGAAAGATCACACATACTGAATTTCCGGTTCTCATAGAAGAAACAAGGACATTTTCAAGTGGGGAAAAGCTGATGGAGCATAATTATCATCTTGGCATTAACTCCAAATAAGAGGCAAATCCAGCAGATCCAGCACTGAGAAGGGAACTAGACTGGTTCTAAAAAATGCAAAGCCTCATTCTCACCTCTGCTCTGATTTGTCACATCAACTTTAAAGGCAGCATCTGTATCTTAAGAATTTACAAATTTACAAGTTGATTTACAAATATACACAAAGTTGCAATCTGATAATCATACTATGTCATATTATTATGACATAATAAATAATTATACATTACTATCACATCTATCCTACAGAAATATTTTCCCTATCTTATTATTATAAATATACTCTATTTACTCTGTACTTTATGTTGTTCTTTTCTTAAAGATTAAACATTCAAAACGTTTTAAATTGGAAGAAGCAGGAAGAACTGAAGCTCACTTGTGAACCAGAAATTTCTCTATCTTGTGGAGAGAGAGAGATCTGTGGAACAAGTTCCTACAGGAATCAAGGATAAGCCTATTTGTTTTCTGAGGGACTATTCATGCATTTTTCTAAACAAACTTTCAGAAGTGCTTAAATTCTTCAAAGGTGAGGGCAATACAAGGCAAGCTATCAGAGAAGCTGAACTGCTTAACTGTCACAGAGTTGTTTTCAAAAAGGTCTTTGTGTGCCTAACAATAAGAAAAGTTACAGACCAGACATAAAGTAGTTACTAAAAAAATGCAATATTTAGAGTGATTTTTAAAACCAAGTAGGAAGGTGCTTTTAACTGCCATACCTGTGGAAAAACATCTGTATTTACTAAGCAAAGAACTCAGACATGGTTTGAAGCAAATTTAAGAGCATTTATTAAGGGAAGAGACCATAAATTACAATTTAATATAAATCAACTTTTTTTCAGCATATCTAATTTTAAACTGTTTCCAATATTTCCCTCATGTAAAAAATTAATCCATATAGCAAGACATAATTGAAATTATACACAAATTGGATTACTTTTTTGGGGCAACTTGCTTAAACATAAAACTCTCATAAATTGACTATCACCTACTGTTTACCTAAAAAATAAATGTAGGGGAAAGTTATGGTCATACAAAGCATTTAATCTTTTTTTTGTTAGAATAGTATTGATCTAAAATCTCATTTTAATAAAATCTGAAAAGTTAAAATATATTTTTCAGTGTAAATATATTACTGCCTCAACATTTTATTCTGTACAAATTCAGTTGTTACTTATGGCAACATAATTGGCTGGAAAGATGCCAGTTTTTCCTCCTATTCTTCCTTCCCACCAATCAAACTGGGAATTTGTTTTAGTTGTCACTGTGATTCTGTCTCCAGCTTTGAAAGTCAAGTCACCTGGCTGTTGTCCTTCAAATGAATAAAGTGCTGTCACTTCAACTGGATCACTCTGAGAGTTATCTGAAATTAAAGAAATTAAATAAAAAGGAAATTACTAAAAGGAAATTACTACTGTCAGCACACACACTAAGTTCTTAAATAGAATATTCTTAAAGGACAGTAGAAAAAGGTGACAACAACACTAAAATAATCTATATGGGCATATAAACCACTGATGAAAAATCCCCTCCGATTCCACTATAACCTTAGGGAAGTGAAATTTGAATTCCAGCCTATCAGTGCAGCCTATTTAATAAAATAATACTCTATACAAAGTAAAGATCAGCCATTTTTCTGTATGCCTCATATGGTCAGAGGCAGTGGGAACAAAGGTGATGTGCTGAGGAAAGCACAAATGTTTCCTGAATGACTGCTATCAGAGCCACTGCTCAGGTTTGAGTTTTGGTTTGTGTTCTCTGTGAAAGCTTCTTCATAGAAACTGCAAAACTCAAAGGAGAGAATTTGACTTTTTAATCAACACTCAGGATATAGGATGGCAAAATACAAAATATCCATAGCACTTCCCTTCTTGCTAAATAGGTTTTGCAGTGCCTGGGATTTTGGTGGATTTCTAACGTTAAACAGAACACACAAAATGTGCCAGTGGAAAGAACTGATTATAGTGTGATGTAGTGGATGTGACTTGGTTTGTATAGGGGTATTTGTGACCACCTATACAAATGGCTTTTATTCTCTTTGCACCAGTCTCTTACATAACTCTCTCAGTCCTCAGCTGGGGTTGGAATCATGCCATGAGGCTTCTAAACTAATTTTAAAACTATCAAAATCTTGGATATTGTTATCCACCCTCCATTTCTGTAGAAAATTTTTAGCCAATCTTTATTATTTAGCCAATGTTTATTGCCACTGATTTTTAAATCTTAGTATCCTCAATTTAACAATAATTATGTCTTTTCTCATTTCCTTTAACTGTCTGAGCTATAGGAGGTAGTTGCTTTAGATTAATGTTGATTTAGAAAACACTTAAATCTTTCACATGAGTGAATCTAAAAGTGAAAAATGGAAGGTGTAATGGAAGATTAGTTAAGAGGAAGTAATGTTTACACAGTCAGGTAGAGAGATTTCAGGATGTATTGCTCATATGGACATGATGGCTGAAAAAATGCTCAAGCACACTAGATTAAAGGCTTTTAGAATTAGCTGCACCTTCTTGCTGTCAAAACTGTTTCAAAAAGGGAAACCCAACCTCTCACTAGTTTACACATTGCAAGCAGAGAGCTAGAAGTTGTGGTGAGAGAAGCACTGATACAACTTTTTGTTGTTGGTTTTTTTGCACT
Source organism: Passer domesticus (assembly GCF_036417665.1). NCBI lineage: Eukaryota > Metazoa > Chordata > Aves > Passeriformes > Passeridae > Passer > Passer domesticus. The sequence goes on along the minus strand of NC_087476.1, from coordinate 20,311,669 downwards.
CTGTCTTCAGCAACTGATACCCACAGATTTTTCTTCTTCTGGTTGGTTTTATCATTTCAAAAGGAAGAGGAAAAATTTTTTCCCCTAAGGCTCACAAACACAAACTGTAGCCAGAGGACAGAGAAGAACAATGGACCACAAATGCATGCATAAAGAGCACAGGGTTTTTCCCCCCATATCTGTCCATATATACGTTCATTCTACAGGTGAGTGCTTTCTCTTCTTGAGCTGCACTTTTAGCAGTCACCAAAGACTAATAGAAAATTATTTGGCCATGAGCTGGGAGAGATTTGATTGCAGAGAAGTCAAATGCCATCTTTCTTGATCACAAAGTATCTCTCTTCTGATATCTATAGTCATGATCTAAAGTCATACCACACCATTTCTTTTACTGTGAAAATAAAACCAAATTTATCGAGTCCATATCTTCACCAGTTACTCCTACCAAAAAGGCAGATTACAGCTTTTATATAGATCTTTTATTGTCACATCTGAAACCCTGACAGACTGAATATTCAGCAATTACACAATTTTCCTCTAGGAATTCAAGCATTTGATGCAGTTGGCATGATATGATGTGCTCTCATGTACAGTGCAGTTTGAAGCTAGATGTTTTGATTGAGGAAATCATAGAAAAAGTATGAAATAAAACGTCAACTTTTTATTCCTAGCACTAACTGAAGAATATCAGAAAATACTGTGGCCCAGGACACTTTAGGTGCTATGGCATGGAAACAGTTATGACTCAGTTCTATATGAAAAGGAAGAAAGGGTGTATTTTACCCCTGTGCCACCTTCAAGCAGCACATATGTGTTAAGTGCATTTATATGCTACAGTGAAGGCAAAAAATTCCTATGCTTTGAGTTCTTAAACCTATGTGTTTCTATCATGTAAATGAATAATAACTCAAAGAGAATTGGAGCTACTATATATTTAAAACTGCCCAAAATATATATGGAAAAAGTAGATATTTGACAGAAAAGAAGAAAAGACTGAAAGTGCTAAGAGTGAGGTGAGAGCTTATTTTCATTACATTCAGAAAAGAGCCGTCAAGACCACTATGATATGCTAGACTCACAGCAATGGTAAGTAACTAATAGTTACCACCTCCATTGCTGAACCTGCATTAAGACTATAATTCCTCTTAAATAAACTGTTGAGTAGTCTGAAATTGGCTCTGTAAAAGTAGGAGGAAAAATGAAAGGAAACACGACACAAATTAGAGCTTGAAAAGGTGGAAAAACATCCATATGTGAGATATCAAAGGGTAGGAGTGTATTCAATGCACCACAAACATGCCTCCAAGTATTGTTTGCTCTGTCATATGAACAAAATTGTTTTATGTGTTTCTCTTCTCATTTTTTGTGCATCTTTCCAAACACAGAGAAAACTCAAAGCGCTACAGCTGAATATGAACACTCAGTTCCATGTCCTTGCCTATTAGCCACCTGCACTAATTTAAAAGCATTTTTCAGCTTTATTCCTGTCAGCTCTTTCATAGTCATTTCTACTTAGTTTTCCCTAGCAGCCTTTTCCTATACTATAGTTTTGTTTCACTTTATTTCTCATAAAGATTCCAATTCTGTAGTTTTGTAGCACAATGCAGACAGAATGCATATTTCTTGCCTGCAGAGTTCAGCATCCCATGCTTCATATTTATATGGATCATCCAAATATGATGATTTAAGGTACATATATATGATTTAAGGTACATATAATAAGGTATCTTAAATGAATGCACTGTTACAAAATCCACCACACAGTAAGGAGGATCTATTCTGTGTTCTCATTTCCCAATTTCAGTTTTACATAGAAGGGTTTTAAAAAAAATTGTTATATTCCACATGAAGTTCACTGAATGCATAGACAGAAACCACATTTGCAGCTCACACAAGATGGTGCTGCAGTGCTACATACAGCATATGATACTAAGATCATTGAGATTCATAAGTATGCATGCTGCAAGAAAAACAAACTACATTGTGGAAAATCCTTATTTGTTATTGCTATTTGAATACACACTTCCACAATTACAGTGGTCAAAACAGAAATATAAAAATTTTGGTTGAAGGCAAATTAGTACAGTAGCCAGCATATATATTCAATACTCCAGCATACACAGGTATGGCATGTGTTTGATGACAAACTTCTCTGACCACATATCCTTCCATTTTATTTATCTTTACATACCATAATGATTTGAAGATTTTGTGAAGGACCACTGCTACAGATAAAAGACTTGGTGGGGTACAAACTAGAGTGAATTTATGGCCCCTTGGGTGTGCTACATTACAGCCCCAGAGTGAATGAAAGAGCAATAACAGTATTTTTGATTATGGCACATTTATCGCATAATAAAAGCATTTGCTATGAAGTTGCTGTAGAACAGATACGTTGTCTCCTCTTCTGTGACTCAGTTAAGAGTGCCAGTTTTTGACTCTGAGGCCAGCTGGCACAGACTGGCCACAAACCCAGCAGTAAACACTGACCAGAGAGACGAGCAAACTGCCTACTGGTTCCTATACTGGAGTAACAACTAAAACACATCTTGGAATTATTTGGGAAAGTGCAAGGTGAGAATGATGCCAAGGCATTTTCTAACAACACAACCACGTAAGTAAATGAGTTGCAGTGCTTTGGCCCATGCCTTCACACTGTTGAATTTACTAATAGATATAGTAGCCACTAGTTTCACATTCCAATGTGAGCTTATAAAATATTAGTAAAGCCATAGGCTGTTTATAAGTCTGGTTTTTAGAGAAGAACAGGCATCTGTAATAATTTTGGCTTGAGCTTATGATACTTTCAAAACCCAGCTCTAAGTTGGAACACAGAATAGCTGGAACACAGTTCAGCTGTGGGCCCCAAATTTAATTTTACTGCCATAGATGCATATATCCCCCAGCCATCAGCCTGATGCTGAATAACTCGCAGAAGATGTGCTGCTTTTGGCCACGGACACAGCAATAAAACTGAAATAAGTTTCAAGTACTTGAGGTTAGTTGTGAGATTGCTAAACATCCATGTTGCAAATTTTGCTAATTGTCAGTAATTTGAGAGTAATTTGTCAGTAATTTCACTCTCTGCCCCCACAGTGGGATGTGAAAGAGAACTGGAGGGCTAAAAGTAAGAAAACTCATGAACTCATGGGTTGAGATAAGAACATCAAAATAATTTAAATAAAATAATATTTTTTATTAAAATGTAAGGAAATAGAAATTAACAAGAAGAAAGAGAAATAAAACCCAAGAAAAGCAGGCAATGCAAATGAACAGCAATTGCTCACCACTAACCAAATTATGCTCAGCCTGTTCTCAAGCATGGCCCCCTAGGCAGCTTTCCCCCAGGTTTATATACTGAGTATGACTCTGTGGCATATCCCTTTACCCAGTTGGGGTCAGCTGTCCAAGCTTTAATAGAATTCTTATTGCTTAAATGGAGATCTAGAAAACTAAGCAACCACATGGACCCCGTTTATGCAGAAGATAAAACCAACAAACAGACCAAATGATGGAAAACAACTAAGATTAGGCAGATGTAAAAATCCGTGCTTTTTATAAACAAACATATCAAGTATCAGGAAGGTTTGGTATACTAGTACACTGTTCAGAGGCATTGGAAGGATCAGGTATTGCTCATAGGTTTAGTATCAGAGATGTAACTACAAACAGTGAACTGACAAATATTTGTTCTTTACCCATTATGGGCTTTTGCTTGGAAAGGGTTAGTACTGAGTTTATAATCAGAGTTAAGGAAAGAATCCAAAGTAGGATAAAGAAAACTACATCAATCACTGGGCCCATGGAAAATCTGAGTAAAAAACGATAGTTGGTGCCATTAATAATGAGGACTTAACAGGAAATTTTAATGCCATCCTTGGAAAATAGTCTGGACAATGCCACCTGCTAAGATACCACTGTGAGTGTAAACACTGTGCGTATAGATTTATTGGTTACATTAAAATGCCTGAAGGATGTTTGCTCCAAATTATCATGTTAAAAAGGATGACTATTATCAGGCCCCAACCAAACACGTTAAAGTGAAAGACAACCATTAGCTTAATTTAACAGCTATAGATGAGCCTATGCAAAGAAGGCAAACTTATCCTAAGCTGCATTAGGCAAAGTATTGACAACAGATCAAGGGAGGTGATCTGCTTTACTCAGCACTGGTGTGGCCACACCTGGAGTTTAGCCCAGTTCTGAGCTTCTCAGTACAAAAGAAACATGGACATGCAGGAAATAATCCAGCAAAGGCCATATGGAAGCTGCCATTGGAGCATCTCTCCTCTGCAGAAAGGCTGAGAGAGCCTGGGGAAGAAAAGGCTTATCAGTGTCTGCAGAAATCTGAAGGGACAGTAAAAACAGGGTGGAGCCAGGCTCTTGCCAGTGCTGCCCAGAGACATGGGCAATGGGCACCTACTGAAAAACAGGAAGTGCTGACTGAACAGCAGGAAACACTTTTTTACCCTAAGGGTAACTGAATAGGTTTCCCAGAGAGGTGATGGAGTTTTCATTCAAAAGATATGGGCCTGATCCTGCTTGAGCAAAGGGGTTGGACCAGATGATATCTAGAGGCCTTTTTCAACCTTATCCATTCTGCAATTTGGTGAAAAAAACTTCAAAAAGACTTTTGAAATAAAGTTACCTGAAAGAATAAAAGCAGCATGAAAATTTGTAATTGTAGGGAGTTTGGACTGGAACAGCTGTAATCAAAACCCAATTTGATACTAATGGAACTCACACTGTCAGCATCATCTGATGATCAGGCCAGACAGAGCAGACTTCTTAACAGACACTGACTAGCCTGTATCCAGCTAGGCGAGTGCCAGCATGGAGCACACCTAGCAAGGACCCCCATCTCTCTGAGAATGTGACCTCCTGGCAGGGCCTTCTTGTCAACATATGAATCAGTGTTTGTAAAGAGTTGCACTGGCACAAACAAATCAGTTTAGCCTAGGACTGACAGAGCAACTCTTAGATCAGAGTTGAGTAAAATAAAGGGCTGAAGAGAAAGATTTATTGGTGGATGAGCAATATGAGAAATGAGATGAGGTAGTAAATGACAAGAGTATTATCTTACAGGTATGTCAGCATTTGCTGTGTTCCTCAACTGACAGAGCTCAATGTAAAAAACTAAACTGTAACACTGGCTCCATGCAGGACAAGTGAAGGACAGAAAAGAGAAAGAATTATCTTATGGCTTATTCCGAGTCATGTGAGTTACTGTATTACAATCAAAGCCAGCTTTAAGGGAAGAACTAAACTCATAGTAGGGAATCCAGAAAGTAATAGTTATTCAGCTTCTGCACTCACTGATTCCAGAGGTCTTCCAGTCCCTTCCTCCTTTACAATGCCTTCAATAAACCTTGAAATGAAGGGTGGATCTGACAGGGAGTGCTTTTGAGTCTGTTTGAGCTCGACAAGCCTCAAGGTTTATTGAATTTTATTTCAGGTAGGATTTGGGTAGGGTCTACAAAACCCAGAGAGATACATTTTATGCTGGATGCAGCATACCGTGCATTCGAATATGAAATGTAAGGGGTTGACAAAATAAATGACATGCAATAAATTTTGAAGGCATCAGGGTAACTAATGACAAGGATAGCTTTCTGAAGGAGTGTTAGGATTCATGATGGGAGAAACTAAAGCTCTAAATTTCTGACTTGAGAAATGCAGTATTGGGCCCTGATGATGACTAAAGGCAGGCAGAGAAATGGTTAAAGTTCAACTTTGAAGTAGGTAGGTGAACCACTAAGTTAAATCTGTGATACTAACAAGACTGAGATGAAAGCTAGATCCATCAGGGGGTGCTTTAGGTTCTGTCTGAGCTCAAAGACATACTTAACATGAGAGTCAGTGGGGGGATGTAAAAGATGGACAAAATGATAGGGCAGGAAATTAACTTTGAAGCAAGAACTGAATCTAGATGAGAGTAAAGAAATATTGAATTTGCAAAGGTCACAGAGAAGGATGTTGCAACAATTGAATCATAACAGGACAAAAGCATGGACAAAAGGAGAGACAGAAAGAAAAGGCTGCATCTTTAAAGTGGTACCCAGAGAACATCTATAAGTCTCTTTGCTCCTATAATGAAAGTGAGAACTTCTAAAGAAATTCAAGTTGAAGATCACATGAGATCTGCAGTGATCGCCAAGACGAAGTTCAAGATTCTATTTGACAATTTTTATCTTGAATTTTTAATTAATTAACAAAATAATATCTGAGTAAAGGAGAAATAGAAATAGTTCTTTGCAGAAAATATTATCTAGCAAATTAAAAGCAACAAAGAACAGCTGGCTGGGAAAACTTAGAAGAAAAATAGAGGGCTGAATAAGGAAGACTTCTCAGTAAGACACCCAAAATATAAATGTAAAGGTGATTACAGACATAGCCCAGCAATAGAATTCAGGGATCTCAAGTATTACCAAAGAAAACAGAAAATTAATATTAATCTAACAGGTTACACACAGAAGGATGGAATGCAATTTCTAATATGTGGTTGTACACAAGTCAGCAGAGACTTGGAAGTAACAGTTACATTTGTGTCAGTGAATGGCTCCTTTCCATGTTATTGAACTTGACATCTCCAAATCAGAGTCCAAGTTCCAGTGCCCAATCACATTGGTATTATTGATGCTGATAAATTTACCAAAGACTAATTTTTCAGCATAGATAGAGCCAATGGCTTGAACAGGGAGCAAGAGAAACTCTTTTAAAGAAGGTGAAGCACAGTACTGAAGAAGTCCAAAACAAGAAAAAAGATTAGATAACAGCAATATGATCAGACTTGGACTTCATAAGATGAAGGATAAGAAGATAATACTGCAAAGAGATACTGTGAGCTGGAGGGTTAAAAGGAAGCAACTAGATCAGATAGATACCTGGGACAGAGAGAGAGAGAGAGAGAGAGAGGAGATAGGACAATGAGAATCTTCTGCATCTGTGAGAGCTCTCAAGTTTAGAGAAAATATGAACTGAGAATGAGTGAAACCATCATATCTGCATCAGTATCGTCCTGAAGGATAAACAGCATGAACTGGTAAATGGGACAGACACTGGCTAGGACCTGAAGCATGGTCTAGTAATGCAAGGCCTCCATACAGGAGAGACCAGCAGCTCGTAACTAAATGAAGCACATTCTCTGAGACCTAGCTCAGAGTCTGGTATGTTGCCAGACAACAAACCACCTTTTTTGCCACTTCTCTTTTTACCCCATTAGTCATCTGGGAAGGTTATTTCACAGCTGTATTCCCCTTATTCTCCTGGTTGCTACGATAACTTTCTTAATGTCTAGCTCCAAGTAATTCAGTACTGGGATACTTTTTTTTTTCTTTTTGTTCAACATTAACCTTTGGTTGAAACCTTTCTTGACAATTATATACTTGACTTATGCTTTTATAGTCAAAACCCATTTTTTCACACCTTCAGACTGTTACACTAAAAATAAGATAGCTACCACATCTCAGGGACTCCTTACTCCACTCATTCACTCATTGAACATCTTCTCCACATCTGTTCAGATTAACCTATTTTTTCTTGCAACTGAATAAACAGAATATTATCATTAGGTAAAAGGCCTGTAGCAACTGACCTTTCACATTACCATTAAACAAAGAATTGTTTAAAAGGAAGGGTGAAGGAACGGAATGAACTGAGAACTTACTTTGTGGAGATCATGGGTTTATATATGAATGTGAAAATTGTAATTAAAAAAAAGTGTGATGAATCTGCACATGAGACTGTCAGAACAGTTTTTTTCTAATGAGGAGATAACCATGAATGAAGAAATCAGCAAATGAAAAATGGAAGGGAAAGGAGAGCAGAGAACACTGTAGGAAGACACAGAAAGGTGAAATACCAGAACAGGAGAAGTATTAGTAATGTAGCAGAGCCACTCTTGTAGCTGAAGGCTGACCTAAGAGTAAAATATGTGATAAAGCTAGACAACACAGAGTTAAGGGGTCAAATCCATCGAGAAGAATCTTAATGAAGTTACAGAAACTAACAACAAAGATGAAGAAATTAAGGGAATGTGTACATAATTTAAAGAAACTTAAATATATATATAGAGATATTTTAAAAATTAATGGATGTATTCCATATCCCGGAACTCTAAACCCAGAGTCAAATTAGAATTCAACACAATACAATACTGAATACAGATAATACTCACTAGTTTGACAATCATCAATCCAAAAAAAAGTCATTGGTTCCATAAACTGCTTTAATATTATTGTGTTTTCATAGGAGAGAAGTGTATTTGTACAACAATGGAACCTATTTTAAGGTTAAGAAAGGGAAAAAAAAAAAAAAAACCAAGCCAAAAAAAGCAGCTAGCAAACAGAAGACTAGAGGGATGAAAAGTTAAGAGGGAAGATAAAGATGTCTTTGTGATCAGTGCCTTCATCTGTTCCCTGACCATAAGAAATACTAGAACATGAAGTAAATGGTGCAGCTGTTTTAAAGAGACTAAGGAAACCACCGTAAAGCTGACCTGTCAATATTAATTTAGAAAATACTTAAAAATAGCATTAATCAGGTTGAAGTCAAAGCATTAATTATGAACCAGACCAGGGACACAGAGAGAGAAACTGGACAGCACGTTGTCTGGTCTGATGCTAATTCTGTGTTGCTCTTTTCGCCAAAGAATCAAGAAGCTGCAACTACAAAGCCTCAGTGATACAGTACCTTTTCCAAGAATGAGATAAACCCAACATCTTGGCTGCATATGATCAGTCATACTGGGGAGTATCTACCTTCATCTCAACTTGCCTCCTTGATTTTATGTTTGAAGTCTATTTCTGAACTATTATGTAGAAGACCAGCTAAGAAAGAGATTTGATTTCTTAGGTGAACTGCATCAGGGACAGTCAAAGAAACTGAAAAGGAACTGGGAAGGAGGACTGTCAGAAAAATGTAAGGCTTAGCGCTGGGTTTTTGAGAAAACCACTAATTATTCTAACATACCTGTTTTGTGAAAACCGTTCAGTCCTTTAATGCTAAGGATCTCACACCTTATCTCACTATTACATTTTGTAATTGCTTTAAAAAAATTTAAAACAGGAAAGAATACTAGTTTTAAATTCAAAATATGTGAATTATAGTAGTCTTGATCATAATAAATCTGGTAAGTCGCACTCTGAGTTGTAACAAAGAAAAAACTGAAGATACTTTTTTGATATTCTAAAACCAATCTACATCTGTAGGTAATCTGAAAGCAAAGTTGTGTCAGTATCTGAAAGAATACATGTATGCAACTAAACTTGTCTCCTTAGAAACAAAGCAATGGAAACAATTTCATTAATGTTATAACAGTCAAAATTTTCACAGAATAACTCTGAAAACACTGAAAAAGATACTCTCATATGTAAAGAAATAAAGGTCAAAAAGTATAGAATTGTACATTTATTACTACACGTACATATAAAAAATTAATCTCTTTTACAACTACTTTTTCCACTCCTTACTTCAGAAAGCAATCAAAATGATGAAAACTGCAACTGCAAATAGTATTCTGTTATTGAAATAGAAAATACATAGGTTGAAATGGGTGTGACTACCATTTTGAATATCTTCTCAAATTTAAAAACCTCTTGCATATATTTTGGAATACTTTTATGAAAAAGGACTGTCTCATTTACTTCCTGGAATGTAAACAAAGAAAGAAAAATTCTGAAGTCATGAAATATTTAAACAACACTACCTCAAAATGTCCCCTTTATGACCACATACAATGATGAGAACATGACAAAGGTAGTATCTCATTCCATATGACTTTTTGAAAACTGGCATTTTGGAGATTAAAAAATCACTAAGTATAGTTCACTGAATACCTATACTTTTTAATATTTTATGGTGGAAGAAGTTTAATGCAAATAATAATCCATTTTGATGATATCTGATTTTCAAGACTTTACCATGTGTAAGTGGTTTCTCACAAATTTAGGTAATGTCAGCTTTGGCTCAAAGTTGCAGCTCAGAGCCACAAAGGTGATGTTGAATTCACATTCACAGCTAGGATGCAGAAAAGTTAAAGTCAAATCACTGCATTATCTAAGTTACAATATCATGATAAGGAGAAATAAAACACATTACAATGTTAAGATTCTCAGGCTTTACCATTCACTATGTCTAAAGGCCTGAATAGGCCTAAAAGAGCAGCATCTTGGGAAAGTGGCAAATGATCTGTTTAAAAACTTGTGAAGGAAATGAAGTAAGGAAAGTCAGAGAAAGAATGAAAGAAAGTGCCATATGAATTACTACACAGAGAATAAGAGGTCAGTAAATTAAAAGATTTTATGGCTTTCTTCTATCATGACAAGACAAAACATAAGCCAGTGAGGAGTGGGGAAAATGGACTAAAGAAGAACCATATTGTAGTGTATTATACACTGCGACTCTGCAGAAATTAACTTTTCAACTCCTATATGGCAACAAAATATTATGCATTCTAATGGCTACTTAGAAAAAGTCTTCAAGCAACTGCCATTTAGAAAGAAAAATAGTAGCCTAACTGTATCCTAAATGCTAAAAGTCATGAAAATAATTTCAGTTCTGAATCACAGCAGTATACAGATGAGCTCTTTTCTCTACCCAATGTGCTCATTTTCCATATTCTTAGCTCTCACCTTTCAGCTTTTAGCTTAAGAAAAAAGGGTTTCAGCTTCCAGAGCAGAACAGATGTATACTTACTGACAAATTTAATTTTAGTTGTTTCCGGACAAATAATAAATCAAGTGTTTGTTCAACCCAGCCTTAAAAGTGAAATCTCAAATGTCCTATTCACATTAAACTACTAATTTCCTTAATAGCCTTTTAAATTTTGTTTTTTTAAATGTAGACTCACCTTAAAAAACCCTCTGCATACACAAAACAACAACCTCAGATCTCACTGAACAGATGTTTGGGAAGGCCTAAATATGCACAGTAGATTTGACATTTTACATCTACAGGTACTAATCTGTTATAATCAGATATATTCTGTACAGATACTTGAAGTATGTCATATGCCACCATTGATCCAAATAATCTCCAATAATGCTCATCTGATCAAAAGTCAGGAGACATGATATTCAGCAAATTACTCTCAGAACAAATAATATCTTGCTTAGCTGTTTCTTTGCCAATAATTCTGGCTTGTTTTGGGCAAGTAAACAAAATCACCTGTCTTTCTCTACTTTCTGAATAAAAGTGTCTTAAGACACTCAAGTATTTAAATTCAATATTAAAGCCTGCAAATAATCAGTTCTTCATGACTAAGAAAATGAGGGTGGACTTTTTGCATTAAGTGACCTTCACTGTCACTGGGGTAAAACTACTCTTTAAATGCCCCACAAATGCCTACTTGTGCTCAGTTAAACAAACTGGTCTGAGGAGGGGGAGAAGGCATAGGTTGCATTACTCTATTCTACATTCACTTATGGACAAAAAATTTTCCTGTACCTAGAACACCTGAAGGCTGTTTTGGTACAGCAGCTATAGATTTAAGGCAATTTCAAAATCAAAGAATGGCTTGGCTTGGAAGGGACCTGTAATCCAGATAAATGGCATCTGTAGCGCTTCCCTTGTCCACTCCATCATGGAAGTTGACTGTGTTGGTCAGGCAGGACTTGCCTCTGGTGAAGCCGTGCTGGCTGTCTCAAATCACCCCCATGACTCCCTGTACTTTAGTAGAGCTTGTAGGAGGATCTGTTCCATAACTTCCCCAGGCGCAGAGGTGAAGCTTGACATGTGTGTAGTTGGGGCCTTCCTTTCCACCCTTTCTAAAGAGGTATACAATGTTTTCCTATTTCCAGTAACCTAGAAAATGTATTCAAAGTACGTTGACAATATCACGGAAGGCCTGTATCATTCCAGGAACTACTCTCTTTAATATGTTTCAGTAATAAATGTACACCCAAGTTCTTGAAAGGAAAGAAAAACCAGATGTTAAGCCCTCTTGAACTTCCATGAGAACTGCCTCAGCAAACCCTATTTTGTGATTTAGTTGTAGTACTTGATGTTATGTATTACATTAACTGGGTACTTTGTCCAGGTTTCCAGTGTTACAAAGCCCTCCAGTTGATTTTCAGAATAATTTAATAACTACATTCTCCATTAACAAAGAAATGATGGCTGAAAAAACCTATTCAAGGCAAAGTTAGCAACAGAAGTTCAATATAAGGTACAAGACCCTCAATTTTTCAGCAAAGCCTCAACAGATAAAAAGCTCATCATCAGCTGCAAATCTGTATGCACAGAATGAAGATATTATACACACACTTTTCGAAGAGACTCACAAAACCCAGGAGAAGGCTTATGTATTTTTGACCTCCTCTATATAACCTAGAAATATGGATCATTTCAAAGCAGATTCCATATTACCAACTTCAGTTGTTACTGAACAGTGTCATGTCTAGCAAACAACACTGGTGATTGAAACAGACCTGACTATATTTAAAGTTTAAGTCACTGTGCAAATTTAGCTCATTCAGTCTGAAACGTATTTCGCTGGTTTTGAGTTTCTGGCCTACTGGGGAACATGCTGGCTCATCATCTTCATCTGCTGATGGAATGCTTTCTATCTTTGTTTCAGCACACTCAGCTTTTGCATTAAAGAAGTGCCTTTTTTGTTAAGCATCTGTGGATGTATTTGATATTTAGGATATAAAAAAACCCTACCTCCTGCTTGCAAGAGCCAATTTCATAGCAGGACTTTCGCTGATTACTTTTTGGATTTTTCTGACATTTCAAAAAACAATTAGATTTTCATTCAAAGTGAAAAGGTCAAATAAACCATATCAATGTCAAGGGCTTTATTGTGCTCAACACAACATTAATGCAAATAATGCCTGTGCTGAAATCATACTGCAAAAGCTGAGATGCAATCTTAAGCATAGTCTTCATATTCTGAAAATCAAAGTACAGTGACAAGAACTGAGCTCTGTTTTATTCAGATCAAACTGATGATTTAGCAATGACCTGGGACTCTTTTATGTTGACAAGCTTCTCCATGTTTCCTCTACACATACCGAGTTAGCATCTCAATACAGTCTCTGCATTTTTATTCTCAAATCTCTGTACAGTCAGCTTCAAAATTTCTGCCAAGGGTATTAGTGGCACATAACCTGGTTCACTTGATAGAAGTCTTAGCTTTTACAAAGGTCTGGGGAACAATTTACAGCCTCTGGAAAAAACCTAAAAAGTAGTAAATGCAACAATTCTATACAGTTTCTGCCAATTTCTTAGGGTAATGCTTTGTGAAATACTGACTGAATTTTTTTTCTTTGCATGGAGAAATACTTCTCTGCACTGGCTAAAAAAATGGTTAAAATAAAAAAATTATATGAGACAGAGTATCTCATATGGAAACATACTATATAATAATACCGTACAAGGCCTCATTTGAAGGTCTGTTCACAATCCTTATCATCAATGTTTAAAACTGGTTGAGAAAATGGACCAAGAACAAAAAGCCTGTTTTCAAGGCAAAATGAAAATGGGCTTTACAGACTAAAACAAATGAAAGATGTTACTACTACTATGCAAAGGAATCAGACAGAAAAGTAATTTTACTAGAGAACTAGAAAGCATGAGAAAAGAATAATTAATCTTGATAAGAAAAATATATAGATGAAAACGAGAAGGAGTTTCAAGTCATTGTGAAAGATTCAGAAACTGCTTTCTGTAAAGGGAAATGAGTATCTCCTGTTTTAATACAAAGTTTAGCACTTTCATGATAACATTTATATGAACACCTGCAATATATAGAAAACTCTTGTTAACTTTAGCTGCACTAAGGGACCTAGGGGCTGATGAAATTGATGCTAGGATTTCTTCTTTACTTCTTACTAATTCTCATTGTTTTTATGATCCTTCAGCAGCAGTACAGATATGATTAATTCTACCTACACCACAGGCTTCATCAACTTATAATTTCAAAAGGTATTCAATCAATGCTCCCTTCCTGTGCCAAATGGTGACTCAAGCAATTGTACTTCCACTTACAGTATCCCATGGAACAATCCTGTAAACCACAATCCTATAAACTACAGTTTAAACTGGCAGGAAAAAGGTAGATTGCCCCATTCATTACAGAACAGCTACAGCAACAGCTAGAAATGGCACAGAACCATAAACTAGAGTCTAATCTGATCAGTGCAAACTTTGCAGCCTGCAACATCCATCATCACATGGATGAAGCATCTTCGACAGCCATTATCACCCATGGTGTGCTGATATTACACTTCCCAGCTAAGCACAATCAAATTTTGCAGAATACTCATTACATCAGCCTAGTCAGTTATGAAAAATTTCTTGAAATGAAAAAGCAAACAGTACCACAATTATCAGTTGAAATTTAAGAGTGGTATTAACAGTACTCTTCATACATATGTTTTTAAGTTAAGTGAAATATTAGCTGTATAGATGCTCTTCAAAAAGAAAAAAAAACTAACAGTAATCACATCCCTTGGTTCAAGCATGAGGAAATTCAGGCTTGCAATAGGATTCAACCACTGGCTCAAATTTGTCCAATTTGTACAACATATGTGAAGGCAGATTTTTCCCTCAACAGTATCTCCAAACTTTGCTGTCTCAACATAAGATTCTGTCTCGTCCTTCTGTAGTTGCTGACAAAAGGCAGAAATGTCAGGAGTAGAGAAGACACAGTCTAAACCTTATGGCAGAGATCAATACTTGAAATTGTGGACCAGATAAAGTTTTTCCATTATATTTTTCCTTACAGAGGAATTTTCTATTTTCCTATTTTTAATCTTCTTTTGACACCTTCCTTGCTACATAGCAAAGGAGCTGCTAAAAACACAAGTATGCACCACTAAGAGAAAAAGGGGGAAGAGGGGTGCAAGTCTCACTGTGTATGAAAAAATTAACACTTCCTTTCCACGAGAGTAGAGGTCACTTCTAGCTGAGCTTTTTCAAGAAAAACAACTGGAAAAAGAGTATTTGAAGGTTACCTAATATGGCAAAAAAATTGTTAATGAGAAAGACAAACCAAATGAAATATAACCAGAGAAGTTTCAATGCAAACCCTGCCAGATCTCTCCATGAAAAGGTAAGATGTTTCCAGAAACCTTGTCTTTTTGTAGATGAGAAAAGCATTTTTACACCATTTCTAGAACAGTTATTTGTCGTAGCTTATATTAGTGTCTGGTTTATTTTTTTTTTCTTTTTTCCATGGCCTCTTATATCTTATTCAGGGACTGACAGCGTTTCCAGAAAAGGTGAATGACCTTTCTGGTTCAATCAGCAATATTCAGCTGGCTGATCTGCATGATGTAACACTGAACCAGTACAGCCAAGGTAGATGCAGGGCTCCAGGTCACTCCATGACAGAGAATATATCACATTCTGGGGAACTGTGGCATCTAATTTTACTGCTCATGGGAAAATACATTTGAAGTGGGTGCTCCATAATTTCCCAGAGAAAATAAAACCTTCCCTTAGCATTTAGTATAAAGTAGATGTTCTTGTCCCTTCTATAAGGGTGGATCTGTAAAGCATCGCCCAAAGACTTGCATTTCTTGCAACAGTGTTAGCTTTTGTCTTAAGTCAGTCAAGCACAGGGCATCTCACAGCACTCTGGAGAGAAATCCTGTATATCTATCAGTTCTTTGAGCTAGTAAAAATTTCTGTTTGACTTCAAGTACTATAAATGAAGCAGAAGCTCCCATACTCCCAAGGGCTTTTCTGGATAATAGACAGGAAAGCAATTTAAGCTTGCTTTTGTCCTACTGCTTGAACAACACAGAAGAAAATACTATCTAAAGCAGTACACAGCTTTGAAACAACATATAAAGCATATATTCCAGATGCTAAAGCATTCATCTGTATCTGTTACAATGGCTTCAGAAAAGACTTCAATCTATACTATTTAACATTTATATGCTCCTGTGAACAATATATTTTTTTAATTCTGTGTATCAGAATTATCACCCTAGTGGTGCTTTATACTTAAAAAATACATGTAGATTGCATGGAATTTTTCTGTGCTTTAGCTCTAATTTCCCAATTTTTATTCGAAGCCATTAAAAATGCCAAGAAAAAAATATTGTTACCCATGCCAGAGTGGCTGGTTCATGCTTAGCACAACAGCTCCCTGCCCACGCATGCACACATATATCAAAGACCCCAATTTCATTCTAGCATGTCTGACCTCAATCTCTCTGTGCCTTGTTGTATTTTGAGTTATCTGATTATATGCATCAAGTTATTTGTTTCAGTATGACCAGTGAAGGCCTGCATGCTGCATATTTTTCTCTCAGCTTGCCACAATATAAGCCATAAGCAGCTTGATTATCTGACTTATCACATTCATGACAGTAATAGTAAAATCCTAGTAAAAGTGAATCAGGGATAAAAATAGTCTCAAAAATAATTTCCTGGGATTTCCTGGGTTTCCTTAGTATTAAGAAAGAGCTCATAATAGCAAGAAAATTAATACTGTGAGGGACCACCAGATGGATGTTTTATTTTTCTAGTAACTAAATATAAACATGTCACAAGTCTTGACATGAAAAATACAAAAATAGACCAAGCTCAGCTAAAACTCTTAAAACAAAACAAAAACACCCATACTTTAGTTTACCAAATTAGTAAACAATGTTATGAAGGATCATGGCAGAAACATTATATGTCTCACTTTGTAATTTTTTTCTAAAACAAATACCTATTTGTCACACTGAGCTTATTGATTTTATAGTTGATAATCTGCTAAGAGTTTCTCATCAAATTATAGTATTGAAGGAACAGATTACTGCACAGCTTAATGAGGGTTCTTCCTTACTATAGTTCTACATGATCCTTCAGCAAATCTCTTCCTTTCTTGGAAAAGGAGTAATTCATAAACTGAAGAATAAAAAGTGGATTTTTTTTTTCCAGTTTCAGATACACAGCATATATCCACAACACCTAAAAGAGTATGTACACATCTGATTTTATTGTGTTTTTATAGATGATTTAATTTCCAGTTCAAAAAATGCATTTTGCTAATGCATTTTTCCCCTCACTGTGAACCACAGAGTCTTCCTCCATCCTTAAAAACAAGAGGTTCTGGACTCCTTCTCCATTCCAGGTCCATGCAGATATCAGATACAAAAAAAAATTTTATAATCTTACTTAACTAAAAGTTAAATGCTTTTGATTCAATTTTACTACAGTTCAAGTTGGCAAAGGAAACTTCAGAACGATGAAACCATTTTAATCCATCATGTTGATCCAGAACAGACAGGAAGAAACACATAAAAAAATATTGACAAGATCCTAGAAAGGCAGACTTGACATATATGCTTTTTAACAACAAAGGAAAAGCAAAAATTCAGGAATTACACTGAGAAAAAGTTAGTCTGAGATCACATATCTGATTTTGTTTGTTTGAAAACTCATTAAATATTTTTACTTTCTTGCTGTGGTGCTTAGTCTTAATTACAATAAAAATGCCCAAGTCAAAAGTCACTCATCAAGAGGAGATTTGGGCATACTTATATTTCTCTTGTAGCACAGCTGTCAGATTTTTTTGTCAGTGGGCATATCCAAACATGGAATTGCACAGTGAATATAAATAGTTGCATGTTAGATTTCCAGTTAAATCTGAGTTGTTCCAAAATAGTACTGGTTTTGTTAAACCCAGGTTAGGAAATATATATATAAAAAAATAAAGTGATTGCTTCAATACATATTTACCAAAGCAAGCCTATTTTAAAGTTGCAAGAACATAGAGTGATGCTCTCTTTCAGCACTTCGAACTAAAAATTCCATTTTTTCATTATACTGTGTTAAGAAAGCTCAGCACCACACATAAGTAGAGGTACTAATTAATGCAGAGACTGCTAGAATGGCATCCATGCTCCAGCTTTTATTCTCTTTTCTAAGTTTGATCAATATTATCCTAGAAAGTAGTAGCTTTCAATATAACAACATAAGTCAGATGTAAACTGAACTGCAGAGCAGGTATGCAAGTAAAATAAGTGAAACAGGAGGACAGGAGGTGAAATCACATGTAAAAAAAAAAAAAAAAAGTTTTTTTCCTCAGAAGAGGTCTATGAATTCTTAGTCCATATAATTATGTTGGCTTTGTTAAAGCATTTGCAACTGGCCACAAAGAAATCCATACTGTACTAACAAAGGCAAATTCACATACAGACCCTCCATTTTCCTTGACAAAATACACTTCAGGAGGCATGAAAATCTGTCTTGGAATTCTCTTGGGAAGCAGATTTTCACAGATCTACTGAACCATCTGGCATTCATAGATTACCTACAGAAACACTGAGATCATCTCTGAAATTACACAGAAGTGGGCCAGGCCTGATTCCTGGAGAACTGTAACCATGAAAAGCAGCAGCTCTGCTGCCTTTAGTTAACACAAACTGAACTTACCACCTCATGGTACCACCTAATCAAAAAGGGTTGATATTGCCTCAGTTGTTTTAAGCATAGATAAGGAACACTCAAGAAGGTTTAAATAAATAATTAAATATTAGAAAATGTAAAGAATGGAAATTAGTGCAAATTCATTAGAGCTTTTAAGAGCCCAAATCTTACTGATCTCAGTGAGCTCACAGCTTAGAATTTGGTATTTGTACTATTACTTAAAATTTGAGAGGAAAGAGAAAATTACTTTTGACAAAGAGCTTATCAATCTGTTTGGCAATCAAAAGAAAGATGAAAGAAGACCAAAAATTATTTGACTACAGCACAAGTGTCTCAAAGAGAACAAGAGGGAAACACAAAAAAGGTCCTCTGCGTACCAAAGAGCTCTTTAATATAGTGAAGAAAGCCACAACAAATACTGTCTAAAAGCTGCAGACAAATTCATGTAGGAAGGCATGAATTTTTAATAATGAAGTTGACAAATCACTCAAATCATCATTGAAGGAAGAAGGGTTTTTTTTAGCTTCTTAAAAACAGTGACAATTTTCTCATCTGCCTCCATATCCTCATCAGTTAGTTTGATATAGCACTTCTATCAGTATGCAAGAATATAAATATATGTCTATTGGGACAATAACAATCTGTTAATATTTTTCTTTATTTTCAAAGTGAAAGGTTTCTGCTGAGAAAAACCTAGTCAAAACTCATATTTTGGGGTTTTTTTTAGATTTAATGTAATCACGTTGGGGTGTGTTGATTTTACGCACAATAGTTAAAAAGTTCAATGGCTGCAGAAAATTCACTGCATTCAAAAATCCAAAGAAGAGGGCAAATATTTTCCTCAAGATAAAATTCTAAAATATTTTGTTTAGTAATTCTGGAAGGTAAGAAAGACAGTGCTTCTGAAAGCAAACTAAAAAAAGAATGCTTAAATATTCAGGCTTTACAGCCACAAACCCTATGGGTTTCTTAGGCAACTCACATGACCCCTTAAAAAACGCAGACAGCATCATTACTTTGTCCAAATTTTATTATCATAAAATACTTACATTTTTATCAAAAGAACTGCTTTTGTGTTCAGTATGAGTTTTTTGTCTTACAGTATTGTAAGAATTTAAGCTCATGGTGAGATTTGATAACAGTGAAAGCACACTGCTTGGAAGGGAGAAATTTCTTCCATTTTCATCCCCACTCCTGTCTTAAGTCTGTTTCCTGATTGTTTCAGCACCTTGGCAATTCCAAGTGATTCTTTTCCAAACATGTGAAACAGTCCTTTTCTGATAAGCTGAGCTGAAGAAAAAGTGAATAGCTGACTTCTGATTTGAACAAACTGCTTGTTATTGATTCAGTTCTCACCAACTTTTACTAGCAGATCACTACTCCTGCTGCTACTCTTCAGCTGGGAAACCACATCACTGTAACATTTTCAGAATTGTATACCATTCAGCACTGTTAGGAGGGCAGGCAGGAAGTAATCATTTAGCCACATTTTTGGTTACTTGCTGGCAAAACCCTGAGCAAAAAAAACTACAAATCATAACACTAATGAAAATTTAATATCTAGGATTAGATGTTCCAGTGTGACAAACTATGAACCTAATGTATCTAAAACAAATTGTCCTAATGAAATAAACTCCTGAGTCTACAATGTCCATGTAGTCACTAAAGAATCATGGGTTGTTTGTATTACAGATGTGGTAAAGAAGTCCAAAGAATCATCCATCCAGAAAAAGAAAAGCTAAGTTGTGGTAATAAATCTTGGAAGGGCCAGTAAGTCCTTTTAGTAGATTTTACAACAAAGAGGGGACAGGTAGAAAAATGAAATGCAAAGGCCTAATTCTAGTAAAGGAGAAGGCACGAACTTTCATGCTCATAAGCAAATCAAATTTCTTTGTTTAGTGAGTCTTCAGAAAAATGTCTACCAGTGTAGAAAATTCATACTTCACTGAATCACAATTACTGTAGCAGCTGCTAGTTTGTTGTGGTTTTTGGTTGTGGTTTGTTTTGGGGTTTTATTTCCCAGAATTGTAAAAGGTCTGTGCAATTTTTAACTGCATCTATATAAAATGTGTGGTATTCCTAAGTTTCTGGAAACATTTAAAACACTACTGAAGCTCATTTTACAACTAAATGCATTACCTTAAGCATTATTCAGTTACATGAAAACAAGCTCCTTGCATCTTAGTTCAAGTATCATGTTATCAGTTTAGAAAATAATGTTTTTCATTTATCATTCTTCTTGCATTTGAAAAAGGTTATATTACATTACTTATCTATATAATTCAAGTACACAGCAAATAATTAAAAATGTTTCATCCAAGTCTAACTCTTTCATCTAATGAGAAGAGTTAATATTTCAACCTTTCTACTACTTGTATAACTGCTGCAAAACCAAATGCTGGTAACACAATGCCAAGTTGCCCCTTCCCCCACCAAAGGCAAGTTCTTATTACTTGCAACCCAGTTAAGCTTGTTGCTCACCATCAAAACCTACCTCCACCCCAGCCATTATACAAAACACATAGAATGATAAGATTCATTCACTCTTCTATTGCTTATCTATATGTATTTTTTAAACTAGAATGATACAAAGATTTTTGAATATGTCTTTTACAGATCACTGTAGAAGAACATCTGCTGCAGCAACTACTCCTGCAATAAAGATTGACATGTATGTGCTATAGCTGCTAGGCAGCTCTGTTGAAAAAATTTGGACTATAAATAGGCAGAAACAGATCACTGACAGGAGATGTGGCCTTATTGCTCTTTCTGTTTCATCCCCCAGCATTAATACACACTTTGTGAAAGGGAACTGTGACTCTTGACTTCAACCTTAATTGCCCCCTGTGAGAAGGAAAAAAGCTTTAGCCTTTAGAAACACAGTATTTGTATGGATTCAGAAAGCATTTGAACTGTTAGCTATGGGAATATAATCTGCATCAGAAAGCCAAATATACCATGCCATCACAAAAACAAGATCCTACTGCCCCCAGCCCCTGCATTTCTAAAGAACAACTTGTATATTTCGAGAAACTGCGGACTGAGTCTGTATCTTGATTTCAAAGAATCTTGAAAGCCATTCAACAGATGGCTCTGGAATATTTTTACCTTGTCACTTGTACCCGAATAGAAGAACAGTCCCTTCAATATAGCAAATGGGTGCAAGCTTTAGAAACCTGTTCTCAGTTGGTCAGGGATTTGGTGAGACTGGGAAAGTTTAGTTTTAATGGTCAGAAGACCAGTTCTTCTCTCTTGGATGACAGCTATTGAGTACAGACCACTAGAGCCATCCTTGTTTTCCTTGTACAAGTCCTACAACACAATAATAAATCTTGATTCTCGGGAAGTCTATAATCTGCAGAAGTGACATTGACAGCTCAGCTTAAGATACTCCTATGTTGGCCCCTTCAACAGACACACATATAAAGAACATGTATGAAGAGAAGATATGAAAAAGAATGTAAAGACAAAAACACATATTTTATCTTAATTTTTAGTGAAAAGCTCTAATTACACTTTGCCTGAAATAGACTTTTCATTGGGATCTATTTATATGTAATATGGAATGCAAATACTGCGTAGTAAGATTCTCCTGTTAAGAGCTGAAAGTGCTTTAAACATAAGAGAATCAATAGTAATATCTTTAGTGTAACACAGAGTTATTTCAGTACAAAAACCTAAAGAAGCCATGTAAATTGGTGTTTATGCCAGCATAATCAGATATCATCTGTGGAAGCACTTTTAAAATTAAAACAGGAATTATAGTACATTGCATAAGGACTTGGACAGAAGCTTGTTATATCAGCTTCCTTTTTCATTTCAATTAGGTGGCAACATAATTTTACTACTTCATGTGCATTTCTCAAGCTCACAGAATAAACAAAAGAACTTGTGCTGCTCAGAAAAAGAACATCTTTGTTACAATGTAAAGCTAGGAAATAAGATTAATGTTTATGAAATATTTTCAGGAGATCCTACAAGACCTGAATCTCTTTCTAACATATGGACGATAAAGAAAAATATCAATGGCTGATATTTTTGCAGATCTTTCAAAGTACTTTTAGGACTTCTCAGATTCTGCACTGTATTTATGAAATAAGTGTAAGCTTAGTACTTACCCCCAGATGCATAATCACTGGGAAGTTCAGGATAAAGTTTGTTGGTATTCTTTTTAACTGAAAGAGAAAATAAAGTAGCTACTTATATGACATACTAACATATATTGTTATATACTGGTTCTCTGATACAAGTTCAATAGTTATTAAATTATTGCAGTTCACTAAGAACCAGTGCAGAAGAAAGAAATACAGACTTTGCCTGACATCCTTAACCAAAGAATTAAGTTAACAAGAGGAGCTGCACAGTAGTCTCACTTTGAATGAAAGCACTTTGTTAAGACAAATTGTTAAAGAGACAAAATTCTGCCTCTTCTGCTCTACTGTAAAACCTCTAATAATTAAAAGATAATGACAACCTAAAGAGAAACTATGATTTCTAGAAACCAGAAGTTTTTAGAACTTTAACCAGCAGTTTCTAGGACTGTTATTTTCACTAAAGAAGTTTCATTGTACTGTGAGGCTCCTATGTATCCAGTATCTATGAATATTTTCTTTGAATTATTACATGATTCTGTAACTCTAAAAACACTATTTCTATAGCAAATCTGTCAGAGACAAAAGGTTTGTTAATATAAAACAAAAAACCAAATCCTTTAGTCTTTATTGGTCATGGCACTACATCAAAATGCTTTCAGTGCTTGTCCAAGGAAGAGTATTTAAAATACGTTTTTATAGAGGCAGCTGCTATAGTAACTGCATAGTATTAATTAGCTTTAATGCTCTAATTTTATGAAGAGAATTAATCAGCCATTATCAAAATTTTTTTCACCTGGTGGTGTAGGTCTAACAGTGGGTTTAGGTGGCTCTGGTCTGGTTGATGGTCTAGCAGGTCGGTCATTTACCTAAAGTACACAATTTTTTTAAAAATATAGCATCATATCTGGACATAGATTGTTACTTCTGAGCCTAGAAGTATGTCAAGTTACACTGAAAAAAAATTAAAATTACTCTTTCTCCACTGAACTTGTAAGAACTCAAAAAGCATACTAAACACCAGTGACATACACATGACACTGAAGTAAATCACCATGGGTTTAACAAAGCTGAAAGTAATCCTTGTCTATCAGTAACATCAACATCTGTACGAAAATATCTTCTACAGTCCCAGTATTACATTATAATTGTGATTGTTTGAATAGAAGACACAAAAAGTAGGAAAACTAAGAGTATCCAATTTGCAATCAACTTGACTAAAAATACTTGATCAAACATTCCTAATCATCAACTCAGATTTGATAATGCGCCATTACAAAACAAGAATACACTTTGTTATTCTGGAAGATGCAAAGCAAATCCAGCAACATTCTTGCCCCCAAGAGCCTAGCAGGGAAATACTTGAACAAATGTTCCACATGCAGTAACTGACATGTGCTACGCCTTCAGTCATCCAACAGAGAAGTTAAAAATGACACATGAGCACCAGCATTGGCACTAACTAAGAACATCTTAGGAAGAGGGAAAGCCTATGTGAAGAAGAAGCACACAAACAAACCCTTCTTTGTTCCCTTACAGATTTTCCTGGATTATTTTTTTGCTCTTCATTTTCATACACTTCAGTGAAGGATGCTAGAGTTTCATAAAGATCATCTGCTTGAGCAGGGAAAGGCACGTCACCAAGCAGGATGGCACTAGCACGAATGTCCTGCCCATAAAACCTGTTACAAAAAAATAAAGATTGCACGTATTTGATTATTATTATTATTATATTTCAACTTCTAGATAAATTCACTTTGTGCAAATGCTCCCTATTTCCATCCCTAGCCTGCATTTTTCCTACATTTTTCCTCATATACTGAGAAATGACAGAACTATTTCAAAACTGTAAATTTGAAAAACTGACCACAGCCCCCATTTTTCTGCACCACTTGGGAGGAGGAGGTGGGGAAGCTGTGATTGAAGTGGAGTCCAGTAAGATGGGAGGTGTGTGGGGGAAGGGTGTTGCTTTCTAGATTTGTTCTTATTTCTCATTATGCTATTCTCTTATTTACTGAAAATAAAATAAACTAATTTCCCCTTGATGAGGTTGGAGTTTTTTTGACTGAAAAAGCAATTGGTAAGTGATCTCACTGGCTTTATCTCAACTTATGAGTTTATCATCATACTTTTTCTCCTCTCATTCTGTTGAGGAGGGGGAGCAAAAGCAAGTGGGTTGGCATGTAGTAGCTAACTAAGGTCAACCTGCCACAGATAAAAAATCCCTAAACATTTAGCATCATCTCAATACCCATTGCAAGATGTCTAAAATGAAGAAACCCTTGTCCCTCAAGAAATTCTACACTAACATAGTTTCTTTTCACAAAAACCACTTTTGCCCAAGTGAATGTGTCCTAGTTAATTCTGTCACTCTACTTTCACTGAACCTTTTAGATATTAAGAGCGCTTACTTGCGATTTGTTTCTTTCCTTTCAATTAAACAGGTTCCTTCCAGAGATACACCTGCGAACAGCCCTCGAGATTTGCAGTATGTATAGACAGCAGCAGAGCTTCTCAGGGCAACATCCCCTTCTAAGTTTCTAGAAGGAAAAGGTTTTGGTTGATATTCTTCAATACAGTTTTCTAGCATGAACAGTAATTGTCTTTTTCTTTCAATCCTTCATTTTATTTTTACCCTTTTTTCAGACAGAACCACAGAAAAACATTCCCTCATATGAATGCTCCCCATTAGGTCTCTGAGAGACTGTTCATGGTTTATGACTCAAAACAATCAAGGAGGCTTCAGGGTGATTTGCTGAGGCCAGGTTTACATCCTTTGAGGAGGTGAGTTTGGGTGTGCAGTGAGATTCACACAAGACAGAGGGGGAGGCTGCAAGCCCTGCTTCCAGGCTGATGAGGCAAATCCTGCAAGGTGGGATGGCACCATTTATCATGGCAATTGTTCTCCCTTACACAACTCCCAACCCCTCGCCCGGGGAAGGCCTGATGGGTCACAACTGACTCAATGCACTGACCAGAGAGGCAGCTGTCATGTCTGAGAAGGGATCATAAACCATCAAAGACCCCCAAAGCACCCTCAGACTGATTCCTGAGGCCTTGCACCAAAGAACTGAATGTGATGCAAAGGGATGCAATATATCAGAGCCTGTGGCAAGAGACATTGTCAAACTTCCCAACCAGGGGAGGTACCTGGGTGTTCCCAACCAGCCTGAACATATCCATTGAATAGGCATCCATTGAAATCTAAGCTTTGTGGAACCCCCACCACTGAGAAGACCAGAAGAAGAGATCAACAGGGATCCACAGAGAGGTGATATTTTCCACTCAGTCTGTCTTTCTGCCACTTTTTCTCTCTTCTCTTCTTCTTTTTCTGTTTTTTTCCCTCTCTCTCCCCCACTCACATTTACTGTTAAATAAAATCCATACTATTGACTTCAGCATATGGTCTCACTTGCATCTTATTTGGGCAAAGGCATCTCTGTAATAATTATAATAACTGGATCTTAACAACCTCCTCTAAAAACTATTAAGCCACACTAATCACATTTTAAAATGATCTGATTATGTTTGGACTGGTGACTGAAAGTCTATTCAATATTTCCAAATCCTCCTAGACTTTATGGTCAACACAAACACTTCAAGTAAGGCCTTACTGAACCTCAACAGATTTGGAAGATTACAGTATTTGTCCTTCACAGGATCACCTAAATATTTTAGGTTTAACGACAGTCATCTCAAAATGGATCAACATCATTGAATTGAAAGAAGGTTGCTCTGGACTTTGTCCAGCCAGTTTTTGAAGAATTCTAAGGATAGAATTCTACAGACACTCTGAGCAACACAATTTTACTAATGTCAAATATTTTTTTCTCATATCCACTCAGAACCTTCTTTGTTTCAATATATGACTACTACCTCTCATTCTCTTGCCATGCACCCCCGTAAAGAACTGGTGTCTGTCTTCTTGGTGATGCCCTGTTAGGAATTCAGCCTCAGAAGGTGTTCTCTCATCCAGGTTCAATAAGCTGAGCTCCCCCAGCCTCATTATTCACATACTGCATTTTTCTGGCCATTTAGGTAGTGGCTCACTGCACACACTCAGGTTTACAAACAACTTTCTGCAGGGGTAAAACTCAATGCAATATTTTAGGCACAGTCTACAAAATGTCAGGTAAAGGGGAACAATCACTTCCCGTATCTACTGGTTACAGTCCTGTTGATGCAGCCCCCTACACTGTTCACTGCCTTTTCTGTCAGGAATCAACTGCTGGCTTAGCCTCACTGCCCACCAGGATCCCAGCACCTTCTCTGTAGGGAAGCTGCTCAGCCTGATAGGGGGCTCATCCAACTAGGAGTGCAGAACTTTGCACTTGTTCTTGTTTGATTTCATGGGGTTTCATGCTGGATCTTTACACTCTCTAGGTTCATTGCTCTGAAATGCATTGGCTGCAAACCCTGGTTTGGAGTCATCCACAAACTTAAAGAAGATATTTTGCAACTGCTCCTCTAGGTTACTGATAAAAATACCAAGCAGGAGAAGTCCTAGAAGAGTCTCCTGAGGAGATCTGAATTAATCTGGCTTCAGACTTCAACATAAACCATTTACCACTGCTCTTCTAATGTGATGATCTTCACCTGTTTGCTTGTCTTCCCACCCTGACACCTCTGTCCCAGCTTGGACACAGAGATGTTGCAGGACAGTGTACTGAATGGCTGTGTAGGGTAGATTATAGTCACTGCCCTTCCCTGATCCACAGATCTCTCTCTCTCTTCTGTGCAATAAGTATCATCCTTTTATTTTGTTAGAAAAGATTAAAAACCAGCAGTAAAAACTTCATCATCAAAAACAGAGTAGCCATAAGGAGGCATATATTCCATAAGCAGTGTCTGAGGTAGCTGGGCTTGGTTATCCTGGAGAAGACTTGGGGCAAACCTAACAGCAGGCTTCAAATATCTAGGGAGAGGTAATCAAGAGTATGAAGCCAGGCTCTTTATAGCAGCATATGGAGGAAGAATAAAATACTATTGACATAAATAGAAAGAAGAAATACTTTCACTAGATGTAAGGCAGGAGAGATGAACAGCAGAGCAGGTTGCCCAGAGAACCAAGCAGTCTCCCTCATGGGGGATTTTCAACTGGAAAAAGGTTGGGAAAAAAAAAAAATTGAGCAACCTGATCTGAAGTCATAACAGACCTTGGTTTGAGCAGGAGGTTGGAGTGGCAGTCTTGTAAAGCTCATTTCCAAGTAAAATTATTCAGTGATTATTTCACCTCATCCTTTAAAATAAACAAGCTTAACCACTTAAAGGTTTAAAAGCAACTATTTGGTAAAGTTTTCATTTACTGTTAGGCAGATCTGTGGTGAAAGAAAGCACAGACCCATATGTTACTAAAAATCATAGTTCTATCATGCACAGAAGCACCTGTGCTCTTCATTGAGCCTAGCCAAACAGTCTCAAAAGGAAAACAAATCTCAGAACACTTTCCTTCTACCAGTAAATTACTTAATCAGAAAAGAAGATAAAAAGAAAAAAAAAAAGTGATTGGCAAGAACAATATGGCCCAGTCAGCACACAGGTTGCCCAGGCTGTTCTGTAACATATAAAAAAAATGCCACATCAATGTGGCTTTTAAAAATTAACTTTCATATATGCCTTATTAGGAAAATATATTACCCACCTCCCCAGAGGTCCAATTGCCACAGTAAGATTTCCTCCAAGTGTAAGATTTCCTCCTTTGGCAAAAGCTTCTACTGCTCTTTCATGATTCAGTATTATCACTAAGTCTGAGACCTAAAAAATATCAAATAAAAGTACCACACTTTTTAAGAAGAAAGAACAGGAGATGATCTTCCTTTCTTGTACAGGATTTTTTTGAAACAGCTTTCATGACAAAGTTGATTCTTTTTCTGCAAGGTATTTTGAATGAAAAATCCTTTCAACTACTTTTTTAATCAAATTTGATTGATTTTTTTCAAAGTGCTGATATGGTCAGTGTGTGATAAACAAAAGCTATAAGAGAAACTCTATGTTGAGTCAAAATTCCTAATTGACATTTTCTTATTTTCCATGTCTTACACAATTATGAAGGCACATTTTCAGATGTGAATTCATTTGATCATTCAATAACTAAACTAAAGAAGGCAAGACAGAACTTACTAAACAAAAATTCCTGTCCAAAGAATAAAAAGCAAAAAGGATACAGGTCCTATTGATAAAACTTTATTTTCATGACAGCAGTTTTATATATCTCTGTGCATGTATATGAATTATTAATTAACTTTTTAAGACTTGAATATGAGATGTAGTCAGTTGCTTCAAGAACCTATTAAACCTAATAATTGAAGAGGTAGCAATATACCCAAGGACTACTGCACCTGATCTTTCATCTGATGGACTTGACTGAAAGCCAGGTTCAGAAAAAAACTTTTGACTTACCCCAAATTCCAAACAGTGACAGCAGGGAATACAAGAGGAAATACCAGATTATTTGCAAAACAAGGCTGGCCAAGAAGTATCACACACAGCATAAGAGAGGTCTTTGTTATTAGCCCCCTGGTAACCTCCACCCCATCCCAAACAAAAGATGGCTACAGGAGCAGTCTGTGAATCATCCAGGGATGGAGGGAGAACATCTGTTAGGATACTGCTTCCTCCTCTTACCCATTAAGAGGATGAATCCATTGTTAAAGAAAAGCAAATCCATAGTGAGAAAGCCTTCAAGGAAAGCATTTATATAAATTTTAAAACTGGTCCTTAATTTGAAGTACCAAGTCACTGTGACTTCTGAAGTGTGATCTCCTTTTTTCAAAAAACATCCATAAGTATCACCACAACTATGTCAACTATAATCTCTCCTACAGGAATAAATTTCACCCAGTTTCGAAAACATCTAAGTGTATATAGGACTAGAAGAATGCTGAAATGGGACTCTAGGCTCCTAAGTCACTCAGGTACTTCTGAGTAACATATATTTTCTAGAAGAAATAAAAAAGATTGTGTTATAATAACGTCAGCAAGGAAACAGCATTTTGTAAGCTAACTAAAATTTCAATAGAATGGCACAGTATTACTCAGAGAAAAACTCCTCTCATAAGTAGCTTCTGTATTGCAATTATTTGATTCAGTATCAATAGGAAATGTCTACATTATCTAAAATATCAGGTGGGGATATTAAAAGAAAATTTTTCATAGATTAATTAAAACACATGAAGAGGCTTAAAAAGAAAGAAAAAAACAAACAAACCCCACAACAAAACAAACTCTGGGGCTCAGTGAACACTTTGTAATGCATTCAGATCCTGTAGTCATGAAAACCAATGAAAATCCCTTACAAAAATTAATGATTTTGTATTCACATCATCATTTAAAAAGTGCATGCAATAATGCCTGAGATCACACAGTGAACAATGAGGAGAGAATGAAATATTGATCTATTGCTCTGTATGTGAGTGCTGGCTGACTGGCTGCCAGGACAGGGTGGCTGGCTAGCTGTAGATGTACTGGGGGCTGGCATGGATCACCCAGGTCATCCACACATGGATTCTCCTGAAGAGCAAATGGCCATTGCAAGAGATCTTGTTGGCAGTGTATTGTTACTCTGATTTTCTTTGGGAATCAGCAGAACAAAAGCTAAGCAAAGAGAAGGATGAGTCTGCAAGCTAGTGTGGGGAAGCAGAGAAAAGATGAAAACATCTAAGTGTGAAGGAGCTGTGAGGAAGAAGAAATGGGAAGCAGAGGCAGAGCGCTGTTAGGGCTCAGCTCACCAGGGTTTCTCTGAATGTGAGGGGAGTCCTTTACTTAAGCATTTCTGCTGGATGGAACTGACTCCTTTTCTGTAGTATTCCTTCAGGAGAGGTATCACTGGTTCTTTCAGACTGAAGGGTCATGTCAGTAACCACAAGTGTGAGTGGGAAATGTGTGAAATACAGTAACATTAAGGGGACTCCATTTACTTCAGTTCTTTACACTGATTCTTGCCAGATGGAGTCCCTGTACCCTTTAGCAAAGCATTTGACACACTATTAAGTATAGGATGCTTTTTCAATTAACTTCAATTGTCTTATATGGGGACACTGACAGGAAGCTCTCTGTAAGTGAAAAATTCAGTCTGCTAGAAGTGAGAAATCAAGGAAATTAGTGTCATGTCAATTTTTTTCATCTAAATGTCTTCTAACAATTTGACTGATGGAATCAAAACCCCTCTTTTGTATGTCTTGCATAAATGGATTTCATAATAATATTTTTGTACATAGAAATAGATTCTACTATCTCACTAACATTTAGATCTTTGCAAATGTATTTTAATTTCTTGCAAAAAAAGTTACCAACAAGTATTTCAAATACAAAACCATACCTCAATTCCAATTTCAAATCCACCACCAAGACCAGCAATTCCTATTGCAGAGGGAGCAGACCAGGCTGTTGTGCAAAACAAGATAAATTTATGGAATTTTAACCATATATTACAAGTACTCACTTCATTATTACAGTTAAAAATGCTAACAAATTCTCTATTTAAAACTATGTTCAAAACCACTACAATAGAATCATAATGCTTTATCCTACAGGAAAGGATTTAAGAAATACAAACCCTTACAATCTAAACAATTCCTTGTTAAAAATTATTTATCATATACTTCTTCATAATCAGATATAATAAATTTTTCTAATGAATTTTATACTATGTACTTTTATATTTCATTATTTTCCACAAAGATACTGAAAGATTTACACTTGGTCAAACAAAGGTACAAAGATTTGAAAACAGCTTTCACACCAAACACTGTCACACCTGTCACCTACTTGCCTGACTCATCACACATCTCCTGTTTTATGCTGTGAAAAGAAGAATGAAAAAATATATTTTTATCTTTTTAAATTAACTTCTCATGAAGTACAAAAGGAAAATACCCACTTACTTCCATTAGGAAGACGAGCTAATACAATTCCACTTCCACCTCGAGCGGTCACCAAAAATCCAGCTTTGATAACAGACAAAACTGCAAGGCCTTTGGCTTTAGCTATTACATGAGCTGAAACAGCAAAATCATTTATTCAAAATAGAGAGAAGTTCTAAGAGAAGGGTAAAACAAAACTCAATATTTAACAAATATGAACACAAAAGTCAAATAATCAAATCAAAAGCTGAAAGAAAACTGCAAAAAAGTTGAACTAATAATGACACCCACCACAATGAACAGCAAACCCAGCTGCAGGTCACATAGCCTGTGACAATCTCTACACTGTCACAACTGCTCCGCCTGTCCTGATTAGCTTGCACAGAATTAGTTTGTTTAGTGCCACACACTTTGTGTGTGAGTACCCTTGGCAAGACAAACAGAAAACAGGCAGTGAATAGCTAACAACCATGTCTCCACAAATTTTTGGAGGAGTCCAAATTTAAATCACACCAACACAGAGCAGCCTAACAAGCTTGTATCATTAGACAGTGTTAGTGGCAAATACCAATATGTCATCATCCTGCAAATCTTAATGCAGACCTTCCAGAACATAAAAGTTAAGGATTTAAAACCACAACCAGCAATACCAGGTGGAGGAAGACACTAGGAGAAACACAGAGTAACAACTGCAAAAATAAGGAGGACAGCAGCAAATAAGAGTGCTGAACCAAAAGGAAAATCACCCTGATTTTTTTGCTTCAACTTATTTTCACCTAGCTAATTCCAATCAAAACAGATATTCAAGAGCTAGAGCTCCTAGACCAGGTTCTCTCTTAAGATCATACACACGTTCTTAAGAACATACACAAATGTTCTTAAAAACATTTACAGGGTTGAGCATGACACAGTCCATCCATCCCGGGGGAAACCTTCCAGTGCTGGTACCTTGTAGCAGTAAGCATTCAAAAGATCTCTCCCAGTAAGTAAACACTGCCAAGAATATAGCAAACTGAAACCCTTCACTTCCAAAATATTTTCAAAGAAGTTATGGCACCCAAAATTTTCATTAATCTCTAAGTCGTGGTCAGTGGAAACAGAGGGAATTGGTAAAGACAGCATGACTACAACACAGGGAGTGCTGATGGTTTTAGCTGAAACAAAGCATTTTATTTACTCACGTGGTATGATTTTATCTGGTCCATTTCTGGAAGTTATTTCTGTAAATTCTCGTAATATTTTAGCTGCCTTTTTAGCTTCTGACTTCAGGTTGGAAGGTATAGGGTTGTTCACTGTAAAACATGAAATAAATAAATTATGGTCAATTTAGGATATCTCATATGAAAAAAACCAGTATCATTTGTATGGGAAAAGTAGTTCTTTACAAATAAAGAGTAAATCAAATCTAACAGAACATGTGAATATAAGAAGTCATTTCTGCATCAGTTCCACATTTTGTTTCTGACAATTTCAACTGAAGACTCCACTTAATAAAACACACAAGCCTGATTCTTTTATGTAATCTCTTTCTCTTTCACATGTTCAGAATCCACACTAGTCACAGCAAGGGTGTTTGAGACACATCCTTTGCTGTTCCTGTCACCATTTATTTATAGATTTACTGCACACAAATTTGTCTAAAGCCTTTTCAATCTGCTGATACTCTGCTATTGGAATTCCTGCAGCAGCAGTTTACCTCCTACTTAAAGAAATACATGCTCTATTTTAAATCAATCTGCTAGTTACAGTGAATGCCTGCTAGTTCAAGTATTACAAGTTCTGGTGAATACCTAATGCATTCAACTTACCTATCACCTTCATGCTTTTACACATGGTCAAAGCCCCCAGCCTTCTCCACTCTTTCAGGAGTCTCAACCTTAGTCTCTCCTCAGGTAGTTGCTCCACCCCTGATCATTCTAACTGCTGTTCTCTATATCACTGTCAACTCTGCTGTCCTTCAAACAGCAGAACAGGCAACTGCTGACTCAAGAACCCTAAAAGTTTCATACCTCTTCAGGACACTTCTCTTACAGAGCTAAACATGTGGCATGTTCTGAAAGTGAACAAAATTCAGTTCCAGACCAAGAAATTTCCTTTGGAGATCTACCTCCTGTTGAAGGTCTTACCAGTATTTTCTTTCCAATGTGATCTAACATAAGCCCCTCATGTATTTCAACTGAGGAAAAAGCACAGATTAGAGATAAATTATGTGTACTTTATAAAGCTGCAGAGTACTGTAGCAAACACACAAAATCTTGAAATCTACCCTCCAAACGGACAAGACCATAAAGTCTACAGAAGTGTGTTTATTCCATTTTGATCTACTAGATCTGTTGTCACTAGTCAATGACTACACAGAATCAAGTATTATAAATTACTAATATTCTGCAGCATGATAAATACCATTATATGTAGGAATAGTAATGTTTCACCTGTCGATACGCAAAAAGAAGCCTTAGTGCAGTTAAAGAGATAATAGTTAGTCTTGATTGTTATATCTACTAAAATCCCTCAGTTACCTAAATTATTCTTGTTTTCCTGTCTGAAGATAACACTATTTCCAAATCTAGCAGAACCAAACCATACAACTAACACATAAATATATTGCAGAAGAAAGATGCATCTAGTCTCACATCACATCTCTGAAAAAATTAGCACCAGCATTCCCATAAAATTCTACTGTTCCTAAATTCACAAACATCTAAAAAATACTGTGCTTAGAGAAACAACATTCAGTCAAAAGTGGATTTTTTTAATTGGCATTCCCTGAACATTCATTCACCTCTTCACTCTGGACAACATTCCCACCTAAAACCAAGAAAGTGAGGACTAAATACATTTTAAGGCTACATCAATGAAGCTTAGAGAGCAATTCAGCTCAGACCTAGTGAAGAGCATAGCAGCATAGCCAGGATTCTGTCCCAGCTCCCTTGGCTAGACTATG
This sequence comes from Passer domesticus, assembly GCF_036417665.1. NCBI lineage: Eukaryota > Metazoa > Chordata > Aves > Passeriformes > Passeridae > Passer > Passer domesticus. Next base: position 20,277,401 of record NC_087476.1, on the reverse strand, counting down.
ATACACCTCCATTTTTCAAAGAGAATATTCCTCTGGTATGTTCTCCAGGCAAAAAGGAAGATTCCAAGAACAAGAGAGATTTTGAAAGCTGAATGTCTGGATTAGCTCCCCAGAGGCAGCTTGAAGGAACAATTTGTTTTGGTGAAAATGTAGCAGGTACAACCTTGGAGAGTTTGAAGTTACATCAGCCATCAGAAGGCTGTGCAGAAATATCAGCCCCTCTGGGAACAAAAGGAAATGTATAGAATGTGACAGACTCTAAACCATACTGCAGTTATCAGAGTAGAAATATTAATTCTATCTCCTAATAATCCCTTCTCTTTTCAGAAAATTAAGACAATAGTCAAGACCCTAAGTGTGAGGGGATAGGAGAAGGTGAAGCTCTAAGGGCTCAGGATATTCTGAAAAGTTCTTGGCATGTTAATTTTCTCTGACTGTTACAGTACTAAAATTGTCAAACTGCTTCAGGAGTTTTGAACATGCATTTCTTCTGGGTTGGAAGGCTATGTAGCCAGGCTGGAACCTGGCTACATAGCAAGGAGAGGCCAGTGTAGCTCAAATAAAACATGACTCACAATTGCTTTTGGTAGTTTAACAAACTGGGGTGATGCAAGTGTCTCCTTTATTTCTGTTGTTTGTACTTCACACTGCATTTTCAAGGTCAGAGGGCAAACATGATCAGCATGTTGTAAGAGAAAAATAAGATTTCTGCTTCTGTATGAAGGCAGTTCCAGAAAGCAACACCATTGTGCTCAAGAAGGCACAAAGAATAAACCTAGCATATTATAATTTGTAACTAATAATTAACATTGTAATACACAGTGCATGTTCATTTGCAAAATCAGGTGACCACTTATATATGTAGGTTTTCACTTAAGATACTTTGCAAGTCTTGAGTTTGGGAAGGGTTACCTATCCAGTCTACCCAGAACACACATTTCATGGTACTTAATTTTTCACATGGCTCAGTAAGATTAGACTGTGGTAAAATGGACATTTATGTGCCTGACCATGCAGGACTTCTAGCAAAGTGATCAAGATAATGAAAAGAAGACCTGTACACTGGAGATAAAAAATACTGGTGAGTTAAAAAACATTACTGATCAAAAGTAAGCATTATCCAGCTCCTAAATGAGAGAAATAAAATAAACTTCTGTGCTCTTCTCAAACTCTTCTTCCTTGTTTACCCATGCATTCCTTCCCGCCCTTTGCTTCTCTTTGGCTAATCTCAGAATTTGGAAAAACATCTCCAATTATTCTTCCTACTACTAGAAAAGAAAAAAAAAAGCAGCTCATATTTCATACAGATTAGAAGAGAAATTCCTTAGCAAAATCCATTGAGAAAATTAGGTGTTTTCAGACCTGAAAGTCTGCAAACAGGAATAATAGAGTCGGAAAAAACATAAAACCAGAATACAGTTTTGTAAGCATTTTCAGATTTCAGATTCAGAATTGCTTCAGAAAGATTTGATAGCTATCAGAAAACACTATGTGCATGCCACTGTGCACATAGGAGGTACTATTTAATTGAAGACAATTTGAAGCTGAACTTGAGGAGTCAGCAAAAGTAACAGTTACTACCTCACTGTTCCTTCACCTCTCTGAGCAACCTGCTCTTGTCAAGTGTTCCTGCTTATTGCAGGAAGGGTTGGATTAGATGCCCTTTTTCATTTCAGCTCCAAACCATTCTATGACTTTCCTGCACTATGATTCCAAAAACTGTATTTTAAAATACAAATTTTGCACAGAAAAATAGCATTAGTTAAGCAAATTAAAAACTAGATATTTCCACGCCAACCTTTCTAAAAGGGTTTTTTGGGGCTTATCCCCATTTTTTTTGATTTGTTTTGTTTTTTGATTGGTTTTGTTTGATTTTTTGGGTGTTTGTTTTTGGGGGTTTTTTTGTGCCACATGGTATGGGGTACCTTTATCACCAGGGAATGGAGAAACTGGAGAGACATTCATCCAGCTGTACTCTACAACAGCAAGCACAGGAAAGCTTAACTTCCAATCCTCAAAAGATCAGAAACTTCATTTTCTCCCTGTATCACTTATTTCCTACATCATTATTTCTTCTGCATTCCTTGGGTAGCTATTTCTTCTGCATTCTTTAGGTAGTCACAGGAATTCACTCCATTATCCCTTACTTTTTCCCTTCCTGTCACAGACTAAAGTAATGCAGGATTATTTTTCTGACTAAGACAAGCAGGTGGATTTGACAACAGCATTCTGCCAGTTACTTTGCATGTGGCCAGACTTGTGCACTTTCAGAAGCTATGAAATGGGTGATATTTCTACAGCACAAGAGAAGTACAGAAGGAGGAAAAAAGGGAAGAAAAAAATAAAGTGGTTGAACATGCTACCAACTGAAGAGTTTAAAGCTATACCTTGTAGAGAAAGGTGGCAAGTAAGATTTAAACTTAGACAGTAGCAAGTATGAAAATTAAAGTGACATTAACTGGCAAGCAAAAATTGCACAGAGAGGATTTAACAACAGGCAGGATGAATAAGCCACCTGATTAAGCACTTGCATGCTGCAAACCAACACAGTTACTCAAAGTGGTAACCATATGATTCCTTCCCCAGTGGCTCACTTTGAGTTCCTTTATTTACTTCCATAATGTTATCTAGATACTAAAGATCTGGCAGGATGCCTATAGGAGCCTTGAGGAACAGATGACCTGTTTAAAAAAAAAACAAAAAAAACCAACAAACCCAAACAAATCCACACCCTGACCTCAATTATGTATAATATGATGCCTGATAATGCCTGGCTGGACTCCCATTTTGGTGAATGCTAGAACCACAGCAGAAGAAATATAGTTTTTATCACTGAGGAAAGGGGGAAGCTTGGCTCTCCCTCTTGGGCTATGCCACACTCAGGATTTTGTCAACAGAGTTCAGGATTATGTAAGGACAGAGTCAACAATCAACACTAACAAGGCAGTTTAATGATTTGATATAAAGTGTATATACAGTATGGCTGAGGCCTGACTCTTAACATTTAATTTTAGATCAATTTCATAAAACTTTGTCCAAAGGCAAAATAAAAAAACCCTAGTACATAAAAAAATAGCACAAATATGTCAGACAATTCAAAACTATTCACTTTAAAAAAAAAGGACACAGAGGTTTGCACTGTGGTGCAGAGGTGGCATCTGTCCCAAAATACAACAGAAATAAAAAAAATATTAGAGTGAAGGCAGAGGAGTAAATTCTTACTTCTATTTATTTTAATCACTCTGTAAACAGACCAAATTGTAAGTGGGATTTCTGCGAGCTCACAAATTATTCCAGCTTCTGTTCATCTATCAACTTATCCTCTTCTCCCTCAAGCTTGCCTTAGGATTTAGTTTGTAAAATTAGTTCCTTAGAAATTCATTTAATATCACAAGTCTATTGAAAAAATCATATAGACACATCTGCTTTTTAACAAAAATACTGTATGAAATATTCAGACATAAGCAGAATTTCCGTGTTCCGTTTACCCCATCAATAGCATACGCAATAACCCTGTAGCACTGTCTTCACTATTAGCTTTTAAGTATGCATATCTAATTGTCTGTTTGGTATTCAAGCACTGCTCAGGAAAGAGGCAACCAGGAGCAATAAGACAATAATATCTATCAGGAGGATACACTGACTGATGGATTTGGAATGCCGTGACCAGCGAATGCTCAGCTGGGAGCAAGCTTCATTTGCACTCCTGCTTGTTGTTGAAAGGAGAAGATATTGAGCATATGTGAGTCAGCAACACAAACCCCATGGGGGAATATCACACCAAAATTGATTAACTGCTTAATTTGTAAGCTGATGAGGCAAGTGCGTCAGCCTCTAATTTACATTCTGACTAACAGTAATAATTTTCTGGCTGAACATTTGGTGAAATTATCTGAGCAAGGTGCATTAAAGAATAAATAAAGCCTTTTTACTTAAAAGCTATAACTAATTCTGATACAATCAAAATTATGCTGAATATGAACAGATGAAATAAAGCCTAGTGGCATTACGAGAACCCAAACATCCAAGGTACAGTTTCAAAGAACAGATGACAAAGGGGAGACAAAGATTCACATGCAGATTTCACACATATGTTGCCCATGTATGTTTGAGCTTTGAAGTATTTGGTGAAAAGTGGTTTTGTGGGGTTTTTTGGCTACAAAAAGAAGAAAAACAATGACAAATACCTCTATGAGCGCCATTCAGTGTTTGCTTTCACCTCACTAAAAAATACAGAAATAGCACAAGAATACATTAAGGCATAGCTGATTTGCAAATACCCATGGTTACATCAGGAACATCAATGCTAAAAGGCTTATAGGAACAGAGAACATTCAAAATCATGTACATTCATAAACATGAAAATTCGCATAGTCAAGACAAGTTAAAGAACAACATTTTAATGGGAAGGAGAAACCTGAAAAACAAGACTGTGCAGCACTGGAAAAGGGCCTAAACAAGAAATTTCAATTTGGCACTACAATTAAAGAGATTAATGCAATTTTGGTTCCACAAATGTGTAACAACATGATACTGTGGTAGCCACCTCCAGCCTTGGGATTCATCTGGTACTTGGAATTCCTCAAACAGCATGCCAGATGTGCTTCGTAAGCATTTGCCCAGCCCAAGAAAATGTGATGCAATACAGAGATGTGCATGATGAGCGGCAGCCTCTGCTAAACATGCCTCTGTGAGTCTCTCTCCATTTATGATCTCCAACACCTGAAGCCAGTGATTGAAAGCAAAGAATCCAGGTTAATGAAATATCAAGAAAAGATCTGTAGAGTTTAAGGAAATTTAAGTAGTTTAAGTAGCAGAATAAGTTGAAAAGGAACCTACAGGAAAAGGCTGTTAAAAAATAAAGGTAATAATGACCCTCTTTAGTTGAAATCCAGCAGACTACTATTGTCAGAGCCTGAGCTCCTTACTCCTGGTTTGGTACCAACAACAACAAGCAGATACTGTTTCCTCCAGATTCCAAGGACCATGAACAAGGAAAGGCTCAGAATGTACACTTTGAACATCCACTTATGGTATAGGCAAGGAGTCTATGGAAGCAGTAGCAGGGAATGGGAAAGCATTACTGACACAATGGGCAAGGTTGTACAATTCTGACATACACATCTGGAGAACACCAAGGGAGACAGGAGTGTAAGGCAATGGAAGCAGTGCTGAAAAGTAAAAAACAGGGTCTCTACAGTGAAGTTTTGCACTATGCTCATATATTTCTATGATGATCTTTATCACTTGGTTTCCTGAAGTTTTACCAGCTTACATGCTTCACTGCTCATCAACAACACTGGTGTGAGAAATCATTGATCTGTCAGTGATCTGTCAGACAGTACGAGTTATGGCACGGTGCAAGTACTACAGGAAGCACTGGCCTTGCAGAGTGTCAGGTGAGCTGCACTGGAAGACTCTAATGTGTGCTTTCACAACCCTAATGGTTTTTATACTGTAAATAAATGTAACTACACTTTCCTCCTTCCCCACCCTGGATTACAAATTGTTTACTCGATGGCATTGCATTAAGCTGGCACTGGTAGTGGTGAGAGAGGCAGAACAAACCTGAAAGGTCTGCAGAACGTGCAGCTGACAGCATACAGAAATCAAGGAGTTGGAAGTGTTTTAAGGTTTACCTAAGACAGATAGAAATATATTCTGTCCAAACACTCTGGTGAGCGGAAGTAAAAGAAGTGCTTAAAAATAAAGCTGAAAATGAAAAAAAAACCACAACCCACTCGTACCCATGCTAAAACCAGCCTGTTTTTCCTTGTTTTACCTGCAATACCCTGCTAAAGTTAGCTGCTGACGACAGCCTGTGCCCAGGAAAAACCTCATGAGCATACTGAAGTTACAACTAAATTCAGCCTTCAAGAACTCAAATATGCAAAAGGAATGACACCTAACAGAAGATAGCACCTTCTCTAAAAGGAAAACAGCCCAACAAGTCTATATTTCAAAGAGAAGAATCTCACAGACACTGCTATCAATATAGAAAGCTGAGATATTTACAGTATTTTGAAGAACTTTTTGATGGAGTATAACATTATAATTAGAAATTATAATAATATTTGTGATTATATTTCCATAATTATATTTCCACAATTACATCTATTTATACATTTAAATCACAGCAATTTGTGTGGAGGGAGGAATAAAAATGCCATTAATACTTCCGAAAACCTTTACGTAAACTTGCATTACATCTGTATGTGGTTACTGCAAGACAGCTAAGCCAGACAAGAAGAAGTAACACAGTCATCTGGGTTTGGATTTTGGCATGCAAACACACAGTATGAAATCAACCCAAAATACAAAGAATCACAAGTCTTTACTGGGAAAATAACCATTTCAAACACAGGAGGCCTTTCACTGATAGAAATGAAGCAATGGAGACAGATGAGCAGATTTCCTTTTTTTCTCATCTCTAGAAGACTGTAGATTTGAGTTTCTGGGGTTTTGTGTATGTGTGTTCTAGGAAGTTTTTTAAAAATATATTACTATGAGTTACGAAAATTAAAATACTCAGTTGTAAGTCTAAACCTGGAGAGGCAAGCTGCCTCACCCAGCCTGCATGGGCACTATGCACCATTAGCTAGTACTCTCAGAGGAGCAACTCTTCACAGCCTTTATGGGAGAGTCACTGAATGGTTTCTGTTGGAAGGGACCTGAAAGATCATACAGCCCCCTGTAACAGGCAAGGACACCTTCTCCTAGACCAGGCTGCTCGAAGTCCCACCCAATGTGGCCATGAACGAGGCATCCACAACTCCTCTGGGCAACCTGTTCCCAGTGCCTCACCACCCTCACAGTAAGGAATGTATTCCTAACGTCTAATCTTCCCTCTTTTCATTTAAAATTGCTACGCCTTCCTTGTTCAGTCACCATCTGTCTGTGTAAAAAGACCTTTTAGGCATCACCTCTCTCCCTGGAGGTGTCCTTCAAGCTGAACAAACCCAGCTTTCTCAGCCTGGCTCTACAGGAGAGGGGCTTCATCTCTTTGATCATCTCTGTTGCCCTTCTCTGAATTTGCTCCAACAGGTCCACATTTGCCTCGTGCTAAGAACTCCAGAGCTGGAAGCAGCACTGTACGGGGGGTCTCATGAGAGCAGAGTAGAGGGGGAGAATCCCGTCCCTTGCCCTGCTGCCCATGCTGCTTTGGATGCAGCCCAGGGTGCAGCCGGGTTTTCTGGACTGCAGGGGCACACTGCCACATTGCCAACTCATGTCCAGCATTGGTCTGCCATAACCTCCAAGTCCTTCTCAGCAGTGCTGCTCTCAGTGAGTTCCTCTCCCAGCCTGTTCCAATGCTTGACAATCCCTGTATCTGGGATTGCCTTGACCCAGGTGCAGCACCTTGTACTTGGACTTGTTGAACTTCATGATGCTCTCATGTACCACTTCTCCAGCTTGTCAAGGTCCCTCTTGATGGCATCCTGTCCTTCTGCTGTATCAATGGCACTGCTCAGCTTTGTGTCATCAGCAAAAACTTGCTGAGGATAAACACTGAATGTATGTTTAAGGCTTTCTGCCATGACTTTTTTAAAGCAGTAAGTAAACTTCAAGGTCAAGTTTTTAGGCTGTTGTCCTCTAAGCACAGGTATTTTGTAAACTCAGGCTTACAGAGATATAAATTGAGATGTTAGATGATGACCTTTTGGAAAGCAAAGCAAAATTCATTTGAAATGCAATAATTATATAAAAATAACACATCCAAAATAAGCTTAGTCTTTGCACAGGCTACCTGATATAAATTATATGGTATGAAATGTGATAAAAGTAATAATCCTTGTGAGCTGTATCAGTGTCACTATTGTCATGTATAGTGTCCAAAAGCATAAAAGATTTTTGGTCAGCTCTAGTGTTTACAACCTGCCTTTTCAAATCTTGCAAGAAATTATGTATGCACTTCTAGATCATGGGAGCTCAATATTTTTCACATGAAATATTCATTTTTTTAATAGTAAAATAATCCTACAACACGTAAAAAACCCATACCCCATTTCATCATAGCATAATTTTTATAACTTTTCTTCAGTGAGAGGAAAGAACTTCATTAATTCAAACACAAAGTTGATCACTTTGTAACTTTATGTGGTATGAGACCTCAGTCTCATATTGAATTAACTGTTTCCTTGAGAAAAGTCAAGGAAAAAAAGCCCTGTAACATTCTCCTGCCTTATCAAAAGCATTTGATGAGTTGGGTTCCCAGCAGTTTTTGTACTGAAGTCAGCTTGGAGAAAATGCTAATTAGGGATGTAGAATTTCCTCTCATCTCCTATTCTGATGAAAGCTGAAATATATGAGGGTAAAATGAGAGTGACAAAGCTGAAAAATGTACTTTACAGAAAAATGTGTTTCTCTTGTAGATGCAAGATGTTTCAACTAGGTGATGTTCCTTATTTCTAAGGAACTGCGGCATGTGAAGAGAGTTGAGACCTGCCTGAGGCACAGAGGATTTGTTCCAAAAGTGACTTTAGACATCTGTCCAGCTGCATAGGAGGCAGAGCAGTGGAATACCTGTAGCTAAAAGTCTTCAAAAATACTTGCAACTTTTAGCAATTGCAATACTAAAATCCCAAGCCCACAGTTCTACAACCAAGTTGTAGCCTTTGCACTGGAAGAAAGGATAAACACAAGTGGCATTTCCATTTGTGCAAAAAGAATCATAAAACATCATTTTCAAGAATACAGACGACAGTGATGTGCTCCAAATCATGCACAAAAGGCAGAGTTGTGCTGGGGGTTGTCTGAGACTCATGTGTGAACTCTAGCAAGAATTTGTACTACAAGAATTGCAGGCTTTGGCTCAAAACATGCCACCACACCTATCCAGCCCACACCCATGCCCCAGGATGCTGTCCACTTGAAACCCTTTAGCAAGTCTTTCATATACATTTATCATAATATGTTGGATGTGTAAACAATTGGCACCAAAGAGGTCCTACCCAACAAGTAAGATAAGCAGCATGACTGAAGCTAAGTCAGAGCTACAAATTCAGTTCCACCTTGTGTCATCTTAATACAGGAGTTGGTATGATATGTGAAATTTAGACAGTGGGGTAAGGGGAAAATCCCAAAGGAAATCTTAATTTTGACTTGTTAACTGTATTTCAATAATTAAGAATAAACTTCAGGGCAACCCAAGCATATTAACATTATTACCCTTTGCAAATGAAAGTTCTAACTAAAACAAGGCTGTTTTTGTACAAAAATCCCAAACAAACATCTTGTTTATCTTCTCACCAAGGCCAGAAGTACAGAGAGAATAAAAATGTAATATGAAACCCAGATGTGCAGTACACATAGCCCTCTATGCTACCATGAAAAAATATTAACTGCCTAAACAAAATACAGATTCTGCTTACTTCCCAATGACAATACTTAACACTTCTGTCAAGAAAACTGTTACCATCATTCTGATTGTCATTTCCACACTTCACAGATGTCCCAATTCACTATGTGTGTGAATCAAATCTAAGAAGTCACCAATTCCCACAACTAATTAATTCCTACAATTAAACACACAAGAAATATTTATTCAAGCTAAAACAAATAAACTTTTAAAAAGTGAAGATACTTGATATTCATTAATCAAGAATTAGAAGAACTCTAGTTTTTCCTAAGTTCTTAAATTATCTTCTTCACAAGAGCGTTTCTCCTTCACTAAGTCATACAAGTTATCCTTCATAACAGCCCTGCATTAGAGGCTCTTTTACAACAATGCAAGAACTGCTTCAAAAGCCCCCAAAACATGGACAGCTTATTACACCAGAAAGAGTAATTTTTAATGGTGAGAAACCATGGACAACACTGAATTCTGCCACAGTCCATTTCAAAGGCATGAAGTAGCCATTAGCTGAAGAAGACAAAAATTGTGTCTCTCTTCCACTGCTGCAGGCTGAAAATGAGAGAATCATTTAGGCTGGAAAACACCTCTGAGGTCATCAAGTCCAACCTCTGACCAAACACCACTGTGTCAGCTAGACCACAGCCATAAGTGTCACGTCCAGTTTTTCCCTGAACACCTTCAGGGATGGTGACTCCACCACCTCCTTGGGCAGCCTGTTCCAATGCTTGACAATCCCTTCAATTAACACTGGAATAACACTTAAGGATCCTCCCCAGTTCCCTCCCAAAGACAGGGAAACATGAAAGACTTGGCCTCAAAATTACAGCTAGGCATGTGCCTACATGTGACATGCAAGCTACAAACAGGGGGTTTTATAGGAACTCCAGGACGGCCTTTCAAAGCACTCGCTTCTACACAGAGCCTCACCCTGCCCAACCCACAAACACAGGAACGGGGCTGGAGGGGGAAATCCGCTTCCAGTGTCGACACCACAAAGGTTGCATGTGACAGAAAGCAGGACTGAAGGCACTCTGCCTGCTCAGCTACAGTATGGCAGAGCCACACGTGAGAATGCCACAAGTGACTCAGCCCACCCTCCTTTGCCAAGGCCACGTCTGACAAGTGGGAAGAGCCCTGGCCCCGGTCTGGTTCCACCTCACACCCCAGCACCTGAGAGCTGGCCCGACAACAGCGGGATGCTGCAGGCACCGGGGACAAAAACCACGCTGTTGATTACCAATCCCTTCCACTGCAAAGTCAAACAACTAGAACATTTTTAAAAAGTGGCTGTACAACCGTATTTACAAAAGAAGCAGCGTATGCAGGATAGCATTTCAAGCTGCACAAAAGGAAATGTGCAGTTTGCTCCATTCCGCAGCAAACGTTATATAAGCTCTTCAGCTTTCATTTGCAAGTCACAGATCTGACACAAAATTAAGAATCTGGCATTTTTTATTTAACCTTCAAACTGCTGCATTTTGACCAGAAGACCAGCCAAGCAAGTCTTTAAAAAGCAGCAGAGGAATCCAGTCCTGGCCACACCCTGCCGTGCTGGGGCTGCGTCTCCTGGTGTTACAAAACCCAGCCAGGTACACAGATCCAGCGTACGAGATAGCCCAGCAGAAAAAATTGAAATAAATACGTACAAAAGTTTAAAAATTTATATACTTTAAAAAAATAAATAAAATGTAAAAATAGATGTGCATATACATATGTCTTACAATGCATAGTAGGTAAATATAACCTGTCTATATTACACAGAAATAAAATGCAACTGAATAAACCAAAAACCAGACACTGGAGCTGCCCTGGAAAGCGAAGCGCCCCTGTGCTCAATTTCCCCAGCAGCCTGGCGAGGCCAAAGCCGCATTCGACGCTTCTTAGATTTTAACGTGGAAGACGCAGCACATGCCGCGACCCCGGCTGACGAGGGGCTGCGGTGTGCCAGCGCAGCCCGGCCCGCCCGCACGAGCCTTCGCTCCGCCCGCGGGGTGCGGGGGCGGCTGCGAGCCCGCCGCGGCTGCTGCGCTGCGGAGCCCACCGGGCCCGGGACCCTCGCTCCTGCCCCCGCGGGATACTCACTCCTGCCCGGGCCGGGGCTGCCCCGCTCCCCCTCGCTTCCTCTCCTCCTGCCGCCGCCGCCGCCGCAGCCTCACTGGGCGGCGCACGGGCGGCCCCGCCGAGCCGCGCACCTGCCGCAGGTGAGGCGGGCGGGGCAGGGGCGATTGCGAAGCGCCCGCTCCCCTTCCCGGCAGCGGCCCCTCGGCGGCACCGGCGCTGCCCGGTTCTGTTCCGTCCCGTCCCTCCCTTCCCGCTGTCCCGGGCACGTTCCATACTTCGCTCCTTTTTCCCCCCCTCAAAACAGGCAAGTCCCACAGGCGCCTATACAGCCGGTGCCGTAAAGTGAGGCGCGGGCGGTGCGACAGCCGCGAGGTCCTCTGGGCGAAGATGGCGGCGGGGGAAGGGAAGTCGGTGCTGTTCGTGTGCCTGGGTGAGCGGGCCGGGCGCGGCCGCCCCCGCCCCGCCCCGCCGCTCCTCGGCCCGGGGCACCGGCGGGGGGGCGGCAGCGCGGTGAGGCGAGGGTCGGGAGCGGGGGGAGTGCGGCACCCGCCGCGGTTTGCCGTGTCGGGGAGGGCCGGAGCAGGGCCAGGAAGGGAGGCAGCAGGCGGAGTACACCGGCGCCCGTTGTGCGATAGGAACCACGAGGAAGGGCTGAGCTTTTGAGGGCGGCAGAGCACCCGCACAGGCTGCCCGGGGTGTCCGGGAGTCTCCCCCTAGAGATGTTCCAAAGGCAGCCGGACGCGTTCCTGGGTAACCCGCTCTAGGTGACCCTGCCCCGACAGCGGCATTGGACTCGATAATGAATGTCCAGAGGTGCCTTCCAGCCCTAACAGATCTGTGATTCTGTGAAAACAGTAGGAAGTAGTGAAGGAAGTGAAATGCAGCCTTGGAACAGCTTTCTGAGATGGGTTGTGCAGCGTTTGGCTTCTGGAACAGCGGGAAGGGAACAGGGAGCCTGCCCCCAGGCTTGCTGTTGGGAGCAGCTGGTGTGGGAAAGGGAAAGAAAACCACAACAAGAACCACTGAAGTTAATGTAAGAACTGCCCTAAAGAGAGGGAAAGAAGGGTAGGACTTTAAGTAAAAAAAAAAATAACTTGGTGGGGGTTAATCTGTTATGGTCTAATAATGAAATTATTGATCTGGTATGAGAATGAGTGAAAAGAATAAGACTTTTTTGAAAGTTTACCAAAAGTAATAGAAAACTTTCTTTAACTGATATATTATATGGTTAAGTTGTAAATCTATTCATGCAAAGTCCCAGAAAACAGAAGTGTAGATGGGATCAGAAATCACCTGAAGGCTTTTCTGGAGTTTAGGAAAATCAGTTACTGGCAAACAAGACAATGACAAGCAGCAAATAGCTAACCTGACTGCACAGATTACAGAGCCGTGCCCCATTTTGTACTTGCCTTCTCTAAACTTCTGCTTTCCTCAGGCACGAGAAGCTGGATGGCTCTGTGCTCTGTCTGGGAGGGCTGTTAGCATGATCTCATCCCTAGCCCATACAGTGTTACCTCTGAACCCCTGGCTGTTTGCCAGGTTTGTTGCAAAACCGTTAGTTCATGTTTGGGCTTCTCCCTATCTGCTTTTTTTGTTGTTGTAATAGGAGACATGCAGATTAGTTGAATAGCAAAATAAGAGTTTAGTTTTCTGAAATATGTTCTGATGTTTACCTTTGAGTAAAATCAACCCCGAATAATAATCCAGGGAAAACATCCTTATGTGAGGGATTATCAGTTGTTGTGTGTTTAGAAGCTAGTGATCTATACAGATGTTTTTGTATTAAAAAATCTTAATTAATAAGAATTCTCCTTCCCAAACATGATGTTCTAAAGACAGTGGTAATTGCCATCCCTGTGTGCTGAAGGGTGAGCCAGTGGGGAAGGAGACTGGGCTGGCTAAACAGGGAGTTCTGGCTGGAACTGAAGGAAGAAAGGAGAGATTGTGACCTTTGGAAGAAGGGGCAGGCAACTCAGGAGGGCTGAAGGATGTCATGAAGTTACACGGGGAGAAAAATTAGATGGTCAAAACCCAGCTACAACTTAAAGTGTTTACTGCCATAAAAGAAAATATTTCTATAAATACATCAGCAGCAAAAGGAGGGCTAAGTAGAATCTCCATCTTTATTGGATGGAGGAGGAAACAGTAACAAAGGATGAGGAAAAGGCTGAGGTGTTTAATGCCTTCTTTGCCTCAGTCTTGAGCACTCACACCAGTTTGTCTCTGTGTACCAGCTCCCTGAGCTGGAAAACGGGCATGGGGAGTAGTGTCACAGATTGACAGACTAGAGCACAGATTCACTAAGGTTGGGAAAGACTTCCACGATCATCAAGTTCAACCTTTGGCCAAACACCAATCTGTCAACTAAAGCAAGTTGGTTCTTGAGCACTTCAGGGACAAAGACTCCCTCACCCTGCTGGGCAGCTCCTTTCAATTCTTAACCACCCTTTCAGTGAAAAATTCCCTCCTGCTGTCCAACCTGAACCTCCCCTGGTGCAGCTTGAGTCTGTTTCCTCTTCTGAAGCCTGGGAGCAGACCAACTCCTGCCTGTGCACAGGCTCCTTGCAGGTATTGTAGAGAGCAGTAAGGTCTCCCTGAGCCTCCTTTGCTCCAGCTGAAACAGCCCTACCTCCCTCAGCTGCTTCTCACAGGACTTGTGTTCCAGGCCCTTCACCAGCCTTGCTGCCCTCTCTGAACACACTGCAGCACCTCAGTGTCTTGTAGTGAGGGGCCAGAGCTGAAGGTAAGGTTTGGGGTGTGGCCTCACCAGTACAGGGGGACAACCACTGGTCAGTCTCTGGTCCTGCTGGCCACACTATTGCTGATGCAGGCCAGGATGTCACTGGCCTGCTTGGCCACGTGGGCACGCTGCTGTCAGCTCGGTGTCAGCCAGCACCTCCAGGTCCTTTTGTGCCAGGCTGCTTTCCAGCCATGTTTCCTGCACTGGGGGAGCTGCTGGAAGTGCTCACTGAGCCACTCTCAATCATTTACTGTCAGTCCTGGTCAGCTGGGGAGGCTGTGCTTGGCTGGGGGTTGGCAAATGTGACACTCATCTACAGGAAGGTTTGAAAGAATGACTTGGGAAATGCAGGCCTGCCAGCCTGATGCTGGTGCCACAGAAGGTCATAGAGGAATGATCATGAGTGCCATCATGTGGCACAGGACAACCAGGCCATCAGGCCCAACCAGGATGGGTTTAGGAAAGGCTTGAACGACCTGATCTTCTGTGACCAGGTGACCTGCCTGTGGATGAGAAAAAGAGGCAGGTTGTCTACCTGGACTTCACTGTGACCTTTAACACCATTTTCCACAGCATTCTCCTGGAAAAACTGGCTGCTTAGGGCTTGGATGAGAGCACTGTTTCCTGGGTAAAACACTGGATGTGTGGGCCCAGAGGAGTGGTGAATGGATTTACACCCAGCTGACAGCTGGTCATGAGTAGTGGTTCCCCAGGGCTCAGTGCTGGGATCAGTCCTGTTTAATATCTTAATCAGCAATCTGCACAAGGGGATTGAGGGCTGCTGTAGTCAGTTCACTACAACGCCAGGCTGGGTGGGAGTGCTGATTTGCTGCAGAGTAGAAGGGCTCTGCAGAATGAGCTTTGCAGGCTGGGTCAAATCCAAGCATACAAGGTTCAACCAGACCCAGTGCTGGCTCCTGCCCTTGGCTCACAGCACCCCCTGCAGTGCTGCAGGCTGAGGGCAGAGTGGCTGGAAAGCTGCACTGTGGAAAAGGAGCTGGGTGTGCTCATTGACTACAGCTGAACATGAGTCAGAGTGTGCCCAGGTGGCCAAGAAGGCCAGTGGCATCCTGGCCCAAATCAGCAATAGTGTGGCCAGCAGGAGCAGGGCAGGGACTGTCCCCCTGTACTCAGCACTGGTGAGGCTGCATTGCAAGAGCTGTGTCCAGTTCTGAGCCCCTCAGTCAAGGCATTGAAGTGCTGGAGTGTGTCCAGAGAAGGGCAGCAAAGCTGGTGAAGGCTCTGGAGCACAAGGCTTGAAGGGCAGCTATGGGAGCTGGGGTTGTTTAGCCTCGAGAGAAGTAGGTTTAGGAGAGACCTTACCACTCTCTACAACTCCTGAAGTAAGTTAACAGAGACAAGATGAAAAGGCCCTGAGTTGCACCAGGGAAGGTTTAAATTGGGTATTAGGGAAAATTTCATCACAAAGGGGTTGTCAAGCATTGGAAGGGGCTGCCCAGAGAAGTAGTTGAGGCTCCATGTGTATTTAGCAGACATGGTGCTTAAGAACATGAGGTAGTGGGGGACTTGGCAGTGCTGGGTTAAGTCAGGTGTGATCTTCAGGGTCTTTTCAAACCTAAGCTATTCTGTGATTTTGTGAAAAAATTCATATGCGTGGTTGTGTAAGCTCACAGTGGTGATTTGCACTATAACAAAGTTCTAATGCAAGAGCTCTTTTTAGTGTAACATATTAGTTTATATTAATTAATTATTAGGCCTGAGGAAAGGGTACACAAGTACCAGTGTTAATAGGATGGATTGTCTTAAACAAATGTTGTAAATAGCTTTTAAATTTCCTCTTCTGTGTTGCTGGGTTATGAAAAAAACCCTTATTGATATGTGGTGTGAAAAGCTAAATGACATGATAAGCACTTTTTTTTTCCCCTCAGTGAAATACACTCTTCTCGGTTAAATTTTGTAGGCAACTTGTTTCTTGTTCCTGCTTTAAGATTCCTTTTTTTTTTGGTTGTTTTTCAGGAGTGATACTTTTTTCCTCCTAAATTTTACTAGGACTAATAGCTGAAATTATTGCTGAAAAGAGTACTAAGCAGATTTCTAGAACTGCATTTAACTGTAGTGTTGGTTAATGCAGTACATTAATTCTGAAGTTTGCCACATCTAGTCAGAAAGGACACTTCTTCATGAAAAACTACATTTTCTTTCTACATTGTTTTGAAAGAAACCTATTATTTAAATATGTATTAATTGTGTTCCTTGTTTGTAATGAAATAAGCAGATAGTAATTACACAACAAAATACAATCTAGTTAATGTGCATAACTACATTAATGATAAGGGTTTGTCATTACTGAGAAATGATTGAAATACCCAGCAACATATGTAATTACAGCATATGAAAAGGCACCAGAAGATTTTTTTTTTCATTTAAGCAAAGAAAGAATTAAAAGTGGAGGTGAATCAAAATGCACTTTGCTCATTTTACACTTACATAGCTCATGTAATTAATAGTTGAGCTCCAGAAATGGGCTTAATATGTTGCTGTGTTACATAAGTTTTCCTCTTTTTCTCTGATGATTTCTCTGCTATAACACAACAAGCTGACTGGGCGTCTTAGACCAGGCACTGGCTTTCTGATCTCCTCCAGAGATGGAGGAGCAGTTGTAACATGGGTGTACTGTTGAGCAAAGTGGGTTTGGTGAGATCTTCAGATGATTAATGCTTGTTGTGAATCACTGAGTATGAGTATTGTCCCCGGGCATCTAGACTGCATAAAATCATTTTTGGAATGGCAACTAACTTAGTGGGTATGAGGACATTAGAGGACAGTTACAGAGAGATTTGAGTTTCCTGGTTCACGTGTCACAATTCATTGTATGCCTTTAGATACTAGGTTTTGTGGGACAAAATGCCATTTATAGCTGCAGAATGGGAAAGCAATAGGTTGGGTAAGACATTGAAGAAGTCATGAAAAACAGTTACTGTAATGAGGATTCTTGGCAGGTTGACAAAAAGAAATGTCTTTTTTTAATAAAGAGAATGTTAGACAAATGTAAGGAAAATTACCTTTCTGCTACGCATATTGGCAATATAGCTGTAGGAATACAGTGTCTTATTTAATCTGTGTTTCAAAATGATGCAGAAGTATTAGAGAGTTGAAAGCATGGTTGTAAAAGTAATCTTGGAATTGAAAAACAAGATCTGTACTTAAAATATGTTAAGGGTCTGGTTCTTGTAACTAGGTGCTTATGTGTTGAAAACTTAATATTTTCCTGATGAACCTTTAGGTTTATTAGAAAAGCATGATGTACCAGCAGTTGATTAATTCAGGATAATTATTCTCGCTGCAAGCAAAGTTTTTCTAGACACACACACATACATGCACATGAATGCAAAAACCAGGGAATCTAAACTAAAATCTGTGCCTTGAATGGTTCCTTACAAACGTAATTGAATGCTGAATGTGACAAGATGGAAAGAACTAGGACTTGTGATGAAGTTGTGACAGGAATTTGTGTACAGAACATAATAAAGTGACCAGTCAGTTTTAAACACTCGTGAAGGAAAACTGATGAATGGTGCAAATGATGGGAGGCATTATTCCAGTCACTTGGATGAAGTGACCATTCATGGAAACATAAGTAGAATACAGGTTTTTGTATGTGAGAGGATGAAAACTAGTAAAACTTTTGTTACTAACAGCAGACAGCAAAAGAAAGAAAAGCATTTGTTTGCATTTGGGGAAGCTCTGAAAGAAGTAGGGAGCTGAATAAGGAGCAATTGAGATACAAAACCACTTGAGAGACTAAGTGATTGGCTCAACATACTCAGAGATGGGCAGTGGAACTGAGCATGAAATGGATTCAAGTTCACTCTCCTGCCAGTAGAAGCAGAGCTTCCATTTCTGTCTGGGAATGGGTCAAATATTAGTGCAGAGATGGGAGTAGGAACTCAAAAAATTAGGTGTTGGCTTAGGTCACTGTCACTGGAAGACTTGTGCTTAGAAAATGAATGTGAAAACATGACTTCTTAAAAGTGATTGACAAATGGTTCCAGTACTGATTCTGTGATTGAAATATCTTCTCCTTGAATCATTGTATTTGGAGATGTATATAGGATTAATTTCAGTAGGTGGACTCTAGCCACCTTGGGCACTAGTTTTCTATGACTGCAAATGTCACTACAATTTAAAGAACTTGATATGCAAAAAAATAAAGGGAGAAGGTGGAGATTTTGAGAACTTTAATATTACTGCCTTCTACGTAAAGCCAGCATGATCAGATCAGTTGGAAATACAAAAAGAAGAAGGGAACACTAGAGGAGGATAGGTAGTGAAAATAACATGTAGATAACATTTAAGGAAAAGAATGATTCAAGTCCAAGGAGGAAGATAATTGCCCTATGATTCTTTTTGTGAAATTTCCCCATTCTCCAAATACATCTGTCAGTCCATAACTTAGGAAATACTGTACATCTGTGGGGATGCACAGCCTGGAAAGATCAATGTGGGATGTAAAACTGTATCTGAAATGGATAGAAATCAGGGAGGAAAGTGACTGGAAAACAAGGATTAAGTTTGCATATGTTAGTGGGATAAGATAGAGCTTTACATCAATCTTGAGATAAGTGATAACAGTTGCGAGGAGTAGCATGGGTAAAAGTTGTTTAAGATGAAAATAATATTGCAGAGTATGTAAGGAAAAGAGCTTCTGTTAAGTCAGTTCTGTGATTCTATCCACAGTTCCCAAGAATAGATTTAAATTCTGCTTGGAGTTCTCTAACAGTGTTAATACCTCTGCTAATATCAGGAGTGTGTCATCAGGGAAGACGTGAATTTTTAAGTCACAAACTGGGTTAAGTGTTGGTTTCAAAAATTATACAAGTGAAGTTTCTAGGTACTGCTAGAAGTGGCAGTTAATATGTTTAATCAAGGGTGATCATGGTGCTGTTCATTGTGGCATTTTATATGAATCATTAAAGATTATATTTATGGCATTTATTTTAAGAAGTGAGCAAGCTGTAGAAAAGTGAAAATTTGGAACAAGTTCAATCCATGTGAGCAGAAGGCTAAACAAATGGAAAAAGCCATGAGGGCTTTATTTGAAAACCACCATTTTGAAATTTTGGGAGCTAGTTAATGAATTGCTAGGTCCAAGAATATTAATCATTGTTTTTTACTGAAATGTTGAGTGTGGTAATGAAGGCTACAGTTCATGGACAGTTGTGTGGGATCATTCATACAGAGAAAAAATTTTGTTAAGGAAGAAATGGATGGCCTCCACAGCTGGTGTAATGGAAGCAGAATGTAATAGTTTAGAAAAAGGACTTAAAGGTCACCTGTTTGAAGTAACAAAGAGAGGGAATGGAGAAATTAGGAGTAGAGGGTTATAATCATAAATTTGATACTCGTGAATGAGTCAAAGGTGATTGTAGAAGTTCTCAGGTTATTTTCAAAAACACTAAGTTCTATTACAGACTTTTTTTAAAATTTAAAAAACAAATGGGGACAAACTTTTCCTGTAGTGTAATCTGTTGTTTTGTTTGTCAGTATTCAAGAAAAGTAAATTGAAATTAGAAGAAGTGCAGATCTGACTTAACTGGAGTGATTAGATAAGGTCAGTTAATTTCATGAAGAGATTGAGAGCTTGGTTTGTTTAGTTTAGCACAGCTATGCTTGGCAAGGGTTTTGTATCTGTTGATGGAAAGACAGACTGATGTTAACCAAGATCAGATGAGCAGAGACTTCCAGGAATAAATACTAAGTTGAAACTGGAAGGTCTTATGCTACCACAGGAAATTAGTATCTGGAATAGCCTTTTAAGATAGATGATGCTTTTTTAAAATGAAGCTTGATGTGTTTGTAAGAGGAGTGATGCTGTATAGGCTTGCAGTATCAAAGAATTGAGTTCATTGATCTGAAGGTTAGTTTCTGCCTTCTGCTGTATGTTACCATGTTTTTATGTTTTGGAATTGTACTGTTTAATGCTTAACTCACTCAGAAACTGAGATTTTTTTTTTTTTTTTACTTTATTACCATATTTTAAGCATTTACATAATTAATAGTACTAACTTATTTTCTCACTTAACCACATAGGGAGCCCCAACATTTTCCTGTTTTATTTTTCTTCCAAGACTGATTTAATTTCTGTGCATGAAATAAACTAATTCAAACAATGGAATTAGTATGTTTACTCCTGGAAGATCTGCTGACATCAGAACTCACTTATGTTTTGGCAAGATCAGTTTTTCAGTGGTTAGGCTGTTCCTTTTGCCATTTAGTTGATTTGATGTTCTTTAAATCTTTGATAGTTAATTTGTGTTGCTTCAGACCTTTACTTCCTTCTTTGTGATTTTTATAGTAGATGTGTGACAGCAAGTTATTAAATGCCCAGGTCATAGAAGCTTCTCTCTAGCATTGAAGTATCTACCTTGGTGTTCTGTTTAAAAATGAGATTAAGTGCCTCATGTGAAAATTTCTTTTGGCTGGTGGAAATTTAGCTTTGTTCATTAGCATATTTTTCTTTTTACAGTTTGAGATTTGGAAAGAATTTAATCAGTAGTATGAGAGTGGTTAAGTTAAGGTTACAGAGATGAGTTTTGCCATTTCTGGTATTTTATACTGATCTGCTCAGAAGTCAGAGATGAGCAAAGTTACACGTTATGTTTGATGGAAGCAGAAGATTTGTGTGTATGAGTTACTGCAATCTGCATGACAAATCAAATATGAATATCCATCTAGTTACTGAAAATTTCTGAATGATGAAAAGGTAGAAAGAGCTAAAGTAATAGTGGAAAAAGCCTTTTCTTTTTGTTGAGACACTTTATTTTTTTCAAATATTAATTTCTGCATGCATTTTTAAGAGGTCTGCCATAGATTGTTACAGTTTCAGAACAAATGTGCTATGGATCCATTATTTGTAGTTTTTAATGGAGCTGTAACTCATTGTTGAAATAGGTTCTTTTTGAAAATAAGGTCAGATCAAGTGGCTAGGGCAATTGGAGGCAATTGGAAGGGAAGATTGTTTATGTATTTAAATAAATATTTTAACTGTTTGTTAGCTGATTGACAGCATTTAAGCTTTGCCACGTGTTAGGTTTTGTTCCTAATCCTCTGTATTTTGGGCAAAAAAAGTTCTGATTTTTTTTCCTGTGATGTTTTTAGAGCTTGTGTACTTGAATTAAATTTTTGGGGTTAGAATTGGTTTCTGGATGCTGCTCTTGATGAGGGCTCAGTTTGACCTGTAGTGATTTGACTTCAGTTAACAAGAGTGTTTTTACTACAGGTTGTTCTGCCATTTCACTACATTTTCACAGTGGTGGTGGCTGTGTTTTGGACTTGTACAAGAGACTGGTGGATAGTACAGAATCCTAGAATGATTTGGGTGGGAGGGGACCATCAGCTAGGTCATCTCACCTGGTTGCAATGTCTTGCCATAAGCTGAGACATCCTCCACTGGACCAGGTTGCTCAAAGCCCCATCCAGCCTGGTCTTGAACATTTCCCGGGATGCAGCACCACAGTTTCTCTGGGCAACCTGTTCCAATGTCTCACCACCCTTACTGTAAAAAAAAAAAAAAAAATTCTTGTTTATTCTTGTTCTCCATTTCTGTTTAAAATGTCCTTTGTACTATCACAGCCCCCTTTATATATACAAAGGTTGCTGTTAAGATCTGCTCTTCCCAGTCCTTTTCTTCTTCAGACTGCACATCCTCAGTTCTCATTCAGAGGTGCTCAGCCCTCAGATCATCTTTGTGGCCCTCCTTTGGACCCACTCCAGGAGCTCCATGTCTTTCTTGTGCTGGGTGCCCAGAGCTGGATGCATTAGTCCAGGTGGGCTCTCATGAGAGCTGAGTAGAGGGGCAGAATCCCCTCCCTCAACCTGCTGGCCATGCTGCTTGTGATACAGCCACGGATAAGATTGGCTTTCTGGGCTGCAGGAGCACTCTGCAGGCTCATATCCAACTTTTCACCCACCAGTGTCCCCAAGTCCTCCACAAGGCTCATCTCAACCCCTTTGTGCCACAGTCTGTACTGACACTGGAGATTTCCTCAACTCTAGCACTGGACTCAGGGTTCTCATATATTCAGTTTGCATTCTATCTGAGTAAATAAAAATATTTAATCTAATCTGGGCTGAAAAATCCACACAATTACTTTTTTTTTGTTTTCAGTAGTCTGAAATTCACTTGAATCTCTTGTTTCCATAGGAAACATCTGTCGCTCTCCTATAGCTGAAGCAGTTTTCAGAAAACTTGTAACTGATGAGAAGCTTGAAAATAAGGTAAGCTATTGATTTCTGTTCCAAGAAATAACTGTCTCATAGCCAGTCAGAATATAAGCAGTGAGGAAAGAAACATAAAAATATGAATTTGTTTTTCTGTAGTGGAGGATAGACAGTGCAGCGACATCTGCCTATGAAATAGGAAGCCCTCCTGACTATCGAGGACAGAATTGCATGAAGAAGCATGGCATTACCATGAATCATATTGCCAGGCAGGTACTGTACCTTAATTTTCTTTAAATGTGTATATGTATTTGTTTTGTTGTTACAGTGGAGGACAGACAGTGCCGCTGTTTCAGACTGGAACGTGGGGCGCTTCCCAGATTCAAGGGCTTTAAGTTGTCTAAGAAATCATGGCATTGAGACAACACATAAAGCACGACAGGTAGAAGAGAGTATATTTTCTTCCTTATTCATACCCATGCCCTAACCATTGCAATCACAGAAGTCATTTGACCAATGCATGGTTAAGCATCAAGTAGTAAGCAAATACTCTGCAGTTTTTTAAAGGACTCCAGAGTGGCTTAATTCTTCTAGTTGAGCTTAATGAGTTTTTTGTTATTAAGGTTCATTGGAAGTATAACTGGAAAGCATTGAACCAGTTTCTGCATTATAGAAAACTCCTGTCTCCAGATGTTTAGTATTCTGAGCATTTAAAAATGCTTTTTAAAAATGGACTTACTCTAGTAATCTGTGATGCATCCTTCAGCAAGGAATTTTATATTTATTTAGCAGGTCCAAAAAAACAGTGGAATACCTTGTTATCCCTGGCAAAAAGCTTCTGCGCTTGCATGTAGATCTTTTAAAAATATCTGGAGTGCTAAATTAGAATGAAAGCACTCAAACCCAAGATTAGTAGCCCAGTTGGTGGTAACTTCAGAGGAAAACATACCCTTGAAGCATTCTTAAGTCAAAGGCAGGTTTGCCACTTAGTGAAATCCTCTAAGTTTTACTTAAACTTGTATCTGTTTTCATTAACAAAAGAACATGTATTTCCATATTGAATTCCAGAGAGGTTGGATGTAAATGTGTCTGCATCTATTTAAATCATTCAGACACTCATATAAATGCACATAATTTACTTCAGTTAACTATTCTCTGGATATAAGATATTCCTTTAGGGCTTGACCTTTACTTAGTTTGAGTTTACGCTGCTAGTTTTTGTATTGACAAAAAGATCAAGTAGTCTTGTTATTATCTTACCTTTCTGTTCCCTTCAGAATTTTTCTAGACCTCACTGAGGTCATATTTACTTTCTTCACTTTTCAAAGACTACATGTTTAGATTTTTGACTTTCAAAAATAAATTCTCTCAATTAGTCAATTGCCCTCTGTTGACCTCTCCTGATGTTAATCTCTGTTTATATGAAACAGAATTAAGCACAGCACCATTTCAGATTTTTCAATAATTTGCTATTAGAATATCACTGCAAAAGTCTGTTGTGATCTTTTCCTGTTACAACATGTGGATTTACTGTTTATCAGTTCTTACAAACATCATTATTTGTGAATATGCAAGCTAAATGGTACTGAAATTATTCAGTCAGTGTTTCAGTCATCACAGTAGTGTGACATGTTTGTCTTCCTAGAACATACACCTTGGAAACTTGAGAACTGTTCTTCTAGGTATTCCTAGAGTGGTTTATGAGCAGTTAAATTAAAGCAAAGGACCAAACCAAGCTGATCCTTTGTCTTGAAGCAAATCTTTTTAGCTTCCTTCGGCAGAGAAGGAATGAAAACGTTTTAATGAAGACGTTTGCTTATACCTTCTGACAAATGAAGAGATTTTTCAGTCAGAAGACCTTAAAGTGTTACATATACAAGGAGAGAAAATGAAAGACTAACAGGATGAAAATCTGTCTAAATCATTCCAGTACATATAGTTTCTTTTGTAAAGAAAATCTTCAAATCTTGGAACTGCAGGTAACTGTTTATTTTGCACTGATGTTAACAACATAATTCCAAATTTATTTTTTTCCTAAACTTCTGTCGGATGGTCTCTGCTGATTCTCTGAACTGCAGACCTGATATGGTCTTGTGGTACTTCTGAAAAAAGAGGTATTTGACAGTGTAGAACAGGACTTTTCAGAGTGGTAGGTTAGTACAAGTGGAAGTGTATTTGCTTCACTTTTAGAGACAAACTTAAGGATAGAAATTTGTGTGACACTTGTCTCAGAACAGATTAAGGAAGATTTAATAACAAAAACTGCAGAAATGGAGAGGAGGGATTTATCTTCCATTGCCTTCGAAGTACTGTGCAATTCTTGTCTTCAGTCCTGTGGAAAATTGTGACCCACCCAGTCAAAGGCACCTTCTCTCATGTAATTTTTTGCATAATTAT
Organism: Passer domesticus; assembly: GCF_036417665.1. Lineage (NCBI taxonomy): Eukaryota > Metazoa > Chordata > Aves > Passeriformes > Passeridae > Passer > Passer domesticus. The sequence goes on along the minus strand of NC_087476.1, from coordinate 20,252,667 downwards.
GATAATTATGGATTTTAGCTTTTTTTTTTTTAATTCAGTACTACAAGAATGGTTTATGTAAAAGAATATTAAATTGGTCATGTCTTACCATCATGTACAGTGATATTCTAGGTTAAAAGTGAAGTATAAAAGCAAATATATATATATATATATATATATTATATATAAAATAAAGTTGTTATCATTTTAGCTAATGGCAGGTTACTGTATGAAATTCTCTAAGCTCTTATTCTTCATGCACAAACCAGAAAGTTTTAATAATTTGCACTTTTATTCATGCTGAGGCAAAAATTGATTTTGGTATGACTCATACCATGCGTTTGCCTTAAATATGAAATTGAGATTAGAAGAAGGTTGTATTAAATACTGTTTCACAACTGGGTAAGTTTACTACCTCTCTGTGGCTTTAAGACAGAAAATGAGATTTCTCTCTGTAAATAAAGAGAAATGTTTCACTAATAATTTAATAATTCTTATATGCATTTTTTAAATGTAAAGTTATTGTTATCTCCATAGTTTCATCCAAAGTTGATTACTTGAACTCTCCAGTACACTTCTCAAAATTTATCCAAATTTTTACATCCTTCCCCAAAGTACTAGTTTTAGTAGTTTTGAGAAGTTCACTGGAGTTTGCTCAATTAAAGCTTTTTTTTTTTTCTTTAACTGACTGTGTTATTGGTTAAAAGCACAAGCCAAATGGTAACCTTGGTTTTAGGGCTGCGTTTGCAGCTGTATTGGTGCTTGTCATAGGGTAATAGCTGTCACATTGTCAAGTGTTCCTAGTTTTTTCTTCCATTTGTCTGTACAACAAAGAAATCGGTGCCCTCTTATTTTCACAGGGGCAAGTGTTCAGCTGTGTAGAGCAATCAGAAGCAGCTTGTAGAAGTCCTGATTAGATTTGCCAGGAAAACAGAGCTATTTCCACTGCAAAAATATTTTCATAGGTCAGAGGCACTGCATGAATACAGCAAATATTTTTACAGTGAAAATAAACAAGTCTGCATTAGTTTTCGTCATTAACCCTTTATTTTCACGTGCATTTCTGACCTTTCCTCTTCAATTCTCTTTGTGTGTAATGTTTCATTTATAGATTTATTCTGATGATAATTTCTGTCTGTCTTTTCTTGCTCCCTGTTATGGGAGCTTAATTGGTATCTGTTTACAGTTTGCATTTAAAAAATCTGGCTTTTTTGCCATCTAAACCTTTTTATTAATACATAAATATTTTTTACAAATTAAAACTCTGACTTACAGGATAAGTAAGTCAGAGTTTTGCCTTTCGGCTGTTTCCTTGCCTACTCAGTTCTCTAGCCCATCCTTTGTAGGGATGCCTGCCAGAAAACCTGTTCTGAACAACCTTCCCAAGTGTCTTGGTTATGATGCTTCACACAGGACTATGCACGAAAGATAGTCTTGAAGTGAACTCTGATATTAAACATTTTATTCCATTTCTTCATCCTCATTATGGACACCTGGTTCAGATACCTTATACCAGCAATGGGGGCATGGTCTGGGAAGATTTTACCCTAAAATAAGGCTTAAATGTAAACTGGAATAAAATGACAACTGACAAACATCTCCAGCCATCTTTGTAACAAGAAGATGACAGTAGTATTTAAGTCATTTGTTTTTAAGAGATTGTGATTCATACCATCATACTTCAGCTTTAAGTTTCACTTATATGTTCTTGTGCAGTGGGCAGATTTCTAGATTGGAAGTATTGCAATTGATTCCAGGTTACCTACGTTTTTGTTGTCCTATCAAAAAAGTAATTTTTCTGGTTTATTTTTAACCATTTTATTGCATGTTTCCCATAAGTGGAACTTGCTTTAGTTTTAGTAGTTTAAAAGTACTAGAAATGTTGTTTTTAATGATGTTCTAAGTTGATGCATGAAATGTAAAAGAAAAAAAAAAATAGAAAAGGTTGGTTAAATAGCTGACTTGGGTTTGGTTTTTTTTGTGGAATGCTTACAGAAATGGATAAATAATCATGGCAGAATATATTTAAAATGTAAGTTACTGTAAAATTGTATAAAGGTCCAGTTCTATTCTTTCCACCTGTATCTTTTTTTTAATAAATCATAGCTACACAATTTGAAAACGCTTTTTTTCCCCCTTTCATTAATCAAATGCAGTTTGTAGGCTAAAGCACCTATTTTTACTTCTAGATTACTAAAGAGGATTTCCAGACCTTTGATCATATACTTTGTATGGATGAGAGCAATCTAAGGTAAAGTATGAAGAAATTGAACAAATTCATATGGGTTACTTGTAGTGATGTCTCATAAGTCACTTTGAAGACAGATGCCACATTTTACTGCTTAGCTTATGTTGGGGTTTCTTTGTTTGGGTTTTTTTTTTACATGTATGTGAATGATGTGCTAATGGATGGATTCTTCACTTCTAATAAGTTTATTGAGCCAGAACTCAATGGTTTATTTGTGTGATATGTGCCACTCGAGGATGAAGGACATGGAAATTTAGTTACTTTGTGCTATATACAGCTGTATAATGCTTGTATAATTAAGAATGAGGATGTACTTACTGTCTTGATTGAAGTGATCAGTTTTTCTAATTGCATGGCAGTTAAAAGACAAACTGGGAACTTGGAAGGGATTAAATATGGTGTGGGTTTTTTACTTTTTTATATAGAAAAAGAGAGGGAACTCTGAAATCAGCAAGGTTGTTAGCTTGGGGTAGTGTTGTTTTATTGTTAGCTGTGCTCTAGCTAAGCATCCTTGAGAAAGATCTGGTTAAGTAGCTGCCTAGTGTAAAATTTTGGATATCACTAGCAAAATTTCTACTCAATTACATACATATTCAGGATTAAGGAGCTCAATTTAATAAACTACAAGTGTCAAAGTGCTTGTAAGGGCTATTGTCAAGTCAGTTTAAAAAGGCCCAAACCACCAGAACCAGCAACAAAACCTAAATAAAGACCCTATTAGTAGCACATGAAGTCTTCTAGGAGCAGCACCACTTAACTGAAATAAATATGATTTTGTTGAATGTCTTGAATAAGCTTTCTTCCACAGCCTTCATGAATGAAGGGTATGTAACACTTGGCTTGATTGTAGTGTCTCAGGCAATGACGTGACAAGGCTTCCTTCTATTTTCACTTGAATTCTTAAACAGAAATTTGAATTAACAATTTATATGGTATGAGCTCTAGAGCAAAAGAAATGTCAGAATAATAACAGGGATATTGCTGCTGCTGTGCTAAAGTTTTGACTTTAGCTTGCACTGAGTTCAATTGTTTTGCCTGGGAATGCTTATTTGTAGCTCTAGGAGGGCAAGCTGATTCCAGGTGTTGATGGAATACTTGTCATGTCAGAAAAGAAAGACTTAGGACATGTCTTTTCTTTGGTACCAGAGCCATCTGACACTCTCCTGTTCATTAAGTTGTGTGCCAAAAACCTTTAAGAAGATGGTCTGACATTTTTTTAATAACAGAAACCTAGAGAATTTATTGAAAAATGTGTAAATTCAAGCAATAGCTTGATAGAGGATCTCTGTTTTTTTTCTTCAAAACCAGTACTGTGGTCTCACTGCTATTTCTAAACTATCTGAAATTAATTTCTTTATTAGAAATAATAATTTTAATTTAATTTCTTAAAGTTGATATGGTTATGACTAAGTATTCACAAGGGATTTCTTTGCCTTTTGTAATGGTGAGTAAGTAAAATGATGATTTGCTATGGAGATGTGTAATATTAAAATAATTTAGTATGCTTTGGGAGTTCATTGTGAAGATGATAGTACTCAGCTGCCTTTAATCTGAAGATGATGAGATGTCCATTTTAAGTATGGATAACAGATTTTTGGGATAACAGATGGCCATTTTTAAGCAAAGAGGGAAAATGCCATCTCAAAACTAGAATGCTTCTCACTGATAAAACAGTGTAGAAGGGAGAGGATGTGACAGCTGGTGAAATGCTGCAGTAGATCAAAAGGAAAACAGGTGTAGCTCACCTGATTTACCATTTTCTGTTAACTGGATGTGGTAGGATTTCTCAATAGCTAGAGCATGCCAATCTAAAACAGTGGCTTTGAGCAGACAGGACAATCTTACTCATACTTTAGAAAAAATACCTGGATAATTTATTGGTTTTTGTTCAATTCAAGCTAAGGATGAGTGTTGAAAGTACTAATGATTGATTTGAGAATGAACTTGATGAACTTACTGTTAAAAAGTTTTTTTAAGCTATGGGTAAAGTGCTTGACTGCTTATTTATGCTCTGAATTCACTTTATGTCTTCCATACTCAATTAAAAAAGAGTCCACATAACAAGAAAAACAAAAACAAGGAGCAGCATAAAGTCCACAGGATGGATGGAGTCCAGACACGTTATTTTCCTGTATTGTCTAGAAATGGTCATGAACATGTCCTACTGATGCTAAAATTCTGAAGGAAAATTCAGGGGAGAATTTTATTTTTTCTTCTACAGAGATTTGAACAGGAAAAGCAACCAAGTTAAGGACTGCAAGGCCAAAATTGAGCTACTTGGAACTTACGATCCACAGAAACAGCTTATCATTGAAGATCCATACTATGTATGTGTAAGAAATTCTTTGGGTGGCTTGATTAAAAAATGTGTGTGTGTGTAGTATAATCTTCCCAGATCCCACAGTTGGCATATGATACATAGTCTGATGTTACACCAAGGGAAGTGTAAACTTTTCTTTTAATGACTTAAGAAAGCTGTGTATTACTGGGATAGGAAAGGAAAATGTTACTATGCTTATAACATTTATTTAAATTAAAATAATGCAGTGCACCTGTGTTTTCAATAGTGGGTGAAACCCTCTTTGATCAGCCTTGTTACAAAGAGGATGTGATCAGGAAAGTTAGAGACATAGCTGGTGACACATGTGGTCAAAAAAGCTGGATAATGTCAGCCAAGAGCAAACAATTAGACTAATATTCTTCAGTTTAGGAAGCATGAAGATGCAGTAGGGTTCTATAAAATCTTGATATCATTGGGAAAGCTGAATAAGACATTGCTGTTAATTACCCAGGAAGTAGAGAATATGTTGTAGTGGTAAGCACATGATATTGGTGGGAAGCAGGTTCAAAACAAAAAGGTTTGTTTTCAGCTTTTGCTTTCCACACAGTGCTTCATTAAGCTGAAATTCAACATGCCAGGTTAGTGGGAACCTAAAAAAGGAAAATACTTCAAAGGCTCAAAAGCGAGTGGAAGAAATACATGAAGGAAAGTCATGCAGGACTGTTGAATACAAAGTCACAGAGTTTGTCTCTGGAAATTCCTGAGCTGAAATGAGAGAGAAATAGGCCAAAGCTATCACCAAGTATTTGCACAGTTTGTATTTTTTCCTAATGTCTGTTGTTTGCCATTACTGACAGCAGAGAAACCAGTCTGCAATTTGTATTTGCTCTTCAGCCAGTATTGTTATTCTTACAGTCTTTTTCCTCTCTTCTTTTCTAGGGGAACGAAAAGGACTTTGAAACTGTTTACGAACAGTGTGTTAGATGCTGTAAAGCATTTTTGGAGAAGTATCATTAATGCTTCATCATATAATTTCTAAAAGAAAATAATTAGCTTCTTCTGAAATATGTAAAGTTTACTTGATTGGTGTATTTAAATTGTAAAATTATGCCTCTACATGCAGTACTTACTCAGTTTAATTTTGTATTTTAGCTGTTCTGTCATCTAATGAAAAAATATAGAAAGGTTTTAATTGGATTACATGATCAACCATTTTGTCACACATCAATGTAGTTATAAAGTATATATTTCAGTATAAATTTTTCTGTAAACTCTTCCAGTGCTTTCTCACAAGCACTGCGAAAGTAACACCTTGCTTCTTTATGTGTAATGCTAACTGAACTGAAGTCTTGTCCTCAGTGAGTTGATTTCAGTCAACTTTCAATGGTAGTCTGTGAGATAATGATGTGTAACTTCGGTGTGTCGTCCCAGTATCATTAGGCAGCCTTTGGATGGAAGCTGTTTCACATGGAGCCTGCTAGACTAAAAGATCTGCTGCCTAATAGAACTGGCTAAGTCTTCCTTTAGTCTTCTGGTCAGTTCCTAGCACACTGACACAAGCACATGCAACACAGCATTTACTTTGAGGAGAAAACATACCAGCTTTAAAGCTGAAATGGGAAATCACATTTTATATCTCACAGTAGTAAAATACTCAAGTCCATGCAATACAGTGGATGAGAAATTTGCCTGTAATCCCAGTTCCTACATGAGGGTCAGACAGTATTTCCAGATTTACTCAGGAGGATGTACAGCCTGTCAAAAGTGTTCTTTGAGAGTATAGTTCAGTGTAAAGACAGTTTATCTGTAATACAATACTAAGTTAGCAGAAGGCCAGTAAGTAGACAGTTCTGCTCTTGGACAAAATTTGAATGCTTTGTAAAAGTCTATGCCTGCTTTTCTGAACATCACCCTTTCTGTCTGCCTTAGATATGAAAATGTACTGAGATCAGTAATACAAGTGATACCATGATGATGTTCCTGTTTTGAATATTCTCAGCATTGGTATGAACTACCATTACCACATTATCTGTAAAACTGGATCTATAAAATTTGTTTTCTTATTTAGCCTTGTTTTTGTCTCTTGCTGCCTTCCAAACTTGTAGTCTCTGTACTTGTCACCTGCTCAACCTTCTGGGAGAGAGATGGATTTCAACAGAAGATCATGTTATTCTTGGGGAGGTTGGAATCCTGGTGTCACTCTGTTTGTTGCAGACTTCACAATGGAGATGAAGTTTCTTGGGGCTTTTGCTGTAGAATAGATGTGTTTGTGTTAATGAGGTTTCTGTTTTGTGCTAAAATTTCAGTCACACATAAAACTTCAGAACTTGCTTAGAAAAGGCAGATGCTAGAAGGAATACTTAAATACAGAAATCAGAATCTTTGTCCATTATTGCATTAACATCAGTTTTGACTTCTAAAAACAAGCTAGGAATTGCAAGCTAATAGTTGTTTCACGTATCAGGGACAAAGTTATACACTATTTCAGATCAAATTAAGTATGTCTGGAAAAATTATTTTAGATTTCATTATTAATGTTTTGACAAAGTAAATGGGGGAAAATGATGGGCAGTTAGGGACAAAACATCCTAAATGTGGTTTGATGCACTAACCTCAAAGATGGAAGTATTTAGGCATAATCTAGTGTTATTCCCTGCCAGAATGACCATTTCAAATATTCCAGTGAAAGTAAAATAACTCATAAAATTGAGAACATGATGGTTTGTGCTTTCCCATTCATGGCTATGTAGGAATTCAGCCTATAGCTTGCAGCATATTAAAGCTAAGATTGAAAGGTCTTAAATCTTTATCTTTGAGCTGCTGGGGTAACGAAGGAAATAAGAGGATATGGTTGTTTACCTTCACTGGGCCTAGGAATCTTCCTGTAAAGTGATACTAAGTCGAAACTCGTGTTAAATTCAGTTCACATTTTAAAAGTTTCAGCCTTGAGACAGACTTTTAGCAAGCAATCTAGTGACTTAATAATTCATCACCTCTACTAGGAAGAATAAGCTGGTTGATTTATTTTTATAATTAGTAGGTTTTTTTAATGGAAGAGGGGAAGGAGCACTATGGCCTTTTATACAAATTTGTAAAAGCCCAGAATACAGAACAGGAAGGATAGAATTGTACAGAACAATTATTTGGGTTCAAAGAGAAACAGTTGAAACAGGATTAAGACAGAAATCATGTATCATACAGATGACTAAGCGCTCACACATCCAAAATACCACTCATGAAAAATGTAATTTTGAATGAAAAAATAAGAACTGACTCCTGTTTCTCCCTCCCTGCCCCCACAGCTTGTTAAAAGTGGTAAAGTTAAGACTAAAAAAAAATAAATTGCTATAGTGTAGTATAGGTGTATTTTCTGTCAGATCATGATGACTTCTGATAAATATAGAGAAAACTTCTAGGGGATTAATTTATTTATATTAATTTATTAAGTAACTAATAAGTTGCTATTTCCCTTTTACAAGGAGATTTTCTAGAAGGTTTTTGTTTAGCCAGATTTTGGGTATCCTATTAGAAAAAAAAAGCTTCACAATATTTTAAACTCCCATGTGTTAGCCTGTGGTCTGGTCAGTGGAACCACAGCGAAGCACAGAGTTCCACCCACGTTTACTGCAGATGAGCAGCTTTAGTGAATCCCATAGAAGCTGATTCCTTTAACAACCATATTTTCTGCAGGCATGTATTGCATCCACTGAGACATGGAACTTAGCATTTAGTCATCACTGAAAGCAAATAAAAATATGTACTTCTCCCCTGCTAAATACAGCCACATTCCAGGATGGGATTTTGTCTTCTGCCATTTCTTCTGAAGAGTTGGATGCTGAAGGCTCTGAAGTGTCAGTTCCCAGAATCTCAGCTCCTATCATTCTCAGGGTGGGGAGGGTCATGTTTGGTTTTGGTCTTACATTTTGTGCTTCAAACTGAGGATAAAATGGAAACTATAAATGCAAGTATTAAGATAAAAGTGGTTCATTTTAATAGGTTGGCCCTGGCTGGATACCAGGCACCCACCAGAGCCTTTCTCTTGCTCCCCTCTGCAACTGGACAGGGGACAGAAAATAAAATGAAGGGATCATGGGTTGAGAGAAGAACTGGGAGAAGTCACTCACCAAATAGTGTCATGGGCAACACAGACTGAAGCTGGAGATTTTTACTGAAATTATTGCTAACAAATTCAGAGCAGGGTGATGAGAAGTAACATGAGACCTTAAAAATACCTTTCCCCAACTCCTTCCAGCTCTTCCTCCTCCCCCAGCAATGCAGGAAGATGAGAATGGGGGTTATGATCAGTCAATCCCAGTTTGTTTCTGCTGCTGCTTGGGGAGAGGAGTCCTTCCCCTACTCCGCTGGAAATAGTTCTCTATGAACTTCTCCAATGTGGGTCCATCCCACAGGCATCAGTTCCCCCCAAACTGCTGCACTGTGGATCACTCCTGCACAGAGAGCAGTCCCTCAGGCACAGGCTGCTCCAGCCTGGGTCCCCCACAGGGTCACAAGTCCCACTGCAAACCTGCTCCAGCATGGGCTCCTCTCCACAGGTCTGCAGGTCCCTGCCAGGAGCCTGCTCCAGCACGGGCCTCCCACAGGTCACAGCCTCCTCCAGGCATCCCCCTGCTCCAGTGTGGGTCTCCTCCATGGGCTGCAGGTGGATCTCTGCATCCCTGTGGATCCCCATGGGCTGCAGGGGCACAGCTGCCTCACCATGGGCTGCCCCACGGGCTGCAGGGGAATCTCAGCTCTGGTGCCTGGAGCACCTCCTGCCCCTCCTTCTGCACTGACCCTGGTGTCTGCAGGGCTGTTCCTCTCAGGTTCTCACCCTGCTCTTCTCTGGCTGCAATTACAACTGAGCAGTAACTTTTCCCTTCTTAACTGTGTTATCCCATAGGTGTTACCATTTCTAATTGGCCCAGCACATCCATCCTGGAGTTCTCTGGCATTGGCTCTGCTGGACATGGAGGAAGCTTCTGGCAGCTGCTCCCAGAGGCCATTCCTGTAGCCCCTCCACTACCAAAACCTAACCATGCAAACCCAATACATGGATTTATAGGTTGCACATAAAATTTTTCTTCCTGTTTGAGTCATTTTACTGTGACAACTGGATTTAATATCTGATTTTATAAATAAAGGGAAATGTATGTCAAAGTTTTTGGAGTAACAATAACTCCTTAAAAATTCTACAAGACTAAAATGATTTCCTGGATATTTTCTGATTAGATTGCCTTGCAATATCATGAACAGACTGCACATTATTAAAAAACAAACAAAAAGCCCCTCCCCAAACCAAAGCCAAAACCCAAAAAAAAAAAACCCTCAGAACATCTGTTAGTCTTAAAAAAGATTCCATTTTATAAAACTGTAGAGAATTTGAGCAGCCTTGTAGTCTGGCCATTCTGTGGGCTTGAAACACACAGACCTATGCATCCTCATAAATCCAGGATGCCCAGGTTACTGAACTCTGAAGTGAGTACACCTTTCCTTCTTACACAAGAGAACTCTGTGGAAAGAAATTTAAGTGTGGATAAATGATAGTAGCTGCCAGAAGGTAGTTTGTTTACCTGGATTCAGTGACCAGAAAGCAAACTGAGAACAACTTAATACCAAACACTTTATTACTTATGCTTGTTATTTACAATATTTACATATTGCACGTTCGCTGGAATGTTTTATACATTTATTATATAAAGTAAATTAATGGCAGCTTGTGTTTGTGTACAAAATCCATGCTCCACTGTCCCAAAAAGTATGTCTACTTGGAATAACATTCCTGTTTGTCATGCAGTTTGTACGCCAGGGTACAATGTGACCCCAATGCAAGTCTGTTTTAACCAAACTTTTAAAAAATTGCATAAGCATGAAGGATATCAAGTGACCACAACTACTGTGGAGCAGATCTTTAGTAGTTCTAGATATACAAACAAACATTCCTTAAAACTGTAGAATTAAGCAACAGAACATGAATTTTCTTGGTGAAATATTTGTGTTTACATAATTTTTGGCAGCATTACACATCAATTGTAGTGTGTTTTTAAGTATGGAGCATTAAGTACTACTGGCAGTTATGCTACTGTAAAGAATGTCAATCTGCAAACTGTCAATGACATACAAAATGCATGTTAAAAGAATTATGGGAAGTAGTCTGTCAATCTGCAAAAATAAATCTCTTGTTCACAATGGAATTCGCTAAAAGGTAGTAAGTTCTGTTTCCCTGTTGGTTTCCAAGGCACTTCTCTTGGTTCTTGGTGTTCCTTGTCATGGTAATAACATCTGGTGGATTAAAAGAAAGAAGAAATTGCCTTTCATCATTTTTATACTCACATTCATGTGTTTGAGAATGTATTTATCATTGCGAAAATAGTAAATAAAACTGGAAAATTCAGTAATAACTTTGGAAAGATCAGCAGTGAATTTTAGATTTACCTCAGTTCATATCAGCCTGACTGTAATATTAATGCTTTCTTAATCAAGGCTAAAAATCTGGAAAGCATAATTTTTTCTGATGGTTCATTTTTGATAGACACGAGGGAAATCCAGTTCTACCTATCAAAAATGTGCTCACAGTTAATCCGTTCCAGTGACTGCATCTGTGAAGTCAAGAAGTGAATAAACCTCAGGAATAGCATTAACAGATTGCAAAATGCTGTCTAAATGCCTTGGTGTCAGGAGCTGTTCATGGCGTGTCCAGTTTGATGGATCTAGGAAGGATTTGATGTTTCATTGGGCCCTTTTGTGAAGAAATCTGGATTCATATAAACAAGAAACAAATAGAAGTAACTTTTTAAGAGCTGGTTGTATAACTATAGCCCCTAGAACATGCCAACACTGAGCCACCACAAACTAAGCAGGAGCTGCAGTGGTTCAATTTGCTGCCTGAAGTCTTCCAGAAGAGTGTCTTGGAATGAAATCACAATCATGCCTATGACACTGATATTTAAAATCACCAATACAAAATTACAGGTTTCCACATTGCTTACGTATGTATTTTGTCTCTATTCTAGAAATATGATTCAAAAGTTGAGCAGCGAAGGTTTTCACAACCTTACTACCCTCACACCTTTAAAGCTTGTAAGAAAATGTAGTGTAACTGCACATACACATATCTAGAAGTCCATCCTCTTCTAGACAGGTGAGCACTGAATGTTGCAAGTCTGTCCACCCAGTTTCAAGTGTTTCTATGCCTGTTCTTGTTCTTATTTAGAAATAAAAAATGTACAATGTTTCTTCAGTCAGCAGGAACTACACAGCTGAAAGACTCTTACATGCAAACAGACCCAGATGAAGCTTTGGTGTCTTACAGCCATCATGGGGGAGATAAAAAACAGTGATAATCTGATACTAGAATTCTGATGACGATATTTTTCATAGTTAAAACTTTCATATTGTCTGTCTGAACATAGGTAACTGTCTTCCCCATGATCAGTGTGAGTTCTCTGATAATCTGAGCTTCTCTACATTTTCTACTGCTTAAGTATAATTTGTAATGGAATCATTTGTATGCGAAGTCAGTTGGACTTGACATAATCCATTGCAAATCAAGCTATTGGTGCATACAGAAATACTTGTTAGTAGTATTTAAACATTTAGTTTTGCAATTTTTGAAAGCTATTTAGGAAATGTAATAATGTTATAGAAAATCTTAATGTAATCTAGGGTTTTTTTCTGGCTTTGCAGATAGGACAATTACTTCTATTTTTTTTTTTATATCCTTCCTTAGAGGGGGAAACTGATATAAATTTTCCATGTCTTGCATTTTCATCTAGCTTATTTTCTGTATGTATGCTCCTACTGCACCCTATTTAGGCTATGATGTTAAAAAGTGATGTTTAGAAGAAATTAACATGCCTTTGGTTTGATCAGTGTGTGATACAATCTACAAGTTAAACACTGAAAATGCAATAAAAACTTTTTTCATTACTAATGGGAATATGCAGCTCACTGGGGGTGAAAAACAGTGGTTAGGATGCTCATTTGTCATCTCAACTACACCTCCCTTAGTATGGGTAACTTGACAGTTTTATATCAGCTAACACAGTTTTCTAAACCCCTGGCATTTTCAGAAACCCTTCAAGAGAGCCCAGGTTTTTAGCATCGAGAAATCTATTCTACTGCTTAATTTTTTTTTTTTATTTCATAGTCTGTTATATGCATCAGTCTAGGAATATTAGGCTGGAACTTAGCTGAAGGATGATGGATAGTCTTAGTGGAGGTCCTGAATGCAATTTGACTACAGCCTCTGTTGAGAACACAGGTGACTATACAACTCCCCAGCCAATTGTGCTAAGTTCTAAAAGCACAAATGAAAGCTAGTGTAAAGGTATATTACAGCTTTCCAAATTTGATTCTGGTTATTACCTGTGCATGATGATAAACTCTGTAAGAAAAAGCTAATCTATATGATAAGAATTTAGTGGTTTAAATATCAATATAAACTTTAAAACACTGTCCCAGTAGGTTTTTGTAGCAGAATGTCTTCATACTTATATATAAAAAATTCTTTTCCCAAGTGTGCACACCCAGGTAGAATTCTGCTGTAATGTGATCACAGAGATCCATGCACTGAAGATTATGAAGCTCTGAATGTTCCATCTGATACTAGCCACACACATCTCAGCAAGCAAAACTGTGAGCTGCCTTTTAATAAACCTGGATGATGCACACTGGCTGCCTTTTTAACTCAAAGCAGTAGTTCTGAGAAAAGTCTTAAATTAGTTTACTTGGGAACCAATTCCTGGCATCATGAAGAGGTGATTGAACATGCCCTGAGCAGCTGTATAAAACAGATCAAGCTATATTTTCTAGAAAAAAACAGGCCTTCACTGAATGATACACAGTCCTCTCATCTTAATTTCACCTTCACTTTTATGGAATTCAAGTGTCTGACATTTCAATGCACTCCATGTTACTCTGAGAAAGCAGCAATCTAAGGGAGAATGCAATTAAGGGCTGTTGTTTCCATTATTACAAAATATTTGAAGCAAAATTCAAGTGCCCAAATATATTGGTTTAAGAAAAATTTGAAAAATTTGATACATAATATGGTGTATAGTAATGGGATATTTAGTGGAGTATTTTAAGTTTCCAACTTTATCTTATATTTTCAGCATTTGTCCCATACATTACTAATATGGCCAATACATCTTGAGGAGTTTACACAGATTTTTCGGAGTTCCAAAGGAAATTTCAGTTTTAAGCTTATCACAAATTTTGCAGCGAGTATTTGACCTGTATGTACAAATATTAATTATTTGCATCTGCATCTTAAGGGAGCAAGCAACTGGTAGATTTCTTTAATACACTTTTTATAATATATAAACCTCATTTTCTCTGTGTAGCCTGAGACTCCAACTACTTGCACCAGTCTTGTATTTATTAGTGTAAATGTATGTCATTAGTTTTACTTTATTTGAAATAACTGTAGATGCTTTAAAAGTTTTTAAAACCCCATTAATATTTGTCAGTACAGAAATTAGACGAAATCTTCAAAACAGAAGTATGTAATAAGATGTGATAATGCAGCCCTTAGTCCCTGAACTTCTCTTCATAGTGCAAGGAGTTTTCAAAGTAAGTTATGAGAACAGTGTTGGTCTCTAGCAAACACATATAGAACAGGTAAAGGAAAAGGGATGGAGCACCAACAGCAGCACCTGAAGCTTTCAAACAGAAGCAGTAAAATCTGTATGACTGTAGCCAAAGTGGCTGTGATCAAAGGTGTCAAAGGGGTTTTCAGATTCACCACTGTCTGTCACCAGAACTGCTCATGATCTGAATTATGAACTTTATTTAGGTGAAGATTTCAGGAACTGTGTTCCTGGCATCTCTTACCTACTAAAGATATGGACAACCTAACAGTTGTGGGATGTATCTGCATGGAGTGGAGCAAACCAAGCATGCAACATGGGAACTATTAGGAAAGCTGACAGAAGAAGGAGGCTGAAGAACAGAACAAAACAAAGAAGCATCAAGGACAGGACTCTAGCATAGCTGCGCTGACCATGAGAAGGGGTTACAGAATAAAATTAATTAGAGATGGTGCTGGTGGCAGCCAAGGAATACAGCCTGGGAGGCTGACTGGAAAAAAAAAGAGGACTACTGGGAGATGTGATAATACAAATCTGCTGCTCTGGCTTCACTCATGCGATCTCAACAAGTTGAAGGGCTGTTACTGGGTCCCTGCTTTGCTTATGTCTGTAGGACAGGCAGAAAGGGAACACACACTGTTAAAAAAGGAGAAGATGGAGCTCAGTTACACATGCATAGGATACATGAGAAAAAGTTGAGGCTCCACAAGACATGTTGCACCATAAACACACAAGTGCCCACGTAGGTATGTGTTGTCACAGTAACATGTCTAACTCCTGTTTTCACATATTATTTCCTTCTTTGATCTTAGCTCTGAGTTTCAATGTCTTGTGTGTTTTAAAGCTCTGCTAGTCCAAAAGGCACTGAAAGTACAAATAAAAATAAATTTTTATTTTTCCTTCTCTCCAATTTAATCTCTAAACACGGATAGATGTCCACAGATCTGAAAAATCCAACAAAACTACTAGTTTACCAAAGTAATAGTCCAACTATAGCCCAACCCACTTATAAATGTGCAATGAAACAAAAATCACATACTGAACAAAACAGGAAACCTAATTTGTTTCACACAAATTGAACTGGTGCAGTGGAAAAGCCTTGAGGAGAAAAGAGGCTTAATCTTACAGACACCTGTGCATCTCCAGATGCATGTGGTAGAGGACAGTCTTTCCTTTCTGCTAGGTGAGGCTGCTTAAAGAGTCTATCACCACTGATTTGTGTCTGTGTGAATAAAAGAAGTGGACAGTTGTTGCTGACATTGAAATATGTTGAGCAAAGGTTGTTTGAGAAAAGATATTTTTAAATAGACTCCCAGCTTGAGATGTGAACTACTTTAGTTGCTATTCCTTCATATTATAATTTCATGTTTACATGGCAGGTTGTTAAGATACAGATAAAATTTTCTAAAGAAAGGGAGGGAATAATTTCATACTCTGATATATCTGCTTATTAGTATTGATAATAATATTATTCACCTATTTGCAAAGTTAAATTAATGGCTTGTAGAAACTTTCTTGAAATTGAACAGCTCCATCAGGTTTTCCTGCAGTCATGTTTCCTTTAGATTAAATAATCCTAATTTCTGTAACTGTTCTTGTACACTGAGTTTTCTAAGCCTTTGGTCATCCACGTTGCTCTTTCTTGGACTCATACAAGAAGAACCTGTATGTCTTCAAGTGTAGTGCCCTTAATTAAATACAGTATTCCAGTAACAGTAATTGTGTCAGGAGTTTCATGAACAATTATTCTACTTATATATTCCAGTATTGTTTGACTTTCTTCAAGTGTAACACTGCTGACTTGCTCAGTTTGCAGTCCACAACAACCTCTGTTTTCAACAGCACTATCTAACTATTCACCAATTTCCATGTATTTCTGCAGCTGAATAATCCTACAGGACTTCATAATTCTGCTCGTTATCTGTTATCCTGGTTTTAGACTATTTGGCTTATTTTCCAAGATTGTTTTTAATTTCAAGCTTGTACTGTGTCATGGTTGCTTGTCCTATAATACTGAAATACATGAATACAGTATTCCACCACCCAAGTTATTAATGAAAATACTGAACAATATACTGAACAATATCAAACCCATAATGAAGCTGTGTGACATTGGTCAGTACATTTTTCCAGATTTGACAATGAAGCACTAACAACTTACTTATATATCTTTTTCCAGTCATTTTTACATTTATCTTGATCCTATTTCCCCAGCTTTCTTGTGAGAGTGAAGTGCAAAACAGTGTCAATGCTTAAAATAAAATAAAATAAAATGCTTAATATTTATTACTTTTCTCACAGATTCCTTCCACAAGATGTGTAATTTGCCACAGAGTTAAAGCATCTTGGTTTGACAGCATTTGTTACTGACAAATCTACATGATTAATATTTATCCCTTTGTCCAAGATCACATTTTGTCTCAGGTAAAGGTTGAGGACAGAATGTAAATTAGTCCTTCACGTTACAGCTCTCTACAGATGGTTTGAGAGCAATTTTTGGTTTGGTTGATTGGCTTTTGTTTTTATTTTGGTGCATGATGAAATTTCCCAAGTATTTGTGGGAAATAGAGGCCCATCTAGGCAAAGAAGGAAAGAATTAACCTCTAGACATGAGAGGTGTACACAAGGAAATCCCAAAAAATCCAAATAGCTGGAAGATAGTTTATCAATGCTACTATCAATACCTTTTAACTGAATTACTGTAAAAGCACCTGTGACCTATCTGCATTTACACAGCTTTGATGTGTACAGCTATGTATATATTAACTCATACTACTGAGTACAGCACAGATCTACAGCTGCACACATAAAAGGGTGGCTGCTGCTGCCAATACAGGCAATTGTGTACTGAGTAAACTCTTGAAAAATAAGCCACAGCTGCTGTGTTTTTCTGCAAGAACAAATTCACTATCTGCTAACTGTATGCTGCTATAAATAATTCACAGATGATGCACATGGACATTTATGTAATGACTTCCAGTAGGGGGTACCCTTTCCTTAATGCCAAAATTTGCCAGATTAAGCCAGTTACTTCAAGTCCTCGGGAAGGGGAATACCTTATCTAAAGGACAGTTGTTATTATACTCCCATGAATTTTCATGTATGAAACACAACATTTGCTGCTTTGCTATGCAGTGGAATGTCGTTTCTGCTAAGAAAAGGCTTACCTTTATCCCTCCATGCACATAGGGCTTACTGCCAATCGAGTAAGAAGCCTGGCACATCTTTTATAGTCTGTATGAAAAAAAAGCATGACTAGATTACCAAAGTAATCAAATTTGCCTTTAAAAATCAAAATTGTTTTCAGTGTGCAAATTAGTGTCACAGCAAGTTCAATGAATACCTTCGTTTGCAACAGAATAAAAATCAACTCCTTTGACTTAAAAGAGGAATGTGTAAAAATTGGGTAAGAACTAAAAGCCATGTCTAATGGCACGTCTAACTATGCAACTGACTTCTGCACATGTTCTATCTGTAAACAAACAGCATGAAAGTGCTTGGAGGCTCTCCAAGTGTATGTATGTAAGTATAAAAATTTATACATCTGTGCCTGTGCTTCCGTGCAGGATCTAAACATGTGACTCTAGTATTTCCATAGAAATACAGAGAAAGAATAAATAGTGCTCATCCACCTTTGAAATCCAGCCTTCAATGAGCAAGTCTGTCAACTTATTATTAAGTAATGCCACTCTCCAATAGATTTTCTTCCTGGGAACATTGTTAAATTAGACAAATAACATCTTCTATGCATACAAATCTTAAGTCCAGCCCAAGTGGATGACCACATCATAAACATTCATAGGAGTATGAAATTCCATCTTAATACTAGAAATGTTTTTTTCCACAGAAGTCCTATTGCTAGTCATTCATATTTTAGGTGCCTTCAACTTTTTGATGCTTTCACAGTAAGACACAGAACCAATGCAAAGCTACAGAAATTACTCAAAAGGGTTTTGTTTTTCATTTGCATGAAAAACTGAAAGCAAATATTGTAAAAGTTGGTTATGGACACACAGAAAAGTAAATTATTTTTCAGATACCAATGCTCCTACACTGTACAAAGTACTAGAAAGTATGCCAACACAATGCTTTTGTACTGGCTACCACCACACCTGAAGCATCACAGACACTTTTAGTTTCTTTGCTGTTTGGCCTTCAGATCTCTACACAGAAGGAACAGTATAAATTGAAGTCAGGATATTATCAAAAAGTAACATTGTTCTGTGCATGAAGAATTAAAGCAGGCTGTTTGTCTCATTTTCCTAGAAGAAAGTTCCTTTAAAGAGATGCTAGTCATCCAACCCAGTAGTTGATGTTCACTTCTGTTAGGCATTATTTTATTGATGAGTAACTACATCTAATGTTTTCTGGAGATTAAATGTTAACAATCCCAACTCACAACATATTTATGGTATAATTGCCACTCATACAGATGATTCTCCATTATCCAGACATTATGTTGGTGGATATGTCACCTGTGAGGAGGAAGAGGCTAATTTAGAGCCTTTAAGGCCAACTAGTTTTTAGCTTCACAGCTTGGAGTACTCATTAGTGCTGAGCCAAATGACATTTGTGTTGTGATCCTTCTGAAAAAGGCAATATGACCATTGCTTGTTCAGAACAGACAAGTTATGAACAACTTACATCTCCACCCATCAAAACAGAGGGTTATCTGGTTACCTGTCATCTAGAAATCCTTCCAAGGACTTCCTGAACTGAAGCCTTACAAATAGAGAAAACGTGCACAATTCTTACCAAATATGCCTTTAAAATGCACTGAGCTGAAATATTTATTAATACTAGAAACTTGGAATCTGTAACTCTTGTTTCTATTCCCAGCTCTGTTACTGACCCAACTGGTTGACCTCAGACAAGTAAAATAAAGTGTGCTTCCATTCTGAAAAGGCTGTACTAAAATAGCATCTGCTTACTCAACAGGTCCACCTCAGTATGAATCTGGAATCACCATCTACTGACTGATAAATGTCAGTGTTTGATTTTTATTTAATTCTCTGTGCTGCCAACAGTGATGAGGTATCACAAGTGGCTTTTGCTTACTTGTGTCCATCAGCACTTTTTTTCTAAGCTAACAAGTTACACTTTTATAATTCACTGAAGACAAGTGTTGCAAAGATTCATTGTCAACGTTACTGGTAGACTGGTAGCTGAATAGTCAAAATAGAAAATGTCTATAGAATGTGTCCTGCATAAATAATCAATGAAAAGTAAAATAACCCCACCTGGATTTGTGATCCTGTCTTGAATTTACAGCACTAAAAATTAAATATGACATATTTGTGAGAGGAAAAGCAAACACATGGTTTGGAACCCATGAGGCAAATACATCAGTACCTAAGGATGCAGTGTTTACAGCCATTCTACACAGTGTATTTGCAATGAGAAAGTTTTATTTCCATTTTCCTCTCTGTAATGCTGATGCTGTTCTAGCAAAGCTGTAGAGAATACTTAGAATTCATTCCCTGCAAAGAAAAATATGGACTGCTCTAAAAGACACTGACATTGTATCACTACTGATACTTGATAGGACTAATAAATTTTAGAGTTTCCTCTCATTTTAGGGAAGTGCCTGCTTTTGTTACTTACATGCTGGGATGGTACAATCCCTCGTATTGTGATAAAGCCGATGAAAGTGTTTGCTACATTTTGGACTAAAGTACAGTGGACCTGAAAGATAAAGAAAAAAATAAGTTATGAATCAGCACAGCTCACAAGTAGAGCAGTGTAGCTTATGGTACGTATGTGAAATACGAATACCAATGCAAGATTAAAACATACCTGTTAAATGCTTCAAGAACTTGTCTTTCATCCTCAGATCTCTGGGAACTATTTCTGTGGGACAGAGAAAAGAACAGTGTTACTCTGCTGCACTGGACTTCATACTGCTTGCCATGCATGGTGTGAAGACAGTATCTGTCCAGCAACATCACCAAGTATGTCTTGACAGGTGCATGGAGGGCAAAAGTCCTTTGCATAACAGTAGGCCAAATTGCAAACAGTCACTTTACATAGGGAGACCTTGTAAAATGCTCTGTGAAAGACAGTACTGATTGAACAATATCTCTTGGGTGAGAAATCATTAATGACAATGGTTATTAATGAAGAGTGAGATTTTAGCTCTCTATGAACTACGTTACCAAGTTTAACTAGATTTGAATTCTTTCATATTACATGAGTGATAGAGACTCAATGATATATTCCAGTCTGGGGTTGTCTCCTAATTCTCTTATGCAAATGTAACCACTATTCTGTCCCAGGTATGTCTGTAGAAGCACTGCTCTTCTGTAATCATGAAACTGGATTGATCTACTTACAGGAATCTTCCCTCCCTCCCCCAGCAGTAAATAAAATTCACAGGAAATTATTCCAAGCAAATTGCTCTCTTCTGGCTCCCTATGTTTGTGGTTTACCGCCTTGTGTTTTGTGTTCAGCAGATGGCAAAATGAAACTAGTTTACTGAAATCCATTTTAGCCCTAACCCCTGCTTGTGACTTCCTGATTTACAGCTATCTTTGATTGCTTTCCGTTACAAACTCTATGCTGATGGCTTAGTGCTGATTGTGTATGATACACTATATGGTGCTTTATTTACTTAACCATGAATGCCTGAGCAGCCTTTTTCATTCCCCTGGCACCTCTTATCAGATATAAAGCAGAGAGCATTTCCATCCAGATCCGATTCACTTGTGAATTTAGACACTTCTCGAAAGTCATTCTTCATTTACTTCTAACTTTAGTCAGTGTAAGTAAAATTGACCTTATCCTATTTGACCTAATTATGTCATGAAGAGCATTAAAAACACACATGCTTCACTCAGAAACTTCCCATGGGACAAGCTCACTAGGAAAGTGATGCCAGAACTGAAATTGAAGACGCTAACTTGTAGTTCTTTTTCAGAGTTGCAGGAAAAAACTCCATCATAATAACAGAATGAAAAATCCTGCTTTGAAATCATTAACAACTACCAACTAATCTGCTCTGAAGCAGGATTATTTATTTTGTAGATAACTGTTCTACACAAGCCAGATGTCTCGCACCAACAGGGTGACCAAACCATGTTCCAAGATGAGATTTAGAGTTGTGCACATCACAGTTCCTTGCTTAATCTGGCCTCTTTGACTCTTCAACATTTGTAAAACAAAATGTTCTCTCCTGTGTTGACCCTAAGGAGAACAGAATTGTCTTCCTCTGTGCATTCATTAATCATCCAAATAGACAAGCAACATCTTCATGACAACCACCAATAAATGCAAATTATGAGGATATTTGAGTATGAATGAGAATGACAAAAAGGTACAATGAAGCTTTAAAAGATCAATAAAGACAGAATAAATAGCATACTATCAAAATAAAAGCCAGATTGGGAAAAGTTGAGTAGATATTTTCTGGAAAACATTCAGAAAGTCACTTTCAGTTGGAGGGGTCAGATGAGCACCAGTAACGCTGCAGGGACTTGGGAGTGACAGGGAACACTGAATTAGACACGGCAGCAGGAAGAACTAAATCAAGTTTCAACTGAGTGCACAGAAGTACATCACCAAACTAAGCAGGTTAGAGAGGAGCCAATCAAACGAGCAGAAGGATGGCTGCAGGAGTGTCCCAAGCTGGTCACAGCCTGCACAGTGACAGAGGAGTACTATCTCAGTTCCCTAGTATTTCAAAGGTGCTACCTCTGGAGTACAAAAGGAACTACAAGCAGGGTGAACAACTCAGTTCAGTGACGCTGAGCTGCAGGGAAGACTTCTGTATGTAAGGTCTTTAAGGACATACTACAGTCCTGCAGGAGAATTCTTGCTAGGGTCATTTCCAAGAAACACTTAAACCAAGCATATGATAGTAAGTGGTAACCTTCCAGGAAAAAACGTTTTCATCCCTTGTTTCTTTGATCTCAGCCCATTTAAGTCTCTTCCCTTATTATTAGGTTTTGTTCAAAGCCACAGGAAGTTGGACTTTCAGTTGAGTTCATTATCCAGAGAGTAAAAGGCTCTGAGAGGTGACTGGAGGTTTTCTATTCCAAATTTGCCATCTGTGTCTGTTTCTGATACCAAAGGGAATCTGCAGGTATTTCGAGTGGTGAATTCTTAATACAAAATTAGTAACCTGATGCACTATCTCATTCACGGAGGCACTCTAGGAAAACAAAAATGGACTGTGACTTACCAACTCTCTGCTCGTCCTGGTACCCTCCGTAGTCAGCCACTTCCCTTCGATCCAAGTTATAGTCATGCTTGGAGAAGTACTGCATCCCACTGTCCTTCTCCAGGTGGTACCTTTTCAATTCCTGAATGATCTCCATGATGAGATTTAAGAGACTTTGCTTGTCCTTCAAATCTGTGGAGTCTGTTTTTTCTTTGCAGTATCCTGCTGAGAGCATTAAGAGTACAAGCCCCAGCAGCCCAGAAGACCTCAGTCCACTCATTGCAGTCCGACCTGAAGAGTGCATAAGGGGATGAAGAAGAAGGATCCGCTGCTGTGTGAGGTCTCCTGTTTCACTGGAAGAGAAAACTGGGGGTGGGTCGAAAGTGGGGAGACTCGTGGGGGTGGAATCGGAAACACTAGCGGCGGAAAGAGCGGCGACCGCTTGGCAGGTTACACAAGGCGGGGCACATCCCGCTCGGGGCTGCGGGGGCTGGCGGAGCGGGACGGGGCGGGGGGTCCGCGGGGCTCCGCCGCTGCCCCCGCGCCCCGCAGCGCCCGCCCCGCGGGCAGAGCCGCCCGGCGCCGCGGGCAGCGCGGCTCGGCCTCCGCGGCCGGCGCCGGGCCCCGCGCAGGGCGGGGGCGCAGCCCCGAGCGGGGCCAGGCTGGGGGTGCCCCGGCGGAGCAGATCCCTGGCCGGGACGGGCGTTCCGCCCCGCCTCTCCCCGCCCCGCCGCGGAGCGGAGGAGCGCGGGCGAGGGGCGACAACTTTCCCCGAAGTTTCTGCCGGAGAGCCGCGACAGCTGTCCCCGCTCTCGCTGCGGGCCTCCGCGCCCGGGCTGCGGGCAGGAGCGGCGGGACGGGACGGGAGGTGCGCGGCTGGGGGCAACCGGCCGGGGCAGGGGACAGCACCCCTTTTTCGTCCCTTTCCCCGTTCCCCTTCCCTGCAGGAGCAGCGGTCAGCATCATGCTCGGAGCCGCTCGCCTTCAGACGACTGGCCGCCCCTCACGCACGGCCGCTCCGTGCGGCGGCTCTGCGCTGCCAGCCCGGCCGCTCCCGCCGCGGGCTGTCACCGGTCCCGCCGCACGCAGCGCTTCGGCCCGGCGGGACGGGAGGGACGGGGGCGTGCGGAGGGAGACAGAGGGGAAGGAGGCTGCTGGTGCTCGCCGGCCGCTTTACCTGTGTCTCCGTCCCAGACGCCGAGGTGTCTTCCCCCCGGGAGCCGCTCCCCAGACGGCAGCAGCCCGCGAACGGCAGGGAGTCCGAGTATTCCGCGGCTGGCCCGCCCGCCCCCCTCCCGTCCCTGCGCTCCCGCCGTATCCACAAACTACTCCATCGCCGCTAGCCCCAGCGCAGCCGCTTATATAGGCTATAGGATGGACATGAGACGGCAGATAGTATCGACTTGGAAGTGGGTGGAAAACAATAAAAGTCCACTTGGCAACCTCGGGAGCGTCGCTGCTCGCACAAGCCCCCCCCTTCCCGCCCTCTCTCCCCTCCCGCCCCGGTCCCCCCGTCCCTCCCCCTGCTCGGTTCTCCCGGGCAGGGCTCAGTCACTCCTTCGCTGCTCTCCGACGTAAGGAGACGGTCCCAAGTGTGTGTGTTTGGAGTGGGAGGGGGCGGCGGCGGGAAGATGGGAACGGGGGGGTGCGCATCGCCCGACCCTTTAATTAGAACCGCGCTGAGGAGCCACTGAAATATTGATGTCCCTGGCGCGGCTCTCGTCAGCGGGTCCCCGGCCCGCGGCCGCAGCCCCGCGGGGGGCGGGCGGGGAAGCCGCCTGTTTACCGGGAACTCCGGGCCCGGCTGCGGCGGGGAAGGGGAGGTGTTGGGGCGGGGGCGAGCTGCCGGGGAAGAGGAAAGCTATTTCTGCTCCCGTGGGCCGGGAAGCCCGCGGAGAGGCGGCTGGAGTGGGTCTGGGTAGGGGGAGGGAGCGGGCGTGCCGCCTCTTTCGCCGATTCTTGGCACGGGCGGTCCCGGGTGGCGAGGCGGCTTCCTGGGCTCCCGGCGCGCCGCTGCCTGGAAGCGCTCCCAGCGGGGCCGGGAGAGGAGGAGGAAGAGGAGGACGACGAAGGCAGTGCCATCGCCGGGAGCGCCCTGTCCGCTCCCGCAGCTGCCCTCGCAGAGGTGACAGCCTGAGCGAAGGGCACTGGAAGCGCGGGGCAGTCTGCGCAGAGCGCCGAGCCCCCTCCAACGAGCGCCCTTCCAAAGAGCAGACACAGCCTGCCGCGCTCCCCACGTAGCCCCTCGGGGCGCGGCGGGGGGAGGCTGAAACCCGATCCAGCGGAACTCGGTGTTTACTCTCCTGTGTGGATGAACCTGTCCCTCGGCAGCCGCGGAGCTCCCCCCGGGCCCGGCGCGCTCCCGATCCCCGCGGGGCCGCGCGCCGCGGGAACAGCGCCCCCCGGCGGCCGCCGCCCCGCGCGCGCCCGGCGCTGCCGCCGCCCGCCGGCAGGCGGCGCTGAGCGGAGCGCGGCCCGCAGCCGTGAGGGCCGGGCGGGCCCGCGGGGGCGCGGCGGGCGCTGGTTCTCCCCCGGGGCTCTGTGCCGCCGGGCTCCACAGGTGCTTCGTCATTTTAATCGATCTGTCTTCAAAGCCAATACATGAATGGCACATGTCTCTTAACTACAAAAATCTCAGCCTGTGCTGTCACAGTGAAGGTACAAAAACGTTTAAAAAATGCACACACCACATGATGAAGAAAGAGACCCAGAGGCAAGACTGAGCAGGACTGCTTGTCAGGTTTCCAGAATCCTTCCTCCTCTTGGCTTCATGGTTTGTTTCCAGTCACCTTAAGACTTAGGGGAAAAAAGAAATTGAACACTCAGTTCCACAGTAAGAAAGAATGTCCCTTTGCATGACATAACTTGGTATGGCTGTATTTACATGTTAGTCATTCCAAATATTGACACTTTGAGGTCACAATTGGAGACAGAGAAGATGGAAAACGAGGCAGGCAGAATACAGCCTGGTGTTTTGTTCCTAAGATTACATTGCAAGTATTCCTTCACCCCAGATAATCTCTTTGGAAAAAAGGTAGATACAACTGCAGAACTGAAAGAGGATTTCAGCTAAGCACATGGATGGGTTCTCCCCTTTCTTACAGTTACAATTGCCGTGTCAGTTTTGGTCACCATTGTGTAAGGAAGGAGCAGCCCATGTTTTGAGTACAGACCAGTTCAACTCAGGAATCTTCTGCTGCATCTTTTGCTTATATTAGATGTACCCAGATCTGCCTGTTATGTCAGGCATGGAGACTAGCTGTCAAGGAACAACCAGCAAATTGTCAAATAATATGGTTTATGTAGCTGTCTTCCTTTTGAAAAGACAGTGGACATTAGCAGAAACTGCATTAATCCCTCTTAAGAGATAACTCCACTGTGACTCTGAGAATGGGATAGCTGGAACTGCCCTAAGGCACACCAAGAAGAAGTTAATGTCATAAACAATTGAATTCCAATGTTCAGGAATACTCCTTTTAAATTTACTAATATAAACATAGACTCAAAGTGCAATGAAGGCATTAGCTGAGATGTGAGGGAGATGAAGAGTTTGTTGTCTTTTTCTGCATGCAGACTCCGAGGCAAGGGTCTATTCTGATTTGTTTACATTGAATTATACAAGGATATGTAATAGCTCCCATGACTTCAATAGAACTAAATTGAAATTCCCACTGATAGGTTTAGGATGGCAATTTAATATTTTATTAAGTATATTTTCTTAGGGCTCTATCTAAGCTAGCCATCTAGATGGTAACAGCCTATATGCTACCAAGCTCCTGCTCTGCATAAATATTGTCAAAGCTACAATCCCCAAGCCTTCTATCCACCCTCAGTTTGACTCCTGAGGCTTCTAAAGTGAATAGGTGCACTGTTTGCCATGGCTGCTCACAGGTTCTTGGACTTCTTCCCTGGATGCCGGGAAGCGCCTGACTCTTGTCGACACTAAACAGCCAGGATGGTGAAGAAAGCATTCTTCCAGGAATTACAAGATGTAAATTCTAATCCCTGCAGGCAGAGATGAAAGATGAACACACCTTCCCTGCCAGGACAAAAACCTGCTTGCTTTCCTTGAAAGAAAGTGGAGAAGGACATACAAAACTCAGTCTCAAAAAGCAACATGTACCTGAGAGAGCAGATCTCTAGAGTAAATGCTGTGCAATTAGTTTTGTTTTTTTTTTTTTGGCTTGTCCTGGAGGAGTGGTTTTCATTTAAAAGTGATGGGATGTTTTTTGTCTTATTTTTACAGAACATCAAGTTAGTTAACTCTTCCACAATCAAAATCTGTGCGTAGCTTGATCTACAACTTTATTAAAAATGAGTTGTCTTTGAACTATACACTGTTATCCTCAGAATAAGGACCTTATGGAGTAAACATATACCAATGAGATCAAACACAGCATTTGGTGGATGGTTTTAAGCCAGTGTATTCTTCCCTGTTCCCTTGGTTATGAAACAAAGGCACTACATTTGGGCTTCAGGACAAATGCTAGGCAGGATTTCTAGTTTTGTTAAATAACACACATTAGTCACTGTTTTTACCAATTCCATTCTAGTATTCCATTCCAGTATACCATGCTAAGACAGAAAAGGAAAGATATCTTGACTTCCTTTACTTACATGGTGTATATAAAAACAATAAAATGTGTTCTCTTTGGTTCTGTTGTCTAAGACTGGTGAAATTTTCATGCTAAGAGCCCTACAGTTTTAAGCATGCTCTTGTTTCAGCTGATTATAACAGACATAAGGGTTCCTATCTATATTTAATAAAAGCAAGTGCATCATTTTCTGAAGTGATTGCAGAGCAGAGCTGATTGTCTAAATCAGGCTCATAACCAACACATGAACTAAGTGTAAGCTTAGAAGAAAATTCCAATGGACATTTATATGACTAGGCTAAAGAAATGCTTCTTGCATTGCTCTTCATTGACCTCAGAACCTCAAAAAATATTTTGAAATCCTTTTTTTCTCTTAAACATCACATCAACTTACAAAACTCTTGGTTTAAAATCCAGACTTTTCACTCCTCACAATAGAAAAACTATTTAATTTTCAGGTTACACATCAATCCCAGTAGAGGTTAGTATATAGGATGAGATGGGACTGGTAATTCTGCTGGGTTGAGTGGGTAGCAGTTGGTTGACATGGCAGTTCAACTCACAAAATGTTGACCACACACATGGAATCTGCATGTGTGATAGTTACTTTTAAAATCTGTATAGAAAAATGCATGCACTGCATCCAACAGATGATACTTCCCAAAATGTCTGTTCCAAGTTAATGAAAATGCAGAATGTTTTCAATATAATGTATTGTACATAAGTATAAAATAATATTTATGCACCTGGCTCAGTCATCTCTGTGAGCCTCCGAGTCTCAGAGGCAATGCCCAATGACAGCTGCTGGGGAGAATAAAGATGAGGTAGTAAGAATTCCTATAGCACTGAAATCAGCCAGATAACATATATAACCAGAAGAAGAACTTCAACAGATGTTAGGGGTATTAAAGCCAATTGAGCATTTTAAGGGCTTTCCCCACTTCCTACCTGATACAAATGCCAACAAGATTAAAATCCCATTAATCATCGCTGCAACCAAAACTGAAGAACTTTGATACAGTTCCCAAATGTTTCATCAGAACTACAGCCAGGGCCAGCTTGATGTTTGGTAGTAAGTTAAAAAAGGAAACCACAACAAAAATCTCCAACCATATTTTTGGCTAGAACTTTTTTTTCTCTGCCTGTAAATTCAAGGCTAAAGACAGCTCTGAGTTGGCAAATGCATCAGTTATTGAGCCAATTTTAAAGTTATGTTCAATCAGCTTTGCAGTGCTGCAGCAGGGCAACAGTGCTGCACCAAAACAAAGCTCTTCTGGGAATCCTACTGAACCAGCAGGAGGAAATTTAAGTCTAGAGAGCATAGTCTCACTTTTAGATGCTTTTCATGGTCTTCAGGGTACCTGCTGAAATCTCCAGAGACCATCCCTCTGAATTATTCTGTATTTAGGTTTTCAGAGATACTTTACTTTTACGCAGTTAAGATAAATGCCCCAGTGAAGCAAGTCAAACCTCTCCAACTGTAGACTACTGCCTACAGGAATACGCTAACATAGACCAGATGCCAAACTTTTAATCAGGTAAGTGAGGGTAGGAGTTAATGCCATTCTATGAGACTGCTTTCCATAGCTACTGTGCAGCTCTGGGCCTGCTACATGTGGGTTCACTGTGGACTCCTGTCCACTTAGAGTTACATAGCTGCAGCCACAGAAACTCTTTCTACATCAAACTAAGATTACAAGTAAAAGCTCTAGCTGATGTCTCATTAGCTGATAGAGTGCATTACATTTTCTGGCCTACTCCAATCTTTGTGTGCCAAAGGAAAGAGGATAGCTTTAGTGTATGTGAGAACTTAGTAATTTTAGAAGCTGTGTAACTTCGTCTTTCATCATGGCCATGGTTCTTAGCTTGAAGAGACAAGTGGATCACATGTGTTTTTTAGAGCCATGGCTGATAAATGATGACATGTTTTGATAGTGTACTCTAAATCTGAGAAATTTCTCTCACATTGTCTTTGCGCAACTTCTTAAAAAATTTATTCTGAAAAACAAATGCCATCTCAGGCAACATAAGGATATCCCATATGACTCACCATCAGCATATGAATGCTAAGCACAAACATTGAGAACTATAAAAAGCTGAGGTACTTTTTTCCTTCTGTAGGTCATCAGTAGGCAGGCACACTGCTGGTGTAGTGGGCAGTGACTATAGGCCTCATGACTATGCAGTGGAGAGCAGAATGATCATTACAGATCAGATGTAATGATTACATTACAGATCAGATGTAGAGCAGGCCTGTTGGCCAGACTGTATTCCAGAGACCTCTTGTAGGCAAGCTCACCCTTTGGTAGATCATGTGCCTACAAAAGCTGTTGAGGAAGGAAGGGGGGTTAATCAGTCCCCTTCTAGGCAGATATTTTTCAGGCCATAACAGTTCTACAGCTACTGTGCAGCACTGGGACCCCCTATACATGTTCACTGTTGATCAGAGGTTTTTTCTTCCAGAAACCAGCACTGCAGTCCCAGACTGTACACAGGCAGCCTCCTTGTGAACAGCTTCAGAATGGGATTAAGTGTCTTCACAGTAAAGGCAGAAAGTTTATTTAACAGCAACAGAAGACTATTAAGACCTGTCTCTAGATTTCAGAGTCCAGCTTATAGTTTTTTTGATTCTGCACTTGAAGTGATGCAAAGATATTAAAGTGCAAACTATGTATTCAATATACTGTATTGTACATCCACAAGCTGAGGGTTGTGAATGCTGTCTCTTCTTGTATGGAAATTTGCTGTCCTTTAGAGGAGACAGAACATCCTGGTTCAGCTCAACTGCGGGAAGCTAAGGACCTGGAATACACAGGATACATATGCAGGAATAGATATAATGCGCTCAAGAGCACTGATAAAGTCTGTGGCACTTAAGCCAGCTGGCACAGGATAGGCCACATCCATTCTGTCCATCCCTCCTGCTGGCAGCAAGAGGACAGCCTTACGCAAACCACTCATTAGGAACACTTTCTGGGCAGCCTCGCTTCCCAACAGTACACAGGGATCGATCAGGAGAGTTGTCACAGACTAACCACGTTCCAGGGACTGTCCTAACAATTTAACAGTATTGACAGCTGGGTTCCAGTGCCAAGAAACCTCCCTGGCAGTTTTCACATTTGTCTTCTGCTATAGTCACAACCTGTAGGTCCCACCTGTGTTGCAAGGGGTAGAGGCAAAAGCTTTGGGGACGCTTACTTGTCAGTTGGTAGAACTGACCTGAACATTTTTGCATCATGTCCTCAATGGGAATAAAATAAGCACCAGAATCTGGGAACTGCAGCGGGTTCAAAAAGCAGCCGCAAGACTTGAATCACTTCTAAAAAATAGTTCCATGTCTTTTGGTCAGGCAGCTGTACACAGCTTCCACTGGAGGCAGCAAAGAATAAATGCAAGTTGGGCAGAACCACAATGAACTCAACTTAGTTACACAACTTAATAAATCTTTTTTTTCTTTTCCCCTCAGTCCATTATTTTTATAAATGCAAGATCTTTTAGATCTTGTATGGCAATGGGCCAAAATTATCAATATCCTTAGTTTTAGTCCAAAGAAAAATAAAAAATTAAAAAATAAGTTTTATGACCATTACAATCTGTTCTTTCTCCTAAGATGGAAAATGACTTTGTCTCACATTACATTATTTTAAAAAGCTACAAAATACTGTATAGATTTTGCATGGCCTGTTTTTTGGTAGCAGGAGGCAGGCTAGAGAGGTGGGCTCTGTGAGAAGCTGCTGGAAACTTCCACTGTGTCCGGTAGAGCCAATCCCTGATCGTTGTGGAGATGGACATGCTGCTGGCCAAGGCTGGGCCAACTAGAGAGGTTGGTAATGCCTCTGGGATAACATAGTAAAGAAGAAAATAAAAATAAAGTCATACAGTTTTTTCTACCCAGAGAGGAGGAGATGAGAGCATGTGAGGGAAACAACACGGAGACACCAAGGTCAGTGGAGAAGGAAAGGGAGGAGGTGCTCCAGGTGCTGGAGCTGAGATTCCTCTGCAGGCCGTGGTGAGACCATGCTGAGGCAGCTGTGTCCCTGCAGCCCAAGGGGATCCACAGGGAATGCAGAGATCCACCCTCAGCCCGTGGGGGAGGTGCCCACGCTGGAGAGGATGCCTGGAGGAGGTTGTGATCCAGTGGAAAACCAGAAGAGGGAGAGGGTCCTTGGTTCCAGGCTGGAGCAGCCTGTCCTTGGAGAACTGATCCCGTGGAAAAGTGACCCACTGCAGCACTTTTAGGAGGACTGTGTGCCCAAGGGGAGAATTCATGTTGCAGAAGTTTTGAGACGACTGCTGCTCATGGAAATGGACCCACGTTAGAGAAGTTCACAGGGAACTGTCTCTCATGAGAGGGATCCCATGGTCTCACAGGGGAAGGATTCCTCACCTGGAGCAGCAGAAGAAAATCTCAGTGATGAATTGATCAAACCCCCACGCCCAGTCTTGCTGTGCTGTCGATGGGAAAGAGAGAGGGGCTGGGGGGAAAAAGGTGTTTTTGAGGGCTTATTTTACTTCTCATTATCTTCTCTGATTTTGTTAGTAATACATTCACTTTGCAACTTTTAGTCGAGCATGTTTTGCCCTTGAAGTGTTTTCTCTCTGTCCTTATCTCAGCTCCTGAACCCTTCTTTAATTTTTTTCCTCTCCTCTGCTCAGCTGTGGCTGAGGAGGGTGAGCAAGCAGCTTTCATGGGTGCCTGGTGTTGGGCCAGTGGCAAACCCTGACATACCTACTGAATGTTTTGCTATAATGACGGCTCTTTCAGCCTCTTTCCTGATGTCATCCCCTCCACAGTCCCCACCAAAATTAATCATATATTCTTTAATGGAGAAATTTTCACACATGAAAGTATAATACCATTTTGAGGCCAGTCAAAACATTTGATTCATTTGAGAGGTCATTTAGTAGTAGTACTAGTGTAGTTGTGTAGTAGTAGTAGTAGTAGTAGTAGTAGTAGTAGTAGTATTCACTTCTGGTTTTGTCTTATTCTAAGCTTAAATGTCAGGTGTGTTCCAGTTTGTCTCAGAACATTAATTCCAAATGGTTCTGAAACTGGAAATTCACTTGGATCTGATATTCATACCAAAATGAGACCAATCTTTATGGGTTGTTTTATTGTTGGTATTGCAGTGTCATATTCAAAAATCACATTATAAAAGTATTTTCAAAAATTTTCACTCTATTTAGCAACGAACAGCAACAGATACAGGTATGAGAAGATCTTGTATTGCTGAATTATTACCTATATGGTCAACATAAAATATAAAAATTGAATTGATGATTCACTGTTTTATGTAACTGATTTAACTTTTACATTGAGCTTAGTCTGAATAAGAGAAGCAGTGCATTTTTTCCCTCTTTTCTAGTTAGTATACTTATCTGAAGAAGTCTTCATCCATTTTTTAAAAAGATTTAGTAGTAAATACCACAAGAGAAGGGTTTCTGTCTTAAAATGTTAACTTCTGGTTAAGATATTACTTTTCTTATATGCAAATTTTGTACAATGCTCTTCTGATATACCAAAAAATTGTCTTTGTGATTAAAAGAATGCAGATGGATTTCTGTCACAGCCATCAGGTACTGCACATACATATCAATATTTATGACCACCTTATTTTGCAGTGTTAGTTTAGTTGAAATAGCACTTTGGTAATGTCAGTTAAGTAACAAATTGCAGGAGATGTTTCTGTTAGAGGCTGTCATAGAATGAGAATGTTCTTTGGGCAGTGTTGCCCAATGCAACTGTGAGCTTTGCAATTATTCTATTTGAAAACACAAGATTCACAATAAAGAAAAAATCTCTTGTTTCAGATGGAGCTATTTATCACCTTTTCTTTGTCCATTCCTCCCACATTAGAGGAGCAAAAGGACAATACTCAAAGGAAAAGGAGTATGACCACAGTATTAATTATTAGAAGCTAGATAAAATATAGAACTTTCATTGTCTGAAAAAGTCCAACATTTCAAAATATTTTAGTTTTGATCTGAGACAATCTCACAAACAAATAAAAAACCTTCAAAGATATTGACAGTGGAAAATAAATATTAAAATAATTTCAAGAAATCAGAATATCCTGTGATTTTTGCAAAATTAAACAGTGCACACCTCTCATTCTGAAGTGGATCATCCTTGGGAATTCTCCAGAATTAGGACTAGAACAACAAACATGTGGAACAGGATGCCTTGAAGATGTTTCCAGGTTTTTGAAAGCTTGAATATAGGTTTCCGAAGGCTACTATGCTCTTGGCTGCATAATGTTCTGCAACTCCTGACTGTGCCAAGAACCTTGAGATTGGCTGTTCCATCTCTTAAGTGCCCAGCTACCGGACTCTGAAGCCATCTGTGTAGTGCAGCCTACTAGGAAGCAGCATTTGTGATTCATCAGAGGTTGATAGAAAGTAAAATATTTCTGTAGCACTTTAAGAGAGGTGTTCCTCACATTAAATATTGCCATGTTTGAAAGCTTCTTACTAGCTCTCTTCATGTAGTAGGAAGTTCTCAGTCTGAGAAACTGAGTGAAGGAAAAAAAATTAAATGAGCATGATCCATTTAGGGTGTTTCTTAGTAGCAGAACACTAAATATTGCCACTGTTTATTTGTTTGTTTAGGGGTTTTTTTGTTGTTTTCTGTAGACAAGGTAAAACACTGTATTGAACAAACAAGTTCTTGTGTAGGCATGCAGATACATATTGAACAGAAAGGTGTAAAGAAAAATTAGAAAAAGTTCTGTGTTCTTACATTCATGAAAAAATGTATTATTTTTATTGTATTCCTCTTAATCTATATTCAGGGTGAGATGACCCTGACATCAGTGTATCCCACAAGAATGGCAAGCAGTTTTACAAGGCATACTTTGGAAAATAAACATTATTCCAATATTGATAATGTATGTGTCTGGAACAAATGCATGCTTTGATTAGTTACTCCAGATAATATGGAGAATGGGTACATTTTTGTTGCCATGAGAGTGAAATTGAATCATTCCTTCTTATCTTACCCAAAGGAATACATAGAGAATATCAAACTCAGGTGGTATTTAACTCAGTAAAAGCACATTAACCTGGATCCTAATTCTCTCAGTTGATGAAATATCCATATACTTTATGACTCCAGGAAAGATCTTAATGAAGCAAGCCCAAATAACTATTCAAACATCAGTGGATTAATCGTGGGTTAATGGAAGATTACAGAAATAAGTTACTGTGTTGCCTATTTTCACAGGTTTTCATTTTATTCAAGGCAAAAGCACCTGACTCATGTTCCAGTTTATGTAGAATGTTTCTTCTCACACTTTCTACAACCCTTTAATTAATTTTATGTTCCCTCTTTTGTGGGAATTCCATGTTTTCCCCTACAACCTTTTGTAAAGGGAAACATCAAGAGGTTATAGTATGACAGCAACAGTCTCACCACTGCTGTATCTGGATTTCCAGTTGTGTATCTCTTGCTAGTAAACTCAAGTGCAAATTCATTCAGTCATTTTGCTGCAGGATGGCATTGAGTTATGATGTTAATAGCACGTATTTAATTTCCTTAATGATACAGTATCTGTTTGGTTATCAGACTTTTGTAAACAAAAATACACTATCTAAAACATGATCTAATATATATATGTTCTTTAAATTATCAATATTATCTGAAGATATATATTATTTTAAAAAATTCATCCCATCTTGTTTGAAAAAATGTATTTTTTT
The DNA here is from genome assembly GCF_036417665.1 of Passer domesticus. NCBI lineage: Eukaryota > Metazoa > Chordata > Aves > Passeriformes > Passeridae > Passer > Passer domesticus. The sequence goes on along the minus strand of NC_087476.1, from coordinate 20,218,118 downwards.
AAAAAAATTTGTTGACTGAGATTAACAAGAATTCTGTCTTTTAATTCTTTATTTATTGATTCTGAAATAATTTTTGATTAATTTACTTCTGACGGGAATCAGACTAATCAATTAACACTCCATTTCCTCATCCGGAATGGATATATAATCAGTGAAATAATCAGTGTTTTCAGTCTTCTACAGTTTTATTGTCACTGTAATAAATAAATAAAATTCAAATTAGGAGGGCAGATATTTCCTTGGCAAACAATTAAGTGTTACTGGAAACATCTTATGCACCTGTAAGATGCTTATTTGGTTGTAATGTTGTCTAATATCTTTCTCAGTTGCTAGTGAATTAAGAATCTTTCCTTTATTCCTACATGACCCATGTATCTTATCTGACTTTCTTTTAAAGACAGAACAAAAGTATTAATTGAATAAATGTTCCTTTTCTGCACTATTAATAATTTAACAATCCATGTCTAGTTAAAAGGTCGTTTCATTGCTATGATTCATTTATTTTTCAGTGCATTAGAATTCCTCACTCTTAGCTGAGCTGCAGATGGATTTTTTTCTATTGTTTTTAGCTTTCCTATGGTCAAGGTGGTTTTAGTTCAGGTGGCGTTTGTGTTGCAATATTATCAACACAAAATTTGCAGAAGGGAGTCATACCTTACAATTATATAAGTAGACATCAGGGAAATCTGACTGATACTATCAACAAGCCATCTCAAAAGCCTCCTACATAAATAAAGCATCCACTGAATAAGAGCAAAAGTTGTTACACATGTAGATGTGTAGACAACAGAAAATGGAAACTGGAGTAAGCAGTAAAATTTCACAGTGAAATAAACTGGAGTAAGCAGTAAATTTTCACTCTCTACAACTCCCTGAAGGGAGTTTGTAGCCAGATGGGGGTTGGTCTCCTCTCCCAGACAACCAGCAATAGGGTGAGAGGACACAGTTTTAAGCTGTGCCAGGGGAAGTTTAGGCTAGACATTAGAAAAAAATCCTTTACAGAAAGAGTGTTTGGGCATTGGAATGGGCTGCCCAGGAAAGTGGTGGAGTCATCATCCCTGAAGGTGTTTTAAAAAAGACAGGATATGGCACTTAGTGACATGGTTTTAGTTGATATGGTGGTGTTAGGTAATACACCGGACTTGATGATCTCCAAGGTCTTTTCCACCCTTGTTAATTCTGTGATTCTGTAAAATTACCAATATAGCACTTCAGGGATCTGTGCTAAGATCGATAATTTCCAGCATTTTCATAAATGAGCCATTTCTTGGAAAATGTGACAGTGTTTACTGATATTAATGTATTCAGGAAAGGCTGACCATGAAAAAAGCAGGAAAGAGCCATGTAAGACTACATGGGCACTGCAATGGCAGGTGAAACTCAGTACAGATAGATCTGATGTTCAGCAAAATATGTGGGGGAAATAATACAGATTTTACAGAGAATGGAGATTGAATTAATTACTGTTCTGAATGTTGTCTGTGAATTAAAATTGATTGTTCTCTTAAAAATGTCATCCTGTTGCTAAAAATCAAGTAAATATTAAGAATTATTTAAAAAAGAACAGACAGACATGGTGGAAACCACTCCTTCCCTCTCCATGGAGCATGGTGCTCTGTCTGCAGCTATGTTCCCCCTCCCTACCCACTGCAAAAATATATTAGCAGTGGATGAGGCTCTGAAAAGTTTGACAGAGGTGATCAGATACTTGAAATATCTTCTATACAGGTAACAGCTAAATGCATTAGGACATGGAAATTATGATTGATGCCCTGTGGTAAAGGCTTATGAAATGATGAGTGCTATTGGTAGAGTAGTAAACAGGGAATGTTTGTGCCTCCAATGAAAGGTTTGGGGGCCTTAGATTCAAACAGGTGATAGGAGCTGGTTCTTAACCTGTGGCTATCTGCAAAACACCCTGACACAAGATGATCCAAATGGTGAGAGTTTAAATATATTCAGAAATGAAGACATTCTAGACAATGCCATTCTTGGCAATGCTGTTGTTGATATTTGATCACAGCTCACAACTCACAAGACCAGCAGGAGAGGGTATTGGATAAAGAGGAGAAGGCAAGTCTGTTCTTGCAGCATCTGGAGAAGGTTCTTGTTTTACTGTGGATTACGCTTGAAGTGGTCATTCAGGAGCCTGGAATAATGTAACCAAACACAGTTGTTTGCAAAATGGACTGGCAGCACCTTGATAACATGGCAAAGATTTTTCCATGTGAAGATACTGAGGAGTCTGCCAATGGTTTCAATGTCGTAATGAATTTGGTGAGAACTATGGTGTCGCTAAATATGCTGCAAGCTGATTTTGGTTCTAGCACATTCAGTTTCAAGGCAATCCCATATTTGATGAATAAAAGGGCAGCCTCTGGTGGGTACTGAAAGACATTTTCCACCTTGTTGGTCATTGCATCCACTTTGTCTTGGTCTTTTCTAAGTACTATTTTGCTGTTTTTGAGAATTGATTAGAGGTCTTCTTGACTTTACCATTTGGTAAAGAAAGCACTGAGAAATTATTTGTGATATCTCCTGTAGATACTTTGACACCCTTTGACAGTCCTGTGTGATTTCTGTTCACTTTCCTCTGCATGGTGAGTGAAGGATCCTTGTAGTTGTTCTTGTTCCTGGCAGTGTCATCCATGGGAGGAAGGTTATCAGTCTCAGTTATGTGTCTCTTTTTAGGCTGTCTTGGTTGACTTTGGTGCAGACTGCAGTAGACATGTGACAGTGGCAGGAGCAGCAGATTTTTTTCTGGGTTTCAAATTAAGTTTTTGATGCTTTCAGTTTATTGGAGTCCAATAGCTGAACACTGTAATTATTTTGATTCTTTTTCTGATTGAATTTTCTATCATTCTCCTTCTTCTTTTCTCTCTTCCTCTTTCAAAGTGACTCCTCAGGCGTGTCTGTGGCTTTCCTTTTCAACTCCTGCACCAGGTGGTTCCTTGGTCTCTGCTCTCTTTTAGTGTCTCTCTTTCCTGGAGGACCCAGGGACTTTTGACAGGCGATGGAGATCTATTGTCACCATAAGGTGATCACGGGGTGGGTCCTTCATTGAAAGAGCAACCAATAGACAAGGCCAGTTTTTCCATGTTGAAGTCCTGACATCTGTGGCCGCTGCCTCACATTGGGCACCAAAAAAGACCAAAACCCCATTCTTGTTAAATCCAGCTTTTACTCTGTTCAACCAAATATTTGAATTGTACAGCACTTGTCCCAGATCTTTACATTCCCAAACCCAAGTCCATTTCCAGATAAAACTGTTTGCTTAATAGTAATCCAGGGTGCCATCACAGGCATGATAATTTGAATTGTTGAAAACCAACTATATTTCTTATACGATATGATCATACTCAGAAGTAAACGTCATAGCTCCAGACCTACAGGCACATCTGGAGATCTTGAAAATCGCTCTTAAAAAAATTTAGCTGTTTCTGTTGAGAAACCTTAATTGGAAGCATAACTAACTCTATTCTAGATTGAAGACCCATAACAATTATGACTTTCATGATTTTCTTGTAGATGACTATGCTTTGGTTTTCAGCTCTGGTAGCCTTATAAACCACCTATCAATACTTGCTAGAAAATCAAATAAAACCCATATAATGCCTACTGGTCCTGGTTTTATATTAGCCATGCGAGCTTTGCAGGGTTCAAATTTAATCAATCTATTCTTCCTGTTCTGAATACTTTCACTTTACCAGCAAGACAGTGATGAGTCACAAGAACTAATTTTGTTAGTTCCCTCAAATGGAGTTCATGTGGATTTTTTAAAATCTAGCAAATTGACTGTTTGTATTTGATAATAAAATGATACACACATGCTTTTCCTACCCCAGTGAAGAAGAGCTTGCATATCAATTTTTCAAGTATTTGTGGATTTTAAAAGTGGTGGACTGCCATTGTGTGTGTCCTGATTCTTCTGTAATAAGTGAAAAAACGACGTCTAGTAAAGGAAGGAGGAATCTGTTGTTCTTCACTGGGTAGCCTTGCTGCATTTGCTTTGTGTTGAAACACTCATCAAGAGTTGTTCAGTGGAGTGATACCAGCAATCCTGTGATGACCATAGGCAAAGGCAGACCACCTGGGAGGAGGAGTGTCTGCAGCAAGGCTGTTTCCAGTAGAAAATGCAGAGTTCCTTAGTAAGAAAACCAGGATGTAGCAGCACATCACCAGCAACAGTTGCAGCAAATGTACCTACAGGTGCAGGTAAAGGTGGCAGCAGCAGACCCAGTAGAAGCTTTGAGAACCTGTGAGCATTTGCAAGAACTTATGGCACAGTAAGAGCAATTGCTGCAGGAGGAACATTAAAAACAAGAGGCTCCAGAACTAAAGAAAATTATTAAAAGCTTTTGCTCTGATCAGAAGACCACAGTAAAAAGGAAACCAGTACGCAGGGTGAGTACAATGATGTTGAAACTCACAGGGAATGGTTGTCTCCCAATAAAATCAGCCTGAGGGTAACCTGGAAGCATTTGTAGAGCTTTCAGGTGGCTTGATGTGATCCAGAGACCTTTAGGTTGTCAAACTATCCAGTTTGTGGAAGACAGTTTGGAAAATCCCAGATCTGCTGCAGGAATTCAGGCAGGGAATGTAAGGTCACATGTCAAATGTGGTCTAGCACTGACTAAAAGTGAAGGCTAGATATTACTAGTTACTCGATCTGAACATGAAAATCATTCTCAGAAGCTATTGGAATATCCTCAGACCAACACTCTATTTTACTTCTTCAAGAGAGATTAAGTTGTTGATCTTCATGGAATTCTGTGGCATATTGTAAAGGATGGCTGTAATATACAGGGCCTGGATCTATTATAGTTATGAAGTTGTTGATGCTTTAACTGGCACCTGATTTTCAGGAATGAAGCACAATAACAGACATGAAGATTCTGTCCTTGGGATAAGAGAAAAGATAAGCAGCTGCCTCGGAATTTTTCAGACACATTTGTTTTGTGACTAAGGACATTGTATGTTTTTGGACACTTCTATGCAGGTGGTTGCAGATGGAACTTCTGAATATAGAAAGCCTGCAGCATGGAGTAAAAGAATAGCAAAAGATGGGCGTTAAGAATATTAAAGAGTTAGATCTGGAATAGATTTGATCAACCATATTAGTTACGAAGTGTGACAGGAGATCTGACTGTATTGACTGTGACATAATTATCTTTTGTGTATGTTGGAACTTTTTGATGTCTTTATCTTAGATGAAGTGTCAGCAGACAAACCTGGGGGTTTTGCTTTTGCGTGGACTGCAACAATGCTGGCAGCAAATACCAACTGAGAAATGAGTTGTGAGGCTGATCTTTCTTAGGTGTCTCTTTTTTGTTAGCATTCATTTCATTCATTCAGCTCTCATGGTAAGAGTTTATTGCTAAAAAATTGGATAGGTGTTTCCCACTCAGTCTTGTTGTCAGGGCCCTTAGTGCCAACAGTAGCTCCTTCATTCCTTTCCCCTCTCTGAGATGTTTGACCACCCGTGGTGAAGGCCAGCTTTGATACAGGGCAGCTGTGTAACCTGGGATCAGATTGCTGCAAAAGGATTTGTGAAAGAGCTTCAAGAAGCTCTGTTGGAGGCCTCAGTTGGGTGAGGAGCTGAATTCCAGTTCGGGCCCTTGTCCCTGGTTCTTATCCAAGAGACTCTTGCCTCTTTACCATACCAAAGGATACTTCTAGTAGGCAGATTAACAGCCCTAAAACATTTATGTGTATCACATCCAGCACATCTCATTTTGAATTTATATCTGTTATGCTTTTAAGCAGAACCTTTATTAAAACCATGAACAGATTTTTCAATAAATCAATAACACTGATAATTCAATAGATGGGAATTATAGACTGGAAATTACTAAATGGAACCCATCCACCTCTGCCATTTCAAGTTTTGCTTTTTTGACCCTTGAAAGCTCAGGAAAAGTAAAGTTTTTACTGTGTCTTATTTGAGAACCTCACACCTTTTCCAAAAGCATAGACACTTAGCCAGGAGATTCCATTCCTCCCTAAAACTTTAGGTAAGATAATAGTGCCCACCACATTATGAAGTGTTAGAAAGTGGGACCAAATAGTTAATAATACAGTATTAGAAAAAAGGTTCATAGTCTTGGAATAAAAGCTGGTGCCAACAGGAGTGGGGGAGTCATGGCTCATTCTCTGGCAGTTATGACTAATAGATGTAAAGTGAGACTGAAGATTAGGAACAGTGATGCAATTAATGCGGGTAGCAGAGATACTGAAGACCTTGATGCTGAAGACATCTTGCAAGCCAGGCAGACCCAAGATTAGTTGAAGCACTTTATTTTTGGTTTTGATTAAAGGTATATATATATATATATATATGCTTTGATATCAGGTTAAGAAGAAAAAGGATACAGTCATTCCAGACCTAGCCTTCCTGAAATTTTTTGCTCATTTATCAAGATCCAGCAATAACCTCAAAAAATCAATCACCCCTATTCTTAAATTTACTCTTAAAACTGGGAGGGGACATAGAGATGCCAGGAGAACAGGTGGAAGCACTGTGGCTATATCCCAAAATGTCTATGATTTCCTCTCCCCAATAGTACTACCAACACCAAAGTCAAATCTTAGACTTATCATCAGCCCACAATAACCTAGGAATTAACTGTAAGATAAAGACCTTGCCCATGCCAGCCCAAGTCCCACTTTGCCAAGTAGCATTACTTGACAGTAGAGTGAATTTTGCCATGACCATAATCTTTTCCTTTGTCTTACCTGCACAGTAGCAGGCTGGGGTAGCCACAGAGCCATCTCCTAGAAGGTACTCTTTAGAGACTCCTTGCTATGGAACACACTACTGTTAACAAGTTTAAAAATAAGAATGATTATAGTAACAATGACTATGGAGTTGGGATAATGGCTTTATCTTTTCTGAGAAATTTGTAGGACCATACAGTTTGGTCTGAATGAGAAGTTTAGTTCTGCAAGGGAAGGCAGCATAGTTCTCTGTAAAAGGTAAAGTCTGGGGCTAGTATTATGGTATTGGATAGAACTAAGAACAGAAGTCTTTCAAGGTGTACCTTAAAGAGGCAGAATGAGGGTAAATGTTGTGAATTACTTCTTTTGAGTCTTTATGATGATAGTGTTGGAGAATTTACTGTTCTAGTGAGGTTTAGGAATAGAAATAGGTGAGAGGATTAGAGAAAGAAATTAAGCCGATTGTGAGACTGAGCAGAGCACACAGGAACAAGAGGAAAGGAACCTCTGTTCCTCTGTTATGGGTCATTAAAGCATAGCTGAGACAAAGCCTACAATTGAAAGCAAAATGTAAGTTCTGTGCAAGAGGTGCTGAAAATCTTTGGGAATTTTGTGGGTTTAATTCTTGCAGAATTAGGGTGATCCCACAAGTGGCCTTGATAAATGGTTTTATTTCTTGTTCAAATGTGCTTCACATAAATTTAGGATGGGTGTATGACTATAAGGGAGTATAACAGATCATCATCAGCTGAAAAAAGTTAATTAGTCCAGTTTGTATCAACTGAAACAGCTGGTGTTTAAAGAAAACTGTGTTTAAGGCTAAAGTAAGGGTGAATGTCTCAGGAACTAGAAGATATGATACCCAAAATCTATGTTTATACTGGAACTATACTAGATCTGGAATAAATAGTTTAGCAATAGGGCTAAGTGAGTTTTCTTTAGGTTTAAGCATATTTAGGTTGTATATCTTATTTAAAGCTATATTTCTGCTTGTTTCATGGTGCTATAAAGCAAGTGCTCTAGATTTAAACTGGTAACAATATAGTTCAGGATCTTCTAAAACAAGATGAGGGATGGCCTTGGAAAGCCTGTGTTATGCTGATGTGGGCATTGATCGTTGGTAAATGGAGGTTATTTATTACAGTTAGGATTTTTAGAGACAGGAGATCAACCGAAAGAAATTTGTTTCTACAGATTTCAGATCTTGTTTTCTGCCTTTGTGCTTTTTCCAAAAATCGTCTTAGTAATTTAACCCTTCTGTCCCCGACTCTGTGAGCCTTAGGGGTTACATGTAACCCACATTTTCAGTTCGTCTTGGTCTGAATCCCTGAAGCAAAATGAAACATAAACCAAAAAATAGACTTGTTAGCCAGGTCCATCTCATTCTGACCTATTTGACTGGCTAATATATCAACCTAGGCCTTTAAGTCACACATAACAAACATAAAAATTTTGTTTCTGCTTTCAAAGTTAAACAGCCACACAAAATATACATTTTATTTGTACTCTACAGTTTGATTTATTTGTACTATCTATATTGTGTATGTGACACTCTTCAACCATCTGATATTGTGAATTCTAGAGTGCAGAGCTGCAGGAACCTGAAAACAAGATCTTTTCCACTTCTTCATGTTCTCAATGTTAAATCAAAGCTTTCTTCAGATATACTTAATTCATACTTGTCACATGTAGCATTACTGGCAAGCCCTTCACATGTTGTGGAATTCTGCTCATATTATCAGAGCTAAATTTTGTCTTTTTGATAACTGAACCCAGAACCCAGTAACATCTAGACAATTAACCAAAACCAATTTGCTTCTTTAGCACCAAGTCTTTCACAGGCCTTTGTGCTTTTCAAGCACTGCCAATAACACTATTCTCCTGCATCCCTCCTGGGGTGATCGTACAGCTTTTCTTAAACTAGCAGTTCACATCTGCCTCCAAAGTAAGCAAAAGCCATTGTCTGTTTATATACCCCTGGATTAGCTCTCTAGGCACTGAAGAATCCAGAAATTGACCTAGATCTTCAGTCTTCTCTTCTGAGATGCTAAATCTATTTCTAATCCAGCCTTAGCCTTACTAAGAGCCTGAATTCCCGTCTCTAATTCATGTAATGCTATTTTCTCATGTTCTCTGGTATCTGTGTTCAGAATCCAAAAATAAAACTGGATCTTCAGTCCAACTATAACTGTAACTCCAAATTTAGGCAAATATCTCAAAAAGATAAGGAACTAGCTAGAATTATTGTTGGCCTTCACAGCTGTACCAACTTTATAGGTCTTGCAAATGCAAATAAATTTGCTTTTCAGATTCTTCCCTAGGACCTGAAAATGTGTAATAGTAAAGCTTTTCCTTGTGTAATGAAAAACTTATTTTAAATGCACTTTAAGCATTTTTGGTGCTAGGATAAATCTCTGCTGGTACCAAACCTGACACTCCTGGCATCAGTGTCAGGAGTTTGCCAGTGTTACTCCAGGGACAGCAGTGCTAAACCTGCTCTCAGCCCTGGGACTTGCCTGATGTGTGACCTGTGGTAAGTTTACTTCTGAAGTGCATCATGAGGTTCCTTCCCAGATGGAGTCTATTTAAGAAAAAAAAAAAAAGTGTGAAGCAGGAGTTATCTTATATTTATGTTCTTATCATAGATGTGTATATATCCTCATTACAAAATACACAAATATCTTTTTCCTAGTAATAAGTTTGTTTTAAAATATTCCATGTTCTGAAGTCAAAACTTCTCACGTGCATGAAATAATAGACTTTGCCTGCCCAATTCACTGTTTAAGCAAGTTTGCTGCTCACCTTTAGAATAAAAATTCAGTACTCAGTAGACAAAATTAAAATAGTGTTGTTTTCTGTATCAGAGTTTTTATCTTTTCACAGATGCTTCCTTGTGTTTTCTATTCATGAGTGAGTTATTAAATAACATAACATGCCCAAGAGACTTCAGAATACAGAATTAATGCTTACTAAAAATACTTACATTCTTTTGCTTGCTTATTAAAAAACCAAAAAGTAACAATAATCTCAGAATTATTGGACAAATAAGGATGTGGGTGGGACTTTTTTTCTTTCTTTTCTGTGTCAACTTTGTGAAAATGTTTACTAAGTAAAATGTCAAGATGAAATGCTACCTTTCACTTAACTGGTAGAGTAATGGTAGAGTAAATACAAATACATTATGTGCTATGATAAAATACTGAGTTTTAAAATATTTTCTTCATTACCCTAGATTGTGTAACTAAACAAATTTTGGATTTATTATCTGAAAGTTCAAAAAACTAATTGTTTTTGAATAATTGAGAAGTAGAGCTTTAGATTCTGAGATCTTAGTTTATGTTACCAATATATGTTACATATAATAAAATTACTTACTGGTGTGTTGAACTAAATACAAAGTTGCTTGTAGACAAGCAACTTTTGTTATGAAATATGACAAGGCTTTATTAACATTTAATTTTCTTTGCCTTTTTTTTGTTTAAAATTATTTCATTTTTAGTGTTTCTCCACCTACCTTCCCTAAAAATTACCCTAAACAACAGAACAGAACTCTAAGAATGACTTATTTAATATATGAACTCAGTCCTAGCATACTAATAGGTGCTGAAAGGCTTCTCAAGAGTCTTATTCCACACACAATTTCAGTGTCAATAAAGAAATAAATGTTAGTACAAATATCTGTTAATTCTGTGCTTAGAAATAGTTGCATGTATTTTTGCATGCTTTGCTTACAACTAAATAAATTTAGGAAAAAATGATCATATAATAGACATAAAGAATTAAACTGAGAAAATGCAGGAAACTTTAATGTAGCTATTTTCAGGTTTTTGATTGTGTGACTTTGAAACCAAAGTAGGGTTATTTTTTCTGTAGTTCTTTTTAGGTATCTGAAAGTAAGTTATTAATTTGTATTAGATCTTTCTGAATGTTTAAGTAGAACCAATAGAATTCATCTTGGGGAGATCTGAGTCCTATTTTAATATTTACCTTATAACCATAAAGCACAGTGTTTCTTTATGTCTTTTTGCCACTGAGCATGATGAAATTTAATTGTAGTTGGGGTCTCTTTAATTGTCCCTTACCTACATACTCTGGATTTAAAACCATTTATTAAGACATGTAGCCCTCATAAGATAAAAATGCTCTGTTCCTTTCAAAGCTTATTAAAAGACTCTTTTCAACCTTCAAAATCCCCCTAGACCTGAGAATTTTCTTTAAAAATATAAGCATAAAAATGCTTATTTTTAATATTTCCTCCACACTTGTTTCAATAAATACTTGTTCTTTCATAAATGCAGATGAGTTGAAGTAATTAAAATCATCACAGTTTGAATACGCAGAGCTCTCTGCTAGCAGTAAGAGCTATCATAATTAGTCCTTACATGTAAAATACTTGTATTAGCTCTACCAACTGCCCAACCTCTATGTAGACAATTTTACTTCTCAGATTGATGCTATCAATTTTTTTGTATTTAAATTCACATCTGCCCCCAGTTTCATATTCAGTAGCCTGGTGCCAAAACTTTTTTTTTAAAATTTTAGGTATTTTCAAATATTTTCATGCACTTATATATTTCTTCATTTAGGAAGACAAAATTTAACAGTTTAAATGCTTAATTAACATGCAGTCTTCCTTTCCCTGCACTTTTCCCATTTTGTACATGCTTAAAATATTTAGATGAATTTAGAGAACTCTGAGCATAAACCTTTACTTGTGTTCCATTGTGGGGCTTGGGTAGGTGCTGAGCTTGTGCAAGGTGCCCTGTACAAATAGAAGCCTTTGCAAATATGAGCACAATTTTGTGCCAAGCTTAAACCAAGCTCAGTCCAATCCTTCTTCCCCTCTGCATAGTGGCACATAGTTACAGCTTCCATCAAGAAAGCAGAGAACCAGAATTGTATGCCATGTGCTAGTCAAAGGAAACCATGCGGTCCAGGAGATTACATTTCCATGACAATATTATTTTAAGGCTGCTTTGGGTGGTGTTGACCAGGCATTCTGCATCCTTACAGTAGCTGTTTTTATATTCTAGAAATGGTTCAAGATCAAGAGAGTGAGAGAGAGCAGAGGATAGACTGTGCTTTCATAGTTTAGTGACCAGGCATCTCTGATGAAAAGGCAACTCCATTCCTTAACTTCCAGACAGTTAATTCTGATCCTCGTTCAGTATCTACATTTTATATTGGATAGCTACCAGTTTGAAAAACAACCCTCCTCATTTCCAGAAAACTGTCCTAGCCACCTGGTATCAATGTTATATCTTTACTTCTTGGATTAAATCTTTATTTTTTCAGAAATTTGAAATCATGAACAGTTCTTAAATCCTTCAAGGTAGAACAAGTCTACAGGAGATACGAAGAGTGTCCTTTCCTCTTGCAAAATTACAACTCTTAGAGAACTGCCTGAGTCACTCTAAGGTGTGTGTGTGTGTGTGTGTCCTTTTGAGGCCCATTCAAACAGGGGAGGAACAAAGCCCACACTCCACAAGGGATCTGTATGCACATGTCTGCAGTAATCAAGAAAAGACAGAGAGATTGCATTCTTAGTATTTCTCCAGAATAAGACATTAAATCCCTCTTAGCTCTTTGTTGGAATGCAAATAAGCACATCAGGGACAATTTAGGCTATAGAGATGTTCATAAAAACATTTTCCTCATAGTTTTTCTAGCAGCGGAAGGGAAATGATCCTGCCCCTCTACCCAGCCTTAGAAAGGCTGCACCTGGAGTATCCAGTTCTGGGCTCCTCACTACAAGAAGGGCGAGAAGCCCCTGGAGCAGGTCCAGCAGAGGCCTGAAATGAGGATTAAAGCACTGAAGTATCTCTCTTGTGAAGAACAGCTGGGCCTGCTCAAGCTTGAGACAGCTGAGAGGGGACCTTGTGAGTGTCTGACTGCATCTGAAAGGAGGTGTCAGAGGATGGATTGAGGCTCTTATCCTCAGTGCCAAGCAGTAAGATGGAAAAACCTCATGGATAAAGATAAAGGCAGTTTAATAAACTCGATAGCAATGGCTGGGCACAGAAGCAAAGGTAAACAAAAGCTTTATTCTCTGCTTCCCATCAGCCACTTCCTGGGAAGCAGGCCTTGAGTAGGCACAGCAGTTGCTCTGGAAGACAAGCATTGTAATAATGAATGGTTTTGCATCTAAGTAGACATCAAATGGTATGAAATGTTCCTTTGGACAGTTTGAGTCTGCTGTCCTGGTTGTTTCCCCTCCCAAGATCTTTCCCACCTGGAGAGACAGTACTGGTTCTGTGCCAGCACTGCTCAGCAGTAGCCAAAACACTGGTGTGTAATCAAGACCTTTCTAGATGCCAATACAAAGCAGAGCACTGTGAGGGCTGCTGTGGTAAAAATGAGCTCCAGCTCAGTTAGATCCAGTACACTGATAAAGGATCAACTTCACTTAAAAAGAGCGGCCTCAAAATCTGGACTAATCTGCAAAAGCTCTATTATTTATAGATGTGATCTCTGTCTTTAAAATGGAACTTTGGGTAGCTTTAGACATATTTGACAGTGTAAATGGGATGAGGTCATTTTGATTAAAGCTTCTAGTTTAAACCACAAGAAGAGTTTTTGTGACTTAAACCTTTTCTATTGTGTCAGTTATAGTCCTCCTAACTTTTAAAGGATGCTGTCTCTAAGGACATCTGTTCTTTCCTACTATTTCTTTTTTCCACCCAACTTAACAATACTCATACAGCTCATCCTTAGCTGTAGCCACAGAGAAGTCATTCAAAACATCAGAGAACAAAAGAAGCTAGTTCAGAGTCCAAGAATTCGCAACAGTTCAGTTTAACACCACTTCATTGATATATCTTCAAAACAACAATATCGTGGATGAGACAAAGTTTTAAAGTGCATCTGAATCATCAGAATGAGTGCTTTCTTTTAATGGGTATTGTAGAGACCTAGAGACTGCACATGGTCCTCTATTTCCTCCTGCTTGTTTCCCATGCTTATATGAATTAGTGTGAAGCCCATAGTTGTGCTGATTTCCCAGAAGTGGGATATCTTCTCCATAATGCAGCCCTCTCATCATTCCCTTATATATGGTATCATAAATAGTGTTTTCAACCCTGTTTCAATGATTACCATCATGATTGCCATGATGATTTTGATTTGATTACTGTATCTCTCCTGGCCACATCATCCTGCATCCGTTGCTTGTCACCCATCTCTGATTTCCTCATCTGATGGTTGATCATCACCTCCTTTCTCCATCTTTCCTAGCTGAAAGCTCTCCTCAGCAGGTTGGCCAGCTGGCAAAGATGATTTTGTCCCACTTGCTCAGGTGGTTCTCTATCTTCTTAGGAGTCCTCAAATCCTCAAAATTAGTCATGAAAGCTTAATTCCTGATGATACCAGGTCTGAAAACAGTTGTTTACCCACAGGATCATTCCAATCATCCTTGAGCTCTTTCCTCTCACCTAGAAGGATTACAGAGAAAGAGCTCAGGGCCATCATGTCCTTTTTCATTGCCACAAGAATCTTGTAGTCATGCTTGGTACATTCTGCATCTTCCCTGGTAATGCCGTTACTGACCAGCATGTCCATGCCAATGGAGCAATCAGGGGAACAGTCGGGAGGGCTGGACAAGCCATGCTGGTCTCCTGACGACATCCTTCCTGAATCCCAGGCCCCATCACACAGTGAACAGTGCACTTACAAACAATTATCCTCATTTTTACTGCAGAGCCTCACATCTCTGGGCACACTGTATCCACACTGAGTTGTTGGCAGGCTGTATCCATAGTGACAGATCATTACGCTGTCCAGAAGATATGCGACCCTCAAAGGCATACTCTAAAGAAGCTCTGCTAGTCAATGTAGTGTCTTTTGCCAGTCTGAAGAGGGTGTCTGTACTGTTCTCCAGAGAAGCTTGGAGTTTCTCCACCAAGGCCCTGGCAGCAGCAGGAATTGTGGCGGCTCCGTGAGGGGAGCTGGGGCTGCCCCAGCCGGACACAGCCGGTTCCAGCAGGACACAGCCGGTTCCAGTGGGACACAGCCGGTTCCAGCGGGACACAGCCGGTTCCAGCCGGACAGAGCCGGTTCCAGCCAGACACAGCTGGTTCCAGCCGGTTTCAGCCGGTTCTGGCCAGATCCAACTCCTCACTGCAGGGCACGGCTGGGCCATGGCCGGGGCGGGGGCACTGCAGGGACTGTGCATGTAAGGAAGGGCAAAACGCTGCACAAAAGGTGGTGAAGAAAAACCAGATGAGACAAACAACCATGTGAACAGCAAGCTGAGACCCGAGGGAGGCGGAGGAGCTGCTCCAGGCCCCGGAGCAGAGATTCCCCTGCTACCTGTGGAGGAGCCTGAGGTTACCCAAGTGCAGCCCATGGAGGGGACCATGCTGTCTGTCCATGGAAGAGAACACATGGAGCAGGTGGATGTGTTCTGATGGAAGCTGTAGCCACGGATATATGCTGTTCCATGCTGGAGCAGACTCCTTAAAGGAGCTGCAGCCAGTGGGGACACCATGCCAGAGCATATTAACTCTAAAAGATTGGCAGAGAGGAAAAATGGGAGATGAAAGGAGCAACAGAGAGGATCTCATATGGATTGATCACAGTGCCCATTTTCCATTCCCCTGTGTCACTTGGGGTTGGGAGAAGGTCATAAAGGAGTCAGGAATGAAGTAGTGAAATTGAGCTGGGGAAAACGTTCAGTTGTGTTGTGGTGAGGTCTTTGTTTCTCACCATCCCGCTGTATTTTGAATTTGCAGTAAATTAAATTAATTATGCCTAAGCTGAGTCTATTTTGCCTGTGATGTTAATTGTTAAATGATCTCAATGTCCTTCTTTTGGTCCATGAATTATTTTCTCCCCTCATCCTGTTGAAGATGGAGAATGAGTAAGCAGCTGGGTGGGGTCTCTCTGCTGGCCAAAGTCATTGTGGCCAAAACACCACAATCTTTTGTCTTCCTGCAAGATGCACGTATAAACAAAGTTGTCCACATAGCAGTCACAGCAGGGAAGTCCACATAGGACAAATTATTTATTTCCAAAACTTGACTTCCTATAAAATTTCCAAATAACCATGTGTGTTACATGAGCAAAACACATTTTTATTTTACTGTTGCACTGATTGCACTGATGTGTTGCTGCTATTTCCAGTTTTTAATAGGAAGGTCATTCCTAAGGAAGAATTTCTGTCTTGAATTAAGACAGGGTTTCTTGTCAGGCTTTGCTATCTGTCATAGATAAATGAACATAAACTTATGGAATAGAGAAAAGACAGTCCTATGATATGAATATGATGATTTAGCTGTCATCCCTGGACAGATGACCAACAGGTTGCAGCATTCAGTATTAAAGTAGATTTGAGATCCAGTATATCCTTTTGCTCTTGCTGCTCTGAGTGAAAAAAGTAAACCACCAGAAAAAATGACCATCAGAAACTCTAATTAGATGTACAAGGAGAGCAATCCAAAGAGGTGTCTGACTTGGTGTCAATAATATAAAGGAGAATTTATTCTGAGGTTCACTAGAAGACCAAGAGTGAATTATATGGCTCTGAAAATTATTTAATTTGAAATTATGGCAAAACCCTTGATGCTAAGTCACAATAGAAGGAAAGATTGATATACAAAGAGATAAAAGATTGAATATAATGCTGACATCATTATCAAGCTATTATTCTTTTAATTATGGTCATAAGCATATTAAGATGGGCAATAAATTATTCTGGATAAAAACAATATATTTCTTAATGAAATTTCTTTGAAAAGTATGTATTTCAGTGCTGATACTAACTTCTTGTGAAAATATTTCACTTATGGGCTTGCAATGTCGATAAAGTGCAATTCTGACTACATCAAAGCTAGCAGTTTTCCATTTAGTAGGAATTTCTTTTCTTTCTAGTTGTCAAAGAATGAAAGGTGTAGTTGGTACTCAAACAGTTCTCTTAAAGTTTTCATGTGACTTCATTAATTCTTTCAACAGGGAATGTCAACCTCTGTATGTTTAAAATTTCCAAATTAATTTTTCTGCAAGTTATCTGTCATATTCCAACAAAATTAGAGAATGAATTCAGTCTGGTATTCAGTGTAATTATATCAGAATTTCATCCAGTCATTCTTGTGTTAAAATAAAGGTTTTTTTTAATGATATCTTGTATGTATGTATTTTTTCACTTTCTCCCAATTTTGACAGAGATTGTTCCAATGGCTTAATTGTTTGTATACTAAAAAATATACTATATCTTGTAAGAAAATCGGTTTGGAAGTGTACAGCTAAACACATGAAATCAATAATAAATAAACCAATGATGCTACCAGTACTTCATATTATAATAGTCTGAAGGTTTTTGTTTTCTGAAGTGTCTTCTCTTTTCATGTTAAGAAATTATATGAGGGTTCACAAAATTAATAGGTGTCATGACATTTTTCTATTTTTACACAGGCAGTTTTAACATGAGAACAGTGAGAAACTTCTTCCACTGAGGCTTTCTTACTTGAAGGAGGGACACAGAAATTTGTGAGGCTTTCCTACTTGAAGGAGGGACACAGAAATTTGTAAGTTTTCCAAGACATAAACAATATATCTATTTCAAGACATATGATCTTGGCAAATGACAACCTAATGGACAAAACCTTACCACATGTAGGCATATGGGACTGTTTACCTATCCATGAGTTAAAGTTAAGCTTAATGTTAATTCTATTCAAGTTTTATTGCTTTCAGTATGCTGTTTTTTGCTATGTTTTCGTGGTGTTTTCTGTTGCAAAAGAGTAACATGAACTGTGTATATCAGGGAGACACCTCCACCTAATGCACAACTGTTCTATTGATGTCTTTAAATGTCTTTGATCTATCTTCCTTATTTTCTGTCTCGCTGCCTGAAAAATCACAGCATTTAAGATGTGCTGTTTGACCCAGTAGCAGACAGTTTAGGGTTTGCACTGCAAATCAAAACATCCAGTTTTTCTAAGCCACTCTGTGATAGAGGCCAAGAGTGGGTACTTAGGAAATAGTATTCCTAAGTATAACCTGACATGAACATTTTTCATAGAAACTTCACAAGGCTCAGTATCCATACCATTATTTTCAATACAGTTAGAATAATGTTTCTTCCAAAAATATGCCAAAAATTTGAACTCATTTTTGATTCTTTATTATCCAGAATTTCCTGTAGCAATGACTTAGCATTGTGAGAAAATAGGGTTTTTTTTCAGAATTCATAATGATCATCTATGATCACTTCACTTACTTTCAAGTATTCATTAGTTATTTTCCACTTCAGGAGAGGTGCTAAAAATGTTTAAAAACCTATAGACATGTTCCTGACAAGAAAGAAGTTTCAGAAAATGTATATCAACCTCAGTCATTATCACCATTCTTATTCCTCTTATGGATTTATCCTTAAGAGAAATTATTAGGGAACCAATAGAAACTCATCCATCTAAATCTCCTAGGATTTTTAAAGAGTATAATGAGCAATTTCAT
This sequence comes from Passer domesticus, assembly GCF_036417665.1. Taxonomy (NCBI): domain Eukaryota; kingdom Metazoa; phylum Chordata; class Aves; order Passeriformes; family Passeridae; genus Passer; species Passer domesticus. Next base: position 20,199,950 of record NC_087476.1, on the reverse strand, counting down.
TTCCCTTGTTGAGACATTGTGTGGTATCTCCGTTCATTCCTCCATCACCTTGTCAGAAATGGATGGATCAAGCAATATCTTCTGTCTTTGCAGCTTCTAAGGGCGTTGTTCAGTTAATCTCATTAACATTTGTATAGTGGCAGAAGAGGACTACTACAGAAACTGAAAGTACTAATCCAAAGCTCTCTGAAGTTAATGGAAATATTTCCATTGACCCTGGGTGCCATGTGGTTCATAGGCTCCAGAAAGGCAGGGATTTGACAGCATTCTTAAGAACATTTCCTTTTATATGTTTATCATATGATGGAGGCATTGGTTGCAAGGCTAGAATGTCTGACATCTGCTCTTGGATGCTACTATTGAAGATACTGCATGAGTGTAAATAATAGCATACTGTGAAGGCTGCTTACCTAATGGTAATATTGAAAATATAAAACTGTGCTGAGACATCAATGCAAAACATAATATGTTGTTTGTCTAATGGATTATTTTCTCACAGAAGCCAGACTGTTAAGAGCACAATATCTTTCAATCTGTTCAACTGTATTATCTGTCAGCTGGAATGTTTTAAGCATAGAATCAATCATCACAAGCACAACATAGCTGACATTGTAGTGTATACATGTAAATGATTTAGCAGATGCCAGAGCTGTAAATTCACCTTGATGTTTTTTTGGAAATTTACAATGTTTCTAAATGAGGAAGTAGAGGGCAGCTAAAAGATAAAAGGAAGAACACTTTCACAGTAGTTTTCTTGCTTCTCCTGTCTTGATACAATTGAACCATTCCCTAGGGCTGGCTGTCTTTATGCTCCACAGTAGGAAAAGATATACATTCAGCATGTATCCCCAGCCCAGAGTTAAACACAGAACTCACAATGCTGGTGATTGTCCTTCAGGAAGATAGTCACTGAGGAGGGGAAGAGATCCATTCCTGTGTTACGTATGAGCTTGCACAAAACTTCCTAGGCTGAAGGTTGCAACTTAAGGATTTAGAGGTATGTGCACACTTGTGGAATTTGAATAACTCACTTCCTGTACTTCCAGCACTTTTACTGGGAACTAAAAATCTTACATCAGTTTCCTATTAGAATATCCTGATTGACCAGCCACAAGACTGAGCAGATGTAAGAACCTTACCCATTCTTCCTCCAGTTATGCCAATGGCTAGACAAAAGCAACAAAGTATAGTATTAAAAAACGAGTAAGGGTATGTAAACACACATATCTACTACCAAGTGATAATGTCCCTTTTGCCTACTAGGATGCTGGTTTGAAACATTAAACAAAACTTTGCTTTTGACCTTTGTTGATAAATGGATCAAAAGAGGAATCCAAAGTTATTTAAAATTGCAGATGGAGAGAAACCTCCCCAGGGAAAAAGTGTTCTGCCAGCATCTGCTGGCAAGTAAAGGTAACTGCTAATCCCCAGTTGCAAAGAAGTCATGTAAGGATTTGAGGCATTTTTAACATTCCAATACGTTTTCATGATTGAATTTTTATTCAGATTGTAAACCTATGGCAAGAGATCTCAGTTCACGTGGTGTCTGCAAAAACTGGATTTGTTACCTGGTATGCAACAAGCCAGTAATTCACACTTATGTGAGACATTGATTAGTTATTTCAGATTTGTGCAAGACTGGGTGCATGTGGAATTCCTCAAATCAAGTACACCAGCTATCAAAACATTTTTCTATTTATACATTTCATTAAGCAAAGGAATTAGTGTACATTGGCTACAAGTTATTTAGTTCTCTTATTAATTAGTATTCTGTCTTCTGTTGGTTAATTATTCTCTCGCCTCTCATGCTAATTAGTCCCCATGCTCAGTGTTTCTCTTCTTTTGGGTCAGTGGGTTTCTTGTGTCAGTGGCCCCTGAGTTGGTGGTTGCAGATCTCCCCCTGCTAGAATTACCTTTTACCCAGTTGGAGCTGATTTCAGCACAGTTGCTGAGTTGGGTTTATTAGTTTCTGCCTTTTTTGGAAGTTCTGCCAGTTGTTTTTGTGGCCCATAAATGCTTCAGCCTGTGACAGCATCAAGTTTTAAAAGACTAAAATTGAGAAAATGTGAAGGAGACTGCAATTTCTTTTCCCTGTCATGTTAGAAATTTAATCAATCCCCTCAGGTTCCTCTGCAAGGAAACCCTGCTGCATTTGCTGGAAAAAATGGACAGAAGTGTAAGGTGATAAGTATAGAAGTAGAGTGGTGATGATGGCGGTAACATCATGACTGGGGCAAGAGATAAAAATTTCTGGCAGCTGGACTTCTCCATCATAGACTACAAAGCACAACTAGGAATTAATTCTAAGTCATCTATAGAGATTAGTTATTTTGCCCATTCAAACATAGAAAGCTTTTTTTCAAATAAGGAAATATTAACTGCTGAATAATCACACAGTGTTGTTTATTTTTCAGTTTTCTTCAGGGGGCTTGAGACAATATTTATAGCCTTGTGGGAAGAAGTCACTAGAAATTCTACCTCCAAATGGTCAAAGGAAAAGATACATAATTGCAGTAGCACTATCTTGGTTTAATCCCAGCTGGCAATCAGGCACCCCATAACTGATTACTTAGTCTTGCACCAGTGGGATGGGAAGAGAATTGGAAGAGTAAAATCTAGAAAACTCATGGGTTGAGATAAAAACAGTTTAATAGAGAAAAAAATGTTGAAGAACCCAAGTAAGTGAACAGGCGAGGCCAAAATATTATAGTAGTTATTAATTGTATCAGGATAAAGAGACTTAGCAAGGTCTTTTCTCCTGAAGCTCTCTTAACCTGAGTCTTTGTGATGGTGCAGAAGAAAAAGTACCTAAGAGATGAATCAATCTAAGTAGTAATACTGGATTCCTGTTGCATTCAAATGAAAGTAAAACTAATGTAAAATCACTATAGAATCACTTCCTTTTTTGTAACTATCTTAAATTTGCTAAGAAAATTTATGTAAGAGGCAACATCCTTGCAAGCATTTTTGACTGCCTTTGAGTACAAGTGCATAACACACAGAACGTGGGGAGAAAAGGTCTCATGCTGCTGTAAATATCTGGTCTTCCATACCAGATTTCAGGATGAATTTTGTTAGATAATTTTTAAACAGTAGTCAGACAGGAATGTCACTATCTGTCCATCCTGTGTGATATGTATGCAAAGTGACAGTTGTGGGCACAATTCAACATCTAAATAGCAACTGCCAGGTGTTGACCAGTCTATGACTTTACTAAGATACACTTTCTTAATTGTATATTTTTAATATGGTAGATTTTTAATCAGAATATAAATTCCATTCCCATATCAAGCATGGCTAATTGTGCTCTTTTTATAGTGCCATAAATACAGAAACTCCTACAGATCTGTGCCTCCTAACTTCTGAACAACTTTCACCTACTGCTTGAAGTCACCCAACATGATCTTTTGTATGCATCATACATGAAGGAAGAACAAGCCTGTCTGTCATGCAGTATCTCATGCATGATCAGAAATTCACCTGGGAATTCCTAGTGTATTCTTCAGCTGTTCTCCAAAGAGTATTCATTTTAATTTGCCAGCCTGCTTAAACATGAAGATAGCTATGAAGATTAAACTTCTGTCTTAAAAGGATGATTCAGTAACATAATTTTATGAAGTTGTATGGAATTCTGAACCTGTATCATGGTTCCTGTGGAGTGATAAAAGCATCAGGCTGTTGTTGCATGTTAAATGAATTTCAGCTGTATTTGCTGTAATACTGAAAGACAACTCACACACTATTAATGAGAGACTCAAAGTAACAGAGATCTGTTGGTATCTCATTTAAAAATATCTTTGTCTGTCAAAATGAAAACTGCCCTTTATTTTTCATTTACTCTGTGTGAGTCTGCTTGACAGTGTCTCTAACAAGACACCCATCAAAAAACATTCAACAAAGAGAAAAAAGTCCATGCTGTGGTCAAAAGAAAAATGATCAAGTTTCAGGATAACACAATGATTTTAACTCAGATAAGGGCTAAATCTAAGTAGCATATGGCTTTTGTTCTGTGTGCCATTGCTCCATATTTTTGCATGCACAAAAATATACTTCCATTAACAATATCAAACATGAACCTATAATTTAGTAGCCTGCATTTGTATGGGTATCCAAGTCAAGAGTCTAGTAGTGCTGAGCCAATAAGAATTACGCTGCTTGAGACATTTTATTTGGAGATTCAATGCTCTCAACAGATTGTATTATTATATTCTACTCCCTGAACTATATACAAATAAGAAGAAAGACAGAGACAGGAAATGGATATTGTGAATTTTAGCATGAAGGTTCTATACATGGTACATGTACAGTAACATAATTAAGGAAATGATGTACTCTTACAATTTCTTTGTGGAAAAGTATTGTGCTTGATTTGACTAGATCTCAAATTGCACTGTATTTAATTTAATCAATGATTTTCCAACAGTAAAGACACAGTCCTAAACTCTGTATCTCTTGAAAACAAAATTTGTTGACTTCAGGCCTCTATGTCAGATTTTGAGAAAAGGATCAAGAGTTCATATTTTTCTCAACTTGGCATGTCTAGGTGCATATTTCAACAGAACATTTTGGGGGGACTTTAATTTGTATGACTAGCTCTTTTAATTTAGAAAAACAAAAAAAAAAGTTTATTCATGGGTTGCATGAGATAAGGCCAACTCTCAAAAAGTCAGGGCCAATTTACTGCAATTTGGAGAATAAAGTAGTGGGAGTTACTGTGTAACAGATCCAAGTGAGTGTGAGACAGCAAAACTTACTTATAGTTTTTGTTCCAGAGTTCTGAAAATTAATCCTCATCCTCATTTAGGAGACATTCATGTAATAGCATAAAGCCTCTTAGTCCTCAGGGAAGTGCCATGGACAGTGCTTCCCATTACATCAGAGATTGAGCTGTCTGTACAATGAAATCAATACAGCCAAGAAGTTGATTTGGTATATCCCCTTTCTCAGCTGTGATTCATCATTGCGAGTTATTTTGCTTTCAAAGACTTTTTTTCCCCCCAGTCTGACTATCCTGAGCAACCAAAAATACGTTAGGAAAAGAGCACTATCAGATTGTTTTTCCTTTGAGAAGCCAAGACCTGTTTACCTCTTTCCTTTTGAAAATGGTCTACAGAAACTTGAGAAAATAAATTAAAAAAACTTTTTTCAACCACTGCTAACCATGTTAGCAGTTTAGTCACAACGTAGCAGAGAAATTTGCAGAAATAATGGCCAAAGGATGAATATGAAAGTGAGACAAAAGAAAACGCTTGCAGCAAAACCAGTGAGACTGATCTTGTTTAATTCCAACAATGTAAGAATTAGGCTTCTGAGCTAATCTATTGGTCTAGGATTTCTCTGCAGTCAGAACAGACAAATAATCACCTCATGGAGGCAGTTCAGCTGCTGATATGTGGTGATAGTGTTCAAAATTCAACTCCAGATTATACCACCAGATACCAATTTTATGGTGACCTGAGTAACTTCTATTTTTGATTGATTCTGTTGACTAATAGTCCATTGAATATAAAGAAAATTTAATAAACAGCATACCTACAGACGTATATGTGAACACCTGCAACTGGGTGTCTTAATTCTGAAATTAATTCCTTCAAGGCTGGGTAGCAGGTAGAGAGAATCTCTGCAGAGTCCTCCATTGTCAGCCATGTGTTGTATGCTGCCACTTACACACTCTTAATTCACCATAGATGTAAGACAGATGTATTATTTTACGTTTCAGAGAAAGAAGTTTAATCTATTGCACTTTAAACACATTTGAGATGGCCTAGTAATGCCCATAGGGTTGGGTACCTCAGTGCAATATATTCACTCCCCTCCATCAAAGCATGCTCTCAGCTGGAAGGGACTTTAAAGATCATCCAGTTCCAACCCCAATCCCTCTGCCTTGAGGAGGGACACCTTCCAGTAAATCAGTATTCAGAGTTCCATCCAACCTGCCCTTGAACACCTCCAGGGATGGGGCATCTGCAGCTTCTCTGGGCAACCTGTTCCAGTGTCTCACCCTCCTCATAATAAGAGTGTTTTCCTAGTATCTAAATTAAACCTTCTCTGTCTTATTTTGAAGCCGTTCCCCATTGTCCTTCCACAACACATCCTTATGAAAAGTCCCACTCCGTTTTTTTTTTTTTGCAGGCTCCCTTCAGGTACTGGAAGGGTGCAATTAGGTCACCTCTAAACCATCTCTTTTCCAGGCCGAATAAAGCCAATTCTCTCAGCCTTTCCTCACAGCAGAGCTGCTCCATCCCTCTGAACACCTTGGTGGCCTCCTCTGGACTCACTCCAACAGCTCCATGTCCTTCCTGTGCTGGGGACCCCAGGGCTGGATGCAGCCCTGCAGGTGGGGTCTCAGCAGAGCAGAGCAGAGGGGCAGAATCCCCTCCCCACGCTGCCTCTGCTGCAGCCCAGGGCACGTTTGGCTCTCCAGGCTGTGAGGGCTCATGGCTGGGCCATGTCCAGCCTCTCACCCCATCACACTCCCAAATCCTTCTCAGCAGGGCTGCTCTGGATCTGCTCACCCCAGGCTGTGTTGATACCAGGGACTGCCCTGGTGCAGCACCGTGCACTTGGTCTTGTTAAACCTCAAGAGATTCCCATGGGCCACTTCTCCAGCTTGTCCAGGTCCCTCTGGATGGCGTCCTGTTCTTCAGTAGTGTCACTGCACCACAGCTTAGTGTCATCTGCAAATTTGCTGAGGGTGCATCAGATCCCTTTGTCTATGTCATTAATGCAGATATTAAATAATATTGGTTGCATCCAATATGGACCCCGAGGGATGCCACTTTTCACTGATGTGCACTTGCATTCTGAGCCTTTGAGCACTACCCTCTGGATGTGACTGTCCAATCGCTTTCTTATTTAACTAGCAGTCCATCCATCAAATCCATCTCTCTCTAATTCAGAGAGAAGGATGTTTTGAGGACTAAGCCTTACACAAGTTCAGATAGATGATATCTGTAGCTCTTGCTTTGTCCAGTTGTGTAGGGCACAAGGGCACTGAAGGAAGGGCACTGGGGTGGTCAGGCAGGACTTGCCTTTGGTGAAGTTGTGCTGGCTATCTCAAATCACCTCCTGTCCTCCATGTGCCTTAGCATAGCTTCAAGCAATGACCTTGAGTTAGATGAATTTTTATTCATCAGGTCCCCTGATTTATGCACCTAAACCAGAACTGGCCCTCTCTGAGTGAGAAGATACCAAAACCTGTCAATTTAATCTCATTCTTCTTGTTGCCAGAAGGAAAAGCAAAACTCCTCTACTTCAACTTATTTACTATTTTTTCGAGGAGAAAGGAAGGATGACAAGGAAAAAAAAAATCATTATTCCAGTGATCAGACAAGTTATTTGAACTATGAGAGAATTTTTTCATCCTTGCTTTACTGTTCTGGTGATTTCATTCAAGAACGGTGGATTAAAAGAAATCAGCTAGATAAAGCAGAGTTTCTGAGGTTCTAATGCTTGATTCTGTATGCCTCAAGTTTAACTAATATGTAGTGCATAGTCTTAGTGACTGGTAGAGCTGCAGAGCACAGCACTGTGTAATAGCACCACTCACACAGAGGACAGCTGTGTTTGTGGAGCACTAATCTTGAGGAAACCTGCCCTTGCTTTTATCGCCTGTTAAGCTGCTTTAGCTTGCACGCCTGTGCACATCTCTGCTCAGTGGCTGCTTTGACACACAAACCTGCACCTGAGTACATCCAGTATGCTCATGGCCTTCACTGTTCTGGTCAAATTACCCTCCCAGATCCTCACAAGACTCACCTTTGAGTGCTCAGAGTGCTGCAGATGGATGTGGACCTCTGTTTCTGTGTTGTCTCCATGAGGATAGCTCAGATAATCCAGCATCACTGTATAGGCACCTGAATCTTTCCTGAAATACCTAAAAGCCGTTCTTCTAAATCTAGGATAATAATACTTTCTATAGTCAGTGAAGAGAAAAATATACTTAGAGGGTGACTCAGGTAACTAACTCATCTTAGACACCTATTTCATGATGCTTTGAGTCATTTGGTGAAGATACTTCTTATACACCATTACATATAAAGGGAATAACTGAGTTGGACTTAAACATCTAACTTTTTAGGCACAGATTTTAGGTGAAAAGAATCTTTTTTGTACTCAAAACTAACACTGTAACTTAGCATCATAGCGTAATTATATGTTGACTTTTATTTTCAGTCTGAAACCCACCAAAGATGAGCCTAATTTTCGAACTGATTTTAGTAGCTGTTGAATCAATCTGAATAGACTGAAAACTTTGGGGGATGGTGGGAATTCTGAGAAAGGAAAAACGGTTTTGTAAATGAAATCCCTCCTCCTCACAAAAAAAAGGGAAAAAAGAAGAAAAGAAAAGAAAAAGAAAAGAAAAGAAAAGAAAAGAAAAGAAAAGAAAAGAAAAGAAAAGAAAAGAAAAGAAAAGAAAAGAAAAGAAAAGAAAAGAAAAAGCTAAAAAGCTAAAACACCAAAAAAGAAAACACTGAAAGTAAAAGGTATTTGTACAGAAATTGTTTGGGTTTAGAGTAATAAATTTCATCATTCTTGAATAGAAAATGTTTGTTCCTTCTAAAATCTTACTATGTTTGATACTGTGCTATCAACAAGAGACTGAAAAAGTCATTGACAATCCACCTCTATACTCTAGAAATAGAAGTTTGTAGAGGAAAATCAGGTCATGATTCCACAGGAGAGTGTGTAAGAATGAGCTCAAACTAACGAATGTAAAGTCTGCTCAGATGTGTCTGGTGTATGCTGAGAAGAGTTACCCATAGAAGAGGAAAAAAAAAACAAATTTGACTTTTGTCTATGAGTAGCTACATATGGAACAGAAAACTGCTAGTTCAAAGCTTTACAAATCTAGTATGCAAGGTTATAACAAAATCTGAAGATTAAAGCCTAAGGTGAATAAAATTTAGATTATGAAGTAAGGCATGAATGAATTATGTACAAGAAAAAGTTTAGATAGAGAAAACATGAAAATTCAGGTAAACCTGGTGGCCACAGGTTTGCTAGATATCAGAGATCACAATGGTCTTCTCAGTCTTGGACTATTGAAATCTAGAAATTGCAGGACTATTGCTGATCCTGGTAGAAAACATGGCTTTTTCTCTGTGGGACTTGCTGGGGATCAAAGATTTATCCCCAATGACAAGAGTCAGCAATCCAAAATAAAATTATATAGCTTTAATATTTCTTCAAACCTCTCTGAGAATTAAAATTGCCACACTTGCTACTGTGGTAAATTAAAGTAGTGGTGTCCTGTCTCCTCAATTTTCTTGTAGATGAAAAGCAATTCTTGTTCAGAGCTGAAAAAGCCAGAATTTTAAGTGCATGTTAGATTCTGGTATACCGGGTATCTCATTCTAACCTGATGTGGGGTCATTCTGCTCAGCTGACCGTGATTGCTTTCCTGCTAGCAGGAAAAGTCTTCTCTACTTCACATTTACTCTGATTCTGTCACCTGCCTTTACTTTCATATCAAGTCTTGACAAAAACTGGAACAAAATAAAACCACTTCAGAGCCTGAGTATTAGAAATCCTGAGCCCTTTTTGTGGCCATGCACTTCAGCCTTATTGCAGCTGAGAGAGGCCATGTGCCTTCTATGGCCTCATGAATCTATGTGGCTTTTTGTAGCAAGTGACATTGCTGATATGACAGAAAAACTTCATTAATAGAAAGGATTTGTGGGGAACATCCTGGAAATTCAGCTTAAAATTATTTGCTCTTTTGTTCACTACTCTACTGGTTTTCATGAATGATCAGACAGGGTTTATGAGCATACTTTGTAAAATGCCATAAATGCATTGCATTGTAGATGTAATTCTTTACCTTATGATGTCTACTCAATCCAGTGGGTCAGTGCATACTAACTGTTGGGAAAAAAAATGGATATATGGTTTTTAGGTAAAGATATTTTTGGACATTACAGATAGGGATTACACAGTCTGAGGATTTTACTTATGCAGCCACAACACAGGAGAAATGAGAAGAGACCCAAAAAATCTATGAAGATTTTATTTACTCAACAGATTGACTGAGAGAAATCACTAAGGAATTTCTTAGCATAAGTGAATGGATCTGGGTAAACTTCTATATTCAAAGTATTTTAATGGTAGTATATGGACATGTGTTTTTACCAACTTCAGTCTGAACACAGATTATTTTCCAATTTTCTACAACTTTATGTAGAAAAAAAAGATAAGATGAATCACAAATCTTCCCTTTGATATTAAGGGATGAGGCTACATTTTGGAAGGTATGCAAATTTAAAGTAATGAAAACAAGCAATAAAGTAATACAGTCGTCTTCATTAACACTAGGCAATAGCAGATTACTCATCTTTATGCAGGCTAGCACATGAGGTGAGTGAAGCATGTGCTTTGTTAGCAAGTCTCAGTAATATGTTCTGAGTAAGGATCAGAAAACCATTTCCATTCAAGATTAGCATAAGTTAGCCTGTTATTCTTTTAGCCTATTAATCTTTTATGTTTATGCAGGTAAATGAAAGTGCACGGGTGCACATAGATTTGCAGTATTTGTAGTGCAAGTAGAATATTGTTACAATCTCATTTCTGAAGAAAGAATGGAAAAAAGTAATCCTCAAGTTTCATACTGAAGAGATTTTACTGGTCACTGTCTGTATAATTAATAAAGACATTGAACAGTACTGGTGCTGATGTGGAGATACACCAGTTGATACTGTTTGGTATTTGGACATTGAATCACTGACTGCAGCTCTTTGTGTGCATCCATCCAGCTTGTCCCTTATCCATGGAATATAACATCCTTCAAATCCATCTCTCCTGTTAGAGACACGGATGTTGAGTGAGACCATGCCAAGGTCCTTAGAGGCATCAGTTTCTCTTAGCCCCTCCAGCAGATGCTCCCACCCTAGGGACCACATTTAGTCAGCCCTGGGCACTTTATTCAGGTGACCCTAATGTGAGCTGGAAGTAGGCTATCTCCAGAGATGCCATCCAAACTTAACACCTTTCTGATTTTTGACTATGCTCATAATTTTGGAGAGTGTAACATTAAAGAGCCGTATTATTTCAGTAATTTCAGTAATGTCTTTTTTTTTTTTTTCAATCCAGAGGTTAAATTGTAAAAGTGCCTAAACAAATATGTAATCCACAAAGTTGAGAACTGTAAATAGTTTTATTGATTATTATTTGTAGTAGGCTGCTGAATGTATGAATGAAAAAATCTTTTTTTAAAATATGGATTATTTGACACAGTGTGACTGAAGAACCATAAATATGTCACTTGCTTCCATGTGGAGAAAACCAATTTATTTGGTGAGGATCTTTATCAACAATAATGCTGTGAATTGGGAAAACCTAAATGTATTCTCACCATTTCCCCAGCTGATTATCATCTCCCAGAAACTGTTATGGTTATTAAAAAATGGATGTTATAAATCAGGATGGATCAGATTAGTGTGAAAAATCTAATCTAACAGTCATTGGTTTCACTAAGACTTTTTCTAAGATGGTGAGTTTTCCTTCTTCCATATGAAGACAACCCTTTGGACTGAGTTTTGAGATTATAAGGAAAAACTGGACAGCTGAATTTATCTTTTTTTTTTTCAATCAGGTACTTTATTTCACTAGGGGTCAACTTTCAAAAAGGAGTGAAACACAATTTGATGTGAACATGTTAGATCTAACTGTCAAAGAATCGTCTCTGTTCCCTATTAACAAGAGCTGTTACAATTACAGATTATCTCAGCTAGTAAAATGGATTGTTTTTATTTAGCACTTTGTCTCAGAAAATGCAGATTCTTTCCTGTGCTACCATTACCTTTTCATAGTGTTGGATTTCCAAGCCACACATGTGGTTAGTATCCAGTATACAGCATAAACTTAGCAAATGTAAAGAGAGAATAGAATTTTAAATTATAATTTTATTAACCAGAAAGAAGTTTATTAAGAGAACAATTTAGCCATGTAGAAGAAGAATAGCAAAACCCTGGTACTCCTTTAGCAGAAGTTTAAAGCAGACCTTAGCACTTTTAAAGTTTGCAGTGCCTCTGGGACTAATAGGCCCAGACTTACCTCTCCTAATTTCAGCTGCTTAACTGAGGAACTTTGCTGTTCAATGAAGAGAGGAAATGACAGATATTTTCAGAAGGCAGTTCACTCTGATCTGTGTTCTTAGATAAGACTGAATTACTGTAGACACCTATTTCTTTTCATCACTGAAAGTCCAGGGTGATTAGATAACTCAGTCATCTGATAACAGTCGTCTTAGCTGAGTGTATAAATGTAAGGAATCTAATGTGCCTCTAAATTTGTGGAGGTGAATTTTCACTGGAACTGAGTTGTTCCTCAAGTTCCACTAGTGAAGGGTCTGAAACAAATGCCATCAGTGTGGTTTTTTTATCTGCACCCATCTTTGGAATGCCAATCTCTGTGGGTCTAGAAAAGGGGAAACGCCCCAGACCCAAACCCTTCCTCCTGCCAAACTGATTTAAGAAAAGAACAGGGGATGCCTTACAAATAAATTTACATTCCTTCAAGTGTCCAGAAGTACTTTCTTCATGGGTCCAAAGACTGATGTAGCTCTACTCTTTCTTTATTTTCTTCACTGACAAAATGCCACAATTCTTTCCCATTGCTGGAGATAGGAAATATTTTTTTCCCATGCTGTAAAAATAAAATTTTAAAAAAAGATACTGCCATTGTGAATTACAACTCTGCAAATAACTATTGTTCTCTGCTTTGAAAAGACTGCTGCTCTGATTTGCTTGCATTTAGAACCTGGAAGGGATATCAAACAGAGAAGCTATGTTTTTACCTGGTACACACCTCCCTTTTTTATTTTTCCTTGGTTTGGGTTTCTTTGTTTGTTTGTTTGTTTGTTTGTTTTTCTGTCCCTAAGTTAATCCCTTAATATATTGGACTGGGCTGTTAACTATGCTGATCTCTTAATTTTTGCGATTGGCACTTTGAACACAAAGATTAAGTCTATTGTTGTTTTGTCTATATCCTGATATTGCCCCTTCTGTCAGTATAGTAAATTTGTACTGCACAGCAATTCAGAACAAGAATAAAGAAGAGAAAATATAAGCTCAGTTGTATTTAGGAATTTTCTAGTGCATCATTTAAATGATTCAGTTCTTGTGTTGTTTTTAAGCTTATTTTCACCAAAACATTCAGCAGTTCACTGGTTGAAAGCTGGCCCTTACATCTATAAAATTTCATGTTCTTGATTCCCAGCTGTTTCAGCAATCCTAAATCACTATTCATTCTTGAAAATTTAGACCATGCTTCAACATTTTTAATTCTGTAACTTGTTATTGGCAAAGAGAGGTGAGAGTTGGAGAAGTGTGGGATCAGCTAATAACCAAGATAGGAATCAAGAACACTAAGATTTGCATAGATCTTGTGTTACCTGAAAACAGAGATAAAGATAATATGTAATAAATAAATAAAATTATTTTCAAAGTCAGAATTACACATTGAAATGTTATACATAATTCAGTAGTTTTTTTTGGCATTTTTAGGTGTTTGAGAGTTTTCTTAAAATCTTGCTTTAACAGGCTGTATACACTTTAAAAAATGTACCTTTCTGTTGTGAATGAAGACAATGTCAAGAGAGCAAAAAGACATGAGACCTGAATAGCTTTAACAATCCTCCCCTATCCAAAATTATTTAAATTACTGTGGGGTCATTCTCTTAAACAGAATGGGGTGTATTTTGGAGGAGGATGCAGCCATACTGCAATGAACCTGTGTTATTCCAGTGTTGGACAGCTTTCAAGCAAAATATCTTCTCTTTGACTTTTTGAAACTTAGTGAAACTACAAACATCTCTTGGCTTTTCTGATTTTAAATCAGTATTTTGCTAACATATTTTAACAAAAATTGTGCATAATTTTAAATTTTTTACTTTTGTTTTTCTTGCTCTTAGTTTCCTGAAGAGATCTGTTATAAGGTTTCTTACAGGAGTGAAATGTTTCTCCAGATTTGGAAGTGACTTCTTTCTCATTTCTATATACAAGTTCATGAAGTATCATGTAGAAAATATGCATAAATAAGAGTGTTACAAAATGGCAAAAGGTGTGAGTGAAGAACTTTTAAGGAAATATTTTTTTTAAAACTCCCTTTTTTTTTTTTTTTTTTGCTTCACGCTATTTCATTTTATTTACACAGAAAAAGAATTATCACACTAGAAGCAAGGACCCTCCAAAGGAAGGCAAGTAATGAATGAAGAATTAAACTGTCCACCAAGTAGAACAGATTTGCTGATCAGTGAGTCCAAGAACCTTGCCTTTACCTCCTGACAAACATATAGAAAAAGGCCTCAATTCATTCCCAATCTTTAACTGTTGGTGGTATCATTGTTTTTCTTTCTGCATCATCTGTTTCAAATCATCTGTAACCTTAGGTCATCTAGGAGGTCAAACAGAAACAGAACTTCACTTCTAAGATGTAAACATCTATGGTTTGGTCTTTACTACTGAAACCAACTGTAGCTTTCTTTTTTAACTTGGACAAACTACCTTCTTTGATAGAAAGCTATCAACTGCATTTCTAGTATGAGAGGTTATATGGGTTATGGCTCAGTGGAAGCTTGAAACAATGATATTTCAGTTTTTTATTATTTTACTACACCTATTAGATGATCACATTTGATTAATTTACACTGTGGTCTACATCCTCAACTGGAATAGGAACCAACAAATACAAACACCAAACCTCAGAACTGATTCTACATTTTCAGTCTAAAGGGCTTAAAGGCTGCTAGTCATTCTTCCACACCAAACAAACTGCATTTTCCCTCTTCTAGCTTCTAGACACAGCTGAAATAAATGAGAAAGAACAAATGTGTGGTGGCTAAGGACCATTTTTCTCCACTTGTTTTCATGCGTCAAAACTGAATGAATACTCTGCAATTTACAGCTGAATCAAGAGGAGAAATAAGAGGGAAGACACATTCTGCTGAAGCTCTAGGTTGCATCAAGAGCTGAATGAGAATTTAAACCACTTCTCAAAATAAGCACAGAGCTAAAATCAGCATAGTTTTGGCATGAAAAATAAAAGGGTGTTTCTTTGCTGCAAATTGTTTCATATTGTTACGTACGGCAGCTCACCTGGGAAAAAAATACAAACTATTTTCTGCCCAGCATTTACAAATATGAAAGTAGATGTTCATGGTTCACCAGGTTATTGCAAAGATGCTTGAAGATGTGGTTAAGAAGTCATTTAATGGGTGTACTTCACTTATGGAGTGGGTTTAGAAAATTCTCTGGCCATTGGCTGAGCAGACCAGGTACAAGATGGCTCTGGGCTGATCATAAATTAGGTATTTAATACTAAAGCTCTGCTAATGACAGCAGAAGAGTTGAGTTTGCATGTCCAAAGAAACCACTGAGTTTTTCCATTAGGGGCTCGAAATGGACCAATGGAAGTGAATTCCTGAGTCTGACCATTCACTAACTAAAAGAAACAAATTCAAGTCACAAGAAAATAAGATCAAGAGTTAAGTGTGTCAACAGGACATCTATTGAATGGATACTTGTGTCAGCACAAAAAGAACTGAAGAAAAAAGTTTATTGTCAAAATTAATTTTGGGCTATGTGCTTCATACATTACATTTTGCTCATTCCTGGCTGCTTGTGCTCTCTTTCACCTTAATATAAATGCTTTGGGTTTGTTTTATTTTTGCTTGTTTTATTATATGCACAAAAATATGATCTCCTTGAAGAGAGGAAAGTATTGACTACCCTTGGCCTCGAGAGGAAGGGTTTCATTTTCCCAGGTGCTTGAATGAATACTCATCTGGTTTTGTTTTGTAATTTTACAAAGAACTCACAGATTTTGAATCTGACCCTTCATCCTGCTGACAAAACTTGGCAGAATTGTTCCAGTGATATAATGCAGAAATGCAATGCTGAGTTGTACCTCCCCCTGTGATGTAATGCACCTACAGTGACCTTACAGAAAGTGACTCATAATATAAATTTGTCATAGACTTAGAGAAAAAAAAAAGGATTGCTTTTATCTGAATGAAAGTAGAGGCAAATCATTATATTGCAAGTGCAGCCATCTTCCTGTATCCAACAGGACAACAAAAATTATACTGCTAGCTTTGCTTTATCAACAGTGGAAGATTCTGTCATTTTATTTCATTTGTAGCAATGGATGTGTTTTAAGCAGGTTATTTGGGATGTTGTCATGGTTTAGACCCAGCCAGCAACCAGGCCCCAGACAGCCACTTGCTGTTTCTCCCACCAGCAAGACTGGGGAGAGAACTGGAAGGGTAAAATATAGAAAATTCATGGACTGAGACAAAAGCAGTTTAATAGGGAAAGCAAAAGCCACACATACAAGCAAAGCAAACCAAGGAATAAATTTACTGCTTCCCAAGGGCAGGCAGCTGTTCAGCCATCTCCAGGACAGCAGGGTCCCATCACACACAGTAGTTACTTGGGAAGACAAATGTCAACGTTCCAAATGTCCTCCCCCCCTCCCATCTCCCTTCTTCCCTTCACTTTGATATACTAAACATGATGCTCTGGAATATCCCTCTGGTCAATCTGGATCACCTCTCCTGGCTGTGTCTCCTCCCAGCCTCCCATGCATCCCCAGCCTCCTCACCAGCATGGCAGCATGGAAAGCACAGAAGACCTTGGCTCTGTGCAAGCCCTGCTCAGCAATAACAAAAACATCTCTGTATTATCAACCCCTGTTCAGCACAAATCCCAAACACAGCCCCATACCAGCCACTGGGAAGAAAATTAATTCTACTCCACCCACAACTAGCACAGATTTCAAGAGAAGAGGTGGTTCTGTTATAGGCAAAATGAAACAGGGAATGGAGTTAGTATCAGAGACAGAGGAAGAAAATGTAATATTGGGAGGTAAAGAGGGTATCAAAATAAATATCCCATAATCAGAATATCAGCTAATAACACTTCCCCTAAAAACATCCATGAAATTTGGCCAGTATGAAACAAAGAAAACCTCAATAATTCCATCATTAAAATTCTGAGCATTTAATATTATTGATTGGATTGTTGATTACTGAATGTTAAAAAAAGTAGATGTCATTCAACTAAAGACACAGTTCGGAACCAGAATTTCAGTGGAAAAGGTCTGAGTACATTTTTCTTTACACTATTTTCTTCTTGTATGCTTTTTGTGGTGGTTTAGATTATGCATATAGTAAAAAAACCCAGGTAAAAATATTTAGAAGTACAGATATGGATGTGTGTGTAAAACTAGGCCATTGTATAAGTGAAATACAGACAGATTAAATTATAGCTGATTTTGATTCTGAAACAAAAACCAGTTGCATACTTAGGTGTGTTTTGCATTCCAGGAAAATCTCTGCTACAATATCACAGTAACTGAAAGTATCTCTGATAAGGCTGACCCTTCATGCTCTCTCAACTTCCTTAGATTATTGCATTATACTTTAACTACAATGGAGTGAATAGTTTTTTATTATTTTAATTAATATTTTTTAAAATTTTAAATATGTGCCCTTTAATTTTCTCTTCTAATAGAGTTTAATTGCCTATAGATTAATAGACTCAGAAATTTGAAGTATATGTAGTGGAAAAATTTAATGTTGCTAAATACTGAATATATCAGTTTTTGGTGAGTGGATCTGTGGACTTCTGAAGTGGTGGATCACACAAAGGCAAGATTTATTGCTGAGAATTTAAACCTCAATTAATTAGCTTTAACTATAAGAACTAATAGTTCTTATTAGTTTTTAATGTCCCTGAGGAAGACTTAGCTGCTATACATGTGAATATAATTTCTTCAGCTGGAACAGGTTATTTTGGACATTTTGATGGACTTGAGGCCAGTATTCTACAAATCCTGAATGTTAAACTTTGAGTAGATTGAGTGAAAGACAGAAAATAAGGCTAGAAGCAATTTTTGTTGAATGAGTCATCTCTAAAGGTTATTTTTAATTGGTGCTAGGTTTTAAAATGATAAAACAGGAAACCTCACAAACAGCTGTGTGATTTTGTTGTGAGACAGTGCAGGGTAGGAAGGAACAGCTGGTAAGAGGGGAGGGAGAATGGGGTATATAATCTGCGTGCACCAGCCCTTGTGCTGAGGAAAATTACATTTAACCATAAATTGGGACTTCTCAGATTGGGTAGATTTCCTAAGAAACAGACATGCCCTTGTATTCATTAGTGGGTTTTGTGAGCTTATTTTTTCCCCACCTTTTTTTCCACTTCATAATTGTTTCAAGATTTATATTACGAATGAGGACACATTGGAAGCCAGGGAAAGCAATTGGTTGCCCAAATTCCTGATAATGGAAGACCTTTTACATTTGCAGAAGGATCAAAATTTATAATAGAATAATTTTTTTTGTTTTTTTTTTTTTTTCTGGTTTATGATTCAGTCTGTTAAAGGAGCCAGTGTAGTCTTGAAACACTAATGAAGAACAAGATAAGAGAATATACAAGACCACTAATCTGGCTGGTATAATTCTTATAAAACCAGGAAAATTTGGCATACCTTACCCTTTTCTATTTATGTCTGTAGTTTGAATATATTACACATTTATTCAAATTTTGACTATAATTAAATGTAAAAGTAAATGTTTGGTTTTAATGGAAACAGAAGCCTCTTCCTTACATTTTCACCGAGGAATTCCCAGCCGTAAGCTCCAGTTTATACTTTTTCCTACATAGAAACTCTGTGTTTGGTGAATTAAAGATGAAAGTGCTTGATAAAATTTGCTGAAAAGGCTGATTTTGGAGAGATCATAAGAAATTTGGGAGGCACATAACAATTTTGATAAATTGAAGAAATGGTGTGTAACAGTAAGAGGAAAACCAATGTAAACAGAGTCTACTCAGAAGAAAAGAGTCAGATACAAAATATAGACTAATAAATATAAAAATATAATAACTCTTTTTTTTTTTTTTTAAAGAATCTGGATATTATAAATCAAAGCGAATGAATGAAGGCAGACTTTATATATGGATTTACAAATTAAATCAAGGATAAGCTTTACTAATAACAAAATTCCTGAGATAGAAATGTTTATTAGACACCATAACCCTGTTATTCTTCACTGTTCAACCCTGTTATTTTTTAAACTAAAGCCTGTGTGAAAGCTCTAATGAAACTCAACCAAATTAGATTGCAGAAAGGGATCTAAGTTGGACATAAAATGTCTACCTTTTTATTGTGACTAGGGAAGCATTCATGTTCTGATGAGGATTTTACAGAGAAATCTTTGTGGGAATATTTTTGATTCAATGATTGCTCATCTGTCAGCTAAATTTTAAGATGAAAAAGACTCATGTACAATGGCAAATTAGCCTTGGCCAGCATCCAGACTCCCATCCAGCTGCTTGCTCACTTCCCATCCTCAGTGGGACAGGGCAGAAAGTAGGATGAGAGAGCTTGAGGGCTGAGATAAATTCAAGATCACTTACCAGTGACCATTACAGACAAACCATGTTTGACTTGAGGAAAAATAATTTAACTTGTTGCCAATAAAAATAGATTCAGATAGTGAGAAACATACATTAAACCAACACATTTCCTTCCCCAACTCCTGACTCTCTTGCTCCCTGAGAAGCACAGGGGAAACAGGGAGCAGGGGTCTATGGCCAGTGGCTCCTCTCTAATGCTCTTTCCTCCTCACTCTTTTCTTCTGCTTTGGTATGGGTCATTTCCATGGGCTGCAGACACTCAGGTTAAGTCTGCTGTGGTGTGGGGTCTCCATGAGCTACAGTTCTTCAGGGAATATCCCCCTGCCCTTAGGCGGGCTCTCCATGGGCTGCAGTGCAGGTGTCTGCTCCCCATGTTCCCTCCAAAGGCTGCAGAAGAATCTCTGCTCTGGTGCCTGGATTACATCCTCCCCTTTTCTCCTCTTTTCCCCACTCACAGGCTTGTTTTTCTCACTTTTTTAACTCACTCCTCACTACCTGTTTTTTCGTGCTTTTTCCCTTTGTTAAATAATCCTCAAGGGACCCCTGCTCTGGCTGTGGCCCAGCCAAACCCTGTGGTGGGGGGTTGGATCGGGCTGGAACCGGCTGTGTCTGGCTAGAACCGGCTGTGTCCATCTGGAACTGACTGTGTCTGGCTAGAACCAGCTGTGTCTGGCTAGAACCGGCTGTGTCCGTCTGGAACCGGCTGTGTCCGTCTGGAACCAGCTGTGTCTGCCAGAACCGGATGTGTCCGGCTGGAACCGGCTGTTTCTGGCTAGAACCGTCTGTGTCTGGCTGGAACCGGCTGTGTCTGGCTAGAACCGGCTGTGTCTGGCTGGAACTGACTGTGTCTGCTGGAACTGGCTGTGTCTGGCTGGAACTGACTGTGTCTGCCAGAACCAGCTGTGTCTGCCAGAACCGGCTGTGTCTGCCAGAACCGGCTGTGTCTGCTGGAACCCGCTGTGTCCGGCTGGGACCGGCTGTGTCTGGCTAGAACCGGCTGTGTCTGGCTGGAACTGACTGTGTCTGGCTGGAACTGACTGTGTCTGCTGGAACTGGCTGTGCCCAGCTGGAACCAGCTGTTTCCGGCTGGAACTGGATGTGTCTGGATGGAACCGGCTGTGTCTGGCTGGAACTGGCTGTGTCTGGCTGGAACTGGCTGTGTCTGCTGGAACCGGCTGTGTCTGCTGGAACCGGCTGTGTCCGTCTGGAACCAGCTGTGCCCAGCTAGAACCAGCTGTTTCCGGCTGGAACTGGCTGTGTCCGGCTGGAACTGGCTGTGTCCGGCTTGAACCGGCTGTGCCCGGCTGGAACCGGCTGTGTCCAGCTGGAACCGGCTGTGTCCATCTGGAACTGGCTGTGTCCAGCTGGGACAGCCCCAGCTCCCCAGCCCTGGGCACCCGCAGCATCCTTCTGATGTACGCACTCAACAAACCAAGTAAAACTTCTCTAACAAGCACTAGAATAAGCTCAGGTCAGATCGTCTTGCTATTTCTTTTTAATGCTTTACTTTATATTCTTCATGGGGTTTTTTAATAAAAAATATAATTATTTTGTGAGAGGATACAGTAATCCTTAGATCTGTTATGGGTCTACTCAGGAACTGTACAGAGAATAGGAGATTAAAGGCAAGGAAACAGCCTAGTGGTTTCAACATATAAAAAGTTTCCCTTCACAGTATTGACAAATATCATGATGTTCGCCTGTCTTTTGGAGGAGAAAGTCTCAGTGTGGTGCTTGAAAACCTAGGGAAAATGTTTTCATAATTTAATCTAACAGGTTCATAATTCTTTTAAACACAACTTCAATATTGCAGATGTATGGCCACCAATTGTTAGATGCAGAGAGAGTCACTTGACGCTATATCTTTGAAAAATCTTTATATTTACTATTTCCATGGTATATCCATATGTACACACCCCATCCCTGGGAAACATTCAAGAGTTGGACAGGGCTCTGAGCAACCTGATGAAGTTGAATCTCTCCCTGCTCATTGCAGCACCATTGGACCAGATGACCTTTAAAGGTCCCTTCCAACCCAAACCATTCTATGATTCTATGATCTTCTTAATAATATTAGTAAAATAGGATTTGAATAAATAATTTAATTTTTTTTTAAATTCGCGTTCCTTATACCTGTTTTTTTAAATAACAAGGTAGGGCGCCCAAATGTCTGTTGTGATACAGCCCTTACTCACTAGCATTTCTGCTTGTCTCCAGGGCAACTGATTTAATTTTTGCTCATTCTAACTTCATTCTTAACCAGGTCTGACTGTGCTTTTTCTATACAATGTACCTAATCAAGGAAAAAACACACATCCTGGCTACTTCTGCTCAAGTCACTGTACCAAGTTTCCTGTACAGCGACAAGAAGTGAGGCAAGGAGGTAAGGCCGTGACGCTTCAAAGTGCTTCATGCTATATTAGCAGGGACTAGCCATCTAGCCATTACACAGGACATTACAAAAATTGCTCTATTTCCCATTAATTTCATAAGCCTCACACTGGGTTATCTGTGAATGCATGTGTATCACTTACAGTCACTTTTCTTAATAAATGATTCATATTTAATGGGAATAATAAGTGTTGCTGCAAGTTCCTAATATGATTTTTTTCACTGCAATTTCCTTCTCACTGTTCTTTCAAAACACTTAATCATCCATGATAATAATTAGCAAATTCTTGTTAGCTGAAAGGGAAATCATATCTTACAGTATTTGCACCAGATAAACTAGGTCCATTATAACCTGCCTCAGTGCTATATTTTGCAGGACATGGGAGATGAATTCCCAAAGCATCAAACTATTTTTTCGTCATGAGCCTAAAAAAATTACCTCTCCTGATCATCTACTGTAAATATTTTCATTTGCCTTCAGTAGTAGCACTGTGGCTTAAATGATGAAGGAGAAATGAAGTACAAAAGCTGTTGAACTCCATCATAAATAATGTACAGTACCTGGGGCCTTATACATGTGCTCCTATTCAATGTATATATTTAGCATATAAATTGGAGAATTTGATTTAGTAAGTGATAATTTAATTGATTCTGAGAACAGTGAAAGTCTCCTAAAATTATTCTGCTTTTGATGGACTTTAGTACAAACCAACAAAAGATGCGAGTGAGCAAGAAAGAGGGGTGGACACAGAATTGTAGAAGTGCTGAGATTAGAAGGGGCCTCAGGAGACCATTAAGTCTGACCCCCTGCTTAGAGCAGGGTGACCTAGAAAAGGATGCTCATGTCCAGTCTCTTTCTGAACATTTCCAAGAAGGGAGACTCCACAGTGTCTCTGGACAAGTTGTGCCACTGTCACACTGTAAAAAGGTTTCTTATGTTCATAGGGAATGCCCTGGGTTTTGGTTTGCGTCCCTTGTCCCGTGTTCTGTCATTTGGTGTTACTGAGAAGACACTGTCCTTCTTTTCTCCTTTACCTTTCATCATGTATTTATATACACTGATGAGATCTCCACCTCCTGAGCTTTCTGTTCTCCAGAAGTTCTCCAGGCTGTGGAGAGCAGCATTGTCTCTGCTGTTCTCCCCTTGTACATGAAGCCAGCCATCTCTTGGTAGAAGGCTATCAGGTTGTTTGACATAACATTCAAGATTTAAGAACGGAAAGACATTAATTGTGAGAATATTCTGGCTCTGTATCTTAACCTGAATAAAAGAAGATTTTTAAAAAGATTCATCCAAACCCTTATATCCAAATGCAAGTGGACTACATACACTTAGAAATACATAATGAGATCCAGACCCAGCAATCCAGACAATAACACAAATCCAGTTTCAGAATTAGTGAAACTAAAGCAGAAGATAATGTAGTAGTGTTTCCAGAAAGTACATTATTGGACATATACAGCAAATATGTGTCATTGCATTACAGAACCACAAAATCAATTGCTCCAAAACAGTATACCTTATCTACTATACTGATTCCTGCTTGATCCAGTGATGATAGGGCAGTGGGTAGGTGAAATTATCCTTTGCTATCTGATTCACACCTCTTTCCACTGCTATTGCTGAGAAATGAGCCCTGCTGAGCTGCAAAACTGTGCCAAAAAAAAATGAAGGAGGTACTTATCAATGAACAGTAAGTAGCAGCAGTGGAATTGTACCTAATGAAGAGAGGCACAGGACCACTGAAAATATCACACCACAGGTGTGTTACTCTGGAGTGATAAACTGTCAGGCTGCCATGATTAGGACAAGTATTGATTTAAGACAGGTCCTGATTGATTTGGAGGCAGGCACTCGTGAGGCAGCTGCGTGGCTGTAACACTCAGGTGTTCATCCAGTCCTGTGGAGGACAGAATGAACATGAGTGACATTATGACACAGTCCAGCAAGAATATGCTCTTGCAGATTATTCCAAGATAATTTTAAACTCACTCTGATGTCATAGTGCAATTGTCTAAATTCATGTGAATTTTAATTGGTTTCATATATATGTTTTCTCTTTAAAAAAAAAGCTTCCTTTTATTGTTATTATTTATCAGTGAATATAAGAAAAAGTGCAGTTGTGTCATTGTTTACATGTTTCTCTGATGAAATACATTCTTTTACTCTGAAAACTAGTGTGCCCTCTCTGATACGGGAAATGCCATTCCACCTCCTTTATTCCAAAATGTGATATAAATCCAGTGAAAACTGGTCTTCAGTTTATGATTTTAAAAATTCTACATCAGAAAACCTTTTAATATGACTCCAATGGATACATTTTTACAAGTCTATCAAATACTGTTAAGTGATCTTCTCATAGTATAAAACCAATTCTCTCTCTTCAGTCTGTATTAAAGTTATGTAAACAGCTGTAAGTCATTAATATATCAAGGTTCATTACAAATATAAACCCATAAAAGGATGTACCATTATTAGACAAAAAAATATTCACTTTCTACATGGTTAAGTCATGTAGGGCAGTGGATTGATACTCTTAACTCTTTGATTATTAATTAAAATGGTATTAACTATTTGTTAGTCCATTATAACCCCTTACTAAAGAAGATAAAAAGAATGATCAAGACCTCTTTGTAGTCCCATAAGGTAGTAGATCTACTGAATTTGAAAGGGATCCCTTTTAAAGTCCAGTCTCTTAATTGTGCTAAGGGATGCTTAGCCCAAAGAAATTTCTGCATAAGCAAATTCTGGGTAATGCCATTGTTACTGGTTGTGACAACAATTGTTATGTAATGACATTAATTGTAATTGGACGCATATGTATAAAAGTAAACTATTAAATGATTCCTAACAGTATAACCTCCATATGTTAATATATATTTTATGTCTTAGTATATTTCAGGGAAAGGAAAGGTTATTTTAGTAATTGTATTTTCACACCATCATGTGAATGTTTTCTGTGTTAGACATCATGTTTTCTATAATTATGCCCTAATTACTTAGTATTGCACAGAGATCCACCAAGGTATTCTGTCACTTCTGGGAAATAATTTTATTTAATTTGACTTTAATCCAAGATATTGTGCAGCTATAATTGTATCAGCACTTTATCTTGAACTATATGCCATGGCAACACTTTATTTTAGAAAGCACAGAGAACAATCTAATTTGTATTACAAATACAAAATAAATGGCAATGAAAGTGGAGTGTCTGGGTAGATCTAACTATTACATGATTAGACGTAAGGTAACACATAAAATTTTAGAAAAATAAGAATTAGTGAAGTGAAATTAAAAACAGAAGAAAAAATAGCATATTTACTGAATCAGAATTCAAGAAGATCTGTGGGACTTCAACATACTGGCACTATTTAATTAAACTTTTTATTTTCTGGCAATGAAAGGTGACATTCAGGCTTACATGAGAATTTTCAAAGTATGTTACTCATGTAAGCATCATGGACAGCCATGTATCTTAGATTTAATTTGTCCTGCAATTTAGGTGATGCTTATTGTAGATTTTTAACTACTGTCAGGAAAGAAAGTTTAGGCATACATGTCATAGAAAGCAACCTCAGCTAGTCTTTCTGGAAGACATAACAAGCATATCTATGTTACAATAATCATGCTGAAATATCCATACATCTGATTTGAGATAAACACAGATGAATGTGTTTCTATTTTGTCGTTATTCAGGATTATGTAAAAGGAATGTGGCCTTTCTCTATCTGAATTAATTTTCAGGGTATAATTAAAATACATCAAGGTCTTGCCTCCTGCCTGTTAGTCATAGAAAATTGATAAACTTGCAGTTTTTCATAACTTGTTTACCACCTTCTGAAACATGTTTTCCTTCCTTCCTTCCTTCCTTCCTTCCTTCCTTCCTTCCTTCCTTCCTTCCTTCCTTCCTTCCTTCCTTCCTTCCTTCCTTCCTTCCTTCCTTCCTTCCTTCCTTCCTTCCTTCCTTCCTTCCTTCCTTCCTTCCTTCCTTCCTTCCTTCCTTCCTTCCTTCCTTCCTTCCTTCCTTCCTTCCTTCCTTCCTGCCTTCCTTCCTGCCTTCCTTCCTGCCTTCCTTCCTGCCTTCCTTCCTTCCTGCCTCCCTCCCTCCCACCATACAATCACTTTGTGTTGTTGCTTTAACCCTGAAATATTTTTTCAAATACATCTTCATCCCTCTAGTTCTCATTTTTAATAGGAAAGAAGCAGTGTTGTCTGTGATGTATAGTAGGAAATAAAAAATCCCCAAGAGCAATTTGGAAAAGTCTTCTGGTTGTGCATCTACAGCATTATACCTCTTGACTCTTAATCTCCCAGAGGAATTGACACTGAAAAGAAAACTTGGAAATTCTGGAAAATTGCTATAGACACTAAACTTTAGCTGAAAATTACTTCTGGAGAAAACAGAATTTTTAAATTCAACCTTAATTTTACCCATAAAGTTGACAGAGTAAAGGTAATATTTCAGAATATATTTTACCCCCACTGGATTTTATATCTACTAGGAAATATGTAGTACTGTTACTTTTTATTTTCTGCTACAACTGACTGTAAAACATATTTACTGTTTAGATTTACTGTAAGCTTTTAGACAATATTATTGCCTGAAATCTTTGCTCTGGTAAACAAAACCATAGAAAAAGAGGCGTGTTGGGAAGTGGCATAGTAAATTAAACTACAGCTAAGAGTCTAATCATAATTATATGAAGAAATTATCAGAAGTAGAAATGATTCTCCTAATACATTAGTGTTCAGGAATTCAAACCTATAAATTGGCTACTACTTAAGATTATAGACTTCTTATTCTGCACATAAGCAAGTAATTAACTTTACGTTCCCTTCTTATGACTCTCAGGCTCTTGTCCTTTTAATTATAAGATCCAGAGGGTAGATTATATGTTGCTATTACCTCTACTAAATTTTGAATAAAAGCTGCATTGAAACTTGATATATTAGTCATAGGTAATAGCCTGATAGCTTCTTAAAAGATGTAAAGTGCTATTCTGATAAAGTAGCCAGACATTTGGTGCTTTTGTTTCCCCTTTGTACACATACAAATATTCACTTTTTAAAATGCCAGATTGGTAATTTTAAGAAAAAGTTTTATGTGGATTGTCTCTATTGGCATGTTATAGATGGGCAATCTAAACTTGTTGATTTCTCAACAAACTTGTTGATTTCTCTCTGATGTTTCTTTATGTTTCTATTCATATTATCATAGGTCAAATTTCTACCCTGAAATACACAATCATTCAGTATGACATTACAGATTTGTGGAAAAGGACAATGAAAAATTAAACTTCTTCATATGTCTGAAATACATTAATCTTTTTTTAACCTATTATATGCCATAAATATATTACAAATAGAAATCATACATTGCAGATCTGCACACCATTGCCTTTTTTTGTTAAAGTATATTGATTATTATTTGCTGAAGGTTTGCTATTGCTACTTCTGTTAAAGGGAGAAAAAGAGTAAATAAATATATCTAAAAGTAATTTTAAACTAAAGAAAAGAACTCTATGAAATGTGAGCAATTCTGAAATTCTGAACATTTTCAATTTTTGTTTTTTCCTAAGTAGTTTCTTGAATTCCCACAGATGCAGAGCAAACACATTTCTCAACATTCTTGTGGCTGTTCGACTTGCTGAGACTATTGCTGTTTGCACTTCTGTTAGAGGGGCCTGCTAGGTGGCAGGTTCATGCCAGAAAAATAATCAAAGAATGCCAAGAAAAAGCTTCCATTTTCTAACTTTCAAATGATAAAGATGTTCCTTCTATTTCTTAAACACGAGAGACCAAAGGATAGCAAACATAAACAAAATGGCTTTGGTAGCTTAGTGGCTGGAAATTGCTACCAGAATGCCCAGGGTTTGGCTCCTAGTTCAAGGAATGCCTTTACATTTCAGGTGAAAAAAAAGATCTTCTGAAATACTTTTGTAGCAGGGAGCAGTATCCACGCTCCCGATCCTTTAGCCAGATGTATTTTTCATTAACTGTGCCACATGCTCCTTTCTTTGATCTTCTGTGTCTGTGACTCCTGCAATTTTCAGGGTAGACAGTTTCATCAGAAGAGGCACAGAGATGAATAGATGGGCCCTCTGTGTCCCTCAGAGGGCTCAAATGGCAGAAGTAGGTGGGAGGTGAGCTGACCCCTCTTTCAGAGGCTTGAGGATTCCACAGGGCTGCCAACCATCTGCCAACTCCACACAGAGGGTGCCAAATCCCAGACGTGTGCTCAGCTCTGGAGGACAAATGGCTGTGTGCGAATTGACTGCAGCAACTTCCAGAGACCGTGCGTGGGACCTGACATCACGATATAAGGTCAGGAGGTTTTGTAGCTAGAGAAAACAATCTTTCCTAAAATGCTAGCACCACAATAAAAGATGAAAAAAGATGATAAAGATGATAAAAGATGGTGAAATTAAAAGTATTAATGCTGTCTGCATTAAAACACTGTATAATAAGCTCCGGAGAGGGGGAAAGGTTACCTAAGGCCTTTTATTTATTGCTATAACTCATATAAAGAGTACTTAAGCCGGCAGTGCTTGTCAAAACCATCCACAAAACCACTAAGTCACAATAAAGACATGTCTACAGTGCCAACCACTGTTAGGGGAAGGGGAGTAGGAATATGAAGATCACAGAATGAAAATAGACAGTTGTGCATCAGCCAAAAATTCTCTTAATACTGAAGCTGTTCACTTGTGTTTTGACAGCTTTTGGGGCTGTAATGCTCTTCAGCTTTAGGGCTGGATTCAGTCCCTGCTGAGCACTGATTTTACAATTTATGGTGCTTACAGCAATTACATTATTTAGTATCAGTGGTGAAAATATGGGAGAGAAAGGAGAAATACAGCTAACCTTAGTATTATATTTTTTACCTCATGAGAAAAACTGTTCAATAAATAATTGAAGTATGTTAGGAGAGGAGGAAGATTGCCAGGATAAAAAGTTGTTTTAATCACAACCATACTGCTTTTAGTACTGCTTGGTGGCAAAACACTTTAAATAAACAGATATAATTTAGATGAGTGTTCAAATGGTGGCCCTGTTGCTTGACTGTATAATATTTTCAGGTAGGTTAATTAAATAATTGAAGAAATCCCTGGATGCATTGGCCCTTTTAATATCTCATAGTTTAAAGGGTAAGATTACTAAATTATTTAGCTTAGTTCACAGATTTTTGCACTGGAGTAATAAAGAACAGAATAAAATCACCACATAGTGTTGTTAATATGTATGATAAAAGGAGAAATTAAAGAAATGTCAGAGATATACGATTATGAGGAAAACTCTGAACAGAAACACAATTTTAACTTCCCCCAAACGTATTTTCAGTCCTAAGTATGTATTTCTTTGCCTTATATTTTTATCATTTTTTGAAGCAAGACTAAAAGAACATAAATGCCTTAGGACTACTTTAGGCATGTTTTAAATGCTGACTTTTAGCAAAGCAATCAAATGAACATTCCATGCCTACCTCCCTTAGTATCTTTTGTTGTCTAAAATTTTGGTGCATCACCACTTTGTCTGACAAGGGACATCAGGGCTATTATGGAGTCACAAAATAGATATTGCCAGGGCTGTCCCCAAAGGGATCTTTGTTGATGCACATATTCAGAGTCTCCTAGAAGACACTGATAACACTGACTTTGGAATGATGGGCATGCTAGGACTATCAGAATTTGGGAGATCTGGATCTTAGGCTACCTTTTGTTCAAACCTCCAAGGCTAAAACTCATGTGGCAGCATGTCTTGGTAGAGTACCAAGTCAGACTGCAGTGCTTGAGCACTTTCCCTATCCTCTGTGCTGAAGCTGAACTCTGCAGCTTCATTCAGGATTTCTGCAGAAATTATTGCAGCCAAAGATTGAAAAAACGTAATTCTCAGGAACTAGGTCTGACTGCCACTACATTCTGCTCAAGTATTCCTTAATGCAAAAGACAAGTGTTCTTCCTAGCACCTTTCTCACTGGAGGATGCTAGGAACAGCTTTACATTCATCTTACTGCAGTTAGTAATCACAGTCTCCCTGAGGACCTCTCCCTGAGGTTTGCTAATGTGTGGTTGTCCAAATTCTGCAGGTTTTCTTCTGGTGTTTCTGATCACCCACTATCTGATCCCAGCTGTCTGCTGGGAGAGGAGAGATGACTCACAGAGAGAGAGAAAGGCCTCAAGCTCTGGTGTCTCATTTCTGGATGAATCAATTAGTCAATGGAACTGAAAAATACACATTGGTCCTGAGCTTTGCCCATTGTACTTCCAGTAGGCAACACAGCTTCTACAGGAGCAGTAGAAAAGGGGCCAAAAGCCACATATGTATGTGCTGATTTTGGCTGAGATAGAGTTGCTTTATTTCACATTAGCCAGTATGCAGCTGTGGTTTGGATTTGTGCTGAAAACAGCACAACCTGTTGATAATCCAGAGATGTTTTTCTTATTTCTGAGCAGTGCTCACACAGCATCAAGGCCTTTTCTGTTTCTTACCTCACCCCAATGAGCGGGCTGGTCATGCACAAGGAGTTGGGAGGGGACTCTCCTGGGACAGCTGATCCCAGCAGACCATATGGATATTCCACACCACATGACATTGTGTTCTGCAATAAAACTTGTGGAAAAGGTTGCTGGGGGGACAAGCTGCTCAGGGACTGAATTGGCATAGGCTGGTTAATACTGAGAAATTGTTTTCTTTTATTTTTCCATGCTTTTCTTGGATTTTATTAATCTCTGTTATATTATTATTATTAGTAGTAGTATTGTTGTTATTGCATATTATTATTTAATGTCAGTTGTTAAACTGTCTTTGTCTCTACCCATGAGTTTTTTCTCTTTTACCCTTCCAATTCTCCTTCCTATCCCACAGGGGTGGAGTGAGTGAATAGCTGTGTGCAGCTTACTTGCTCTCCGGGGTTAAACCATGGCAATATGGAATGTGCTGATAATTTCTTCACGTGGTGTTCATATCTTTTCTTTCAACTTTCAATATTGTAAGTAAAAGCATATTCTCCAATGCACTGTGTGATAGCTTGCGTTTTTTACAGCATCAAGGAACCTTGAAAGGAATACAGAAGAACACAAGAGGACTTATGATCACAGCCTTTGGGCTGTGATTACATGCAAGTTCAAGAGATGCATCTCTGAATTTTCTCATCAAACTGTGGGGTTGACTGTCCTGTCATCTATGAAATTTTTCTTGATGGTTAACTTTCAGCTGACTAATGCTTTAGAAATTATTTTGCTTGGTCACTTTTGTAGGAGGCTTCTCATACTGTGTCCTGGAACCCAAAAATGTATATTGTATTCCCTATCTTTATCCCCATCTGCCCAAGATTGTTACAGTCCCTTTAAGCTCCAGGGGCCAAAACCAGAATTGGAGTGTCTTGCCTCGGTTTTGCACAGATGGGGGATGTTGGGGTTGCTCTTAGAGTCAGGAACACTCAAGGAGGGCTTTCTTTTCATTCTTGCAGGGGTGCTAGGATGTCGCTGCGTCCTCTCAGTGACCGTCTGGTCACTGCCCAACCAGCCTGACATGGTCGACTGCAGGGGACACTCCCAGGGGTACAGGAGGGCAGCTAGGGCTGTCTACCCTAAGCCAGAGGAGAACCTGGCAGATGGTGGAGGAGGAAGAAAGGGTTGACTCTCAGCAGGGGTAAAGCAAGGTTTATTTCGGGCCGCAAGGGAGCTTGAAACCTCAGGAGAACCTGATGCAGAGAGCGCAATCTGAACCCCTGCACCAGGTTATAAAGGGGGGCAGAAACAAGGGAAAAATACAGTGAACAACCAATAGGGGAAACAGGGGGTGTGTAAACCTGGGAGATGGACATGAAGGATCACAAATTAAGAGGTACCTTAAGGGAGGGCCCTGACCTCTGCCCAATCACTCGATGCACCTGAGGGAAGATTCTGTAAAGAGGGGAAGGGATGTTGGGTGATTAACAGGGGTCCAGGAAGGAGACTAGGGAATGGCTCTGCAGACATAGGGAGGATTGACATGAGGGAGGAGGGGAGCAACTGGTGGCAAGCCATTTTTGGGGAAGAAGTAGGCGTACATAGGTGAAACCATTTCAAATTGAGAACAAGGATAATAAAACACAATGCAGCAAACAAAGATAATAAAACACAATACAACATCTCCCCCTTTTTCTAAGCAAGGGCAGCACAAGGCAGAAGCCTTTTGTTTCTCTCTAAACTCCTTCCCTGGCGCAGGCCTCCAAGAAACTGCATTTCACAATCCTAAAAGATTTCAGGGCAAATTTCACAAATACTTGTCCACAGGCACTAGCCGAGACTGGAGGGGTTGGGGCTGCCGTTTTGGGTGCCCTGGGAGCTGCTTCTACCCACCTTGCCCCTAAATGTGGTAATGGTTCAGGCCTGCAGCACGACACCAGCTGGGTCCAGTGGGCCAAAAAAGTAGCTGAGAAATTGACACTGCAGGTTCAGAGCTGCCGCCACTGGGAGAGGCCCTGCCCGGTGGTGTGGAGCCAACATCTCAGTAGCCCTGGACTGGGTTTGGCCTCCAGGTTTCCTTTGCTTTTGTACTTGTCCCCTACTGGTTGTTGTTTGGAGGAAGAGGGAGTTTTGTTATTGTGGAAGTTTGGCGGCTGTGTCATATTTTTAACTCTGTCTCCACCACATGGCTGGGAGATCTGCTATTTTGCCTTTGTCCCCTGGACCACACGGTCTTCTATGGAGGCCACCATTTTGGGGAAGGGCTTCTATGCCATCTTGTTTTCTTTGTTCCTGGGAGTCCAGGCCATGCCGTTATGTTTATTTTAGTCACAGTGATATGCCTAGGGATGTACAGACGTTGCAGCATAGTTTTAGATAAGCCAATAGATGAATGAATTTGCTAAAATAAAATCTTATCAGATTAAGGTAAATGTTTGAAGATGGACCAGGCTACCTTAATTCTACACAATGCTGATCTTATAACGTTAATGCTACAATTTTTTACATTACTTTTTGTTCAATTAACATAGAATTTTTTTTTCCCTAGAAATCAAACAGTTACAGTCCAAATTTGCAAGCTGAAACAATGGCATATATTCATGTGGCCCTCAGTCACCAGGTGCTGAGTTTTACCCCAGCTAAGGTAAACCCCTGAGCCAACATTCAGTCACCTAGATGAATAATTTCTTAGCCTCCTGAATTTCAACTATAGAAGTGATGAATGTAAATTGTAGTGATGATCCTATATACCTTTCTGCATTATTACTTTTTTCCAACTAGAGCCATTAAAAAAGTAATTATCAGTCTGTTTTTGGCAGCTGCACACTATTACCTCAGCAGAGAGGTTCAGAAATCCGATTTGTATGTACTGTTTGTGCAGTATAGGAAGCCTTTCTAAAATGAAGATCCATGCTGTGTACTGCTTGACTTCTGTGTTATTCCAATGCCATAAGAAATATTCATCAAGAATGATCTTCATTTAATTAGTCCTTTCAGTTTCCTCTTGGTATTTTTTTTTTTTTTTACTATATATATATGTGGGGTCTACATGAGTCAGCCTGCAGCTACTGATACTTGCTGTAGCCTGATGGTTTTTTTTCTTTTGCTGCTTTAACAAAATTCATGTATTCACTCTCTGGTTCTGGTTCCTTGTACACTTTTTGTGTTGTTAAAGTTTTAGGTCCACAAAGACTTTAGGATGATGTTAGACATCTTTCCTGGGAGAAAAAAAATTCTGCAAATAGTTAGGCAATTACAGTAATGTATTTCACACATAGTTTTTCTTACTGAACAAGAATAACAACAGGTGCGAAACAGCACCAACTTCAACTTCTACTTTCTCATGCAAACAGCAGGTTTGACTTTATGACAAACATGTGTAAGGCATTTGCAACCAGTTTAGGGGGGAAAAAATACAGATTGCCATTAGGACCAGATGACCTTAAGAGTGTCTTTTCAACTTCCCACAGTGTCTGAGCATTCTAATTAATCATTTGGATATGTTACAAAAGGACCAGAGGAGTATTTGTGTGAATTGCTCACAAATGAGGAAATATCAAATGATGACAAAGAATGACAACATGAGTTAGAAAACAAATCAAGTTAATTGGAAAATTTCCAACAAATGAGACTATATTTACATTGAGAATGCAAATATATGCCTATGCTGATATCAGAATTCTTATAAGCCTCAGAATCATAGTATGCCAATATCAACTCTATCATGGTATCACATGTCATGAAAAAGAGAAGCATATTATAATTTATATTTTTGGACTGTAGGTCATACTAAAAGAATACAGATTTAATTTATATGTAGACAACTCTGGATGTATAAAACTAGATGTTTTAAAGATCTTGACTGCATTAAACATAAACACAATGTTTCCACATGACCAGCTTATTTCACAAGCCCTGGGAACAGTTCTCTAATGTCACTTCCAGTCCAAACTTTAAAGACATGAATCTTATGTTTCCTTTTCTGTCATCACAGATTCTTGACCACCTAAGGCCTCTTTTTCAGCAGTGGTCATAGCAATTTGATTTGTTAAAACACACCAAGAAATGCTGTGAGCCAGATTCCCTGCTCCCCTAGTTGGGCAGAGCTAGCTAGCAAAAAAAAAGTGTGAAATAATCAAAACAGCTGAGAAAACACAACACAGTCTCCCTGGTCAAATCATATTTTCTCTTTGAAAGCAAAGAGTTGTGTTTCAGGAGCTGCTGGCTATATACAGACAGAAAAATGGCAGTAAAGTGATTTTCCTTTACAGAGGCCCCATCTCTGCCATCATTAGCTCTGAGCAGTGGCGTAAACACACACACACACACACACACACACAGTCACACTTAGAAAAAAAAGTGTTTTAGAAAGAATGTTTTGTCTCAGATACATTCTATATAACTACTTTTAAAGTGGAAAAAGGAATGGACAAGTCTGTGGAGAGCAGTGCCCCTTTCTTGAGTGAGAAGCTGTAAATTAGGAAGACAAGCATATTCAGTTTTCTTCTTGCCACTCCCCTCTCACATTGACTATTTTGCATCTTTCTGCGCAGAAGTGTTAGTTTCTGTCCCCAACTTCTCTGGACTCCCCACTGAGGAAAGTTTTAACCCTGAACCTGGATATCAGACTTCCAAACGTGTTTCTTAATAAAAGGGACTGTGTGTGCATTAGATAGTCATCATTAGTTTATGCTTACCAGACTGTATTTTAAGGTGGTAGTTCAATACCTGCAGAGAAGTTTACCCTCTAAAAATTTTCTGGGGAAAACAGAAATTTTTTAGGAGCTATGAGCTTTCTGGTATCAAAGAGCTTAAAATTTCTGTGTCTCATCTTTGACCTTGAATGCTTTGTTGTGCTTGTATTCTACCTTAAATGCCATAGGGTTTTTTCACGTTCAGTGCAATCCATATGCAGTTTGTTGCTTTGATTTTAACTGCAGCCAAAACACTGAGCTGCTTCTCAGTTTGAGAAAGGGCAGAAATAGAGTAATGCATATTTTTTCTCTATTTAACTGAAAGTGATTTGTAAGAGATTTAGAATTATGTAATGCCAAAGTGACAGAAAGTGCATTCAGCATATAAGCACCTTTCTAATCCTACCCAGGATTGCAATGTTATTTGCACCAATGAAGACAAAGTGTAATTCTACTGAAATCAGATGAGTTATTCTCAGGTACGTGGGTGGCTGTAAAGCACATAGAATGGTGTCATGGCCTCCAAACCACCAGATTTTTAGTATTTAATACTTGATAGGATACAAAAGTAAGTAAGACTAGCTACCCTTTGCTATTTCTGTAGTCAGAATTAGTTGCACTTATTATAGCAGAACAAAATGAGAGTAAGAGAACTAACAGAACTTTTTCCTCCCCACAAAAACATTTCCAGATATATTTTTTTGAGATTTAAAGAGAAATCATGGCAAATTTATAAATCAAACAGAAGAAATGCAAGTAACAAAGAATTTAAAACAAAATTACTCTCCTGTTTTTGAAACTTTTCCATGAGACCAAGTCCTGAACCTCTATTAATATTTCCATGTGTCAGTGAAGACCTTTGAAGGCTCTTTAGGGGAGGAAAAAAATTACAAGATGGCTTGATTAGGAAATATGTTTCTGGTTTCCCTTTCTTAGTAATTTAAGAGGGAGTGTTTGATAAAAGATACTAAAAATCTAGGGCCAGGAGTGGACGGAAGAGAAAAACCCCTTTTTTGAGACTTTTTATGTCTACAACTGTGCTTCCCAGGAACATGAGAGCCTTGCTAACATGTAGCACAAGCTGACAATTGCAGCCTGACCTGTGCTGTCAGTGTAGGAGACATAGCAGACCTGGAGCCAGAACAGGACAGAGACAAAAGGAAGAGCTGAAACCAGTGACATGCACAGCAAAAACTTGAATCCCTCTCAGGTATGAAGATTACAAAAATATTGGATTCTGCTGATGCTGGGGCTCCCCCATCCCTAACAAATATTAGTAGAAGCCAGGAGATTTTTATTTTAAAGTGATGCCTGAATATTCAACGGAACAAAAACTTCAGGGCCTAATGCTCTGTTAGTCTTCCAGACTAGCAGAGTTACTGATGCATACAGAAGCTAAAGAGATCTAAAAGATAAATTGCCTGGGAACTGAAGCAGAGATAGTTATGAAAACTAAAGCCTTTGCTTTTAGTAGTGATTCTCTCTAAGAGACTTTTTAATTGTTTTGTTGAGCAATTCTGCAGTACAGTAATGTCTAACATGTGTTGGCTTGCACAATTAAGACTTTTTTGCTTGTGCTTCTAGTACCTGGGAAAGCCGACTGAGTCTAAGCAACTGATTTCTAATTCGATTATATATGACAATATTAACAGCCCAGATGTTTATTCGATATATTTAAATTTGTTTATAGTTTCTTGGGACATAACCAGGATGCAGTGGAAACATGGCAAGTTTAATTAATTTCAAACTTTCAGCTTATTTCCTCTGTTGACGCTCGGCTTGATGTTAGAACTAATTTACTGTGTTGTTCTTGGAACACATTAATAGTTAAAGTATCTGATACTTATTTTCTTCCACTTTATTTTTCCTTGCTATTCTCCGATATAAACAGGCTTTCTTTCAGAGGCACGGGTTCAAATCCAGCCATATAGTTACATCATTTGCAATATGTCAAGATTTGGTCCACATTCTCTTCTGAAATACTTTGTTTGGATGTTTGGATCCCTGTTTCATATTAGTCTCATTAATAGGTATGTACTTGTAAAATAATTAAGCAATAACTCTTCTATCTCAGAGCAAGTTGTATACATGCATTCCACTTCTATGTTTTCTTTTAATTATCCTATAAGAAATCCTGCAGTTATCATGCTCACTTTATTAGAGTATTTTGTTTTTCTTTTACATGGAATAAATAATAGTGACAACTTTTTTTTTCAATTAATTATCAAGTAACAGTTTTTCACAAAAATGTTTTTTCATACTCAACTAACTCTATAGATGGTCAGACTGTATTAATGAAATTAATTATTTGCAATTTTGCCCATTATTTTGTGAATAATTTATCTGGAAATAATTGGTCCAGATTCTCAGATGCTTTTAATCAGAAGAGCTCTACTGGAACCCAGAGAATTTTACTGATTAAAACCAGCTGAAAATTTGATCCATCTGCTGCCATAGTGGCCTTAATGTTGAACATAGGCTTTAACATGGTATAAATTTGTATAAGCTAAAATTGCTTTATTTTTATTTCTTATTAACTTTCCTAGCATGAGTACTCTCAAAACCGTAATGGTATCTTAAAAAAATATAGCATTCATTTGAGTTCTAAATGGCTAAATCTTGAAAATATTTTCAATAAGGCATCAGTTGCTCAAGAAAACATTCACTTCAAAGAAAGCCACAGACAAACCATGTTCTAGGAGCAGCATGAGGACAGTCCCTTTTATATACTGATTATGACACTCAGTGTCAATGATAAATACCATGCTTTCAGTTCCTGCTTTCCTTTCTGTAGTTACTGTTGCAAGATTCACAATCAAAATAATTTTGTCCTGGCCTTCCCTCGGCACCACAGTGAGGAACATCACAGCTGAGAGTGTCTTTGTCCCAAATGTCTTCATCCTACCAGTAACAAATGCTGTCACTGAGCAGCTGCTCCTGTGGATAGTAGGTGTATCAGCATCTCAGCATGTGCATTATCTAATGAAGCTGGGTGACAATTTTAGCATGTACTTCAAAAAGATCACAAAATTCGGATAATGATCTTTCTGGGTAATGCCTCTAACTTGCAAGTAGACTAGCAAAAGTAGAGGGTTGAATTGTGTAGATTTCTGTTCTATTGTAAAAGCTTTTTAAACAAAAATGGAATAGTAAATAGTTTAAGAGAAGTGAAAGGATATTTTTGACCAAGACTTCTAGAATGTTCTCCTTCATTAAATTTCAATAAATTTTTTCTTCTTTCCCATTGTCACAACAATGGTGAAAGTGAAATAAACCATGGCATGAAGAACTTTTAACAGCATTTTTAAGTTTCCATTTTTGCTTCAGCAGGAAGGACAATATTCCTGCAAGGAAATGCTGAGATTGAAAGTGTCAGAATTTATTCATAAATGCACTTCCTCAGTTTTATTCAGGAAGCTAGAAACTATTTTGTGGGACTTCATCCACCTCATCTTTGTGTGAATGAGTAGGGAGAGAAGAAGAGAAAAGGATTCTGCATAACTGGGCACCAGAAAATAATTTTTGTAGAGGTAATTGGTAGCCAAAGTACCAAAGCTATCCAATTCCATATTCTTTCCTGTAATAGGAGCTTAGCACAAATTACCAGTATCATCCAACCATTTTGTTTAAGAGTGACCTGGTAAATATTGAAAAATTTTTTGTACTGTTGACCAATGGCCACTTAGTGATTAGCAATGGCACAGTTAAAATTTCTGATTTCTATTACTTAAAATGAATTAATTTAATGATAAAATTTATTGATATATTTGGTATGCTCCTGCTTCATATTGGATGATAGGTTGAAAAAACTGAATAAATATTTTGGTTTTATCTGTAAATGTTTTCCTTCTTTTTTCTTCAAGGAAGGGGGTATTTCCTTTCTCCACTGTGTTAGCATTCTTAAGGATAACCTTCTTGTAGTAAAAGAATATCCTGATACTTAGGAACATGATTTTATGTGTCAGGACCTCAGCTTAGGTAAACAGGAAGCTGTCAACCTAGACCTGTATGAAATAGATGTATTCAGCTGAGAAGCTGATTCTGGAAAATCCAGTGATGTTGGTTTTTTGGTTTTTGGGTTTTTTTATTTAGAATTAAATAAAGCATTTTAATTTTTGTAACTATCTTTTGTTTTTGTCTTTTCAATTTGAAAATAATTTTGTCTAATAATATGAGGCTTTCTCAAAGTATGTGGTCAGAGAATGAGAATAACTTGGTCGTGGAAGGAAGTGAAAGACCAGAAATCCTTCCCAGGAGTCTTACTGAATTTATCTTTCATTTCACTGCGTTTATGAGGATTTGGGATAGAAAATATTGTGCAAGTTTTATTTGACACTGATCTTTCCTGCATTAGGTTACTGCACTCCAGTAGAATTTTGCCCACTTCAGTGCCACAGATCTTAAGTAATTTCATTTCACTTTCAGTGAGTGAGAATTATCCAAAATACTCTGTTTTTGAAATAGGGCAGAGAAAGTATCTGAGAAAGTGCAATAATGAGCTACTTTTCCAAATAGTTTCATGGTTGGAGGATTTACCATTGGTCAACTTTCTTGGTAGATCTTAACAAAATAACTGCTGACAATGTCAAAGTCAAGGATTATAAAAGATTTAATTGATAAGAAATAACATATTACCTATGTGTATTTTCCATTGTGAAAGGTTTTATTGAAACACAGTCATTCCTTTTTCTGTGCCTTCATGAACATGATAGAACTTTTCTGCTGGTAGACTTGAAAATGTGGGGAAAATACAGAAAATGTCAAGAGATGTCAAAGATTTTTCTGTAAACCATGTAGTTAATAAATGAGAATACTGATATATACCTTGGTACTGGCAAAAAGTATTTCTGAAAATTGTATTCATGCTCTTCACTTCATCAGTATATTCTCAGAACCTAGTTTTGTGACGTTCTTCTGAAAGTGTTTTGCACTCTTTCTTGCTTTGTTACATGACTTGGCCACTTTAAAGAATTAGTCTGATTTTCCAGATCACTTGATATCTTTTTCTCTGAAAAACTCTTTATTACAAACTTTCAAAGAAATCCTAAAAAGGACCAGACTTTTAAAATAATTAAAGAATATATGACCTATTAATTGTAGTTTTGAGGAACAGTGAAAACTAAGCTCTTTTTTTTTTTGTGTGTTCTTAAGATTGAATTTCTTAAGAATATAGGGAAATATATATGAAAAAAGTGAAACAATATATCCCATAACTCACTTTATGTATAATGTAGAAATTATGATGTCAGCCTCTATGGCTGTTAACATCCAGTTACTAAAATTGCTAGAGAGATGTCTCTGCCTGAATTAAGGTGCAAACAAGACCATATGCCAAAGTTAATAGCATGGATTTCATGTAACAGTAAATGTGAAGGGGACAGAGAAAGAGAACGAAATACGGCTGGGGTGGGGGGATGGAGAGATAGTGACAGGAAGACTAACTAAGTAGAAAATATCACCACTCTGTGATTCCTGATGGCATCCTGTTGATTCACTTCTGGTGTTCTCAGTGGGGAGGTCCCACAAAACACGGACTTCAAAGGGTTAATATGTATCCAGGCTCGCTGGAAACACCCGGGTGCCTCCTCTGGCAGGGAAGTTTTACACATCTCTTGCCATGGACTCCGAATTGGTTGCATCCCTTTGCATCACCTGCAGTCCTCTGGTGCAAGGCTCAGGAATGAGTCTGGGGTGCTTTGGGGGTCTCTGATGGTTCTTGATCCCTCCTCAGCTGCCTCTCATTTGAATGTCCCAGGCCTTCCCAGGATGGAGGGATTTTACAGCCAGTAAGAAAATCCAGTTTGTGCAAGGGAGGATGGGTGTTTGCCACACCCCCAAAAGCTCTCCTCCTTTCCCCTTGGTCTGCAGGGAATGTGTGCAAACCTGGCCTTAGCAAATGAGTCTGTGGGCTATGGCCTCCCCCATGCCAGATCCAGCCAGAGCTGGTTTTCAGGACAGCTGCTGGGTTTGGCTTTCCTTGTGCATACATTCTTCTCCCTCAGCTTTGTTTACTTTTCCCCAACCTGAGATAACTGGACAATAGAGTCACAGTTAGGTGGCATAACTCACAGTCCAGTTCCAGTCAGGAGGCATATTCAGGGAAGGGTGGGCTTCAGTGGTCACTGTTCCTTTATCCAGTTTTGCTATGGAAAGAAGTCCTTATTAACAATGCTTAAACCAGTAATTTTCAGTCAACAAGCAGCCAACAGCAGTGATGCAATATTACAGATATGTGCTGCTGTGGTTTTGGCTAAGATGTACAAGTGCCAAAGGGGATCACAGAGAAGAGTTGTTTGCACACACACTTATTAAAGATGCTCTCTAAAGGACTGCCACATTTGCACTTCATCTTGATACAAAGGATGAGTTTCCCTATCAGTTACGGAAAGCAGTACAATTCTACTAGGCAGTCACTAATCTTAGACTGGCCTTTGACTTTGATTTTGTATCCTTAACACAAATGCACATGCATTCCATGCTGGAATATAGACCAACAAATATGGTAATAATTCCATTGAGCATTTTTGTACACCTTGCTCAGAATATTTAACCTAAGCTGAAAAAGACCATGCTGAACATGCATTTTCTTGGGTTGAGTATTATATGTGTGCATAACTTCAGACTACTTCAGAGTACTTTTAGAAATACAATTGTTTCTGTGTCTGCCTAGTGAAGTGAGCTGTTGATATTGAATGTAATGAAGGTACAGTGGAATGAACTCCTGATTTTCAAGTAATAGAGGCAATAATTGAGTATTTTTATTTTATTTCAGTGGGACCTGATTTTTTCCAAGGATCTGTCTCCTGTTTCTTGTGTAATCCTTATTGAATCAACAGTACCTTACTTTGTTCACATTTAAATTGCTTACTGTATTCTTACCTCTTTCACAGGGGTGATACATATACAGTTGAATTTGGACTTCCTTTGGAGGAAACTGCTGCCTTCAAAGTAGCTCTCTTAGACTCACAGACTCAAGGAGTATTTCATGTTGGAAGGGACCCATAGGGATCCCTGAGTCCAACTCCTTGCTTCATATAGACCTACCTAAAAATAAACCCCAAGCAGAACTGAGGAGTCATCAGGTAGATTCTGTGTCTGGCTAAACATCATATTGACAGGTTTCTGTCAATTTGTGTCTAGTCATTTCTTGTGATGCAGTCTCACTTGAAGCACATCACCTCCATGGGCCCATGACTGAATGCCTCCATTAATCATGATATCCGCATTAGTCAGACGCTTAGGTCACCCTTGCTAACAGCTAAATGTCAGCAGAGAAAATTCCATGGGCCTAATGGAACTTGCATTTAGAACAGTAATATCTAAAAAACCCTTCTGATTCCCAATGTTATGGATTTTCTCTGTCAGTAAAAACCTCCATCTTTTAACACTTAAACACCATCATATTTAATCTTCCTTTAGCTAAATGGAAATGTATTGTGTTCTGTGAGTATGTATTAGCTGTGGTTAACAAATGTTACTTATTATCTGTGTTTTAAAGCTAAGCCTAATATTGTACAAGTATATAAAGGAGAATCATGGAGAAACTGTTCTTGTAAATTAGAGGAAATATGCATGGGTATCTTCAAAGCTGGGGCACACCCATAAAACAATCAATGTCTGAATTATATCAATTATATCAGTCAAAATTTTATTTGCTGTACGTTCAACATGTATTTCAGTAATATATCAGTTTAGAGAAAATACAGTAACTGATCATTTATTACACTAACGAAAACCACATTTATTTGTGCCAGGAATAACTGCATATTTTCAGCAAGAAAAAAAAAAAGGGATGGTTTTCTGTGTAAATAATAGATAAAGAACAACAAAAAAAGCATAATCCAGCTATCTTCTCTGCAGGGAAAAATAAACCCATATAAGCCAAATTTGTGTAGAAAGACCCATTAGGCAGGAAGTTAGTAAGCCAGAGTCTGTCATATGGCTCTGAAGGGAATAAGTTAATGTTGGGAGGTTGGTGCCTTAAATAAGAAATTGCGGAAGGAAGAATTTTCATCATTTCATTATTTCTCATTAGCAATTTACTCTAAAAACACTTTGGACAAGAATTTTACAATACTAGTGTATAAGCTAGAAGAACACTGATTGTTATAATAAAGTTATTGCTATCAAGAGGCTACCCTATGACTCCCAGCACTTCCACTCCAGAGTGTTCCATGTTCCCAGGGGATGGTGTCATTGCAGGGGTGCGTCACTTTAATAAAGACCAGGAAAAAGAATAAGTCTTGAGTATCATCTGAATGAAGGATGAATTGTCAATTTGGTTATGTACAAGATTTGTAAGCTTCAGAAGACTGTAGCCTTACACTTTCTGGTACAGGTATGGTAATTTACCATTTCTGTTCCATTAAGCACCGTGGTCCATGCTGCCTGAAAAGGCACAAGTCTGTATTTTGAATGCCTGAAGGCATTAAGATACATGTCTTTCCTGGATAGCAAAATGTGAAAGTCCAAACTTCAAAATGTGAAAGTGGAATGCTCTGGGTATCCTGACACACTGTGTATGGAAAGTGTACATCCCAAAACTTAAAATAGTGAGTTTGTCATATAATATCTAGATGTAAACCTAGCATTGCCAAGTGCAGCACTAAATTGTGTCCCTAAGTGTTAAATGTACATGTGGCTTACAAGCACACAGAGTTCCTAATCTTTTCTACTGAAGATATTGCCAGCTTTTCCACTTAGGTTAGTGCTGGCTGACTGAGACCATATATACCTGTATATAGACCATATATACACTTGTTCACAAGATGCTTTTAACTAGTGTATGTACGATACTTATAATATGGCTGGTGTCATTATTTTGTAATTATTCTTGTCTTTGTCTTTATCTCCTTTCAGTCAGGAAATGGAACCTGAAAGAACTCTTAAATGAAGCAAGGTAAAGTAAGAATGGGATCAGAGATCATAAGTGAGAACAAAATCAGAGCTGGAAAAGCTGTATACATCAAAAGCCCTCTATCTTGTAATTTAGGACAGGTTTCTCTAACCCAGTAGAAGTCAGATCCTCTGAGGTATTTTGAAAATCCCACTTTATCTGTCTCTACAAGGCTGCTCTCAGAGATAGGTATGATGTACTGCTGATTGCTTATGAAGACCTAAGGACTCCACAAGGAACAAGCCTGATAGAAAGCTTTTGTGAAAATTACCCAGCTCAGATTTCCTGGAAAAACAGTCACAAGAGTACACAGAAGTGTAAAGCACTACTGGTGTGATGCAACTCTCATCAAAATTACACGGTGATGGATCACTCCATAGAAATACAGTGGCAATATTCTCGAGAGAGATTCAGTGATGCATGTATTACAAATCAGTCCTACAAGGATGACTGTGCATGTCAAACTTCTGCAGTATAAAGTTCAAAAAATCACAAAATTATCTGTGATATTTATTGTGGATTGTGCAAATATTTAATGGTTTTACTCACAGTTACTGTACATTTGTTTCTTCAAAAGGAGTAGGCCAGGCTGCAGGGAGGAACACTGGGGGGTTATTTTGTGTTGCTGTCTGCAGACTGGATTTCTGTGCTGCACACTGGATGGCACTGGGAGCTGCCTGCAAGAAGGGAGACATTCTTTCCAGATAGTAATGGGGCTGCCT
Organism: Passer domesticus; assembly: GCF_036417665.1. Lineage (NCBI taxonomy): Eukaryota > Metazoa > Chordata > Aves > Passeriformes > Passeridae > Passer > Passer domesticus. The sequence continues at coordinate 20,155,378 of NC_087476.1, read as the reverse complement.
CGTGGGAGGGTCACTTCAGACTGTGGGGTGGGATGGGCAGAGTGAAAAGGGAGGAGAAGAAGTCGTCATCTCAGCAGGTTAAATGTCAGAAAGGGCAGGAGTCACCTCAGCAAGGGAGATTGCAGGGAACAGCAAAAAGTAGAGGGGTGGATGGCTGCTCTGGGGTTAGGACAACCTATGGGTTACTGTAGGACTTGAAGAGTTGAACTTCTGTTCTTCATAGACTATCACAAGTATAGTTCAAGCAGAAAAATTCAGCAGCCGTGCATCTCCTCTTTCCAAACTGGTGTTAAACGGGACATAGACTTGAACTCTTGGTGGTCAGTGTCACTGGCAGGGAAGGGAGCTTTTCCCCTCCCTTTGTGCTTCATCTGGCTCTGGCTTCTGGTTTGAAAGGAGCCTGTACTCCTGTGTGTGGGATTAGCATGTTGCCTTCAGCCTTACATTTAGACCTGGAATGTTTTTTCCACCATCTTCACAAAATGAGCTCCATTGTGGTTACATTTTTACAGCTTCTACATGCTTACATTGTTGGTATTTTTACACCATGGAAAATTAGTAATTGACACTTGTCTTTTCCCGCCTTTATTTTTACAAGTAGTTTTTGTCAAAAAAAGTTTCAAAATGTAAGCATATTTTGACTATCACATGCATATCATTTATGTCATATTGCTGACCTCAAACTTAGGAAATGTATTTCTCCTTTTGACTCTTTTTATTTTATCTATGAAGGGGAACAGAGAAAACAAACAAACAGAAAAGATTTGTTGTATCTTCGACACTTTCCCTGAGCTCTTTCTCTCACAGTTCCACCTCAAAATTATATGTGGAAAGTGGCAGGAACCAATCCAACACTACTGCCAAACAATGCAGGGGTGTAAGTCTGGGCTCACTACATAGGATCCAGAACATGTTTTTCTGTAGGCAAAGAACAAAGCAAAGCAATTTGACATAAGGATAACTCAGTGGAGAAAAGAAACAGGAAAAGTAAAAAGGAAACAGCATGGAGCAGAATCAAATCATTGGGGCAGAGAGATTAGAGCTAAAAGTAGATTAAAACCAAGAACACAAAAGGAAAATGTGAGCATATTTTTAGGGGGAAAATTATAATAATTTTACTGTATATATTAATTTGTAATCATGTTTTTTAGGATGATAAAAATGCAAATCAAAGTTGCAGCAAATAAACAGGAATGCTGACATAAGGCAGGAATATTTGAAAAAGTCAAAGCCTCAGTGACATCCAAGACTATATGAGGTGTTTTCCCATATTGCATATATTTTTTGTCTGGAATGACCAGCATACAAGGCAATCTCAGAGAATTTCAGGTACCTGTGATATTTTTTTCCTTTTAGGCCATTTGAGAGTCTTTCATTTCTCTGTCTTCCCAGTCTATGAAGCCTCTGGAATAAACATCTAATGTCTAGATGGAAAGACAGGTGTGCAAACACTTCACAAATCAGTATCAACCATATTTTCAAAACAGATATGATCTAACTATTCACAGATAGATGGACATCACACCATTTCTTTGTACAGGCAATACATCAAGATTTCTCTCTGAAACTTCTAGTAATGGTGGTAAAGTCTTTCAATGTATCTCATTTTTATGTTGGCAGCAATCAGGTCCCACTTCAGGTAACGACATAACAGCATAGAGCTGGTTCTCAGTAAGTATTTTGTTTGTCCACACTTGGACCTATTGTATACAGCTACATATGACTCAGCCTCAGTGTTCAGAAAGCTGGAAACTATTTGTAAGTGACAGATCAGCTCTCTGCTAGAGGAAGTTTGTCAGCAAATGGTTCTTTGTTATGAGGACATTTTGCAGAGACAGTTTTGTTACACAATAATAAATGCACCATACTGAAAGGATATTATCCCGCTTTTCCTGTCTTGCTAAATGCAAGAATGCTCTTCATCTTGTACTGTGAGAGGTGTTTTTGATTGAAATTTGCATATAAAACAAATATTGTTCTGCCTCTGGTTTCACCAGGGTGAAATTCCATTTGCTACATGAAGAAATGCCCCTATACAGAGGCAACTATTCTTTTATCAGCAGTAGTATAAATTGAAATTTATTCTATTTGGTGCGCATCAATTGAGACTAATGCTTACATAGGCAATTGCTCCTAAAACCTCCACAAACATATCTCCTAGTGAAAGAAGTTTCAAGGAAAAAGATATCAGCAAGCCAAAGTGAACTAATCCCAGAAGGTTTTTGCAAAGAACTTCTTGTTGCTAATTTTTAGTGAATCAATCAATATATTGACTTTATCTTTTAATAATGTTATGTACAAAGTAACGTGAGGAATGGGAACAGTTCCTTTAAGAAAAGGAAAATGAAGAAAGAGATTAATGTCAGTGACAGCTAGAGGGGTGCTGGCTTCAAACTATGAGCTGTGGTGGTCACAATCCATGAGACGCTTGTTAAAAAGAAGTAAAAACCCAACAAATTTCCATCCCAGTATAAAAAATGGACTCCTTAATTAGCAGAGTTTAATACATCTGAAAGCTCCAGTAATGTTGTTCCTTCCAGAGGAATGCAACTGAACAAGGCACACAATGGTGAAGATTGAGGTTTTGTTGCCTGAGATGAGAGCAGGCTGTCATAGCACTGACTGTGTCCTTGCTCATCACAAGGTGTGATCAAGCAACTGTAAGCTATAGAAATTTCCTTTACTGTTTGCTGTGGAAGAAATAGTCTGTTTCCATAAAGGTTAAAAAAATGCCCAGGTTTCTCTGTCTGGATCATCATAGACAGAATCAGTTCCCTTGATTAGATTTTAGGATCATAAAATAACTAAGGGTGAGAGGGACCTCAGGGGCTTTCTAGTTCAACATCTTGCTTAAAAGCTGGGTCAGCTCTGAGATCGGGCCAAGTTGTTCAGGGCTTTATCCAGTTAGGTCTTGAAAAACTACAAGGATGGAAGAAGCAAGTGCTAAGTAGAGAGAGATTGACCTTCCTTCAGTGAGCTGGCTGTGCTCCTGCTAACACAGCACAGAAGATGCTCTTGGCCACCACTGCTGCTGGAGGTCACTGCTGACTCAGGTCGTTGCCCTCCAGGACCCTCAAGAAAAAATTTGTAATTTTTCAGACTACAAGATGTGGGATGATCACAAGTGAAAGAAAAACACTATAGGAGACTAAGGAAACACTAAAGAAAGATTATAGAAACTGAATTGATGAAACCTACTGAAAATTGAAGCCCTGGACAAAAAAAAACCTCAGAAAATGTCAAGTCTGGCAAGCCCTTATTTAGATCACAGGATCATAGAATCATAGGTGGTTTGACAATTCTACACAAGAAGGCAAGGTAAATTTTATTAGGCTGGGATATCTAAAAGGAAACAGAGCCAGCTGGGGTTAGTGAAAGCCAGAAATATACATGTGATTCCATGTGACTAGTCCATGGTTGGAACACCTAAACTGAGTAAAGACATGATCCCTCATTATTTAAATTTAGAAGAAGCCTAAGATTTTACTGCTTAGACCATAAAGCTGTCTATATACATCTAAAAAATAGCTCAAGAACCCGAAAGAACTGAACCAGATTTTCTAGTATGTGCAATGGATTCCCTGGAAAAGTTAGGTTTTCATCACAGCATACAGAATCCACATTTAGATCCAATGTATCAGTCTCAATTGTTTCTTTTAAACATTTTTCCCCCCATGAGAGTATTAGGGCTGACCTGAACATGTTCTTAAAAAAATTTAGTTTATAAAAAATCCTATTTTGAAAAAAAAGAACTTTGCTTGTGACATAGAAATGAAGCAATACTAAAAAGAATAAAATAAATAAAACCAGGAAAAATGAAAATTATTAAGGCCACTCTGAGTAAACATCAGGCAATCTGTTTATAAAGAGAAAGAAACAAGATACTACCACCATAAAGCAAAATAAATTGCCCAAGCAAAATAAATTCACTCCTTGGATGAATGAAAAAAGGGAAGCAATTTGATAACTATAAATTGAAATGGTCTGTTCTTGAAGAAAGAATAACTTCAGGGAATACTTATATTAATTTCCCAAGCATTGTGATTTTGAGAATATAAGAATTATTAAGGAGTTCAAGGATTTTCTTTAAAAAAGTGCCAGGGGAAAATCCAGCTGTGATCTCTGCCACATGCATAGGAATAACCCGCAATGGTTAAGATAATACCAGGTGCAAGGGCAGTCATTACTAATGAAATGAGAGCTGCCATCAAAGACTCAAAGGTAAAACAGAAGTATTATCTTAACCATTGTGCTGTATTAGCAGGAGCACAGCCAGCTCACTGAAGAAAGGTCAATCTCTCTCTCTCTACTTAGCACTTGCTATTTCCATCCTTGCAGTTTTTCAAGACCTAACTGGATAAAGCCCTGAACAACCTGGCCTGATCTCAGAGCTGACCCAGCTTTTAAGCAAGATGTTGAACTAGAAAGCCCCTGAGGTCCCTCTCACCCTTAGTTATCTTATGATCCTAAAATCTAATCAAGGGAAAAGATTATAATTTTTTTTAATATATTGACAGACAAAAGGAGAGTATACGGATGCAAAAGGGTCATTCTCTTTCCATATCATTTACTTTGTAGGAGAAAGACAATATGTGTCCTATATATATAGCCAACATAAAACTAACCCCAAGAACCTCTGACTCTTGGAGAGATTTTAAAGGCTGACAATAACTTAGGCAAAAGGTTAGCATTCGTATCTTCTCATTTAAGTGAAACCAATCACAAGTCCATGATCATCACTTAGTTTGGGGCCTAAAACCCACAAGGAAAAAGTCACATTTATACTGAATTCTTCCATGGCCTGCACGCTTTCAAAAATAGTGGAAGACATTGCCCAGAAAATATCAGCAAATAAGTGTTCACTGACCAAGTATTCCATCTGGCTATACCTATATTTCCGATATCATACTGAAAACTGTGCAAAACTTACCAGAAAGTGTAAATTTCCACGAATCTGTATGTCTTACTGTGGAAAGATAGTGTCACCTGGGGATGGTGTGATAAACCAAAAGACATAGCTCTTCTTCAGACCTTAAAACAACATATGTCTTTTCAATTAAGGAACTTAGATAGATAAATAAATAAATGTCAAAGTCCTCTGAGGACCATTATCCTATAATGGGTTTCCAATGTGCTTGGGTTTTCAATCCCACATATTGTGACTTCTGTCGGGATCCTTAATAAAGACTGCTGTAGGATGAGGAATTATTGATCCACACAGCAGCTGACTGGAGTAGATTCAGGTTTGTGCTTTACTCCAAACAGTTCTTGGCCTTTAGGGCTGTGCTAAATGGCACAAATTTCCTGACGTGGGATCACTAGTAATGACGCCACCAGCATGTTCTTGTCTTTATCTCAGAGCGAAACAGGATGTTTTCATATAAACATCCTTTTGTTCAACAGCAGAAATGATGAATAGAATTGTTTACTTGTAGGAAAACCCAATAAAGGCTTTAATTCTGGTGAACTTCACCAGGGACAGGTTATGTACTGTATGCAATGCCCTGAGCAGAGGTCTGCCAGATGCTGTCATCACAGCATTTCCAGAATCAGAATGGACATAATATTTTGTAATTTAATATATATTTTCTGTGATGTTAATAAATAGTTGTCTTCTTTGGAAATCTGTGTGACTTTCTTATTTGGATTCAAAAATAACCAGCACCTCCTGGAATAAAACACTGTACAAAAGAAAAAGTTGTTATCAGACAACTACTGCCCAGTTAATTGTCAGCAAGAACAAAAAGCTTTAAAACACCTGTTTTACAGCTTCTTTAGTCTTGTAAGTATGGCCAGACTCCAGGCATCTTATGTGCCCTTTCTTGAGTATGCAACCAGGGGTCAGCCCACTACCAGTACTGAGAAGCTTTTTGTAACTGTCTGCATCGGTGCCAATATCTTTAATCCTTGACAAGGAAAAAGGAAAACAAGAGGCTTCAGTTTGAACATAGTCTAATAGAGAAGGATTCAGGGATTGTCTCTTCTTCATCACTTGCAGTTTATAATGGCCCTGATTTAATCTGTTCCATTTCAGCAGCTCGGCTAGATGGTTAGATGGATCTGGGGGTGCTCAGACTTTAACTTCACTGCCACTTACAATGCTGGCTAGCAGGGATGATAACCTTTAGCTGGCATAGGGCTGTATAACAGGCAGAATGCATGTGGAAAGCAGTCCTGAGCTCTCTGCACACTCTCAAATCCCCAGATAGTACAGGGATTAAAATTAGAGATTATGTGACTCACAGATTTATAGTACCAAATAAAGGCAATGGCATATTGAGCTCAAAGAAAGAAATTACAAAAAAAAAAAAAAAAAAAAAAAAGGGAATCCTGTGAAGTCAGATAATTTCTGTAAGAGTGACATATTATGCAGCTCTGATGGTGTTCTGAGATGCAGGATGTAGGACCTCCAGGGTCCAGTTGAGCTGTTAAAATCATGTAGGAAACTAAGGAGTTACAAAAAGAAAGTTTCACTTGGGAGCAAGCAATAAACCTAGCCAGACACAGTGTTTTTGGCTTTCTATGTGAGAAAACATACAACATTTTATCACAAGAACCTATGAATGTGTGAAGCAGGAAGCCTGGATACACTTAGCAGACATAAGTATTATTTCCCCAACACCAACTTTCTTTCTAGCCCCATTGTTTCCTGGTTTGATTATGCCCTGCAGCATAAGAGCAGTTCCCCTTAAAAGTGATTTTACTTGTGGTGACTCTATATAAACATTCTTTTAATACTGGTACACTGTTAAACAGCATGTGGCAATTACATAGGTAATTGACACAGTTTGTAAACAAATGTCATCTTATCTTTCGTTCTATGCAATTACACATGATGAGGTAAAATCAGAAAATATTATTAACCATTATTTTATATACTTTCTAATCTTTCAGGCTCTTTAATAGGTAGATTTTCATGACTCTTATTATTTTTAACATATGCATTTCCTTACAACTCCACTGTATAATTATTCAATAATTTGTTTGAAGTGACCAAGTCAGACTTGTTAAGTTACAGCACTAAGACATTGTTGTAATAATCTTTCACTTGGATCAGTTTTCCATGTCAGTGTTCTCATATTTTTTGTTTACCAATTACTTGCTTAAGAGGTCTCCAAGAGGTTGCATAAAGACTAGAATCTGTTTCTAATGAGGTTAACTTGCCAAGAAACAGCGTCTCTGACAATTTTTAGCATTCTGGATTAGCTTTTTTATATTGTGGAATCATTTTTTTTTTTGTTTTATGGTTTTCCCCTTTTCTTCTTCCTTGCATGATTAAAAGTAATTTTGTGGATGTATATAAAAAGACTGTTTAAGGCCCCTAAATCTGTAGTCTGTGTTCTAGTATAACATAATTTTAAAAGTTGACCAGTTTCTTACCTTGGAAGTTCATTATCTCTTACCCTGTGTGTATTTAATTTTATACTTGCCTGTTTAGTGTGTTGTTTTAAATGTTTTCCAAAGCAAAAATAAATTAGTTGGATATCCTATATTGACTGTTTAGCTGAAATATTACAACCATTGTTACCCATTAAAACCCATATGATTTTAACAAGGTGATTTACAATTTTCACTCCAATTACATTTTCAGGCTTCCTGTTCAGATTAATTCTGTTAATTTTTGGTGGTACATTAGAGGTTGTCAAAGATATAATCCTTCAAATTTTTCTCTAATTTTTGTAAAAAAAGCAGCTCAGCTATTTAACTGTAAAATACTTCCAGCATTGTCAGAGGAAATATGGCATGTTATGCCATGGACTCCCTATGCTGTAATATTCATTAATCATCCAAAATCATAGAATTGTTTGTGTTGGAAGAGACCTTGGAAGACCATCTAGTTTCAATCTCCCTGCAGTGGGCAGGAACATTTTCAACTTGGTCAGGTCATTCGTAGCCCTGTTCAACCTGACTTTGAATATTTCCAAGATGGGTCATGTACAGCTTTTCTAGCCAACCTGTTCCAGTGTTTCACGACCCTCAATGTAAAAAAATTCCATATTTCTAGTCTGAATATACCCTCTTTTAGTTTAAAACCACTACCCATTGTCCAATTGCTACAGGACCTAGTAAAAATCTGTTCACAACATTCTTATAAGCCCCCTTTAAGTACTGAAAGTCTGCAATGAGGACTCCCTGGAGTCTTCTCCAGGGTGAACCATCCCAGCTCTTTCAGTCTGTCTGCACAGAAGAGGTGCTCCAGCCCTCTGATCATCTTTGTGTCCTTCCTCTGGACCTCGCTCCAACAGGTCCACATCTTTCTTGAGTTCATGACCCCAGAGCTGGATGCAACATTACAAGTGGGGTCTCCTGAAAGTGGAATAGAGGGCAAGAATCATCTCCCTTGACCTACTGACCACACCACTTTTGATGCACCCCAGGATGTGATTGGCCTTCTGGGATACAAGAGCATATTGCTGGGTCATGTCCAGATTTTCATTCACCTTAAGACCTTCTTCTCAGGGCTGCTGTCAATCAGTTCTCTGTCCAAACTGTGTTTGTACTTGGAATTACCGTGACCTAGGTGCAAGATCTTGCACTTAACCTTATTGAATCTCATGTGACTCTCATGGGCCCACTTCTTAAGCTTGTCCAGATCCCTCTGTCTGGCATCATGTTTCTCAGTCATGTCAATCAAACGACTCATTTTGGTGTAATCTGAAAAACTGCTAAGGGTACATTTGATTCTACTGTCTATGTCATTGACAAAGACATTAAAGAGTATTGGTCCCAGTAAAAGTCCTGAGAGGCACCACTCATAACTGGTGTCCATGGAGAGACTAAGCCATTGATCACTACTCTCTTGATGTGGTCATCCAGTTTAGTTGGATGCTTCCTAACTGCCTCTTTGTGTGTTTCTGTGTTAAGTGGGTCCTTAGCTTTATGTTAAAAGATTAGCCTCCATCCTGGGTATCACTTTCAACAGAGACAATCATGATAAAAAAATCATTAGCTCCTTCATGCCTTTTCCTTCCTTTTTAATTTTTTTTTTATTTTTAAATTTTTTTTATATTTTTTGTAGTTACCAAATTCATTATATATATATATCTAACTTTAGTACTTCTCCAAAAGAGTTATGGATTGCCCTTACTTGATGTTGACATTGCTGCCTCCCCTGGACTAGAGTGAATCATCTCCTGGGAAGACTGCAACCAAAACTTACTACAAAAAGTACTTAGTACTTAGTTTAACTTTAAAAAATCATTGACTGATTCCAAAGGAAAAGAGCTCTTCGGACTAGAAAGAAGATGTCCAAGCCTGGGCACCTAATCTTTAGCATGTTGAAAATTGTGGTTCATGTAAACATACAGTGTGCTTCTCAGACCTTGAGCAAGCACACAAGAGCGTGCAGGTTTCCCTGCAGAGTCTTCATCAAGATGACACCTAAAAATAATTGGGCAGCTTTGGGTTGTTAATAGGTACAGAGTGAACAAACAGATGGGGAAAGGCAAAGGATTTCCAGCTGAATTGTGTAACATGCTCCTTTGGGCCAAGCAAAGATAGAATTAACTTTAGAGCCTCCACTTCTGCTATTTTGTCGATATTGGCATGTTTGACTTCTAGTACTGCCTTTCAAATTTCCTGTAATGTTGTTGCTTGTCATAATTAACACTGCTTTCTTTATAATTTAATATGATCTTTCTGCTTCTCCTTGAGGAAAAGATCTTCAGCTTCTATAAACTGTCACATTGACAGACTGGTGCTGTGGATATGAATATTCAAGCACTTTAGCCCTTCCAAACTGTACAGGTTTTTGTCATTGTGCTGGTTTTGGCTGGAATAGAGTTTTTTGGGTTTTTTCATAGAATCTGGTATGGGGCTGTGTTTTGGATTTGTGGTGAAAATAGCTTTTGTCATCATTAAGTAGTGCTTGCACAGCATCAAGGCCTTTCCTGCTTCTTATCTCAGCCCACCAGTGGGGAGGATGTGACTACACAAGAGTTTGGAAGGGGGTGCAGCTGGAACAGCTGATCCCAGCTGAGCCAAGGGATATGCCACAACATATGGTGTCATGCTCAGCATATAGAGCTGAGGCGAGAAGGAGGAAGAAGGCGAGGGGGACGAGATGTTCACAGTGATGGTGCTTGTCTTCCTAAGTCACTGTTATGCATGATGGAGCCCTGCTGAACACCTGCCTGTAAGAGGGAAGAGACAAATGAATTCCTTGTTTTGCTTTGCTTGTGTATGTAGATTTTGTTTGCTTTACTTAAACTGTCTTTATCTCAAGTAATGATTTTTTCAATTTTATGATTCTGACTCTATTCCCCATCCCACTGAGGGGGAGGGGGAGGGCAGGTTTGAGCAAATGTCTGTGTAGAACTTCATTGCCTGCTGGGTTTAAACCATGACAGATATACACCATCAAATTCTCCATGCTTTTAAAGTCCTGCAAGTGATCTTGCATAGTGTGAAGAGAGATACCTTTAAACTACACCAATGGATGTCTCCTCAAAATACAGAGTTTTCAGCAGATCAGATATCTGACCTGAACACCATGATGCCCACATGGTGTTAGCAAAACCGTCTTTGATACTGGGTAAAGCAGAGACTGAAACCTCAAGGAAGGCAAAGCCAGCAGGTGTAATCTGTGACTGCATACTTCATCAGTTCTTGCCAGCAGAAGCCAAACAGGATGCTAATTTTTCCAGAAATTGAAATCTTGAATCTTATCATCTGTACAGAATTAAAATGGAAATTATTTGAAATAAATAAAGAAGAGGAAAATTGTTAAGATATTGGAAAGAGACAAAATAGATTCTAATTTATTCAGATTACAGAACTTTCGAAGTACAGAAATATGCTTTAACTCAAAGGAAACAGATGAACTGTTAGCTAAAAATGGCAAAAAACTGCCTTGACTTTCTTGTTGAAAGGGCGGTTATTTTCTACAGTTTCTGCAATGAGCTAAAATGAGCAATTTATTTTGTATTTATTTGCCTTCAGACATGTTTCTATTTATGGCCACATGGTATGCTCAATGGAGCCTTAAAATAGTGAGGCTGGGTTCACAGGATGACTCAATGGATCAGCATGCAGAAGAGGGCGGATGCAGCCTCTCTGTTGGGGGCAGGATGGCAGCAAGTGCGCCTTGCTACTCCCCTATGGGTGTCCACAGGCTTCTGTGAAAACAGCTGGTTCAGTCCCAGTATGACAACTTTGAAATAACCGCAGCTAGTATTTGACATCCCTGTTGGTCTTACTAATTTAAAGGCTAAAGGCTAAGCAAACTGTGGTGAAAGATGTTGGCTCTCAAATTTTGTCACCACTGGGGTCAACTCAAACAACACTGATGGTTTAGGCGAAACGCCTCCGTTACAGCCATGGGCAGCACACGCACCTGGTGGACTGAGTACGGCATTCCCTATCCAATAATACTGTACAGGCTGCGGGTGAACTGCCCCGGCAGCAGTGGCGGCTCCGTGAGGGGAGCCAGGACTGCCCCAGCCAGACACAGCCGGTTCCAGCTGGACACAGCCGGTTCCAGCCGGACAGAGACGGTTCCAGCCGGACACAGCCGGACACATCTGGTTCCAGCTGGATCCAATCGCCCACTGCAGGGCGCGGCTGAGGCACAGCCGGGGTGGGGACATCGCGGGAGGACAAAGTCTAGAAAGGGCAAAACACCACACAGAAGATCTGAGGAAAAAGTAGATAAGAGAAACAACCCTGCGAGCACCAAGTTGAGAACAGAGGGAGAGGGCAATGTTGCTCCAAGCCCTGGAGCAGACATTTCCCTGCAGCCTGTAGAGAGGACCATGTTGGAGCAGGTATTCATGTCAGAGTTGTGTTGGTTTTGTCTGAGGTAGGGTTACTTTTCTTCCCAGTGGCTGGTATGGGGCTGTGTTTTGGATTTGTGCTGAAGACAGGGTGGATAGAGGTGTTTTTCTTATGGGAGGTTGGGAGGAAACACAGCCAGGACAGGTGACCCAAACGGACCAGAGGGATATTCCACATTGTACAACATCATGCTCAGTAGATAAAGTAGAGGGGAAAAGGAGGAAAGGGTGGGACATTTGGAGTGAGGGCATTTGTCATTCCAAGTAGCTGTGATGAGGCCCTGCTCTCCTGGAGATGGATGAACACCTGCCTGCTCATGGGAAGCAGTGAATTAATTGTTTTGTTCTGCTTACATGCCTAGCTTTTTCTTTCCCTATTAAACTGTCTTTAGCTCATCCCATGAGTTTTCTAGTTATTGCTTTTCTAATTCTCTCCCCAGTACTGAAGGGGAGGGGTCGGGGGGAGTGAGTCTGGCTGCATGTTACTTGGTTTTAGGATGAGGTGAAACCACAACAACAGCCTATGGAGGACCCCCATACTGGGCCAGATGGATATTTTCCAAAGGAACTGCAGCCCATGGACAGCCTGTGGTGGAGTAGGTTTATACTGTAAACATTGCACCACTGAGTCTGAGGAGGAGTTAGAGGAGTAGGAAATGAAGGGCTGAAGTTGTTCTTGGGAAGAAGGAATGGATGGAGAGAAGGGATTCTATCTTTTTTTTTTTTTCTCACTACCTACACTTTTTTAATTGACAAGAAATTAAATTAGTTTTTCTTCAAGTTTAATCTGCTTTGTCCATGATGGCTGAAGGTAGCTTATCTCATAAACTTTATCTCAACATATCTTTTTCATCTTATTTGACCACTCATCTTTTTGAGGAGGGGGAGTGAGAGAGCAGCTGAGTAGTGACCTGCCAGGCAGCCAAGTTCAACCCACCACACACAGCTCACATGAACACTAAATTAATTTATATTTTAAATAAATAACTTAATCTTTAATTCAAGCATTTTTCAGTTCTTCAAAGTTGACATTCTTGACTGAGATTTAGCATTGAAGTAGAATTCCTGATTTAGCATCCTTATCTATGAAGAGGCTTTTTCTAGTCTGGCAGCTTTGGATGTCATGCAGGTGCCTTTGCAAGCCAGTATATGCCATCCCTTTTCAGGAACTATGCCTGAGACATTGTCTGGTCTATTTGAGGTCAACCATTTTATCCTGATGAATAGGATGACTCTGTTTAAATGCCAACAAGACTTTTATCTGAATTTACTTAACTCAACCCTCTTCTGTGGTAAGGAAGTCTGCCAGGACTTTACAGTTACTTTATAAAATCCAACAGACTTCTTATGCTTCTAAGCATATTTTATGAGTGCAGTTGAGTTAGAAGGTGGGCTATTTCAAACAGTAGTTTATCATCAATACACTTTCTGATAAGTGTGGAGAGTGAACATTCTCTGAGTACCCTGCTCTTCCATGTATTTCTCCATCAATTCTCTGAGTGAGCTGGCCAAGCCAGGTGGCTTTATTTTGGAGAATGTGGCATCAGCTGATTAAAAACATAGTGGCCAATTTGTGAAAGTACCTTCACAAGACAAATACTCATCTATTTCATCTGTGAATCAACACTCCCAAATCTGTATAGTGCAGGTAAGCATGTCTGAACAAATGAATTAAATTGATTACATTCAGTCAAATACCAACTTCTAACTGAATCTCACTTAAACCAAATCTATTTTTTATGCCTATGTTTCTATGAAATGCTTCCTCATATCCAAAACAAGACAGATTGCTGCTGGGCTAATACTGTATCTGCTGCCAGGAGTCTGTGAGATCCCTTAGAAAATGGAAGAAATTACTACAGTTTTATTAAAAACAAGCAGACAAACAAACCACAGCATTGCAGTAGGAAGATATTGTAGTGCTCACATCATTGTTTTTCTGCGCTCTGCTGTCCCCAAGGAAAGTACGTATGGAACGGACGTCATTGGTGCAGATGCTCAGCAGCTACTTCCGGACATAATTACAAATAGACTGCTCTGCAATACTTTTTTTAATGAATTACCAGGTGTATTTTTGATACAAGACTATTTTTTTTACATAGTCTTCTATTTTGTAAGACTGTTTTCTTACAATTTGATTTTATTTTTGAAAAGCTGTCCAAATTGCTTTTCTTTACCCTGTTTTTGTTTTTATAACTTCTGTGTATTTGATATCATTATTTAGTGATTATTTGACATTATACCATGTGATGTGATTAATTTATTCAATTATTCCTATGTTTTTTCTCACCATTACACATGCTTTTTTTATTCCAAATTTACATATTTGCTGATATTGCCATTTCTCCTCTCTTCGTCTCATTTTTAAAATTTATTGGGGAAGGTATTTTTTTATTTAGTGACTTTGAGACTAATATTAAATTACTGGTTAATTCCGACTTTGTTATGTATTTAAAAATAATTCTGTATTTACCCAGACAAATATATAAAGAATTCTTTACAGCATAACAAACAATCTACTGCTGGAAGAATAATAAGAAATAAGTAGCTCCCATACTGCCAGTGAAATGGTGAGGGTTGAAGAGTAGGGCATTTTATTGACAGTCAACTAAACCAGAAATGCTTTAGTTCTAGTTTTCCTGTGATACGTATTTTAGTGGCAAAGTTTCCTGCAGCTCATTTTGGATGGACTTGTTTACAATTACGTCTTCCAGGTTACGATTGGTCACATATTTCATTCACCTCTTCTAGCCACTCATTAAACTGGTTCTGTGTCTTTGGGTTTAGAGAGAGAATGAAAGAACATTTTTCCTGAACAATTATATCCATATTTTAGTAAGCTTATTTTGTTCTATCTCTGTGTTTGTACCTTTATCCTTGGTCACATCTATATGAAGTTCACCTGTGCTATATTTAGCATATTTATCTGTATGAAGACAGCTATTTCCTTGAATAAACTGACCAGACATTTTGAATGTGACAACAGATTAAAAATAATTGTGAAGAGTGTTTTCACTAACTGAGGACTAGAAGTTATGTTGTTAGAAATTACTGGCACTTAAAAAGAAATATGCAGTCATTTCCCACTGGACTTGTTTCCATAGTGATGGGAAGGTTATGGTGTTAGCAACTCTGTGGCTATTTTAGATTGAGGGTTTCATCAAATTCCTAAAAACACCTTTTGGACCTAAGTTTATGTATTTTGCTGGGATTATTCTAACTATGTATAGCAGCACAATCTATGATCATTTTTCTTTGAAGACTATGATACAGGAGAGAGATTTATCTTAATAATCATAGGCATCTAAAATTTTAATTAATTTAAAATCTCTTGTCCAGGTCTAAAGCAATAATATTACACTCCTTTTATATTCAATAGAAAAGAACCCCCACTTCTAGAAAAGTTCATCCTCTCATAGAGTAAACATGTAAAGTTGCATAGTATTATTTTTATTCAAGATATAGGGCTTGTTTTCAGTGCTAAGTTACTCTGGGGTGTTGTTTGTATTGCCTCTTATCTAACATGTGGGAACACATGGGATTCTGTAGCTTGAAGTGATAGATTGCACTGGAGTCAAGTGTGTGATTTGGTGTGGCTTGAGCATTGCTTTTATGTGTGATTACTCCTGTTTAACCTAAACTGTCTCAAGAAAAGTCAACCTGTCCTTAGATAACTTAAGTCTTCACACATTGTGAAGAAAAAATTCCTAGGAACATAACTAACTCTGATCATTAATTTTCTTTCATTGGAAGACTGACCTTCATCTGTACCTCAGATCTGCTCATGCACATTTTGTGAGTGCTCAGGCACTCAAAATATTTCAGCAGCCTAAGTGTAGAAGAGCAAAACAGTGACTAATGATTTGAGAGTCATGAGAAGATGCTAAGTTGCCATCTGATGATCTGCACATGGACATGATCAACTACTTGACTGAGCCTCACTGGCATATAGCAGTGAGCCATAGTCTGAGCTGTTCCCGATTTCAGACCAGTGCCTTATTCCACATCTCATGCTCCCTGTTCATGAGAGTTTGAGACTGGGAAAACTGAGAGCTTTGAGTGAAAGACAACAGGTGTTACTACTTTGAATAAATTAATTTAGTGTCACTAAACCTGTGAGATTTGGTTGGGGTTTTTTTCTTCTGTTTAGGAGCACAGGCAAGAGCGCCTTGAGCATTCACTGGGTGCTTTTACAAAGTTTCCTTCAGTCCAGATCATAAGTAAGAAAGCTTGTATTCCCTGTGCTAGAATTCCCTATGGGTCTTCTGTATATTCTGTAAAAATGCTAACCTTTCACATCCAAGGATAACATTTCTGCAGTATTTTCCCACAGAATTCAATCAGTAAATAAGTTCCATCTTTCTGATTTGTTATGCTAAAACTGTTTGAGTTGTAAGCCATTAAAAGCTTGCTTAGCAACTCAATTTCTTTAAGGAGTCCCACAGTCTGATACTTACACTGCATTAGACTCTTATCATGTTTTGTTTGGGGTTTTTTAAGAGATGTGTAAGGTTCTCCTTACACCTATTCTTGAAGGTGCAGAAAGCTCCCTAATTAACACTATCAAGTGCAATGTGAAAGATCACAGCCCCACATTTAAACCAGAGTTGTTTCTCTAATTATTTCTGGTTATCTCCATATATGGGCAGTGGTTTTTAACTCTCAATCTCCATTTATAGACAATTCAAACACATGTTATAATGTTTCAGACTAATAACTCTTCCCAAATTATGCTATAGCTTCTTGTACCTTTCCCTCATGAGCATGTTTTGCTTAGTTGGTTTTGTACACAGTTTCTAAAAAGTTTCTGAGGAGTCTAGCAATTTTTCTTCCTTCCAAAGTGACTTTGATGTTCAATTTCTAATCAGCTAATTCCCCACAAAGTTTTGCAGAGGTGTACTGCAAAAGCATGTATCACATTATTCAAACAACCCACTTGTGTCGGAATAAAGGGAATCTTTCTCTAATACATCAGTTTCAGAACATACAGAAACTGTTTGGACAAGATTTAAAAACTGGAGGCTGCCAAGGAAAGCTATGAGCATGACCACTGAATTAAAAAATGTGTCTCCTAGCAAAAGAATTTAAAATTTTGGCTTGGTTAGCTTACTAAGGCAATGATACAGTGTAAGTTTCTTTCAGACATTTCAGAATGACTGTACAAGGAGCAGAAATGTTGTGGTGGAGGGCATTCCAGTATAACATGGAGAAATGGTACAAACACCAGACACAACTCCCAAAGTTACATATATTCAAACTATAGCAGAAATAACCAATCAAACTTGTAATTTGGATAAGAATTATTCCAGCTTCTTTTCTCTGGTAATATTCAGACCTTCTTTTTCTTGACACATAGAAAACTTTCTGTTTTTTTTTTTTCATTCTCTAAAGGATTAGTTTGTCAAATAGATAGAATAACTCCATGTTTTTTCTACCTAAATCTTCTTTCTTTTGTTGTTTTGGAGGTGGGGATTTTATTTGGTTTTAGATTTTTTTGCCTTGCCCCTCATAACACAGCAAGTTTTCAAAAGTAATTTGTCCAGAATACATCAAGTGACTCTCATTGTCTGTTGTGAATATTAAAATTTGATTGATTGAAAATCTAAAATTTGTTCTAAACAAACAAAACAGTTTTGGGCTGGGAAGATTTTTTTTTTTTTCCTTCTGTGTCCTGCTAAAGTCTTCACAGAAGGAAAACGTATTCCAGCTATATACATTTGCTTTGTTTGTTTTGAACATTTGTATTTCACAGCTGTTAGCAGACAGTTTGTCATGGTACTTTGCCTGAAGCAGTGGAAGAGAGGGGCAGAAAAAAGGCTCATAAGCACCCTGATATTGAGACTGATAGGTTGTCATTCCCAATTTGCATTCTGTATCTGGAGACAAGGGAAGCAACAGAGTCCACTTGAGTGCCAGTTCATTGCATTGTATTTTGTATCTCAGTTTCACTACAAAATTCATGCTTCTTTTTGGTTTGAGAGGTAAACTGAGCAGGAAATGAAATAGATGACTGCCAGGACATTCAATTGTTCATATCATGGACTGGAACAGCAAGAACAACAGAAGGGAATTCCAGCAAGTCAACTGTTCAATTGCAGAACTGGGACCCATTTGGCAACCAGTCTTAATCACTACCCTTGCTCTCCCAGTCACACCAAGGAACTGCTCAGTTTGCAGCCTAATTCCTATCACACACATTCAGCAGCCCATCCTGCTCTAGGGCTTTCTTCCACCTGGCTATATAATCTTACAATATTTCTGAAAAGTCCCATGGTGTGAAAAAAAAGTGCTGCCCATCATAAATCCCATCAGATCAGCACTTCTGTTCCTTCTGATAAACCAAGACCATGTGACAATAAAAAGTCTGCTAATCTCTTGTGGAAATTATTCTCAGGTTTGTGTTCCATTATCCAGCACACAGGGTTTTATTCTTTCTATTCCATTGAGATATGAACAGGAAAAAATGGATGCACTTCCTGCACTACCCAAGCATCAGAGACAAATACTTTCCCAAACATCAACCATAAAACAAAAAAAAGCAACCCACAAATCCCCAAGAAATCTTGGAACAGCAGGATTGGACTGAAGCAGAAGGAAAGGAATAAGGAAGGCAAATGAAAAGGTACAGAAGGCATCTGAAAGTGGAGGGAGCTGATTGAGAACCCCTGTTGTGGCAAAACAAAAGGAAAATTTACAAAGTTAAAAAGGAATCATGTTACTGAGAAATGAGAAGGAATATAAGGAAGGAAAATTTCTACAAACATAAGCAAAAAAAAAAGTATTTAAAAAACTCAATTATATTTAAAAATTATTTATATTTAAGTTATATTAAAAAAATTAAGTATCTAGCCATATAAAGAACAACAGAAGTCAAGGGCTGTAAAAGGTCAGTAAATAGGAAGGGCAAAAACAAATGGTTAAGGAGAAGTGTAGAGGGAAATGAGGGAGCACATTTCAGTTTTCCATGTTCCTTTGAACAACTGGGACATAAATGTAAATTTCAATAACTGAATAGAGTAAGCAAAACTAGACCACATGTGTGCTTCAAACAAGAATTACTGCTGATAAATGCAGGAAATACTGCAAAGGTGTCAATGGCTCTTTGCTAGATTGTTTATTTACTGCAAACAGCAGTTTAGACAGGCCAATAAGTCATGGATAATTATTGTCATTTTGAGGCAGTTACCTGAAATCAAATCCACCTGCAAGCGACACCTGGTCAAATAGCTCTTTCTTATTAATATTTGTTCAAAGGTTAGTTTCCTGTAGCAGATGAACTTGTGATGAGCTAGTCAGGAACCTTTTTATTTTCAAGGACTTTTTGAATGACCTCAACAAACACTTCACAACTTTCTGTTTGCCATTGGATAGCTGTGCTGGGTGAACAATCATCAGAAAAACTTTGACATATATGAAGATGTTATTTGTAGGTGTGACCTAACCCACCTGATATAAGAATTTTATTTGTGCCTGGTTTTAAGTACTGAGGGAACCAGTCCTGTTATGTGGCAGTGACAGGAGAAGGGCTTTGGGGGTCTCCAGAGGGCAGTGCTGCACACTGCAGTTTGGTCACTACGGGTCTACCAATGAAGATGGGACTTTCATGAGCTGCAGTGGCTGCTTTAGGCGCCTAAATCCCGTTCACTTGGTGTTATTAGGAATACAACCACATATGTAAAAAATAAAACAGATTTTATATTTGGATGTTTCCACTCTGTTCTCTTTCAGATTTATTACTGACATTGTTTCTGATGATGAAGACTTTAGGATAATCTCCAAGCTGTTCTTTTCTAAAATTAATTTTTGCAGGATGTGCTTGTATGGGGTTTTACTTTCACAATTCTCACAAGATAATGGATTTCCTTATTTAATGTATAGGTATTTTTAAACTTGGGGTAAAATATATAAAAGCTGCATGGATGCAATTATTTTGGGAGGATACAGATAGAAATTATAATGACTGAGAATTTCTTGCTTATTTTAACTGCTTATAAATAATCTCTGGGGACTATATATACTTTATGTTAAAATGCAAAATATTACACGGAAGAAAGGGAAAAGTTAATAACAGGCAAGTTTTCTAAGTCCTTTGTTACTCAAATGAAGAATACAAAAATCCAAAATCAAACTTAAAACCCCCTAGCAGTCTTACTCAGACACATGCTTCCTTTGTAGGCCTCTGTATTGCTGCAAATTTGGAGTAGGTATAAGACAAATAGATAATAAAGAATTGTATCTTAATTTGGAATCTTGATTGAGATCAGCATGGTTACACATGAACAACTGAACCCTCATCAGCCAGAGGGTTTCTGAATTTCATGCAGTGACCCTCAGCACAGGGTCAGGACTGTTTAGGGGTGCTGAAGATATAATTTGATGGCACAATCTTTCATAGCATAACAGAGCTGTGCAAAACATTTGAGAAGATTCTTCCCCTCTGCTCTGCTCTGCTGAGACCCCACCTGCAGGGCTGCATCCAGCCCTGGGGGCCCCAGCAGAGGAAGGACATGGAGCTGTTGGAGTGAGTCCAGAGAAGGCCACCAAGGTGATCAGAGGGATGGAGCAGCTCTGCTCTGAGGAAAGGCTGGGAGAAATGGGATTGTTCAGCCTGGAAAAGAGAAGACTTCAGGCTGACCTAATTGTGACATTCCAGTACCTAGAGTGAACCTCCAAGAAAGCTGGACAGGGACTAGACATGGGCATGTAGAGATGTGGCAAGGGGAAATGGCTTCAGAGTGAAAGAGAGTATGTTTAGATTAGATATTCGGAAGAAATTATTTATTGTGCAGGTGGTGAGGTGCTGAAACAGGTTGCCCAGAGAAGCTGTGGATGCCTGGGAGGTTGGATGGGCTCTGAGCCCACCCATCCCAACCATCTCGGAACCCACTGCATGGGTTCAAAGCTAGGTTGGATGGGCTCTGAGCAGACTGATCTAGTGAAAGACTCTCTACCCTCCTTGTAGAGAGATTGGAACTGGCTGATCTTTAAGGTCCCTGCCAATTCAAGCCATTCTATGATTTTATGATTCTGTGATTATATTTTCATAACACATGACTGCAAATTAAAATCTCTGACTTACTCTTATGGCATACTTGTCAATAGCACTGGGATTGAAGAAAGCCTTACATCTTAGAGCAGTTGAATTTTCTTTTTTTCATTTTTCAGATTAGATAAAAAATTGGCATAGGGCAAAAAGTGGGTTGTAAAAATAAATCTGAAGGAACAAATAATTCACTGAAAATTCTCTCTATAACACCCTATTTTAACTTTGTCAAGTGGCTGCAGCTACCTGTTAAACACCCACCCATCCTCTTGCTCAATCCCCTTTCCCAAGGGCCAGGATGAAAACAGAATGAAGGCAAGAAGACTCATGGATGAAGACAGTGATATTTTAATAGGGAAAGCAAAATGAGTGTGTGCAAGTCAAGGAAAAAGAAGAGTTAATTCACTACTTACTCTTGGTAGGTGTCCAGGCCTATACTGTAGAGCAGATCTTCACACCTGTAATATATACTTGGGAATGCAAACATCATTACCATGAGCACCTTTTCCCCCTCTCTTCCAGAGCTTGACACCAACCATTGTAGACCAGTTTATCAGTCGGGATAAACTGTCCCAGCTGTGTTCCTCTACAAACCCTTGCCAGCCAATCTGTCACATCAGCAGTCACACAACAGAAGGCTGGTAAATAGCTCAAGGGTTTTTTGCATGAAAGTATCTCCATCAGGAGTCTTACAGTTTTCATAATCTGTTATGAGCCATGACTTGAATTGATGCAGACTACATGAGAACATGTGTGTGCATTTAGGGAGTCTTCTGTGAGTTGCTGCTGAAGAAAATATTCCAGTGAGACCTTGAAAATATCTGTCTCTCTTTAGAAACAAGGCTTAAAGGGACTGCTTAGAGAGTGATGGCTTTAAGATTTTTGAGAGATGCTTTACTCCTCCACACCATGACTTTTATTTTCATTAGGCTGAATAATGTGACTTTTGCCCTAAGGAGAAATCCAGATTTCATATTTTTGAGGACAGATTGACAGGTATCTAGTGTAATTTAGGTATCTCGTGTAATTTTAGAATATTGTTGAGGTTTTTTTTCACACACACAAAGTGCACAGAAACCTTCCCAAATGACAAAAACGGACCCAAATCTGGAGTGTTTCTGGTCATTTTGCTTCCAGAAAATGTGGGGTTTTTGTTGTTGTTTTTGTTGTTGTTGGGGTTTTTTTGTTTGTTTTGGTTTGGTTTGGTTTTTTGGCTTTTTTTTTTTTGTCAGTAGGACAGAGACTTACGCATTCATAATTAGGCAAAATGTGGGATGTTACACAAGTTTCAAGTTTCAGCAATACAGTGTGGGATGGCAGCAGGGAATCAATCCCACTCTGAGAAAGGTATGAGCTTTCATAAATGTTAGCTACTGGTAGCAATTCAAAACCTGCCGTGGAAATTATCTCTTCATTCCTCAGCCTAGGTTTATGACTTAAATATCACACATTTCATTAACATTGTGGATTTATTCCCTCCCTGGCTCTGATTGTCACAATATAATTAAGTAAATAAATGTTCAAATCAGCCAATATATCCTTGTCCTTCCTACTCTTCCACATTCTCTGCTCTAAAATAACTCAAGTTTTCACTTTTTTCTTTCTTTCTATTTATTAAATCATCTTATCCTGAGATTAGCTCAGTTGGTAAGAGCATTGTGCTAATGACACCAAGGTTGTGTGTTTGATCTCTATATGGGTCATTCACTTAAGATTTGGACTTGATGATCCTTGTGGGTACCTTCCAACTCGGAATATTCTGTGATCTCTCCTTTTTTTTAAATTCTCATCTGAATAAAAGAATATTTAGAGAAAAAAACTATTACAGGTCTTCTAAGTCAGGTTACTTTGCACAAGAGGAATACAGCACATTATCCTGATCAAATTCTGTTAAGTTCTAATATTTCTTGAAAGTAGACATTCACCTGAAAGGAGCCTTCTGAGAGGAAATAGAAAATACCTAGTGAAAAAAGAACCAATAGAGGCAGCTTCACAGTCTTTGCCAAAGCTTTTATAAACCATTGTTGCTGCCTAGAGAGGACTTGGATGTGAAATGGAATTAAGGAATCTGCCTCTCCTCTTCCACTCCACCAATGTCCTCATCTCATCTCTTCATATAATTTTCAGTATTACTAATGTTTCATAAACCCTTTAAACATTTAACTACTTGATCACACCAAATCATGACACCCTTAGTCACTTCTTTTTTTATTGTTGTACAAGAACTGAGAACAGATGTATCTGTAAAATGAAACTCACTGCCTTCAAGGCTTGACTCGAGCCTGCATATCAGTATTTGTAGGGTCTTCTGAACATCATGGTTCTGGAAAGAGAAAAGGTGTAGTCATGTTGCTGTCCCAGTGAGATGCTGTGAGAAGAGGCAGTGACACAATAACCTGTTTTTGCTGCTTCCAGAACCAGAGCATTTAATCTTGGATGCACCTTTGCTTTCAGTTGCTCAGCAGGAATTCATCTATTCCTATTGTTGTTCCATATTGCATAGATACATGTAACAGAAAAGACAACTGTCTTACAAGAGGAGATATTTTTATTTAAAAAGATATTCTCAAATATGAATATATTTCAGGCACATGATGCTGGTATGCTGTGTAATCAACTGAATCAATACAGTAGTTCTGCTGAAACCTAGCATAAAGTAATGCTCACCTTGTTCACTTATTAATAATTTTGATTTCCTAAATGCAAACTAACACAAAATGGTTTTATAATTAGCAGAAAGACTTGCAGTGTTATGTCCTTTCCCCTCCTGTCCATTTTTTTTCCTGCCCCTCTCCTGTTACAGACGTCCTGCAGGCAGAAAAGCCAACCAGAGGGTGGCAATTCTGTTTTACAGCTTTCAGAATTTTACAGTTTGCTTGTGGTCTGGTGCTCCATGAGAAAACATCTGGTGGAGCATTCATATGAACAACAGAATATGAAAGTGAAAATGGAGTATTTCAGGAAAAGGTTTCTGCATCTGACGTGTGGAAGACTTTTTCCTGTTTTTCTGATTGAAAACAGGCAAGATTTTAATCTGAATTTTTTCTGACCCACAGCAGGGATGTGAGTTTTTTCCTTTACACTCCCCTTCAATGGCCTTTTAATTACTTTGAGATGCTATTAAACATAATATTTTATATTAAGGATATAAACTTTATATTAAAATTTATTTCAAGATCATATGCTAGCATGCAGACTAATATTTTGAAAGGAATATGGGTCCATATGCTAATGTAAAAAAGAAATGATGGATACACTAATGCCTGTAATATCAAAGTAAATACATTTATTATTTATAGACTGTCGCTGAATTCTGGTTAAAAAAAAGTTAAATCAAATGTATGTTTTGAGTACTAACTTTACTTCCCCCACTCTCTAGTATTTCTCTTTTAGCATATTTCATTGTGATATTGCATATTTTGTCAAAAGGATTCTTGAACTTATGTAGAACATTATGGCTTAAGAGACAGATACACAGCTCCTTTCAGCAAGTCATCACAGTTGTACTTTAAAAAGGGATGTTGATGCAATGAAATGCTAAACAGTAATAACAAAGGAACTTCTGGGAGAACTGGGCTGTTTGGTACATGAAGTGAGGGACATGGAGTACAGCAAGTCTGTATTCTGGAAGCTTGGTGTAGAAGAATTAGATCCTAGCTTGGATGTGGGATCTGGAAGCAAGCTATTAAACTGACTCCCAAATTACCAGCTTTGATGGAAAGGGTGAGTTCTAACTGAAATAGTGAAAGTATTGTGGTTGAGGATAACTGGAACACTGAAATTGTATTTGATGTGCCAGACAGAATGAAAACATTCCTTGCATTCTCATTCTAACAGTGCACACTTTCTCCCTGTATTTTGGTTAGTTAGTTCTTCTGCTCCCTCTGGAGCTTCAAAATAAAAAAGTTAATTTATTTATTTGGCAGTTGATTCAGTAAAATTGTTGTCACATTATCTGAATTGTGCTGCCTATTTATTTTTTTTCTGCAATACATGCTCCCTTTTGGTATAGAGTAATAGCAATTTTTTTGACAGATGATTAAAAAGACTACTGGAAATTACATCCTTAATATTGTTGAATTTGTTTTCTGATATGCCGGCCAGTCTTAACTGCAATTACAGACCTGGTCTTTGTCTTGAATACTTTTTGTGATACAAACTATAGCAAGGATGAAAAGTTGCATCCACCACTAAAGTCTCTGATGAAGTATTTTATTACTAGAATGTTTAATTCTTATACATTAGAAAGCATCTGACGTATAGTCCTAAATTGGCAGCAAAAAATAGGTATTTTTAAATAAGATGTGGATTAATTAATTGAGGTCAACTAAGAAATAGTTGCTCAAATATTTAGTTTATCCAATGCTACTCCTATGCAAAAAATATTTTGTTTCTTCCCCAATTTTATTCTGTATTTAAAAATGTCATTTTGTTGCTTTTGTCATTCAGTCTGTGAATCCATATTTGAGGTGCATTTCAATCCATCACATTCTATGAAGATAGCTGTGATACCTTATCCTGTGGATAAATCCTCAAAACTGCGAATAAGGTAAGGCAATATGGATCAGTGTCTTTCATAACAATGATCACTATGGCACAGTCACTGTTAAATCCATGTCTTATTATCTGCTCTTGGTGAGACATGGCTCCTGGACAGTCACATATCCTTGATTTGAAGGTATCAGGAGAAAGCACATACATTCACTTTTTTCATTTTATTTTCCTATAGGTGTTTCCTTTTCAGCTAATTTGTTTTGTCTTATATCTAGCTTATTTTGCTTCACCCTTAAGAAAAGAAAAATAAAAACTTCTAATTTTTATGCACATGGTGTATAACACATCTAGAATCATCTTGGTTATTAACATTAGCTGCTTTGGTATGGCCAGAATTGTAAGTTTGCAGAATTAGTGTTTGAGGCCTAAATGATCATTGTTTTATTTGTTTGGTTGTTAATATATACACACAAACTGAAATGTAGATGTGCTAAATATTTCCTAATGGTGCATGTTTTAATTTGGGTGTCTGTAAATGTTATTGCCCTTTGGAAATCTTGTGACTCCTTGAAGTGACTTGATTTCTGAGGTAATCCCAATTTCTTTCTGCAGATTTATTGTTTATAAAGTTGCAGCAGGCACGAATAAAGACAGTAGAATATGACCAAGTTTATCATCTAAAGCAAAAATCAGACTGATTTCTGCAAAGCTAATTCTAATTTATAGCACTACAGACCACGTCCAAACTTGAACAGATGGTAATAATTATTAATGGTAAATACATTTAATGAAAATAAAATAGAAGAAAGTTGTGTAGCAACAAATCACCTGAGAAAGTCAAAGAGATTAAATTTATTTCATTGTCTAAGAAGCTCTCAATGTTGAGGTACCTGCTTCCAGATGTATTATACATGTTTGTGGATTTTAGATGCTTTGTTCTTGATAGAAAAATGGAACTGAAAGTTGGAGCTGGACAGAAAATTATTTTCCCATCCCCAAAGAATTTTTTTAATATTTCAACATTTTTCCCAGACTAAACCAGAATGAAAAATTAGACTGTCAAAAGAGTTTAAGAACTGAAATTAAAAGATAAAAAACAGATTTTCTATAAGAAACAATAAATAGAGTTTTCAAGGGCTTTTCAATTTAGGAAACATATCTATGACTGTCTATGATAGCTGCTGAGAAGGTAGATAAGCAATTATTCATTGCTTCAAAAGAAAAAAAATGTTGGGAGCATGAAATGAAGTTTGAAAGTGGCATAAAATGCATAGTTACACTTTAAATGCTTCATTTGAAGATGCTGTAAAAGTGAAAAATTTGCATATGTTAAAAAAAAATTGCATCCTGGAAGAAAATGATCCATGCTTATTAAATGTTTGGTAGTTTTTGAGCAGTAAAATCCTGCATTTCAAAATGTAGTCTGAAGAAGCTAAAGTGTTTGTGTGTTTTTATACTCTCTCCTAAGGATTTGCTATTCAATACTTTTCATATGACTTAACACAAACGTATACTCTTGTATTTTTATGTTTGTTATATGTAAAATGCAGTCACACAGATGAACATTAAATAATATCAAATTACATTGTTTCCTGCTACTAATTAAAAAATTAGAAAGTTTATGGAATGTTTTCCTTAGCTTCTAAAAATAAGATTCTCTTAGTCATGAAAAAATAGTCTTTTGCTTTGAGAAAATGTAACAGTACATTTCAGAATTTCAAAAAAACCCTGCAAATACTAGTAATGGAAATTAGCCATTTTTCTTTCTGGTAAACTTATCAATTTGGTTAAATTGATATTTCTTGGGAAAAAAAATTGCTAACAAGATTATTCTAAATTTCTTGGTTTAGATAATGGAACAATTGTTAATATTTTAGCAATTAATTTAAATTTTAAAAATCCTGTTGTTCTAATGAAAACATACTGAAACTAATAGTAGATACTGGAAGAGAGCCTTGTCTTCAGGACATTTTTCATTTTAACACATGGCTGTGTCATGACTTAATGCTCTTGATTACCTAGATAACAAATCAGAAGACATATGAACATGTTAGAAATTTCTTCTTTGAGTAAGGATATCTGTGGGCTTTGAAATCTGTGAATGAACTTATGCTGAGACTTTAAATTCAATACACATGTTCACATATACAGAACATAAATGCATGTGTGTGCTTTCTGTGTTTGAATAGGTGAAAGAATATCAACTGTACTTTTGTTATGAGTCTGTGTGAAGCCTACAGAGGGTGGAAACTAGGGTGGGTAACTGGGAAGAGCGCAGAGACTGACATAGTATGAAAACACCAAGCTTTGTGTGGTGTGGTCACTAGATTGGAGGGATGGAATGCCATCCAGAGGCACCTGGACAGGCCTGAGAGGTGGGACCTTTAAGACATCATGAAGTTCAACAAGGCTGAGTTCAAGAGTCTGCACCCAGCTTGGGGCAATCACAAGCAGAAATACAGGATGGGTGGAGAAGGGATTAAGAGAATATCCATTGAGAAGGACTTGGGGGTGTTGGTGGATGTTGGGTGGTGTTGGTGGATGAGAGGCTGGACACAACTTCCCCCCCTGCCTTTGAGTACTGCCTTCAGCTCTGGGACACCCAACATAAGAAAGACATTAACCTGTTGGAATAAGTCTAGAAGTGGGCCATGAGGATGATCAGAAGGACTGAGCACACTTTGGAAACATGGACAAATAGGCAAACATGACTGCTGAGTAGGTAAATTGAGGCAATTTTGTAGGATAAAAAAAAAAATAAATCCATATGTAAATTTACTGATGTTAAAACTTCTGGAATAGAAGAATTTATCCAAATTATATCATTATCTTCAAATAGGCATTTTTAGGGTATGATTCACCTCGTCTCAAATGTACAAAGCACACAGTGAATCACACATGAAAAGGAGCCCTCACTGACTGCAACAAGAGCTTAGTGTGACTCCCTTGCAGGGAGCCGTCTGGGCTGTATTTTAAGTGATAGCAACCCCACCCCCTCTGTCTTGTTTTGGAGTGTGTGGTCCACACTGACTCTTTATCACTGAGGAGTGTTCATGGAAGAATGATTAGAAAGCAAATGAGATGATGTTGCTGTGCAGAACTCAAAGCACTCTGTCTCTTTCACTTATCAAAGAGCAACACAAGGTGGGGGATATAACCATCTAAATGTAGCAAGAACAATCAAGAGAACTGTAATGGCTGGAAGTCACAATTATATAAGAAATAAGGTTTATATTTTTGACTACAAGGATTACTTATTATGGGAGAAATGCATAGACATTGTCAGTATCTGGGCTTTTTTCACCAACATTGCATTGTAGCAGGCCCAGGGCCTGCAAGGCCTCCTTGGCAGTCAGAAGCCTGAGCTAGGAAATGGCAAGTCATGATGACTGGGCCTTAGCAGCCCCTCTCTTCCTCCTTTTGGACCTTGCTCATGTCTCTGTAAGCCTATAGGTCACGTTCCCCTGACCCTTATTATTGGACAATTTCCAAAACCCCTGTAGGGTATAAAAACCCCTGATTCTGCCTGGTTTGGCAGAAGAGCTGTCACTGGGATCCTTCACGGAACAGCCGAATAAAGAATCCTGCAGAACCTCACACGGCCTTCTCCTCTCTCCCCCTGTGTCTGCTTCTGCAGCACCTAGCAAGCTAAAGGGCTGAAATCACTGAGCTGATAATCACTAAGAGCTGAAAATCACTATAGCTTGCTTAGGCTGCTGTGCTGAGCCTCCACTGAGTTATCCCAGCCTTGGCATGCCACTGGGCATCAGCCCGGCTGGAAACTGCCGTGATATTGCATGACTTGGGATATTATAAGATCTTTCCACTTCAAACAAAAATGAATTCAAAGATGCTTTGAAAGCCTCCTTCTGATAGGAGATTGTTAGATTAAAGAAAAACTCTTTCTGATATTGTAATTCCTTAAATTTTGAATGTACTTTTGAAACAAATGTAAACATTACAAAATTATTCAATAATACCAGAAGACAAGTAAGGAAAATCTTAAAAGAAAGACCTGTTTTTACAAGTCATTATCATCTATCACCTGATACAGTGAGTTTTTAGACTCAGCATCACGCACCATCACAAAGAATTGTGCACATGAGAGATGGTTTGTTCAGATTCTGAGATGTGATTGTAATATTAAAGTAGATTTTACCTACATGAGGTGTCATAATATACAGAGATACCATCAGAGAATAAGCAATTGCTGGGAAATAAAATTTGACTTCAGAGACCAGCCTTAAGTTATGAGTTTGTATACTGAAAATACTCTTGCATTATTCAGTGAAGTGGAACATGTTTCCTTAGTAAGATTTTAATGCTGCAAAATAGAAATAATAAAAAATCTTGAATCACAGTAACTCATAGTGCTGTTTTAGAATTTATACTACATTTTACCAAAATTATTCGAGATGCCCAAAGTATTTCCAAATTCTCTTCAGGTCATTGTGGCTTTCCAACCCCCAGGACACACTCTCCCTAATTAGATAGATATCCAAAGGTCACATGAAATTTTTAAGGATTTGGATACCAGTCTCTTTAAAGCTGGCTGGAAGTTTCATGGACAGAAGGCAATGATCAGAAAAAGCAGAGAAATCCCCTCCTCTTCAAGGTGCAGGAGATTCCAGCTCGGTGGAGCTTTACCAGGGGACTGCAGCTAAAAGGGCTACGACCTCTCCCTCTCTGAGCACAGAGTAACACAAACATGGTGCAGCATGGGGAGGGAGCCCTCCAATGACACAGCCCCTTCCTGGCTCCCTCAGCTTTCCTGTGGCAGTGATACAAACAAGATCACGTTTTAGGCAGAAAATGAGCCATGGGTTTGGATAGCATTGATTGTTTAGTGTATTAGCAGAGGGCAGAGTTTACATGCAGTATCAATTAGAAAATACTTGGCAATGAAAACAAGGCCAAAGGCCTTTCTGATTTACAGCCAAATCCTGCTCACTTTCCTCACATGAGTAGCTCTAATGAAGTCAGCTTGAGCTCAGTGATTTTACTACAAAATCTCTTAAATCTCTTATAAGTTGTAGCTAAAATTTGAAAGTATTTTAAAGAGAAACTTTTAACCTCTCTCCCTAGTTACAGTTTTGATTGCTTCCTTTATCATACTCTTCTCAGATCACATCTATCCAAAAGTTCTAAAAAATCCCTCCAGACATTTTCTTCTTATTCTTTTTCTTAAATACTATAATTAATATTTAATTCCCTTAATTCTGTTATAGGTTTCTTAGAAACTCAATGTCATAGTGATCAGAGATATTATTTGAATTTTCCCATAATGTTGCAGTATTCAGATATACTGAAGGCAGTCTCAGATTTTGTGTTAAAAGGTATATTTCATCCCTCTTTCAGTGGGCTGTGCTGTGCCAGCAAAGGTAGTGATTTGTCAGAGAACTTTTCTAGGGTAAGAGTAATCTGGGGTGGAAGAGATGAGCTGTGTGATGTGCCTTTGGTGCTGATGTTAGTGGGAGGGTGCAAGTACTCCTTCACAGCAAGTACCTGGGTGTGAATCCCCACAGTGGGGCAGTGCCTGTCCCTGCCCAGGGGGAGGGCAGTTCTCCTGCTGCCATTCTGCCTCTGACACTCTGCTGCTGCCTCCTCTCTGTGCAGTCAGAAGAGTGTCACATATCATCAAATCATGGAACGGTTTGGGTTGGAAAGGACCTTCAAGATCATCTAGCTCCTCTTGCCATGGACAGGGAAATGTCCACTTGACCAAGTTGCTCAAAGCCCTGCCCAACCTAGCCTTGAGAACTTCCACAGCTTCTCTGGGCAACCTGTTCCAGTTCCTCAGCACTTTCACAGTATAGAATTTCTTGTTGATCTCTAGTCTAAACTTTCCCTCTGTCCAATTGAAGCCATTCCCCCTTGTCCTACCGCTGCAGGTCCTTGTGAATAGACCCTGTCCAACTCTCCTGTAGGTTCATTACAGGTATAGGAGGGTGCTCTAAGGTCTGCCCAGAGCCTTCTCTTCACCAGGCTGAACTGCCCCAATTCTCTCAGCCTGTCATCATAGGAGAGGTGCTTCATCCCTCTAAGCATCTTCATCTCTGCTCTCACTGCAACAGGGCATGCCCTTATCTCTTCTACCATTGTTCACCTTCAACAAGGAGAGACCAAAGGTATTAACAATGTTGTTTTGTCTCCTTACTCCGAGTTAGCAAAAGTTTGTCAATGCCTGTGATTGCTCATATTAATAATAAATAGTACAAATTTAACCTTTAAGTTTGCAACTGATTCAAATGACTTTGACTACATTAATAATCAGGAATTCCTAATCAATTTTTGGTGATCCTGTACGCTGCCCTGTATTTGAATAAGGGAAAATTAATATCTAACTAGGATAATTTTTTTGGTCCTAATTAGATATTAACTATTTCATTGTCACATAGACAATGAAATAGAGACAATAGAGAAATTATTTCATTGTCACAAACACTTGGCCATTTTATTGTACAGAAATGAATTACTTGGAAAATGTTTCAGACCTAACACTTTCCTAATACTTGGCTTGTTGTGTAACAGTTCTCTTTCTAAAATTCTTCACACAAGAGTGCAGATTTAAGGAGGAGTGAGCAATGGGACAAATTATTTTGTTGAGGCAATGTAGGAGAAAAAAAATCTCATTAAACATCTTGTACTATGCATTTGTGTTTTGTGTTTTCTGTTATATACAGAGATTTTGCAAACCTTTACTTGGGCTTTGGATAATAAATTCTCTGTGGTATAGAAAATAATGTGTCACTAGAAGACTAAATATAGCACAAAAAGATTAAAACATCCAAACTTTATTTCCATTGAAAAAATCATTAATTAAGACTGAAGTATTTTTGAAAAATACTTAAGCTAAAGTACTGTTTTTTGTTTGGGATGTTTCTTGCTCCAAATAAATTAGAAAAAACGCCATAGTTTACCTATACCAGAATTTCAAAGTTTCTTGCAGTAAAGTTGCTTTCTTGAACTATGGGAGAAAAAAATCCAGATTGTATAGAATAAAGACCTAAATAATC
This sequence comes from Passer domesticus, assembly GCF_036417665.1. Taxonomy (NCBI): domain Eukaryota; kingdom Metazoa; phylum Chordata; class Aves; order Passeriformes; family Passeridae; genus Passer; species Passer domesticus. The sequence continues at coordinate 20,123,051 of NC_087476.1, read as the reverse complement.
TGTGTGCCCTGAAATAATGCTTTGGAGAAATAGAACTTTTCAATTTTAGGTTTGATTTTGGTTTGTTTGGGGTTTTTTTCTCTGTTTTTCTTTTTTTTTTTTTTGTTGCTGTCTATTTTTTTGTTTATTTCTGTTTGGTTGATTTGTTTGTTTGTTTGTTTGTTTGTTTGTTTTAAATCCTGCTTTCCCTCTGTGTAAGAAATAACACACTGCCAAATCCTTGCCATTTTGGAGGATCAGGGCTGTTTCCCAGCTTTTCTTGCATCCTGATCTCTAATCACAGTCTGTAACTGAGACGGCATTAATCTCAAAAGTAGATGTCTAGCTCTAAAAATCTCTGTAAAGTGTTTCTCCCTAAAATGTTGAATGGCTTCCCAACTCCTTAAAATTTGGATCTTGGCACTGCTTTTTCTAAGTCCTATCTATCAGCTGGATATTGACCCAAAAGAGAAGTCTCAAACACAATCCTCTACCCAGAGACAGTAAACAGAGCAGTTCATGCTCCATGTTAATTTTCCTTCTATGCATTCCATGTAGTGGCAAGTTTTGTCTGTTTTATTTTACATGCAGAAGAGCACTAGGGAGTTACAGTTTGACTTCCAATGCTACCAAGATGTCTGAAGTCTTTGCACCCCTAGAACAAGGAAATAAATTTCATCTGTTTTGCCTTATTAGCTCCTTCTAACACATTACCATCTAATAAAAATATTTTGTCAAATGTTGTACAAGTAGGTAGCATGGGCTGTACACATTTAGTTATTTCTTTTTTATCTCATAGCTGATAGGTAGGCTTAAACATATTTCATAAACATGTTATTTTTTCAGCTTTCAAAATTTAAATGCTGTGAAATCTGTCTGTTCTTCTGACAGTCCGTAAACTTTTAAAAGTTATCAGTTGTTACATACTGGCTTAAAATACTGGCTTGAGTCTTTTTATCATCACATTAATAAAAGCATTTCCAGCCTGACAATAAAGTCATTCTTTGGACAAAACTGAATTTTGTTAAATGTATCTGTTATGCCTCCCAAAAATTCATTTAGGCATTTGTTCCTCCTCATTTTTTTAAAATGGCTTCTCTTCAGGGAGACCAAGAACAAAGTTGCATACCAAAATAATTTAAGTCTGAATGTTCTTTGTTTATGTTACTTCCATTCTGGAGCCCAATCTCTAGCCAAGTCAAGACTAGTCTGCTTTATGCTGCTGAATTTAGTGCATCCTGATTATTCCAGTCTGAGTAATTAGCTGCAGTAATCATCAGCCCTTACAGATCCATTAAAATTGTATAAATCTGGAATAAATCTCTATCAATTTAAAAAGTCTAAAGTTATATGGTTGAGATCAAAATAAAGTTCATCATTTTATGCATTTTTCATGCTTACTTTGTTTCCCATCTCATCAGTGTTGAGTTGTGTTAATGCTGATGTAAAAAATCCAACATGCCCTGATATATGTTTCTGATAGATCCAGATTTACACTCTATATGTGCAGATGCATGCATGTGTGGTTAATTCCTTGGTTTTTGAAAGGATAGGGTTGTTAGATTTGGTATGAATTTTTCTTCTGCAGTACATGTTATTTTGGACACATATTAAAATTGAAAATCTTTACAAAAGGAAATCAAGCATATTCTAATAAAAACAAAAATATTCGGGAAAATAGAAGAGAGAAAGGTGCTTTAAGACATGGTGAAATTTTCTTTTCGGTTTTGAGTTATTTGGTTTCAGGACAGTCTTTATGGAAAAGACTAAACACTCTAAGTCTCCTCATGTCTTTTCATTGACCCTAATTGTGTGTGAATGAGCCCCAGGGACACCGGGAATAATAGTTCCATTTAGGGGAGAGGGAACAGAAAAAGGAAATACCGTTTCACAGGTGTTGATAAAATCTGAGCCTGAGGCTAGCTCGCATACATTCTCAAACAGAAAGGGAATCCCACAGCAAATCACAGTACTCAAGTATTCTTTCAGATTCTCACAGTACTAAAGTATATAGAACTAGAACGAGGGAATATCTGGGGAAGAATCCAATTTTCAACATAAAAGATTGGTTTGAATCCGCTATAGTGGCTGGTTTGAATATTTCATTTAATTTTGACTAGCAAGGAGATTCTGTTGCAGAAACATCCTTGTTCCTTTTCATACATGGGGATTAAAGCACAGCTTTACTTCTGCTCCTCCAGGTGCCTGTTAAACTGTTTGTGCTCCGTGGGCCTGCGTGGTGCTGTGCGTGTGCTGCGGGTGGCAGTCTGTCTGTCTGGGCACTGTACGTCAGTCCAAGCAGTGCAATCATGGTGCTGCAGTGTTCTTACACCACCTCCAAATGCTTCCTCATGGGGAGAAGAGGTTGCCACACCAGTTGTGCATCCAGAGTGAGCAGCAGCTGATTGTGACCCCGAGGAGCAAAGGCAGGGTCATGGGAATGTGGTGGATGCTCCACCTCATGTAGGAGTTCAACTACCAGTTGAACACATACTCCCAGAATGGCAGCTGCAGCCAGAGCCTGGCTATGGCTTGGTTCTGCCCTCTGTCATGAGTGCACAGCCTGATAAGAAGTGAGCATGTGAAAGCTCTGGTTTAATTTCTGCTTGCTCCTGTGGGAAGGAAGAAAAGAAATAGAGAAGAAGGAGGAAAAAGCCACGTGTATCTCCTGCAGCTTTCCCAGCAGCAGTAGGCAGCTGATGAGCCCTGCATTGCCCCAGGCGATGGTCTAGACATAAATTTTTCTCAGTAACCCCAATATGCAATGCTACTGGCTTGAGAAGAGTGGCTGGACAGCTACCTGGCTAGGGAAGGAATCATCTCCTTGTATGCAGCACTGGTAAGTGTGCACCTTGAATGCTGTGCTCAGTTTTGGGCCTCTCACTACTACTCATTACTACTCACTACTACTTTTTCTCATTAGCTGTTGAAGGGTCTGAGACACAAACTGAGTGGTAGGCAGCTGAGTTTAGCTAGGAGACCTCATTGCTCTCTACAACTACTTGAAAGGAGGCTGGAGCAGGTGGGTGATGTCCTCTCAGGTAGCAAGCAATAGGACAAAAGGATATGACTCCTCTTGCATCAGGGGAAACTTAGATTGGGCATTAGGAAAAATTTATTCAGTGGCAGGGTTGTCAAGAATTGGAATGGGCTGCTCAGGAAAGGGTTCCTCTGGAAGTTGTGTTAAACCTTGTGTAGAGGTGGTACTTAGAGACATGGTTTAGTGGTGGACTTGGCAGTGTCAGATTTACAATGGGACTCAATTATCTTAAAGGTCTTTTCTAATGTAAGCAATTCTATGATTCTGTGACCCCATATTAGTACCTACTCACAGCACAGACACAGGGAACCCATACTGAGGACATCATCCTGTCAGAGGCTCACAGGGCTCTTCCCTGGCTGAGATCAACGTTTGGCTTGGTTACACTTTTATGCTGACTACGTGTCCCACTGACTTCTTCCAGTGTCAAGGAAGGTGAGTGCCAGGGTGGTAACAGACAATCTAGGCTCAGACCTGAGCATCAATTCAACAGTCTAAAATAAATGAAGAAGATGTGTTTCAAGTCCAGATGGGCATCACAATTAATGTTGTTATTTATCTTCCTAGATTTTGATTAAAGAAGTATTTTTTCCCCTCCCGACTTTTGTAGTTTTAGATTCAGAGCTTTTGTATTCTTTTCTGCTCTACATGTTTTAAATTTGAAACAAAAATTGATCACTTCGCTGCTGTTTTCTGATTCTTTAACTCTCAGTGAGATCACCTTTACCTCTCTTTCTTAAATCAGACTAAACTGGGACGAGCTTTTTTTTTCAGTGACTCAATTTTGTTCTATTATTTTCCAACGTTCCAAGGCTTTTTGCTTTGGGTATGTCATAAAATGTATATGTAAAACATGGAAAGAATATCTCCTTTTAAAACAATACTGTGTACTGCAGTTAATTAAATCAATGTCAGCTTTCCAGCTGCATGATCTGAGCTGACCTGTATCAAATGAATTAGAACAGCAGCCATTGTGATGGACTTTGGCATGTTGTCATTGATTTATTTCCCTGTGGTCTTTCTAAACCTTTAGGGAGGTTTATGGGAGGTATTTCAGAAAAATCAGTGAACCCATCAATATAAGACAGAGCAAGTATAGTAAAAATAGTGCTTAGGTTAGGAATACCAGCTGATTTATTTAATAAATCAAAGAAACAATCTAACTCAGTTGCCTCCAGCATTTATCCTTCAGACATCATATATCCTTCTCTTGTCTAATTTAATTTTTCTTCTTGCTTCTATTTGACAGAAATATGAAATTTATAACTGAATACCTAGGTGGGGAAAGCTGAAATTCAAATGTATAGCGCAAACATGATCCTCTCCATGGAAAACAGATAAAGGGCTGGCAATATGTAACATTTGGGTAATGGTATTCTTGGCAGCTAGAAGGTTTTACAGAATTAGAAGGGCTTCTACCAACCTTCCCATCCCTAATGTGCTGGTTCAGTGACAAATTCTGAGTCTTAATCCACTCTGGTCTGCCACACTGCTCCTTCAGTACACAGGAGCTGCAGACAGAATAGGTACTCTTGAAAACCATGCTAGTAATTTCTGACATTACCCTCGGGGATACATGGTCCAGGAAATCATGGGGGAGTGATTCTCTTCCTTCAGGCTTTCTCTAACTTTTGCATCATCTGGTGTTCTCCCTCTGGGAATTTTCCATGTCCATATATTATTCACATAAGAAAGAGTTTCTGGCCTCTGTAGTTCCATCACAGAATTTTTTAGAAGTTCCTAAATGCTTGTGTAAGAAACCTCTGAGCACATTACCAAACCTGAGAAACTACAAAAGCAAAATGAGTGCCAGAGAACAAGAGGACTCTGCAAAGCATTGAGGGTTTTAAAATGACATGATCTTAATTATTCTGAAGTCTGCATGTTTTCATTTATTTAATTGGAAGGTGATCCCTGTTAATGACACCAATTCCACATTTTCAGATTGTTTGGCTATAAGCTAGGAGAGATGATGGTGTGTTATTGTTATGGCTATTTCTGCCCATGTATCGAAATAGCAGACAGAAATACAGAGAAATGGTATTGGCACATTTCAAATATATGATCAAGGTACTTTCTTCTCTTAACATGCTTACTTGGATGACCCGTTTGAACTGTTCCTTGCAAGTGAGCTGTAGTGTCAAGCAACCATGACCTTTTCTGAGAGTGGTGGGAATTAAAGGAAATCATTCATATATTTGGTCTTTGGAAATTCATAGTGCATTCTCTGCACTGTGATGGTGTTATCATGTAATTTGATAATATTTAATGCCTTATATAGAAAGAAAAAAAAAAAGCTTAATTCAAAATTAAGTATTATGTCCCCCAAGAAGGAGATAGCTGGATTAATATAAACCACCATTACACTGTTCCTGGGAGCTGGGCGATACCTTCTCTCCAGTTACAAAGATCCTGGGTTTCTGAGCAGATTAAGTTGTTGGTTTGGTTTTGTTGTTTTGTTTTTTTTTTGGTTTTTTTTTTAGTCTGGATAGGACAGAAGTATTAAGCTGTGTAGTGAATCTTCGGCTTAACATCAACAACATCCAGGAAGTTTGAACTAGCTTTCTGGATGTTACATATTAAGACTGCAAGAAAACCTTTGGCAATATCAGACCCCAAATCTGCCTAATTTTAAAATGAAATCAGCAAATATCATGTACAATTATAGTATCTGGATCAAGTTATAAAGTGCAAATTATTATGAAAAGGCTTTATAATGAATGGAAATGATATCTAAATGCTTGTTCAAGATGCTATGGACATTAGGGTGATATTTTAAACCAGCAAGCATATTATCACTTGGAGCATTTTATTCCGAGAACAAAATGAACTACATCAGAGCAGCATTTCTGGCTGGTGTGGCACCAATGGTTAGCTGTTTTACAAACTTCAGAATTCCGTCATGCAGTACAAATAGTGAGTGAGAGCTGCAAAGCATTGTATTGTCAAACAACAGAGACAACCTCACCGCTCTTCAGGCAAATCTGTTGACGATTTAGCCATATCTGTTGAAGATTTAGCCATTTCCTCAGCCATCATTCAGTGTCTGAAAGCCACACTGAATGTTTCCACCTCTCTGCAGAACTGGCAGCTTAGACCCAGGACTGTGTTTGCTACAGTGGGTGGAACTTGCACCATGGACACGATCCTAGAAAAAGCAGTTAAAGGACAATTGCCTCTGTCCTATAACAGAAATGTAGCAGATATATCAACAGGTGGGGCACTAAGGGCATGGTAAAACTGGCAAAAAACATTTTGCTAAACCTTTGGTTAAAATATTGCTATCTAGCATGAAAAGATTAAATTCTGGCACTGATATGTTCATCTCATACATTAAGGAGGCACAGAAAGAACACTACTCTCTGAAATATCACAGCTGTGTTTATTTAGATTTATTTATATGAACTTTATTTAGAAGTGCATTTCTTTAGTTCAGTTTAAATGAACTTACTTAACAAGCTTTTTGCCTTCATCAGACATCTCACCGGAAGACTGTGCTCATGGGATATCATACACCAAACAACTTCTTATTTCTCAAAAGACTTTCAGCTGCTAGAAGGGTGGCTCTATTTTGTGAAATACAAAAATTGCATTGCCATTTTCAGGGTTTAAAGTCATAATAGCAGTCTCCATAGCTGCATGTACACTGTTCAGAAGATGTGTTTTAGATTGCTTTAAGTTCCCTGCAGCAGGATCCACTGCAAATGCTGCATTCACTTCCTTCCCAGCATATGCTTCATAGTCTGTTACCACCCACTGCTCTTGGACAGTTCTGGCCTCTTTGTAGTAAGAAAATACAGTCATTGAATACCTCTGAGTGTTTGCTTACCTAAGCAAACCCTTTTCCTGTGAGTGGCCCTACTAATCTGTGCACTGAGGAAAACAACTCACTCATTCTACCACCTCCTACCATTTTGTGATTTCCTCTGGTTTCCTCCAAGTACTTCTGTTTTCTCATACTGTACACTCAACAGAGATTAATCCTCTTTACCACCCTTCAGATGTCTCCTATCTCACAGGCTGTCATGAGCAGTACCTCCAGAGGGAAATTCCTGTTAAATATCCTTCTGAGTAAGTAGCTGAGTGTGATAATGTTCCACAGGAAACTATGGGGAAAATATCAGATCTGGGACCTGAATTCCTGATCTGAGTAGATCTTCTAAGTTATCCAGGTGGCTGAAAGTGATTTATTTAACCTTTTGTTTCCTGAGTATCTGCAGGGTACCGGAATACAAATCCCACTATTAGTTAGTGTCCCAGGAGTACCATATAGTCTTTCATCAAGAAATGATAGCTGGTGTATGAGTTCTGTGAATTGAACTGGAAGCTTTATAATGCTTCTTGTAGTTTGTACTGCTTGGATAACTGTGCTGAGAAAAGACTCTCTGCTGTAAGAATATAAAAGCGTGCTTAATCCAGGCGTTCATTTAGGCCTTAGAACTCTGTAAAAAATTAATTATTGATAACTCTTGACATTTTAAACTAGAATATCATTCAATGTATGGGGAGTGTGTCTTTTTCATCAGGACTATCCACAAAGATTAAAAGATGAGCTTTTAAACTTTAATTGCTGTTGTTTCTGCTGCCAATAAAGGAAAATCCCAGGAAGAACATAAGTTAAAATAATTTGAAAGAGAGTAATTTGAATCTTTAGCAAAAATATTCTATCAGAACAGGGGACAACTCCACTTTTTATGTTAAATTGTTTGGTACATTGTAACATTGGTATGCAAAAAAAGAGTTATGATGAGTCATAGGAATGATTCATTCGGTCCCAGTTCTGGCTGCAAGAAAATGTAGATAGCATGTATTTTAGTGTCAGCAATAGTTCGGATAACAGGATACTTGATTTAAGAAAGAGTGGTATAGAAACAAAGGGAGAAGACAGCTGCATGGCCAATATATTATGTCATTTTTAGTTGAGTTTTCTATGAAAGTGATGTATGTGGTCACGTATCCTGTACCTCTCAGCCTTCTTCTGATACCTCTTTTTCAGTAAATAGTGGTAAATAAAATCTTGTTCATGTCTTTTTTTACTGGAAATACTGTAATGTTTTTCATCTGACAAAGGAAAATACTTAGATTGAAAAAGTATACTTACTTGAAAAATAGATATGAAGAATAATCACAGAAACATAGGAGCAGAAGAAAATAGGGCAAGATCTGCCCTTTGCAATTGCATGGAAGGACATTTAATTACACCGAAAAAAAACCCAACAAAAAACCTACCCCAGAACCTCCCAAGGAGAGAATTCCCTATAGCCCTGTGTTATTATATTTTCACTTTAAAATATGGAAGAGCAGAGCCCCCTGAAACTTTTGTGATGAGCTTTTAGAAGCAGAGTATAACACACCTCTTGAATTTCTTTCAAATTAGGCCTTAAATATGAGAAAGTAGAAATTAGTTGAATTAAGTTAAGGACCTGGATTTGTACAGTTTTGAGAAGGTGGTTATAAACTGGACATATTAATTTATAGGAGAAAAAAATCATTGCTCTCTGCTATAGACCTCAGTCCATATTTCATATTAAGAATACTAGAAGTTTCTCCCTAGCATGTGTTAGAGCTGCCAGAAGATGGTGAAGTCTCTGACAAGGTCTTCAGTTGAGGTTAAGCTGACTGAAAGGCACGTGGAGAGCTACTGGCTATGAAATGAGACTTTGCTGGCCAGGAGAGATAACTGTGGGGAGCTGGCCAAAGCTACAGGGTGCTGTGACGTTTCCTGGATTTCCCATCTGTATAAAGGGTTTATGTGAAAAATGACCACATTTCACAAACAATTGAAGAGGGTTGTTACGTACCTCCTCAGGGCCAGTCTCTTGCAAAGCCAGCAGTACCTGGGATGTAATATCACTTATGCCATATAAAGCATTCAGCCTGGGATATTCTATGATTCCATGATGCTCAAACAGAGCAAACACTCTTTAAATGTAAGAAAATATTCTTTTTCCCATGAGGGAGGTTAGACACAAATTCAAAACCATCCATATGCAGCCCTGGGCAGCCTGGCTGACCCATCGTAGGCTGTTGGACCAGATCATCTCCTGAGGTGCCACACAACCTCTGTGGTTCTGTGGAAGGATTCTGAGCTGATTGGACACTTGTGTACCTGACCAGTTAACCTGCATGCTCAATCTTTATAAATGTCAGCTCACTTTGCTCAGACTTGGATGATATATCATTTTAATGTGGTCTGAACATGCACGAGGATATGTTTCCACTCTTTAAAACTGCTGTAAATACAGTTTGAAAAATCCAGTATTCTCAACTGGATAGAGCAATTTTTAGTCAAGGGGACTGGAGTGTTTATTGTCAAACAAATATTCCTATATCACATATAGGTTTGCCATATCTCTGAATTTTTTTCCCTTTCCATGTGACAAATCAGGTGCAAGTAGATTTGTGACATTTTTATGTAAGCCCTTGGGAGGCCTCAGAAAAGACCTTCAGTCATTTTAAAAGCATGGAATCAGCTACACCAGTAGCTTTCAGCTGATGAACAGTACCCAATGGTTTTCTTCCCTTACTTCATAAGGTATTTAATGTTCTCAGAGTTTTTGTGTTCACTGGATGTATTTTATTCATCTGATGTCTTAACAGAGTGAGGGCATATAATCTTTTCACATTTTTATACTTTCTGGCTCACTTTGGAATGGTTTTCAGTATGAGTTACTATAACCTGTGAGTTAGGTTAGAGGTGGGCTAGGAAGAGGTTAGAGGCTACACTGACATGTGTAAGAGTGACGCAGATGACACTGGGGTCACACACTACCTGTGAATTACCTGTGGTGGCACTAGGTTATTTTATTTCTAGACAACTGAGCAAGGCCTAGGATAAATATCTTTTGTCCAGTTTTATTTTTGGTGTTACTTGGTTGGAAGCTTATGGCCTCAGGGTATAGAATTTTGGATTGTGAGAGGTTTCCAAGTGAATCTGGGAATGTGTCAGATACTACGTCCTAATTCTTTAACAGTTCCTGGGATCTGAATTCTTCTTAGCCCGAGGCTGGCCTTATCAATTTTTTAAAGAAAGCTAAGTTGGTCACTGTAAAGCAATGCAGAACTAAGTTCAGTGATGAATTAAATGTTTGAGGAGCATCAGAACAGTTTGCTTTAGCTGGGACATATTGAAGTGCCTGATTTATCTTAACATATTCATTTGTTAAAGTCTAAGGATGGCAGTGACAAATGAATTAGTTGTAGCACAGCCTCTGCAATTTTGGACAATTAATCTTCTTGCAAAGTTTAGAGTGACAATAATTTGTCTGGATAGCTAATTCTCTATCTTCCCACACCAAATCAATTCTGAATTAAAAGGAGATAAATAAAATATCTTTAACTTTTTGTGGAAATTTTGGAAAAGTATGCTGAAGATAAGGTTATTTTGTTATTCTCCTCTTCAGACTAGGATATCACCAATATTTTGAATCTCTGTGAGTTAGAATGTGTCCCTAGAGCCAGCTGGGTGCTTGCTGTGAGAAGCAGGTTGGATTATGATGGTCACATTTTGAAATAAAACATACACCATGGGCACTGTGGGAAGTTATATCAGTTCTGGGTCCATTTCATGGCAGCAGCTTTATTAGCAGAATCACTATGATCTCAGCATCTTCAACTATAAAGGGTTGGGAACTAGGAGGAAGCTATAACTGCAATCTGCAATTGTCTGGTCTTACACCAGTCTCCTCTTTCATAATAGTGAATCTTTTGATGTCAGCTCCCTCTCAAGCCTTTTTGCTCCCTTCAATCCACTCTAACTTTATAATTTGGCAATTATCCTTTTTTTTCTCTGATATTTTTATTAATGTTAGAGAAATTATACCTATATTTAGTTGAAGATGAAAGCGACTGATCTAACAATCTCCACCAATTTCTTTACGTGACTCTTGCAAGATGCTGCACAAGGTAAGAACTGAATCTGCTGACTCATATAAATACAGCAGTGTCTATTACTGTAGGTGCCAATTGGAACAAATGGCACAACTCACCACTGTGGTCTTAACCTTATAAAAATGCTGTGCAAGAGACAACCACAGTCAAACAGACAATCAAATCCCTCACTAGACAACAATCAGGAAACCTCACAGGGGCTTGGCATGCACATCAGAGGTTTACAGTTTTTACACTGAATTTCTTGTTTCTAATATCTCCTGCAAATCCAATCCACAGGGACATGGTGGAGTCACTGTCCCTGGAGGTGTTCAAGAAAAAGCTGGATGTGGCACTTAGGGCCATGGCCTAGTTTACAAGGTGGTGAGTAGTCAAAGATTGGACTCGATGATCTCAGAGGTATTTTCCTGTCTAAATGATTTTGTGATTTTGTGACTAACTTTTATGAGTTTATGAAGCAACACCTACCTGAAATTCTATGAACATCTGTGTAAATAAGCCATTTTAAACTGCTTTAGATGACAAAGTTTCACTGCAGCAATGAGGCTAACAATTGAGTAAATGACATTTTGACATCTTAAACACTCTATATACTTAGACAATGCCATGTCAAATATGGCTCTGGTGTTGGTACTTCAGAATTCAAATTAAGTATATGTTCTTGATTTAGGGAACTGGTTCAGAGCAACTGTTGCTGTGCTGTTTGCCATCCACCACTATGTCAGGAATGTGCCTGTGACACTGAGACAGCTCTATCAGAAAGCTGCCTCCAAAAAGACAAGGTCCACCTTCACTGACTTAAGCAAAAAGATAGTGGAAAAGGGATATAAACTTCTTTATTAAGTCTGAGAATCCTATTTTTAGACTGTATAATCCTTATGTGGCATAAACTTGGGTGTGTTCTTCAAGCACAGTGACAGATGTATTTGTCCAGACTGCTCAGAAGGCAGTTATCTTACTGTCCTTACTGGCCAATGCTGCAGCTTTTCTTAATGCCAAATAACAGAGTATTTATTGAAAAGCTGTTGATATTGAGGACTTAATCAGCTTTACAAGCCGAAAAAGATGAAGATGGTGTTTGTGATTTATTAGCTGAAACCAACATAACAAAGAATGTAGCATGTAACTATTGTAAGGCAAGTACTGCATTCATTTGCCATCACCAGACAATGACCTGTGTGGCTGACACCACTGTTTCAGTTACTAAGATTTACAAGTTTTAATGGAGTTCACACATCGTATGTGTCAGATAAAAAGCCTGGCAAAATGGTAATTGTGTGTTATTGTTGGCTGGAGTACAGTCCTGTGTGTAAGGCACAGGACTGGGACTCAGGCATTGTATTAACTTTCATTCTCTCTTATGTTCACCAAAATAGTTAAAGACAGATTATTTACTTTCCTTGGGCTTTTTTTCTCATTTGTGACATAAGAAAAATTATGCTAATAGTATCAGGAGTGACAGGAGGTTAAACCAACATTGCTGAACAAGATTGAATTGCAGTATGTAAATATAAAATATTACTATCATTCCACAAACAGAAAATCTTCTGGGTTATGAAATATTTTTGCATTTTCTTCTCTCTTACAACCTGCCAACTTCATGACATTGTGAGAGTTCTAAGGTCAAGCTTTACTCCTTTACTCCCCAGTGACAAGGAGCTCAATGGGCAAGGGCTGGAATTCAATGGATCATCATTTTATGGTCTTTTAGGAACTTTTATGGAAAATCTATTTCTAGAACTTCAAAGAATTTTAGGAAAAAAAAGAATCCCAGCAGCCTAAAAATAGTTTACTTATGTAAATGAAATTAATAGTCTTATGTTTTAAAAAATTATATATTTTAATAGTGATTCAGATGTAACCCCCCTGCTCAGAAATTCTCTAGAGCTGTGAGATATATCAAGAAAACAATCAGTCTATACTTAATGCTCATTCCTTGAGCATTTCTCATGTTGATCTGTATTAAAAAGTGGGCTTGTTGAAGCTAAAAGACTTCCTTGGTTCTGGAAAGGAAAGTGCTAAAATCATATGAGAACTTAATTTGGGAGTTAATCCATTAAAAATTAATGCTCTGTTTAAAGCAAAGGGTCTGGCATAGTCTCTAGAGATGTTCAGGTAGGTGGATTATGCTCTCAGTGTATAAGTACATGAAACTTGCCTCCTTAACTTGTGGTGCTATCCTGTTCCAGAAACAGGACCCTTGATCTGACCCAATGCAGAAATTACTACATTGTTATGGACCTGAAGGTAAATGTGATTCTATTGCTGATTTTCATCTGTCCCAAACAGACACTTTACCTCTATAAAAGAAAGAGAATTCTTTGGCATGAGACAGACCAGCTAGTACTTACCTTGTTATTTGGGAATTTTAGTAACCACATTCCTTCTCTTTGGCCTGGAGAAAGCTGGTGTGGATGTCAGCTGTTCCCTGTGTTAACCTGCCCCAGTCAGCCACCCTTGCGTGGCACCAGGGTCCCCCAGCATGGTCTGTGCCTGGCTGTTCCACCCAGGGTGAATCTATTAGAAATCTGACCACCAGGTGGCATAAAAACTATGTAAAATATCACAGAGGTGCTGCAGATATTATTATAAAATTACCTCCTTTTAAGAATATTCAAATACTTTGTGATCCTTGCTATCAAATTTGAATATTATTGTTTTAAAAGTAGCTAATGGCTTTTAAAAATCTCTAATTTGCAATGTATCCCATAAGGAAGAGCCCATATGGGATACAAATTACTTGGTTTTTAAAATCACATTTTATCATATTCTTATTCATGTTTTTTCTTCATGTCAAAACTAAATAACTTCACTGACACAAAGGAAGAACTTGTTATATTTATTTGCATAGAAACACAAGCAACCATTCTTAAGAAGTACGTTTAAAACCAGCTATTATCCATTGCTGAAAACACATTTTATGAAACTATCTCTAAGCTGTAACATAGCTTCCCATGTAACAATAGAAATTTGTTCTATTGTAATGAAATCAGTTCCTATGTCCTTACTACAGGAAAGGAAAATGACTTTTTGGCACAAAAGAAAGGCAAAGTGTTCAGATGTGTTATTGGCAAGAAAACAGAGGGCCTGAGGTGCCAGACAAATTCTGCAATAAAGATAAAGATTTTCCTGCAATGAGATTTTTGACAGAATTTCATGTAGGTTTTTAGGATCTTTTCCACCTTGCCTTCATAGGAGGGATGTATGTATTGAATAAAAATTCCCACAATGACACACATATAGTATCCATACATTCTTCTTGCAAATTTTCTTGACTTTTGCTCTTTTTCTTTCTGCATTCTTTTTAAATTTCTTGATCCTCTCTTGTGCACTGCTGGAGGTCACCTTAGCTCCAATTTCATAATTTTGGCTATAGTTTTAAATTATGTCACTGAGAGGTCAGAACTTTTCTTTTAAATCAGCTTTTCCACCTTGACTTCCTTTCATTATTTACTTTCTCTTCTTTGCCTTTGAAGTTCCATCCTTTTCGTTATTTTGTCCTGACACTATTTCTGTAGTATAATTTTTGATACTCTGTTTCCCAACCTCATTAACACTGTCTTTCTTGAATTTCTGTTTTAATTTCCTTTCTCTTTTGTTTTCCAGTATTAATTCTTTATTTGTTTTAGACTCTTCTGTCATTTTTGCTACAAGTTGTTTTATCTACTCAACTTGTGTCTCAACCTTATATTTCTGTGTAACCAACAACTGAACTTAACACCTTCCCCTAGAATTCCCTCCTCCCCCTTTCTTTGTCACCATTAAGAATTTGTAACAGATTAGTTTAATCCATCCATCATTCATATCTGATACACTGCTGGATTAATGTAGATAACGTAGTATGAAAATTGCTTACAGCTTTGTAAGGGAATGAAGTGTTTTGAGGATGGCACCTTCAGTCTAGACCAATAGCAGAGAAAAGTATGATATATGGTCAAAGGTTTACAATAGAAGCTCTTCCTAAGGAGAGGTTAATCCAAATAAAGATAAAAAGACATCCTGGGTAATATATATTGCCTATTTTCACTTTCAGGAAAATCCATTTGCAGACTTTTCTGTCTGCAAGAACTGAAATAAGTATTCTGAAGGCATGGAGGTCTCAGGGAGCGCGTGGTTCCTGGGAGACTCCAAAAGATTTAGTGGCATCTCAGAAGCTCATGAAGTGGCAAAGGTGCCTCACAGCAGTGACCATATCTCTGCTTTCCTTGCTTGCAATGGAGCTTGCAACAGGGCATGCAAGGGAAACATGGTTCTTGCTGGTGCTCTCTAATAAAGCCCAGGTGGAGATCCTTGAACTCAATTCACAAGCTCAAGATGAGGCATGTTAAATGACCTTCTTTTCTGATGTGTTTCTCCTAAAAAGAGTTGTTCTACTGAGGCATAGGAGGTAGTGATTGGAAAATTGTAGGTAGACAGAAAATTGAAATGAGCTATAGTCTCTAAGAAGAGATGGCAAAAGAAGGGAGCTGGCTAGAACTGCTCAAAAGATAGGATTGTAGTGAGTCCCAGTATAGCTATACAGCGGACTCTGGGTACTGATTAGTTGACAAGAATAGCACTTTAACAGCCCTAAGAGATACAGCACCACTGTTTTACATGCCTCTCTCACAAAAACAGCAGGAGCTATTTTTTCCCATAAGCTAACAAGACTATATTAGTTTGTTCCACAGAGTCCTTTCTCTTTCCATGGCCTATCTGATGCCAGGGGTAAGTGTTGGGTTTCTCCCTTTCCTCTGGCTTTATGGGCAAAGTCAGATCATTTGCTATTAGCATTGCAAAGCACTGCATATGCCTAGGACATTGTAGAAATAATAATGTTGATTCATCAGGTGTCTGGAAACACACTCAGAAGTGATTCTTCTTTTTATTTGCTTATTCTTTTTATTTTATTAGGTCTTTGGGATCAATAAAAGCAAATGCTTAGTCAGAGCTAAGCACACAAAAAATGACCATAATTTCTTTCATATTCTTGGTGATGGAAAACCTCAGTGGGGAACTTGGGCACACTAAAGGGACTAGTATCAGTTAAAATAGATTTTGTAACACCTCAATAAAACATGCACTCACATTTACATTACTCATGGATAACATTTTTCTCATGTCACAGGATATGTCACATATGTCGCAGCATAAACAAGGGTGTATGAAAGTATTGCATCTGATAATCAGTCCTTCAGTCCAAAAATAAAAAAATAAATGGAAATTGAAAGTTGTACAGTGTTGCAGGTAGTTTGCCATATTGTATTACAATGATGTCCAGGACAGTTCTCCTCAGCTGACAGCAACAGTAGCATTACAAATGAGCTCCTGCTGCAAGCCTTAAGTCTGATGTTGTGAGGAGCAGGTATCCTTTGTTAGCTCTGCAAAAGCCGACACTGACAATGGAAGCTGAGGAAGTGTGTCAGGGCTATGTTCACTCCACAGGCATTAACTCAAAGACAGGCTTAATATCCTCAGAGCAGGCCTGCATGGATGCACATGTGCCACTTAGAAAGTCTGAACTGCCACACAGTAGCTTGCTGCTGGCCCAGGTGCTTTCAATTCTAGGGCATTCAGACTCTGAAGACTTGTCCTTCCTATTTGCTTTTGCCATATTTTATGCTATGGGCAGTTCTTTTACCCTGCTTTAACTCCAAAGTTTTTATTAGACAGCCTGGCCTTTTACTATTCCTGTTTTACAGATGTTAAATACCTATAATTTTCATTAAAAAGCAGTTAAAACAGTTTAATAGTAGTTTGGACAGTTATGTTAGTTATGTTTTCTCCTTGGAGACAGGCCCTCTCTTGAGTTTTTTGCATCAGCTCTTTTGTCTGCTTGTGTGATACATCTGGTAAAAGAAAGGCCAATTTATAAACAAGTTTTGTCTCTTGATCCTAACAATGAAGAAAACAAGATATTTAAAGAGTTTTGAAGATAATTATTTCTTAGTACCTATTTTTATCTACGTACAAGTCAACGTACATAGAGCACAAAAAAATTTAATAGTATTTTATATTTTTCTGTTCATCTTTCTCAAAACCATTCAACTGAGGGGTCAGCTAGATGGTGCAATACAATTTTAGAGGTATTATAGCTTTGTGTAAGAGGACACTGGCCAGCTGAGCAGCCATAACTTACTGTTTCCTCTTCCAGGTTCATCAGGAGCTGTTCCTCCTGGGCAGACTTCCATGGCTGGTTAGAGGAGCCCAGGCTGGCTGCATTGTTTTTACAGTACACACCTGGCACACACCCCATGTGGTGCAGGGCAGAGACTGCAGAGACTGCTCAGAATCGTGTGCACAGAAGACTTGGGCATGGAAAAAGATGATAACTGTCACATCTTTGAGATTACTTTTGTGCAGCAGAAATAATGGAGGATAACCACCGAATGACAGAACGACATGTCCTAGGATGGGAGGAAGTACTCTGTAGAAATGCTTTTTTGTTCTGTTAAGTGTCATTGACAAACTTGAACTTCATGTCTTTCTTTTAGATGCTAAAATGATAGGAAAAGAAAATGACATCAAAATGTGTCATCTTTTCAGTAGATGAGGTAAAGAAAAAAGCATTGTGATACATTATACTCTCTAGATGGCAGAAGCTTATTTAACTGTAAAAGATTTTTAATTGTTTGCAGTGTAATCAGCATTTGAAGAGAATTCATTATTTTTGAAACATCAAAGCAAAAAATCAGAATATGAAATATTATTATTAAATTATATGTATAAAGCAGCATTACACTATATTAGCAAATAGTCAACAGAATTTGCCCTTAGAGGCATGTATGCTTCACAAAATATCTGCCTACCTTATGAGAATATGTCTTCATAACTTTCAAGTTACAAAAACTTCCAGTATCACTTTTGAATACAAAACACTGAAATTAAACCATTTTTCAGTTCTTCTAAAGTTTCTGAGCTATATTTTGTCCTTGTAGCTGAAACTCTTTCAACAATTTCTGTAGTTTGCTATTAACAGGGCTCTCACCATGCAACCTCTCAATGGCCAGCTTTTTCTTAAGTCTGCTGTTAAGCATGATAGAAGAAGAATTTAATCGTTACAATGCAAAGAAACTTACAAAAATTATTTTTCGAGCAGTCTGGTTATCACATAAAGGAAAAAGAGGAGTTCTATTTGGCTGGTACAATCAGGAGGAATGTAAAGCTCCCACGCCTGCCTTCAGTAATTGATGAAGTGGGTCAGTGACATTTTACAGGGATGCCATTGAATTGGACCCTTGAGGATAAATAGCACATAAACTTCTTCCACCAGCTCTTTGGTAAGTTAATATTGGCAATTCCAATTTAACACTTATGAATGAAAGTATTGCAGGCTAAGTGAAATTAAGGAACAGCCACTGCTATTGTTTCAGCCGTTGCTCTTGCCTGCAAGCACTATTTAATCCAATGAAAACCAGAGACCTCTTCTGTCAGAGAAATATATGTGACTGGGATGGTTCTGGGCAGAGGAGAGTGCTCTGTAAGAATATAGAATTGTTGTATAACTAAAAATGCAGATTTTTAGCAGAAGTGTCTGTCACTAGCCCATTTGGGAAATATTCTTGTTGATTTCTTGGTGAGGTGGAATATTGAATGGTTGTAAGTTTTCAGGTGCATGTCAGTGTTAACAAATTCTATTAATAATTTACAGTAAAAGGAAATATTTTATTAATGCCATCTGAAATCAATGCACAAAATTAAAATGAAGCATTCCCAATTGCATAACTAAGCTATGGGACATGGCTGGAGAAAACAGGTATTTAATTTTTAGAATACATTGTTCATTTATTTTTAAACGCTTCATTTAGGCATAAAGGAAATTCTTTCATGCTGTAATAATGAATATTTAATCTCTTCAGTGTCACATATAACTTTTATATAAACACACATAATTAGATTTTAGCTTCCACTGAATGAATCTGGAGCTTACTAACAAATCTTTGTGAGTGTGTACAAGTAAACTGGGCTTTTTTGTTGTTGGTGGTGGTGGTGGTGAGCGAAACAGAGACAGGGCTTAGGCTCAGTTGCTGGTCCAGTGGGTGTCTGTAGTGTTTAGTGCTAATGCACTACTCCATATAATTTTGTTCTGTTGCAGGTATCATTTTCCCAGAGTGCTTGGGCTCAGCCCATCAGTAGCCTGGGGCTCTTCCAGGAGGTGTACGAGCAGTGCTACTCTGCTATGGGGGAGATAAAGCTTTAGCCAAATGGATGCCAGCCATTCCATTTCACCTGTCCTTAGGCTCAGAGAACCCAGTCTCTTTACAGCAGAGGTGTAGCCATACCCCTGAAGGGCCTTTTAGAGCTGCAGGTTCATTTGCAGGGATGGCTATACACCTGTGGCATGCCCTGAACCAGAGGGGAGCTCCATGGATCTCTGCTGATGGATGTCATGCTGCAGCTGTTGTCCCCAAAATTGGCTGAAGAACTGCTGTAAGGTTTAATGGAAAGCTTTAGGGACATAAGACCAATTCAATACTATTGAATTCAAGAGAACTTTTTCCATAATAAGGTTTGGGGATTAGATCTGCTGCCATTGAAATTGCGAAGCCTAAAACTAGGGAATGGGGTGTCCTCACAAATAACTGAACATTAACCTACCCTTACCCTTTCTGCAGTAAGCCACTGCTCTTGGTGTGAATACTGGTGGCCCATGTGCACCACTCCCCAGGAAGTACAAGGACGTGAATGTAATGATGGATTTACCAGGGCAGGGAAGGGAGAACAGTCCCAGCATATACCTTATAGGCAAGGCATATGCTCAATGTCACACTCAGATCTGCTGTCACCACTGTGGCTGCATCCAGCCCAGGGAGCTTGTGCCTTTCCTGCACATATGGTCAGAGCTGAGTCCCAGGAGTTCATAATCATGGGATGTATACTTTTTTAAAGGGATGAATAGTTTTGCGGGAAACAATTTAATCAGCCTGATGAAAACATTTCTGGCTGGAAAACTAAAAATGGTATCAAAACTCTAAGACCACTTTTGAAAAATGTTTTGTTTCCATGGCTGTTTGAAAATGCAATAAATGTGAAAGAATCAATAAATGTGAAGAATATTTTAAATTCACTGTGTGGGAGCATACCCAGCTACCTAAGCCTCCTACCTGAGAGCATCTGGCATCACCCTTTATGTGACAGAGATATTAATTCAAGCTAGTTGGGAATTTAGGAAAGTCAAATTTTTCAATTGAAAAAGGCTCATTTGGCACTCACTCAAGCTTTGCAGATGCTAATCCATTTCCAGAAAGCTTATAGCCTAGAAATTTTTCAAACTCAGCACAAGAGAAGGAATAGGTAGAGAAAACCCTCTCTCAGTGCTTGTTGGTTTTATTGGAAGTATAGAAGGATGCATTACCATATGGGACTATAGTTTCTTTTTTTTTTTTTCCTTTTGAAGAACTTGCCTGGCACTCTGGCACATAATGAAAAATAATGTCTGAATTTTTTGGTTTTGTATGTGCTATTCTGTGTCAAAAATATCCTGGGTTTACAGCCAATGGGAAAGAATCTTTGTAATCCTGCTTTAGGAATGAGAGTTCTACCTGATACCACCACTTATCTGTCACCTGTCTTGGATGCTTTGCAGGGGCAAGAAAGAATGGCTGAAGGCAGCTGTTCACATACCTAAAAGAGCAAATAGTCTATAAAGAAACCCTCTCAGATTTTCACTTTTCCTGTTAAATTATTGAGTCATATGGAAGCCTGCACTGTACTTTGTCTACACAATAGCCCTTGCCAGAACTACATTGAAATTAATAATTATTTAGTTTTAAAGGACATTTGGATTTTAAGAGTAGGGCACCATGGACATGCATTTAAAAACACTATGCAGAGGAAGTTATGAAACCTAAATTTTCCTTGGCATAGTTGATTACTATTAGGGAAAGAAATACCTTTGGGAGTATCTAAAACATCCCTTTTGTAATTGCTGACAGAGGTGCTCTCAGTGCCTTTGACAGCCTACTCAGATGATTTTCCCTGTAAGATTGGTAGCAATATCCTCACTAAGCTCCACAGTGCATTTGAAAGGAGTCAATACCTTGATTGTTGCTAGGTCGTTATCCAGCACTAAATCCTGTAACCTACAAGGAAAAGCTTTCATATTTATAAAGTAGCCCATACAGAATTCCAGGTACGACTAGAATTCTAGTCAGGCCAATAATATTTACAGTATGAGGAGAAATTGATACCAATTTTTCTTTTGTTTCCAGTAACTATGATGTGACAATTCCTGTGCTTGAAAATCTTACACTAATATGTATTTTACAAGCAAGGTGTAACTACTGTTTAAAACAGCTTAAGTTAGGAAATCCTACATTAAATATGTTAACTCATATTTTAGAAATTTTGGGGTACACAAGTAAAACAAGTTCAGACAGGGCTGCTTGAGAGCAGGAATATGGAATAGGTGATTTCTTGGAATCAGTTTGAGACTATGTTTTCTGTGAATTTATAATTTCATGAGGTTATTCATGTGTCTTTTTGCTTCAACTCTATCACCAGAATTAGAAGGAATGAGATTATCAAGATAAGTAAATATGAGAACTGTAGGAATAAATACCTGTAAAGCATCTGTGAGTCCCCAAGGAAAACAGCAGAGGTGAATATTTGAAAGATAATTCTACCCAACAGAAATATGACAGCAAGTCATGCTTTAATAAATATATAACAGCAAATTAATATCCTACAACTTCAAAATCCTAGCAAGAGGTTGGAGTCTGCATCCTTGTGAAATGTAACAGTAATTTTTCCCTATTGTATATGTGAACACAATGTGCTGCATTACCTGTTGTGTGTCCTTTAAATGATGAATGTGTTTGTCACTCACAATCTCATGAGCATAATGATTTGTTTACTTCGGTTCTCTTTCGCTGTTAATCCATATTAAAAAGTTTAACCTAGTAAACAAAACAAAATCCCATCAAACAAAGAGGTTATAAGTGCCTAGAAGCCTGGAGCTCAGCTGGCTAACTATACTGCATATCCCAACAAATTCTCAGTGGTGCAACTGTCTGTTAAAAGGTTATAGCACATGCAAAAACCCCCAAAATGACAAACTCCCCAGCGAGTCCTTTAATCCATCCATTTATTTTCCATGCACTTAATAACAGATTATAGTTCAATGACACTGTTGTCATAAACTGTTACGGTGATATAAAATTTAGTATTTAAAAAATGTCTTGAAATTGCTCTGATTTATCAGGGTCATAATCGGTTTTGAAAACTGTTTTGAGACCTATACTGCAGTGATTTAAACTTGAAAGGAAATGCTTTATGTTCTCAAGTGTTTGAGGTACATCTGATGATGTATTGATGATGCATTGAATTCACACAAGGTAAGGAGACACAATGCACTGGTTCCCAAACTGAGTGCAAACAAAGTTTGATTTATTAGGACCTGATCCTATGAATCATGCACCCACCTACAGCTTCCTAGATTAGGTTTTTGCAACTCTAGATTTGAGCTGAGAACTTGAAGAAACAGGATTTGATGAATTCTGTAATTCCTCTATCTGAAAATTAGGCTTTTATACATATTTTGGGAATAAAAGGATTTCATTTTCAGTTATCTCTCTTGCTATTTTTCTTTGCAATGTTTAGATTCTAAAAAGTAAATATTGAAACAGCTGTGATAATGCTAATTTGTCAAAATCAAAGGATATAGAAATATTTTGTCTCTATGTTTGTCTTCAATGTCTTCATCCAAACTGAACAAAAATCTGTGTACATGTTTTCTTCACCATGATGGAATTATCACTATATTTACCATAAATAACATTTTATCACTATATTTACCATAAACAACATTTTAATGACTGTGCTTGTATTTATATATGTCCTGGTTTGGGACAAATTTGGAAGGGAACTTCCAAAGGAATGTTCCCCTAAAGGGCAAAATTCAGCAGCCCTTCTCCCCACCTGTTTGGGAGCTAAACCTCCTTCAAGAAAGGTGGGAAAAAACGTTTATTTAAGAAGGACAGTACACACAAAATTGAAAAAATGAATAATATTGAACAATGGGACCTCTCGCTGTTCTGAAGAGATGGCAGGTTCGGAGAGTCCTTTCTGTGGGGTGCAGCTGGGCTCGCTCAGTTTCCTAACAGTCCCTCCTGTGCTGGAAATGCTGCGGCCCGGGCCCTGGTGGGTGTGAGCTCCCAGTGCTCTTCTGGATTTTCAGTCCAGAGCAGGACTGATCAGTTCCAAGAAAAGAAAAGCCACACTCAGAGGAACTTCTCTGTCTCAGCTAGCCAAAAAGTGACTAAAGGCAAAGGAGAGCTCTGTCCTGCTGTCCGTGCTGCAGACGCTGAGAGAGCGAGAGAGAGCTGAAGTTCATCCTTGTGTTTTGAATACAGCCACCTCAGACATTCCACTGCTTCTCCTTCTCCTCCACTCCACTATCAGATCTAGTTTTAAAAGCACAGAACTTATTTCTGGGCTAAACAGATGAATGGGAATACAATTTAGCATCATAAAGTCACCCCAGGACAATATATTAGTGGTTTATTACAATATTTTACTTTTCATATTGAAGTGTGCCCAAAAATATATAAAGATTTTCATATTATTTTTGCATTGTAAATTTCTGTATTACTAATATAATAACACTTTATTGATCTTCTAAGCACCCATTTGATTGGTAGTACAGCAATTGACATTTTTCTAATTAAAATAAAGAAAGAGAGAGTGTTACTTAAGTCTTTAGGGAAGATCAGAAACTTTTTTGCAATACTACTTACAAATATTTTTCAAGAAAGATGCAAATGTTGTCATATTCTGTTAAGGACATAAAGCTTGAACGTTTTCACATAGAATATTTTTAAACACATGATAATAATTTTTAAGAGCTAAGTTCTAAGAGAAAATGGAAAGCTACACAAAATTTAAGAGGAAACTACAGAACTGGGATTGAAAAGTAGTGACAGAAAGGAGAAATGAGAATCAAACAGGGTCTGAGAGAACAATAGACCATTTAAATGGTAAATTAGTAATTGCTTCATTTGATTTGTTTACAGGATGAAGGGAGAAGGGTGAGAAATCAGATCAGGTATATTTGCCTGCTGACTAAGACTGCAGTCTGCAGTAGAATGAGTGAAGATAATATGTTATATGTGCTTTTCATGATCCAGTTTTCTGACAACCAGTTTATTCTATATGCACTATGACACCACTACTGATACACACAGCCTCAGAGAATAACCTAACTATAATTTGGGATGTGCTCGGTATGAGAAGGAATTCAATTCAATTGTATGTACAGGATAAATGTTCAAATCTGAGTTAGTATTAAAAGCCAGATTTGTTGATCCCATATGGCGTCAGGTTATTCTTATGTCAATCTTAACAGAAAGAGCTCAACACATGCAGTGTAAATCTACATTTTCTCTTTTTTTTTTTTAATCTAATGAAAATATACATCTATGAAGTATGACTCAACCATATGTGAGGGCATCGAAAAGCAAAGTGTTATTAAATATGTATACTACTGACTTAATTATAGGAGTTAAGGGGAAACTTGAGAAAACTAGGATTTTTTTGTATGTTTTTCTTCTCCTTAATCTAATCAGACAACACTAAAAGCCCAAGAGATATATAAACTTCAGTAACTAGTTATATTAAACCTGTGTTTACTTAGATGATTTGTATGAAATAAATAAGTAATTACCCAAAGGACATTAAAAAATGGAATATATGAGACTGCATGTGAGCAAGCTGACACAAAGCAGAAAGCTTGACTAGTGCATATTTAATAAGAAAAATTCCCGGTGCTTTTATATCTTCTACCATTCTATAGAAGTCCTTATGTCACCTTTATCACCATAGTAACTCAGCACTTTGCAGTCTTCCTCTATCCATTCTTCTATTATTGTATTAGTTTAGTAAAGTATAAAGGATTTCCCTTATTATCCACTATTTGATACCCTGCAGTGTGGGCATCTTGCTGAGAAGTATTGAGAATAATGTAATAACTCATCAATCTTCTGCAACAACAAAAAAAAAAGTGATCCCTGGTTTATACTACTGTATCATCAATTTGTTATTTAATAAAAAAAATTAATCATCAGAACTGAGTATTTTTAAACACTTGATAAACATTTCTGTAGCCTTCTGAGAAGAAGAAGCAATTATTATAGTCTTAAGCCCTGCATAGGTTGAAGACTGACTCTAAATTGCCAAAACCCAGCATTCAGAAGAGACAACATTATTTAGGTTTACTAGAGGGTATTTTTTTTCTATCTCTCTCTATTGTAGTACCCCCAAAAGGAGGGAAGTTTCCAATAAAGCATGTTTTGTAACCCCCAGTTTACTCTACTACTAAAATACAATACACTAGAAAGAGTAAGAAGGTATTTTTATTTACATCCATTTCTAACCCTTTGAGCTATAGTGTATGAAATTAAATAAGTATTTAGTTACTTACATACTTAAAAATAAGGAGAACTTGCAGTTAACTAGTTCCATACAAATTGGAGTAGCAAAGACTAAATCAGTGACTAAAAACAGTTTTATAGATTGGACTCAAAAATTTAGGATATTTGCCTCTCTTTTTTTTTCCACGATACCACCTTGACGGCTTCTAAATATGCATTTGGCTGACTTTTATTTATTCATACTAAAGGAGTGTGCTGAGAGGCTTTGCCAAAGAACTTAGGTTTATCTGCATGAATGCATACATATTACTGCTTTGAAACAAAGCTGACACTTCTGGGGTTTGATCCTTCGAGCGCAGACTGTATGTGCATGTGTCCTAGCTTTTATCTAACATTGCAAAACACTCTTCTCCTGTGGTACAATACTTCAGTTTGATCCAAAGAAGTGTTTTTATTCTGAATGCATGTTTCCAAAGTCCACAGTTAGATGTGGTTTTATTCTTAACAGAACTTACTTTTTTTTTTTTTTTCTATACAGTTTCCCTTAAGGTTACTAACAAAGCCTCAGAAGGACATTTTTTTTTTCAACTATAAAAGACTATTGGTACATCAACAAATATCTTGTCCCTTGCAATAATAAATTTAATTGAAGTAAACATACTAGCTTCAATCCAGTAACATAAGTGCCATGACTTGTGCAGTTTCACTCCATTAATCTCAGCCTTGATCTGTCCTTTCTCAAATGAGTAAAGCAAAGTACAAATAAAAGAGTACAAAATTAATCTCATGATTGGTCAGCCAAGAGCTGCAGTGACAGCTCATGGGATATGTGACTCTCTGTGCTGATCAGCAGCTTGGGTGGGGCCAGATCCATTGGTTAATTCAGCCTGACAGAGCTTCAGGATCTGAGATGTGGATTTGAAAACACGAGATGAGGAGTAACTGGAGCAAGTTAAGTTGTTCAAACTATGCTTAAAGACTTACTGTGATATTTCCTGCAAATAAAGAGTTAAACACTCCTGATCTAGATAGATGAACCTAACATTTACAGAAGCCTATTTATCCAGCACTGCAGGCTCAGTGGTTCTTTCTTCTGCCTTGCCTCACAAGAGATATGTCTTCTCCTGTAGGGACTTTTCCAAGCAAAGTTTCTCTACCAAGATTACAGATTTTCTTTTTAGACCTCCTCTGATTACTCTTTCCTTACTCACCTGACAGCTGAGTGTGATTAAGCACCAATGAAGAAAACTAAAGGTTCCGACACAAGATTCTTGTGAACAGGTGATACTTAGTTTTAACCTACAGATAAAGCTGATTTAGCTAAAGGAACAGAGACAAAAATAAGCCCAAGTTATATACATGTAAATTTCCTTTAAAATATCCAGTGCTCTTTATGTATTAGTCAGTCCTGTCTTGGCCCAGTTTTGAGCTTAGCTCCATAAGCTTGCTCTTGCTGTAGAAGCTCCAATTCTCTTTAAGCACAATGTCAATATCTGAGGTGGACTCAGGTGATACGGGGCCAACAGTGATAAAGAACACTGGTTCCAGTTCTCCTGAGCCACGCAAGCTCACAGCTCTTAACAAACTGCTCTAGAGATTCTGCCTCAGTGAGGGTGCCAATAATGAATGCAGTGTAGCTCTTCTGTTCCTAGCAGCACGTGAGAAAAGGACCCTTTCAGACTGTGACTAAATAATAAACAAACTAGAAAGTTAAAGCCCTACAGTTTTAAAAGAAATCTTTTGAAGTAGTAGCCAGAAAAGCTTCCATTTTAGAGTAGGTTGATGTGAATTGCAATTATTTATAATTTTGCAAAGAATGCAGTTTTTAAAAACCCCAAGTCTTAGCTGTTTGTATCAGGAAGTGAGTCAGTTTTGGTCTGTTTCGATTACTTGGCAAGCTCATATCCCCTTGCTGTTATGTACATTTTAGTCTGCATGTCCATCACTGGAACTTGAATACGATTATGTTTGGCCCAGTAGGTTCATGTCTTTTAGAACTATAACATTACTTCACTTGAGCAGTTATTAGGGCTGCAGAGATGTAACTACAATTGCTAAATGGGATAATGCAAAATGAATGAAGTGAGAGAACCCCTGGAGTCTTCTTGATGTTTACTCTTTCAAGTAATGCACTCTACTAAGTCTGTCAGCTCATCACAACAGAGAATTATTTAGGGAACCGTGTGAACAGTATTGCTTCACAAGTCTTACAGCCACCCAGAATATGGAGTGTGTATTATACAATGCAACTCATAAATAGGCATTTCCCTGTTTTCTGCAAACCACTCTTACTACAATGGCTTGTCTCATCACAGCAGAGCAAATGAGAAAGCAGAGACATAAAGTAGCAGCACACTGTTGTGCTTTATATGCTATTTGCAAACTATTTAATGGTATAAAGAAAGCTAAATTATTAGGCTTTTTATCACTTACATTCTTCTGAGGGTAGACTAAGATGAAGACATTTCATTCTCTACACAGGATCTTTTAATAGGTCAGCCACAGTGATGCCATTGCTTAATGTTGCTACATGTTTTAACTCTGAATATATTTATGCAAAAATAATTACCTCACAGCATTATAGGTGTATGAGGCATATGTTACAACTTAAGGATGTGCAATCCTCATGAACCCATTAAGATCACTTACAAGAAGAATTGGCACCATTCTTTTGCGGAATTTTTACACATATGCTTAAAAGACACCCATACAGTGCTGTATATTGCTAATGGAATAGAAATAGATTTTTTAAGTGAAGTGAATAGATATATACATATTTGAAGTTAAATATAATACATATGATTTAATAGCCATAGAATAATCTTTTTTTATTATAAAGGGTAATAGTCCCTCGAAAGTAAAGGAAGATCAAGGCAAGTTTTTTAGAACTCTTCTAACCACTCCAAGGCCAGGTGGAACAAGAAGCCATAAACTCCTCCCTGGGACAAGGAACAACTTCTGATGTTCAGTAAGAGGAGGAGGCAACAGGGAGTCACAGACCAGTCTGTGACCTTCCAGAGTGTATGACAGAGGTATGACAGAAGAGCTGTGCATGTGCCAAGGCACAGTAAGCCAAGCCAATAACATGTAACAGGATTCTCAGTGGCAGCTGCACCCTGATCTCTGGATTATTAGGAAGCAGAACAGAATCCCAGAATCCCCAAATGGACCAGGTTGGAAGGAGCCATAGTGTGTCACCTGGTCCAA
This sequence comes from Passer domesticus, assembly GCF_036417665.1. Lineage (NCBI taxonomy): Eukaryota > Metazoa > Chordata > Aves > Passeriformes > Passeridae > Passer > Passer domesticus. The sequence goes on along the minus strand of NC_087476.1, from coordinate 20,094,587 downwards.
CCTTCCTGCTTGAGCAGGTTACAGACAAACATTCCTAAGGATTGTCTTCTTCCAGGCACAGATATCAACACTGTAGATTTTGGGCAACAAATGTGTCTGTATCAATGGCCTTCACACCATCTCAAATTTTATGTGTTAAAGCCTATGCAGTGTGAATAGAAAGTCAGAAGAAAAGGTGGCTTTTGTAACTTTAAGGAGACAGAAGTCATAAAATCCTCTTCTTTTTAAAAACTGGAATAAAACACTGGAACAGGCTGCTTAGAAAAGTTATAAGGTCTCTATCCTTGGAGATTTTCAATACCTACTTGGACAATGTCTTGAGCAGCATCAATTTGATGTCAGCCCTGCTATAAGGAGATGAGCCTGGATGATTTTATGAGGTTCTCTCTCACATAAATGGTTCAGTGGTCCTATGATTTTTTGGGTCAGAAAGACTGCCTGTAAGCCTAAATTTTACATTTGGCACCAATTACAGTTGAAAATAACTCAATCTTGTCAATGTGTTTTACTGGATAAGACAAGGGAGGAATGAGAGACTGAGGTTATAGCTGTTTTGCTGGAGAATGGCATTACAGACAGAGTTGCTGTCTGCTGAAGTCCTGCAACAAAAATAAATTCACAGATTCCAGAATTATTTCAGGTTCATAGGAAGGAACCTGATATACAGTGCAGTGTCAGGAATGCTGTTGCTTCCATTTTCTTCTTCCATGGCATGGAAGAGGTAAAATATGCCATAATTAGTTTCTGTCTCTTCTCTGAAGATTCCAACATGCTAATTTTGAAACAATTGGAATCAGAGACTTTGATGTCAGTGTCACAGTGGCAAAATGGACAGATTACTATTTCCTTACTTTTGTTTGACTGTAATTATTTCCTTTCACTTATATCTTATTCCACTGATGTGTGTGAGAACAAACTGTTAATGTACTTACATGCTCTGGGTGACAAAGCTCCATTGTGAAGCAGTCAGTTTGGTAGTCTATGTTTAGCATTCCTGTGGTTATTTATTATTTATTTCCATCTCATCATCCTATTACAGGCAATAAATATATAAAATTGCAGAGCCTGATGTGTTCCTTGCCTGTCCCCAAAGTCAATACAGTCAGAACCATATCCAGGTGAATGATGAAATATTAAAATAAATATGCAACAAGCATCCATAGGAAATGCTACTTCAGTTGTCAATCCTGTGTTCAGACACAGAAGGCATTCCCTGATGAAAAAGCTTCTTTGATTCAAAAATCAGACTTTGTTACTGCTGGCATGTTTTGGGGGAATGAAGATGTTTAATTCAAATGTGCAGAGCAAACCATAATCTAAACAGATCTTTTTTCCTACCTCTAAAGGAAAACCAGAAAACTCCAATTACAAGCCTGCTTTCCCAGGTAGAGAAAGTGTAGCTTACGTGTTTTTTCACATATGGCATTATTTCTCACTCCCCTTTTTTCCCTTACACTGACAAAAAAGGATTCTTGTCTTTATTTTTTTTTCTCATACTTTACTTTTCCAGGTCTATTATACATTTCCTAACTTTTATTTATCTTCTTACTTATCATTACTATAATTCCTAAGTAGGAAACTTGAGCACCAATCCCACAAAATAACAGAGCTACCTGGGGTAGGAGTTGGTTATTTAAATTAATGAGGGGATTTTAACATCTCTTCTTCCATAGAAGACTTCAGTCATCAAATAATAGTTTGTTCCATGGGGATCTGAGTGATGAAAGGAGCTACAATCCAAACCTCCTCTGGAAGCTGTGCAGCTATTTAGAAAATAATGTCACTGGATCATGGAAAGCACAACTAAGTTCTCTATGCTTAAGCATAGCTTAAGGAGCTCAGGTCTCTCAGTTCAGTGCAGATTCCTCTCATGAGTCGAGAGAGATCCATTACCTGTAGTGTTTTTAATACATGGGACACTGGTTTCTCGACCTTTGCAGATTGCTAGGGCTCCTTTCACCTTCCTCTAGCTCCTGTTCCCTGTCAATAATGTGATGGTACCATCTTATCCTTTGTCATGCTTCTAGCTCAATGTCTGGAGCCCCAAGCAACTCTCTTAGAATACAAATAAATAATAATAGAATCTACAGACTCTCTCTGCTCTTGTCCTTAAGGCATTGCTGACCCTTCAGTCTCTAACTATGTGAATTCAAGGAAAAGCATTTTCCTCTGACAAAAACTCCAACCAACCAACCCACCAACCAACCAACCCCCACAATCAAAAAACCAAAACCCCCCAAACCAAACCTGAGCTATGGAATGAGTGAAATTGCTATATTCATAATGAATATTTAACTTTGGCGTAAACGCAAAATTTGGATAGCCTAGAACATTAGAAGCTTTTTAAAATGATTCCATGCTGTCGCTTAAAAATTTAGAAGATTCCTTCTGTAAGTACACTATGCCACCACAGTGCAGAGAGCATGAATCACAGTCCCCTGCTTTCCAGATTGCATAACAATTGTTTTTGTCTTCTGATAAAAAAACACTCAGAGATTGCAAGGAGAGATTCAAAACTGTAATATATGACATCTGGTCAAATGTTTCATGTATTTAAAACACAGTCAAAATCTAAGCAAGCTAAACCATCAAAACATCTCTGGCACCACCTACAGAAGTAATTCAGTATTAGCTTTAAAGATTTTCTGTTGGAAGAAAAAAAAATTAAATAAAGACAGAAAATTGAAGAGGAGTACTCCCCTCCCCCAGTAAATAAATAAATAAATGAACAAAGAATTTAAAGAACTAGAATTATATGGATGCTTAGACCCCCACTGATGAAGTGCTGCTTATTAGGAGCTGCTGTGCTTTCCATGCAGCATATTCAAACTCCAAAGTGTACTTACATACTTGTGAATGTTCTCCAGGAAATGATTAAGTGACAAGATACAATCTGTAATGTGGGGAAATCAGTTTTTACTATGAAGAATTTACTTTCTAGTACTGGAAGACTACATATATAGATTAATCACATTTTCACAGCTGGATTTTTGAATAGAGCCTCATTAAACTGGTATAAATATACACCATATTGTTGTGTATGTTTTGGCTTTTTCATCAGCATCAAGATAACTTTGGTACAGAAGAATGCTGTTTCATTATATCCACTCCAGCTGTGCTCTTCTTCCAAAGTCTTAGCACTTGCCAAATATAAAACTTAGCACTTGCTCACAGCAGTAAGTTGGCAAAGTTTGATTGAATGAACGATAATATGAGAACAGAGTAGGTAAGGGAAAAGATAAAATGAACTTTAGAATTAAGAGAAAATTTTGGTCACAGATATTTTTTTGTCTCTTTGCTATTCACTAAGGTTGCTGGGCTTATTACCATAAACAAAATAGACATTATTGAGTCCCCATGACAATGAGAGAAAAAAATAGCTTTGACCAAAATGACAGATTGCAGCAGAAAATCCCATATAACATTATTATGGTTGTGCAAAAAGGCACAGAAAGAGCAGGTTATAGAGCTGATATTGTGCTCAGAACCCTGTGAGGAAAGTGTCTCACAGTAACAGTGATCTAAGAAGCTCAGAAAGATCTTGTGCTTTTAGTACTGGTATAAATCTTAGTGAAAAAAAAAATCAAATAATGAGCTCACCAATGTTAAAAATGCAAAATATCTTTTTAATTTCATCAAGGTAAGATTTCCTTTGTGGATTCCTTAGAGGTACAACAGGTATTTTTATGTCTTCCAGACACAGGGCTATGGCACAGCTGGGGAAGAGGAAGTAAGTGGGACCCTTAGGGGCTTGCAGTCCTGGAGGACCCAGCTGCTGGGCTGCATGCCCTGGAGGCAGCCAGGGCACTGCTGGCACACCAACACCTGCCCAGCAGGTCTGGCTTACCCTTTGAACTGGTTGTGCTTAGCTGTACCAAGTGTGCAGCGTCTCTGAATCAGGCTGGGCACCTCACTGGGCTCTTAAAGAAAAGAAGCAAGGTTTGAATATACTTGTCGAGTGTCTCAGCCAAAATCTCTGGTTTTCAAGATGTTTTATATTTTTCCAGCTAGCACTTTTATCCCCAAAGTTACTGTGTATTCTCCAGGTAGGTATAAGATTCAACAGACTTGCTGTATATATTCATATTTACATTCTTGAAAAATTTTATGGGTGTATAAAATGTCTATAAGTATTCTTTATTGATACTCTTTATTGAAAGTAGCTCCCTGATGAAATTTCAGTTGATTGCGCTGATGTAACTCAGAGGGAAATTAGACTTCAGATTAATTTTACATCATTGCCTTTCCTCACAGATTTTTCTTTTTTACTAAAAACAAATTATATATAACCATTATATACAACCAATACATTTTGAATTGAATGAGTAATTATTAAACTGGAGATTGCTATGATCTCATTAAAATAGGCCTATTCTTGCAATAAAAGCAATGATTCACTCTTCACAAGTGAGTTTAGACCACTGACGTTAAATGCTAATCCTTCCACCAAACCAGAGCGAGAATGATTTTCTTCATGAGCTGCAATATCAAATTCCAGTAAAGAAACCATTTAAGCACTGCAGGAGTCTCACAAATATCAACAACTACTGAGACCAAGGCCTGTATTGTCACAGAGGGCACTGGAGAGTACACAGTCCCATCCAGAGTGTGGGGAAGCAAAGGAGAGCTTTAGCTGAGGGACTGCAGAGCGCTATCCAGGAAACATCCAGTTTGGTGTCACGGAAAAAAGGGTGGGAAATGAAGGGCATGACAGCCTCATTTGTAAGCGGGTTCTTCCAGGTGCAGCATGTCATATTTTTACAACAAGCAACATGAATTTTTTTGTGGGTGAACAGTTGAATACCAGTGACATTATATCCTACTGCACAAAAAAACCCAAAACCAAAAACAAAACACCTCAAAAAATCTCTTGAATGACAGTAGTGGAAAAAAAAAAACATGGAAAAACTTCTCTCTCATCTATTTTCAGTTCATATACTTTGTATATTTCATAGCACTTTTGATAATGTCATTCTTACTTTCTTCTCTAAATTACTATGTTTTCTCTCTTCTTGAGGGAGAAGAGTTTATGTCAATCAGGCTTTAGTTATCTACTCGATTTTATTATGTCCATAACAACTATTGTTACTTATTCTGGATTTATCTAGTGTATGTAAGGTTAAAACAAAAAGTTGATGGTGAAACTGCAATTTCTTTCATAACAAGGTGGTTTTGTAGAAATAAGTCAGTTTTGTATGCTGTAGGTGGGTTTCATTTAATTAATTTGACATGCCAATTAATATGGGCCACCTAGAAGGCAATAATTATTATTATTGCAACAATTTAATAATGCTTTCCCTTGACTGACAGGATGATTTTAAATTGATCACTTAGCAGTTAAGAGGTCTGCCAGTTACAACTCTGCTTCCTGCCATCCATGAATTAGGTGTTTTTTAGGATGCTATGGAAAATAATTTTCACTTGTTTTGCTCTGAATTCATGGATTTGCTGTAAAATGTCACTGGTGAGAAGGAATTGTTCTTGTACTCTTGACTGAGTAGTTTTTTGGCAGACGTCTTAGCAACCCTGCATACTCTCTGTGACAGAGTGTTGATTTTTAGTCCTTCTATGAGATGGGGCCAGGATGGAGAGAATTGTTTTCTTTTTCCCTTTTCTATTGTTTGGAAGCAAGTGTTTCCAACACTGTTCTTGTCATATTGGCAATGAATATTGCGCTTTGTTTTAGGAAGCAGATGCACTTCAGAAACATTTTAATGATTTTTTTTTAGTGAGGTTACATTATGTTTTCTTCTTTCTTTTCTTTTTTTTTCCTTTGGAGTACTTTCAGTATAGTATGGTCCTCTAACAAAACATTACAATTATATCACAAATTCAATCGATGGACTTGAAGAGCAAGCAATGAGAAATGTGCATGATGCCACAATCTGCAACCATGGTGACTCATGCCCCAACAAAGAAGATGAATGGTTTCAGTGATAATATCCAAGTGGAGTATTCCACTAAACTCATGGCACTGACTCACTGCTTGATTAGATATGGCACACAACAGCTCCAGCGAGCAGAGAGGGAGCCTTCAAGGGTAGGTTACAAGGTTTATTTTTCACAGACCTTCAGAAAACTCTAGAAGGTAGCCGATCCATTCAGCTATTACCACTGTCATCTGTACCTCATTTTTCACTGCATTGATATCTTAGAGGTCTTCCAAAATACATTTACAGTATGTAGATGTGTCAACACCACTCTTAGGCACACATGTTTAAGGTAGTTTTTAGCTAGTGGTGATCATTAGAAAGAATTATGGGTTTCAGAGGTTCCTTGTGGATTACACAGTTCTCTGAAACTTAAATCCACACATATGCATGTATGTAATCCAATATAAATACATTACAATATATTTCTGATTTCAAAAAACCCCTGGAAGTATGACAATCTGAATCCTGAAGATGAAAATATTAAAAATTTTTTTAACTGGGAGCTTTAAAGGGATATTTTCATCCTTCTTTATCCTGAAGTATAAAAATAATAATGCCTTGTGGAGAGTAGATGGTACATGTTAACTTACACAGTCTCATATAGCATATTGCTAATAAAAATAGAATAATCAAAGTACTCACAGTCTCTTAGAAGTGAAATGGCATCTCAACCTAAATTAGCAGAAAACATCTGGAAAGATTTTATTTAAGAAATTAAAGTACTGAAATGTCTTTTATAATGATGAAGAGGTATAACAGGGCTTAATAAATCATCTGGTTAAAATGCCATAATAACATCACTTTCTAAGAAGGTAAGATTTTAGGCAACACATTTTTGTTAAGCCTAACCTAAAATTTATTGTAATAAAAGACTTTTCTAACTCCAAGGGAGAAAACAGCTCCTCTTTTCACCAGTCTTTCATAGATCAGAAGTGGTTCATGTCATGGCCCAGATTTCTCTTTCTTCCACTCAGCAAATCCTCCATATCCTTCATGAAGAGCAGAGCTTCAAACTTGCCCAGCACTTCAAGTGAATTTTGAAGAGGAGGGAAGGTTATATGGCCTGTAGACTGTGGCTGTCTTCATGTGCTACAGGCTGTCCACTTGTAGCTCTGGAGCATGACACCACTGTGTTGGCATCCATTGTACTGGCCACTGTGATCACAAAATATTTCATTTCCAAAACTGACAGCTTTTCGGTTCTCCATTTTGTACTGCTGAAGAAGATTTTCTCAGTTAATCTTTCATTTACTTTGTTATATATCATAGTGTTTTCAAACTATTTTTTTTCAGTTTGTCAAGATAGTTTTGAATTATGTTAGTCTTTCAATACATGTGCAGTTCTTACCTTATTGAACATTACTGTCTGCAATTTTCTAGTCTCATTTGCAATTGTTCCAATTCTTTGATTTATTAGTACTGTTTCTTACAACTGTAAAATGAATATGTAAAAATGATCCTGCTTCTGCTGAGCCCTAAGCAGCTCATTAATTGTGAACTACAAAGTTGAAATATTTACAAAAAATCACTCTCAAAATATTAACTTATTACTAATCTACCCAAAATAAACTCCTGGACACAGAAGATAACATAATTTTCCTTTGAGTAGTACATAAGTAGCATCAAAAAAGTCTAAATGATTGCATGAATAACTGATTTTTAATATTGGCTAAATGTTTTTTCTTATAGTAAAAAAAATAAACAAACTTATTTTTGCAGTCAAATAAAATGCTTGTTAGACTGATCCAGAACATTAATTTGGAAATTTGGTTTGTTTATTATTCTTGGGTTTTTCTATTATTCAAAAATAAACAGTGAGAAAATGTATAATTGAAATATTTTTTTAATTAATAATTTTTTCCTATTTTGTTTTCATTGTCATTACATTCTGAAATCAGTGACAGCTACTACATTACTTTTAAAAAGGAACCCTACGATGAGAGGGTTAAACACTGAAATAAGATCACTAAGAAGGTTGTGAAATCTTCAACCTTAGAGACTTTCAAAACTCAACTAGACAAAGTCCAGCACAGATGAATCTAATTTTCAACTAACTCTGCTTTGAGTAGCACGTTGAACTATACCACACACAGAGGTCCCTTCCAGTCTAGATTTTCTTTTAATTCCATGTAAATTCAAGGAAGAACATGCATATTAGGATGACAAAAAGCAATAATTTGCCTGCTTGATAAATATCAGTATATTAGGTTCTATTTTGTCGGGCCAGGGTTTTATGAGCCTTCAAAAGGGAACCTAATACACCCAAGGATAGCTTAGCTATTACCTTTGGAGGCAAATAATGAGCAGGATGGCTTCTGCTGCAGTGTTAGAAACAAAAAGGTTTAATAAAAGGCAAAATAACAAACAGAAAAATCCAAGCCAGGTACAGTGGTTTGCCCTGGTAGAAACACCTCCACAAAAGCAGTTTAGTTCTTTTGTCTTCCTCTTTTTCTACCTTATGGCCCAGGCGGGAGTTTTTGGCTTCTATCCAATTAGGTGACCCCAAGGTTTTAGTGAAGTCTCTGGGGTCCTATAAAGTGGCTTTTCACCTGATCATTGGGAGAAACTTCTGGGCTTCTTTCCTTTTTTGGGGGACAAAGGCTAGCTTTGCCATTCTGTCATTAGGGGGCACTCTCCTACATTCCTACATCAGTATTCGTTGTTCCAAAATTCATACACTGTATTTTTGTTAAGCACACCAATAGACATGTTTATTAGCTGAGGGCAGGATGGGCACAGCGCTTGAACATCTCATGTCATTGCAGGGACAGGGGCTGCTGGGACAGGGGCTGCTGTCCTCTGGGTCAGACATGGAGTCCTGGACCGTGGGCAGGGAAGGGGAAGCCATGGGGCTAGCAGCAGGCAGTGTCAGGGCTGGCTGTCCCTTCACCTAGAGCCAGCACACCTGGGTCTCATGTAGCATAAAAATGATACCCACCAGATCAGATCAGATCACAAAGCTTCAGCAGCACGTTGTGAAGGCAGCTCAGCTGTGTGGGCTGTGTGTGAGGGCGCTGCCGTCGTTCACCCATGGCCGGTGAAACCCAGCCCAGGCAGCGCTCGCCAGCCCATGGAGGGGATGGAACCCAGGGGCAGGGAGCCAGGACTGCCTCTGCAGCAGCCAGCACGGCCAGCTCTGAGCCATGGGCACCTGCCACAGCCTCTGCTGCTGGGTCTGGGACCGAGGTTCTCCTCCTGGCCCTGCTCGTGCACACAGCAAGGAGGAACTGTGTGTTAGGCCTTGCACAGCCACGGCGCGTGTGAATAACCTGCACACACGGCTTGGCTCCAGGAAGAGAAAGCAGAGTGACGTGCAGCTGACATGTATGACCTGAGGTCAGGGGTACAGGTGCCACTCGGTGGGCCATCAGAGGTGTTCTGATTGTGACCATGCTCTCACGCGCTCAATGAAATTTCATGGCCTTGTCATAGCATTGTGTCCTGTCATGTTGTTATTTCTTACTGCCAGGAACTGCCATCCTCAGCTCACAGACTTTGAGAGATGTAGTCACTAAGGCTTTATTCTTCATCAGCTCATGATGCCTCAGGTTTTAGCTTTTATATTTTTCATATTCTGTACTGCTGTAGAATGTAATTCTGAGCTTTGTATTAGGGAATGATGAGTTCTCTTCACAGAGTAGGTAGACAAAACAATTCCCTCTCTATCTGAGGACCAAGGACAAATGATCCAAATCTCGGGCCCAAGACCATAAACAATGGCAGAATGAAGAAAGAAAAACAAGAAGGTTGGGACTTCATAGGCTAAAGCTGTAATTGGACAATTAACTCCAATATGCAAATGGACCAGATAAAAGTGAGAGACCTCGTGACCGGTCCATCCATTTTGTGACTATTTTGGGTTCATCCTGGGTGTAGCCCTGGCTGGGCTATTGTACTGCCCAAGGTGGATCTATTGAGGCTTTTTAATAAATCCCTACTTTATTCTTTAACTACATCTAGTCTCTCTTCTAGGTCAGCCTTCATAAGGCATCACTCATCCTACTAAGTCTCTGTGAACCAGGGTGTGAAAATCTACACCAATGAAGGACACAATTCTGTTGAACTCACCTTTTTTTTATTATTACACAAGACTCCTTCCCTTTTTTAATAACTTCACTGTTCACTCACCTGTCTGTGTCCAGCAGGGAATTGACACTATGTTCTTGAAAATATATACTAAATTGCACATGGATTGTCTCACCCAAATCAGTGTCCCTGGAGTTTGCTAGAAGCAGCTGAACATTTTCTAATATATCTTTCCTAAGAGAAAATAGTTTAAAATTTTTACCTTCCACATTCTTTCTGCAACCAATTATCCTGAGAGATGGGAAAAACCTTATAAAATTCAGTTTTAACAATTATTCTGTGAAGGAGTGTGTGTGGAGCAACCTGCTTCGAACCTCTAAAATCTCTGAAATGTACTTCACAGTGTATCTGTGCTTGAGTTCACTGAGTTGAACAGCTTTACTTTTTCTCAGGGACAGTGCCATGGTTAACTAATGATCAGCCAGATCTTCTGAAGCAAAAAAATGCTGCAGCTAAAATTTGTGAAGAAAAAATAAGATCAACAAAATTTATAAGCTGTAGTTTACAGCTATACAGGCATCAGCAATTCTAATCCACCAGCTTTTCACATGTTTTTGGAAAGGAAGCGTGTCAGTCTCCTGATAGGGTCTGTGTCTCAGCATGCACTGTGGCCTGTCTGCTTTTCCAGGCTTGTTAACCAGAAGTGACTAAGGTGTGTTATCCCCTGCACCTCAGCCGAGGTGACACTTCCACAGATTTAGCACCTGCAAGAATGATTTGATTACCCTCTGGTGACTCCAGTTTCTAGAGGAAATGGTTTTGTTAGGCACAGATTGCAACAGTATTAATGGTTCATTCACTTACTGCACTGGTCATGTCTGAAAACACTTTTTTAAAATGCTCATTCCTCCAAAACACCACCTCTCAAGATAATCCAAGGTGCAAGCAGAAGGTATTTGTAACTTGCATGTATTCTTACATGCTCTCATTCTCTACATCAAGAGAGAAATCACCTGTATTAGGTCCTGTTTGCCCTGTGGCATTGCTGATAATGCTATGAATTAAACCAGCTCAGATTAGCCTAGTTTGCCTGTACAGTTCACATTCTTCCCACTTGGCATGTTTTGCTTTCACTTAGACAATCTGTGTCATTTATAAACCTTCAGCTGAGTCCTACTATATTGTGAGAACTGTTGAAATCTCATTGCACATTTTGGAGCTCTCGTAAATGCAGTAAGCAGAAGTCCAGATGTTCAAATCAGCAAGATATGACATGGCAATTCATCCTCAAAAAATAAAATAGAACTGAGCTAGAAGAGACATGGATGAATTAAGTAAAAAGCAGAATCAACAGAGGCATAACAAGAAGATTTTCTTCCTCCATTCTCTTTAGTGAGGTTAGCAGTGAATTTTTGCTTCCTTACAGGATCATCATGAATTTCAGATTCTAGCATCTTTGTATACCTCCCAGTAAGACTGCTCTGTACAAGAAATAAAAGTGTGCTCAATAGTACAGCATAAGACATCAGCAGTGTAAGATTTCTAAAAGAGCAGAATAAGTTTGACCATGAAATAGTGAGAAAATTAGAACTTTTTATTCCACACTATCAGGAGCTAACAGATGAGATCAAACAAATAAGAAATATTACAAAATAAGTTAGCCTCTGTAAATGAAGACAAGGACATGCTATAATTAGAAAGAGGCATTACCAATAAATTGCAAAAAGGAAACTTAATTTGAAGAAAATAGTAGTGAGGGAAATCCTCACTTTTGTTTTCCAAAATTCATATTTTAAATGTTTACCTAATTTTTCACCTCTGCTGGTAATAAAATAGAAGATATACTTCAGAGTCCCAGAGGAATCACGGGTTTTTTTTAAATAAAATTTAAAAATAATAACAGTTTTTAATAAAAATAAAACCCAACAACAACAACAAAAGGAGAGAGTAGAAATACAAAAATTGTGGTGGGTTTTTTCTTCCTCAAAGTTGTACCCAGACAGTTGCACTGGCTGAAGTGTGTTTTCAGTTGTTACATGATTAATTTTAAAATATCCTTGAAAATTTTGAGACTTTACAGCCAACAGGTTGCATGACAAGGAACCAATATTTTGTGAAGGCATTCATGGTATTAGATGGAAAACAGTGTTTAGACTGTTTAACAGTGGTAAGCTTGCAGTGTCTTTTACAAAGCCTAGTTTTATTTTACTGTTAAGGCTGATTTTGGCAGGAAGGCAAAATTGTCAATGCTGAATATGAATGAGGTATTTATGACACCATTGTAATGAAGATTTCTCCATGAAATAAAATTTAGTATGGCAAAGTGGTACTCCAATAAGTGTGCAAATAGAATTAAATACCATTAAACATTTTTAACACTTTCAATTCTTAAAGAATAAACAGTTAGAAGTCAAGATCTAAATGGCATATTTTAAATGCTTATTAAACTTTAACATTTATAAATATAAAAATTTCAAATGCAAGAGATATATACTTAATTAAACATGGATGTTCAAATTTACAGTTGTAAATAACCTACCACCAATGACTAACCAGAAAAATAATTGAGGTGAAGCTTTTCTGCAGCCATGTCTAACATCTTTGTAATGTATTTTTTCACTAATGTAGAATTCATTTAACTACCTAATGGAGTGTGTTTTCTTGCTCCAAGATAGATTTAATGTTAATTCAGACTTTCAGGAAAAGAGTAAGTGACCCTTTGCTTCCCATGCTAATGTTCACCTGCAGGTGGTGAACAACAGCTGTCTGCTGACTGAGAAAAGCATCTTCTCACCTCTCTCCCACTCAGACACATCCCTAAACTTTCTACATGTTGTCCTGCTGTATAAAATGTAGCAACATTTACTAATCTTTCTCTAATGTTTTGAGGTCAGTAAAAGCAGAGGCATGTGCAGAGAAAAGCTTCAGGATGTAATAAAATTTATGGCAAATAAAGCACAAGCAATTGTACAGAAATATTATTCAGGCAGCCAACCAGTCACTTTCACATCGCCCTTAAGCAAGGATCAACATCATATTGGCTGTGGTGAGATACAGCACCCCTTTTCTACTCATAGCCTTCCAGCACTTGCTGCCCACCAGGAATTCATACACTGTGGGTGTGCAACTTCTCTTTCCAGCTAGCAAGAAGAGCAAGAGCAGTGTCTGAAAGGACCTGAAGACAACTCCTTCTATGCTGCACCCACTTAGAGGACATCCTGCACCCACCTAGAGGACACTGAGAAAGTGTCTTTCTCACCCTGCCTTCAATGGTGCTGTATTTAATAGTGTGGCTGAGACCTTCTCTGTGATTACATTTCAAACATTTGTGTTTCTAACATGACAATGTGAAACTTTAGTTAACTACTTGTCTATAATTGTGTTATCTGATTCCTTTCAATTTTCAAGATAAGGCTACCTGAATTTCACAGTCAGAATTTTGGGGATGGAATGAGACTGGGACACACACACACACACACACACACACACACAAATACACAGAGGAAATGCACATGTAGCCAGAGAAAAAATGGGGGAAATCTTTTACTGCTTTACTGAGAAATCTTTACTCTGCTTTACTGAGTTTGGTGCTCCCTTCAGTGCTTAAGCAATGCCCCTCCTCAGGAATACAGCTAAAGTCTCTCTCAGGTTTTGCCCTCAAACTGTAAAATAATATTAGGCGTAACTTTGGCCTAAAAGCTGTGAACTGAACTGCTCCACTTTTTATAGTTAAAGGAAATCAGAACTTTTAAGGTAGTGTTAGCAGAAGCTCTCAAATTGAAAAAAAATTTTGCCTTAATTTTGCAATTTTTGATGTATACTATACAGTTTTGCTTTCAGGTTTTTGGAAAAACATCAAAGTTTGTGCAATTCTAAGAGTCAAAATAGTGCACAAAATCCCAATCCAACTTTCTTTTTTTTCCCCAGAAAAATGATCTGGTTAATTTCAGACATATTTTGTTTGGGAAAAGTGGCTCAGAATTTGTAAGATTTGTAATATACTTATTCAGACCAAAATTATGAACCTTAAACATTAATCTATTTTTTATAATACCTTTACTGCCAATGTCTTTGCCAGAGCTTCAGGCAAAATTTCACAGTGGGACTGACACAAGTTGAAACAATAACAGCAATACATACAACATTCAGAAACACCTGTGCATTGAGACTTTATATACAAAGTTTTTACTATTCTCATAGCAAAAAATTCAAGCATTAAAAATATTAAAACTGACCAACAGTGGAGCATTTAATAGCACAGAGTAAATAATGTGTTAGAAAATGACGACGTTCTGTATATTTTAAGGCTCCAGCTTTCTCATGTGTTAAAGTAATCAATCCCACATGCACTATAAATGTCAATTACTATATATGAAGTTTAATGTAAATTTTCCCTCTTGCAACAAGAAAACAATATTATGTAAAACTGGAGAAAAGCCACCATACACTACTAAAATATTTTCAACAGTTAAGCAGGAAAAACCTATCAACAAATGCAAGAATAATGATCACTTAAGCTGTTACAAAAAGATTAGCAATTGTCCTTCCTTATGATTTGAACGTGGTTATTTTTACTGTACATGTTAACATTCGTTATCTTATAATTTCCCATGTACATGAATAATCATAATCAGGAAAGAAGATTATTTTTTTAAAATTATGCAAATATCCAAGCATTTTGCAGCACAGTATTTTTTCCTTAAAATTGCACAGCAATCTTTTGAAAAAATAACATTGCTTTAACTGAATTGTTGCTACTGTATCTTTTGGCACTTTGTTTCAAAGATTTCTTGGTTTTAGCCCAAATATTATGAACAGATAAAGTAGTGTTACTAATTTTTAAGCACATTTCTCAGTGATTTCTCTTTGTTTCTTTAGTAATCCAAATAAAAAACTGTCTAGTTCCAGTACGATACTTAAAGAATTAGTACAGATTTAGTCAAGTGGTCCTTAGAGCATTTCCAAAATATATCTCCTTTATTAACATTTACAGGCAAGACAAAATAGAACAGAGTATTTTGGTGTCTAGACTGTTCAGCAAGGTTGGAGAGATCCAAGAGGCATGACTGCAGGTGCACCTTCTCCCAGCAGGTTGGAATTTGAACCAGGCTTTTCCCTGTCTAATAACTGAGCTTCTCTCTTGGGCCTGTGACAGGAGATAGATGGAACAGGCTGCCCAGGAAGATCCAAGAGGCTGCTGGTAAGAACACTCCACTGTGGTGAGTCTCAAGCTCAGGACTTATCCAGGCCAGAACTGTGACTGAGTCTAGTTAAATCAGTTTCTAAATGAGGGTCACATTCCTTAAGCTGTGATTTACCAGGAGGTTCTCTCCATCTCTTTCCATCTGATTGATCATCATGGTCAGCAGTTTCAGCTTAGGCTTGAGAAACCTTTACCAACAAAAATGTCACTCAAAAGAGCTTATTCCTAAAAAACAAACCAACTCAACTAACTAAAAAATCCCCAAAATATCAGTTCCAAAATGATCAATATATAATTTCTCAAAAAAAAAATCGCATTTGCCCCCAGTTAGGAAAACAAGAAAGTAGACACATTATTCATTCCCACGGAATTTGTCAAGCTTAAAGGTAGCAAATCAGATTGGCATCCACCTATCATTTTAAACAGGGACAAGACAGTCCAGTTATTTGGAACATGGCATCAAAATCACATTATTTATGTACTTTGCTTTCAGAGTGCTTTCAGAGTTGACCTGGAATCATTAAAAGCTTGGAAAATACTGAAGAATTTCAACCAAATTAGTACTATTGCTACTAAAATGTATACTGAGTTAAAAAACCCAACTCATTAAGTTTGGACTTGATCCCATGGCTCCCAGCAGATAGTAAAGGGGTATATAAATACCCATTGGGTTCTGTCCATCTTCCAATGAAAATGTGGACTATAGCTTTTCTGTCTCACAGAAGTGAGTGAATAACTGTATAGCTTCAAGAAGAGCACACCATTGAATTTACCATTAAGCATTCATTGAAATTATAGCATTTGTATGAGGAAAGAAAGTACATCAAAGGCTATTTAACAGCTCTGTTCTTATCAGGATGTCCCACAGGAAAACCCACCAGGTGATGTGTGGTGGGATGCCAGGACATACGATTTTTTTATTTCTTATAAGCTTCAGAAATTAACTGTTATTTGAAATGTTTCCTCTGTACAAAAGTCAAGACAGGTCTCAGGAAGGGTTAATGGGGGAAAAGATATTAACCCTCTGTGGTTAATGACTGATATTGGAGCTCCTGAGAATTTTTGTTATTACTACTGTGCACTGCCCTGAGTGTATCAAATCATCTTCCCGTAAAACCACTAAGTGGGGAGGGTCCAACCCTCTGATCATTTTTGTGGCCCTTCTTTGTAGCCAAGAGGTCTAATTTTGTTGCCAATTATAGTTTTTACTTTTTTTTTCATTTAGAATATTAGCTACATAGATTACATTTGTTTTCTGTCTTCCTCCTACCTTACTATTTGTATTTCCATCCTGACCACTAAGAGCATGCTATCACATTGCAGAGAGGCTACAACTGCTCTCACACACTTTTTGGGAACCTTTTGTTTTTGGTTCCTAAACTGCAGTTTGGGAAATCATAACTGAAGTTCACTCACTGCATAATCTGCAATGTTTGGGAGACATGAGATGTAGTGAAACCTTGCTGTAGTGCAGTGCTTATCAGTATTTTCAAGCTGTAAATCTCATTTGAGAAGAAAATACTAAGTTTTCAGAAAATTAAAAGGATAAAGGGGAGTATTCCCACTGGCTCCCCTCTGGTGTCTACTGTCTTCTATTTCTCCTTGGTGTCCATACTGTCCTTGTAGGAATTTCTCTCCAAATGCTTTGGCAAATTATTTCTTTATATGTTTGGGGTTTTTTTTCATATTAGTATTAAAAATTTGTTCTAATAACTTACTGCTAGTTCTGTGGAGAGACTCTCCAGGGTTAACTGAAGTGCTGCTTGAGGAAGGGAATTGCTGTCATCACTTTAATGTAGGGGCAATCAATACAAACTTGCAGAGTGAAATACATCGGATCCATTACTTCTCTGCCTAGCCAAGAAAGAACTAAAAAAACTAAACTTGAGAGATCACACTGAGACAGACACTAAAAAAAGGAAGTTTCAGAGTGTTTTAAAAAATACTGGTCTATGCTGTCAGCCTAAGGCCTGTCTATACTCCTGGATTATCCAAAGTGCTTATGTGCTGGCTCTCAAACTGCCCAGCAGAGGAACAAGCCTGGGCACACCAAGAGATCAGCTTAAATTCCAACCCTCTGGTTAAGAAATGTGAGCCACAGGGTATATAGAACTGAAACAAGCCTGATGGGCTAAACCATGCCATAAATACCTGCTTTAAAGTAGTAAGAACAAAGTCTTTCCCCTCTGATTAAATAGGTCTGTGAGGAAGGATTTTGCAGTAGCATGACTGCGATTGCAGCCATTTGTTAGGGCATTATCATAACACAGCATCTGCTCCTTTATATCCTTCTTTATAGCTCTGACTTTCAGAGAGATGGTAGTGATTGCCTCACATCTTTATTATATAAAAAGAGCTGTTTGCCAGTTCAGTGTTCAGGAAAAAAAGTTTTTGTCAGTTACTCATCAATTTGCTCATCTGTTTGTCCTATGCAACATGATGATTTCAAGTCTGCTGACACTGTTACCCAAGGGAGTATGATTCATGCAATAATTTTCTTTCCTTCCTGCCTATTTCTTTTAAATTTGCTGGAACTTTAATACATCCCATACATATTTTTACCTTAAACTATTCTATCCCTACTACCACAAAAGTAATTCATTCATTTAACTTTTAAAACCTTTTTTTTTTTTTTTTTTGTATTTTAGATAGGAGTTTTATAAATATTGGACAAATACTTTCAGTTAAGATGGCATAAAATTCTGGTTTTGTATCCTTAACATCCATTCTTGCCAAGATACCTATTTTCTTTTTCTGTTCTCTTGGAACATGAACCCCTTCAAGAATAAAAAATAGTATTCATAAAGATACTTTTTTGTTTATAGAATCCATCATCACCAAGACTATGAGAAAATATTAGTAAAGTGGGCAAATTTTCCTTTTTCTATTGGGATATCATTTAGCATGCTCCAGGATACAGGGTCAACCAGAGGCCTTCTGAAGTAGTCTCCTGATACTGAATCCTGTAGATTAGAGCACAGCTTGTTGAAAGAAACCCATTAGGGCCTCCTGGGTGGAGCAAGACAGGATGTCCCATTCCTGTGGTAAATGAAAAGCAATTGAGGAAGGGACTGTGTTGGCAGACATTTTGCTTTGGTAGTCTCAGATCAGGTGAATATGAAAATGCACAGCACCATATTGATCCTGGCTAAGACAAGGGTGCCAGATTTGTGTGCTGAAATGGTCATGGCTACTGTCTTCATGCTCTAGAAGAACTCAGATGAGGGAAGCCTTTTGACTCATAAAGCACTCCCTAATCCAAAGGATAAACGAGCAAGGATAGTATCTTGTGGTCAGTCTCCCTCTTCAGCAGGGTGCTGGAGGCAGTGCATGAAGTTTAGTGGCTTTTAACTCTCAGCACTAACCTATTTATTAAGTTTTTGCTTGCTATTTCTGAAAAAAGAGTTTTCGGAGCCATGATTTGATGGGTTTAGAAGAGTTTCCAGGTTACATGCACAACATAATTTGTGCATGTGACATAAGCTCCTCCCACAGGAGCTCTTGTGGAGGATTTTTAAGCAAGGAATATGTTATCTTTTCCCTGAGAAAGCTTGCAGGCTCTAAGAAACACTTTTTTTTTACTTCACTGTCCATTTCTATTTTCCTTCACATAGATGTTTTCTCCTTTCCTTGTCCCAGATGGCTGCTCTCCTATATCCACCAGTACCATTAAAACTTTCACCTTATCATGTGTTTTTTTCTTTCATGTATTTTTTCCTCTGCTTATTGGTTTGTTTTTTCTTAACAACTCCTTCCAAATATTAGATTTCTTTTTTTTTCAAAATTACTTTAAACAAATAAACGCACATTTAACTTCAATGCCTCATTTCCCCCAGATCTATTTCTATACATGCCAGGTTTGTTTCTGTACAGGAGCTCAATTTCAAATCTCTTCCCTTTTGCTCAGCACGTCATCCTACAGGAGTAGTCTGTGAAGCTGCAATTGCCCTTCAAGGTCTCTTATGTCCCAGTTACTGTGGAAGTCTCCACTTTGGCCTTTAAAAGAGCATTTTCTAAACAGCTGAAACATGGATGAAAGTTCCCTGTTACCACATCCATGCTCTTTCTTCTCTTTCACATCAAACACTTATTTGTGGTGCTAGCCCTTTGCTAGAGCTGTCATTAGTTTTAGCCAGTTTTGTGCCTCTAGAAAGGAGCTGAGTCACACCTGAATCCCCTGAGAGGACAAAAAGGAAGTACTCTTATGCTTCTTTGCCCATTAGAGGGGCCTTGTTTGGAGGCAACAGACTGCTTCAACTTGTTAAAGGGAAAATTACTGCAATGTTGTAATTTACACACAGACATTCTGAATGGACAGTGAAGCATTCAGAAAATTATGAGAAATTATAAAGTCATGCTTTAGTTGTTTGCCTTCACAA
The DNA here is from genome assembly GCF_036417665.1 of Passer domesticus. Lineage (NCBI taxonomy): Eukaryota > Metazoa > Chordata > Aves > Passeriformes > Passeridae > Passer > Passer domesticus. Next base: position 20,075,046 of record NC_087476.1, on the reverse strand, counting down.
GAGTCCTCATGTTTTTAAAATTTGGGAAGTGAGAATCTTCTCACATTTTTGATACTAATTCCAGTAAAACTACACATAACAGCATTGTAGGCGTTCTCCTTCATCTCACAATCCTAAATCTATGTCATCAGACCTTTTAACCAGCTTGGAAGATCCTGTACACAGTTAAACCCGTGTAAACAGTGTTAATGTAAGGCCTAAATTAAATTACAGTAGATGTCAGAATATGTTAAGATGACAAAATTGGTCTATTTTCCAATCCTACATGGCAATGGAGCCCTCTAAGGGTTACAAAGCAAACTGATCACTTTCTAGCCAAGACAGAGTACGGCCAGATATGTATTTAATTGAAACAATTATGCCACTTGATCTTTTATTTTTGATGATTTAATACAGCTATAGTACATTATATTATGGAGTTAAATTTAAATAAGATGACCACTCTGAAAGGGTATTTTCTACAGGACTGATCAAAGTTAATGGTGTTGAATGACAATGATTGTTGCAAATTGGAATTGAATTAATATGTCTCTACCTAATGAGCATACGTACAAGGAAGTCAAAAGGTTTTGGGATTGTTTAATCGAGTACGATATTTTGATATTTTAAGCTATTATTTGCTAGGTAAAATAAATATTAGTAATACTAATAATAGAATAATAAATCTAATGCAATTAGTACACCTTCAGCTTTTTCATTCAACTTTTAGTGTGAAGATTCCACTTTTAAAAGAAGGTTTCTTTTATTAGAGAGGACAAGCTCTCAATTTTTCAATTCAAAGGATTTTTGGTTACATTTCTGAGCTATACCAGGCTGGAATTTGTTAGATATTGATATATAGTAACATACACGAGAATTAAAGAAGCAGTCAGTCAAAAAAACGTGATGATAATATCGTTTTTTTTCCACCTGTATTTTTATCTTGGTGTTTATATTTCCTGATCATGATAGAACCATGACAAGTTGTCTTCAGGTGCATTAATTTTATTTAATTTCACGTTATAAATAATTTATATGATTTGAAATTCTGAAAGACTTCAAGGTATTTCACTCCACTTAAGACTGTGTGTCTTTTTGGATGACTTCTATTAACATTGAACTCTTGAAGTCATAAATTGACAACAGTCTGAGAGACTTGTGGTTGTTCAGCCTGGAGAAGAGAAGATTCTGGTGAGACCTCGGAACACCCTCCAGTACCTAGAGGGGGCCTTCAAGAGACCTGGAGAGAGACTTTTGACAAGGGCGTGTAGTGACAGGACAAGGTGAAATGGCTTCAAACTGGAAGAGAGCAGGTTTACATTAGACATTAGGAAGAAATGCTCCACTTTGAGGATGGTAAGACACTGGAACAGGTTTTCCAGAGAAGCTGTGGATGTCTCACCCCTGGAAGTTTCCAAGGCAGGTTGGATGGTGCTCTGAGTAACCCAGTCTAGTGAGTCCATGGCAGTGGGGTTGGAATTAGGTTCAAAGACTCTTCCAATCCAAGCATTCTATAATTCTACAAAATTCCAATGGACTTGATGATGCTTGTGGGTCTCTTCCAACTCAGAATAATCTGTCATTCTCTGAGTTTCTTCAGAGCTTGGAGAACTTAATTTTTCTTTTGACATAAATGTATAAATTAGTACTTCAGTATATTTCATTCAAATTAAAACTTGCCAAACTTTTTATAAACGTCAGGCAAGGTAATGGTTTAGGGAACCACAGCTCATGTACAAACTGTTTTCTGTACATATTCAAGTTATTTTTTGTAAATATCAAAGTTACTGACAAATCAGTTTCTGAAGGACCACTATTTAATAATATTTTGAAATATTTTTACTTCTACTTCAAAGAGAGTAAAAGTCTCTCTTAGACATGGTGTCACATACCATTATAATTGCCATTGTCTCCTCACATCCAGTCAGCTAATTTTGCATTTTACATTTGTTCTTCCTACAACATGATGGAAACAGAAAACTTGTATAACACACACTATTTACTAATCTATTTGAATTTTTGATGGCAAAAATCAATAAAGCAATTTGCTAGAAAGAAATCAGTCTCATAAGCCTTTTTTATAAGTTATCTCTTTTTAATCAGATGGATGTTATGTCTCACTTTTTGGTAATTACTGTAAAATTAATTGTTTAATGTAGGACTTAGGGACACTGAAAAAACAAAAAAAGATATAACTGTACTGTTTTGTGTTGATTCTGGAACTTTAAAAACCAGCCTGTGATTACTTACAAAAGCTCTCACTATCAATTAACATACAAATCCAACACCCTTAAATAAAACCATTAAATCTGTCTCTAAGCCCATTTTTCAACACTGCTGTGGATCGAATGTATTTAAACAACTAAAATCTTACAGTTCCCTGTGTTCTGCTAGAAAATACTTTGCAATAAAGAGCCAAAAGCTTCCATGTTATTTGTTTTGTAAACCAGCCTCCTGATTTTTGTGCTGCTTTTGCTTGAGGACAGACATTACAAATCACATCCTCTCCAGAACAGCTATAGGAAGCGGATTACTCTCACTAATCCCTAAATCAAGGTGACGAGTATTTTATCAAAGACATTACTCTTACAGTTATGGACCTAAATGGTTCATGTCTTATTCATGTCATATTAAAACCCTCCCAAGCTTAGTGTTCTTTAAGATCAAGGTGTATTGGTTCTGATTATATGAAAAACCTCACATACTCCTCCGCTGATTGAAACTACTCAGGTGTGTTTATTACACAGGTCTAATACTGACAGATGAGGGTGATTTCAGCAATGGGTCCTACCCTAGACACCTCTTTGTCCAGCTGAATGTCATTGTGCCTCCCCCTGGGTCACTATGCAAACTTTTCTTGATGGAACAGAAGGAAAAAAAGGTACACAAGATTGTATTTCTTTGATTTGGGGCTGAATTAACAAGTCTATTGCAAGTTACACTTGGAACTGGTCCATTTTAAGGCATATGCCTTGTTTCAATCAGTTCTGCTGAATGCCTTGTTAATTATGACAATGTTTTGAGATTAAAGAGGCAATATATTTGATCCTGTCCTGTTAGTTTCAATTGGTTCTAACTTTAGACAGTGCCAAAGAAAACAGGACCATGATTTCAGTATTTGTAGCAGTGTAACATATTACTAGTTACAGCTCCTTCCCTGCCTTCATTACGCCTCCGAAACCATATGAGAAAGATTCCTACAGTTCGTATTTATATGAAAAATAAACACATATATAGGAAACAGAGAGGCCTCCCTTTGGAGTCCCCTGAGATATTTTCTATTCAGTACAACACTGTTCTGGTATTGCAGCAAAACAATGGTGTAAGTATGGCCACAATTCAGAGGAACTAGTTAGAAGAAGAGAGATTATAAAACAGAGGTCCAAAAACCACATTATGTTTGACTTTTGAGGCTGGTATTTCTCAAGTATGTTGCATTGTAATTGCCTAATTGTTGTTATATGAATGTGAATGCTGTGAGGAACTGGGACAAAGTCTATTCAAACTGTAAGTCTATATTCTTCAACAGGTGGTGTGTGGAAAATAGATGAATAGCAAAGATAAAAAAACACCAGGCTCAAAACCTGGTTCACAAAGGAGAATATCAAGTGGAGAACACTGCACACAGACCTCCTCAAATGAAGTCACAAAACCTCTGAACACTCCAAAGCACTGTTTGCCAGGTGGTGGAGAAAGTCTGAAGGGACTTCTGAGAACCTCAGTCATGACTGTAAGTGACTGCCAGCTGTCACATAACAAGGACAGCCATGGCAATACTGCATTACGCAATGGTGAATCACAAAGAAATAGAGGACATGCAGCAGCTCCATAGGTGCTTCAGAAAACTTTCCTGCATATTGGTCACACAATGATATAATTAATTTTTGTTGTTATATTAATTTTCAGTTGGTTGAATACACAATCCTCCTTATGAAATGTAGGTATGAGCGAATAGGGTATTTATTTCCTTGATGTATTAAGAAATTTTAAAACACATACATACTACCTGCCTCTGGAAATGTATATGTACTTCATCACTGCTCCTTTGAAATGTAAAAAGCAAGAGTTTCAAGAGACACCTGAAAGTGGCTAAAGATGTATCTTAGAGCTCAGGTAAGAGTTTATGTTTTCAGAGGCTACAGTCCAAGGCTTCCTGGTCATTCCAAAATGCTGCAGTATTTAGGAAGCTAAGGTGGAAATCACTACAGAACCCTCTCAAAAGGAAAGCTTTGAGTCAGCTTTTGCGTGTGAGACAGTGACATCCAGTGGTGAGTTTGGTTACCTGCAGTGATCTCTTCCCCGATGGACAGAAGAACATCAATACTTTTATTTAGTTGAAACACATTAAAATATTTCAAACATATTTTAAACTATTTAAAAATATTTCAATAGAGAAATATACACAGTATTGTGTTCCCTAAAAAAAGAAAACATACTTAGATATAATAATTATAAAAATGCTGTGTTCACCTGAAGTGAAAAATTACAGAATCACAGAATGGGTCACACGGGAATGGACCACAGAGAGTCATCGTGGCCAATCTCCTTGCTCAAGCAGGGTCACCCTAGAGCACATTCTACAGGATTGCATCCAAAATGTTTAATCAAGCCTACAATAAAAGTATGCAAAAATGTTTAGCTGTATTTGAAGAAATAGAACACTTCCTCCACTACAACTGTATTCTATCTTGCTCAGACAAGGAATCACTACTCTTCTTTTTCCTGAAAATCTCAGTTCCTATAAAAATGGAGCTTATGATTCTCAACGCCCACAAAGCAACTCTTTGTAAATTCTTGCTCCATTCTGGATTCACAGCCCCAGCAGATCACCATCTAACTCAAACACAGCTTTACTAGAGCAGAACCTTCCTTTCAAGACCCAGCTGTTGAAAAGCACTAAGACTGTACTTCAAAGTTCTTTGTTTATACACTCAAGGATATAGAAGACCTCAATTCAGTGTCCTGTGCTTTTTGGAGAGAGGCATTTTATTAATTGGAGATGGAGATCAACGTATCTACAAAGCTAGGAAATACTGTGGAGGAAGAGACATTTAAAATCCCTTAATGAATCTGTTCCATATTATCTACTATCATGAGATTCGTTGGACCAAAACGAGGCTAAAATACATCCTACATTAAGAATATGATATTTCAGTGGAACGATACATGGTTGTAGGCTGAAGATCAGATTCACTGCCTTTGAGATGCACAGACCAGTAACAAATCACCTGTCTCATCTCACTCTCCAAAGGATTCAGTTGAGCAGCTAGCAGTTTTCTGTGTGCACGTTTGAAAATTAAATAAACTGGCTCTTTCACAAGCAACCTAAATTCAGGTTTCCCAATTAAAAGCAAAGGTATTCCACCCGTCTTAAACATTTAGTTCTCCTTCACTTACACATACAAATTCTAAGCAGGTGGAACAGCCTCTAAATTCATGACTTAATTATTTTGGTTTGTCAGCAAATAGGCCCATACTTATTGTTAGTGTACTATCACATCATAAATCCAGACTCATGACGAAAAGAAGTCATGCTTCACTTACTGAGGATTTCTCTTATGGTTTATGATACCTACTTTAAAAACAAAACAAAGCAAACCAACCAACAACTTCGCTCTTAAACTTAGCAATTCTTAGGCAAGTCTAGGTAGAGGAGATTACAGATAAATTTGAGTCTTTCTGAAATGTTGAAAATGGGAATATTTTTCTGACAAACACACATGCCCATGCACGGCAAGAAAGTCATCCAAGACAGCCAAAAAGAATTCATGAAGGGCAAATCCTGTCTGACCCACCAGTGGCCTTTTATGATGGAGCAACTGCAATCATCAACAGGGGAAGACCAACAGATGTCATCTACATACACTTGTTCAAGGCCCGTGACCAGTCCCACACATTGTCAGCACTGAACTGGTGAGACATGGATTTGAAGTGTGGACTATTCTGTGGATAAGAAACTGGCTGGATGGACACAAGTAGAGGATTGTAGCCAATTTCTTACTTCCAGGTGGAGGCCAGTGATACGTGGTGTCCCTCAGAGCCCTAGTCTTGACATTGGTGCCCTTTAATGCCTTAACAATAACACAGGGATACCCAGACCAACCTCAGCAAGTCTGCAGATGACACAAAACTGAGTGGTGCAGGTGACACAAAGCAGGAAGGAGTACCATCCAGAGACGTTCAGCCTGGAGAAGGGAAAACTCCAAGGAGACTTCGTTGTAGCTTTTCAGTATTTAAAGAGTACTTACAAAAAAGAGGGGGAGCAGCTTTCTATGAGGACATGTAATGCAAGAACAAAGGAGATCAGCTTTCAACTGAAAGAGGGCAGGTTTCGATTAGTTGTTAGGAAGAAAGTGTTCCTCACAAAATGGTGAGGCCCTGGTTGCTCAGAGAAGCTGTGGATGCCACACCCTGGTAGTGCTCAAGGCCAGGTAGGATTGGATCTTTGGCCACCCAGTCTAGTAGGTGGAAACCCTGACCATGGCCAGGGGGTCAGAACTAGATGATCTTCAAGATCCCCTTCAACCCATGTGGTTTTGTGATACATGGAAACCAGTTTTGTGTTTGTGAAAATATCTCACCTGTTAGATTTACTTATTGTAGTTCCAGGAGTCAGGGAATGTTTTAAACTCAAAATTTTGAGGCGCTCATCCTTCAAAAAATACTGATACAATTTTTTAATTTGGAGCTGTTTATACTTTCATACAGCAATACTTCTAGAACACAAAAAAAATGCCATCATGCTTTAGAAACTAAGTATTATCCATCTTTTTACCAACATCACCCAGAAGATAAGCAAAACAGCAAACTATTTGGAGAAAATTTGCCTTGGATGTACTAAATAAGGCACACTGTTTTCCACTGCAAGAGTTGTTGCTCAGCTGCTCTGAACTTCCTCACTGTGAATCAAATTCATACACTTACCACCTGTTATCAAGTAACCTTTGTTTCACAGTGTGATCTCCATATGAAGTATTACAGTTTCAAGTGTGTGATACTAAAACAATTGTGTGCTGATTTGTTGCAGAACAGTTATCAGTGGGAATGTCAGGAGCACAACATTTGAGTGGTCATGCTTAGGGCCATGTGTGAAAATTGCAACTCTCCCCATCAAATCGTAGGAACAAGGATGAACTTTTACAAACCAGCCTGGGAGGACAACATCCTGTGTTTATGAAGTCAAAAAAGTCTGTTCCTCGGTCCAGGTGACAGCTGCCATAGCCCACCTGGCAGCCATTTGGACAGACTCTCTGCACTCCTTCCCAAAAAGCACACAGTATCTACCAGACCACTCGAGATTTCTCTGTACAGCTCACACCACCCAACACTGCACCCAGAGTTTCAGGAGAACAGTCAGAATGGGACAACACACAAACCTGCATCTATTAGGTTTGCTAATAGAAAATAGTCTAGCTGCCAGTAGCTGTGGATGGAGCAATGAGTGGGTAAAGGAATGCCAAAGAGGCACGGGGAAAGTAAAGAAATGGATCCAACACTAACACTTCACTGCCCTTTTGGTAGAGTTTCACTTTCTCCCTGTTTAGGAAACTTGCAAACTGTGTATGACATGCATCTGCATTCTTCCTCAAGTCCTTATCTCCACTCTTGTGAATTACTTTAATTCAAGTAATTAAACTTAGTTTCAAAAATACTTCCTTAGCTTATAAACTTACAAGTGTTCTGCAATTCTGTACCCAAATGTTTTTCACATTAGTGTAAGATCAGTCTTGTAGATCATCTTTCCTGTCTTAAATGAAACCCATTTTAGACAGAACTGTTCATCTCCACACAAAGATACAACTTTTACTAAATATGGACAGTCTCCATTGCATCCACACCCCTTCTCAAATTATCTTAATTCAATAAAAACAGGCTACTTGAAGCAAAACTAAAGCCTTCTTAATTTTTAACTATTTTTAACTTTCAGTTATTTATTTTAAATAAGCATTAAAAAGGGAACAAAATTGCACATAAGATCACTAAGTTTCTTCCCTTCATTTCTGTTCTACAAAGAAGCATGCAACAATAAAATTTTCATTCAGTTTTAAAAAATGTATTTATCTAGAAGCCTTAAAAACATGAAGTATAAATTGAAAGAAATGCAGAGATAATTCTGAATTAGTTACACAAATTAAACTGGGGAATTTGCCAAACTGGGAATTTTAATGGGAAAAAAAGTCTGATTAAAAATGAATAGAAATTAACTCAATTTAAGATACAGTGAATGGATAGTTTTATTTATAAAATGCCACTGGCACACAGTACACACAGAAAGTATGAAACTTGATTTATAAAGAAGTGAAGTGCTTCACAGAAGCATAGATTCCTGAGTTATTCTGAATGAAATCTCTCATTTACTGTAATTCACAACACAGCTCCAATTTGCTTAAGCATCAGAATAACTGATACTTGATAAGTACAGAATAAAGACACAGTTAAAAAACACAGAGGCAAATGGAAACTGGAAGATTGTGTCTCATCAATACTAACAGCCTTGGTCATGGAGGAAAAGAATCACACACCGAAGGGCACAAAGACTTGTTAAGACTGGTTTCATAATTTCACAGCCAATTCCAATGTACTGTAAATACCTGCTTTCACCTCTATGTCCACAGCCACAATTACAAAGTACTCTTGACACTGGACACAAAAATACTTCTGTTCCTGCATACCCATACAGAAGGACTGATTACCCAGACAGAAATTATTACAACTGAAGAAAGAAAAAGTCTGGCACTTTCACTTCTTTTTCTCTTTTTCTACTTTCCTTCTCTGCTGTAGCATCTTTAGTTCAGTCATTACATTCAAAGTTCTGTAAACCCAGCTGACCTGAAAAGAAAGCAAATTATTACATTCAACTAATCCATATACTTTACTTACTCATTTAATGAAAGCACCTATATGAATGAACACATACATACCACAATTATAATAGTATTCACCAGCAGTGGTGCTGAAAATACAAGTGAAATAAACATTCCTCTTGAATCAAAGTATTGGTATTTAGAAAAGAGCCTGAAAGAAATAAAAAGAAAATGAAAGACAAAGCTTTATTTAGAGTAGTTCATACATTCAACTTTCCCAGCAACTATTCTACATGGACACTGTACACATCATCCCACATCTTGGGATCACCAAGCATAGGCCAGCATTCTACTGTATTAAGTCAGAAAAAAAGGAGCAGCTGATACTTCTTCAGTCATGAACATTAATATTAGTCTCTCTCTTCTTTACAGTTTTACTGTGTAAAAGCTAACTAACATGACTGACTACAAGAGTGCATCACAAATCACGCTTATTCTGAAGTATCTTTTAGGTATTTTGCTTACTTATATTAGAAAAGATAACAAAAATGATAAACGCAGCAAAGCTGTAATTAGGTCACATACGCCTGAAGTGAAACATAATGACTACAATTAGATGCCAACATAAAGGGGTGTTAAACATGTAACTTTCTGTGATATCAGGGAAAAAGTAATTCAATGCTCAAAGTATCAAAATAAACCATCAGTTTAATTCTGGTATACACATTTAGTAAAACAGGCAAATATTAATGCTTGTTATACATTGAAGTGAGTATATAAAGCAGCAGTGGCTTTTGAAAAATGTTTCTTAACTTCATCTATTAAACATAAATACCAAAAAAACCCCAAAAAACAAAAAAAACCAAAAAACACAAACCCACAAACAAAACCCACCAAAAAACCCCAAAAAACCCACCACAGTTCACATTCTTTTCCCCTTAACCATAGCACTCTCCTTTTCTCTGACTTCTTTGACAAGTTAGTTTACAAGTACTCATATAAACAAATTTTAAGCAGTACAGTAAAGGCACACTATCGTTATTTCTTATAAGTATGTGATAACTATGTTGTACTGTATAGTTTTATTCAAAAAATGAAAGTGAAAACATTTACCTCCAATTCATGGCTGCTAATTCATTGATATATTCAGCGCAGTACACTAAGCCCACTATAAATAGAAGAAAAATATTAGACTTGGTATTTTTTTAAAAATAAACCATTCATAATACATCATCTAATCCAAATCAATGTGGTCTTAAACCAAAGATATGTGTTCTGCCAGTCAGCCATGGATGCTTTGGCTAGGCAAGGTCACTGGACTCTCAGGTTGATAAACCCTGGGGTAACTCAAGTTGTTCCTGCAGTGTGCACGCCAGTCTTGCTCTTCCTGGTGCCATTATCACGGCTGTCAGCAGGGCACATGGTGAACTTGCTTCAGAAACTAAAGCTGACCGTATTCACTGACCCGCACCACTAGAATAAAGCAGAGTACAAAGCAACTGCTGGCTCTCAGTCGGTTTCTTTTCTGCTTCTTCAGCACAGAACACTTCATTGGGAAGCTGCGATACACAGGGCAATGACCACGCAGTAACCTTACCCATCCCACTTCTGCACCGAGACCAGAGTTTTAAGTCACTACTTCATACATTTTCTTGGAAATAGAAGAGATACATATTTTTAGGCGATAGCAGGTTGTATCGCAGACTGTCAGGACGGGCAGAGGCGCTGCTAGCGCAGAAACGCCAAGCGGCAGGCACGGCGGTGGGGCCGGCCCCGCACTCACCCATGCAGAGGAAGTGCCCGACCTGCACGCGGCGGTGCTGCAGGGACGCGCACGTCAGCAGCAGGCAGAGCAGGTGGAAGGCGGCCAGCCCCAGCAGCCAGGGCTCGGACCAGTCCGTGCTCTGCGGGCAGAGGGAAAGCGGCTCAGGCAGCGGCGGCAGAAGGGGCGGCACAGCGACCGAACACGGCCGGTGTCTGCCACGGACCGCGCCCCGCAGCCTCCTTCACGCACCCTGCGCCCCCAGCAAGGGCCTCCCCCCTCCCCGCCGGGCGGCCCCGCTCGCCCGGGCGGCCCCGCTGCGCCTCACCGCCAGCACGGCCGACAGCCCCGGCGGGCCGCGCACCGGCGGCTCCATGGCGGCGGCAGCGCCCGTTCTCGCGAGACTCGGGCGGCCGCCGCTCCCCGGCGGGGCCGTGGCGGGTAGGGGGCGGCGGGGCCCGGGGCGGCTCCTCCTTCCCCCTGGGGCGGCTCCTCCTTCCCCGCGGGGACGGGACCGCAGATGGTCCCGGGGTTTGGGGCAGGGGCGGAGGTGGCTCCTCACACCCCGGTGGCTCCTTCTTCTGAGGGTGCCTCCGGTCGCGTTTCGAGCGTTTGACGTCGGGAGGCCGCCAGTGTCCCCATCCGCTCTGTGGGGTCCCGCTGGACTCGGCGCTTTGGGTCGGTGGCCCAGCACTGGTGTTAGCTTGTGGCGTCCTGTCAGCAACACCCAGGGCTGGCTTTAGCGATGAAAAAAGAGCTTTAAGCCCAGCTGGGAGTTCTTTAAAAACAAACACAGTTAAGCTCTCCAGGCAGGAATTTAAGTCAAATGAAAACTACTCTTTCTCTCCAAATAAAGGCCACCGACATCCCCCACCCACCTCGAGCGACAGCGGGGCCTTCTCCTCTTATCACCACTACAGCATAGCTCAAGGACAATTTTTTTAACTTTGGAAGTTGAAAAAATACTAAAATATAACAATGGAAAGGGAATAAGAGAGGTTAAAATTCTATTTTATAATTCTTTTTGCTAAACGCATCTAGGTCTGGAAGAATCAACTATTCTTAAGACTTACCACTTAAAGAGCATTTCAAACTCAGATTCCTAACACTGAAGCCAAATCTGATCTAAAGCACTAGATCTGCCAAACAGTATTTTAATATATATCCACACATTCTGCTTTCATTATTTTTTTATGACAGCTTATCAGATGTGAAGCTTTGAATTTTTTTTTTCAAATTATTTGAATTGCATGTGTCAGTAAATATTACAGATACTCTTTTAATTTAATTTACTATATAGCCAGATATATTTCATCAGTGTGACCTGGTCTCTCTTCACTGTCACACTTCTGGTATTTAAGATGCCAAGACTGCCGAGCTGCTGTCCGAGTTTTTCTCTACTCCCCCGGGCGGGGGAGGAGGCTGCACCGGCCGAGCTGTGGCACAGCAGCTGACAGCCGGGGGGCACTGCCCAGATGCGCCGGGGGCGTCCGGGGAGCGCCTCAGCAGGAGGCAGCAGTGATCAGCAGGAAGGCGAAGTAGAAAAGAAGGACTCATCTCGGGGGCAAAGTTCAGAGTTCTTTAATGTCTCCAGAGGAAGCCAGCCAAATTGGGACCACGAGGTGGGGGTACAGCCGATTATAAAGGGGGCAGAACATACAACACATCAACCAGTGAGGGAGAACTTGGGAGGGAACAAACTCGTGAAAAACATGCCGGCTCGCCAATAGGGAATGTGACAGGGAGGGACCCTTGTTCCCGATCCAATCACCCACCGAGGAGGGGAGAACTTTCTGGAAATAGGGAAGGGGACAGTGGGTGATGGACAGGAACTCAGGGAGGGATTGACAGAGGGTAACCAGGGGAACAGGGGTGGAGACAAAAAACTGACACTCTCAAAAGGAGGGGTTGCCAGGGGAACCCCAGGACCGAACCATTATAACTTTAGGGGGAAAACAGAACAAACCAAATGAACCCTGCACCACAACATCTCCCTCTTTTTTGTTTAAAATAAAAATAAAACTGAAATTGTTCTTAAACTGGCGTAGTAACTGAAAACCACAGGGAGGATTGAGGGGCTTGCTCCCAATGCATTTTCTCACAGGAAGGTTCTACAGGGATGGGAGCAGGGTCAGTGGGAGCCTCAACATGGTTGATTTGGGGGGTTGTGGCAAACAAAATTTTGGTCAGTAACTTATAGATAATGCAGAAACCGAAAGTTAAACAGAGCAAAATGAAGATAATAACTAAAACGGTACGAATGATGGAGCCCACCCAGCCTGCCACCCCCATTTTGGATAGCAAGTCCCACAACCAGTCCGAGGTCTGTTGTTGGGTGTTGTTGACATCCTCGGACATCTGGCAGATGGTGCGTCTGGTGTCCTCGGCTCGTGACGACAGGTTCATGCAGCAGAGCCCCTCGAATTCCTCACAGTGATGGTTGTGGAGTAACAAAAGGAAATCGATTGCCGCCCTATTTTGGAGGGTCGCTTTCCTCGTTGTTTCCTCATCAGCTAGGAGGTCCGCTAGGGCAGTTGAGGTCAAATTGACTTGCTTCGCCACCCAGCACTCGAGGTGTCCCAATTCCCCTAGTGCCTTTGCTGCGGCCACCCATGGCAAAACCACCGAAACCGCAATGTTTTTGGGTTTAGACCAATGTACAATTTTGGCGTCACACTCTGAGTCAAATTTGCGGGTGTCTCTTTTAGTTCGGGCCGAATCTTGTGTGTCATTTTTATTTTTCCAATCCAAAATTTGGGTGTAGTTGGGGGTAAGCAGCGTCAACCGCCCGAAAATACAGGGCCCTCCGGACAGACAAGAGGGAATGCCAGCCCACGCTCGGTCTCCGCACATCAGGAACACGCCCTTAGGGAGGATTCGGGGTTGCCCATAGAACGTGGATGGAGTTCTGATTGCTGCAACATGGTCACACCAGTTGGCGGCAATATACTTCTTGTTTCCCTGGTGGACCTCTTGAAATGGGCTCTCCCCAGGGTAGGGAACAAACTGAAAGCATAGGGAGGCGCGGGCGGAGCCGAGCAGATCGAATTGTGTGGGTTCTTCGGGGGCGTGTTGGAGTACTGTAAGGACCACACACCACAAGATTCTATGTTTGGGACGGGGATTAGGGGCATATTGGGGGAGTAAAGACTTTAGAGTGGGGAAAAAGGGAGGGGGAAAATCATCAACCCCGAATGGGATTCCCACGAGGCAAGTCGAGAGGGGGTCTGCTGCAGAGGTCGTGGACAGGCACAGGTAGTTTTGTCCCATTGCCTGAGCCAACGTCCACCAGACGTCTGCCTTCGGTTGGGGAACGATCCATGTGTCAGCTGGGTGGGTCATCAACAGAAGTTGCATTAGGATGAGGGAGAGTCCAACTGAATTAAATGGAGAAAATAAGTCAATAAAGAAGGTTCTGGTGAGAGAGGTTCGGTCTGGGAGGGGCCGGACAGCGGGACTTCTTTTCTTTTCTGTCGCCATGCTGCCTCCTCCACCTGTGTAGTAGTGCCGATGTTGTGGGCTTTTCCCGGAAGGTAGGGCTTCACCCATTTTGAAGGTACCCACTTTAACCCTTTGGGGGTGGACACACAAGCGTATCCATGACCCCACGTTATTAGGTCAAAGGAGCCTTCCACCTTCCAGGTTTCCGGATCGTTTACTAACACAGGGGGTTTCGCCCTCAGCTGCATGTCCTTGTAGGTGTTAAAGTGCCTTGTGATGGGCGGGTTCAGGCACTCAAAACTGCAATTGAGAAAGTTGATGGTAAACAGAGCCCTGGTTAACCGGATCTGAAGGGACTTCACCTTCATAGCCCCTTTTTGATGTTCTAAACTCCTTTTGAGGCTCTGGTGGGCCCGCTCCACCACTGCTTATCCTGTGGGAGAGTAAGGGATGCCTGTTTTGTGGCTTACCCCCCCACTCCTGCAGGAAGCTCCGGAATTCCCTTGAAGTATACCCTGGCCCGTTGTCAGTTTTGATCACCTTGGGGATGCCTAGCACGGAGAAGGCATGCAACAGATGCCTTTTGACATCTGCAGTCTTTTCCCCTGTGTGGGCAGAGGCGTAGACGGCCCCAGAAAAGGTGTCCACAGAGACATGCACAAACCTGAACTTGCTATACCCTGGGATGTGTGTGATGTCCATCTGCCAGATTTCACAACTTTTAAGTCCCCGCGGGTTGGCGCCGGCAGCTATAGCTGGTAATTGAAAAGCCTGGCGCTGTGGGCATGTGGCCACAATCGCTCTTGCTTGGTCCCTTGTCAGTTGGAATTGATGGACCAGGCCAGGAGCATTCTGATGGAATTGTTGGTGGCTGAGCTTTGCCTGTTGAAAGGCATCTGGGAGCGGGGCCATCTCATCTGGGGCGGCTAGGGCATCGGCACGCCAGTTGCCCTCCATGATGAACCCTGGTAGGTTGGTGTGTGACCTTACATGCATCACATAAAAGGGTTGCTCTAGGTGGGAGACTAGATCTATTAGTCTCGAGAGCAAATTGAACAGAGCCACGTTGGAGACTTCTTGGAGAATTGCGCTCTCTGCTCTGGAAACGACACCGGCAACGTACGCAGAGTCGGTCACTAAATTGAATGGTTGAGAAAACCTTTCAAAAACTCTTGACAACCGCGGCCAACTTGGCAATTTGAGGTGAGCCCTCAACCTTTACAATATCTGTCTCCCACTGCCGAGTTTGAGGATCCCGCCAAGTCACCACGGACTTGTGGGATGCTCTGGACACGTCTGTAAAAACACTCAGAGCTTTCAAAGGCTTCCGACTCTGAATGGTTTTAAGTGAAAGCTTAAATGACATTTCCGAATTAAACAATTTGTGGGCCGGTTTGTGAATAGAAATTTGTCTGGTGAACGAATCTAACGCAAATTGAAGAGCTTCATTCTCCAAGAGTAAATGCTCCAACATGGCCTTTGTTAGTGGGCCCGAGTTCAAATTGATAGAAATGTGAATGCATGTAAAATCAACTCCAGCCAGTTCCCGGATTCGGAGGCGAGCTTTCCAGATCAACTCAGCTACCAACTCTTGTGGTCGTGTCATCCTCTTGGACCTGTGATGGCTGAGGAAAACCCACTCTATAATTAAGAGAGGGTCCCTTGAACCTTGGTCCTTAGATGTTTTTGTGGATGACTCCCACTGAAAAATCAACCCGTGCAGGTGTGGCAGCTTTCCCAGAATAACGTAACTGAATGGCAAGTCCGGATTATAACGGTGTGCCTGTCTCTGTGATAAGATGTTTTGCACCTTTTCCAAGGCTGTGGTGGTGTCCTGGGTAAGGGTCGTGGCTGAACTAAGCTCCTCTCCCCCTTTCAAAAGATTGAAAAGGGGGGCTAGGTCTTCCGTAGGAATACCCAGGCATGGTCTCACCCAATTCAAAGACCCACACAGCTGGTGGACATCGGCCAAGATTTTAATTTGGGTGTTAAAAGCCAATTTTTGTGGAACAATGGTCCCCTTAGTAATTTCCAGGCCAAGGTATTTCCAGGGTGGCATCCTTTGAATCTTTTCTTCCTGGAGCTCAAACCCTGCAGAAGTCAATGCTTCAATTGTCAGGACAAGGGCGTGGGTAAGTGCACTGTCGTCAGGTGCACACACCAAGATGTCATCGATGTAATGTAATATGATAGAATCCTTTGCTGCCTCTTGAACAGGGGACAGCAAGGAAGAGACATACCATTGGCAGGGCTGTTCTTTACACCCTGAGGAAGAACTCGCCAATGATACTTCTTCCTTGGGGCTTCTCGATTGATGGTGGGAACCGAGAAGGCAAAGTGCGGGGCATCGTCAGGGTGTAAGGGAATTTGAAAAAAGCAATCCTTTATGTCTAGTACGGCCAATTTCCAATTTTGGGGGAGCATGGTTGGGGACGGCATCCCTGGTTGGAGAGCGCCCATGTTTTCAATAATATTGTTAATTTGGTGAAGGTCGTGCGAGAGCCGCCATTTGTCTTTGTTGGGTTTCTTAATGACAAATACAGGGGAGTTCCACGGTGAGGTGGACTCCACGATGTTACCCTTATCTAGCTGCTCCTGTACGAGCTCCGTGAGTGCCCTTAACTTCTGTTTGTTGAGCGGCCACTGCTCTACCCAGATAGGTGAATTTGATTTCCAGGTCAATTTTTGGGTAGGGCACTCCTCAGTGGCCGCTACTGAAAAAGTTGAGGAACCTTAGGCAAGTCAATTGTGGCAACCCATTGGGCCAAAACATCTGTACCCCAGAGCAGTTCCGTATAATCCAGAACGAATGGGCGAACAGAGGCCAATTGCCCATCCGGCCCCGTAATTTGTACCACGCTCTTTGATTGTCGGACCAATTGAATGCCCCCTATACCCTGAACTCGTCTGGCTGCGTTTTGCAATTCCCATTGTGACGACCATTCCCTGGCGGGAATGATCGTCACATCTGCCCCTGTGTCCAGCATTTCATTCACCCTGGTGGTTTGGCCATCCCTGCTCACGGTGCATGTCAAACGTGGCTTTTCATGCCCTACCGTCTGCGACCAATTAATGTTGTAAGTTGGTAAAGTGCCATGCGGTAGGGTGTAGCCATGATGTTTTAGTGAAAAAGCCTCTGTTGGGATTTTTCCTGTCCTGAGGAGCTGAGAGCCTCAGGAAAGAAATGTAAACAATAACTGTCTGCTGCTGTGGAAGGCCACAGGTGCATCTTCCATTGGTCCATCTGGATTGTTTTCAATCGGTGACCAATCACAGCCACCTGTGCCAAGGCTGTGAGCAGTCACACGATTTTTGTTATTCATTCCTATTCTATTCTTGTCTTTGTAGCCTTCTGATCTTCTTCTCTCTGTTCTTTTTAGTATAGTTTTAATGTAGTATTTTAATATAATGTATAACATAATAAATCAGCCTTCTGATGAAAATGGAGTCAAGCCTCGTGTCCTCGCACAAGGGGTCCTTGTTTAAACAACAGTAGGGGTCTCTCACAATTTGATTCCCCCTCAGAATCCAATTGAGATAATTTTGTTCTAACCAAATTCCAAAAATCTATCCTATGAACCATTTTGGGGGTGATCTGAGGAAACTGAGCAAACAACCACATTATCAACTGTTTTAACTCCCTCTTAATTAACTTAATTTCCCTCCCGCCAAGGATAGCCACAACTTGGAGATAAACTGTTTCCTGCTGTGTCGACAGTTTAGCACCCATGCCGACACAGCAAACCTACCCCTTGGAGTGAAAACAAATATAACACGAACCAAAAAAACCCCTCAGGCACCAGCCCTAACCCCACTGGGTCTGGGACGAAACCACCAACCCAACCAGACGAAACCGGGGGGGGGGGTTAGGCGAGGGGGACCACCTGAAGATGGGGAGCTGGGGGTACTCACCCTCTGACCAGCGCCGACCAGGATAAAACTCCAAGGGAAAGACTTCGCCGGGGACTGACTCCGGGATGCAGGAGCTTCCGGTCCCGTCCTGATCTGGAGCACCGCCTCTAAAATGAGGTCTGCTCACAGACAGGGTAGTCTTGACATCCACGGAGCAACCGATGAACCAAGCAAGAAGGGCAAAACCTGCCTGCTGGCCACTGACCTCCTGCCGCGGGGTCCGGAGGTGTCCACAGCCCCCCTGGTGGACACCAAGAACTGCTGAGTTGCTGTCCGAGTTTTTCTCTACTCCCCCGGGCAGGGCAGGAGGCTGCACCGGCCGAGCTGAAGGCACAGCAGCTGACAGCCGGGGGGCACTGCCCAGATGCGCCGGGGGCGTCCGGGGAGCGCCTCAGCAGGAGGCAGCAGTGATCAGCAGGAAGGCGAAGTAGAAAAGAAGGACTCATCTCGGGGGCAAAGTTCAGAGTTCTTTAATGTCTCCAGAGGAAGCCAGCCAAATTGGGACCACGAGGTGGGGGTACAGCCGATTATAAAGGGGGCAGAACATACAACACATCAACCAGTGAGGGAGAACTTGGGAGGGAACAAACTCGTGAAAAACATGCCGGCTCGCCAATAGGGAATGTGACAGGGAGGGACTCTTGTTCCCAATCCAATCACCCACCGAAGAGGGGAGAACTTTCTGGAAAGAGGGAAGGGGACAGTGGGTGATGGACAGGAACTCAGGGAGGGATTGACAGAGGGTAACCAGGGGAACAGGGGTGGAGACAAAAAACTGACACTCTCAAAAGGAGGGGTTGCCGGGGGGGGAACCCTAGGGCCGAACCATTATAACTTTAGGGGGAAAACAGAACAAACCAAATGAACCATGCACCACAACAAGATACCTGAAACAGAGGGTTTTTAAAAAATTATTTTTAGTTTTTTTTTGCTTTAGGCTTTGTTAGTCTTTTTCTCAACAAAAATAACATTTGGAGGCTAATCAAGGCTTTTACTTGAAGTGTTGTAAAGCTTGTTGTCCACCAGGTATCCTGGGGTCAAGGCCAAAGGTATCCTGGGGTGCATTGGGAAGAGCTTTGCCAGCAGGTCACAGGAGGTGATCCTGTCCTTCTGCTCAGCCCTGGTGAGGCACATCTGGAGTGCTGTGTCCACTTCTGGGCTCCTCAGGACAAGAGAGACGTGGAGCACCTGGAGTGGGTCCAATGGAGGGCTACAGAGATGATTTAGGGACTGGGACATCTCTCTTGTGAGGAAAGGCTGAGGGAGCTGGGCGTGTTCAGCCTCTGGAAGAGGTGACTGAGAGGGGACCTCATCAATGTCTGTCAGTATCTGAAGGGAAGGAGCCTGGACCAGGCTCTTCTTGGTGGAGCCAAGCAATAGGACAAGAGGCAATGGCAGAAACTGATGCACAGGAAGTTCCACCTGAAGATGAAGAAGAACTTCTTACTGTGTGGGTAAGCAAGCCCTGGAACAGATTGCCCAGAGAGGCTGTGGAGTCTCCATCCCTGGGGACATTCAAGAACCATCTGGACACAGTCCTGTGCAGTGTGCCGTAGGGTGACCCTGCTTGAGCAGGGTGGTTGGACTAGGTAACCCATTGTGATCTCTTCCAACCTGACCCATTCTGTGATTTGTTTGGACAGTCTTATGGCTAATAATAAAGTCTTGTACTTTGTAAATGAGGAATGAATTTCGTTGCAATTGACTTCAGAAACTGTCTGCAATAGCTGAAGGGCTTCAATGAATGCACAATGCAGTCACTAACCATGTGAGTGGAATATGCTGGTCAGTGGTGAATCTGTGATGCAGACAGAATGGGTGGGTAAGAAATTATTGGCTTACCATGGCTACGACATGCTGAATTAAAAATTCATGTAGCTGTTACTGTCAGCCACTGTAGCATCAGCAGAAACTTTCCTATAGGGAAATAAGAGTTGTTTCTTTAAGACTAAGATAAAGTCGATAATGCTGTTTGTCAGCAGATGGTAGCAGATACATAAGTATTGCCAGATCTTTTGTGTGGTACATGTTGTCTTTCATTTATTTTTAGTGGAGAATGAGATGTGAACAGAAGATACTTAACAGGCAGTGAACAGATACATTACTCTTTTATTGGGAAAAACTTGTGTATTTGTCCTTTTATAGCTCCTTTGCAGAACCAGTATGCTACAATTAGAGTCTAATTTTTATAATACTAACCATAAGTATATAGTAGTAGTAATAATAATAATAATATAGAAATGTTTCTGTTCTCACTATTATAAGTAACTGAAGTATTTTGTAAAACTCACTCTCAGTTTTCTGTTGCAAGATTCAGATTCCTATGTAATTTTCTTCTGTGCTACAGTATTATCCAAGCAGTTTAGATAAAAGATAAAAAAACTCGGTTGGTAAAAGGAAATTTTTCCCTTTTAACAACAGAAAAATTCCATTTACTATACAAAGGAAAGGATTTAAAATCAGATATTGATCTTAAGTTTATGTTGCTGGAAAAACAAGCTGGCTGGTAAAAGTCTGTGTGCAATAGGATATCCCAAATTTAAATGCTAAATTATGTTCCTAGTCATAGCCCTTACAGACATGTTTGCTGGCTGATCATATTTGCAGTACTAGAAACCAAACAGAAGTTGTGCCTGTTATACTTCTGGCTGAGGGAAATGCAACTCTGATTCTGCAGGAGAAGATGTGAGAAGGTGTGTGAGTGAGTGAATGAGGCAGCCTCTCATCTCATCTCATGTGGGGGTTAGTGACAAGTATTGACAGCCCCATTTCTGTGCTTTGTAACATCCCACTGCAGAGTTCTGCTGTTGGGGACAGAGACTGCTCATCTCTGCATCTCTGCCTGTCTCGCAGCCTGCTCCTGTGCAGTCTTGTGCTGTGCTGTCTTCAATAGTCTTTCCATAGCTTTGGGAGGCATGAGCAGCTTCACTATGAAAACATGCTGAGCTTGGGAGAGGAATCTGGATAATCCTTGTTGCTGTGGTCACTTCCAGGGCATCACTTTTATCTGCTCTGAAGATTTTCCTTATATTCATGCTTGTGTTCAAAAGCTGCCTCAAATTTGCATTTGCTTCCCAGTGCAACAGAAGTGAGCCTGGGCCTGGTTACTCACTGTTTCACTAAAATCCTTCACTTTCCCTGTCCTTGCCATTATAAAATAATTATTTCTGAGTGGTTCCATTATATTTTGCAGCTGCTGTCTCTTTATCTTTTTATAGTACCAGCTTTTATTGGTCATGATGTGCTCGGAAAATAAGAATAATAATCATAGAGTTGTAAAGACTTCTTTAGAAATAGAATTTAGGACTGACTGGATTGCTTTATGCATGTAATTTGTGAGTTCAGGTTTAGATGATAGATGCCACTTCACCTAAGCTTGAGGTTATCCCTGCTTTTGAGAATGAGTTTGGCTGGATGACCTCCAGAGATCTGACCTATATTGCTCTATACTTTGGATTTCCCAGGGATATGGACTGGGACCAGCTGGCTGGGAAGCAGCACTGCTGAGCACAGCCTGGGAAGCCTGAGGGGTGCAAAAAGCTGAACATAAACCAGCAGTGTGACCTGGCAGCAAATACTGTCAGCAGTTTCTTGGGCTGTGTTAACAGCACGCCCAGGAGATTAAGGGATTCAGTATTCATGAGAACACATCTGTATCTACCTTTGGATACTTCAGATATAAGGACAGTAGAGCTAAACGGTGAAAATTCAGCCGAGAACTGTCAAAATACTTAGGGAGTTGAAGAACTTGTCCTGGGGCAGAGGTTGAGGGAACTGGGCTTGTTTGGCCTGGCAAGAGGCGTCTCCAGGGCAAACCTAGGAGCAGCCTGACAGTGGGGCTGCTTTACAAGCTCCTATGAGGAGCTTGTAAAAAAGATGGAGCCAGGCTCTCCTGGTGGTGTGGTGTGAGAATGAGGGGCAATGCATCTGAAGTGAAGCTAGATGTTTGGCCTGGATAAAAAGAAAAGATTGTTCCTCATGAGGACAGTCAAACAGTGGAAAAGGTGTCCAAAGAGATGGGATGCCTCTTTTTGGGGGATTTTTAGGACCCAGTTGGATAAAACCCTGAGCAACATGGTCTCACCTCATAATGAATTTACCTTTCAGCAGAAGGTTGAAATGACTTCTTAAGGTCCCTTCCAACCTGAATTATTCTGATTAAGTGATTCCACAACTTAAAATGAGAAAAAACCAACTTTTTAGTAGTGTTCACTGAACAATATTGCTTTCGCCTAGAAGTGAAATAAATGCTTTTGTGTGTTTTTTTCAGAATCTTATTCCCTTACTACCTCTCTTTCATCCACTTTCTGTCAGGGCTTTTTTTCCTCATTGCAAAGTAGCTTCAGGCATCTTCATGCTTATTTTTCTTCCTCCGTTATTCTCAGACGGTACATGCAGTCTGAAATACAAATGTCTTTTTTTTCTATACCTAATAACATGACCTCCTGTTAAATTATTCCACTAATCCCAACAAAGATCTCAGAATCCTTTCAAAGCATTTCTCTATTCTGGCAAAGAAGCCAGATTTTTATTTCTGTTGTGATCTTTGTCCATTTGGGGTGGAAGAGGCCAAGTGTAGTTGCAAGCAAAAATCAGTCCTGAGAGTCTCAAGTCCTGTTCTTAATTATATACTTTGTCTCCTGACTCATTCTGAAGTGTTCTTCTCACAGAATTGCTGCATTAATTGTTTTTCATTTTAGAAATACCACCTCATGTCATTCCCTGGGATGGTATGGAAATAAAGCACCTCTGCATTTCTTTGATGTGTGACTGCATTGCACCCAACACAATGCAGTGCATTTAAGTTGCAATACAGCTATTGTAATAAAAGGGCAAGAAGGAATAGAAGGATGTGCAGGGCAACTTTCAGGATTGTATCTGATCTGATTGCAGAACTTCATGTCAGCATTGTATTTGCTCCTTCAGGGCATGCTGTTAAGGGACATCCCAGCCACTCCTGCCTGTCATTCTTAACATGTAAGGGAAGTACAAGCTGCAGGGAGCAGCAGGAGCAGGATCAGCAGAAGAGACATTTTTGTGAACGTGTCATTGTTCAGCCTTTTCATCTCTGACAGTGAGCAATTGATACAAATCTTGTACTTTGAAGCTCCCGCTGCTTCTTGCTTATCATCATTCTCTAATGAAAGAAGAATGAAGCGTGGAAAAATGATGGTAATTTGGCAGGAGACAGCCAAGAGCTAGAAAGCCAGCACATCCATCTCTTGATCTGGAGCTGTCCATGGTTGTGCTTGCTGGTGTTTTGTCTATTCCATATCCTCAGCAGTTCATAGTTCTGTTGGTATAATTTGTCCAAATGGCTCAGACCATCTGAGCACTTTAGATAAGATTTGATTTTTTTGGATATAGAAATTGACACACACAAATTATATACTTTCAAATACAACAGTAATTGCAAATGTGTAAACGTGTCCATTTAACATGTGACAATATTGTCTCAGCTCCTACCAGCTCCTTAATATCTGTGAGCTAAAAGCATATGACCTGAGAATATTTCCATTTTGAAATTTTTTAACACAGGTGTGGGAGCTCCACTGCAACATCCTGCATTAGAAGAGTTGAGAAGCAGGCAGTTAATCCTCCTCCAGCTTTTTTGCAGTTTGAGGTTTTACAGATTCATAGGTTATTCCACAATGTTGCTGTTCCCTCATTACTGGTGGGAAATGTCTCTAGCTGTATTCCTGACTGGATGGGGGTGTTGCTGTGGTGATGATGTTTTGAATTGTTCACACACTGCTGCTCAATGTATGATATATGTATTTCCTTTCAAAGTTATCTCCCATAATAGTACACCAGTGCTGATAAGTCCACTGTTGGGAAGATTATGACAGAAGTTTTAGGTACTGTTCTGTACATGGATTTTTTATGACCCTTCTGTGTCAGAGATTCAAAATATCTAAATCATCAGAGATTTTGATTTATGAGTATTTCCCAGTTTTGCAGGTGTCTGTGGTAGGGACACAGATTTGCAGCTCCCCTATGAGCTGATATGTCATCCTTGTACAAAGATGTAGATGGACGTTTTGAGGCACTGAAAAAGGAAATGTATGAGAGATAAATCAGCAAAAACATTTAGGAAGCTAATACACAGCATATCTGGAAAGCCTGAGAGAAAAGTCAAGTTGCACAAATTCCAGGATGAATGCAAGAAGGAGACCTCTCAGAATATTTTGGGCAAAGACTAATTTTTAGACATACAGACAGAAGAATTGCACACCTAACTCTTGATTTCTTAGTTGCATGCCTTTTGTTTGCAGTTTGAGGATTATGTGATGTTTGGGCAGTGAAACACATAAGACTGTATCTGTTTTTAAAATTGCCATTGGCCAAGAAGCACTGTCATAGGAGTGGTTGCACACAGAGCATGTTGAAGACCTTTACAGTGCAAAAGGTAACGAGTCTCAAATTGAGAGTTGTGGGGTTGAGATTGGAAAAGCCCATGTTCTGTTCTGTTCTGATGAAATAAAGGAATTCAGCAAGAAATATGTATCTGTCCAGTAACCATATCCTGTATGTCCTTCCTGGAAGAATCTACAACTGGAGATCCTCTCCTCCAGCTCCATCCTTCTTTTTTATGTTCTGTGTCCAGTCTTTCCATGCCCTGCTTGCACAATAAGCAGTACTGCCAGAAAGTAAGGTAATAGTAATTTGTTTAAAAAAGAAAAAAGAAAAGAAAAAAAAAAAAAGAAAAAGAAAAAATGATCCCCTGCAGTGCCTTTTGGTGGCATACTGAAAAATACAAAATTAGAAAGAAAAAGTACAGCAGAGGAAAGACAATGACAAAATATTGTAACACCTGGGGCACCACTAAAAATCTATTTTAGAGCCTGCATTATCAGTTAAAGGAAAATGCTTCTCTGTGTGCTTGACCCCACACATAGCAACATGAGGAATGGCAACATTCAGCCTTTTGCCATGTACACTGCAGCACCCTTTCCTTGTTACTGCTGTTTTCTCTGGTTTCCAATTAAATTTACCTTGCTTTAAAACAGGCTCTCCTAATATGTTTCCAGATGCTGATTTACATGAGTATGGGTAGCACACATTCGCAGAGGGATAAGGGAGAGAAACTGTTTCACTCTTGTCCTAATGAAAACAAATAAATGTGTGATCATAAGGGATAAGGGGCAAGGAAGTCGCTGCTCTGCCTTCCTTGCCCCTTATCCCTTATCCCTGGCAGAGTCAAACTACTGCATGGCTTCATGGTGTCATTAGCTGTTGCTAGGAGAAAGATGCAGGCAGAGTTCTTTTATTTAAAGATGAAGTCTAGGTTTTCACCACTAGCAGTTGATAGGTGATCTTCCAGATGTCATGAACCACTGGAATTAACTGTCTCTCACCAGTATGATATTGAGTCAAAGTCAGGGCTCTAGCATTATCAAATCTCTTTAAAAAATGCCCATATGGAGACTCCAGGTTATTGGGATGTTTTCACTGGGGAGAGTGTTTCATCTCCCTTTTCCAGCAACTTTGAATATCTCTCAAGAAGGTCCTCTGATCTCTTCCAAACTTCAGAGACGTTTTTTCTTCTCACAGACAAAATTTTTCAGTTTCCTGTAACCGAGATGGATTTTCTTTAGTTTAGCAGGCATAGCTTTTATCCCCTTTTCTCAAATATTGCCTTCATTTTAATTTTAACTTCATGCAACATTGATTTGGTAGGGTGGGACTCTGCAGGGATGGCCTTGTGACCTTTGCAGACTGCTATCAGGTCATTCAACCTTACAATGAAATTTTTGGTCCTTTCAGTGACAGAACTCACCAGAATGAATTGGGGTGGTGACCGTCCAATAGCTCTCCTTGTTTTTGTTCTGAACTGAAGATATAATGGTGGTGTAAGAGCACTTACGTTGATGGGTTAAATACTGTCTTAGAGTTGTCCTCTTTGGAAGTAGAAAGGCCTTTTTTTTTTTTTTTTTTTTGGAAGGTCTGTAAGCTTGTGACTGGTCTCCTATTACTTTCCTGCTCATTTTGGATTTCCTTCAACTATAGAGGAAGGACAAGGCATATAAATATTTCCAGATCTTTTGCTTGCAAATAGCAGGATTTCAGAGTTGCTGAATTCTTGCTTTAAAGGCTGTACTTTGTGTCCCCAGTAACCCTGGTACTCTGGATTGCATCTCAGTGTGAAGCGTTCTGCTTAGTTCAGGAGAGAAACCACAGTGTGTGCCCAGGCTGTGTGCCCAAAGTGTGCTCCTTGTAACTCCAGGCACGGACACTCAGCACATTCATACCTAGGAGAAGTGATACTGCTCAGTGGACTGTTAATGTAGATTCACATTAACTGTTCAAGTTAGGTATGTTATCCTTAGTTAATTAACTCAGAAACTCAGAAGTTCATCCTCACTGGAGAAAAAAAAAAAAAAGACTTCTAGAGGTGGTTTGAGGAAGAAGGCAGAAAGTTGAAAATATCTGTGAGACTTTCTTTCTATAGAAACATTCAGGGAGCTATTTTATTTAGCTTCTTTCTGTTTAAATTGAGGGAATTAAATACTTGTCTATGTGTTTGTTAGTTTATTTTATTTGATTTGTTTAACATATAAAGGAAAAAATCCAAATATTAGCTGTTAACTACTAATCTGCTGTGGTTTTGGGTATTTTGGGTTTTTTTTTTGTTTGTTTGGGTTTTTTTTTTTTGTTTTTTTGTGTTTTGGTTTTTTTTTTTTCAAATATCAGAGCATTTTTAAAGGCTTACCTGTAGTTTTGGTGGGTTTTATTTAGTATTGTTACAAGGCTAAGGTGATTACAGGAAAGATGAGGAAGCGGAACTGGCATCCAGCGCCGTTTTCCTGTTAAAAAGCAGCGGCAGGTGGCGCTCTGGCTTTGCTTTTTCAGGACGTCGCTGTTTCAGGAGTCCTGGAGCAGTATTCACTAAACACTCAGGTGAACGAAGTTTTGTTCTACAGATCCTCATCATAATAAAAAGCCCAGCGCACCTCTTAGGTGTATGGAACGACGCCTATGCTTCCCACAGGCAATAGTAATTGCTCTTTTAGCCCCTGCTGCTAAATACTTTTTGTGGGTATGAAGATGCTGCAGAGTTCTGTAGGACCTTACTTGTTAGGGAAAAATGCAACCTTAAAGCTTAGGAAAGCAAAAAAATGTCGTCACTAAGACTTAAAAACTGTGTTGGGCATCTCTGTGGTGGCTGCTATGAGCACCTACTGCAAATGTGTTAGTCCCATGCACAGCCTGCTGTGCTGTGCAGAGAACCAGCATCTGCTTCGGTTCATTTGTGCCGTGTCCTACAGCTGTTCCTGCTACCAGCATAAAAAGGAAGTCTTTGGAACTTGGGAGGGCTGGTGAATACGAGGGCAGTAGCCAAGTGACTCCGAGCTTTCCAGCCATGCCATGCATGCAAAGCTAATCACTCACTGTGCTAATCTGTTAGTGCCCTATCACATGCTTTTACTAAGCAGAATTTCTTTGTAGTGTACTTGATCACTGCTGCCCTCTAAGCACATTTATTAACCTAAGATTAATTTCAGATTTACGGGGACAAGGAAGTTCTGATCAGAGTTCTGAGTGCTTGTGGATTCTGCCATGCTCCCTGGTGCAGCTTAAAATATAGACCCCAGTGGCTCTTGGTTTCTTTGTTGAGGCTGGCTCTGGAACTTAATTAACTGCACAGAACTGGATAATCTCCATGTGATGATGTGATTCCAGTAGAATCCTGGCATAAAATTTAATTTCAAAAAGGAGGGAACACCTGACTTTTTTTTCCAAGAAGAATAGTTGCATTTTTAGATAAGCAGTTAATCCTCCTTTAGTTTCCTGATTTTGAATATATAATGCTCAAGTGTTTGGCTAAACAGGTTTGGTCATTGCCATCAGTTAGGTGAAATCAAATTACTATGGAGAGGTGCTGTAGATTCTTGTGCAGTCACAAGAATCCAAGTTCCTTGTAATCTCTAAATACTCATGATGATGGTGTAGGGAGAAACTGCCCTAAAAATGAACTGAGTAATTCACATCTTTTGGAGAAGGAAAGTTTTGGTAGAGAATGGGTTAGCATGCTGTGCACAGTGGAATAAGAATTAGGGTTTACTTTGGGGATGTACGTGTGCCTCTCCGGCTTATTGAGATACATTTGAAGATTATGGAAAATCCTGTATGAAACTAGTCTTGTTGAATTCTTGTATATATTGTCAGTGGGATTAGTGCTGAAGTGCAGCCTGACCTTTCTGTATGTCCATTTCTGTGTTCAGAGAATGTTCTGGTAGGAACAAAGTACAGTCTGAGTATGTGCCCAAATGTAGGCAATATATAGTAATGGAAAAATAAAAATCCTGGAACTTAAGTGCACCTGAAAAATAGGACCTGAAACTTGTATTACACGAAGTTCTGTTTGTTTGCTTGTTTGTTTCTGTGATAGCTAAATGTTTGTTTTGTAAATTAAAGAAGTGTTTTTGATTTCCCAGTATTGGTCTCCTGGAAGAGAGACTGCTGTTAATGACTCCTGGTTTGAAGAGTCTTCTGTCATGAAGAGTGAAAATCTGTGTTAATTGCAAGCATCAAAGGCATGAAGAAAGTGCTTGGATACAGACATTAAAAAATGGACTTTTTTTGGCTTCTAATTAAGGCTTCTGTGAAAAAAAAAATAGATAAAAAAAATTTCATGGAAAATACCTGAATGTTACTGGTGGAATAAGCAGGCAATGAAAGAACAATGGAGTTTTCAGATCTTCACATTTTCTTGGGAAACGATGAATAGTTTTGCAGTGGTGTGCAAAGAAAACCCATAATAAATGAAAAAAAAATACTAAGATAGACTACAGTTCCATTGTATTGACATGAACTGTAAGCAATCTTAGTGGTAACTTGCATATTGTAATTAGTGGATTTGCAGTGTAACAATTAATGGGAGACACAAGGCTGAAACAATTTTAGTAATTAAAACGTTTAAAACCAGATAGAGTTAAGATATTTGCTACATGTGTGACAGTGAAAATGAAATAATATCTGATAGGTATAATATTAAAGGAAAACTTGATATCAAAGGAAAGCATTAGGCATGGAAACTTTACTTGCAATGTCAGAAAATAAGAACTATTGACTTACTGTATTGATTCTTTTAAAAATATGTGCGTACATGAAAATTCATGCACTTGGGGTTCTCTGCTAACAAGAAAGTTTGAGAGAAAAGTGTTAATTACAGAAAACATCTTTTACTCACAAATGTTTGCTGGAAATAAGAACAATTAATTTAGGCTGTTCTAATAAGAGGTTTGACTGTAGTAGCTGAAGGGGGCAGGACTACCAAAAGCTTTGTAGGCAAATCACTTTTATGGGAACTGTGTGCAAGACCTAGTCAGCTCTCTGATTTTACGTTTTCTCTCCAACTGCTCTCTTTAAGAAGATTTGTTTGGCGATAAACCTAAGAAGGAAAATTCCAGTGTAGGGCATTTGCAAGTAAACACTTAATGTACCTTTTCCAGACAGATGAATAAACAGCATGTCCAAATAATGTTCCTACCCAGTTAAGATGCTGGGGATTTTCAGTTTTACAGAATTTTCTATGAATTTGAAATTAAAAGAATTGGTTGTACTTTGTTTAGTCACCCATCTTCAACATGTTTTTCTAAATACTGGAAAATAACTGAGAAATTTCACTAGAGAAATTATGAGTATAGAAATTAAGGATTTTGAAAATTGCACTGGTCTCCCACACAATTTTTTAAAATTTCAGTTGAATGCTATCAATGTGACATCTCAGTTTCTGGATGTTTTCAATACTTGAATGGACAAGGCTCTGAGCAACATGACCTAACCCTGAAGCTGGCCCTGCTGAGAGTAGGAGGTTTGACTGGATGGCCTCTATGGTCCCTTCTTTTGTAAATTTTTGTGTTATTGTGAAGATTCTGTTTCAACTATTAAAATGCCTCTTTTATAAAGGACAAGATAACTCAGTTGTATTCTGACATAAACTCTTGGCATAAGACATATAGAACATCTTTTTCCATAAACAAATACTTTAACAATTTTTCTCTTTGATTTTTTTGCATGAGAAGAGGCCTTTCTGCAGTTATATATTTTTCTTTACCTCAATGGTAAGTAGTGTTTCTTGAATCAGATTTTTTAAAAAAAAAATACTTTTACAGCCGAGTCAATACCTGTGAATCTGCCTTTGTTAGTCATTAAATATTCCATTTGCTTTCCATGCATATCCTAATTATTTTCCACTTTATATATATATAGGAAACTTTTCTTATGCAGGTAGAGGGTTCAATATTTTTTTTGGTGATACATTTGTCAATACCACAAATTTCGGACCATGAGACTGTTCCCAAAGAAGCTATTTAGGAGTTGGTGTCTGAGAAGGGGTGGGAACAAAGACCTTGGTGGGGACACGATGCAGCTTGAAGCCCTTCCAGGACCAGATACCAGAGGAGGAGGAGCTGGCATGGTGACAGCTGTGAGACAGCTTCTTCAGCCTCACCAAGAGCCTTTAAACAGGTGTGTGTGCTCAGCTTTGAGAAAATGCAGTTCCTGATAACCCTGTTGAAATGTGTTGTGATAGTTTTACCCACTGGCTCACCTCAGCAATTGATGAGACACACGAGGTGTTGGTAGTGACAGCCCAGTGTGTATCAGTTCCTCAAAATACTGGTAGACTTGGAGTTTGAATAGAGCCTAGACCCAGGTCAAGACATTTCCAGTCCTTCAGAGCCTAGGCTGAGAATTCTCGGCATCCTTTTAGAAACTGGGAGGCTTTTATAATAGATAACACATTAACTCGGAAATTACTCTGGCAGTTCTTAAGCACCATTTTTACTGAAGTCAAATGTTGCCACTCATAAAAATAATAGCAAAGGCTGTTTAGGATTACACTTAAGAACTATATTTTAAAGGCTGTTACGGGAATTGGAAATAATTTATATTAAAAATTACAATGTTAAAGCAGAAGAAACAATTCAAAAGCTAAGTCTATAAAAGCTGTTCTAGCAGTTTTTTGTCATCAAGATGAGGTTGGTATCACTGTCAGTTCAGAAAAAAGTTACAAATTACTGTGTAATTTGTAGTGTTACCCAGTGTCACCCAAAGGCTAACAGTACAACCCAAACATACACTGAGACAATGACAGATTGTAATTACTAATGCTTCATCCTGAATAAACCCACGCATTCTTTTCTTTCCTTGTAATGAGAGGGTAGTTCTGAATTTTGGTGTGGAGAAGGCATGCACCAAAAGTTATTTATTTCTGCTAGCTTGCCTAAAGCAAGCTCAGTGCTGTGAAATTTAAAACAAAAAGCTGTGAAGAAACACTGGAGAGATTAGCACAATGTGAAGAGCTAGTGTCTGGTATTCATAGCACTCCAGTTTCAGTGGTTGCATCATTGTGAGTGAGATGAAGTTGTAAAGTATTAAAAAGTGATTTGATTTTTTTCTATGATAATTTTAATAGGATACTGAGGATGGCGTGCTGTTGTGATTTAAAGTAGCAGCTTTTCAAATTAAATGTAGTCTAGTGTTGCCAGCTCTCCATTCTTGCAGAGGGGACATGGATTAATGTTAGCTGTTGAAATTTTTACACATTCTGGTACTAGACAGGCATGTTTCATTGCGAAAGGAGTTCAGAAACATAAGAGGCACTAACATATTTGGGGCAAGATGAGCAGGAGGTGGCAAAAGCCAGAATGTGGCACACAGGAGGTGAAGAGAAGGAAGCAAAGGGAAAGCATTCTTTAGGGACTAGGACAAAGGGCTGAAAAACAAAACCAAAACTAAAACCACAAAAGACCGAAGCATCAATAGATTAAAATTAGCTGTCCCATGGGTGATTTTCAAATATATGCAGCCCTCCAGAGCTGCCAAGTACCAAAGAAAAGAAATTATTTAAACAGAAAGAGGCTGGGTAGGGAGGACTATGGCCTCAACCAGGATGACCCACATACTGCCATGTTGCAAGATTTTTCCTGTCAGTGAAATGGACACTTCTGGAAACCTTCATTTGGCATCATCATTCACTCTTCCATGGTCAAGCACTGTGGTGGGTTGACTATGGCTGGCTGCCAGGCACCCACCCAGCCACTGTTATTCCCAGTCCTCAACAGGACAGGGCTAGAAAATAGGATAGAAAACCTCAAGAGTCAAGATACAGACAGGGAGATGGATTACTTAGCAATTATCATCAAGGGCAAAACAGACTCACCTTCAGGAAAATTATTTGTTGCCCATTAGAGTTGGATGGAGAGAAATAAAGACAAAAATTAAAACACTTCCCTTCCATCCCCTTCTTCTCAGGCTCAATTTCACTCCTTCTTTCCTGGCTCCTCTTTGTCCTTCTTTCCATACACTGAACAGTACAGAAAGAAGGGGAATAAGGACTGTAGTCAGTTCATAACAGTTCATCTCTGTGCCTCCTTCCTCCATGCCTCCCTTGCTCCAGCATGGGTTCTTTCATGGCTGCAGCCCTTTGGGATAAACCCACTCCTGCTTGGCCTCTCCAGTCTGCAGTTCATTCAGAGCACATCCTCCTGCACTGGCACAGTGTCTGCCATGGCTGCAGTGTGGATATCTGCTCCAACATGATCATCAGGATGCTGCAGGGTGGCAACCTGCTTCCCCATGGTCTTCTGCATGGACTGCAGGGGAATCTCTGCTCCAATTCACGGAGCACCATTCTGGTCTGCTTCTTCTCTCACCTTGGTGTCTGCAGGGCTATTTCTCACATGTTTTCTCTACCATTCTACTGCACACTGTTTTTTTGCCTTCATTAAATGTATTCTCCTAGGGGTGCCACCATTTTAGCTCTGGGGCTCAGCTGTGCCCTATGTAAATTATTTGGAGCCATCTGAACTTGCTGTGTCCCACACAGCATAGCCCTGTCCTCTGCTCAGAGATTCTTCTGCATCCCCCACTGTCCAGCACCTTGCCACATGAACCCAGTACAAGCATCATGACACCTCTAGCCACTTTCTTCAAAAAATGGAGGAGACAGAGAGGGGTATATAAGTTGTCATTACATGCTGAGCCATGCCTGTTAGAAAAATATCAGTGTCTATAGTATTCCCTATAGCCTAGATCTGATAAATACATCAGTATTGTTATTTTTTTCCAAATGGGGACAAACGTAATTGATGGAGTCATAGTGCATATCTGCATGTGGTTGATAGGGCAAATCCCCTCTCTCACTGGGTAATACAACCTTACCTAGACAGTGAAAGATCACATTGCCAATTCAGGCATGCACTTTTCATCGTGCCACAGCATGATGGAGCATTCCTGTGGTAGTCTTTCTGCGGGCAGAGATGGCTGTGATTTGTAAGTGCCAGTGTTTCAAACACTTTGTGAATAACTGGAGCCTGATTTGCTTTTCATTACCGATGTGAAGATGCAGGAGAAAGATGTTACTGTGCCTACAACAGTTTCTGCAACAACTGTCCTCCCAGCCTACAGGAACTACTTGTACCACATGTAATGGAGCTCAGAATCTGAAATGCTGTTTTCAGCCTTTGTAGTAACAGTGGTGATAACTGTCACCATGATTTTTAAAAACTCTATTAAATGATTGTTAGTGACGTGCCATTTTAGGAAAAAAAAATAATTTACTTGTCTTGTAAATCCATGCTGGCATTATTCTGATGTTTGCTTTTTAATTCAGTTGCTTTCTGTCTTCTCTTCTGGCCTTTGATGAGTCAGAACTCATGCAAGGACTGGCATTGTTGTATGTATAAATTAAGAATTTCCCTATTTTAGGAAAATATAGATGCCTTTTTCAAAATTGATGTAATCTTTTCTGAAGGATAATTTATGGATGTAATCTCACAATGAAACTACATATGTGACAGCTGAACTGCATCATCTTTGCTGGGAATAATATATAACTCTGTAGGACAGTGAGAGGAAAGATTTCTAGTGCTAACAGTGTGTATGGAAATCTGCATGGCATCTTCTGGATAGTATGGCCTGAGTCACAACAGCTGATACAACAGTAATATTAGTGAGTGAATGGTATACCCCAAACAAACTCTTCTAAGGGGTGTTTGCCCAAAACTCTGATACTGCTAGAAGAAAGTAACAATGATTGAGTTTGCTTTGGATGACTTTCATAATGATTAAATTATAACAAAGAAATTATCAAGATACTTTAGAGAAATAAATCAATTTGAAAACTAAGAAAAGCTTGGAAAGTAAAAAAAAAAAAAGGAAGAAAAGAAAGAGCTTGAAAATTTGTGATTGTGGAGAAAGATCTTGGAGTTAGTGGAAGAGAACAGCAACTTAGTAAGATGCCATGAGCATCCAGGTACTGGAGCAACAGTCTGACACAGAGACCCACACCTTGGGTGTGTATGTGAACTTGTACATACTTTTTCATCAGTGTGTCTTGGCAGACTGTAAGGACATACACATAAAACTAGAGAACCCATATCTTCATCAGCAGCTGTGGGTAATAATGGAGAACTTGTCCACAAATGAGGTTACGTGGTATGGATGAAGAAATACGTGGGTAATTTAAACAGGAGCTCCAGAGGAGTGGTGAGGGTGGCAGGGCGGATAAACTACCCACAGTAGGTATTAGGGAAAGAGAGGTCTCCTTTTAAAAGGAGAAGTGACATTGGTACACAAAAAGAGTGCATTCCAAGGTTAAAAAGAAGAGCAGAAACAGGAGCAGATAGAGGAGTGTGGGACATCAGCAGAAAGAACATTCTGGTAAACAGCTGAAAAAATGTAAAGGTTGAAAAAACTGGGCAAATATAACACAGCAGTTGACAACTAATGCTGGAACACATCGTTCCAGAGGAGGAGGAAAAGCCATGCAGCACTTTAGATGATTGCCAGCCAAAAAAAAGAACTGCATAATTAGAAAATTACAGTTAAGGGGAGCTTTCATGAAAACACATATTGTCTACACCCCACTGCTCCCCCCCCCCAATAAAAACCTCCCCAAATCATCATTGTAAACATAAGAAATCTTAATGAAGAGTAGATGCTGCTGAAAGAAGCTGCTTCCAGTTTAGAGGAGCAGTATTGTAAAGTATGTGAGGGAAGGGAGCAGGGGAGCTGAGGGGATTTCTTTGAGTGGTGACTGACTGTTTTCAGAAACTTGGACAGTGAATGGTGAGGTGAAAGCAAACCATTGCTCTGCTTTTAGCAAATTGGAAGCTGTTTACAGGAGGAGATCTTACATGTAGCTGCTGAGATAAAGTGTTTATATCTGCCTCTTTTCAGTTTTTTTTTTTCCAGCAGTCTAAATTTTAGCAGCAGGGAAAAAGGGAAATCATTTTAATGAAACAGGAGCAAAACATAATTCTGACTGAAACTAATCCCAGCTGCTTGAATAACCCAATGTTTGCTAAGGTGATTTTCTCAACCCCTTAATTTCAGGAAAAATGTGTATGACAGCACTCTGAGTATTCTCACCTGTACTTGGCTTTTCATATCAATGATGTATGCATTTATGACTCCTTAGAGGAGAAAGCTACCTTGACCAGAATATTCTCCTTTCTTTTTTGGCCAATGTTAAAGTATAAATATAAGAAATGTCTCCTTGAAACAGCAATTCACTATGTAAATAACGCTCCTGTCTTAGCAGGGAGGGTGATGGAGGCCAATTCCCTTCTCTAAAGCAGGAACATCCTAGTACAGTGCTCATGTTCTAAACAAGATAAACTCTTAGCATTAGCACATGAAGGGCTGTGGTAAACTGGAGTCTACTGCTAAAGATTAAAGATGAGAATGTTTTTCAGTACAGATGCTCCAAATGCTTTTATAGTTCATTTGGATATACAGGGCTGTGTGGCTTCTAGGGGAGAACTATATCATTTAGTGATATATAAATTTACTTACTTGGTAGGACAGGTGTAGCAGGTGGGTAGCAATACCTGCTCTATGAGTTGACCCCCCTCCCTCCCACCAATATGCACATGGAAATCAGAGCTTCAGCCCCAACAGCCTGGTATAGACCAGCCAAGTACCAGCGTGGGAGAAAGGCACTTGCTCTGACTGGTTCTGTGCTGCAGCCACAGTGGACAGCTCAGCTCCTGCACATGGTGACTCCTGTCCTTGAACTTTTGCTTCTGTAGATGTTAGACATCTGTGTATTATTACTTCCTTTCAAGCAGATAATGCCATAATTATTTACTGCTTTGTAATGGCTTTGCTAACCTTGTAGCCTCCAACCAGCTCTTGAACTTCCTCCATCACTGAGTGCAGCCCAGCAACTGAGGAAACCAGGTGGAGGTTGCTACCAATTGTGGTTTGTCTAACTTGTCAGGTTCTGCCCTGGTGTGTTTCGGAACAATGGGTATATTTGTTATACAGGTTGAACCAGGTGAATCCCATCACCTTATGCTGCAAGCAACCAACAGTAGTCCATTAATCTGTGTTTCTGGTAGATAGTATGAAAGCTGGAAAAGGTTTAAACCAATTGTCTGCAAGGTCTCTGTTTTGTTCCTGTGGAATCTTTTGCCTGCTTGGCTTATTTAAAATTGCTGGTGGTCAGATAAGAAAACCAATTTAGAATTGAGCCATGGGATTGATGGAAAAGCCTACAAATCAGTATTTTGGATGTCCAGTTATATAACCCCAAGTCTGCTAAGATGTCTCCATGAAAAGCTTAGGAAACAGTGGCTGCCTTTCAATGATCTTCATCACCTTTTAAAGCTTTCTTGACATGAGAGGGAGGTGTAAGATTTGCAGCTATTCCCAATATTGTATTTCTATGAGTCCTTGCTAGGAGAACACAAGCTGGTCCCCAAGACCTTGAAGCTCAGTGTCCTGTCCTCACTACAAAAGGGGCACTGCACGCGGGCTCCATTGTGCAGCTTCTTTCCAACAGGAGGAGCAACTTTTCTTAAGTGAGTCAATTGTCCAAGACTGGATTAGATCAATGTCTTGAGACATCGTGGAGTGTCCACGTCCAGCTGGAGGGGCACGCCAGACTTTGCAAGGTGGTGCCAGGCTTTTGTGAGGCAGTGCCCTTTCCCACCCCCCAGCCAGTCAGATCTGTCCACCAATCACACAGTGGGATGGTGCAAACACAGTTTCTCATTGGTAGAGCTTTCCATCACTCACACCCTGGCAGTGCCAGTCTGGCCTGTGATTGGCTGAGCCACCAGGAGTCCCGCCTGAGGGGCAGGCCCATGGAGGTTTAAAAGGGGCTGACGGGGAGACAGAGGGTTCTTTGGACTCTGCTTTCTCTGGAATTCTGTGTGGGGACCCAGGAGTTGGTGACTATTGTACATGTGTTTTTCTGTATCTTTTCTGTCTTTCTCTCTCTTCTCCTCATTCTCTTTACATGGAACATTTTTGGGTAACTAAACTTCTCATAGGTTTAAAAGTTTCTAGGTTAAATGGATTGAGTTTATGCTAACTTAATATTAACACTAACTACTGCTATAATAAGTGTTTTATTTTGAATTTGGTGTTGTCCTCTGCCAAAGTTCCTTAATTTTCTATATTTTTATCAGTAAACTTTTGTGTATTTATGACCTCTTGAGAGTATCTAGTTGGGATTTCTCCTTGCACCAAATTAGAGTAAAGGAACCTTTGGCTTAACTCCGGGGTTCTGGACTGTAACACCAATATTGCCTCCTATTGCAATGCCTATAACTCCAGCTGTGGTCATATATGGAAGTCACGCCTAAAAAGAGTCTATGTTGATCACTGAGCTGCTGACATTGACCCTGCTGGAGTGCTTTAAATGGCATTGAACTCCTTTTTGCAACTGCAGAGTCCTGCTCTATGCAATTTCTTCTGGTTCCCAAGAGACTTTTCACCATTATTGTGTCCTTGGAAGTTGTCCTGGCATGCAGAATGGATGTCTTGGACTTTTTAGCATTGTCAGCTACAGGAACTGTTTCTTGTCTCTCAGAAGGGTGGAGAAAGGAGGTGAGATGAGGAAGGATCAGGGGGTTGTCTGGCATTTCCACACCTGCAGGGGATGGCTATGAAGAGAGCTCATAGAACACTGTACTTAGGTGTCACATTCATATTTTCCAAAATATCCCTTTGCCCAGGATTTTTCTTCTGGGAAGCTAAGAAGCCTCAGAGAAAAACAAAACCAATAATTATCTCATTTGCTTCTCCTGTGTTTTGCTCCTTTGGAAGGTGTTTGGAGATTGTTTTTCAACAGGTGAAAACCATTCATTGGTTTTGGTTGTGTTTTGACTCGTTGGCAAATCAGTGCCAAGCTGTGTTGGGACTCTGGAAAGAGTCACGAGTTTCTTTATTATCTCTTTAGCATTCTGTAAGTATCCTTTCTGTATTCTTTAGTATAGCTTAGTATAGTATAGTGTTCTTTAATATAATATAGTATCATAAAATAAAAAATCAGCCTTCTGAGAACATGGAGTCAGATTCATCATTCCTTCCTTCTACCCTGCAAATACAATACATAGGCAGAGAAAAGTCTTTGAAATCTAGGCTTGAGGTTTTTATCTTCAGATGCAGCTTGAAAAAGGTGACCGACTGTTTTTGTGCTGCCTGCTTCAACTGACCAGAAGATAAAAGAAGGCTGAGCATACTATTGCAAGAGGGAGAACGAGCTGTCAGAAGCACGTGTATAATTCTGAAGGATGCTGAAGGGCATTTTGGCCACATAATCTGTCCCCTACTGTCTAATGACATTAAGTGCAACAGCACCACATGGATGGATAAGTGGTGATATGACAAGTTGGTACAAACTGTTCTTTGTCCCTTGAGTTGTTTTTAATCCCTGCAGGAAGAAAGCCTAGCTTTTCCCTGTTGCTGCAGTTTTATAAAACCGTACATAAATGTTTTCCTGTTTCTTTCATGGACAGTTTGTGTGTAATCTGCCCCAGCAGAAAAAGCTGGATGTGCACTAGTTCTGTGCTGCTCTGTTAATGTGACTCATGTGGTATTTCAGACTAAAAATGTGATACTATTTCCATCTTTCACCAGAGTAAGAACCTGCAACTAAGCAATATATAGCACAGCTGCTGAACTGCAGAGTTATTGGTTATAACTTGAAAGTACAGAATCTCTGAGTATTTTGTTTTACAAAGTCCCTTTTACAGTGCATCAGCTGCTGTGCACCATTTGAAAAAATTGATCAGATGCAATCATTCCTTCAGATGAGATTGACAACTGACATGGGCTGTCCTAATGGTCCACAAATATTCAAAGACCTGCTCTTCAAAAAACTGAAGCATATACGTATTAAATAAAAAATGCAGAAATGTTGAAACCTTTCGCTTTCAGTGATCCAAGCTGATGTTAACATTGAGATGTCAGTGCTATAATATCAATATGGCTCATGAATTCAAATGTTTTATAAACCTTTTTTTTTTTCCTGGAAGATGTACTTATGCTCAGCTCTTTTACATATGCAATGATTTGTGTAAGTTTTTATACACCTTGTCAGGAGCTAGGCTTTCTATACATTTTTTGAATTGAACAATAATGGAGCTTGACAACCTGTTATAAACCAGAGTTCTGTTGAGGCAGTGGGAAAGATGAGCAGTGGCATAGCTACATGGAGACTTACCCAATCCCCAACAGCAAACACAGCATGCTTAGGTATGACATGGCTTTGGAGTTCTGGGACAGTTGGTGTTGGAGTCATCTGGCCACAACTGCCAGTCGTGCAAGTGACTTTTGCAGGTGAGTAGGAATCACGTTGTCCCTTGGCTCCATTGGTGGCATTGTGGTGTGAGAGAATCCTGCCTTAGATGAATAATGTGTGTGGTATTCTGCCTGTGCTGCCCAGGGCAGGGTGTTGGCAGTGTTTCAGTGTGCCTGATATTGGTGTCACCAGGGTGTCACCAGTCTGGCTGGCCTGACCATACTGGGCAGAGCCTGGGTGTTGGCAGCGAGGCTTTCTATATATTAAAAGAGTGCAAGTATAAGCTTTCAATTCCTTGTCAATGCTTAAGCCAGCAATTAATGAGAAGCAATGTATTACAGTGTTGGAATAGGGGTACGACCAGGTAAACTGTTCATTTGTAATGGGAGAGTATTTTGGGTTGTTTTTCTGTACTTGTAAATGCTTTCCTTATTTTCTCTCTACCCTTCAAGTACTACACTTCTTTCATTCTACTGCTACCCAGGCAAGACTTTGATGAGTCCTAGGATATGCAGCTGACTTCTAGGGACTGAAACTGGAGCTTAGATCATTACTGTCAATATTCCATGTGGAAGAATGTGTTAATGTGTTTTTTCAGACCAACTGTAGGCAAGAGGTTTTATAAGCACTGTTAGAACAATGGGCCAAGGGAAGAATTCCCACCATAGAAAAGAACAAGCAAGTGTACCGTAAAAGACTGTTAAAGAACCAGATTGTTTAAAAAACTGTTTCAACCAACTTGCTTTTGTTTGCAATCCTGATTGGTTTTGAGATGCAGATGTGCTCTGATACTAAATGAAGAACTTTTCAAAGAAGGAGTAAGACAGCATGCAATATTTTGTGTTTATTTTTTTAATGAATAAATTTCAGAGAAACTGATGCAGCCTATGCAACTGCAATAACTAATCCTATTTATTCTGTTCCTAATGGGAACAAAACAACTGTTATATTGTCCTTCTGGGATTTTATCTTCACATGTACACTTCAGGTTGATGAGCTAGACAACAAACATATTGTATAGCAGCTATGCTCTTCTGGACTGCCTTCATTTATTTGAACACCAGCAGTCTAAAAGTGTGTAGTCTGAGCTTAGTAAGTACCCTTCATCTTTTCATGTACTGTTCATGTAAATAGAACTGTTCCTCTCCAAAAGATACTTTGTCTCACTTGCTTTTATAAATCTACCTTAGGATGAAATGGAGAGAGATTTTCCAAAAGAAGTCTGAATCACCAAAAAAAATTTACTGATGATCCACAGCAGGTGTTTGGCACAAAAGCACTTCTAATATTCTGTGTGGGAGGCCTGTGGTTAGTTTGGAGCAGTTGTGTACTGTCCCTGAATCCACTGCATAATAGTTTCCCTAACTCCAAGTTAAGTTAATTCACTGACAGACTCTGGTTAAACTGACATTTAGGATTAGGTTGAAAGGAATTTAAGATCAGCAACTTGCCATTATCCTTGCAAAACACTTGTAAAATAAAGATACGCACATTTTTAGGAAATATAAAAAACTTGAAAAATAACAACTTCAGTCATGATTTCTAAAACCATATTTATTAGTTCTGAAATTGAAAGTGGAAAAAAAAGAGCTTTATGTATTCATTCCACCCTCACCAGAATGAAAATAATCAGGTGTTAATTTGGATGTGAGAAATGTTTTCAGTTCTGCTTCAGAAAGTATTATTAAAACTTGATGGGAGCTAATGGCAAGCACAGGCATCAAGTATTAATAATGCTGGAGACCTAGCATAATCAAGTTGTAATAACTGCTTCCAAAGGGATGTTTTTGTCTTCTCTGCAGGGTTCAATTTTTTATCCTAGACAGAAGGAGAGCATCTGAGCAATAGGAAAGATCAGCCTCCCAGGCATGACAGTTGTGTCTGCTCCCACTTTCAAGTTATGCTCCCTCCTCTTTTTCTGGTGACGTGTCAGATGGATTCATGACAAGTACTAGGCCTCCAATAATAAGGTAACACTTTTCTTTTTTTAAGATCTCCTTTTGCTGTAATGCAGATATGTGTGCTTAGTGTGACCCTGGCATGGAGTTGAGTGTACATTATCATGCCAGAGATGAATTCACATTGCAGATAACAGTTTTAGATACATTCAGTAATCTGGGGCAGTAGCCTGACAACCCTAATTGTTTAAAAGATACCCTAACTTTTCAAGGGCAAGGTCTTTTGTATATAAGTACAAAAACAGTCAGACATTTGTAACTTTCTCTTACCCTGAGGGTTTGGAACACCTATAGAGAAATCTGTCACTTTGCAGCCTGCAAGAGAGGAACAAGAAATTGCTCTTATCAGGCTGGATCAGGGAGACTTATCACTTCAAAGGATGAATATTCTTGATGCTTCCTGAGGGTAATGTTCGTATTTA
The DNA here is from genome assembly GCF_036417665.1 of Passer domesticus. Classification (NCBI taxonomy): domain Eukaryota; kingdom Metazoa; phylum Chordata; class Aves; order Passeriformes; family Passeridae; genus Passer; species Passer domesticus. Next base: position 20,033,221 of record NC_087476.1, on the reverse strand, counting down.
CATGAGCACTTGCTGCCTCTTGCACAGGAGAGAGTTACCAGTTCTGCAGTCTGGAACTGATGTGAATTATAGGGTACTCCCTGAGACCCTGAGACATGTGAGAAGGTTATGCAAGCACACAGATGAAGGAACATCCTGGATTTTACTTAGATGGAAGATGTTTACATCCTTTCAGACTGTGAACCTACATAACTCAGAGTACTGGAGAAGACTCAGTTGTAGAGGTACCTGGAAGAATATGCACAATCCCTCATCTTCTCTGTGGATTACCTGTATTGCTGGTTTTTTTGCAGTTTCAGAGCTTTTGGGAATTGCTTTAATTCTCAGGAAAAAGAGTAAGGAAATGGTGAATGATATGACAAGATACAAAGAATTCCAATTAGTGGCACAAACTACTGAGTGATTTGGTCACTGAACTGTGTAGGTTATAAAAGAAGTAATTTGATTTGTGTAGTGCTTTAAGGGTTCTCCCCATCCTCTTAATTTTTTTTCCACAGGAAATTGCTCTTTCAGAATGTCCATTTCCAGAGGCAGGAGTGGTATGTTAGTCTCTTTCTAAGAATAATTTTTAGAGAGGGGAAGAAGTCCCTTAAAAGGACAGGAGAAAATACTGGTGTGGCAGGGTAGTATCTTAGATTAATTATGAGTTAATGGTGTTCAGGACTCACCTGTTGGCTGTTTCAATTTGCTACAACACCTGACAAGACTCAGGCTTCCTAAACCCTTTGTTAACTCAAAGAAGCAGACAATCCCTGCTAAAGTCAGTCTGGTAACAGTATTGTCAGTTTCTCTCAGGTGTGAGGCCCATTCAGGTGTTTCAAAGTACTTTGGGTAAACTGACATTCTCCTTTCCACAGCAGATTGAAAAATTCCTAAGAATAGAAGCTCCTTGCTGGTGGCAAGGAGGTATTACACAAGGGGAATTAATGTGAATGTAGGGCACAGGCACTCATTGATTAGACAAATCTTCACAAATGAAGGAGATATAAAGGCAAAAAAAGTGTTTCAATCTTTGGCCAAGTTTCTTTATTATTCTTTACTTGTACATTTGAGCCAGTATCTGGGTGCATCACTGAAAAACAGGAAATGAACTCTTCAAACAATTTACTAGGTTTGAAAGTCGCCATTACTTTATTACCAGTGCTGGATGTATGGGGAATTCTCCTCAAAGCATGCATGCCCACTAACCTAACAGGCCAGGTTATATTCCTCAAAGCAATACATATTCATCACATTTCCTGAACATATGCATATATGCTAACTGTTTTGGTGGACTTACTGGATATGGTTCAGGATCTTTTAATGAATCTTACCTCCTTGAGAGTATGTCAAATATGTGGTCAGGGCATAATGTACTTCTATTACTATTCTTTGTTCTGATGTACAATCCTTGTTCTCGAAACTAAGATACCTGCTGATACATATTAATCAGTAATATAAATAGATAAGAAGGCTGGCAAAAGACTTATTAGTCTTAATAGTCAGAGAAGCAGGGAGTTAACACAAGGCCACATTAATCTCTGGTATTTGTACAAATCACTCTGTGGTACAAAAGTAAGCATTAACCATGAATGCAGGGATCATACACTATTGTGCTAAAGTTAAAAGAATTTTCCAGCATCTTCACCCAGTGCTGTGTAGACTTCTTAAAGAACTATAACTTGATTGGTGACAGGTGTAGATCTGACAAGTGGAATTTCTTCATTTCCAGCATCTGTTTTTCACTTTGTGTCTTGAAACACACCTGAGACTATTGCCTTACTCATCAGATCTAACTGAAACTGAAGAAGCTTTATTTCCAACATATTTAGTGGTTTGGTGCTGCATCTTGGAAGATTTTTTTTTAAGTAAGAAAAAAGGGGATTTTTAACTTCAATCAAGATGCAAATCACTAAAAAAAATTCACACATTTCAGCTTATTGGGGAGTTCTGAACAATCTGATACCTGAACCATAATTCTTTGGCCTAGAAAAGATAAAATCTATCAGTATCAATGATCAAATTTGAAGAAAGGTGGGGAGTCACATTCACTGGTAATGTGGTGTCTTTAAGCTGTCATGCTTAAAAGCAGATAATGGTGTGGTGGGAAAGCAGTGTGGCTTGGAATAAATTTCCTCCATTCCAGAAGTTATACCACTTTGCCCAGCAGTCTCCCAGAATTTTATTCTTTCTTTCTTTCTTTCTTCCTTCCCCCCACCCCCACCATCTAACATACCATGTATATGTAATAACTCTCATTGCTATTAATTGTTCATGCTTTTGTAACTTTCTGGCTGGCAAGTGCTTCATCACCTCAGCAGCACTGTGAATCAGCAGGATACCAGCCATTAGTGCATAGTATAAAGGAGTAGCTGCTGTTATAGTGAAATCTCACAGAAACCTAATCAAATGATGGCTGCTCTGCTGTAAGTCGAAGTCTCTGATCAGTGATATCCAGTGCTTTTATTAGAAATTTATGTTTTCATTTCAGTTCCATTGAGACATTTAGAAACATACTAGATTGTACCAGGGACAGAAGGATTTGAGTTCTGTGTCTTTTCAGGGGTTGTAATAAATACGTTTTTACAAGTGCTGATTTCTCTGTGCTGTGTTTTTCTTCCTACACAGTGCTATCCTTTGTTATTTCTTCTATTAGTAATAATATTTTACTTTGAATTTAGAATTAATATTTTAATTTGCTGTTTATATCAACTAGTCTTACTGTGTCAGAAAATTTATGCTTCCATAATTTGGTTGTAGACATCTGTGTGCTGTTGCTTCAGAAGGCATCATTTTTATGCTTTGTATTTATCATATGCCTTGCATAGTACATGATGTACATATGTACAAGAGACCCACCAGACCCTTGAGAGGTGATAGAATCCAGGAATATGCTACACTGGAAGGGACCCATAAGGATCATTGAGTCCAACTCTTGGCTCTGTGCAGGATACCTCAAAGACCACACCATGTGCCTGAGTGTGTTGTCTGAATGCTTCTTGAGCTCTGTCAGCCTTGGTGCTGTGACAACTCCCCTGGGGAGCCTGTTCCAGTGCCCAAATACGCTCTGGGTGAAGGGCCTTTTTTCTAATATCCAAACTAAATTTCCCCTGACGTGACTGAGGCCATTCCCTTGGGTCCTGTCAGTAGTCATGAGAGTGAAGAGATTTGTGTCTGTCCTTCTGCTTGCACTTGTGAGGAAATTGTAACTGCAGTGAGGACTCCCCTCAGTCTCCTCCAGGCTGAACAGACCAAGTGACCTCAGCTGCTCCTTGTACAGCTTCCTCTCAAGGCCCTTCACCATCCTCATGGCCTCCTGTTGACATTCTAGGGTGTTTTTTATATTGCGGTGCCCAAACCTGCACACAATATTCAAGGTGAGGCCACCCCAGTGCAGAGCAGAACAATCCCCTCCCTCGCCTGGCTGGTGATGCTGGGCCTGATGTGCTTTAGGATTTGATTGGTCCTTCTGGCTGCCAGGGCACACTCATTTTCCCATCAGACACAGAATTCTGTTCTGGTGTTTGGAGGGAATATATCAAGCTCTCCTTTGCACTGGAACACTTGTAACTGATTCTGTTAGTGCCCTGTGGTGGAATATCTGAAAAGGAATCCTTATGCAGGGAAAACCAAGAATCCTGTGTCTGATCTGAGCCTGCATACTCACACCAACATCTGCAGTTGTCCATTCATAATGTCTTTTTTTCACAGTTTTTATCACAGTGGCCTCAGCCTACTCTTTACCCAAACACCCTTCCCTTTTTGTAAATCCTGCTGCAATGTGCTCAAAGTAAGTAAATAATATAGCTGGGATATTGAAAATAATGCCTAGTCACCCTCTAGGTTAGATATCTTGATTTGTCTCTCTGAACTTAATGCAGAAAAAAAAAATCACTTTGAAGCACCTCTTTCCTTCTCCCATTTACAATTCCTCTAGAAAGACTATTAGCTCATCTTTATAAGGCTGCTATGCCAATGTATCCCTCTCTAATATCTGTGACTCTTGATAGTGAGACTTGAACAGAGAGTGGCTAAATGGTGCCATGCTTGTACAGGCTCTAGAAGCAGGTGTTATAAGTGCAGCCTGTCCAACAGTCACCTTTAGTTCCTGTGCTGTGTTTCCCGTTTGGGAAGGCTGGCTAGCAGAGAGGGTACAGGAGCTGGCTGTAATTCCTTTGCCCCCAGTTTTGGATTGCTAGTGAAAGTCTCTTGCCTGTGGAGTGACCATCTGTGACTCTTTGGAGTGGTGGGATGTTGGCAGAGGTTTATTTCCCTATCTTGTCTGCAAAGGTGAGTTGGTCCAGAGTAGGCTTTCTGTGCATTTGTAGCAGGGTGGTCTGTGTTGCTCCACAGCCAAGTGCAGAGTCCTTGGTGGGTGTGCAGTTGTGTGTTTGTGGGAGTCTGAGGGGAGCAAGGAAGGTGATGCTTGTGCTGGGCATTGTGTGGTCTGTAAATGCAGATATCAGTACAGAAATCTCTCCCTAATGCTCCTGCACCTGTGTGCATCTGGGAAGCAAGTAAACTCCAATGCAGTAATAAAGGCAGTAGGTATCACTGCCAGGCACCTTCCCCTGAGGTAGCAAGGCTGTGATTAAAATTCTGGGTTTTCAGAGTTGGCTTGCAGATAAATGAGTCAATAGACCTCGAGCTGACTCGTAGTTGGGTAGGTTTCAAAAGTGTTCTTGCAGGCAGATAGTCTTCTGAGAATGTATTTTCTCCTTCTGCCCTGCTGCTGTCCTGTGTCTGTGCAGTGCAGGGATAGGGAATGCTGGATGCATTTTGTGAAGGGTCTTTCAAAGTGCTCAGTGCCTGTGCTGCTCACAGATTGCTATTAGCAACCTTCCCTGCCACTCCTCTTTGTTGTGTGTGTTCCATTTGCAGTTCTGTACAGTGGAGAGCTGTTTCTTCTGCACTCAACTATAGTTTGACCTTTGTGGCAGAGGGCTGGAGCAATCAACTTACAATATAGGACATAATTGTATACTCTGAATTGACCAGATACACAACAGGCTCAGCTGTCTTTTACAACTTTTTTTCCCTACCACCTGCAGCAACCACTGTTATTTCATCACTGATTGTGCATTCTGATGGTGTGCTCTCTCACCAGAACTGAGGAGCAGTACATTTTCCACTGTGTGGGTGACAGAGGTCACTTGGCATCTTGATAATGGAGTTGAGATGCCTCTACTTGCCTGGCAGCATAGTAGAGTATGACCTTTAAAAGTCAAATGGGATGGTTTTTTCTAGGCTTTGTTTTCTAAAAATCACCTATAAATGGTCTGTGGAATATTTCTAATTAGGTGCTTGAGGATGTTAAAAGCTGAGATAGCACTGAGAAGATGCAAAATAAATAGAGACCACAGGGTAATGTAGGAGGAGAGACTCCAGCAGAGGGTGACAAAGATGATGAGGGGACTGGAGCATCCCTTTTATGAGGAAGGGCTGAGCGAGCTGCACCTGTTCAGCCTTTGGAAGTGACAACAGAGAGGGGACCTCATCAATGTCTACAAGTATCTGAAAGGACAGTGCCAAGAGGATGGAGCCTGGCTTTTCTTGGTGGTGCCAAGTAATGGGACAAGAGGCAATAGGCAAAAAGTGGTGATCAGGAAGCTCCACTTGAAGGAAGAACTTTACTGTGTGGGTGACTGAGAACTGGAACAGATTGCCCAGAGTGGTTGTGGAGTCTGCCTCACTGGAAATATTCAAGAACCTTCTGGACACAATCCTGTGCTCTGTTCTCTGGGATGCTCTAGGTTGGACCAGATGACCCACTCTGGACCCTTCCAACCTGACCCATTCTGTGATGTGGTGGTGCACCTTCCCCTCCTCCCCGCCCCCTTCAAGCTGCTCGGAAATGCTCGTTAGGTCTCAGCATCGATGAACAGGACCTGGGCTCAGCTGATCATTTCTGATCAGAAATACTATCTGCTCCCCTGAACCTATGCTGTCTAACAAGCTCCTGGTGTTTTAACAAACAGCCTTGGAAACTAATTTTTTGTCTGAATAACAATCCAAGTGGAACAATCATTTTGGTATTGAACTATCTTTGAAAGTTACCAACCTGTAGCCAGGTTGGAAAATTACTGTGACCAAAGTCATCTCTTTTGTCACCCTATAAACAGCAATCCTAAGTGAGACCCTTTGGTCTCTCCTAGTCTGCAATGGGCTGTGACCAGAAAGCTCCCTTTGAGCTTTGAGTGGGGCTTCTCAGAGCCAGTGAAATTTCAAGTTTGCTACACTTGGAGGACTGCCACCAAAGACTGCTGGTGGAGCCTGGGCCAATTCCTCAGTGGGGAGCGTGCAAAGGCATCTGGTGCGAGTACTTCATTGACTGAAAGGGGAATTTTTCATAAGTTTACCTTGTGCACACTCGTTTAGGTCTGTGTGCATGCAAGTGCATCCTATAGCAAATGTCCTATGAGTGTCGCTCTTCTAGATTCTGAAGTACTTTAGATTCATAGGTGGATTTTGCCTGTAGGTGAGTTACTGTTGTGCCTATAGTAAATTCCATTGAATCTTTTGTTAAGGTGTTTAAATTATGCTATTGATTAAGTGCTGTTAAGTTGAAGTGTTAAAACCTTTAGGCCTAAACTGGGAAATCTAGGGCTCGATTTGGCAAGGGGTTCCATTCTGAACCTTGTGATATGGTGAGAGGCTCTCCCTTATCCTTTTTTGTCTTTACATTTTCCTGTCTTTACCCTTTTCCATCCCCAGCCTCTACATAGATATTTTTGGTTGGTTTTAGGTTTCGATTGATTGATTTTAGATTTTAGTGGGATTTTTCTTTGCTTTAACCATCTTGTAAGTGGTAAAGCAAACCTTGCCAAGGAGCCTTTTCATGCTTTCACTTAAACCTGTTTTTGCCAATACTTTTTCTGGTGATTGAGCCATCTAAAGCACTCATTCACAAGATGTGATTCAGTAAATGGAGAAGGGGTGTGGTTGAATAGCCCAATAAATACAGTGCTATCATTACTAGTAAAAGACTGCAGGCTTTTTATTTACTTTGGAAAGCTTCTGGACTATGGCTTGCCAAGTTTGCTTTGTTCAGACTCTTCTGCTCTATATTGAGTTTTATTTTAGCGTGTTGGCTAAACCAACAATAGTTTAACAAACAGGAACTATTATGTAACTTGTTTAGCATTAGCTGGTGTTATACACTTGTGTAGTAATTTTGATGTCCTTTTGCAAATTACAGATAGCAATACCAAGCAGTTCTTCTGTGTACAGTGAGCTGTCTGTAACCCTAGAATAATAATGTAGTGAATCGGATTACAAGCAAAGGATGGTAGCAGGGGGCTTGATGGTACAAGAACAGGAAAGTACCAGAGGCTATAAACAAATCACCAATGGTCAGTTGTAGCTGATTAAAATAATGCAATCTTGGAGGCTCAGTAAAACCATTAAGGATAACAGAATAAAACCCAAATACTCAACATGTATAAAACACAGTATATGTAGTATATTTAGGAAAGATCTTGAATTATAAACCATGAAAAAATAGCAAAGTGTAGCACAAATTAACATTAAAAAATTAACAGTCAAACACTCGGCACACTCTGAAGTGAGGAGAAGGAAATCCCACCATCAATATTCTCCTCTGCTGATTCTCCTTCTCTTCATGCAGATGATTGGAGCAGTAATTGGTTAGTGTAACAGCAGAGATAGAAGCGTGTATGTGTCTAGAAAATTTAACTGTAGAATTTTGAAAATTTACTAAGGGAACTTTCTTTTGTATTCTTCCTTGCATTTTCTGTTATGGCTATATCTGAAATAATAATAGCTATTTGGTTAAAATGTTAATATTATAATAAATATACTATTATATAATAATAAATTACTGGTTTCACCTGGAAAGGGTGTTTCTGTGGTGCAAATAAACTGCACATGGTGTAGTGTAACATGACATAGGTTAAAACTCCTTCAAACTATATCCAGAAAAGTGCTTCATATTATTGCTTCTGAGTATTACTGAGGTTAGAGATGAGGAGACAGAAGGATTTGTGCAGACGGAGTGGCAAGGCAAGGACAGACTGGGTAGGGATGTCAGGAAGATGTCACACGACTCTGGTCTGGAGTTATGGGTGAGAAGAATAAGAGTTTTAAAATAAGCAGTCAAGATAAACATTACTGCTTAATTTAAATGTGACATAAACATTAAAGCAAGGAATGAAGCTCCATCTAGTGTCATATATTCTATGGTATCTATGATCTATTTTAATAGTATTGATATCTATTATCTTACTCCAATTGGTGTTAACTGTTTCTAGATGGAGCTGGACAAATTGCCAGTTTTATGGATGAGAAAATGAAAATGCTCAATGATATCTAGTTCATACCTGAAAAAATAATGGCCTGATTTATTTAGTTTATAATGATAACACATCCTCCTCCACTAATAACTCAGAAATATGTGAAAGAACCTATGCTAAAATGAAATATTTTACAATGATCTGGCCAAGGTATTTTACATACAGGAGTTTTAAAACAGGAGATTGAATGGTTCTTCCAATAAATCTGGAAGCTGCTGAGAAATCCAAGAGATCCAAAAAGAATAGTGGAACACCAATTCTTTTTAAAAGGTTGAACAAGAGGACCCAAAATTTTGGCCCCTTGTATTGATCAGGGGTAAATGACATCCACAATGTTAAAAGTACTTAATGAAGTTAATGCTAAAAAATGTGTGAAGTTGACAAACTGTCAGCTGAATAAGCTTAGCTATGAAAGAAATCAGACTCTTAATATGATTTTGTAAAATATTTAATTTCACACCATATTAATTAATAGAGTAGTAGAAACCTGATGCCAATAGGCTGATTTAGCACTCCTGAAGTAAATGTGTGCAATCTCAGCGCATTAGGAACAATTCAAGGAACTTGGGCAGCACCTGGAGCTTCAGAGACCTTCTGACAGAAAAGTAGGCCAGCCAGGAGGTAAAGAAATTATATTAAAAAGATCTATAACCTTAAATGAAGGAATGCTGTCTCTGTGAATAAACAGCAGCATAAGCCATGGGCGCTGGGTTGTTACTGTCCAGACTGTGATGTTGACTTTAGGGAGTTCTTAGAGTCTGTAGTATAGATGCACACAGTCCCTAGGAATGGAAATGCATCATATATTGATGGCTATTTCCAAAAAAAAATAATAATTAATATAACTTTTTGTAGCTGTAACATACAAAGATTTATGTAGAGTTTTGTATTGCCAAGACTTCAAAAGAGGCTTCATTGTTGAATAGCTACTCAGATTCCTGTTGCAGAGTGGTTGCAGGACTGGAGGTTTTTGTGTAGCTCTGCTGTCCTACCTCTTTCCCAGCCACTGCTATCATGACACAGAAAGGGCAGCATACCAGCAAAAGGCTGTTAAACATTGTACATGTATACAGTATCTTACAATAGCAAAGCAACTGGGGAGTTGCCACTTAGAAAATTTTCTGAAAATTGATATTGTGCCAGCAGTTGCCTTTTACTGTGATAAAGACATTATTTTTTTAACATTCTTTCTGAACAGCTTGCTGCTCCTCATTAAGCTCATTAATTGTGGTCAGTCAGCATGGCATGATAAATGCAGTGGTATGAGCCCTTGTGTTGAAATCATGCTCCTTGTCACACTTACAAATTCAGAAATGGCTCTCTAATGTTTCTCTGGCCAAGCCGTGTTTCGTGACAACCTTTTTTTTTCACGTGGATTGCTGGTTTTGCTTTAAATGAGATGAGAGGATGCTGTGTGCCCACCCACATGCTTATCATGCACAGCTGAGAAGAGACAAGTAAGACAAAGAATCATCTGGTAAAAACAAGTTATTTCAATAAGGAGTTCTCAGCCAATATTGACTTCCAGAGCAATGTATTACATTTGGGTCTTGTTTTTTTCTCTGACTTAGCATACATTAGAAATTTTGATGAGTGAGTGTAAGGGGTGCACAATAAACCTTTGAAGAGAATCAACGTTACCTTACTTTGGTAAGATATTGATGATCTTAATCTGAAGCAAGACCTGCATGTCTTTATACATGTAGGAAGTTATAATGGCCCCAGTCTGCATAATTGGCTGATGGCTAAAAAAAGGTATGTTTAAGGCAATTTCCTCTTTTGCAGCTGCATTGACTGTCAGAGATAAATTTTGCTCTTGTGTGGGTGAAGAAATCAGAATAAATATTTACTGTGTTTTCTGGTAAATTGTGTATTCGAATCCAATTCTTTCATTGTCAGCTCTAGTTGTCAGGCTGAACATTCAAGAAGCAATGTCCTCTTATACAGTGTTGCAAACATGTTCCTCAGCATCCCTCAAAGTACAATCTGAGGTACAGCTGACAAGGAGTCAAAAGAGTGCCTTTCTGTTAGATCTGCAGCCTCCTTTACTCGGCACAGCTTCCTGGAAATCACAGTCTGATGTCCAAACTGATGGACAGGTGGGAAGATGCTTTGTATTTGTTACTCCAGCAAAGAAGGTTAACATTTGCCATGAATAAATCTAGAGCATTTGTTGTTTTGTTGGTGCTGCTGTTTTTGCCTCCTGTTGGCATTATCTGAGATAGTAAATAAGATGTCAGCTGTTTCACTATTACATCTATCACCTGCTGATTGTTGCATGGCAGCAGCTTGCTGCTGAAAAGGATGTTGCAGCTCTTTCATGATGATATTGACAGTGGGAAGGGTGTCACCTTTCATAATCTTCCTGTGCTCTTCATGTATCGTGCTAAGAGATGAGTGTGACAGTGCAAAGATGTGATCTACCTCTTATACCAGAAGATGCCATGTGGTGCACTAATTTGCTTCCAGGGAAAATTGTCCAAGGCATATATTCCCTGTGGCATTTCATGGTCACTGTATTCCAGTGCACAGTGACCATGGTTAAAATGTCATAGGCCTTTCAAGGACTGCATTCAGCTGCATAAAATGCATTTAACAAGCACTCTTGATTGTACAGTATTGGAAGGTGTTAGGACTAGCTAATACCTGTATCCTTTGAGGCTGTAAAAAATCAGAAACTTGCCTTATTTAAGGAAACATGTTTAAGTGTTTGCTTGGTGAGGACCATTATTGTACCTGACAATATTTTAATACAAAAAATGTTACCACAGCTAAAATTTAAAGAGTAAGCTATATGCCTTGTACCTATCAAATAAGTCAGGTTTGATATTAGGCTGGGGTTATATTACTGTTTATGGAAGAAAAATCAGCTAAATTCAGTAAATTTTTTAAAATATAAGAAACACAAGCTTGTCTTGGCATAAGTCAGCTAACCTTAGTTTGGAAAATTTCTGATTACATCATTAGTGAAGGATAAAACCTCCACAAGCCCGAAACATTTTCTGCACCTCCACCCCTACTAGAACTCCAAAAAGAATTGACAGCAAGTATGTGTGATTACTTGTTCAAAACCTGCTATGCTTTTGGGAAGGCAAATATATTATAGTCTGTAACAAGCTCTAGTGTAAAAAATGGCAACTAGAGAAGCAAAAGAAGAATTCATTATTCAGCAAAACCCAAATTAAATTCAAGGTTGCAACCAGTTTTCTCAAGTTTCTTCTAATCTAAACATAAAAAGATACTTGTTAATGTGGGTTTTTTTTTTTTTTTGTTTTGGGTTTGGTTTTTTTGTTGTTGTTGTTTGTTTCTTTTTTTTTGTTTGTTTGTTTGTTTGGTTTGGGGTTTTTTTTCCTGGATTGCATTTCTCCTATTTTGAAGCTGGTATATAGAGCAAATAGCCCAACTAGAGCAACACCTTTTGGTACAGAAAAAGTTATTTTAAGACTGGCTCTACATTAAATTATTTTAATATTTTTAAGCTGTACATTTCAAAAATATATATATCCTTTGCACAGTGTTTTCCTAATATGGTTTAGCTCTTTATACAAATCAAACTTGTAGACATGTAAAAAACATATTTGAAAATTCAACTTTTCTATGATAATGTAGAAGTGTTTTGGTTTATATTTTCTATCAAAGTTCATCTTTATGCTTTGTTTTTTTTTCCTTTAGGCTGGAGTCTGTTCACAAATGCAATGGCTTTCTATTTTGCTTCCTTTTTTGTTGAATCCTTCCAGAATGAATTTTAGTAAGATCTGGCACAAATACAGCAACCAAGAAGTATTTCTATTTTTACATTTTGTGTATGGGAGACGTATGCTAATTTTTCTCTAGGCATCAGCTTACCATCCAGTTTTCTGTATGTCTGTACACAGTAATGAGGGAAGCAATAGAAAATTAACTCACTTACATGATATGTAAGTTTCTAGATTCCTTTGTATTTGCACTCTGATGATTATTTTACCATGGAAGCAATTTTACTTCACTCTGTCAGTGCACATTGCAGAAACCTTCTATATTCCTTAAAAAAAAAAAAAGTTTATATTTTACAGTTATAGTGAAAAATATGTTGCAATACCAAGTTTTCTACATTCAGCTAATATGTTTAGAAAATAGACACCATCACTTTTTTGGCCCTCATATTCAGGGTCAATTTCTACGAATGTCACATATTAAAAGATTTTTTAGGTTTTTTTCTATCAGCCTGGATGACAAACACTGCACTTACATCTGGAGAAGTTACAAAGCCTTCCTCTCCTGTGTTCTGCAATTATTTAGCTTACTTCTTGGTATTGTTCTTTAACCGTGCTGGCTTGTTTAGTTGAGTGCATAAAGTGCTCTTGTAATGTGGAAAGTCCCTTCACAGGATTCTGTCAGAAGCAGATTCAAGTATCAAAACATACAACAGGTAGAAAAATGCAAGGTGTTAGGGCAAAAATACTATCCAAATAAAAAAAAAAAAGCTTTTTACCCTGTTTTTATTTTTTTCAAATAAAGCCACCACATCTAAAATCTGGATAAGTGGATAGCTTATTTTACCCATATTATTCCCTGGTGATCACTTGCTCTCAGAAGAAGGCTGCTTCATACTTGCTTTTTTTTTCTATGTACTAGATTAAAGATAGTCTTTCCTGTCTGAAAACTATATTAGACACATACATTCTGTAAAATGAGTGTTTATGAAATAATGGTCACTTAAGTATCTGCTTTTGTGTAATTGGTTTCATTAAGCATTCCAAATTCGTTTACTACTCCAGTGAAACTCTACTAAAAAATATGTTATGAGTTATCTCCTCACTTAAGTTTTCAACGTGAAAAATCCCCAAACTTATGAAAGAGAGGGGAGCCTTTATTAAGGGAAGAAAGGAGTCTGATTTTTTTTTGAGATGTGTTTTGTAGTTTTTGAGTTAATTGTATTACATTATCAAGTTTTTTTAGATTTGAGTCTCTTTTAGAAGCAAAAGGAGGACAAGAAATAAAGAAGGCAGGAGGACAGTTAAAGATTTAACAACCAACTATTGTACAAAACTGTCTACTCATGTTGAAAATAACTACTTTGTTTTGAAGTTAGTGATCAATACTATCCTATATATCTTGTAGTTGGTCCCACAACAAGTCTCCTCCACTGACATTATCTCTTAATTATAGCAGAAAAAAAGAAAGTGGACTAACAGGCACATTTGAAGTGATTGAGTTCTTTTTCTTGAAAGTTTTATTCTAGATAAATGAAAGCTATTAGTTTGTTTCAGGAATAATTACATGTCAGGGACAGAAGAATTTATAGCAGTCTGTCACTAATCCTTTGTCTCTGAATCAATAAAAATGTCGCTAGAATCTGTGTAATGAACTTTCATAGGAAGGGACACAGTCACAGGAAGAGAGAATTGAATCTGAGATTTCTGGCACTACATCTTGAACTAACTGTATTTGTGTGGACATATGATTAAGCTTGTGATCTCCCTGGTTCACCATGGCATGACAGAAAATACTCCAGATCTGTTTCTGTGGCCATGGTGGTAATTTCAGTAGTACTTAGATCGCAGTTTTAATGTCCTGACATGCCCAGAATAACTGGGAGGTATGTCAGTCACTGTTGCCATCCCAGCAAAGCCTAGGCAGTGCTTGTGCAGTGTTCCCCACTGTGGATACATTTTTCAATTTGATGATCATTTTGCTTTACATGCAGGCTTTTGATATCAATGCTTAATCATCAGATTTATATTTTTTCCCTTTGAATACATCTAGAAGAATCTCAGAATATTAGGAGTTCTTACAAGGCTGCTATTTTACTATCCTTGGGGCAGTTTTCAGAGGATTCCTGTGCACATAGGCCAGCACCTGGAATTTAGCTGAATGCTAATTTAGTGTTTATAAATTAGAAGCTTCTGTTATCCACTTGCCACCTTCTCTTGAAGGACTTTAGAAAAAGATTTTGAGATGAAGAGGAAGCCTAGACTGATGAACTAATAGTGTCATTTTTGCTGAAGCACACACCAGTGCAATGGATCTGTTGCAAATGGGCAGTGGTAAACTGAACTGACAATTAACAACCAACTCTTACCTGTTTACTGTTGGAGTGTCCAGAACTGTGACTGATTTGGTGCACCTTGTCTGGGTAAAGAATAATCCTAATATGGTACCTGGATTTCAGGTACTACTTTACCCATTTGAGCAAGGGCAGCTGATGGCTCCATATGCCAAATAATTGTCTCCTGAGGACTTTTCCAGAATATGCAAACACAAGATGACATTTTTCCTGAGCTCCGCCTGGCTGTTTCCCTGCCTGCAAGCTGAATCTCTGCCATTCTCATCTTTGCTTTCCTTTGCATGAACATTCTCACACGATGTGTTGGTAACCAGTGGGTGACTGGCTGTGCTCTTAGGACAGGGTGAATAAGAGGCATCTACAGAGAACATTTCACCACTGGGTTGCAGCAAGACACCTCATACACGCAGTACAGCTGGTCTCCCCAGTTGCTGTGCCAGGGACACTGCAAAGCACTGATCCAAATTGTCCCCAGGTATAATAGGTAATATTAACAATCTACAATGCTCGGGTGGGCAGATACAAAAAAAAAAAAAACCAAACGAAAACCAAACAAACAAGACTGTCCATGATAAGCTAGGACGTCTCTTCATCTTTGCTAGTAACAGTTTCTCCCAGAATACTCAAGTATTCAAATAAGTACAAAAGTAAGTTTTGTTTGGTGGCTTCTGAGCTTCATTGGAGTGGTACTAAATTAAAAGAAAGGTGGATTTTTTGAAAGGGGAGAAAGTAATATGAATAATGTCCTTCAGATAATCCAGTAGGCAAAGCCTGAACTAAAGGGAATTATTTCATCAGTTAGTCTACAGTAGGAGAAACTGTTGAAAGTAAAATGTACAGTGTTGTATATCAAACCCTCACAATTCTTACTGTTGAAAATACTGAGCTGGATTTAATTTCATTCTTGAGAACTTAATTTGTCTTTGTGAGGAAACTTGAATGACTCTGGAAGGAATGTTACTAAAAATCAATGCAAATCATTGCTGATTACAGAGTATTTCACATATGTAGCCATTATGTCTCTCACATTTCCATCTGTTGTTTGTTTAATGTGGCCTGTTGTGTTGGTGCTAAGAGATTAGCAGGTTGACAAAAATGTTAATGTGAGTTCTAACAGAACCCAGGGAAAAAAGTGGAAGCAGCATGTCTGGATGTTAGAAGCCTATTATAAAAAAATTTACAAATGCTGAAGGAAGCATTGATTGCCTTCAGCTTGCAAAGTCTTTTGATTAGACAAAGACTACACAAGCATCCATCATCCACAAAAAGGGTGCTGGGTAACTAGACATTTAGTCTGCCATTTGCATCTACATGCCAAACTTCTTCACCTGTACAAAGAAAACATACAGTGCAGAAACATTCTGCTGACATATAGCAGTAATAGCCCTACCCATTCTTCTGTGGTGCAGGCTGGAATGGGGATCCAGGCAACTACAGGCCTGTCAGTCTGACCTCTTTGTGGAGAAGATCATCTTGAGTGGCATCATGCAGCATATCTGGGACATCCAGGGCATCAGTTTCAGCTAGCTCAGGTTTACAAAATGTCCTGCTTGATCAGCCTGATTTCCTTCTATGATGAGGTGACCCACTTAGTGGATGAGGGAAAGGCCTGAACTTTAGTAAAGCCTTTGGCACTATCTCCCACAGTATTTTCCTGGAGAAACTGGCTGCTCATGGCTTGGGGAAGTGAAGTGCCAGTGGGTAAAAGCTGGCTGGATGGGTGGGCCCAGAGAGTGCTGGTGAATGGGGTTATATCCAGCTGGGAGGTGTGTTCTTCTGCACTCAGGATTTGGGCCAGGCCTGTTTCACATCCTTATCAATTGCCTGCATGAGAGGACTAGGTGCAGCCTCAGTCAGTTTGCAGATGACACCAAGTTGGGTGGGAGTGTTGATCACCTGGAGGGTAGGAAGAGTCTGCAGAGGGATCTGGACAGGCTGAGTCGATGAGCCAAGGCCAGCTCTATGAGGTTCAGCATTGCCAAGTGCTGGGTCCTGCCCTTGGATCAAAGTGAACTCGTGCAGTGCTGCAGCCTGGGGACAGAGTGGCTGGAAAGCTGCCCTGTGGAAAAGGACCTCAGGGTGCTGATCGACATGCTGCATGAGCCAGCTGTGTGCCCAGGTGGCCAAGAAGGCCAATGGCATCCTGGCCTGGATCAGCAATCGTGTGGCCAGCAGGACCAGGGCAGGGATTGTCCCCCTGTACTCAGCACTGATGTGGCACCCCAAGTCCTGTGTTCAGTTCTGGGCTTATCACTATGAGAAAGACATTGAGGGGCTGCAGAATGTCCAGAGAAGGGCAAATGGAGCTGGTGAAGGGTCTGGAGCACAAGTCCTCTGAGGAGCAGCTGATGGAGCTGGAGTTGTTTAGTCTGGGAAAAAGTAGGCTCAGAGAAAACTTTATTGTTCCCTATGACTACCTGAAACAAGTTACAAGCAACAGAACAAGAAGAAACCTTCTGAAGTTGTACAAGAAGGTGAGTAGATTGGATATTAGGGAAAAATTCTTCATGAAAACGGTTGTCAAGCAGTGGCTTGCCAGGATGCCCTGGGAAGTGGTGCAGTCACCATCTCTGGTAGTATTTAAAAGATGTGTAGATGTGGCATTTGGTTGTACACAATGAACTTAAATGTCTTTTCCAACCTAAATAATTCTATGCCACTGTGATTCTGTGGTTTCATTTTGTTCTTCTAGAATTGTTTTTTTTGTATCTAAGGACAAAGAGGAGCCCTAAAATGAATGAACCCCAAGATATCATTTGTAGTTGGCAACTGTAGGGAGTTCTGAGAGAAATGGAGGATGGACCTGGGCTGTTTATGGAACCACAGAAAAGAATAATAGGATATACCCTAAGCAAACATGATTGATATGTATCTTGCCTTCTTTTTCAGTAGCTCTTGTGAAGTAATTTTTTTCCTGATTTCTAAACCACTGTAAAATTGCCTTTTTTACATCTAAGTGGTTCATTCAAGGAGCAGTGCCCACTGACAGCTGTGATTTATCAAAGCATGAAAGTGCTTTGATGCTATAAGCAGAATGTGAGCTAATTGATGTAAATTTTAAGAAGAAAATAGTCACTTAGGGACTGCAGGGAACACAATTTATGAAAAGGTAGAATCACAGTTCTGCTTTGATTTAGGTCCCTGTCTTCACCAAAATTACCTTTGATTTTTTGAAGTGCAGTTGTACAAAATTTTGGTTTGCCTTTTCTTAACTGATGATGTGCTTTTCTTGCTGCAAAATTTTAAAAATAATGTAATGCTCTCTTTACTTTTAGCCATACCAGCTGCTTGTTCTTTTACCTTGGTTATTTCCATTCCTTCCTTGTAAAACATCTTGAAAGAAATAACAGACATTATTGACCAATGCCTTATTTTGAATCCATATTCCAAGGAAATGGGTGGAGAATTGGGAACTGAGTACAAGCACATGAAATTTCTAGATGCAAACAATGTTTCTTTAGTAACAAAAGGAAGCAACTGGAGATGGTTCCATTTATTTGCTGTTTATGAACTTGGCAATTATCCCCCCTATATTTTTGCTCTGTTGTGATTAAGCCTCCTGTTGTGTCTCACATTTTCTACTTCCCTAAACTGTGTTTTCCATTGCATAGTGATTCATATGTGGCCTTGAAAAGGTTGGGGAGGCTGGAAATTTTACATCATCTGTCCTGCTTGACCTTGACTAGGGTTCACATTTTCCAGACAAGGTGCTATTTGATTATATTCATCATGTCCTACACTCAATCCAGAAGAGAGACCTCTCTTTCAATTATGTTAATAATGTGAATCATGCAAAATGACTGCTTTTATGCTCAGGATATTTATGATAGACACTCCTTTTCATCCTATGTTCATTTGGGAAAGGGAGGGACTAGCACTCAGGGACTGAAGCTTCTGTATTCGTGGGTGCCCAGAGAAGTTCCTTATTCTCAGAGCTGGATGAGAAAATGCCTTAGCACACTTTCCACTTGCTGCCTGTTGTCTAATAGATACCACTATACTTCTTCAGTTCCTAGCCAAATGCATGCTAACAATTCTAAATTTTTACTGAAATATTAAATGAAACCTTTACTTTAGACTCCTATATCTGTGTTGCTGCAATTATTTTAACATAAAGGAAAGGAAGGACAAAGGTCAGAAAACCAGTAATGACAGTAGTTAGCAGATTAGGGTATTAAATGATCTGTGAAGACTCTCTTAAGTGAGAGATGCAAAGGATATGAATAACAAGGTATTGCTGAAATAGTCTGGTTAAAACCTTCTCCTGCCACCACATCCTGCTGCCACTGATGCCCAGCAGTTTAAATGGTTCTGGAATGGTGTTAGAAGTGTGTTGGTTTCTTGGCTGTGCTGAAACAATGTTCAGCTCTATAATCTTAAAAAAAAAAGGCATTCTGTTCTTCTGTAAGCATCTGTATTTCTCTGCTAATCAGTGTAATGTTGGCTAGCAAAGAAAGGAGAGATGAGCGCTTAGATCTGCAATGCTATGTGGTTTTGATAGGCATAAAATAGAAATTATTTAGAGAAAATATTATGTACAGCTAGAGGGAGGAAGAAGTGACTAAGGCTGAGCAGATGTAGGGATTTTCCTATTTTCTTCCTGCAGACTGAATGAGAGGAGATCTGGATCCAAAGTAGATTCTGATCTTATCTGTGCAATGTGACAGGTTAGGTCCTACAGTCTCATCCATGATCTCTCCATGGATGCAGTGCCTGTGCTAAATTCAGTCCCAACAACTATATATTTTATATATAGATCTAAGACACTTCTAAGCAATTTCATGACTCCAAAGTCACACTAAATCATTACATCAAAAATTAGATTCAGGGTAATTTTATCATTTGTTAGCATGCTTTTTTTCTTTATTGATCTGGAGCTCTGCATTACATCTGAACTCACTATGTATGACTATTTTACACATCAGACACTGTGTCTGTGTTATCTTTGTTATCCCAAAACTATTTGTGTCTGGCTTCAGGTTTGCATTTCTGTAACTGATCATAGCTGAGTTGTTCACGACTGTGGATCCTCCATATCCAGGTCTGTGCCCCACCTCTTACTGCCCCATGCTCATAGTCCCCTGTACCATATCTGGTGCCTCCACTTCTGAAAGCCTTTGCAGTCACCTCAGGCTTGTAGTTAATTGCCTCCAGGCTGCATCAAAAGAAGCAAAAGGCCAGCAGGCTGAGCAGGGTGATTCTCTACTCTGTTCTCATGAGACCTCACCTGGACTGCTGTGTCCAGCCCAAGAAAGACTTGGACCCATTAGAGCAGTTACAGAGGAGGGTACCAAAAATAGTCAGAGGGCTGTGACATCTCTCATGTGAGGAAAGGCTGAGAGAGCTGCAGAAGAGCTCTCTCAGTTTAGTCTGGAAAGTCTCTCTCTGGGGAGACCTTATTGTAGTCTTCCACTACGTAAAGGATGCTTATTAGAAAGATGAGACAGACTTTTTTTTACAGGGATATGTTTGGAATGGATGCAATGAAAAATTTTTTCATTGCAAGGGTGATAAGACTGTGGAAAAGGATGAGACTCTGCAACAGGTTGCCCTGAGGAATTGTGGATGCCCTGTCTCTGGAGGTGTTTAAGACCAGGCTGGATGGGGCTTTGAGCAACTTGATCCATTGGAATGTGTCCCTGACCATGGCAGGAAGGTTGGAAATTTAAGGTCACTTCCAATCCAAATGTTTCTGTAATTCTGTTACATTAGTCATAAATATCTCTTTCTACACAGGATAAGTCTTTGTTACTTCTATGCATTCAGAACTACGATTGTACTCTGCACAGATAAGCAAAAGTAAACCACATTACATACAGAAAACTGGCCAGCTAAGGAAATTCCAGTCACAGCTAAACTGTGTAAACCAATGTTCACATAAATCAGACTCGACCAGCCTCAGTTCTAAGGTTTTGAAAACTCCATACAAAGATTATATCTTGTTACTAGCAGTGGCAATACCACTGCCAGAGTTACAGCTCTGCACAGCAATTAGGAGCTGTTTGGCAGCTTGTCATAGGAGTCATAAGAGAAAGCTAATTTTGTGGCCTCCTGAAATGTGCTGATGTTCCCACAAGGTCTGTAGCTCTTCTGTGGCTTTTTACTCTGGGGTGGTTTCTGAGTATTTTCACAGGCATCAGTGGTGCAAGCAATAAGAGTTATCACATTGTAAATGGTTGATGAAATAGAATCCAGGCTTAAGCATAGCTGAAATACTCTTACTTTCACCACCTCACTTCCCAACCTGAGGCATACCCTGTCATCTATGATTCAGGTTTAAAACCAGCCATATATGTGAGGTGAACAGCTCCATTTAAATTCTCCTGAAGCAACAAAAAACCCTATTTTCATGACAGGAGTGTTTTCTTCACTTAATCATACTAGCAATCAATTTATATCTAAAAGGCTATTTGTGTTTCTAGGTCTATTCCCATTTTTACTTCATTTTTTTTCTTTCTAAACAGGAATATCCTTTAACTTCTATATGAAAGGAAACAGCCCACGTAGTATTTCTATTTGATAAACACTTGATTTAGATTTATAGTACAGTATTTCCCTCTCTTCCCTGAACACTTGTAATTGTCTCAGGAAATAGTGTAGACAGAGCTGATATGTCAGCAACTTTTCTGTCCTGCTTGTAGAAATGGCAAAGTAGTTATTTTGGTTATTTTTATGCCACTGGAAGTCCCACAGTCATGGAGAAGTTGATTTTCTCCCTTTTAGTACATCGAGATCATGATGGTCAAGGGTTTATTTTGTCAAAAAATATTGAAGTCTCAGAAATTTATAATAATTCTGTGCTGTCTTTATCAAGAGTACCCTAACCCAAACTATACAGTTGTCAGCAATTTTTCTCTTTTATACATGACAGCAATTGAAGTGGAATGTGAAGCAGTAGCTAAGTATTTTACATAGAATAGAATGTGGAAGCTGATGGTCTTTGGGATGTTGAGTCTGGGTGCTCGAGAACAACTTGCTGCTGAGAGCTGGGGAGGTGGGAACCAGGGAAACAACAACATGATTATAGAGGAACTTTGGTCAAGTGAGATTTTCATTTTACTGCAGTTGTTTTGTTCCAGTTGATGTGAAACATTGTGCAAATTTACCTCCAAAATTCAAAACATGATACAAATGTCAGTCTAAACCCATATTTTATTTGTATGACAGATATGGAGTTTAAATAACAGCAAAGTCAACAATAAAACTACCAGATTTCCAAGAAAACAAGTAATGATCTTTTAGTTTTTAAACAGAAAATCCAGCAGTTAAATCCCACTCTATTACTGAAAAGTTGTCCAAATTAAGCACAACAAATGATGTGACTCTTCATACCTAAACCATGCATATTGAAAAAGAATTAACCTACAGTCATGTTCATGTACCCACTCTGGCACTATCTCTTTTCCTTGTATTTCTCACGCTGGTAGATATTTTATGTGGTAGCCTGGATTCCCTAGTTGTATGAAATATGCATCAGCATACTTCTTATTCTCTTTAAAATCTATTTCCCTTTGTTTCACAGTCAATGTGCAGAACAAAGCAAGCAGTCATTCAGAGGGCATTATGGACAATCTAGTTGTTCCTGTGGCTTAAGGCTTTGTTTTGTATTTAAATTATCTGTACTTCTTGGCTATTAGGTGCTGCTTAATAAGTCAAAGAAGCAAGTTTTAGGTTATGTCAGATAGTCCTAAGAATTCTATTGCTTGAGAATGATAGTGCAATGTCGCAGTCTGAAGGTGAAATAGATGCATTTTACCTTTAATTGGTTACAATTAAAGGGAAAAGAGAGGCTAAGACTGTGACCAATGCTGTCCACGATGTACACAGTTCAACCTTACTGTAGTAACCTTTGACCAGAAAATTGATGGGACTCTTGGCAAAAGATCTGTGTCATTGCAAGTGCACATGGGCTTAGCTAAGATATCGTTGCTTGTAAATGGCTGGACAAAAAATTTTGTAGTTCACAAAGTACAGTTTGCAATAGAAAGGTAAGCAATCCTCCATCAGAGCATCTGCTAATATGTGTGCTAAGAAGCAATAGGTTTAAATGGCTCAGCATAATCCTTTCATAATTGTCAGGCACTCATTTTTGCTCAAGAAGGAAAAGGGAAATTAGGAACTGAGACTGAAAAGTCTGTTCCATGGAGATGCAGTATGATCTCTGTAGTCCAAAAACTTTTGAAAGGAGGTTTTGACTAGCAGCTATGACATAAATTCCTAAGGTAGTGAGCAAGATAGCTTCTAATTTACTCTTGTCCTTGGGCACTGATTTTGATCACTGAGTGCTGGTTTGAGAGAAAAAGAAATAGATAAGGTTTTATTTTGAATATGATCTTCTGATTTCAGGTGTGAAATGAGAACCCACTTTCTGTTTATGTGTAGAATAAGTTCTTCACAAGTTAATGGCATGCTCTGCAAAGAATTAGCCATGAAATACAACCAATTCTATAGCTCTGACATGTTTTTATATATCACTCTTAATTGTGGGTTTGTTCTGAGAGATAATTGTTTAGATAAGTACGTCTGTCCCTATAGACCTGTTACACATTCTGTGGGTTGGATATTCCTCTCCTAACATCACTAAGTGCTGCAGTAGACTATCAACCTTCAATGGAACATCGCCTTTCAACTCCATTTGGACCTATCAAGTTTATGCTGAGGTAGTACAAAACTCTTTTTTTGCCACGAGTCACAAGACCTCCTTCAGTTAATTTTTTTTTTTTCTGGTGAGTGTAATGTTGTCTGTGTGTCCCATTTTTATGGCCTTTACAGAACTAAAAAATTGTATACTTCTTTCTTTCTTTCCAGCTATTTGAATTAAGGTGAATGTACCTTCTCTATGTCTTTAACTTCTATACAAGATGCAGAACTTTGTTCAGAGGTACTTAGAGACAAAGAGATTGTGTGCCATTAAAATGAAGGTTCTGTTCATTTCCTTAGGCACAGTTTTGGGCATTAAGATAAGTTCATATTTTGACTCTATTCTCTATTTTGTCCATGATATATGATACATACTATTTTGCATAAATATCAGTAGGCATAAAGTCATAATTCAATTCTGTGTGCATAAAAAAAGTGTATCCAAACATTTGTTGAGATATGATAGTAGAAATAGAATAAGGCATTCTCCAGAAGTTTATAACCCTTTATCTTACTTTCAAATCATTTGATAAACAACTGAGAGGGATTTGGGCTCTTGTGCCTTGAAGCAGTAATGTGTTGAGGTGAACACTCTATGTGTGGAGACACGAGGCTTGACTCCATTTTCTCAGAAGGCTGATTTATTATGTTATGATATATATTATATTAAAATACTACATTAAAACTATACTAAAAGAACAGAGAGAAAAGAATGATCAGAAGGCTACAAAGAACAAGAATAGAATAGAATGCATAACAAAATCCTATGACTGCTCATGGCCTCGACAAAGGTGGCTGTGGTTGGTCATCAATTGAAAACAATCCACATGGACCAGTGGAAGATGCACCTGTTGCATTCCACAGCAGCAGATAGTTATTGTTTACATTTCTTTCCTGAGGCCCTCAGCGCCTCAGGAGGGGAAAAATCCTAGTAAAGGATTTTTCATAAAATATCATGGTGACAGTAATGTTATAACCCTATGGAGGCAAACCCACAAGGTGGAAGCTAATGGAATCCAGTTCTATGGCACTTTGTGATCTGTAGATACCAGTAAGCTTTATACTTACCCAAAGACTTAATTTTTTTTTTTTTTTTTAGGTTGTAGGTTGTGGCAATCACACGTGCCTTTTGCAAAGCTTCTCTTAATGCAAGTAGAGAAAAATGCTCAAAATTCACTTGAATTTCAGTGATATATCCATAGGGTTTTTGTCACCAGGGCCATGTTCTTTAGCTACTTTTCTTTGGTGTGACTGGCATGGAGGTGGGCACCTTAGACATTTGGTAATGTCACCACTGCCTTTCAGAGAATCCATAGTAAAAACTGTTCAATGCAAGGTGCACAGGGAATTCTGTAGGGATGCTATGTTTTAGCCTGCAAGTGAGATAGACTGACTGAACAGGAACAACACTTGGAAAGGCACAGAGGTGCCAGATCTTAGTCAAGTGTAGCACATATAGGCCAGGAAGGTAAGGGAGGGAACTGGCAAACAGAAATACCAGAGTTAAAGGCATGAGCCAAACAAAACAGCAAAGTGGCCTGGGCAAGTGTGCTCAGGCAGTATCCTCCAGGGAAAGGACAAGCAGCATCCATATGTTCCTGACTGGGATGATATTTAGGTGACAGAAGCTTTTCTTGATTGTTTTTGAGGAAATCTGCATCCATATGTAATGCCTGAGTCTTGTTGCACTGTACTGTCTGTATGATATGTTTAGGAGTAGCTTTGATCCAGACATGGCCTTACATATTTCAGAGCTGTTTGGGATTTAATTCTCTGGCTGTTGTGCCTCCTTGACCATTTCACTGGCTTTGTATACCAGCCAGTTTAGCCCCACTGCAGAGATGAAACACAATCTTCTCTCCCAAGTCGTTTGTCATACTTTCACTGTATAAATAAAATTCATCCTGCACCCCAGGCAGTACACTTAAGTCAGAGAATGCAAACTGCCCCTTAAATGCAATAGCTGAGTGCAGTGCAAACATGACTCTGCCATTCCTGGTTTATGATTATCATATCCCGCTTTCAGCAGGCTGGGCTGCATTTTTTTTTTGCTTTTCTGAAACTCTGTATGTGTTGTGTTGGAACTGAAGTACATTTCTTAGTTGAATTAATCTGTACTGTGCCTTTTGTGTCTTATTCCTTCCTAATGTTGGTAAGTACCTGAAGCATGCATCCCTGGAACAGGTTAGCGGTGATTTGATTTTGTATGTTGTGTGTCCTGTCAAGGTGGCACATGAATATGTAAGAACATTTTCTCTCTCCTGACATGGTGGTCCAGCTCTAACCAGTGCCTATCTGTTGGTTAGGACTTGTGCAATACAATGGGTCATGAAAAAGGAGTGAGGAAGGTAAAATCTCAATCATTCTCTGAAAGTGCCAGTTGTTTTCTACTGACTATAGAGGGACATGAGGTTTCTAATTTAGAAGTTTTAGTTAAGTACCATTGCTATGTGGGAAGGATTCAAGTCCTAGAATCCACTAAAACAAAAATGTTTGTATGTATGTGACCATAAGGGAGTAGAGAAGTAGATAGTGTATGTATTTGCTTGTGTGGCAGGTGGGATCTGACATTCCATAAATTTCACATAGCCTTAGGGAGAAAATAATCGGGGAAGGTGCTGAAGTTGCACACTAAGAAAATGTTTCTTATTGCGCTATTTTGGAGCCTATCTATCAATTTCTGAATCTGTAGCATTCACAGATGTTGCAGGCTTTAAGCTCCTCAGTGTTACAAACTATGGAAATTATTCTTCTTCATTATCACAGAAATATATGTAACAGGAGATTTATTAAAACAAACTGTAAAAATCAAACAAAATCATAGAAACTATCAGTTCATCACTGAAATGAGATGATCCAGAGCAAAGCAACTTTTAACTTCACCATCAATGAGTATCACAATTTGATCAAAAGCAAATTCATGGCAGAATGAAAGAAGGTAAAGGTAGCTTAGCCCTCTTATTTCTACTTACATAATATTTACAGCTGCTGTTAAAATAAGACTTTTACTGTGCCAAGGACAGAGTCTTTCAGCAAAGCAAAATTCATTTTGTGTATGACCTTTAAAAGTCATGAGTTTCAGATGACCTCCTCACATACAATGTAGTAGCCCTTTTCAAGTGGTAATGAACTGTCTGCTCTAATACTTTCAAGTAAAGCAGCAGTTAAAGTTATAAATGTGGAGAAAATAAGCTCCCAGGCTTATCTCATTGGCTTCATCTTTTAAACACCATCAGACCTGCACAACAAACTAACTTAATACAGCCCCAAACTGAAGTTATCAAGGCACAGGAAGCAGAATGCCTTTCATCTTTCATTTATAAAATGTGTGGCAAAACCTAACTTGTAACTATGTCAAAGTGTGATCGATTCTTTTTGCATTTGGCAGTGATGAGAGAATAGACTTTAAATTTTGAAGGTGCTATACTACAGCTAGTTACTTCCTGTCAATATTAATATTAGAGAACAGTAAACTAATCCAGTATTTATGTGACTGGAGAGGCACACTTGTTGCAAGATATAGTATAGTATAATTTCAATTAATGAGACCATCAGCTTTTAAAATCCTCTTGAAAATGCTGAAGAAGGTATTTTGATATCTATCACTTTGAATAAAATGTTGCTAATGCTGTATTGCTGTATTGCTTTAAAGACAAAATCTGTTCACTAGTGTAGAGAAACCATTTCTGCAATAGCAGAATGTTAAAATGAAAAGAGAAGGGCTGTGAAAGTACTGTGAGGGGGAAAACTAATTTTTTAAAAATAAGAGGGTTAGGATAAGGGGCTTACATTATTACTGTATTCCTGAGGGTTTAGAAAGATATACGTTTACAGTTTTTCCAGGCTGTAGGTATTTGAAGATAAACTGAAGTTGAATTGTTTCAGTTCATTATAATTGTTTTGATGAGCACTGAGAATAGTATATAGAACAGCACAAAAGAGTGCAAAAAATGTTATACATTGCTGTTAGTCTAATTCCTTTAAAAATAAGAAATCTCTAGGCATCTCTAGATAAGTTTTCTTAAAAATAGTTTTTCTAAAAACTTACTACATAATTTCTACAATGAATAATTGCATTCACTTTGTGCTATTTTTAAAATATAGTATTTTTATCTCGTGTGGTTTTTGTTTAAAGAAGTAGTTCAAAATATTAGTTGCACGTTAAACTGATAATGTGGTTAACATACATTGATGTTTTCTGTTTAGTTCATTTGGGACTTCTCATATCTGTAAACCCAAAATGGTAAATCAGCTAATGAAACTGTTTGTGTTGTCCGATTTTTATCTTTCAAGTCTAAAAAGGTTTTGCCAGTTATTTCACAAAGAGCAGTGAAGAAACTTGCCACAAGTGGAAGTTTGATAAGAAATTAACTGTTCATATTAAATAACTGAAGACAAAAACCAGATGGGTAATGCCTGAAAATTGTATAATAAATCAAATATGCTGGTCCGTGGAAACTAACTTATTGATATTTGATATTTTCAGTCTCCAGTGTCTATGTCTAATGAAGTTGGGGTGCCTAGAAGAGCATTCATTGCTGTCTAATCAGAATTCCTTAAATAATCAATTTTTAGCCTATATCTGAAGCAGGAGCCCCTGAGGAAAAAAAGAGCTCAACAGTCATAGATACAGAAAGTACTGAAAAATTGGTTTGGACAGTTGTTCTTAGCTATAATATTTGTTTTTCTATCAGGAATAATAGTATTTTATTTTTTGTTTCTTTCTTCCCTCTTGCTTTCACAAAATTTCATATAATAGAATTTTTAAAGAGCAAAAAAAGGTGTATGTAAGTGGTGGTGGAGATTGGAAGGGGTCTCAGGAGGTCAACTCATCCAATTCCTCTGCTCAAGCAGGGTCGCCCAGACCTGGTGGCCCAGGACTGTGTCTAGACAGTTTTTGAATATCTCTATGAATGACTCCACAAAATCCCTTGGTAATCCACCCAGCAGCAAAGTGTTAAAGTTTGAGAGCACCTCCTTTGTTTCATTTTATGTTCTTTGCCTTTTGAACCTCTCATTGTTTCTGTAAAAGCAGTTTTAACCTCTTAATGAAACTTTTTACTCATCAAAAACCCCTAAAAATGTTTACAGAATAGGCTCAAATATTATTTGGTAGAACTTGGATAGAAGGTGGTGACTAGAAGGACTGTGAACTGCAAATGTAGCCTCTCCATTCCTGAAACAAGGATTGCATTGTTTGCGCAATTCTTAGAGTAAAATGGCCAAGTCTAAGTCTGTGGAGAAGCTTTATATGAATTCAGCAGTTAGAGTTCAGTGAAAGAAGTGTGGACTTAAAGTTCCCATCATTAATGTTTTTGCCGGCATTGTGTGAATGATAGAGAAAAGACATCCTAATTTATCTCCTGCCCAGAGATCAAGTGTCACACAATGCCTTCATATGGCATTGGGCAGCTGTGTGGACTTTAGAAAAAAATATATTTAATTGGAAAGTTTTGAGATTTTAGGAGTTCTCTAAAGTTTTCATGTTACACACATTTCTCTTATTTCAGAATTAGACTCTGGTTATTTTTGAAATTTTTATTCAAGTAGCATGGCATTATTAGTAGTATTAAAATCCATCTTGGAAAAAAAGAAACCTTTCAGGATGGCAATAGTCCATATTCTCTTCTAAAGTTAGTGTTAAATTTTTTTTCCTTGCATTTAAGAAAGAGCAAATGAATAATGAAAAAATAACTTGAACATTTATTTGATTGAAAGAAATTAGGAGCAGAATTGTTTTTATAATTGTGTTTACTGCCTATATATATATATAAAGATTAAATATAGTGTAGCTACATTGTATGGTTTTGCTTGAAGAGATTACTGTAATGTCAGTGTTTGTGGAAAACAAAGCCAACAGAAGCCTTCTAGATTGTAAACCTCCTGCTACAGTTACTAACTGCAGATTCTAATATTTTTAATAAATGTCACCTTTTTGAGATTAAAGTTGATTTGAACTTGGACTTGACTGTCTTGTCTTGTTTTGTCTTGTCACCCTCCTATACTGCTGTTTAATTTTTCTTATTATTTCCATCCTAATATTATACACTGCTAATTCATACCCATATATTCTGAAGTCTTGTTCTTTATTTTAAACAGCTATTCTCCATTCATGATATATATTCCTAGGTGTATTTTTAGAGAGCAATCAGGTCTTCTGGAATTAGTACTTTTAAAATAGATATCACACTAATTGCCTTCTTATTTCATTCAAATCTTACAGGCTGGAGGCCCCTCTCAAGCCTGGACTACTAAGTGAGATATTATTTTTTCGTTTGCAGGTTGTTCTCTGTTTTCCTGATCCTATACCCTGTAGGATCAGCTGCTCAAGGGCATATAGGCAGAGAAGATGAAGGTAGGAGTATTCAGAGCTTCCCTGCTGGCAAGGGTTACACAGTTACTGACTTATTACAGCTGTAGTTGGTTTATGTTCAGTCCTTCAGGAAAGTGCATGTTTTTCTTTGCCTTTATTTTTCATTGGTATTTGAAGAAATATTTTGTTTATGCAAGCCTTGAGCTAATCTCATTCTCAACACCTAGATTAAAATGGATTAATTTCATAAAAGGCAAGAAAGAATATAATCTTTTTCTGCTACAATTAGCTTCCAAAAGATATTGAAAAACAGAATCAGACAAAGAACATCAAACTGAATCCCCAGCTATTTATTAAAATTCCAATGTTGATTAAATTTAATTGACTTCTAAAGCACCCTTTCTTAGTTCTTTGCAAAGGCCGTGATGAACTTTTCCCTGTTCCAAAAAAGGAGAGGATAGTTTTATTAGCTGTATTAGGTGCAAGTATTAGAAGTTGCTGCAGTTGATACTATGATATCAGAGTTGTAAATGAATTATGGCAATCCAGGGACACATTCTTTTGCTAGCAAGAGCAGAACTACATCTCAGTCTTACAGGGAACAGACAGGAGGAACAAGCTCCCTCTGCTACCTTGCTGACCATTTTACAAATGGGATTAAAGGTTCCTCATTGAATCTGAGGACAGTTTAGTAGGGTCTTAGATGGGGAATGTTCCCTATTTCCCATGTCTTCCCTTTCCTGTGAAGCAAATGGATGATAAGTGTAACTGCATTCTCTTGCCTGTCTTCCTCACCTGCATTAAAAAAAAAAAAGTCCTCTGTTGTCATTTGTGAATGAAGTTGAATATTGAATCTAGTTTGAGGACATTGAAGCTGATAAGCAGGCAAAATCAAGGTGGTGCTGGAAATCACTTTCTCCTGGAGTTCTTGGTTCAATTTACTCTCCTTGTTTACCAGGAGGAGGTGTGAATAATTTCAGGTCTCACAAAGGAAGGAACAGAACACTTATTTGCAAAGGTTCTTGCCCAACAGCATATAGGAACTTAGCTAATAATGCATGATATGAACAGAGAGGAGCCTAAATTAACAAGACTGCTGTAATTGTATGATATGCAGAGTTACATTGCATTAAATATTGGGCACAGTTACTTCTTACCTTTATGAAAGCACAGTTGCCTATACCCAAGAGGATCTGTGTCCATATCTGCTGTCAAATCTCTCCTTACTGTCTCTTTTTTTTTGTGTTTCTTCTAAACAAAAGGTCAGCTGGGCGTCTTCATTTTTATGTTTCAAAGGATCAGAAGTATGAAGAAAGCTCAAAACTATTGAGTGACTTGAAAGACAGGTCTATGACAGTTCAATGAAATCAGTAAAGAATATAAAAATAAACAGCCTGCATTAATGCTTAGCGTCACTGAACTGCTGACTCC
Source organism: Passer domesticus (assembly GCF_036417665.1). NCBI lineage: Eukaryota > Metazoa > Chordata > Aves > Passeriformes > Passeridae > Passer > Passer domesticus. The sequence goes on along the minus strand of NC_087476.1, from coordinate 20,002,500 downwards.
TGGGCACCAAAGGGTTAATCAGCTTTTATTCTCACAGAAGGAGCCTCAATTAAGGTTGGTTTTGGATTTTTTTTTTTCAGAAGAGGAATTTTTGGTTTACTGCCAGCGCTAGCAAAACTGCACAAATAGACAGATAGCACTAGGATGGTATCTGTAGCCTGTGAGGGGAGAGGCTGCTTGCAACATGCATTTTATAACATGCTATTAAAGAGATGTGATTTGCACTTGCTGACACTGAACTCCTTTATCACAGCCAACCAGGTATTACAAAGCAAGTCATAGAGTGTGCTTTTGTGTGATACACAGAATTTATATATACTTCCTCAGGTTTTATCTAATCTGGGAATTTAAATTGATAGAATGTGTGATTGGAACCACCCATACACACAGTTTACAAATATCTAGGGCTTTCTTTTCATCTTTCTAGTCCCATTGGTCCATTAGATATATTCTCTATGTTAGATTTAGAAATACTAGCTTTTGAGAAAAATATGGTAGTAAATATTGTTGTCAAAATTTTCTCAGTGAAGAAGCTGTTACTTTAGGAACAATAGTATGAAAGGTGTCTTCTAAATTGTATGCATTTTATCATGTTCTTCTGTTTCGTTCCTATGCTGATTCTATAGTGGAGATGGGTAGATGTTCCATTTATTTAATGCTTCCATTTGCAGTTCCTTATCATTTGTGGTTTGATTTGTAGTGTTGTCTTGATGTAATTCAGGAAGGGATAGCTGCTGTAAAGAGTTTCAGGTGGTTGATTGACTGTGGGCAAAAACATGTAATATTCCAAAATGTTTCTCTTTGTGATGATTTGAAGAGCCATTTAAATTTTACAGATTAAGACCTGTGAGTTCAATCACATAGACTGGTGAATAATATAGTATTGAGCATATAGATGTCATGTGAGATGCTTCTGTAATACACTTTCTATTTTAATAATGGCATTTTCTGTTGTTTAGTATCATTAATGTATTTTCTGCTAATGCTAATGGATTTTTTCATGAATATGCAAATATGCTTTACTCTGTAGATTGGGTAAAACCAACCTACATAGGAATACAGGAATGTAGAAATACATAGGAATACAGGAATTCCTATATAGGAATGTCTACAGGAGACAGATATATTTTCCTTCCCAGAAATCACTTATCTGTGAAAATAATATAGTCAGTGTAAGGGGTTTTTTATCATTATTATCACTCTTATTATTATCAAAGAACCCCAATTAACATGTATGAAGAACAATCATCGAAAGTGAGCACAGAGGCAAGACTTACGACTTCTGGGCCAGAAACTTGTAGCATGAAAGGTCACAAGAAAGGTCAATTCAAGGCTTATACAAAGGAAAAAGAAGGGGAAAAAACCAATTTTTTTAAAAGTCACCAGTATTTCATGGAAACATCATAGAGAGAATAAAATTTATTTACTTTTTGTTGATTTCTTCTGGTTGAGGTCTTAATTCCTATGGATTATTTGAGTAATTTAAGCCTTCTAGTATCTCATTGCTTCACAGGAATAAATTAAAACCTTTTGCTGTCTAAAGGGAGATGGGGTTGTCTGTGGGTATTTTGATTCTGTGCTTCCTATTTGCTGGTGTGTTCCATGTGATAATAACCTCCATACCTGTACACATCTTCTGACCATATTCCCATTTCCATCCAGAGCAGGGGATCTCTACCCATTTCAGTAATTGCAGCCTGTGTTGGTTTTACATGGCCTGCCTCATGGCAATGGCAGGGCCACAGAGGTGGCTTCTGTGAGAAGCTTCCACCATGTCTGGCAGAGACAATCCCTCAGATGGCTCTGAGGATGGACATGCTGCTGGCCAAAGCTGGGCCAGTTGGAGAGGTTGGTAATGCCTCTGTGATGACATAGTTAAGAAGAAAATCAGAACAAAGTTGGTGGTGCAGTTTTAATTCCTGACAGAGTAGGACTGAGAACACGTGAGCAGAACAGCTCTGGAGACACCAAGGTCAATGCAGCAGGAGAGGGAGGAGATGGTCCAAACTCCAGAGCCAAGATTCCTCTGCAGGCCGTGGTGAGACCGTGGTGAAGCAGCTGTGCCCCTGCCGCCCAAGGGGATCCATAGGGAATGCAGAGATCCACCCTCAGCCCATGGGGGAGGTGCCCATGCTGGAGAGGATGCCTGGAGGAGGCTGTGATCCAGTGGAAGACCCAGTAGAGGGAGAGGGCCCTTGGTTCCAGGCTGGAGCAGCCTGGACTTGGAGGACTGACCCTGTGGAAGAGTGACCCACTGCAGCAGTTTTGGGAGGGCTGTGTGCCCATGGGAGGGACTGACATTGCAGCAATTTTTGGAGGACTGCTGCTCATGACATGGTGCCACATCAGAGAAGTTTGCAGAGAGCTGTCTCTCGTGGGAGGGACCCTGTGGTGTAGAAGGGGAATGCTCTCTCCCTGTGCTGTGAGAGAAAGTATGTGTGATAAATGATAAACTAACCAAAACCTCTACTCCCTGACTTCCAGTGCTGTTGCTGGGAAGGAGGGAGGAGGTAGCAAGAGGAAAGGTGTTTTTAAGGGCTTATTTTACTTCTCAGTGCCCTGCTTTGATTTTCTTAGTAATGAATTCACTTAAAATGGCTAAGTTGAGGCTCTTTTGCTCTTGATGGTAATTGGTAAGTGTTTTCTCTCAGTCCTTATCTAAAATCATAAATCCTTTTTTTATATTTTCTTCCCTCTATCTAGTTGTGGAGGTGAGTGAGTGAGACGCTTTTGTGGGTGCCTGGCATCTGGTCAGCATCAAACCACAACTCAGTGCTACTCAGTGAAGGTGTCTGTTGCATGCCTCAGTTCTTTGGTGTACTGTCTCCCAGGAAATGAGGGATGGAGAGCTGATGGAGAAGGAAATGCATTAAAAACTGTGCATTAGCTGGTCATAATCTTGGGGATGGAGAGTGGTGACTGCTTTAAATGGAAATTCAAAGATTCTTGGAACTGGTATTTCATGATTTATCCATAAGTGTGGTTTGAGGACCAAAATTTTTGTTGATTACTTGCAAGGCATACCCATGGAGACCAAAGTAATTTTAACAGTAAGTTCAGTGGGTCCAGAATCAGCTCTTAAGTGAATAAATAATTTTACTTTCAACACTGAAAATACTCTAATGTCAAAGACTCGTATTCCTATATGCCATTAATATTCATTAAGAACTGAAAGAAACACGTATTATGTTCCACTGGGATATGGCTTCTACTTTTTTTGTTCATACTGAAGTTTCTTCTAATATATTCTGAAAAGTCTTTGGTAACCTTTACGCTCTTTAGTTGTGTACAAGCTTTTACACTTCTCCCTCCACAGAAATCATTGTCTGCTTCTGAATGTATTTCTGTTGTTTTCTGTCACATTGCAGACCTCCTTTGTAGCTTGTTGAGACTGACTGAATCTTCTGTTCATCTTGAATGAAAGCTGGTACAGAAAATTGGACACATTCACCAGGGTAATTGCATCTATTTGCAGTTCAGCTTTCAGTGGTTTTGTTGCAGTGAGAGAATTGAGATGTAGTGACACTGTTAGGCTTTTTGACACAAAGCTGAGTGAGACTCAAGTATGATGCCTTCAATTAATTTCACATTCTGTGGAAAAGAGAACACCTGCAGAAAATATACTTGCTTTCCCATCTAGTATCATCTAGACTCATTGTCTTTTGATTCTATTTTCTGTGTTAGAATTGCCTGTGATTATGGTGTACTTATATTTGCTTTGAGTAGTTGTAAATGAGCCCCATGTGGGAATATTATTATATACGGAGAAATATATTGAAATACCATCTTGACAAATATCATTAAGATACTCAGTAAATGTGGTGCTCAAGATAATTTATAGATTGTTAAAGTGTTTTTATTACAGGGCAATACCGAAAAATTATGGGCTAAATTTCTGATTTTCTGGATTTTTATTTAATTATTCTTTCCAAAGTCTCTTGACTAATCTTAATTTCTCAAATGACTCTGTAACAAACAGATGAGTGCACAAATCATTAAGAAACCCCCTTTTCATTCTCTATGCTCATGGAGTGAAAAAAAGGGACACTACCATATTTCTGTGAAGATTTAAAGAAAAAAGGTATTTATGATATTTACACTATCAGAAATAGATATGCTTTTAAAATTACTCTGATAGTGGCAGGTCATGTTTTGTAGGTGGAAAACCAGTTATTGAAAAATTTAAATCTTCAAATATAAAGCAGTGGTGAAATCTTAAGTAACGATCACATTTTATACAATATTTTCTCTAGTCAATTACTTGAGTTTTCAAGCAAATGGATAGCATGAAATTTCAGGAACAAATAAAAATGTATGATTTTTGACACAGAGCTCCAGCTCAGGTTTTGACTTGTATCTTTTAAATTATTACTTTGCAAAGTCATATAAAGGACTTAATGAAGATCTCAGAGTACCAGTGGCACTCTAAAATTCTAAAATATCAGAAGGAGAAAAATATCAACCTACTCACAGCAAGGTATTTATTGGGGCAATAGGAGAAATTTACATTAAACTGGAAGTCAATCAAGATGTTGACATTAATACAGTATAGGCTTTTTAGTATTGAATAAAGCAATGTTCAGTGACAAATGGCTCTTTAATCCACAAGCTGTTCAGAACTAGTGATAACACAGAAAGCAATTGCAAGCTCTGGCTACCAAACCTCAGTCTTAGTCTCCTCCTGGCCCAATCAGTCTTTACTGTGAATTACATGATAAGAGAACTTTGTCAGGGGATAATGAAAGCTCACAGCTCATTGACTGCAGCACATTTGCAAGAGATGAGAGATGTGTCTTATTCTTCCTCAAGCTGCAGAGAAGGCTCCTCAGTGTGTTAAGAAGCAGCTGTATTACACAAAAGACACATCCAAAAGCATCCAAATACAGGAACAGGCCCAGGCTGTGGATCCCTAACACAGGAATAAGACCACTCTAAGGGAGAGGAGAACTTCAGACATGCCACTGTCTTTGTAAGTGTCTAGGTATTAGGAGGATTGCTGAGACTTGCCTAATTTTTGACTCATTGAATAAAGAGCCAAAATGACTAAGTACGAAGCTTAAGGATTTAATTCCCAGTCAGATGCTTAAAACTGAGGTATGACAGCACAGAAATTCCTTGTGAATTGAGACCTGAGACTTTTCTTGCATCATTCACAAAATTCCTAAGAACTGCTTATACTTATAAATTTCTATAGGAAATAAGAATATTAATGTGTAATGTTACAACTTAAGAACATAATTTTTTGTCAAAGAAAATACACATGAAAATATATTTGGCACATTTATAAATTTTGCATCCTATAATGCTTTATATATCTGGGATAATTTTGTAAGACAACTTGCCATTATATTGCTGAGGGAAAAAAAACTTTCAAAACATGAAACGTGCCACATATAATAAGATTTAGCAGTGATTAGGATAGGCCTGATGGCTGATGCCTAAAAGGAATATGAATCTCCTTCCCTCCAAAAGGATGGGTTTGGAGCTCAGTATGAGCTCCACTGACATTTCGTGGAGAAAATGGGAGGTAAATGAAGAGATTCCAGTGAGCAATTATGGAACATGGTTATTTTATAGACATTAGGGATCTTTTGGGATTTAGGGTTATTTTTTGGTACACATTTCTGTTTAAAGAGGGTGGTGTGCTGAATGGGTGGTGAAAGATTGATAGTTAAAAATGTACTATCACAAATGAAGGACTGAGTATGCTAGTTGTGTTTAAATGTTCCAGGCCACTCTGTCTTAGCAGCTTGCAACCCCAGCATCCTAAAACTATATCCTTAAGAAAGGAAAAAGTAAATGGCCCCCTCCCCACCTGCCCAGGGAGGCAGGAAACCCATTCTGGCTCTGCCCAGGGCCCCCTGTTCCAGATGTTACTGGTCATGCCAGTGCCCAGCTGTGTTCCCTCACCTCATGACTGGATTTTCTGGATCTCACCGGACTTTCTATAAAATTACATCTGTGTATAAGAGGTGGTAGTACTCACTGCCTTTTGGAGATTTCAGCAGAGAACGAAGAATTATTTATTTATTAAGCAAACACAGAAAAATTTGAAACTTCTGGTTGCGACAAAACAGTTATGTGGCTTGTGCACTTTTTTTAACAACATATAAACTTTTGTTGATATGTCTTCTGATTACTGAAATGTAGTTTCCTGCTCTGTTATGTGATATCTTTATCACAGGTCATTAGTTAAATCAAAAAGAACTTAATCAGGAAGGAAGCAACACCAAGTTGTTCTAGCAGGAGAATGTCCATGAATCTCATTTTTTGTCTCCTGGGAATGACTGCAGTCATCTTAAGTAATGAAATTTTTAAGTTAAAGTAGTGCCAGTGCAAGTCAAAAAAGTAGGACATGAAATTTTTGAAGCTATTCAGCTGTTGTTATGGGGAGCTTGACAATGTGATTTACAGGAAATTTCAACATAAATTCAAATTAGATTAGCTCTGTAGAAGATATCTGTATTATAGTGTGAAAATGTACAGTGTAATTCTTTGTGTATGTCAGTGTTGTATGACTGAAGCACGGAGCTTGGCACACTGTTCATAAGGGTGTGGGGCTGTGTTTGAAGAGAGTTATGGGATCCCTAACAAAAACTCAGTTCCTCCACATACTGCTTTAGGAGACCTGGGTTTAAAAGGATGTGCTTCCATGGAAGATATATGGATTATTTTGAGATTTGCATTGAAGAGGCTCCTTAGGGACTGCTTATAGATGGGAAACCTCTGTGCTATTACCTGGCAGGGAAGAGCTTGTATAACATTTGGGGGTGCTTTTGTTAAGGTGGACATTGACACCACTGCTTCTTGGTTTGTTTTGTAGTTTGTATTCTTTTGTTCCTGAAGAGAACCTGTTTATCTGGTGGTTTTTGCCATATTTCTAAAATCACTTTATCAAGCTCCATCCTGTTCTGTTAATTTGGTATTTTCCTGTTACTGCAGGATGCCTAGCAAAGCCAAATGTATGGGTTGGTTTGTTGTGCTTTCTATCAGAGCCATCTGGGGACTTGCTGAAAAGGGAGCTGTTGTGTTAGAGGAGTTATTGCCTGTATTCGTGTTCTTGTGTGTGTATGTATGCCTCTCCAAGTGTCAGAGCATTGTTTCATTTCCACTGGAGATATTACCTGCTTTGATTGCTAAGAAAACACCTATTTATCTTGTATAGCAGCAATTTTGTCTCAAAGATGCATGCAACACTTCTTCAAAAAGAATGTCCTTCAATTAAAAAAAAAAGTGGAAATACTTAGATTTTTTTTTCAAGATGTTCACAATGCAGTTTCTATTAATTCTGAGTTGTCCAAACTACTCAACATACAGCTGTTGCAAATTAACTTCCTTGTTAAGACGAAATGATATGTGAAGCATTGAAGTAAATTGTAAATGGATCAGATTAGGATCTTTTGCTGTCAAGAAAAATAAAATATCAGAAATTACATGAGAGCCTGCTTTTCTGTTGCTGTTTTGAGAAGGATACAAAGAATCATAGTCGTATCTGAGTTCTTAATGTACTTTGCATATTCAACTTGTTTTCTCTGCTTTTCACTACTATTGATAAACATGATTAGGATTTTAGGGGTTTTGTGAACAACCAAAAGTTGCTTTGTTGAGAACATGGTCTTTAACCACTAGAATGGCTAGCACTAAAAAGGAGAAATAGTTTCTCATTTTTTTATTATTCTTTGCACAGTGGAGGCTAAACACTTGTATTGATTTGCTTTTGTTTAGTTACACATTTCTCTTCAGATGCATTCCTTGGCTGTTCTCTGGTCTGAATGATATGTTTTAAAAATGCTGTCAATGAACTGCTCTGGGAAATTCTTCCTAATTTATTAAGAGCATCATAATGCAGCAGTATACAAATCTTACTTTTATTGTGAAGGCAAAGGTGTCCTGAAGAGGCTGTGGAGTCCTTCCTCCTTGGAGGCAGTCAAAAGCTGTGTGGATGTGGTCCTCAGCTATTGAAGGTGGCTTCCAGCCGGGCTGTGCCCAGTGGGCTGCCTTGGCCAGGAGAGCTCAGTGAGGCTCAGCACAGCGAATTCCCAAGCAGCTCCCAGCCGCAGGCAACCTAACCAAGCTTAAGTGATATCAGCTCTTAGTGATTATCAGCTCTTTGTGATTTCAGCTCTTTAGCTTGCTGGTGCCACAGCAAACACCCGGTAGAGAGAGGAGAAGCGCTGTGTGAGGTTCCGAAGAAATCTTTATTGCTCTACAAAGGTTCTCAGTGACAGCTCTTCTGCCAAACCAGGCAGAAGTAGGGGTTTATATACCTTACAGGGGTTTTAGAAATTGTCCAATAATAAGGTCCAAGGAAAAGTGACCTATAGACTTACAGAGAGATAAGCAGGGTCTGAAAGGCAGAAGAGAGGGGCTGCTAGGGTCCAGTCATCATGCCTTGGCATTTCCTAGCTCAGGCTTCTGACTGCCAAGGAGCCATTGCAGGCCCTGGGCCTGCTACACTCAAAAACTGGTTTGGTGTGGCCCTGCTTGAGCAGGGAGCTTGGACCAGGTGACCTCCACACATCCCTTCCAACCTCAGCCACTTTGTGATTCCATGACTCCATTTAGGCATCCCATGGTTGTTCTGGGCTTGATTTAGACAAGAAAATCAGCTATGCAGTGCCCCAAACCAGGAAAAAATTACTAAATGTAAACTGTTTGGGAGCAAGTGATAAGATCTACGTGTCTAAGGAAAAATTAGGAGTTTATATCCTTAAATGATTGGACTTGCATTGGCAGATGCATCCCCTTTCTCTCTTGAGTGGGACAGAAGACTGACTCTTGGAACAATATGCCACAAGACAGCATCTTGTCTCTTGAAGACCTTTGATATCAAGGTTCTCAGAGGTTAAACCCAGGTTCTAAATTTGTTTTTGGTATAGACATGAAGGAAAGGAAATGAATGAATGAAATGAAGATATGTATTGTACCTGGAGAAAGGACCCTGTACATTAAATCTATTTTCTGATTGTCAGTTGGTCTAATAAAAGATATTACATCTCTTGCCTCTTGTGTAGTTCAGTAGGTTTCAGGATCTTGACATAGTTTCATAGCATTTCTTATCAGTGAAGATATTTCCAGCTTTGCAGATAGCCTAAATTTCACTTGACCTACAAGTGAGATGTGCAGTATCCAAACTGGTCCAGGTCTACTCCACTGCAAAAAGCTTTAAAGCAGTATTGATTATATACTTACAAAGACAAAAGTTCTTTAAAAAGCAATATACTCAGCAATGTTTTGCATGATCACCATCCATTTTTATAATTGAATTAGTATGCCACCTTACTGTGTAGCTACACATTATGGTTTTATTATTTTAGTTATCTAAAAATCAGACTGAATAACAATAGAAGTAGTAGTGCTGCATTTTTCTTGTTAATCTTGTTTTTCAACCATGTGTTGTTGAACAATGAAGTAATTTATCAATAAAGAACAACTGCTCCCTTTTCAACATCCTTGTGTAGCCTCTGTTTCTGTACTAGAAATCTGGTAAGACTACATGTAGTGGGCAGTTGCTCTATTTGTTTTTTGTTTTTATGCTGTGGAATGAAAACTAATCACATACAGAGCTTTCTATCTAGGTATTTTAAGATTGCCACACAACTATTTTAATTGCCAGTGTTCAGGTCTCATATATATTAAAAATTATTATAGTACTTTGTTTCTTTGTCTTGTAATTCCCTTCAGAGGAGGAAATACGAGATCTTTGAAATTAAACGTGGCATCATCTTCGGAAACCTAGCAATTAATATATTCTTCAGATGTTGAATTCAAATTAACCTCCCCAAAAAAGCCAAACAATAACAAGCAAAAACCTAGCCAGCCATACAGACAAAGAAACAAATAAACAAACCCCCTAGAACAGCACATTACAAGGACAAGCATTGGAGTAAAATCTGAAATGTTTTCATTGATTTACTGTTTTTCCTTTTTTCCCTCAGGAAAGAGAACTTTCCCAAAATTTATGTTTTCACATATTCTGCAAGGATTTTTTTATTTTGATGTATGCTCAGGTTAAACGGCAAAAAACTTGGAAGATGTTTACACCTTTTCTAAGCTTTCTTTGGATCATATCGAGGGGGAAGGTTTGTAGTGCAGCCTGCTGCTCAAGGCAGGGTGAGCTGTGAGATTAGACCAGGCTGCTCAGGGCTTTATCTGCCTTGATCTTGTGAATTTCTGAGGCTGGAGGTTGCACAACCTCTCTGGATAACTTGCTTCACTGCATGGCTGTCCTTGAGGTGGGAAAGGTTTTCCTATGTTTAGTCTGAATCTCTCATTTTAATTTGTCTCTCTGTCCCTTGTCCTACCACCATACATGACAGAATAGTCTGGCTTCATCTTGTTACACTCCTCATAGGTGTTTGCAAGCTGATTTTAGATATTCTCTTCAACCTTTTCCAGAAAAGGAGAATTTAATATATATTTTTAATAAAGATTTAATTACAACTTTATTGCTTATTATTATTACTTTTACTTCCATAAATGTGTGCTGATAATATAATTTCACTGCCTTTTTAGAATAATAATAATGGGAATATAAAATTAAAATTAAATAATTGTTCCATTTTCCCTAGATGAGTGCATTTAATACTTTTTTTCCCATCTGTTATATAAAGCACAAACCCAAAAATTGCCACCAGGTAATTTCTGTTTAAAAACTGACTCGGCTACATAAAGGCACCAGACTTTTGACCAAGCAGCAAAACATGTCCTTTCATTAGAAAACCAGATCTTGGTTAACGTGCTAACCACATTGCAACTTTACTGTCTCCAAGGACTAATAAACAGCTGGTGGATTCTTCAATAAACACAGTGTCCTGTTGGAATTATTCCTTGTCTAAAGCCAGTCCTAACCAATTTATCTACCAAGAATGAAGAGGTAGCTTGCCTGCAACAACTGAAGCTAACTGCAACAGGTGAGTTTGAGAGCAGAGAGTCAGGGTCTGTGGCTGGAGTCAGAAGCTGTGGGATAAAGCAGAGGCTGTGGGACACAGCAATTGGCAGATGAAGAAAAAGTTGCTTCAACCAGCCTTGCTTTCCTGAATGTGCTGGAGAGCTGCCTGTGGGACACTGAGTTGATGCTGTTCCTGTTTCTAAAAAGAAAAACACATAATTTGTTTTTAATTAAATGCCACTAAAAGACGGAGACCCTCCAGGTTCCAGATCATCATATCAAAGAATTAGGACGGAAAAAGTATGTGATTTCAAAACATGAACTCCTGCATCTTTTAAAAAGTAAGTTGTAGTATTTTTGTACCAGTCTGTTTGAAGACATGATTTTTGGCTACTGTTTTCTCATTCCTGTTTAAATTACCATAATGTATGAAATAATCAGCAGTGTACAATCACTGCAGAAAACTTTAGCTATGTCTGGAAATGTGTCAGGTTATGTTTTTGTATTGCCATGTGGATAGCACACTATGGTCATACACACCTTGTAGCATTTAGAACTGTTTTATACTGACAGGCAATGAAGGTTTCATTCCATAATTATCCTTTTTGTCAGTTTTCCTTTCTTCAATGGTGAGGCACAGGGAAAATTTCTGTAGCTAGAAAAGTCCGGATCTTTACTGCAACCAGTCAGACTCTGGGAAGTGAGATATATACATATATATATATATATTACATTATATATATATAGAGAGAGAGAGAGAGAGAGCATTATATGTCTATATATATAAATAAAATAATACATATGTATTTTATATATATAATACATATATATATATATATATAATTACATATAATAGTTGTTATAATTCTGAATATAAAGACTGGCATAAAACTTATGTCTAATGCTCCTGCCTTACCAAAGTTATTTCTGTATTTGTAGATGAAACTGCATTGGTAATGGATTTTACAAGTAGGAATAACAACTTTAAAATTAAGCAGTAAAATTATGATGGATGCTGCTTCAACTTATTTTTCTTTTTTCCCTCATTAAGTGGAATTCAAATGTAAGAAAAACCAAGCACATATGACTGTGAAACAGAAACAAATTCCACTTACAGGCTATGATGTGTAACAGAAAAATGTTTGTGGGCAGCTACAATCAGCAAAAATATTACTCCATCAGCCTAATGTCATATTAACCTTACAGAATGGACTGCCTTGAGGAAAGTGAAGAGTGTTGATTGGTGAGTGGCTCTCTTGATATTCTATTTTCCTTTGTGACACACTGACTGAGCACACTATTCTGATTCAGATGTTAATTTATGGAAATGATAATACAATGTATCTGATTGCTTAATTATGCATCCTGGGGATTCATTCAGAACCCTTATAATAAATCTTGATGACCTTTCAAAGGCAGAACTCACAATTTGCAGCTTTTATGGGGATTTAATCAACTGGACAATATTTCTCTCATCTTTTTCTGATGAGGGAACTGACCCCTGTCTCTGGCACCTTTGTCGTGTACTACAATCACTAATCTCTAGCACAAAAAGAAGTCATTCTTGTGTGGCATTAGTGAATCCAAGAGCAAACAGAGTTAGCCCACAGCACTGTCTCCTTACTCCTTAATGCCAAAAAGAGGCTATGAAGGTTTGGTATTGAGGGGCTTGCAGTGTGCTGTCAAAGTGTGGTATGAGAGCCAAACAACATGAGCAATGAGTACAGGAAGCTGTACATGGCACAGTGTAATAAATGGCACGGAGAAAGTGGATTTGTGTTTCCCACTAGGTCTGCTTAATTATACAAAAACAAGCTGTTTCTACTGGAAATAGAAGAACTTATTGAAAATTGAAGAAAGGGCTCTTTACTGCATCAATTGCAATTAACATGCATAAATGATTATCAAGAGGTGTGAATGAAGAAAAAATACGATTAAAAAACCAACCAAGGTTTCATATGTATACTATGAACTTCTTGAGTTATAATGGTAAATATGGAGCTGTTAGAAAGTGCATGAATCCTTATGTCATCCTCTGGGGTATAACAGCAAGTCTGTATTTGAATCTAGGAGCAACCCTCCCTTGGGTGTAGTTAACTACCAACTGCAGAGTTTTTTCATTTCCTTCAGAAAACCTGAACCTCTCTATTAGTTTCAGTCTATATATCTCAATGGTGTGCAACACCAGGGGATTCCTAGCTAATTATGACTGACTTGTCAATTAATCATAGTAAGAAAGGTGACACTCTTGGCTGCCATTCCAAAACAGCAAAATAAATAAGCCATGCAGAAATTTCACATACTGCTTGTGTTCTGTATTTTGGAACAGAGACAAATTGATGCTCTCAAAATCCAAACACCTTTTACAGTTTCAATATTCCATTAGGCTACCACAAGAGTCTTAATGTAAACACCTGAAGTGAAGAATGCAATATGTCATAGCAATAAGTAAAGATGAATACATGAAGGGAATAATAGAGAGACAATACTAATAGTCTGGTAGACTTTCAGTGTCTATATAACTCATTGTCCTTTCTTTTTTTTTTTTAATTTTAAAATTATTTTTTTCTTGACATGGTAGAGCAGTTTATGGTTTCAAATTTTTTCTTTAAGCAGAGATGTTAAGGAAAAAAAAATTACCTTGTCAGAGCTAAAAGTCTAGGAGAGGTGATGTTCCAACAAATGAGTTGACAGGACACAAAGGAAGGGAACATAAGCTTTTGATGGCGTGGTGTTGATAGGCCAGTACATGGCAGTCTGTTTCTGCAGAGTTGGCATAAAATGCATTCAAACACTTAAAAAAAAATGTTTTGCTGCAGACTGTACTTTAAATTCTTGCCACCTTCTACATATGCTGTACAATGGTCATGCTGCTCTATCATGTATTGAGTGTGTCTGGGAGTTACTGGGCTGGGAAAAATGTAATCTTTGCAGTAGTGGGTAGACAGGACAGCAGGACAAGGTTTTCTTTTTAAATACCTTCAGTTCACTTCTTTGATATTCTGTTCTCTGGGTTTATATTTTAAAACCTTTATTTGCTACCAGATTTTATGAAACTTAAGGCGATTTTACTGTAGTAAATTACATGATGAAAAGTAAGTAAATGAGAAAATATGCATTTTTCCTTCTTTGGTTTTTAATTACCTTTTGTGGACTGTCTTCTCAAATGGAACTGGTAGTGGATAACTGTATGAAGGAATATCTGCATATCCTAGATTTTGTAAAAACAGACAGCTCACAACTGATTAAAGTTTAAAGTGAAAAAGTATGTTTTCTTAATTAGTGATCTAATCTAAATGACTAAAGACACCAGCAGAGCATGCAAATGCACTTAGTCACAAAATATGCAAAATGCAAATACAGTCACAGACTGTAGTTTGGTGGAAGAGTGAGAATAGACACTGTTTCCCCTCAAAGAAGAGAGATTGATAGCACCCACTGTCTCAGACGTGTCTGGGATGGCTTAGTACTGATTAGTCTGAGGCTAATTTGCTGCACCCAGTAGCTGAGTAGTAGGGTGGGATCTTGACCTAATTTATCAGTTACCTCTACAATTGTTTATTTTCATGTTTGAAAGATTTTTACAGCACACCAGCTGTCTGAATACTAGGGAACTATCAAGTCTTATGTTTATAAACACATTTGTCTGAAACATTTTGCATGACAGATTTCAGATTGTGACAATTACACTGAGTGAGAGAAAAGAACATCAAGTAATGCCAGTGCTTGTAATGAAGAATGCTCTGACCTGATGGAAGCACCTTGATTGAACATGTCATGTTGTATTTCTTATGAGGGCTGAACAGGAAAAAAAAAAGTCTATGAAACTGTAGCCATGATATTTTAGTGAAAAATCCTGTGCTAGGATTTTTCCTGTCCTGAGGAGCTGAGAGCCTCAGAAAAGAAATGTAAACAATAACTATCTGCTGCTGTGGAGTGCCACAGGTGCGTCTTTCATTGGTCCATGTGGATTGTTTTCAATCAGTGACCAATCACAGCCACCTGTGCCAAGGCTGTGAGCAGTCACAGGATTTTTGTTGTTCATTCCTATTCTATTCTTGTTTTTGTAACTTTCTGATCTTCTTCTCTCTGTTCTTTTTAGTACAGTTTTAATGTAGTATTTTAGTATAATATATAACATAATAAATCAGCCTTCTGATGAAAATGGAGTCAAGCCTCGTGTCTTCACACAAGGGGTCCTTACCAAAACAACATGAAACTTTGTGTCTTACCAGAATTTTAAGCCAAAACCTCATGCTAGCTGTTTCTGGATAGTAATTTGTTTTATGTGAACCATGGCAGGCATGGAGATTGTTACCTGAAGGGTGGCAGGTAGTCACTCACTGTGCTGATGCTGCCCAGTGGCAGGAGTGGTACATGGGTCCCTCCTGTTCTGGGCCTTTTGCTGCTGTTCCTGACTTCTCATTAGAGCAGACTCACTGTTGTGCTGGGCATTCACTGCTAATGGCTTTGCCTAATGTTTCTCTCGTCTTTGTAGCACTTCCTATTTGCTGGTTTCCATTTACCAGGTTCACTGGGGGGACTCTGGTGTCAAGATCCAGTATATATGCCTCAAATATTTCCAGTCTCACTTTCTGATGCAAAAACCTTCTGCTTGGTAACTACGTATTTTTCTTTATTGAAGGACAAAGCCTTTCTATCCAGCACTCAGATCTTCTCATAACAATTCGTAGTTAATTTTAGACATTTAGACATCTAATCTCCAGCTCTCATAACTGCTTCTTTTCAGTGACATTATGTTTGAGACTTGAAGTTTATGTTAAAGAGCAGAAGTTTTGTGTGTCTTTTCTTTCAGCTTCTCCTGTCTAAAACGTCACTTCCTATTGAGCACTTCCTTTCATCTTATGCATTTCTGTTGAGACAGATAGATTCCTAGGGTTACTTGTTTATTTGTTTTCTTTTTCACATGTGATTCTGAACAGAGCCTGCTCCACGGTTTTTATGTTGTGGCAGTGGTACTATCCCATTTATGGCAACACCAAACAACAGTTAAGAATATATTTTACCAACCTGAGGTGTTGTTGTAGATCACTGCAGGGTACTTCACATTTCTGTAAAAGGCCTTAAGGAAACAGACATATTTGGATGGAATTTTGAAGAGTACTGTCTAGTCTTTTTGTGCTTTTATTTTTGCCATTCTGGTATTCCAGTGGTGCTCCAATTCAAGATTTTCCTTTTGCAAAATTTTCATTTGCGAGGTGCCATATTTCTCTGCTTATCCCTTTGGTTTTTGATATCTCTGTGGATATACAGCCATAAGTGCTGCAGCTGAAATTGAGTCATTGCTGCTTGCTGGACACTGTTCTTCATACCAGCTTTCACTGTGTTTAACAGTGCCTTAGATCTGTTCTTCTAGTTTGCTCCAGATTTTGCTTGAAGAGTCACATAGTAATGAGATTTCTGTGGCTACTACTGATATGTATTTCCTAGTGTGTACTTACATTTTAGGCAAGTGATCTGAGTCTTGCATTAGTAGAGAGATGCCTGGGCTGTTTTGCTGTTCTATCTGTCCTTTAGTCGGAGGCTTCAGGGTAGCTCACCATGTAGCAGTGTTTGCTAATCACTGTTAGTCATAATGATGATTCCCTTCAAAATATCTGATACAGAAAGGACATTTATTCTTCAAAAATGCTGTGCATGAAGTATGCAATGAACTACACTTCGCACACCTGCTGCTAATACAAACTTATTTAAATGAATATATCTGCTGTATGTACAAATTATCTCATACTTTATTAGTTGTATACCAAATCATTGACTTTGAAGATTGCTTGGGATATTATGTCAAGGCCAAAGGCACAGTAGAATTGAGCTGTTTCTTCTGCACATGGCATTCCCTAAGGCAGACATTGCTAAATTGTAATGTAGATCTTAAAACTCAACCTCAGTTTTTTCTATAAGAAAATGTAGAAGATGGTTTTGGCCAAATAATTTCTCCTAACTCTGTGCAGTGATAGGTCAGATCTGCTGCAGGATTTGCTTAGATCATAAGTGGTTCATAAGTAAGAGGTGCCTGAAACAGGAAAGTGATGAAAGCTAGAATGTACTGGCAATTCCTAACTCCATGTTGAAAATCATATTGCTAGTTACCTAAAAACAAATCTTGGTCCCACTCTGATGCCTTATTTTGTGTGATTAAACAAAGTCAGTATAAACAATTAGAGGCCAATGGCAGGACAACAAACAAACCAAAATCATTGTTTTCACCTTAGTTATTCTATAAGACAACTAAATTTATTTTCATATCAGAGACATGAGTGACTGTTCTACTACCAAAAAAAAAGGAGGGGAATTTTCACTCGTTTCTCTGTAGAAATACAATTTAGAACTACCCTATATAATCAAATCACATACTGTATATATTTTTTCTGTTACTAATTGAGTTATATTAAGCATAGAATTGGATGAACTTTCTTACAAAGAAGATTTATACTTTTCTTCAGGCAATGTTTCATTCTCCTCTCATGTTCACTTGAAAGCCTGTCATCTGAAATCATTCTGCGCTTCAGGTTCTAGGAATCAGATGAAAGTGAAGAATGCTTTCATGCCCCATGGATTTTAATCCCACACTGTTCTCAGTTATTTTAAATGATGAAGTCTTACAATTTCACTCTTAGAGATGTTGCATAAAAATTCTATAAAGGAGAACAAAATTAGTTTTCTATTTTTTCATTTTCTTTTTGTGAACAAGGTAAGTGGTTGCTTTTGCAGAATGAATGTTTCCAGGAGATGAAATCTCTGTGCAGTGAACTTCAAAGCAATGTTGACTGTATTTATTTATGTCTGTAAGAACAGTCATCTTCACAAACATCCCACCATGTAGCATCATTAAATTGATGGTTTCTACTAAACAGTAGCCAGCTGAATGCCACTGTAGGAAACTGAATAAATCAGAACATGTTTTCATAATTATCTAGAAGACATGGAGAAAGGAGCTCACACAGACACTGTGCCACACTGCTGGACTGTCACTGGTTGCTCAGTGTAACAAATGGAGCTGATTGCTCTGCACAGCAGTGGATAACCAAAGTTCTGCATTTCGTCACTTACTGTAATACTGGAAGCAGGATCAGTAACATAGAAACATGAAATTTACCAACACCTCCTACAGATATCCTTACTATTTCCTTTGTGTCTCCAGACTTCAGATTTTTATGAATTTATTTAATTTTAGCTGTGGATTAACTTGGATGCCTTTTGTACATGTATCATATTCTGCTGGAAAGTTTTTGGCATATGGAATTTCAATAACAATGTGAAGGTCAGCACAATAAGGAACTCATAAAGAAGTAAATGCCAAGTTGTAAAAATATTAATAAGGAAAAATGCTGGCTGGTAAGCATAAAAAATCCTCCTGAGTTTAAGAATTCTCTCATCAAGTAAGAAAAACCATATAAGACAAATGGACAGCGTAGAAATTCCTTCCAACTTGATGTTGAATAAAAAGATTGTGATACAGCCTAAAAAACTTTGAAATATTTCTTGGGATATCTATGACATCTTTTTAATGTTGATGGTTTGAACTCTCAGAAAAGTGGGCAATAGAGAATTCTGAAGAAAAGGCCATCAGAGAGTATTGGTAAGACAATAGAGAGTGATGGAATATTTACTATTAACCACTTAAAAGAGATTGAGATGTACTGGAATTAATTTTACATCTTGCTGTTTAAAATGGAAAAAAAGCCACAGTAAAATCAAACCTTTTTAAATAAAAGAGTGAAATGGTAATTAGTAAAATTCCTGAATTTTTCTTGCTTTATTATCATCAGACACCTTTTTGGGATTACCTAAATACATTTTTCCAGTATTTGTTCAAAATGACCTTTCAGAAGGTTACAAAGCAAGAGCTGTAGTGAAAGATAAAGAATTTAATTCCTTCTAAAGAGAGACTCTGAACAGTTTGTCTTTCAGAGTACAAAACAGTAAATTTGAAATGGATTGTATAAGAGGAGCTGAGAAATTGTATCAGCTTCTGTGATAGAGCTGACTCTGATATTGAACAAGGTTTAATGTGAAACAAGGGTTGCATTAGAAACAAAGCCAGTAATATATTGATAGGTAAGTGATAGAAGAGTTTCCTGACTAGAATGCTTTAAATGAAGGAACTAAAACTGTAATATTTTAGTGATATGAGATACAAAGTGAATAGATTAATATTAAGGGTAAACTAAACAGAAGATGAACATGTCATCTAAAGGATTAATTTATGAATTTCATTGCCCATATAAAATGCAGTATTTTGAGAAGAAAAAGAGATTGTCTGAAACATTAAACTGGGATGGGGTTGAGACTGGTATTTTTGCTTATCTTACTACAATTATTTCATAAAAAGTTCATTTCAATGCCAAATGCTCTATTTAGAAAGAATTTCTCAGTGTTGAACTTGACAGTGTTTAATGATTGCTATCATGCTTTATTTTTACTGTATAGATATTTCTATTATCATATCCTCAAATCAACAAGCCTTTGTATCATCTACAATGGTTAGATTAGTGTTATTTTTTATTTAAATAAAGCAGCTTTTGGTCTTTTATTTAGGCTTCAAATTCTACCAGTTTGATTTTTAAGTTATACCATATATATATGACTAAGCAGTCATGCTATATATATGACTAAGCAATCATGCTATGTTTCGTTATATAAAAGAAATTTTTATTGCATCTTGTGCCAGCTGATTCAAAATTGCATTAGGTGATATCCAGACAGAGCTTATTGCTTTGTTTCTGATTTCAATATCTATAAATGGTGCTATGATAAAAGAAGTGCATATTTCATAGTGTCATCCTCACACCCTACTAAACCCTTTCTCTAGTAGCATATGACCTTTTTGCTACGTGCATTTGGAACAGGCCATTGGGGTGGTGCACACATCCCAGTATGCTTCATAGAAATATCTGATTAGCAAGTCTGATGATGGCCTCATTCCCCTTCATGGGCACATTTCTGAGGCCTTTCAATTAGGCAGAAAGTTTTCAGTGAGGAAAATTTGCTGTCTCTATCACATGCAGCATAAGCAGGCTGGGTGCACAGATGCTTATTCTGCAAGGCATTCCCCTTAGACTGGCAATAGTCAATAACAGTTAAAAAAAACACACAAAGAAACAAGAAGAAAGGGAGCAAAATAAAAAAGATCAAACTTCTGAATTTTTTTGGTTCATTAATGAATAAGAAGCACAGCAGAGCTTGTGTGAATACAAATCACTATGGTCAGCTTCTTTTTGTAACTGCATTTTTCATCATATCTGTCATTTTTTCACAAAGCACCGTTGCAGTTGACTAATCTGCACTGCTGGGATTGTGAGATGCAAATAAGTACACAGGGTATAAAAGGATCATTCAAACATTTTATCTCAAGGTTGACTGATTACATTTTAGGAAGTCCTTTATGATGCGGAGAAATTAAATGGAAGTATGTTTTCTGTAACTTGTGCTTCTTGCTGTTGCTTTGCTGTCTGTGGAAAAGGCTCTGTGTGTGTTCTACTAAGATATGATCCCATTATTTACAGTTCTTGATCATTGCTAATGATTCCTGCTATTTGTTCAATTTCATATAAGAAAAATATATTAATTACTCCATGCCCTAAGTAAATGTAAGTGCATCACCTTTACTGTGTTCAGATCCTCTGTGCTAGGGATCTGGTGCTGTCTGCTCTACTGGCACTGGGCAGAAAGACTTAAGCTTTTGTATTGGCTTATCCTTGGTCTTGGGAAACTTAACTCTCCTACATTGCAGAACCTCAAACTTGCAGATGGAAATTATATTTTACCTAGGTCACAGGATGCTTATGTGGAGCTTTGAAGCTTTTGAAGACATAAAGTTTTGCAGAATCTATTCTTATGTTTCACATTCTTCCTGTTTGGAAAGAATTCATTGTTCTTGGAGTTGCTGAGCAATACAGCCATGCCCATTGACCAGCCGTGTCACTGAGGATGAGATAATCTTTTTATATTTACAACAGATCTATAAGGCCTGTATTGAACTTTTCCCTTCCTTTTAGTTTTACATTATGAATAAAAGTTGGGTTCTAGGAAAATTCCTGTTACTTTTATTAAGATAGATCATCTGGTATTCTGCAGAGGAGGGGTTTACAATTTACCTTTGTGTGTCGAAAACTCCTTTTTTTTTGTTTTGCTCAAGAGTTTAAATGCAATGTGCAATAATAAAAAAACCCCAAAACATAGTGTATAGAAAAGTTTCAGCAATTAGCTTTTTAGATTGAATAGTAGATCTGAAAAGAAGATAGTGCTAGTAAGTCTCTGTTCCCTCCTTTTCACAGGGCTCTTAAAATCTAATTTATTCAGGTGAAATCTAAGTTTTAGCTGTGATTTGCCACTATACTTCAGTAAGCCATGGCCGCTGTGTCCAATCTGCTGTACTCTGGGCGTATGACCCCTATCCATATATGAAGAAAACTTTTAATCTTATGGTCATTAATCTCCTTGAATTTACTAGCCTGGGATGTGGAGCTGATCTTCAAGTCTGTCATAGCTTTACCATTTTGCATATGCTTTTAGACACTTTGAGGTCTGTGTAGCTGAAGCAGGAGGGCTGGAACCAATAAGTGATTCTGGAACTGAATTTATCCAGCTGACAGTAAAAGGACTGGATTGTGACCCCTTGTGCTTTTTTTTATTTGGTGATTTTCTAGTGTGACCCTTTGGTGGAGGAGATAACAGCCTAGAATCCCTTTGGATTAAAGATACCTAGAACCCAGTCCCACATCCTGGGTAAATGTTGTGACTTAAAGCCTGTCATGAAAAAACCTTACTCATAAAGACTACTCACACTGACCAGCTTATGAATATTCTTAATTGATAACTGACCTTGCCCTGGAGATTACATCTCATCCTGGTCCAGCCAATGCTCTTACTACTGCCTGTTCAGGATTGATGCCATGTTAATATTTGCTGCTGTCCTTACTGTCCACTCCCATCTAGTATGGATGATCTTGCTGGGCTGTCTCTGTAGTTAATGTAGGAGAGTCTTCTCCCTGTGTGCAGAGTTGCTGCAGTGGGTTTCTGTGCTCTATTACCCTTCAGGTACAGTTCATTTCTCATTGCCATCCATAGAAGAAGCCTGGGGAGATTTAGCCTCATCAGGATCAAATAAATCTTTGTGAAAACCTTCACCACTCACCTTAGGTGTTAGAAAGAGTGTCTTTTCTTTTAAATATGTATTGGTAGAAGGTGGCTCTGGATTTCAAGTGGAAAAAGTATCTAATGTGCAACCAGGACTCTGTTTTTTGTGTTTCTGGGTCTCAAAACAAATCAAACACATTCTCAGTTTTGAGCTTTTTTCTAATATGAATGCATGGCTTTTTGTGGGTCATCCTTAGACCCACCAAGTTCTCCTGTAGTCAGGCTTCTTATGCACTCAAAGCCTCAATTTTTTTAGACTGCCTGTTAGAGATAAATGCTCAGTTTTTTGTCATGGACCTTAGTCTAATTGTGTGGAAGGCATACTCCAAATTCCTGCCTTAGGAATTACAGATTTACAAATTGTTGACTTTCTTACCAATACAGAAAAGATCATGTAGAGATTAGGAAAACTGTGCTTTTAGCTGCATATTGAAATTCTGTTCTCTGATTCCTTTGTTATGTCCTTAGGTGTGTCTCAGTTTTACCCATATTAGTTGATTTTGTTTGTGCCAGATGAATTTCTTAATTATAGATCTTTAGATTATCTTACAGACTCTGGGACAGCAAACTGCAGTACATTTTAAATCTAAGGTTCTTTGGATCTTCTGTTCTTGTTGTGAGTAAAAAAAATAGTGGATAACTAGTGGGAATGAGAAGTAAAGTTTTTGAACTCATAAGAAACAATTTTACTCTATAGATTAAAGATGATTTAATACACTGGATTCTTACATGGACTTGGCTCTGCAGTATGTGGACTGATTACAGCATTGCTTAAGACATGAGATAACAAGGTGAGGTATAACGTGTTGAATAGAGTTTTTTTTTAGCCAAAGCAGTACTGTTTACCAAATCATTGACAACATCTTATCACACTAAAACAGACATGGGCTTCTTACATTTAGTTTTGAGAGGTTGCTAAAACCCAATATGTGTACAGCACCTTTAAATGGTATTGAAACAGCCTGTCTACAGAAAAGATAAGTAGCATTGAACATTAGTGTCTTCCACACACCTTCACTTTCTGAAAAAACCTAGAGTTTACTAGGAAAAAACCCAGTTATTCTTTATCATTTTTGTCATGCAAAGGGAAGTAATTTGTAGAATCCCTGAAACCCTTGGCATTTCTGTGAATTCCCAATTTATTTTAAACTTTTAGTAACTCCCTATTGCTTCAGTTTAGTTTTGGAAATGAACAGTATTATAAATTATCATTTTAGATGCATAGTAAACAGTTTCAGACCCATGTTCTCTTTCTGAAACCAGTTACTGTGCTCTTGACCACAACTATAAAACTTAATGCTAAGATCTTCCCAAACTGGAAGATTTGGGAATCTTCCTTTTTTTAGGAATTGTTTAGGAATTTTTAGTAATTTGGGGATTTTTCCATTTTTTAGGAAAAGCACTGCCAGCAGGTAAAAGCAGGTGATTCTTCCTCTCTACTCAGCACAGGTGCGGTCCCATCTGGAGTGGTGGGTCTAGTCCTTGGCTCTCCAGTATAACAGACACGAACATACTGGAACAAGCCCAGCAAAGGGCCAAGAGCCAAGATGGAGGGGTGGGTGCATCTTACATTCAGGAGGGCTGAGACTTTCATCTTGGAAAAGGCTTGGGAGGATATCAGCAAGTAAAGGTGAAGTAGCTAGACTCCTCTCAGGGGTGTTCCCAGGGGAGGACTTGGGGCAATAAGGAAAAACTGAAGTGGGAAATTCTGTGTACATTTAGGAAATAAGCTGTTGCAGTGAGTTAAGTCAAACACTGGAGCAGGTTGCACAGAGAGGTTGTGGGACCTTCTTCATTAGAGATGCTCTAAACATGTCTGGACACAGCCCTGACCAACTTGAATTGTCCCTGCTCTAAGTCAAATAGTAAAACTAGACAATGTCCAGAGGTGCCTTTCCACCTCAACAGTTATATGAAAACAGAGGAGCTTCCAGACTTCCTAGTGAGAATTGCCTCAGGTCTGAGCTAATGCCTGAACCTTACCCAGGAATATATTGGCAAAAGGTACTTGACCTGAGCCAAATCACAGCTGAGATTGTTCTAATCTGAAGAGATTTTGAAAAGAAATACAGAAAATGTGCAGATGTCTTGGTGATAATAAAACCTTTCAGGCATTTGACAGTGTATCATAGAGTCAGAATGGGTTTAGTGGGAAGGGACATTAAAGATCATCTAGCGCCAACCCACCTGCCATGGACAGGGACACCTGCCACGGACAGGGACACCTGCCACTAGACTAAGACTCAGAGCTTCATCCCAGCTGTCCTTAAACACTTCCAGGGATGGGGTATCCACGACGTCTCTGGGCAACCTCTTCCAGTGCCTCACCAGATTCACATTAAAGAGCTTTCTCCCAATATTGAATCTAAACTTACTGTCTTTCAGCCACTTCCCCTTGTCCTGTCACTACATGCCCTTGTAAAAAGTCGCTCTTTGCTTCTTGTAGACTCCTTTCAGGTACTAGAAGGCTGAAATTAGGTCACCCCTAAGCCTTCTCTTTTCCAATCTGAACAAAATTTAACTAATCTAACTGCTGCTTTATCTGCCTCATGTGAGATTGTAATGTTACTTTTTAACAAATTGTCTTATTTTTTAATATGAGATGTGAACAATTTTCAGTACACAGAAAATCAGGATTTTACTTAACAGATTTCTTGCTGATATTGACCCTAGTAAAATCCTCAAGTACTTTTGCTCTCTTTATGTGCCACTTTGTAACCATACGTTTTGGCTTATAGTACAGTTCTGCAGTGTTTTGACATGTTGTATAAGAATTCTTGGTGGCTCATGAAATAAAGATTGTGGGAAATGTAGGTGCAATCAAAATGAGGTTTTTAGATGCTATGTCAACAAAGATATAAACCTTCTAAACCAGGCAGTTTCATACCATTATCATTAAGAGAAAGACCTTCTGCATGCTTTCCTCTGTTATCAGATTTTTGTGAGTGTTGTTGTTTCACTTCTGTATAATGCTAATGCATATTGGGTAATGTCAGTAAAATATAAAATATTGCCCTTTCCCATCTGAAGAGGAGAACCAAAAAAGACATTTTAGGCCTATATGCACATTCAAGAAGGAAGACCAAAACAGCCACATGACCTGTGTCCTAGAATAAGCTGCTCTCTCACTAAAATAACCCAAACAAACCACAAAACCTACTGGGAGATGAAGTCCGAATCATCAGTACAGCTTGCCCACAAATGTCTCCTAGGAAGTAGATGCCTCAGGGCACTAGGAATGAAAAATCTCTCCTTCATCTGGAGAGATTGCTAGAGCAGCTTTCCTATGAAGATAGGCTGAGAGAGTTGGAGAGGAGAAGGCTCCAGGGAGGCCTCATTACTCAGGATTTAAAGAGGACTTACAAGAAAGATAAAGAGCAACTTTTGGCATGGGCCTTGAGTGACAGGATGGACAACAGGGAGTGGCTTTGAAATGAGTAGGTTTAAATTATACATTAGGAAGAAATTCTTCCCTGAAAGGGTAGTGAGACAATGGAACAGGTCACACTGTCTTCCTTGATCAATAAATAGGATTTTCAAGTCCACCTGCTTGGTTTCTACTTGTCTGTTCATTTTTGTAGCTGTGGGGCACAAAGAGAAATTCATCCTTACTTTTGCTACTTTTTTTCCAGCATAAACCTACAGTTTGGCCTTCAAAAACCTTTTCTCTTTAAAGTAGCATTAAAAATAGAGTGATACCTTGGTTTATTATTTCAATCTAGCTTTCAATCTGTATGAATGCCTGAATATACATGTACATATTGCCCTGTATGTACGTGATTTATCTGCTTCGTCACAGAATAATATTCTGGGATACCTGTTGTTGTGCCAGCAGGTAATAAAAATAATCTTAAAATATCATTACTTGAAATTTGTAAAGCACAGAAAGGGTCAATCTAGTTTATTTGGTTGTTGTATGTTTTTTGTTTGTTTATTAAACCATGGACACATTAATATCACTGAGGAAAGTTAAATCACAACATATTTTTCCTGTGACATAGTAGGAATATATTTAAAATGCCAGACATATTTATATTTGCATACTCTAACATAGTATTTCTCTCTAAGTGATACTTCTGTACAGAGTGCTAAACATTTACTATTTTAACCACATTCTGCTTCAGATAATGGGCAGCTATAATGTCTGGTTCAAGTCACAAAACATTGTGAATATTTTCTGGTTTTTTTGGTAATAATTGTATTGATATTGTGCCATAAATGTGTGAACAACGTGTGAACAAAGTTAATTCTTAGAGAACTCTGGTCTTCTTTGATCTGCAGTGTTTGCATGTGTATGCTTTTTCTTCTTTTGGAATGAGGGATAGCAATTTGAACAAATTGATGTTCTAATACTTTTTTTTCAGAAGTCAGCAAAATTTGAAAAATAATTTATGAACGGTAGTTTTTTACAAATAAAAATATTAATGTAGAATTTAAATTATGGCTATACAAGCCTTGATGAGCTTGTATAAGGTAAATTGCTAGGATAT
Source organism: Passer domesticus (assembly GCF_036417665.1). Lineage (NCBI taxonomy): Eukaryota > Metazoa > Chordata > Aves > Passeriformes > Passeridae > Passer > Passer domesticus. The sequence continues at coordinate 19,975,959 of NC_087476.1, read as the reverse complement.
AATCCAGTAGAGAAAATAATAATTACAGTGAAGGAAGCAGCCAGAAGAGTTGGCAGCATTTATCTTGGTGTGAGTTGTTAAGGAAATGAATGGTTTTTTTGCAGATTACGTCAGAAACTTGAGGAAGCTGCTACATCTGAATGGCCTGGGAACATATGCAGCTTTCATCCCCATGACTTCAGACAGACAAGCAGCCCCTGCCCTTTTAACTGCAGACTCTGCCCCCTGCATTTCTGTCACCTCAAGATGTGGGTGTTGTGGTGGGTCTGCATAGTGCCAGGCCTGAGAGCAAGCAGAAGGGAGGGCAGTGCACTGCTTTTCAAGTTGAGCTGAAATCTGGAGTATTTCAGCCATGTCACGTCACTGCCATGGTTTGACCCCAGCCCCACAGAGCCTCTCACTCACCCCCACATCAGCAGCACCAGGGGCAGAACTGGAAAGGTAAAAGGTAGAAAATTAATGGGTTTAAATAAGGACAGTTTAGTATGGAGAGCAAAAGCTAAGCAAGGAATTAATTCCAAAGGGAAAGCAGGTGTTCAGCCAGGGCCAGGAGAGCAGGGCCCCACCATGTGCAGTCCCCACAGGTTGCAGCTGAGATAGCCCCAGTACACTGAGCATCACCATACAGAATCAGAAGGCTTCAACCCATACAGAGTAACACCATACCACATCAAGAGGCTTCAGGTCCTTGCCCATACACCCCCTACCACCTCCAAAAACTTCAAACACCCACTCTTCTTGTTCTTTAGCCCAACCTTTTATACCCCTCATGTTCATGCATTGCACCTGTGAGCCCTGTGTTCCCTTTGGTGGTTGGTCAGTGTCCCTGGGCACTCCATGGCTCATTGCTGTCAGTGCTGCTCACCTGCTGCTCACAGCTGCACCCACCGGGCATGAGGCTCAGCTCACTCCCAATCACCACAAACTCTGTACCTACAAAACACCATCACTCCAAATTCTCCAGACCCTCTTCCCTGCCCCACCCTGCCCTACCCCTACTGCCTTTTCTTCCGTCTTCCCTGCACTTGATATACTAAGCATGATGCTCTGGAATTTCCTTCTGGTCACCTCAGGTCACTTGTCCTGGCTTTGTCTCCTCCCAGCCTCTCGCTCACCTCCAGTTTCCTCACCAGCATGGCAGTACAAAAAGCAGGAAAGGCCTTGGCTCTGTGCAAGCCCTGCTCAGCAATAACAAAAACATCTCTGTATTATCAACCCTGTGTTCAGCACAAATCCAAAACGTAGCCCCGTGCCAGCCACTAGGAAGACAACTAATTCTACCTCAGCCAAAACCAACACAGTCACCCACTGCAAAGCCATTTGATATCTCCTCTTCTGTATTTTTACAGACACTCTCCTGATCCTTCACAGTATGCACAGGCATTTTCATGCCACACTAATTTTCCTTGCCAAATTCATAAGATTGCTGAATAGAGCTTTCTAATAGAAGCTGGCTGATACCTTCACTGCAGGGTGGCTAATGATGGAGAAGTGGATCCTGCTTGTGTGATTCAAATAGTAATGTTGAAATTGAGGAGGCACACGAAGTGTCTCCCTAACATTAAGGAAAATTGAAAGGAGACCAAATGCTCTAAAAAGAGAAGAGGAAGGTTACAATTACTGTTCTATTTTCTCCCTCTGTTCTATTAATACTTTCTCCCTTTTTCCTCCTTTCTCATTTCTTCTATCACTAGCTTTTCCTCTTTTTAATTAGCAGCTAGTGGCACAGATTTCGAGACAACATTAAAAAGGAAATTATCAGGCTGCGTTTTATGCTGCACCAACAGAGAAACTGCAGGATGAAATATAGTCCCAGGTGAAAGTTGTTGCTGCAAAGGCAGGCTTGTCTCAAGACTGCCATACTCAGAAGCAGCATTTCTTTTGGATTGCAGACATACAAAAGCATTTTCCTGATACTAATACAGTAAGCATAAGAGATGGGAAACAATATAAAACCACTTGTGCTTATCCTTTTGTTTTTCTTTTGAAGCAGATTTCTTTCTCACTCTGATAGATTTTATATACTGGGTCACATTTGCCTGGCATTTTCTAGTATACTAGATCAATCAGACTAAAAAACTCATTCCCTGAGAGCAGGGAAACTGCCAAACTAAAAATGCTAGCATCATACTTGGCTGACACCAACTTGGGAAAAAAGAAAACTTTAGGCTAGCAGATGTCTCAAAATATATGTTGCTATATAATACATAGTTTTGTGCATACCATCTTCTATATATGCTAAGTATTTTTGTTAGAAAATTTCAAAGGCTTTGCCAGAATCTTTTATGTCTAAGCCTAAGATCTTGTACTCAACTCTGCAATCCTTATAAGAAAAGAAGATTCAAAGTCATAAAAATACCTTTGGCAAGCAAGACCATAATGACCACCACTCATGCGATCAGTGTTATTCAGGATAACTTTGCTGTATAATAGACAATGCTGCCTTCCCTGCAGTTCAGGCAGTTGCTGCTGTTTGCTCTTCATTTCAGAACAGGGTTATTCTTACTTATCTCTTAGATTTTTGATTCCTAAGAAAGCAGACTTTATTTTTATTGAAATAATTTAAAATATAAATGTAGGACTTAGAGTTGTTCTGAACTCCTATTTCTATTTTTCTCACAGCAGTTAGGTATACACCTGTCCTAAATGCAGGAAATTACACTTATCTGTCTTTGTGCTGAATTTTTAAATACTTACTTAAAAAGTATTCATCAAATATGCTTTTATTTCATAAAAATGGATAAATATCAAAGAACCTGATCAAATTTTGTCTTAGGCTGTGTTTTCTTGAGGACTTTGTTACCTTGCAAGTGTAAGCTGAAAGCCTTCTTCCTGGTTCTTTTTGCTAATTTACTAACTCCAGACTGCATATAAAGTCATAAAGATAACTTGCAGCTAGAAGGTATAGGAAAGAGACATTATTGTATGGGTACTTTGGGTGAAAAATACCTTAGATTGAAGTTTATGTTCTCCAAGATATTACCAAATACACAGGCAAGGAGATGGGGAAACAATTCTATCTAAGAGGGAAACATTGAGATCCTGAATATGAATATTGTGGGATAGAGGTATTAATGCCTAAATTAATTAGTGCCTTTCAGATGCTAGTCTGACTTTGGCATCCCACAGACTCCACAGGCAGTGATGGGAAACTTGTCAGGACATCTCAGTCACACATTTTTATCTGACTGCAGAATTCTCATGTTTTGCTACAGCTTAAGACTGATGCTTACTGTGTAGGCAGGGCCAGGAGCTGGACTGAATGATCCTGATGGGTCCTCTCCAACTCAGTGTATTCTGTGATTTTCTAGGTGTTGACTGAGAACTGTTTCCGTGCTATGAGATAAGCACACTCCAACTATGCTCAGGTCAAACCTTTATGACTGTCCATCTCGTCTGTAGAGAAGCTACATTCGTGTTTTTCTTTAGTATGAGCTTCAAAGTATGCCAGGTCAAGAGGGATGCTGAGATAAGCCATTGCCTTCCTATGACCCTGGGCACATGCAGTACAGGTGGACCAAGCATTTTGGTGTTGATAACACTCATGTTGAAACAACACAACCTATGCAGCACCTTGCAATGCTTACAAAACATGACAATGCAACACATCATAAGCAGAAAGCTGCTCCCCTAGGCCTGAACTGTTAAGTATTATCTCACTTGAAATATGAGAACTGAGTCTGCTGAGGTGGCTGTTGACTAGTGTGAAGTATTTATGCATCTCTTGTAGAAAAGCACCCTGAGGATATAAAGACTTGCAAAAGCTTTTCTATCCAGTCATCTATGATCTAATTTTTTAATGCTACTAGAGCTGTCTTTTTCCATTTCTGCATCTATGTGTTGGACGTTATGTTAATAGAGAGGGCTACTTTGAGTTATATTAAATTTTCAGAAGCCTATTCTAGCCTCTTGGTCTATTTCTGCCCTTGTAATGCACCATAAGTGAGTAGTTTGCTGTCTGCTAGTAAGGATTGAGATTTCCAGTTTTCCATTACTTGAAATGTTTTATCTGGCTCCTTTCCCCTTTTTTGGTGTGCTCTGCTAACATTGTTGACTAAGGCAGCTTTTGAAAGAGAGCTGTCCCCATTATCTGCTGCATGGTATTTCTTTTTACTTTTGTTGTTTTCAAAGCAACTGAATCATAGATTTTTTAATTCCTTCCCAGGTAGCCCTTGCTTGCATATTTTAAAATCCCTGTGAATTGTTTTTATTAATTTGTGTGCCCACAGTTTAGCCATTTATGGGGGAGAGTGGAAGGAAGACTGCCATTAAAGTTTGCAAGTCTATGAGGGGGAAATTTGGAATTAATTTAAGCATATACTGCAATTACCAGTATCCAGCAGGTTGTCAGTGGTCACTAAGCTCAGTAATCAGTGTAATAATCCTTGCTTCTGCTGTTACTGTTGTTGAGAGTTACTGATGTATATTTGTGAGGTCCTGAATATTGTATTGCCAGCTTACTTGCAGTCAAGAGATCTCAGCACTCTTAACTTGAGGAATGGCCAAAAGTTTGGTACAAAGGCTAAGATTTATTGGAGGCAAGCACAGTTCCAAAACATTTAACCTACCAGGAAGGGAGTTAAGGGGTATGTACTGATGGAAAAGTGCTTGCAGAAACACAGTGCTATCACTTACCCTGTACTGGTCATTGTCAGACTTTTATCCTTTGTTGTGATATGGTAAAAAGAGCACAACATGTCTCTCACATGCCAGCTATATCTTTATTTTCTTACTGTCCTGTCCTGTATGTTGCCTTTCTAGCCCAATCTCATTCTGCACTTACTACAATATTCCTTTTCCACCATTGCAATAAGATTGCACACGAGTCATTGCCTTAGCACAAGCCTTTGTGTTGCTGGTATTCTGGTGAACCCTGTATTGGGCAGCCACAGAGCATATTTACCCATCAGACATGTGGAACAAATAAAACCTTATTTCTTACTGATTTGTCTTGTGTTAACCACCTCATGAACTTTCTGTTATCCAGCAATGTGTGAAATCATATTGTAACATCTCCCTCACATGGGATTCTTACAGGGTGTCTTCCCTTTGCACAAAATCTGTAAAGAATTCTAACTTCCTGCCAGTAATGTAAGAGCAGGAATGAGTGGGAATTAAAAATTTTGCATTTATGTGTGTTGGGGGAATAGAGGGGATAGAGAGGTTGTGCATTCCTAAAGACTGTTTTGCAATTAGTTTGCAATTAATTTGATTAGGGGAAAAGGATATCTATAGGCCTTATGGACCCCCAGAATATTTGACTGAAAAGTTGTTAGATCAGTATGGGTTGGAAGATACAGGTTTTGATAATAGCTGAGCCAGGGTATTTCAGGACTTGTGTGTGTCATATGCATATGAGTAAGTCTGTACTTCAATTGTAAATGAGCACAAGGGAATCAGGCCAACAGTTTCTGTCTAAAATAGGGCAACTGTCATTATATTACAAGCAAACCAAAGAGTCTCCTGAAATACTTACCTGGCTTTGAAAGTTATGCCTGGGGAATTCAGAAGTCTGCACAGAAATAAGGAGAGAAACCAACTGAAGGAAGAAAAGCAAAGAAAATAATCTGAGATGAAAGCATCCATCCCCCTTCTTACAACTTTTGCCACAGAAAAGGTGACTGGTAGTTCACAGAAAAGGCATGAAACTCCTTACAGTGTTGTTAAAGACATGTTCCAGGTGATTAGTGTTGTCTATCATTAATTTATTTCTTGCATCTCTTAAACTATGAATAATCCTGAAAAAAATCTACACCAGAAAATGTATTGGTTTCTACTCAGAACTATACTTTGCCAGACATTTGGATTCTTGATGTGGAAGAAAAGCAGGAATTGACTACTTAGATACTTCTTTTAAGGGTGAAATACATTTTCAAAAATCCCAAACTTCCTAAATTGTGAAAAGTTCCCTAAAACGTCCTCTTAGTGTCTACATTTCTATAATTACTGTATCAGTTTCTTCTTTGGTTTGGCTTGTTTCAAGCTCTACTGCCAAGAAGGCTATGTGTGTGAACTCTGATTATTAGCACACTGATGAAGAGCTTGACAGGTTCTCTTCTCTTGCCTGAAGCTGCTACCTAGTCAGCCTGGCTGATGCTCCCTCTGTAATTCTATAATTTTTTCTTGTCATATATTCTTGTTTCCTGTGGTTTCTACTTCTTTACTACATGACAGTCACATAGATGAAAAGCAGCCAAAGGAAAAGAGAGTAAAAAATCCAATTCAATCAGTAACCATAAATAATACACCTTCAAGAAAAAGAATAATTAAATTGGTGAGAAGTGCAGCATACAAGAGACTAATAAATGGTTTGAGAGTATTTTATCAAAATGAGTAGTGAAGATGAAGTCATGTGATCATGAAAGCAGAAAATAAAAACAAAATAAAGACTTTTTCAAAAGGGGCTTTTTTCTGTTATTGGCTCTCAGGACACCCAAGTTCCCAACTTTGCTTAGGAAGAAATAGCAAGTACTATTAAAATATCTGAAAAATAGAAAAATTACAATCAATAGTAATTTGTGTACATAGTGAGTGATAAATATAAGGAATAAATAGGCATGGGAATCTAAGTATAGCAGGAACAACTTCCTGTTAAGTTACCATTGTGAAGGCAATAGCAATGTCAAAGTATAAATTCTAATATAGTTAGAATATATCTGTAATGAAAGAAATGCCAGTACCACTCAAGGAAACCCTAAGATTTGAACAGCCAAACTATGATGAAAAACAATAGTATTTAATAGCTCTTTATTTCTGTGTTTTAACATGGGGGGATATATTCATGTATCAGAATGACAAAGTGCTCTCTACTCTTTTAAAAGCTCATAAGAGAGCAATAATAGAAGCAATATTTAAGATCTAAACCCAAGATATCTTTGCCCAGAAGCCTTTTAAGATTCAGTAGATGCTCTTTTTAGACGTGAGAGTCCCGGTGAATGACAGCTTTAAAATGAACCAATAGTTTTCCCTGGAAAATAAGAGGGCCAAGGGCATCTTGGGGTGTCTTTGACTATCGGCAGGAGCTGAACAGGTAGGATGAAGGCATCTATCCTTAAAAACCTAAAGGAAGATCCAGCTGCTGCCTGTTCATTGGGAGGTAAGAGAGAAGGTGCAGCCAGGTTTCTCAGTGCTACCCAGAGAAAAATGGGAGGTTCCGCACAGGGAGTTCCAGTGTGGTGTCAGGAAAAAATTATTTCTGTGAGAGTGGTCAAACATTGAAAGTTGTCTGGAGAGGGAGTGGCATGTTCATCCTTGAAGCTGCACAAAACTGAACACGGCTCTGAACATCCTGTTGTTACAAGGACTTCATTGGGCAAAGGAGCTTTGGGTGTCCCTTCAAACTGGTGTGATTCATGTGTCTATGGTTAAAGGATACTAGTTAAAAAAAAATTATGAAAAGTATTCTAAAATTATAGAACTTTCTAGTTAGGAATTAGTCTGGGCTTCATGTCGTTTACCAAGTTACATATTGGTTAGTTAGCCACATAGGAATCCCAGGCAAAAAGTAATAGCTGTGAATGGATACAATGAACCAACAGCAAATCATGTGAGTGTCAGAAACAATGAAGGCTTGAAAACCAAGCCTTGAAGACCTGTGAGATCTGATGTCTAATGAAAGTAGGGCTCATGGGTGCTTTGAAATGTCTTCTTTTCTTTTTTTTACCACTTTAAAAACCCCCAGAAACAGGAAATCTTTGAAATCTCTTCCACCTTGTCAAATATGTTTGAAATTGCTGGTCAGCTCATGGTTCCTGTCATGAGATCGATCAACAAGAAAGTGAGTACAGAGACAGTGTCTTATTTCTGTAGGAAACCAGGCTGAAAATAAACAACCAAAAATCTAATTAGGACCAGGCAACTTAATATTATAGAAAGAAGTCTTGTCCAGGAAACATGCTTTCATTCACTCATATTATTAGAACTGGGATTTACAAAATTAAAAGCAAAGAACAAAAGTATTTAGGTGCTTTATATTAGTCAGTCATAACACCTTGACTGCCAAAAATATGACAATGAATTATCAGTAAAGAGATTTTTAAAGGGATTAAGAACCACCTTGTTGAAAAGAACTGGAAAATAACCTGCCAGTGGGGAGTCACAGTGGCATAGAAGCTCAGCTAGTAGGGTTCCTTAGTATTGACTTGTTCCACTCAATGACTGAAGGTGAATATAAAATCACTGATAACAAACTCAGGCAATTCAAATAAAAGCGGGGTATGCATTTTCACCATTAGCAAGTATAGTCCCCTGTGGAACAAATGAAGGAAAGCAGCAATGTTCTAATCTCATGACTTCAAATTAAAGGAAAAAAAAGATGCTGCTAGGATGCTTTTTTGCTAAGGCTGTTGACTTATTTCAGATAGGGTGAGTGAGTAGCACCCTTTAATCTTTTCCCTCCAAGAGATGAAATCAGATTGTTTAATGGTTCTTTCCTTAAGAAAAACCCTAGTCATTGAAAACAGTGACAGAAAAATGTCATTGATGAGACCAAAGAGACAAAAACTGAAAGAGAAAAAATATTAGAGGAAAAAAGAAAACCGTGATTAAGACCAGGGTAACTATTTGCCAAAGTTTCAGTTACTAAAACAAATATTCTTAAAATTAGTCTTCAGCTAGGACTGGTTTTGTTGGATATTAGTAAAAGATTCTTGACCCAGAGGGTGTTTGGGCACTGGAACAGGCTCCCCAGGGAGCAGCACCAATTCTGACAGAGCTCAATAAGTGTTTGGACAACACTCTCAAGCACATGGTGTGTCCTGAGCAGGGCAGGGAATTGGACTTGATGATCCTTGTGTGTCTCTTCCAATTCAGCTGATTCTGTTATTCTGTGAAGCTTGGAAAAATGCAGTCAAAAACTCAATCTTACTCTTAGATTTGGCTTTCAAAGACAGAAAATTCAGGCAGCCAAGGAATCCCATCCTAATGTGATTTATTATACACTAGTGTTATGCAGTAGTTCAGGCTTTCAGTAGGTTCCTGAGAAATGTTTCAAGGGCTTCCAGTAGCAAACAAAGTTGTTAAGGTACCTTTCAAAACAGAATGACTGTAAAAATGACAGTGTATTGCTTATGTCTGTCTGGCAACACACATAGACTCCCCACCCCCCTCCTCCCTTCCTTAATAGAAATCCTGAAGAATTCAAGCACTGAAAATAGAAATGTGTTCTTTGGATTGTGTAACAGGGGTTCTAAACAGGAGCATATACTGAAACCTCTGCATAGAGATTAGAACCTTATTGCTCCTCTGTGTGCACTTGTGGCCATTAGTAGCTCCACACCCTTGTATGTGTATTATTTTCAGAAAGAACTGTGTCGAAAGTTTATAGAAGTTTCTCACTATTACAGTCTTGTTTTGTTCACTGCAATACTAATTGTAAGTCTGATTAAGCTTTTCCCAGCTGCTTCACTTCCTATTTGTTGGTCGGAGTCCAGTTTTCTTCTTTGAAAAAAACACTATGAAACCCTAAACATTTATTTAACCTTGTGTGGTGCCTTTTTACTTATTAAAAGCTGTGTTTCAACTTGGACTAATCCTATATCCAGTGTTCATTAACTACCCTCACACACATGCTTGGTGTTTCCATAAACATACTCTTGTGTCCAAGTGTGCAGAGTGCCAGCCTGCTTTGAGAGTGCCTGGTCAGCCTGCCCGTCAAACTGGGGCCATGGAGCTGAACTGTCTGAAACTACACATCCTGTAGGGAGACAGTGGAAGAGCTTCCCATATCCCTATGAAAACTGGTGTCCCCTCTGTTTTTGGTTGTTTTTTTTTTAGTTTTGTGCCTTCTCTTTTACCTTGTCTCGCCATCAAATCTTGTATGCTAGCAGCCTATGTGCTTATGTCTTCTCTTTCTCCCGAGTCTTGCACTGCCTTGCCAAGTTATGCTGTGGACCAGGTGTCAACTACATAATTTTTTGTAAGGATAATCCCCATCTGAAGCATGTACTTCTGTAAACCTCATCAGAAATCTTGGGTTTTTACTGTGAACTTCTTTGAACTGTTATGATTTTCTTTATGGATCTTGAATGGACTCTGTGAAGAACTTTTATGTGTGCTCCAATGAAAATGGATAAAAGAAAAATGAGCTTAACCAAAAAACTACCACCAAGAGCAATTTTTACATTTTTATTTATTTGTGTGTAGATAAGTATATGTGGAACTTTTTGAGGTTGCAGGGTGCTTTAACTGTAATTAAGTCTTAATTGTACAAGACGTTTGATCTCTGGCAGAATCCTACCAGAAAGGTGTCACTGCTGCAGTTTTGCTGTGGTCAATTTTCTAAATCTAACAACTTGGATCTAGAGCTAGGATCCCCTTCTCTCCTGGGGCATACTTTCATATAGTCTCTCCACTCACACTCCTTTTGCAGTTTCTGATTCCTGGCTGAGCAGGGATTCTCTCCATTAAATTCTCCAGTCTGTTCATACCAGGACAGATGCTCCCACTACCTCCAGATTCAGTGGGACGTGCAAGTACAAGCAATGACCTGATAGATGTAAGGAAAGTGTTATAAAACCTCTCTGCAAGCCTACATTTATGTTGGAATGGTTGTGTCTTGGTCTATTTTGCACCACACTCAGGATTGTCAGTGTCTAGTATGTAATGTCTTTCAAAAACACTGAAGCTGTATGCAAAAAGCAGTGCTAGAGCAAAGTAACTCAGAGCTTTCTTATGGGTCTGTGAAGTGAAATTGTTGATATTGAAGATCCAGTGACCATTCTATATGCATCTCATGGTGCTCTTACTTGCACCTAAACACTTAATTGTACCTAAATTTAATTTAGAGTGTCTTTATACAAATAGAATACAGAATAAGAGGGTTTTTTCATTTTCTGGTAGTGCAAACATTTTTTTATAAACATAGATGAAATTCCTTCACTCAAACAGCAGTATTTCTGAATAAACACTTCCCTGAGTTGCATTAAAATCAGTGCTGTAAGATAGTTTTCAGTTTCATCTGTTGAGATGGGACTGATTGAGTCTAACTAGAAGGCTTCAGGCTGTGATCTTTGCAAGGAAGTTAAACATGGAATTCATTGACATGAGTAAATAAAGGCTGGAACTAAAAAAGGAGTAAAGATCCTTGTAGAGCAAATGAGCTATAAACCAAATGTAAATGCTAAAGGTGTGGTCAGGACCTTTACCTGACTACAGTATGCACAAGCCAAGTAAACAATAATCAGGTGTTTGGTACCTGGAATTTAGATGTGTGTTTTATAAAAGGAGAGTTGTAGAGATCAACCTTCAGACTCAAACCACTGGATACTGAAATTTTAGAATGTTGGTGCTTTAAAAATTACCTGAATAACCTGAGGACTGTGTGTGCAGTTATGTATGTGGCTAAAGAGGCCAAAAGATCCTGGTGAGAAAAAAAAGACTTTCAAAGGAAACTAACTCAAATTATTGAACCTTCCTTCTATCACATTTTGGCTGTGCTCTTTGCCTTTAATATTTAGCATGATTCATGTCATCAAGTCTTCTACTTCCATATTTCCCATTTCACATATTTTTTATTAAGTTTTGACTGTAATATTTTAGTTGTTATGGAACATTTATTTCTGTATGGTATTCTCGAACTCCATAGTTCAGCTCTAAGTGTATTCATCATTACTTGTATCAAGGATTTTGTTCATCATTTTGATGACTTGGAGTGCACAGCAGTGTGTTATCTGGGGAGAAGCTGCAATCCCATCTATTAAAAAAAAATCTTCATTCTGTACACATTTATGTCTATTCACTAAATTACTTGGTCTCCATATTCTCAAATCTTCTCAACTTTAACTAGAGGAATCAAATTCTCTTTCCTGGAGCTTGTTACCTAGTTAAACACCATGTATTTACCTTGCAGATTGCTCTGGCTAATACATTTCTGCTATAGGAATTCTTAAGCATCTCCATCTTTATGTGTCACTAGTAGAAGCATTAGGAAATATTTCTTTCCCATTACACTTATAAGCAGATCAGGCTTCTCAGACTCCTGCCATTTCTTTCATAAGCAGTACTCTGTAAGAATCTTAAGTACATTATGCTAAATTGTATTTCATCTTTTCAAGTGAAATTATGCCCCATTTGTTCAAATGGTGCATAGGCAAGCAGTCATGGTGTGAACACCCCTGCTGTAATGAGAAATGTGAGTAGAGCTAAGCCCAGCTGCATTGTCCTTCCCTCGACAGCACTCGGATAATAACTGAAATGATCAGTCAACAGTGCTGGGAAAGTCCCTTGGAAATGTAATCTCTCTAGTTATGCTGCCTTCAGCAACTTCAGAACAGGTCCTTGGTGCCACAAAAAGACACAGGAGAATCTCATATTATTGACTAACTATATAGTAAGTAAGCATGCAGAATTCAAAGTTACTAAAGTTAATGCATGGCATAAAACCAAAATTTCAGCAGATGACAAATGAGAATGGCAACACTTCAGAAAGGAAAGCACATCAGAAAGAAGGTCTGGAGTAATGATGAAAAGACCAGCATGATGTTTAGGACTGGTCAATCAAAGAACCAGAAAGATAGGAGTTCTTAGGAAAAGAAGAGGCAACAAATCAAATATGGTATGCCACTATTTAGTTGATTATATGCCTGTTAAATACTGTTCTAGCCTCCAAATGGATAGAATAGAACTTAGAAAGTCTTTGAGAAGGTGAAGTGCATAATGAGAGGAGGTTGGGAGGTAAACAAAATAGAACTTGGAAAAGAGAAAGCTGAATGGGAAAAAATAAGTGTTAATTGTTGTGAGAGCTATGGAGAAGATAAAATTTCCATGTTTTCCTTAGAAATAAGCAGAGGAAAAGCAGGACATTACAAGGCAGTATTTCAGCTACACAAAACCAAATAATTTGCTGTATTTTTAATAGTGGAACTCACTCACTTGTAAGAGGAAGGAGTAATGGAAAAATGTATGGAAATATTCTCATAGTCTCTCCCTGAGTATCCACTGTGGTCAATGCTGAAAACATGGTACAGGGCTGAAAAAAAAAATTGTTTTATTGTTTGCTTTGTTAGTGATATTTCAAAGCACAGACAGAGTCTGTAGGAGTAAAAAGACCACAACTTCAAAGCCATTAAGAAGAATATAGCGAGGAAGTTGTGCCTCTCCCTTTGGTTCCTGGAATAACTGGATCACAAATTGGCTCACAGTACATGGTTGTCTTGCTGAAGTAAAAGAAACAGCTGCCAGGATCAGAATGTTTGTGCAGGTACAAATGATGAGAAACAGCATTTCTTTCCCATGTTGTTATCAATGTCTTGTCAAAACCTAAAAAGTAATAATCACAGGGTCACTTCTAATGGCCTTGCTCATGTTTTACTTTACTGGTTACAGCTGACCAAGTACTGAAAGGGGTGGACATTGCAATAGTAAGGATGACAGTGACAGCCCCTAAGGGGAAAGGAGAACTTAAAGTGAACTAAATGAGAGACTGCATGCACATGGGGTGCCTGGCAGCAGGGTATCAGGGAACAAAAGCACTCAGTGTGTGAATCAATACTCTCTTTAGAAATCTGTAGGGAAACATCCAGCCTTCCTCCAGGCTCACAGCTGCACTGCATTGCTGATGATGTGAACAGCTGCTTTCCTCGGGCATTTGTACTTTTGGTAATATTAGAGCACTGTCGTAGTGCACTGCCTTTGTACTTTCTCTGCCATTGGATCTACTGTTTTATTTTTTTCTGCCAGAATTTCACAGTTCTTATTTAAATCTCTTTCTGAATACAACAGGTGAGTTGCTAATGTGTGGAAAAGCATTGCCAGAATTAATATGATTATATTCATACCCTCCCCTACCATCTTCTTGTCAGCCCTTATAAACTTAAGTTATACTTATTTTGGACTGACCTTTTTTGCTAATTGGACAGGAGGGCACAGAAAAATATCTAGGTGCTAGGATAATGCCTTACTGTGATAAAGAGGGAAAAAAGGTTTGGTCTTCTATAAGAAGTGTCATGTCTTGGAGAAGACTTATAGCCAAGACCCTGGCCCTCTTGCAGCAACAGTTTCTGCTTTTGTGTCCAATTTAAACTCTTTTAAGAAATTTATGTATTTCTCTATCAAAACATTGATTGAGTATTTTTTTTTCTGTGCTAAAATATTGTCTATTGTTATTTTGGGTTGATTTAAAAACTGGCAGCTTAAACTGTGCTAGTGGTTACATTCCTTTATGGCGATTGTAATTGCTGGACTAGACCAGGACTAGGAGGGTGATTCCACTCCCACTGATGATCTGCAGCAAATACTGCAGAAAAATATGCTTGCAAATGTAAAGTGGTCTTCATTCTAATCCTTTTAAATTAGACTTTGGTTTAGATCTTGAAATGTGGGATTTCAAAATCTCGCCTTCTTTTTATAATCTTTATTTTAAATATAACAAAGTGATTCTTCTCCTGTGAAGCATCAACTCCACTTTGTGGCCTGTTCAAATGTACAACTATGTCTTTCCCAAGATTCATGCAGATCAATAGGGTTCAGAAGCAGGACATGTTGCCTATTTGTACAATTCTCAGTACAGGATGGCATGCACCAATTCTAATCAATGATTTCTGTGGGAGCTGTAGTTCAAGCTGGATGTGCCTCTGCTGGAGGTGTTTTGATGCTTGTTCAGGAGTTATGTGTCCCTGCCAGGAGTCTATACTGCTGAAGCAAGGGTTTCTACCCAATATGTTTTATAAAATGGAGGGAGTTTAATGTATCACTGTACTTTGCTGTGGGGTGAGCTAATAGGTAATGGTCATACTAAGGAAAAGGCAATGTTTATCCCTCTGTGGCCCCAGAGAGAACTCAGGGCGACTCACACCACCACCAAACAGCCAAACTGACCAGGAGGGGTTTGCTTCTGCCCCACAGCAGCTATCTGTGGCAGAGGAGCACAAGGCTGCTGCTGCAGAAGCCAGGGACAGCTTTTTGTTTACCATAAGTATTATCGAGGGGGCCCAACAGCGTATGTTGCTTTCACCTTGAATCTTCTTGTTAATGAAAAAGCCCCACATCTGTGCATTGTGCATCTGTGTAAAATGTTAGCAGCACTTGTAAGAGCAGAGCTCTGGAATGTGTTTCAGCATTGCAGCCCATTAGTCAAGCAGGAAAATCACATAACATTTACATTCCTGCTTCATATCCAACACCCAGGAAAAGCATTATCACAGTCACAACAAGTTTCTGGAGTCAGTCTGTTTAATTAATGCCACTTTCCTTGTCAGTATTTCTAATGCAAAGAAAATCCAACAAAAACTCCTCAAAAAAATTAAAGCAAATTAAGGGGTCTTAGCAACTTTCTGAAAGGATTTCCTACCAAAATATGGGTAAAGAGCAAGTCACAGGAGGCCTATAGCCCTCAGGCACAACTCAGGTTCAAAGAGATCAGTATGACACCTTGTGCTACTCAACTCTTGTCATAGCTACCTGCCAACTTTTTTCATGTGTTTACAAAGTACATTTTGCTTTGTGTAGACCTGAATATGAAATTCTAAATTTTAATACAGCTTATGTTTTTTATTATCAGCATTAGTTGCCAAACAAACAACTTGGGCATTGCATAATTCTGTTTGTTTCAGCAACTAAGATCAGACAGGGTATGATTAGAATCACAGATCAAAATGTAGTACACAGAAAGAGCTGAACAGGGTGCTTTCACGCTCTGAACAGTGATTTCTGTCACAGAGATATTTTTTTCAAAATAATTCATACCTCATTCCTCATGACATATGGCAAATGTCAAGACAATCTAAGTAAATGCCTGGATTTTAGAAGACATACAACAACTATACAATGTAAGTACAACAAAAATATTGCTGTAGCACTCCAAATCTGGCTATATTTGCAGGCATCTCTCCTTGTCATGGTAAAATAAGACATATAAACTTTTCAAAAAGCAGCATCCTCACAATGTTTATTTGCCCTGTTTAAAATAGGGGTACTAAAGAGACACAAGGGAGTCGGGAAAGAATAGAATATTACATAACATTAGCTAAAGAGAAGAAATAGGTGCTATTCCTGTGGAACTTTATATATTGCATTGTTACAAGAGTAAGTGTTCTTCTAGAAACTTATGCTGGTACTTGACTTCACCAGAGACAATTCTTGCCTGTTTCAAATAGTAGCATACATTATAGTCCTATTTTTCTTTATACTGACATAAACTGTAGCATTCTTCTGAGACACTGAAATACAGAAGGATCTGGGACACTTGAGTTTTCTCATGTCTATTGAACTGGCTGCATTTGTTCAAGTCTGACATGAAAAAAATGTTAGTAAAAAGAGAGTTGCCTTGAATGACTTTTATCAAAGTACAGAATAAGAAGCTGTTTGATAACCCCGCTTCTGTTTGGAACAAAAGCAAAATAGAATCAGCTCTTTATGATCAGATACTCTTAGATACTCTTAGGCTTTTTTTTTTTTTAATTTTCTGTTGATTGAAGACTTCCTGGGTCATTTTTCTACTTTTCTTAAACAAATATGGTAGACACCTAAATGGATAATGTTGCTCAAAATCCTGGATTTATGGTCAGTGCACTCTCCATTAGGATACCTAAGGTAAAATTCAAGGCAGAGTACAGACCTGTCCAGCCAAATTTAGATGTTCTCTGTTTCTGTGCTCCAAAAGATAGGCAAAGCTGGGTATGATGCAAATAGATAATTGATTCTATTCAGAAATAGTAACTTGTCTCCAAATGCAGGGAAATAGTATTGTCTTCTAATGAGAAGGATAAGGAGCTCAGACTGGTTCTAGTAGCCTACCTAGAAAAGCTCTCCGTGTTTTCATGGCAAGTGAGAATATTTCATGGTACCATCTAAAGTATTTGTCACTGGTTCACTCACAATCCTGACAGCACAGGTTTTCAGACTGTAGCTGAGCTACAAGTTAAGTCTTTCATTGGCATCACATTCATTTAGAAAAATCATAATGAATATTGAATTAGAAATTAGAGCAAGAGCTTTTATTCTTGTTCTTCTACCTTCTCAATTGCAGGAACCATTTATGACTCATTTAGCATTGCCCATATTTGATTAAACTGCAGCCTTTCTTGACCTAACAGCATTTAAGGCACCAAGTTAGAGTACTGAATATCAGTGGCTGTACTGGATGTGGTTTGAGACTTCTCTAACTATTAGAAATAGGTTTCTTTTCCATTTAGGGGCACAAGGAAATAGCCATGCCATGGAAATTTTTTCATACCATTGAAACGTGATTGCTTGAACTACAAGATGGCCTTAAACATAATTATTTGAACATGATGGAAAAACCATTTGCCTTTGTGAATGTTTAAGGGACAAAGAGTAGAATTTAACATAAAAATATTTGTATAAAAATAAAAATTCTTAACACTAAAGTAAAACATTTATTATTAACACTAGAGTAAAACATTTATTAAAACTGCAAGTTGAGACGAGACTACTGTTAAAAATTTCCACATTGATTATATTTTCAGAAATGTTTCTCATTCTAGTACTCACCATTTCCTTCAGTTATTAGCATTTTGGTTTAGAACTGCCATAGTTCAGAGATTATTTTGTCTAAACTTCTGAAATAAAAAAAAAAAAAATAAATTGTACTTTTCCAACTCTGTCGTCAGCTAAAATCATACTTGTCTACAAAAAGAATGGACTCAGTTTGTCATGTTTTGTCACAGATAACAGGCAAGACAATGCATAAAGACCAGTGAGAGGGATTATAATGAGAAGAATTGTAAATCAGGATTCTGAGAAAGACAAGCCTCTCATAGGCTTCCAGGTACATGAGCTATTTTCAAAGCTGAGCTCCTGCCTGCCACCCTCAAATGCTGGTTCCCAAGTATTTAAAGTCTTTGGAGTACTTGTTTATTTCTCCTGACACTCATTTTATCTTCACTGTCTCACTCTTTTTCCTTTCCAATGTTCAAAATAAACTCAGTGATACAAATCATTGTAAAAAAGTTATGCACAAAGCAAAAGAATTGACAATCCAATGCTTTGGGCATCATTTTCCATTTATTTCAGCAGTTTATGTTCAGTGTCAGAATAGTTTGGGGAAAAGGGGATGCACAATACAGCCTTGATTGTAGGAAATGTATCCATAACCAAGAGATGGAATTGTATTTATCCAAGCTATTATTTATTTTGTGGATTTTTGTGTCTCTAAAAAAAATGATGAATGATTCAAGAAAGCATGACATGCAACGGTTCAAAATAGTGTTGTAAATTTAAAGTTGAAAATAGTACCAAAATAAAATAACACCTCCCTCCTTATTCCTCATTCTTCCGATATGCTTAAACCAAAATAAAATTGCTTTTAGATTTTTTTCAGGAGGATTTTTGTGATGAACTGTAGGTTTAGAAGAAGGACAATAAATGTCAAATTCTCCCAACCCCAGACACTCATGGGAGCACCTTGATGTTATTTAATAGATCCTTTCAACTTCACTGACATTAAAAGGAGCGTGGTATTCCCCTCCACACCCCTCCCTGACAATTGTCCCATTTTTTTCCCATAATGCCTTTGGGATAGAGTCTGGTACTTACCTGTTATTTTCTTCACAATTAGCATTAATTATTTTTTCTGCACTGATCTGTTCAAATGTCTAAACACAAATGGATATCATTCTTCTATTTTTAATTCAGCTACACAAATAGAATCTGATGGAAATTTTATTTTCTGGAGTAACTTTACTAAGAGAGTTTTGGTTTTTTTTCCTTTCAAAACTGCAAAAATACACTATCTGAGGATGCAGTATAAAAGTACTTTTTAATATGTAAATAACGGATAAATGTTTACAGAAAGCTTCATTGTGTTAACACACACAGCCAGGAACAACTGTTTATATGTTCACTTTTCATTAAAAAACCCTCAAGGCAAATTTGCTTTTATCAGACAAAGTAGGTTTTTTTCTTTGTTTGTTTTGGGGGTTATTTTTGGTTGTTTGTTTTTTTTTTTTATATATTTTTTGCACTCTTTGTGATAGTATTAAATGTAAAGGAAGATTTTGTGTTTAATTGTAAATGATCTGTGTTATACAAATGAAAAAGACAACTCAAAAGCATAGAAGACTGCAGGTAGATAAGCTCTTACTTCTTTTCCTAGATATTTTGCAGCTTCATTGTAACTCTTGAATTCTTTCCGTTTGTGACACAGAATCTGCACCTGCCAGAAACAAAATAATTTCATGCTGCAGTGTTTTGTTATGGTTTTTCTCTCCAGTGGAAGTCCCTGTGTTTATTTTTATGCACTGTTGGGAGAGTATGAAGGGATGCAGCTGCTATTTGTATTCTGAAGGTTTGTTTAGGTACAAAACAAAACCTTTAGTCTGTAACTCTAATGACTGATACCTCTGGAGGAGTTGAAATTCATGACAGTCCACCCCAAGTACCTCACAACTTCCACTTTTTGAGGCACTTTCATGCGAAGTTCCTCTGGGATCTCTGGAATGTTTGGTATTGATCAGCCTTCAGTCATCCATTCAGTGAATCAAAGTAAGAATGGGCTGCAGCTATGGAAACTTGCCTGTGTTTGGAAAATATAAAAGACATTTTTTTTCTGTCCTTCCAGTCATGGAATTGCAATGACCTCTGAAGGAACCATTATTGCCGTCACAGTAGTGGCTTATTTTGATTAGCTACAAATTTTTGGATGGTGTCTTCAGGCAGAAAATGTGAATCAACTGACTTGATACTGCCCTTAGTATCTGCTACAGAAGGTGAATGGGGAGGTTTGACTCTAAAAATCACAGGGGAAGGCATTTATTCATTTGACTGTAGTAACAGAGGAGTAATACAACATCAGGCTTCCCTGACTTCCCCAGTTTCTCTAAAACCTATTAAATGTCTGATGTATTTTATGGTATCAGAAGTTAAATCCACACATTGGCATGAAAGTCTGCAACATTTTATTTTTCTTATTACAACACATGGTTAAAATCCTTCACTAAAAGCAAGTACAAAAGTAAAAGAAACAGGAATAATTGAAAAAGTGCTGGAAGCAGTGCTTAAAAAAAACCTAATACAAAAAACAGTAAACAGCAGGGACTAGAAAAAATAGTTCTGTGGTAACAGAAGAAATTATATAATGACTTTCAGGGAATAGAAATCTCTTCGAGGTATTTAGAATTTAATAATGGAGTCGTATTAACTGGGCCTTTATAAAGTATATATTCATACACTTCTGCAGAACAGAGATATATTCAATCCTATGACTTTGTTTTACTGGTTTTATTAAAAAAAAATCCACTGAAGTCAGTACAAACAAAAAAACAATTTTAAAGCAGTAGGTTCTACATACAGCTTCAGCTGGTTTTGCAGCAGAAATTTTATTTTCCTCTTTTACGCTGAAGGAAATATTTGTTTTATTCTGTTCATGTCCTACCAACTGAGTCCAACCAGAATCTGTAAAAAACAGTGAAATATTCTATGTATATGCAATTAGATGTGTCTGGCAAATCTCCCCTTCAAATAATGGTCATATTAAATATTGAGAAAAATAAACTCTGCACTTTAATCTTTTGCTTTTAGCAGTTTGTAATTTCATAACATGCAGCCAGCATGAACAGAAAAAGTGCACTGCAGTTATACTTACTTTTGGTCTTCCCATGTTCATGTTGGGGAGTTTTGACTAAAAAAATGTTATGCTTCTGTGGATGCCTCTCCAAGAAAAACACAAAACAAAACAAAACAAAAAAAAAAAAGAAAACCAAAAACCTAACAAACAAAAAAAAAAATCAAAAAAAGCCAACAAGAAAACCTGTTAGAAATATTCTTTAAACCCTTTCCTTATTGCCTTTAGTCATAAAATATCCCTGGATGGCAGACCATTCCTTATACCTGTACTCTTCAAATCATTGTTTCTGTTTCAAATCATTAATGTTTTCAAAATCATTGTTTCTGTATTCATGATCTTTATGGCAGCAACACCCATTCACATCTCTGTATTTTGCTTTCCTGGTGGTATTGTCCATTCTATTTTTTGTGTGTTCCTCTGCTCCTTCTACTCTGTGATTACAAAAGAATCAGTAGTAATGCAGAAAAAATATGTTCCATACCACATACCAAAGCTTCCAGTTAAATGGAGTGTGTCTCCAAGGGAAAAAAGGCATGTTGCTCATTGAAAGAATCTGCCAATCGTGTCCCATTCAATTGCTAAAATATTCTTTTGATGTTTAACTTCCTAATTAACACAGCACATTCTATTTTATAGGTTAAAATCTTTCAGTTGCCATATTTTAAACACAAAGAAGCAGTTCACTCAAATATATTGATAAATGTAAACATCTTCTGTGAGATTCTAGCTGTAACTTTTCTCCTCTGTAGTTAATGAGAGTTTTCTACTTTTACCTGAAATAAAATGTGATAGAATGTCATAGCAGATGGGTGGAAAACTTCAGGAAACTTCCAAAACAAAACCCACAGAAAGCCTTAGCTATTGATTACTTTTTTCCTGTGTTCCAATCATTTTCTCCTGTTGATTCAATATTTTATATTCACATAAATACTTGAAAAGAAAAGCAAAAGTAACCAGTTTCTGATTTCTAAGGTTATGAAAAAAATGTTACCAATTTAAACCAAACTATTGAAAGTCTTTATTTCAGGCTTACTTGCAGCATTCTTGATAAGATATAATATGTTTGGTTCCCCTTTTTCTGTCTTGTTTCCAACTGTCTACTTCTTAATTCCTTTGACAAATGCTACTGGCTAGATTAATAAATGACTAAAAGAGCTTTGACCTAACATGGCTCAGCAATCCTTAGGGTTAAACTGCTATTACATGTATTTTATGAACATACATATTTAATTTTTAATATTTTAATCCTAAGATGAATTCCCAAAACATTATGAATAAGAAATTGTGTTCAGGTGCTGGTTCATACAAGTGGACAATATATGAAAAGGTTTTAGCTATGCAGAAGTCTGTTTCCATAAATTTTCTTGCTGGTGTTCAAACCTTTCACACTAGGGAAGGGAGAAATGAAGACTGAATAAGAAATGTCCTCCAAAACTGTGGTTTTTTACTCTGAATTGAGATTAATATACCTGTCTTCCAGTCTAGATACTACAGGATGAGGGCCTGATGTACAATGAACAGTTAATGTGTTTCTTAAATCTCAAAATACAGAATAAAAATTCCCTTGCAAAGTGTTAATATCTCGCCCACAGATCTAGATTTGTATGAAAGAAATAAAGTGGTTAAGCTAAATCCTGGTTCTGTTAATTTTAATTACCCAGTGGAAACCATATTAAACCCACAGTCTTGTCACTTTGGTACAGTTTAAACTTGGCTAAATGTTATCAGGTGCTTCTTCAAAAAGTTTAAGTAATTTTAAAAGTTTAAGTAATTTGATAAAACTGAAATTACCTTTCCTTTATATTCAATCTTCTTCTGATCTCCAGGTTTCTAGAAAGTCCTTAGGTGACACATTCATAAAGTATACAACAGAACAACTCTCCTAAGTAGAAGTATTAGCATCTAATAGTAGATATGCAATTGTTGCAACAGCACACACAATGGATCTGCTTTCTGGGTAGTCTTGCAAGAGGTTGCTGGAGGTAAAAGCCAAATATAAAAAGATATAAAAGAGATATAAAAAGAAAATGTTTCTACTTTGCATGGAGATTTGAAGGGTTTATTTGCTTCATTACTAAAAACCAAGCCAAGTCAGTTCAAGACCTTCCAGAAGCAGGGCTGCATGGAAATCTTCTGCCCAGAGAATAATAAAACAAAATAAAATCAGTCCAGAGCATTCAGTTACACAGATGGAGAGTCAGGGAGGAGGAGTTAGGGGTCAGTGGGAGAGACTCTGGAATGGATACTAATTTCAATGGGTTTAGTATGGGAAAGAGGTTGAGAGTCAAAGTTTTAGAGCAATTGATACTGGCCAGTGGAGTCTTTCCTTTTACAGACTGTTGTCCAAATGTGGGGTGAGTCAGATTTTTCTGGAGAAGAAAGAAGGGACAAAGTAAGGTTACAACAGGTTTCTGCTACTTGCTACAGTCAGTGTGTAAGACAAGCAAGAGCAAGTCCATCACAGGCCATCCTCTGTATGTGCCTGGTCTGTTCTTTACATCCCAGGCTTTGCCTGCTTTCCACCTCTGAGTGCAGAAAAACCTCCAAACCCTTATACAGTCTCTGTTAATCGCTTAAATATGGATGATTTGAAATTAAAAAAAAAATATTATGAATCAAGAAACTCAGTTTCTTCAAGATATGAGTAATATGGTCATTGTGCTTACAATAGCCCCAGCCTTTACTCATGCATCTTCTGTCCCTACAAGTATGATACTTGTGTGTTTTAGTAGAAAACCAAATCCCAAAGATGAAATTCTCAGTTTACTGCTCTCATTTGGAGTTAGTACAACTTAATTCCAACTATTAATTTTGCAGAAGTGTTAATTTTGTGTTACTTATTCACTTACTTGCCATGAGAAATTGGAGAAAGACCCCTTTTAAAACTGCAGAAATCTGTACATGTGACATTTGGCAGCAGCCTGCTTGCAGGAGCTTTTTCAAATAGTCAGCATTCTAATAGAGTCCCTGAGCTTAATCATATACTGTCTACTTTTTCCTTGATTTCATTATGCTTTATATCAGTGAGACAGAATGTTAGCATATTGCTACACCAAGCACAATCAAAGTATATCATCTATCAAATTAAGAAAAACATAATTAATTGAAGTAAGAGTTTGGTTGAGTAAGTTTAAATATGTATAATGTCTATATATATATATGAGCAATTTTCTTCATGGTTTTTAAGAGATTAAGTTTTCAGAGAAATTAATCTCATATGATGGACGGATTCCATGTTTCAAAAGGTAATTGGGCATTTCTAAAGTAAAAAATGGACAACATCCACAGAGAAACAAAAAGGGATTGCATGTATTTGCTTCCAGACCATAATTTGGTAAATCTCTATTGCTTTTGATTCCTGTGTCTCTTCACTTACTTTGTGTGACAGCCAAGTGCCTCTTTATATTACTGCCACAAGAAACAAAAAGAGCATGGTAGCACTGTGTGAGAGTCTCTGTACTCAATATGTTCCTCTGTGAGTGAGCTACTCAGCAATTAAACCATCCCTTTCATCTGTGTAAAAAAAGTTCTGCTTTTAAATAGACTTTAGTATGAAATACATTGTTCGTTTTTTCCCTACAAACCATCTGGAATACAACAGCAGGTTTTGCAGCTGCCTCTCCTGGTTTCTTTGAGAAGGAGAAGATATTCTGCCACAAATATATAATTTATTTTAATCAAAATCAAGTTGGCTGAGACTGGTGCCACCTTTTTCAAAACTGTTAAAATGTTGGAACATGTCAAGGTATTTGTTTACAGTAGGGGTTACTTATTCTACTGAATAAGAAATCACATTACAAATTTTACTTTCACTCAGGCTGTTGTGCTTATAGAAAAAGAAAATCTAAACTATAAAGGTGTTTCTGCATAAAATGATTCTTTATGTCCAAAATATGGGCTCAGAGCCTTTGTTTCCTCTGAAATATTCCTTGCAAAAATAATAAAAACATTCTTGGCCCATTTATACAAAAAAAACCTCTGTGACAAAATTTAGTGTTCTCTTCATTTGTTCAGCTTGGGAATAGTTCAGGTGGCAAGTCCTCATTTATTTCCAGTTCTTTCTTAACAAAAAAAATCAGTGGAGTTATGTCAGCACAGAACTGAAGTGAGACAGCAGTAAATTAGACCCAGCCGAAATGGATGTTTAGACATCTGAGCTGAGGATCACAGGGAAAGGAACATTGAGCAGACATTGAATTCACCAAAGAAGGAACAAAATAAAACTTCCTAAGTCAGATCACACGACTCTGGGACTTCACTAATTGCTCATAACAAGTGTACAAAGGAAGCACTTGAAAGGATCTTCTTTGTATCAAATATTCTCACAGTAGCTTGTAAAGAAAATAAAGCAGAGGATCACTGACACTATGTCATGAATATTGTCTTTCAAGATCATAAGTTTGATCAGTTCCTTTTTTCTCCCTGCTCTTCCCTGAAATTGTTTTTCTCTTGCACTAAGTGATTTTCTCTTGGCTGAAAGTTTTTTACACAGACTTGATACTTAGGAGAAAAGGGAAATTGCATGTTGTGAAGAGCTGAGACTGCATGTCTGTTAATATTAAGAGGTATTAATAGAAAACTGAACTAACATATGAGAAGATTGATTTCACACAAGATAAAGAAATCATGCAACAGTCATTTTCTTTTAATAGTAAAAATGGTTTTTTGTGTGTAATCTTTTGCAGGTTTGCTTTTTTTCTTGCCTTTCCATAATTTTTGCTCCTCTGACCCTTGTTCTTTGCTTTCTCAACCTCCTCTGAGAGCAGCTGGAGTAGCCACCACAGAGCAGTGGTGTGTGGAATGTGTGATATGAAAAATCAATTCTGTTCTCTTGCATTCCATGCCACTTATAAGGATGTTATATCAAATTTCTGGTGTTCTAAGTTACCAAAAAAACCCATGAAAAAGGTCTGTTCATTATCTTCCGCACTTCCTGTGTGTTTCTCTTTCAGGCTGGTGTGCTGAACAACTCTCTGAGCTGTACTGACCCTCTAAATTAGCTTTTAGTGGACAGTAATGGACACTTACAACTGTGGTGAATTTTGGTACCTGTATCAGCCATGTAAATTTAGCCTCACAATGAATTGCACTAAAGATGTTCACGTAGTTCTTGGTATTAGCAGAAAAACTGAAAGGGGTTCAGAACTTCTTGGTTCATAGATTTGATTTGTATCATGTTGACAAAGCAGATCTTAGCAAAACTCTCTCTGCTGGTGTCTACAACACAATAGGCAAAGGTATAATTTGGGGTTCAGGTCAGGTCCCACACCTTATGACCAAGCAATTATGATCAGAAGACATAGCACTGTGAAGAAAGGGATCTTTATCACTCACTCCAGCAATTCAATGGTAATCTAGCATCAATTTGAAGCTACATGTCTTTCTGACTCTAGATGAATCTTACTGAGAATAGTGTTGTCGAGATATCAGGAAGAATTTGACCAAAAGTCATACAAGAAAAGAAAAATAAAAAAATGAAAATAATTAGCAGATCGAAGCTATTAAAAAAAAAGTTCTGACACATAAAGTTCTAAGACACTAAGTTAAAATAAAGCAGCAAACCCTCAGAGAGTCTGCAGTGGCTGCAGTTCTGCAGTATCACAGCACAGCCTTTTCTGAAAAGAAGCAGAGGGTGATCCTTCCCCAGCTGATTGTCAGCTCTCTGGACAGCAAATCCTCATCTATCATCTTACCAGCAGTGGTCAGTATATTGATGCTTAGCCTTGCAGCTCCTTAGCCACAACTATCTTCTCTGTCTGCTGGCTGACACTCGGTTGCTTTGTTGTGTATATATTCTTGTGCAGTGTCTCTGCTTATGATAAAAGAGACTAAAGCATAAGTAATCGGAAGGCGAGAGTTATAGCTGGATTTACAATGAAGATGCTTAAATTCCAGTTAATGTGCAAAACAGTTCTTTTATAGCTTCACTGGGCAGCTCTATTACTACCAGTCCAATGACAAGGTCATAGTTTTACTTAAAAAATGTTATTAAATTAATTCCAAGAAGTGATAAATTCATGAATATATTGTGGGAACTTAGTGAAAAGTCCCACATCTTTGCCAATTAGAAAACCTCCAGCAACATTGCTGCTAATATTATCAATTAAATTTTGGCAGTAGATAAGGTTCAGTTTTCCAAAAAATGGCCAAAGTGCTAGGAAAGCATTTATGATCATAGTGACAGCATTGTGTTGATAGTATCCTAATAAAGCACTTTCCTGTTCTCAATGTCAGGTTTCTCAGAGCATTTGGTGCAGATTGCTGGTCAGATCATCACTTAGTCATGAGCACAGTATCCTTAACTGCCTGGTGCTTGCAGAACAGATAGTAAATTCTCATTAAAATGCTAAATGCCATGTTATTCCCCATGACAGTCACAAAATAAAATCACTGAAAAGCAAACTTGTTATTGCATCTTTCAAACACAAAATCATAGTAAATGAAGAGTCTCAAAGAGGCGCTATAGAATGCCCCAACAAAGTACTTCTATATTGTCAAAGATGGTTTTTGGAATGGGTTTAATGGAAATGGCAGATCTGTCACTTCACTATTATATGTATGGACTTCACAAGGTGGAGTAAAATAATTTCATAATAAACCTTCTTACCACACAGTTAAGGAAGCCCAAGAAAAGTTTTCTGTCCTGGGAGATGAGCAATGTACAGGGAGGAGATTCAAGCTAGCAATGAGAGTATGAGAGGGTAGAATGTGGAGGGTGGGAAGACTCAGAGTTATGACATATTTTTTCCAAGTAACTGTTAATGGAGTTCTGCTTTTCTGGAGATCGCTGAGCACAGGCCTGCCAATGGGAACTAGTGAAAGAATTCCTTCTTCACTTTTGAATGTGGCTTTTGCTTTGCTTATTCAGTTGTCTTTATCTCAACCCATGTATATTCTCACTTTGACTCCTCTGATTCTCTCCCCTGTCCTGCCACAGGGGTCGGTGGGTGAGTGAGTGAGTGAGTGAGTGAGTGAGTGAGTGAGTGAGTGAGTGAGTGTCTGTGTAGGGCTGAGTTGCCAGCTGGGGTTAAACCATGAAAGTCCTTAAAACTTCATTGGTGTTAGTGAACATAATCAAATACTATTAGGGAGCAAGACAAATTCCCAGCACAAATCTTCAACAGTTTATGCAGTTATTCATCTTCCATCTCTGATGGAATATCCACTGTAGTCCAGTGGGCAGCAAACTGCAGTATCATCTACTCTGCTGAAGACTTTTGAGACCATGAAATAGATGTTACAGTACAAGAATTAGTACTGCTGATATTTTTTTCCAAAATAAACAAACCTGGAGGTTAGGATCTACTCACAAGTGATTGCAGTCCTTCACTGTTGCATGTTAAATGAAAGTTCACAGTAGCTGAGGGATGCACACATCACCCCTTTTTCTCAAACTGAAATCTGTTCCATCACAGTATGATAATGACTGGGATATATAATTTCTGCCATACATCTCTGCAACCTTTTGAAGCTGAAGGTGATCCACAGAAAGTTGGTGTTAAGACATGATACATATGTTTTCTAAAGCTGTGAAGAATCAAGAGATATAAGTAGAAGAAAAGCAAGACCAGTCAGTGGAGGATTTTGGCCCCTTGGCTCTGCTATTACTACTTGTCAGGATTTATGGGAGAGAGCTTCACTTCATGCAGCTATCCAGATGAACTTGCAGATTGTTTAATTGCATCACAGAGGGAGTTCCAGGTCTGTTGGTTCCTCACATGGTCATCAGCAAGGCTCCACTGTTCCTCTGGTATGACTGTTGTGAGGAAGGCTCCTTCTCACATTCAGGTGTGGTGCTATGCAGCCCTACCTCTGTACGTGTTGTCATGTTTGACCTGCAGAGACTCTAAGATGACCTAAAAGACACAGAGTGAATGGTCCCTGCTGGAAAAGATCTTCCTGGAGCAGGCTGAACCCCTCATTGCTGACTGCTTTGTATGCAAAATTAAGCATCTAAACCTGCCCCTCAGTGTGACGCAGTGATCCTGTGCATGTCTCTCCCTGGCACAGCACTGGGAATACTGTATAGAAATCTCTGACATCGACAAAATCTGCCAGTCTGGCAGCACCTGCTCTCACTACCTCTCTTGATGATGGACCCATGCAGAGGGGAGGAAAAGCTGGTGTAGCCTTTGAGCCATTAAATCAGCATGTCTGGAATTAAAAGGACATCTGACTTCAAACGAATGTTAATGTGCACTGTGTGGTTGTCACCATTTTTCTCCATGATTGTAATACTTAAACAAATGAACAGGTTCACATCAAGCCTTCCAGCCAGTTCCATGTGACTTATTTTTCTGCCCTTAGTGATGTTAATATGTGTAGCACGATATGATCCCAAGCAGTTCTGAGACAGTGTTCCTCTGGGGCTGAGCTACACTGGTCCAAGCATCTGATGCTTATCTCAGAAAAATGATTGCTCAGAGCTATTTTCTTATTTTAAGATGTGTGAACAGCTGAGAGGTCAGGCAATGAATTGTTAAACAGGTGTGCTAAAAGCAAATCTTCAGCTGTGTGGCATTAGCTGTACAACACGGGACACTGCAGCAAAGAGATGATCTGCTGTGCCAGAGAATATGAGCTGGTGCTGTCAAAGCCCATGAGCAGAACTGGCTGATGTTGTGCAGCACAGAACACAGTGAGGCAAGGCAGGAGGCTCCCTCTCATGCATGTAGCTGTTTTGATGTCAGTACCAGCCCTATATCTCACCAAATTATCCATAAAGAAGAACCCCATATGATTAACTGGTGGAAGACTGGCAATAGCTTTTTCTGCATTTGCCATATAGATGAGTTTTGGAGGTTATGAAATTGAGCATCTTTGTTTTCCTGTGAACAGAATATGCAATAGAAAGTCTGAAGTAAAATAATGCAGTATTGTTTTTTAAATCTGTGAAGGGGGCACTTGGAGATAACGGTTGGAGAGATTGAAATCCTTTGGTTGGTCAAAAAACTTGAAATATTTCAGTTTTCCATGAGGATTTTTTCAGGAAGATGAAATCTCCTCTGCTCTCATCTTTAGAGAAGAGGAGTATTTAGTGATTGCTGCAATATTTTTTAATCACATTTCTCAGTTATTAACTTTGTTAAATATTGCAGTTAAATGTTCTGCCCAAAAATCATATATGGAAAATTGACATAAATTTATAATTCCAGAAAAATATTTTCGTAGAAGAGCAAATTATTTTTGCATCATTCCAGACCAATATTTTCAATAATCTTTGGATTTCCAGGCATTCGTTTTTCACAGATAATTTAGTTCAACAAGGGAAACAGTGTAGGTGTTGTGTTAAGGAAAAAAGAAAATCAGATTCTTTTCCAATTATGCCCATTATTTCCTGACCCAAGAACAGCAATATTGATTAAATAAGCTTTGTACCATATTATACTTTGTGTTTTCTTCGTCAGCCTAAGTTGTAACTTTTTAATCCCCTGAGGTAACAGAATGAGTCCCTTGGACAGCACATTGCACACAAGGCTTGGTTCAAGTCTAATCCAAGATGATAATCCTCACCAGTAAATGTTTAGTATTTTCTTGGTAGCTTGCATTAAACCTGCAGTTTCTGGCTCGGCACTTGGAACAGTGTTTGAAGAATCAAACATTCCTGCTGCCAGTCTTGGCATAGCTTTGTCCAGCTCTCCTGAAACTACTTTCTGCTCTATGGAAAAACAATATGAGATTAATGCCTGCTTAGGAGGAATGCTTGAGATGTGTTGGGTTTTTTGGCACATATTTATAATGTACTTTGAAGAAAAAAACAGGCTTGTTGAGGGTAAATATTAATGGTGTTGCAGCAGTCATTCTATTTACAGCACAGAAAACTCAAAGATATTTCAGAAGAGACTCAACTGCTGCCCCAAATACCTATTAAGGGCTTAGTCTCAGTGGTAGCAAGTTCCTGTGCATCCATCTAAAATTATATCCATATGATCTTTTGTAAATTTGCCTCGCTTGTTACATCATATAATTGAAAATTACTAACAATGCAAAGTAATGTTTCTTTCTCTCTGACTTTGGTTTTGTTTAAATAAAGGTACAGTGTTGAAGAGAGGAGAGACATCATGTAGAATAAATTCAAAGTTTATCAAAGTAAATGCCTTTCAGAGGAAGAGTTGATAGCTCTGAATCCCCAGCTCAGTGTTGTAATAAAACCAGATTTATCATTTGAAGATGATAATACTTATAAACTTTAATAATCTCAATAAAGTGGACAGGTTGCCCGAGCATGCTTGTGTCCAAATCATCTAATTTCAATCAAGAGAAAAGGTTGCCTGAGCATGCATGTGTCCCAGTCTTGATGGGACACAGGAAAGGATTGCCGGCACACACCACATTAATGTCCCAGGTTTGAAAAAAATGAAACAGGTAAAAATTTTCATATTTTCTAGCATAAAAATATGCTGCATATTCTGGTGAAACTTTTCGTGTGTTTCTGTTTCAAGAATGAATATTTAATAAATTAAGCTGATCAATTATATATTGTTATTGTTCATACAACTAAAATACTAAATAAGCTTGATATTTTTTGTCTCAGTTTGGGTTGTTCTTTTTTGGTTGTTTTTGGGATTTTTTTGTAAAAACACAATTAAGAATTTTTAGTATTCTCATGCCATTACATCAGTTTCCCAAGAGAAAATAATTAAGAAGCAAAAATGCTGTAAATATGAAACCAGAAATTCATACTATTTTTACATATATATTACTGAAGAGATAAAACCATATTTTATTTACAGAAAAGTGAAGATAAATTCTCATATGGTTAAAAATATAATTTCATGTAGACAGTGTTTTCCAGCAATTATTCTTGAAATTTGCAATAATATATGAGGAACTATAGATGTGATATAATGTTTCCACAGGCATTATAGGAGATGTAATGCATCAACTGCCAACCACAGCTCTTATTTGCAACTTGTTGAAATAATAAATTACTGTTTTACTCTGACAAAGAGTTGTGCTCTCATTGCACATTGTTTATAGAGATATAGCCTGGTACAGACTATAAATTAGAAGACTGATTCTAAAGCTCATGGGAATTAATTCTGGAGTAACTTCCAAGTATGAGGAAAGGAGGAACCAAGCTGCATTTAATAAAATCTATGATGTTAAATTTACACTTGGGGTTAGGTGATCAGCTAAGGTGGAAAGTGACCTAGGAGAACTCCTCTGTGCTCTGTTCCAAACTATGTTGCTCTTAGACCTTTATGCCTAATGTATTGTTTGCTGGTAGCCAGGATGAAATACTCAAGAAGACAAATGCAAGTAGGAGAAATAACACAATGCTATCTGGCTTTGCATGCCTAAAAGTTAGAGAGGAATAGCCAGTCCCCATCCTGTAAAAACCACACCCTTGTTTCTACTGTCTGTGAAGGCTTTTTAAAGAAACAGCCCATAATTAGCTGACTAATATACTTATCTAGTTGTGGTGCATCAAACATAAGACACTGCTTGATAAATACATATAGATCACACTAATTAAGTACAAAAATGGATTATTGGAAGACTATTTGAACAGCTTGTATATTTAAAGTCAAGAAAATTTACTTTGCAGTCATACTGATGTTGAAACATCTTGTCCCATTTGCCTTATAAATTTATAATCAGATATAAACAGCTGCTCTATATTGCTAGAAAAAAGGAAAATATATATCAGAAATGTGTGGATTCAAATCTGGTAGATTCCGCTATTATTTTGTTATTTATGTAGCTTCAAAAGTAAAAAAATGGCTCTTTAAGGACCCAGATTTTTGAATTTGTCCATGTGATGAGATTTTGAGTCATTGGGATTGAGTGGTCACAGCATAAGTTGCTGAATGCCATCTACGAGTTAGTCATGTTTCATAGAACATGTTCCCCTAGAAGGACTTTCATGGTCCTTGTGGTAAATGCTGGCTGTATTTACATGTGAAGCAGTGTTATAAATAGTGTATTTAAAGTTGTTGTCACTGGAGTAAATGTTCATGAATGGGACCATTTCTGCTCACAGGCTTCTTCTTTTTTTTTTTTTTTTTTTAATTATTTTGCCTTGAACAAGATCTTTCCCTTTTGCCCACTGACTGCGTGCCCTGTCCTTTATATTTTCATATGTGTATGTTTATGTTCTCTTGTCTCTATAAGAAAACTAGAACTGGTCTTAAGAAAGGAGAAAGCTTCTCTAAATTGTGAATGGGATTTAGCTAGTAAATATCCATTAGTTCTATGTTTACTCCAATACATTGTTTGAAAATGTTGATCT
Source organism: Passer domesticus (assembly GCF_036417665.1). Taxonomy (NCBI): domain Eukaryota; kingdom Metazoa; phylum Chordata; class Aves; order Passeriformes; family Passeridae; genus Passer; species Passer domesticus. The sequence goes on along the minus strand of NC_087476.1, from coordinate 19,943,203 downwards.
TCATTAATTCATCTTATTTGCTAAATAAAAGTTGTCTCCATCATCTTGTAACAGTCGCCTTGCTCTCCACTAAAATGTGCCAATTTAGAAATCATAGCAGCCTCTCTAGTTTTAGGGCAGATTATAACCATTGTTAGAAATGTATCTAAAAACTTATAGATGCTTGATTACAGCTTCCAGGGACACTCATCTTGTTAAATTGTAAGTGTCTTAGCATTTACTAAACTTCAGTGTCTCTAAAAATATCAGACATTTCCAAAATTTATTGTTGCATGTAAGACTGTGAAGGTTTCTGTGAAAAGTAAGAAGCATTTGCAGAAATTATTCAGAATAATGTAATATCCCCCAAAAATCTTCCACACATTTTATTTTTCCATGTGCTTTTAATAAATTTCTGAGAAAAATCAGAATTAAGTGTAAAATTTGAAGCCCTAAGACAGTAAAAAAAAACCAAAAAAACCCCATAATTTCAATGTTAAATTTCCTTGGTTTAGTTTAAGAAAAAATTGTAATAATTTATAAAAAGGCCAAAAGTTATGTTGGACCACCAGTAAGTATTCAGGTAGCAGTGTAGTCAGCATCAATAATAAAAGGTGAAATTATCAGGTTTTTAACCCAGGAAAAAACTCTTTCAAACTCAAAATATTTTCAGTGTAAAAATTAAACTAGGCCCTGTTTTTATTAACCCAGCCCTGATTTATGCTACCTATTTGTGTGTCAGTATAACTTTTTTAGCCTAAGTAGACTCAAATCTGTATCTATGAAGAAATGATGCAGTTATTTGTATTGGAGCACATGACTACTGTGTAGCACAGCAACACCTCTTTTCCCATGCTCTGTGCACTGGAGGTCAATATTAGATGTGTCATTACCTCACACACTGTTTGGAACAGGTTTGCTTACTTGTGAAACAGAATGACTGGAATACCACTCCTCTGCATGGTAAGTGATTTTCGCAGTCTGCTCTTCAAGAGTAATTCAAAATTTCTGACAGTGATCATTTATGCATGAATATTGTAGACAAACTGCACTATGTATTTGACTGCTTAGTTGGTATACACTGTAAATCAAAGGTGTATTTGACAATACATGAAACATTATTTTGGAAACTAATTACAAATTAACAAATCATAAATATGGATATGCACAGTGTTGTGAAAAATGTCTTTGTTTACATTGGGACTAGAAAGATTCCCAGTCCTTACTGAATTTTTCAATATTCTTACTATATACTGTCTTCAGTGATAGGTTTGGGTCAAATTAACTTCTTCGATTAAATAAACCAAACAACACCTCATATTCTCTGAAAGTGCCCCTTCCACTTTCATTTGGCACACATTATCCCTTGTATTTGTGTAGTAAAATAACTTTCTTGAATCATTTAATACCACAGTCTCTCTTTTAGCTGCTTTACTCAGTCATGATTCAAAATGAATAACTGAGTGCCTTATCAAAAGTACTTCCCTATTAGAATTTATTCTCTTCCTAGTAACTCGGATCAAATATTAATTCTTTTGGAGACTGAAAATCCACTCAGTGCTTTTAAAAGCATAGGAAGCTTTAGAGTTTTAGACAGCTGTAGATCAAACAGAGTTTAAAGATAGCACAATTAAATATTTTAAAATTTTGAATTTGAATTCAAATGCATCAGATGCTTTTCCTGAGATAAGTTTTTGCAGTTTTGGCGTTTTTTTTCTTCCCCAATGAATGGTCATAGGTTTTATTTAATATAAATGATCCCTGCTTTTGCTGCTTTCATTGCCTCAGCCCTAAAAGTTTTTAATGCAACTCTATGCAAAACTCAGCATATTTCTTTGACTGCAGAGACTTTAATTGTGTCTTCTGTATCTGCCAAGACTGATTCACCTGATGTATATTTCTTGGTTACTGGCTAGTATCAGTGCATGCAACCTTAAGTTGACAGGATCAATTTTGTCTGAATTTTCTTTCTTAAACTGTGTAACAGGCAAGAATTTAAGGCAACTGTGTAACAGTTGTGAATTTAAGGCCCCTGAGTCAATGAATATAGATGGCAAGTGGCACGTCCTAATTGGGTTTTATCTTAGACTAATTTAAATATTTAAGGTAGGTGCTTAAACTGGGGCTATTTATCTCTTTATATGTGGAATAGGAGGGGTCTAATTGACAAACTGAGGATAGGCACCTCAGGGGCATTTCCCCGGTAGAGCATTCCTCAAAATTTTAAGACAAATGTGTTTTCATTATTCCTCAGTTATTTTCTTAATTTGTGAGTTTTTCATCTGGACAGAATTTCTAAAGGAAGAAACAACACTTTCCTCCCCCTTTTTTTTTTTTTTTTTCCAGATAATTTCTGGGAGGTTTTTTTTAAACTCTGCTCTTTTTCAGTTTTTTAAATATAGAGATCACATCTCATGATCAATTTCTGCCTTAAGCTTTATGAATTTTATTAACTAGGGAAAAATTCTCACAGTATGGAAAATTCAGGGAAAAAATAAATTCCTAAAGTTAAAGCATGTGAGAAAGAAGTTATTCTTCATGGACACTCCTCATCAGCCATGTATAAAGAGGCAACACTACTCTGGTAAGAAAGTCTTGGTGTCACTATCCACAAACGAACGTGTTGATCAAAGGACTAGGAATGACTTTTATGGAGCTGATAATTAATTATGTATGATAGGAATATGGAAGGAGGATCACATGAAAGAGTATCAGTATTGGCACACAGAGGCCATGATTTACTCTACAGAACAATTCAAGAAAAATTATATTACAGTACTTCCGGAGCCATGGCTTTGAACCTAATAACCTATTACTAAAGTAAAACTAGTGACATTTCCACTTCACTTAGACTATCAATCTATTTGCTGTTACATTTGTGCCATCAGAAACAGTAAAGAAATGGCCATTAAAGATTTTACAGCAAAGATCTAGCCAATACAAAATGGTGAGGAAAAGAATTAATTTTCTCATAACAAACATAAAAATAATTATATTAGAATAAAAGATTCTCATAACCATATGAAATCACTAGCTTCTTATTCTAAATAAAATTTCACATAAATGCCACGAAGAACCTCTCTGACTTGACTGAGGCCTAAATCAACTTCAAGAAATAAGCTGCAAACTCCATATGTAATGATATATTCTTCTAGTCCTCATTATTAGTTTTGCATGAAGAGGGGTGGATACTTCACAGTTAAAATATATGTCTTGTAATTCATTATCTCATTTTAGCACTGTAGGTCAGTCCCAGTAAGGGATTCATACATCCAAATAGGTGAAACCCAGGAGAAAGGGTCATCCCTATGCAGAGGATGATTTAGACATCTTAGTGGGCCTCAGAGCAGTCACATTGTTGAGCAGCAAGCAGAAAAGCATCTACAGATAACCAAAAGGCTGATGCACACTTGATATTTGTGTTAATCACTTCAGGCCGGCTTAGGACATTTCTGCTGCTTTTGTATGACCCAGAAAAAAGGCTTTTTGAAGAAGGTTGGCTTCAGGATTAGGAGTCACAGGATTAAGATTACAGAACTACAGATTTTAAAGATTAGGATTAGAGTTAGTTCATAAAGTTTTAATGGTCTAAATTCTACCAGACAGTATGACAAAATTGACTTTAAGAGTGCTACGTGACATTTATGGACGGGGCCATTAGAAGCTAATCAATTCATGGTATGAAATGGAGACAAATATGCAGAAGAGAATTAGAGAAAGGATCAAGGAAGAGCTTTGTTTGGTGATGACCCTGTGGCAAAGACTAAAACGACTTTTTAGCTGGGGAAGATGATTTAAAGTTCAGAATGGTCTACAAACTTGAGCTGAGACTGGAAAGACTGAGGGGTTATGATAGTTCTGATATTTTATGGTCTACCAGGCTGGCGTTGTGACTGAGATCGGGAATAGAATTCCATCAAACAGGAACCAAGAGGAACAAATGCAGTCCTACAAGAGTTGTGTCTTCCTGAGAAAATAAAATAAAACATAAAATAATAAAAGCAACCACATCTGTCTTAAACCTGAGTAGAAACAGATACATAAACCAGTTAGGATTAAGTTGAGGCTGAAATCATGAGGTACTGGTGGAGAGATATTTGGAATAAGTCTAATAAGAATTTCCAAACTGTGGTTAGAATTGTGTTGGTGTGGATGTTTGGATGTGGCAGTGGGTTTGGTCCATGAGCCAGCTGGAGCTGAAAAATCTAAGCTATGTTTGTTGTGATAGCTACAGATTACATTTGGGACTGGGCAGAGACTACTGGCGTGGAGTCTGTGGATCTTCCATCAGTGCTTGAACTTGCTTCAGTTGCTATTCTGTTCAGTTGTTGTTCTATCCTAATACCCACCTATCCCATTGCTTTCATTATTGAAAGACTTGATGGAAGATGCTAACATCATGTTAAGACATGAGCCCTTAAGGGCTGGCTGGGCAAGGTTTACTGCTCTTTCTCAAATTCCCAGATCTTTTGATACCATCCAGAATGAAAGCTCTAAAATCAATTGGTCACTCATTGATATCAGTACACTACAGACTTGAGGCATGTTTGTGAGTTTATTTGGTTTTCTTTCAATGGTAATGAAGTAATGCTTCCCTCAGATTGTATACAAAACTTGGTAATTAAATTGAATAAAAAAATTGTGCAACTCAGTGAAAATCCACTGCTGAAATTCACAAATAACCAGTCCATTTTTGTAAGCTATTAATTTAGAAAATATCATAAAATGTGCAATATAGAAGTTGAAATAATTTTCCTAAATAAATAGAAACATCTGCAGTTTCTGCCTTATCATTATTTTTTCTTGGATTTTGTTTTAAAATTGGTGATAGAAGGATTATAACTGCTAGGTTCTTATGATGATGAACAAAAACGGGAAGAAAAAATGTAATAATACATCTTTGGTTCATCTTTTGACGATACCAAATATGTTAAAGTCTCAAAAATTCATTTTATTAAGGTACTGCTCATGTCAGTGACATTTACCTTCTATATCTGCAGGTTTATCAACTCCTTTACCAACATGTATTGCCAAATTAATTGCATATTTTCTGTGTATTTTTCTTTCAAGAAATAATATTTTTCTCATTTTCTAATGTCAATTGGGAAAATATTGCAGGGAGCACTAAAATTCAAAATCATTCAATATCCTATTGAAAAATCCATCAGCCTTTTCTGTCACAGCTAGCACTCCAAACAGCAGGGACTGAAAGAATTCCAGCCAGTAACTATTAAAATGGCTCCTCCATGTCCTAGAAGCTAGGGAAAAACAACTACCATCACCACCTCCCCCGCCCCCAATAAAACAAACCAAAGCAAACAAACAGAAAAACACCCAAAACCAAAACCACCACCACCACCAAAAACAATAACAACAACAAAAGAGAAAACAAACCAACAAAACATAGGGAAAAAAATTAGAGTGAAAATCTCAAAAGAAAAACAGTTTGTCTTAGTAATCCAGAAATCAATTCATAGGCTTTCTCTTCCAATTAATATTGTACAGTTTCAAAGTCCATGTGGTACTTCTAGTCATGGTTTAATTATATTAATATCTTCACTGGGAGACACAAAGATGGATTAATAAAAATAGCTGACAACTTCTTTAATTTTGCTCCAGAGAAATAACGGTATGAAGTAAAAACTGACCTAAATGTTAATTGACAGAGTTTCCTGAATTTTTAAGAAAGCAAAACTTGGAGCACAGATGACAGAATTAATGAGAGTGTAATTTGAGGTATATGGTCCTTTTATTTCTTTTAAGCCTTACATAACTTCAGGTGAGACACAGGTTTTCATTTAGTATGTCATGGTATTGTCAGATGTCACACTCAGGCTACCATTGTAATTTTGATAATGGAGGTGAAGATGAAATAAACACAGAAATCAATGCTTTAGAAGGCATGATCTACTCAGAGATCTTTTTAATTTTACTAATATCACCATGTCATGTACAGTTTTGTCTTAAAAAATTAGAGAAATTAATGGGATTATCTGAGGGATTATCCCTTAAGAGAAGTCCAATGTATATCATATACATTGCATGACTGAGGAAGGAGTAATACCTTAACATGTGGTTGAAAGATCATTTAATGCTGCATACAATAACATTGTCCACAAAAATCCCAAAACATGATACAATGTGGTGTGCAACGGCATTATACTGCTAACATAAATGTTGCTGTGAGATTTAAAATGAGTTTGAGATCAAAAGGAGATGCTCCCTTCAGTTCAAGTTTGAAATATCGTGAGTAGTATAAATAGCTCTGAGATGCAGGTTATCAGCTCTGTATCCATTCAAAGCTCACAGTAAGTCCATAACTGCTGGTGCAGCACATGTATTTGACATCAATAATGATTGCCTGAATAGTGAGCTCAAATGAAGTAATTAAACAGCATTGATTTTGTTTAAAGATTAGGCCAAATACTTTGAGTAGGATTTCTGTCTATTGATACCCCCCTAGAGATGAATATTTCAGAGGTAATTACCCAAACCTCTTTGGTATTGAGGGGAGAGAAACAAGAACTTATAGATTAGAAGTAATCTGATGTTTTGAACAAGAAAATTTGTGCCCTGCCCACACATTTACAAACTGACTGCAGATAACTGACCTAGGGGGTCCATTAAAACCTGCTTTAAGTGCTCAGGGCAGCTTATAAGTGCACCAGTCATCTGGATGCTTCTAGAGCAACAATGGAAAAAATTGTTCAGGCTCATAAAGATATCAATATGACTTCAAGCATTTTCTAGTAAATATAATGTCAAATATGAATAAATAGTGTACTAAAGGACGAACAGAAAAGCTCTCAAGGTGCAGAATACAACTGAAGGTGCTGGAGTTCATTTCGTGGTTCTGCAAATACACAGTTAAGCTAGAACCTGGCTTCATATAACAGAGGTTTTAAAATATGATCTCACCAGCTTTAGGATTTAGAGAAAGTAGAAATTTGATTAAATAAATTGAAGGGAAAAGTAAAATATTTTTTTTCTGCTAAACCAGAAGAAATTCATGTTACCCAAGGCAGATTTATGGTATGTAGCAGAGGTTTGTATCTCAGCTAATTGTCTATATGTCCTTTATTGTCAACACTTATAAAGTGGAATTTCTGTGGTAATACTAGTTTCATCCTCAAGTAGACTTCTAAAACAGACCATTTGCTATCATGGAAGAGAGCTGTAATTTGATTTTTTCAGATGTCTATACTTAACCTATGAAGTAAATAGCACTCAGAGGTAACACAAGAAAAATACATCAATATATAAAAGGTCCTTTTGATTTGTAAACTTTTTTCAAGATCTCTCATCTTATAGGTGCAATATAATTAAATACATATATAAGAAAGTGTTTCTGTGTTCTGTGGGAACATTATTGCTAAGACTGAAATTGAACTCTGATAATTCCTTACAATCTCCAAGTCACTCCTTAAGATGTAAGTTTAGATCTCATCTTCACAAATGAGGAATTAATGGAATTTCATTGATGTGAAAGGACTTTTCCCCTTTATTTCTTAGCTTGTAGCTCTCAGTTTGTTCATAGAACACAACGTTAAATTTCATACAAACACAGTGTTGTAGGAAAGACTAAAATTCAAACACTTCCTTTCAGTAGGAGATAAATCAAATTCCAACATTACCACAAACTTCTGCTGACTCAATACAGATCTGAATTCCATTTTCTCTTCCACAACTCTCCATTATTTAGTACTGTTTTCTGTCTGTTTGGTAATATTTATTCAGGAAGAGCCATTTGCTTCTGAGAATTTTGTGGTGTAAGGTCAGTAGACAAACCGGCAAAGGTTAGAGAATAGGGTACAGATGAAATGAGATGTAATATTAAACCTTAAATGTTAGTGCTCTGAATACCAGTATTGTCTTTGAAGGCAGCGTTAATTTTTTTCACTACAAGTATAGGTCTCTGAGTGATGTTTAATGAGGAATAGGTATGAGTGTCACAGAGAAATGCCCCAGTCAGGTACTCATATATATTGATAAGATTGCTCCTGATTCTTCTTTTCTTCAAGCTGAACAGTCCCATTTCTCTCAGCTTTTCTTCATATGAGAGATGTTTTGGTCCTTTCACCATCTTTGAGGCTCTTTGCTGGACTTGCTCCTGCGTCCATCTCTCCCTTGGAGTGGGAATCCCAGAGCTGGACTCAGCTTTCAAGCTGTCTCTTACCACTGCTGTGCAGATGGGAAGGATAATTTTCTTTGATTTCTTAAAAATGCTCTTGTGAAGAGGTGACGAGAGGTGGCAGAAACTCTCTCTTTTGTAAGAGGAGTACATGAAAGCAACCCAAACCTATTTGGTCAGAAAAGTGAAATAATGTGGATAAACATCCCTTAAGATATATCCTCCATGATGTCACATATATGTGATGAGCACTGCAGTAAAGGGAACCTCTGTCCCTTTAAATAGTGTAGGTAAAAATTACAGATCCTCACAGTAACTGAACAAACAGGATTATTTTCACATGGCATTTAGCATTCTTGGCAGATTCCTAGCTGTTACTCCCCTCTAGCTATGACTGCAAACCTGCAGATTTGAGATCTTAATTTCCTAGAGTGATGAACAGAAGAAATTCCAGTTTTTTTATCCAAATGTTACCAGTTTGTTTATAGGGATATAGTGCAGGAAATACATTTTTTTCTATTTATTCTCTACTGTTATTACAGTTTTTGATTTTTCTTCTGCCTGACTTTATTCCATAGCTCACATTTCACCTGCGCCTTCTTAGACAAACCCAGAGAGCTGATGCACTTGTGATGAGTGAGTGGCCTCTAAAGTTCCCCAAAATGAGTCCATTAATTTTCCTCTGAGTTTTGATCTACTAATTATTTGCCTGTTTAATTCCATGTTGTGCCTTGTATACACAAATAGTGATTGCATTACTGAATTGCACCATTTTTCTTTAAGATAAATTAGCTACAGTATTCCAGCTGTCTTCAAAGCACTGCAGATCTTTTTTTTTTACAAACGTGTTATTTTACTATGCCATAAAATCTTAACTCTAACTTTTAAACAAGAGTTTGAAGAACTCCTCTGTTCCTCTAATATGTAAGCTCTTCATACAGCTTTCATACTTTACATTTTTCAATTTGTATATAGTATTTTGAGCTCAGAATTAGAATATCCATGCAATACATATATGTGCACATATAGAAACATATATAACCAGAGTAGTTCAGAATTCAGTTAAAAAACATAATTCTCTTCCTAACAGAGTTTTCCTTTCAAAGTTTGCCACTGCAAAAAATGTAGTCATTGGATTTTTGCAAAAATCAGTAGAGTTTAGATAAGTATAAACCTCTGCTCAGCTGAGCAAACAGCAAAGATAAGAGGGGAAATGATGATCATCACTGATTTTTAAAGGTCTTATAGAATCAGAATAATTATTTATACATCAGTTTATTTGTCTGCCTTAAACAGAAATGAGGTTTGGAATACAGTCATATTCTTTTCACTCAATTGTTATTTGTTTTTTCTACAGTGTATTATTTTTCTAACTAAAGCATAAGAAATGTTTTAATATAGATATCATGCAAAAAAAAAGGACATAATAACATTTAAGTATAACACAGCAAATTAGAACAACCTTTGATAATGATGATTAATAGGAATGAACTTAGAATGAAGACCACTGTCTCAGTATATGGCATTTCTGTGTATTTCCGTGTATTGCCAGAAATGCACAGCTGTAAGGCAAATGGCAGTGAATCAGTAAATTCAGCATGGCTGAATGAGCAAGACTGATAATAGTTGATTTTTATGTAAAGGTGCCATGTATGGCATCTAAATCGAACTTCCTTCTGCGTATGAGAAGCAAACAATTCTTATTTTTGACAAGTACTTTCAGGTGGAAAAAATAATGGAGAAGCAAGAGATTATCATGACTGTCCATGAGTTTAGTCTAATTATAAGAGAAGGACAAAACAAAATGATACAGAAGAGAGGAGAGTGCATGGCATAATCACAATAAATTTAGTATAGCTTTGTGTACAATTTATAGGAGTAATACCACAATTGGAAGAAAAAAAAAAAGGAAATAAAGCAATTCGCCATCTGCTGAAACACTGCAATAGTATTGCAGTGATCTGCAGCCCTTCCTGGAGACTGAGACACAAACACAGGACACCACTTTCCAGTCTGTGTGAATGTGTTTGCAGACTTACATGACTGAATTCTGTTTGCATTGACTATGCACAAGAGTTTGTCAATCTTAAAATCCCAAACAAGGGATTATCCTGCAATCAGTCATGGTATAGGTTTGCTAAAGAAAAATCCTTATAGATCTTACAGCTACATTCTAAATCACATTAGCCTGTCTTAAAAAGAAGAGCATTTAAGAATTTTCCTTTTGTTTTAACGGTGTCCCTAGAGAAATTAAAATATCCAAGCCAAATATTTTTTATCTTTTCACTTTAGCTTGTGTCTTACAAGAAAAATGTCTGACTAGATACTCATTTGCAGAGACAGTTTCAGTATAGTGCCCTGTAATTAGTGGGTTCAAAACTAATCAGAGATGTAAAAGACTTTAATGACATGTTACAAAGAAATAGAATGAAAGAAATTGACAATAATCATGCTTAGATGGATTTATACTCATTTCAAGTGAAAATTTTAATAGATGGGTTAGCTTAATTGATAAAGATGTGATCCTTTTTGCACTTTTCGGGTCTAATTTAAGGAGTTGAGTCTTGGAAACATACCTGTTAATCAATTCTGTTAGGCATTTTTGAGTACACTTCCTTGTCTGTCTCTAAGGACTCCATTTGGAAAGTGAGTTTCTGCTCCTTATTCAAAGCATTGTAGCAGCATGAAGCACTCTAATCGCTCGAGCTTGAGAGTTTGTGACACAAAATGACAAATGGGAACCATGCAAAGCAATGAAGCAAAGATGAGAGGGGCTGCCAAATTTGTGACAACATGTGATTATGCATACACCACTCTTGCTTATAGATCCTGAAGTAATTTCAGTGACATCTGGCAGTGAAGTGGACTAGATCTATCAATTTATTCTATTGGAGAAATTTGCTAAATTCAGTGGCATACATTGCTATTAAGATTTATTTTCAGCATTTTTCAAAATCAATTTACTCTTAGTAATTCTGCCTATGGTTCAGTAATTTATATTGTATTCTTATTTCTTTGCTGCTATGCTGACACATGGCCAGAGTTTCCTCCTCATTCAAGTGGAATACCACTTATTCTTGTGAGTAGCTTGATAGTTTGCATTTGGGTTAATTGCTAGTAAATCTTTATTATTCAGCACATGGAATTATTCATTTTTTGGCAGATTTGCATGTATGTTGTGTGTTACCTACTGTGATAACTTATAAGACTAAGTGCTAGTCTGTCTGACCCTAAAAAAATTGTTCTAAAATTATGTTAATGAATGGACTTACTGGTCACAATCTTAAATGCAAAAAAAAATTCCATTCTGTAAACTAGTAGGGTTTTCAAAGCATTATATGGAATGGTAGTTTGGCACAAGACTATGTTTGCTAAGATTATGCTAACATAATACTTAGTTTTGGGTATCTTGTATTTTCTATGTTATCAGAGAAAGCGTAAGAGACAGATTGTTTAGTTTCTTAATTCCTGAAAAAAACCCAATTCATCAGCTACTTGGTTTTAATATCTGAAATGATAGTTAAGTGACAAAATGCCCCAAATAAGAAGTCCAACTAGTTCTGGCCCAAGGAATCTGTCTTTCATACCTCATGCTTGATAATACCTTAGAGTCACTCTCCAGCCTGCACACACTGCAATCCATCTCTACTCCATTCTGTCACTTCAGTAATTATCACTGCATACAAATGTAATAATGCAGGAGAAGAGGTCTTTTCTCCAGGGAACTTTTATAAGGACACCATAAGTCACATATGGAAATGATAAGTTATTTTGAAACGAAGATGGATGCAAGGTTGATTGCCACCTCAGTGTAGTGTGCTCAGCTGTGTCTTTTGCCTGTATCACATGGTAAAGAAGTGCAGTCAACTGCTTCTCCTTTCTTCCTCTAGTTAATTAGTGTCTGCATAGGAAAATGAGATAGTATTCATAGAGAAAATAGCAATTTTCCAAACAAATTCCCCTGATATGGACATATGCAGAAATGTTAAGACTGAGCACCTAATTTTCTCTCTTTAGTTTTCTAGAAAGATATATTATAGGCATGTTATAGTCAGGGTTGTAACTAGAGTTCGTAAAATCGTGTTTTTATCTTTTAGATGGTATTTGGGAGATACCAGCCCTTTCTGTGAAAAAGCCTATCACAGCATCTATTCAGCTTTAGAGATGCAAATACTGTTCAGTGATCTGAGCTAAAGAGCAAAAATAGCTCAAATGAAGCTTCTTTATATGAGCACTTCCCCCTTCCTCCCTTTATTTTCATGTTAGTGACCCATGTGTCTAAAGTAAATGGCTTAGTGCTATCTCACAAGAGTGCATATTCTTTTGGTGTCTGCCTTTGTGTCTCAGAGCTTTATGGTTTTCTAAGACATCAGGAAGGCTGCAGCATGGAATGAAGACAGCAGGGTACCTGCACAGCAAAAAGCAACTTAAATAAGTGTCTGTTGTCTTACTGTTTCCTTTCACACAACAAATGGCAGAAGATAACAGTGCTCTGCACAAACAGCAGCTATTAGTAAATGCAAATGTCAGAGAGATGTTTCTGCTTCTGAAACAAGTCGTGCCACAGCTCTGTTTGTGTCCACAGAGCTGCCCAAAAGGCAGACTGGTTGGTGTGGTCCCTTGCCAAGAGATTGCTCCAGCTCGAGACAAAGTGAAACTCCAGGTCCTGCTGTGTGTGTAACAACCCTGAAGACTCACAGTAGCACTTGGGCCAGCGCCTTGCCCCTGTTTAATTTGCTTTTAAGGACATGGTAATTTTGCACTGTTAAGAGTAAACACATCTAAATAGTCACAGAGCACTAATAATCTGAATAAGCAAGCATTCTTCAGTCTTGGTTTTTGTGGTGTTTTCATCTACTTCAAACTGGGCTATAAATGTTATGCATATGCAATTCCATCAAAATATGTAAGGTCTAGGAGTTCAGTAGGCTCACACCTCACAATAAATTCAGGAAAATCATCCAACCAGGATTCTCACTCTTTCTGAAGAACAGTACCATTGGTGCAAGGCTCTAAAAGTCTATGACTGAAGAACAGATAAACCTAGGCTGGGTTAGGCAATACCTCCTTATATGATATTTGTACTTACAAAAATGAAAACCAACTTTCCTGTAAAAATTCCGGTTCTCTTCCGGGTGGTGACAGGTTTGCGATACTGTGGAATTTCATAGTAATTTCCTTATGCTGCCTGGGTAATATAGCTATTACCCTGATTTGACATGTGTCAAAATATCCCTATAGTCTCTGTCATGGTGCTTAGCACACCTCAGATGACAAGCTGCCTTAGGTCTTCAGCAAGTGTGAGTGAAGAATATTAAGCGAGCATAATGTCATTTCCTAGTTCTCTAAAGGTTAAAACATGACGTTTTTAATAGGCTTGTGATATATCCTCACAGTTAAAATCTATTGCTGTTTAAACCTATTTAATAATAATGGTAACAACTATAGCTTGTATGTATATAAGGTTTTAAGAATATAAATATTTTCAAAATGTTGTACAATCAACATTTTTAGAAGTCACATTTCCCCAATATCAGAATTTGACTATTCACAAGGGTTTAGCTTTTCAATTGCAACATTAGTACCAAACTCATTATTTTAGGAAGCAAAACCCCCAATATTAACTGCAAATCACTTTTAGTATTTTTTAATATAAGAAAATGTCAAGTATAGGAATTTTCAAAGCATGTCATATTTGAGAAATTTTTGCAGATTTTGATTCCACAATGATAAAGGAATACACTACATACCTGACTGGTCTCAGCAATTCCCAAAAATATTTTTGTACAAATAAAATTCAGGAGTATGTCAATTTCCATAAAGGTAACAAAACCCCCAGTGTCTTCAAAAACTGAAACAAGACCTTGGTTGTTGGGGTTTTTCTCCTCTGAAAATTTTCATGGAACTTGTTTTGGGGACTGCTGAAAACAAGAATAAACAGCACTTCTATCACTAAAAGCATCCTGTCCTATATATACAAAGTTATCTTTAGATATCTCCTCCTTGTGGGCTTCAAAAATGATTTTTCTTTCCTGAACTCATTGAATATGATAGATTGGGATCATGGTATTATGGTCTAACAGCTGGACTCTCTGCATGAAACAATTACTGCCAGTGAGGAAAGATGTGAGCAATTGGGTAGAAGCCTAATGGAGACAGAAGGGAACATTTTCAACTCCGAGGTAATAATAGAGGGCTATGATTTAATTATTTCTAAACTGAGTAAAGCTAATAAATCTTCTAAATCTAAACTAGACATGATTAAAAATGAACTACCAAGAAAAAAAAAATAAATTTTGATATTTTGATTCAACGTTTTTCTAGAGAGAAGACACTTCCTTTTAAAATTATAGCCAAAACTATTTAGAGTTTTTTTTCATTATCTTTCAAATTAATGCTATTTTTTCCTGTTAATAAGTGAACTTTTGTGTTTTCTTCTGGTGCAAAGAGCAAAATCTATTTTGAAATTCTATCCTGTCAGTCATTTACCCCAGTTAAAAAAAAATGGTCAAAATAATGAAAGACTCAGAGAAGCTCAATATAGTATTTAATCATTCTGTCAGAATTTTTGCATGCACATCCTCATGACCTCACAGTCAATGGCCTTGCATAGCTAATCACATAAAAAATTATCTTTTTTTTGATACTAGAAAGAAAAAACCAGACCAACCAAGAATTTAAACCATAAAATCAAAGGCCTTTTTTGCCTTTCAGGTTGCTTCTTTAAGAAGAAATATTGCACGAGTTATACAAGAAAATATTCCAATGAAAATATTTCAACATAATGATAACAATGACAACAATGGCAACAAGAATTCTGTCCTCCATATTTTTAATACTTAAAAATCCATGTAGCAATAGGTTCAGAAAAGTTCTTGTAGTGGTAGCAGACTAGACAAGTTTGATACAAGAAAAAAAAAAGCTATTTGAAAGAGTTTTCTTATGTAGTTTCTTTGATACATAAAACTGATTTGCTGCAAATTTTTTGTGATTCAAAAATTAGTTTGCCTTTTGAGATGGAAGGTATAGAAGCTATTATATGTAATTACTGGTTGGTGATAAAAAGGAAAAATTAAAAAAGGTAGAAAAATTTGAAAGACAGTTTTATAATAAGCTTATGATATAAGCCTATTATAAACTATTAATATTCAACTTATACCATATAAACTTAAAGCTTCTAACCATTGATATTAAAAGGAAAGTGACCTTTGGATCTGCAGTTGTCATGCAAAATGACTTTTGCTTCTTGGATGAGCACGGGGTTTTAGAAGCCAGAAAATATTTTGTGGCTCTTCAGACATGAGACAACAGCACCAGCAAATGGTTCTTTCTAGATTCTGCAACAATAATCTATTCAGCAATGCATTTTTCTAGAAAAAAAATTTTAAGATTTATTCTAAGGCAGGTGAAACTATCAATTAGTCCAAGCAAATATTACTAAAAGAAGATGTAACCAAAGTAAAATAGCAGTAAGAACTTCTAAAGTTACACATTTCTGTACAAATGTAATAAAAACAAGCAAAAGAAGGAGAGAGAGAAAACTTTCCCTTCCCTTCCCTTCCCTTCCCTTCCCTTCCCTTCCCTTCCCTTCCCTTCCCTTCCCTTCCCTTCCCTTCCCTTCCCTTCCCTTCCCTTCCCTTCCCTTCCCTTCCCTTCCCTTCCCTTCCCTTCCCTTCCCTTCCCTTCCCTTCCCTTCCCTTCCCTTCCCTTCCCTTCCCTTCCCTTCCCTTCCCTTCCCTTCCCTTCCCTTCCCTTCCCTTCCCTTCCCTTCCCTTCCCCTTTCATTTCCTTCTCTTAAATCAGGTCTGGACTTATAATATTTCTTTGCTTTGACTGTGAAGTTTTCATCTACACTTAGCAATAGATTCCAGACTTTGTGTATAATGTGAGTTTCTGTAGCTGCATTTTGAATACATTAAAGGACAAATGAACTTTGTAGTCTCAGGGCCAAATGGATCCAGTTAAAATTGCAGCAAACATCAGCCTTCCACAGGTTAGATTTGAAACCGAGTTTTCTAGCAGAATAAAAGTTTCATGCCATAACTTGAGAAAAAGTTTGTCACTTAAGTTTTATAAAAATTTAAAACCTAACTAGTGAAAAAAAAGAGTCATATCCATTTTGCCCCCAAAACCTCCACCAAACAAATCTGAGATAAGCCAAAACTGTCTGGTCAGATGTCATTAATTTTGTATTTTGGGGGAGAAGTGACAGCAGCAATATATATCTAGTTATATTTATCCTTATATAACTGAAAGTAGTAAATAATGTTTTTACATTTGAAATAACTCAAAGTGACAAAGATGTAGGCTAAGATTCTCCTCACATACTTGCATGTGTCAATCAGATGTCGGGCTATTTAAATAAATGAAGTTACACCTGTGCAAACTCACTGTAATTGCAAGGAGGTAGCATTTCCAGGGTTATGATGATAGAAGGATGTTATGTGAAAATGACACAATTAATTTTCTCCTCTTCTCCGTGGTACAGCTTAGAGGAAGGTGGTGACAGCTCAGAGGTGGGAGAAGATGTGACGAGGGCCAAGGGGAGGGAGGAGGAATGGCCAAATATCTGTCATCTGGTGACTGCTGTCAGGCAGCAATATTGTGCTGGAGTAGCACAAATAAATGGGCAAAATCGAGGGAGCAGGATATGAAGGCCATGTTGCAAATAACGTGGTAAAGCACATTGTGTAAGTAACCCGATTAAGAGGGGAGAAGTTGTTTCAGGATTTTTGTGACAGATGTCTGACAGCTAGGAAAGGTCTAGGCCAAAAAGGACAGCTGGCTGAATCCAAACACTTGTCTAAATAGGCATCAGGGGTACCCAGACAAACACACAGGCTGTTCCAATGTTTTTTAAAAACACTCTTTGGAAGTGTTCAAAGCAGTGTTCGAGGCCGGGTTGAATGCGACCCTGAGCAATCTCATCTATCGCGTGGTCTCCCTACCTATGGCAGCAGGAACTGGAACAAGATGGTCTTTAAGGTGGGGCCCTTTCAAACCAAACCATTCTGTGATTCTACACAAGTAATCCAGCCCAGTTTCCTGGAGAAAAAGAGTCTTGGCTCCTTCAGGCAAGTCCTGGTATGGCCCGGAGACTGCAGCAGCCAGGCCAGGCCAGAGCCCGAGCTGTGGGGAAAGGCTCCATCTCTGCATGTGATTTTGTACTTTAAACACAGAAATTCAGCTCTTTGGAAAGCACAGGGCCAGACCAACATCCCAGCTGAAGCTACTTTATTGTGGTGATGGTGCAATGATGGTCTGTGCTCTCCAGAGAAAATGCTTTGCTATGAGGCAGCTAAAAGTGCAATAAAGCATCAGTAAAATAGTCAGAAGGGTTTGGATTCCCCCCAGAGGTGCCACAGACATAAAGAGTGGCCTCAGTCCTCTAATCTTTTTTCATGCCAGTATTTCCCTGAAGAAATTAACAAATTTAAGAGTAGGAAAACTAAGGTAGACTAAAGTAGATGAATAAAATCTGTTCCAATCATAGACATTTCCCTACAGCCTAAGAAGAAGCTGAGATAGTCAGGCCTTTGGACTACAATTTGTGATCTTGAACAATCATTTTAGGAAAAAATAATGCAGGGGGATGATTCTATAATGTGTCACGAATTAAACTGTGATCTAAACTACGAGATAGATGACACTAATTTTGCAGTGACTTATTTTTGAACTTTGAATAATTCTGTTAATTTCTAAAAGAGTAAGTGTTGAAAATATTATTATTTTTATGCTTTTAATAATACTCTTTTCCAAAAACCAAGAGGAACTTTGACCTTTTTCAACTTTTCCCATTTTTTCAGGAGCTGAAAAATAAAAAGCATTGATAGAAGCTTTTTCAGTCATTTCAGACAGAGAGGTGGATAAGCAGAAACTGAAAGTGGGAATTGCTTCTATTAAAATAAGACAAGCAAACTTACTAAAAAATACTAATTTAGTCAAATGATTGCATGAATCGAAATTAACATTCCTTTGAAAACCTGTTTTACTAAAATCTTTGAAAGAATATTTAAAATTTATTTAATGAACAGAGAATTACTTCATTTATGCTCACTACTAGGCCATACCAATTACTATTTTATTCTGCAGTTTACATCTGATAGTTTTGAGTACAAACTTAACACAGAGAGAACCCTACCCATTAGCTTCTTCTGAGTAGTTCAGCAATTGAGCCTAATTTTTAATGAATTAGTACCTCAGAGATTCTCTTTCATATTTCTTTTTACCCCTCCAGCTTTTATTAAAGTACTTTTTTCAGCTTGCTTAGTTTGCTTAAAATACAAAACATTACAGAAAGCCACACAGCAAAAAATGCTGTATGGGTAAAATGCTGTAAAATTACATGATGATTCCTTATTTTGCTTCAATTCCCATTGAAACAAGATGCACAAATTGATAATCAGCATACTTTGTATGCTGTCCAACATATGAAATAAAGCAAGATCCTATTTATTGTAACCAAAGTAGAGGTGGGCTTATTGTAGGCATTCCTTTTTTATTTTCCTTTTACTACTGAAATTGTTGTGCATAGAGTCCCTGACTGACTGGAAGAGAATTTGTAAGGGCTTCAAGGAAACAGGATACAAAAATTGAAAAAAAGTTCTCAACTTCTTACTTTTTTTTTTTTCTAAAAACACATTGCCTTATTAGAATAAATAGGGCACTCTTTCAAACAATGGCTTCTTATGGACTCATCTGAAATCCTTTACAGTTGCAAGTGAAGATTGCATGTATGGGTATTACATAGCTGTGAAACACACAATATATTTCCAAGGAAGGTTAGGTGCTATTTTTTTTTACAAGTGAAATTCCAAGGATAGATTTAAATCTATGCAATTATGCAAATTCAGATTTTTAATCCAAAGCAGCTATTTTAGAGAAACCTGGAAACCAGTGCTGGAAATCTGATCTGGTAAGTCCACATTCTGGTTTACATTCATGTTGGGTTGGCAAGTCTTGATCCCTCATACGGTGACAGAGTGACAGAGAATCTTTGGCAATAAAGAGAAAATATCCTTCTCTTTTAAAAAGCTGTCTGATGATCACATAGGAATGCAAGAATAGATGAAGAAAAGATTATGAATTATATGTGTTCTATATCCACGTTATCCTTATGTTTTATGTTTGCAGCTTTCTACTTCAAAATAAGGAACAGATTTACATGCCTAACATTCACTAAACTCAGATAAAAATGCACATTTCTACAAATCTATATTCATCCAGTAATTTGGTGATACATTCATGGGTTCCTATTCTCTGTATGATTACTGGAAAGGAAAAACTATAAGAAATCATATATGCTTAGCTTGTGCTGCATAAGAGAAGTTCCTAACTGGATAGGAAGAGATAATTTTTAGGAACCATAAGATTAGGACTGAGGTAGGTGCTCTCTGCCTTTGTAAGTGCAACCATACCTGGCACACGGTTTCCTTGCAACAATGGATGTAGTCAAGAACATATTGAGTCTTAAACTTTCTGGACTGCTGTCTTCCTTCCCAGGCAGGGATTTCATTGCTTTTAAGCACAGATGTAGCCCTGACCTGCCTGCCCTGCTGTTCTCTGGTGGCATGGGAAGCAATTTTCTTGCACCTCCAGACTGTCATTCGCTATCAGTGATTCACATGCCCAACACGCATTTGGATTTAAAACAGACAGACAGATGATAGTGGATAAAGAATAAGGGACCAGGACAATTTATTTGAAAGCTGATGTATTTAAATCATGCATCTACAAGTCAATGTTCATGAGCTCATGGCTGGACTCCAGTGGGCACTGTGAAATGGGTGCTGAAAAAAGAACTAAAGTATGAGCCAAAATCTGAGAAAATTTTATTACCTGTGGTTTCTCTTTTGGATAAAAAAAAAAAGGCTAGTAAAAAGCTATAAAAATCTTTCATAACTGATTTTTTTCTAATGGTGTAGTAAGAAAAAACAGATGTTACTGGACTGTTTCTAACATAAGAGCCTTAAAAATCATCTCACATGAAAATAGTTAGTAGGAGAGGACAAGCTGCAAAGAAGGATCACTGTTATTACAAAGAACACTTCCTTTCAACTGTTGAATCGAAATAATATGCAAGCTACATAATGACAAAAAGCGTAATTGCCTTTAAAAGGACGCTTTTAAGACAAAGGAAAAAAATAATAACCTTCTACAAACTCTTGTCTTCATGCCAAGTATTTTGTTTTACCTTGGTAACTTAATTAACCAAAACTACCATGTAGTCAAATGCACTGTATGTAGTATTTAGATACATCAACACCAAAAAAGGGACAAAATACAAAGAAACATAATTAGGAATTATCAAATTGCAGTAATCCACATGACCTCTATGCTTGTTGTATAAAGGAATAATAAATTAACTTCCATTTAATTATGTGAAAAAAGAATATTGAAGAAACAAATGAAATTATTTTTTGTGTTTTGTTTCATTGGTCCATTACTCAAAGGAGTAGAAACTGATTGATAATCTTTGATTTACCTGTATAGGTTGCATAACAAACATTAATTTGTGGAGCATGCATATAGGCCACTTCTGCTTAAGAGAAAATTTTACTCTAAAATATTTCCAGTGTAAGCTAACTTGATAGAGATAAATCAGCCATCAGGAAGCCAATGAGTCCTTATTAACCTTCAGCAGGAATCAGAGAGGAAGCTGCTTGTCTGAGTAATCATAGCTGTAAAAGGTTAGATGGTCCAATTGCTTTTAATCAGTGCTCTAAATCTGCTTCTGAGGACCTGATTAGTTAACATGCTCCTTTGCCCAAGACTTGACCAAAGCCTGTGGAAACTCTTGCAATAAGGAGACAGTTCAATCAATTAGAAAGGGAAAAGAATGATCAAAGCAAGAAAAGAAAGTCAATAATGGAGCAAATATCAGAATTAATTTCACAATAACAATGCCAGTGCATAACTGTTTTATTATTAATTGTATCAGAAATGTGTTCTTGGTAGAGCCAGGGAATATTTAGCTTATTGAACATTCAGGAGACCATTGTTCATTTTATGACAGGCATTATAGACTGGAGTAGCCCTTATTATAAGGTAGTTGTATCTGATAAACTGAACTATTTCTTTAATCCTGCTTTTTATGCATTTACAGGCTTAAATTTTAAGTTATCCACTTTGAAGTACTCTAGAAGATCACCTGTAAAGCAAGGAATTCCCACTGCCCCAGTATCTGCTTGAGTTAAATTGGCATTAAATTTACTTAATTCAACCTGTGTTAATTTCTAGAACCCAAGAAATAGTCTTTAAAATTTAAAATTAGATGCAAATGCATTGGTAATATACTTGTTAAGAGCTTTGGTATTTTTTCATGCAGTGTTTGATGTTGACCATTCAGTACTGAATTCCATGACAAAGTGATGTCATTGCTAACAAAAGTGAAGTAAAGCCTTAAATCCATGCATAGACTAGAGCCTTCTTTTTCTGCTCATTGAGTTTTATTTCCATCAGGTGTTGTTTATTTTACAAAAGTGTTGTATTTATTTTGTGTTATTTTGACACTGTAAAGCAATTATAATTCTATAACTTGTCAGAGAAATATATTTTTATTCCTGAAAATCAAACTTTACTGTGTTTTGGGGGTTTTATTTAGCATTTATTATTATAGTTCTAGGATATTTGAAGCTCACAGGACGTGGGAATAAGGATTATTTAGTTCTATATTCTCAGCTGTTTGTACTTCTCTTGGCTTGAGATGGTAAAACATAACTTTGTTTCCATGGTGTCAGTACAGGAGCATGGAGTGAATATGGGAAATATAATACTTAGCTTTATAGTCTGTGTTTTAAAACAGTGACTAGTGGTTAGAATGGCAGTAGCCATTTGTGAAGGTAAAACATCACAAGAAATCTGTCTTCAAAGGAATGTGTTCAGAGTTTTTAGGAGATTTCCATTACGCATCTCAAACTATGAACTTAGAAGTAAAGAAAACTGAATCATCAGCCAGTTCTTAAAGTCTTTGTGCAAATGTTAAAGTTTTTCAAAACTGCCAAAATTACTTTTGAGCCCAACTCAGCTCATATATCAAAAGCATTTAAGTCAGTTTGAACTCCATCAAACCTTCCCATCTATAATATATATTTCACTATTAGTGCTAGGCAGCCCAGGATAGAAATCTTTGTCTCTGTACATAGAGTACTCTTTTATCTGCCATATCTTCTCATATTAATAAATCTTGATCTTCTAGCTTTGTTTCTGTGTTGTTTTTTTCCTAAGAACTTTTATTTCCCAATGTTCTTGCCCACTAACTTTTTTTTTTAATACGCAGACTTCACTTATTGTATATCACAAGAACTTGCAATTTTTTGATTGAAATGTGTTAAACATTCACTTTGTACTTATTTATGACTTTTGACTAGGATCAGCATCTTCCTAGTGACTATTCATTTTACAAAATATGGAAATACAATGATGAAATATGAATTCTGAGATTTCTGAGGGAAAGCTGCATTTTTTTTTCGTTCCCATTACTCGTTAGGGAAAACAGAGCCTACTTCAACTGTTCACCTTAAAATCATAGAGTCATAGAATAGTTTGTGTTGGAAGAAACCTTAAAGATCACCCAGTCCAAAACCTTCCACCATGGGTAGGGACACATTCCACTAGACCAGGTTATTCAAAGACACATCCTTCTCAAGGGCAGTCAGCTTGACCTGTCATTTTTATTATTGCACCATGATAATTAATTAATTAATAATAAATTAATTTAAGGATCAAGAGGTCTGAGACACTGCTTTGGGTAATCCAGCGTTGATCCAGTAAGGAAATCTGGTCGGTCTGTGTCAGAGTGGAGTGTGCAGGGAATCAAATGAGGACCTGTCAGTCACTGGAGCCCCACCAAGGAGTCTCCGTCAGCTCAGGTGGCGTGAGTGTGACTGCCACTGTGACTGTGGCTTCTGGATGCTCAGACAGGAAAGCTTCCCTAAGACAACCACATCATGACCTGTCTTACAGTCATTATAATTAGAAGTGCTGACCCAGCACTACTGGAAATATTTAAAAATACAGGTTGTTCATTGCTGACTTTAGTCGTTACATGGGGATGTCCCATTGCCAGGAATCTTTTGCGCAGCTACAAAGCTGCATTTGAAGATGTGTACTCTGTGTTACAGAAATAAAGGCTTTCTACCAAAACATGGACAAAATCAGCACATTTTTACAAGTGAGTGCTGATTATTCTGCCTCACTTCTCAGTGACTAATGGGGATGACTCACAGTGAAAAGACATCTCTCATCATGTTAGGCACGCACAGGGTTGGGTTTATTCACAATGCAGCACTCGGCTCTGGATAGGCTGAGCTTTCTCTTCTGTGATGCCCACAGGCCACTGCATCGTGCTGAGTCAATCAGGGCTTCAGGACACTTCTCACTATGATGTGTTTAGTGCATTGTGATTACTGCTGGCCAAAAGAATTAGAGGCAATAAATTCATAAGCATGAAAAATTTCATTTGACTTTAAATATTATCAGACAGCAATATTTCTATTATTAACAACTGTTAATACTTTTAAGGTTTTAATGTGTGTTAAATTTATATCATTGGGCATTAGTGATTTAATATTTCCATCTGAACCACTTGTATGTTGGGAGAAGCTTGGAAAACAAATTTTAATAGTTCCAGTAGCTAGGTCAAAAAGATAAAGTAATCACTTGCTGAAATAAAGCAGCAAAATTATTACTTAGGTTATTAATGGTTCTGTAAATATACCTTACTTTTTAACTGGGAAATGACACTGAAAAAGTTTGTTCACATTATTTTTAGAGAATCACAAAGGCTCTGTTTGTGCTTAAAAGAAGTCACCTTTGCAGCATAAAAACTGAAATTGGACATATACTTGTATACTTTTGGGGAGATTAGGCTTCTAAGGGACTAAGTATTTCAAATTTTCTTAGCTACTCTAAATACCCAACTTTTAGTGTTGCAAAATAATGTTGAATAGGTAAAGAAAAAGAGAAATATTGACACATTATTTTGCTTTAAGTGTTACTACATTTGTTTTTTCATGCAGTAAAGCTTAACATTTGGTGGTAATTATTTACTATACTAGGAAATATTGACAGTATTGTGAGACCTTTGAGAGTTTGTCTGAATTATCAGCTTTTGTTGACAATGGCATCTTTCCACCAATTTTAATTTTTTTTAAAATAGTTTTTCCATCCTGCTTTGTGGGGTTTTTTGATGGTAGTGGGCAGGAATGGTATAAATCAGCTCAGCATTCCCACCCTGCTGGGTAGGAAATTTGTTGGCTTTTGCCTTCCAGGAGGTGGACTATTTGCTGCAAACGACTGGGAATATTGCCCAGAAAGCTAAGAAGCTTCAGATATTTTATATAACATTTGCTTTTCGGATTTAGACCAAAAAAAAAAATAAAAAGGAAGTCCTACCACAGAAACCTCCTCCTTGTTGCAGTGGCTGGTGTTTCACATGAGGTGTGGGACAGTCTTCTGCCAGGATTAAGCTGAAACCTAGACCAAAACTAAAGCCCAGATTTTGCACCTCATTGTTAAATCAGAAGAAACCCCATCAGCCCAACACCAAGGACAGACAAAGGCTGCTACTCCAACCTTCAGATGGAGCAGCAGCCTCAGCAGGTGCTGTGGGGAGCTGTGAGCTCACTGCACCGTGCAGTGGGACACGGCAGGAATGCTCCGGGTGGTGTCTGGCCCCTGCTCACTGGCCTGAGCCAGCAGTACCTGCAGCTGGCACTGAGCATGCCACAGCTTGGGTGGCAGTGCCAGTCAGAGGGGCCTCTGGGGCACGGGTGATGTCTGCCTGATGAGATTCTGGGTGAGTACTGCGGGCAGAATGCAGGAAGAAACCTACAGAGTCAGCAAACTATTGCTGGATGTCCCTGGGCACACACACACATGAAAGAACAGAGTTCTGCTCTGTCACCATGTCCAAAGCATGTCCTGAGAGCACATTTCATCCAGAGGACAATTGAAGGCTTTTTCTTTTTAAAGTGTAGATTTCTGTACAGTGGCCCAGCAAAGTCACTCTTAATCACAAAAGGCTGAGCAGAAAGACCTAGGTGAGGAATACTGGGCCATGAGAAAGTTGGGGTCAGGCAGCCTGGAGAAGGCTCCAAGGAGACCTTATTATGGGATTTCAGGACTTAAAGGGGCTTCTTAAGAGGGGGGGGGGGCACAGACTTTTTAGCAAGGCCTGTAGCGATAGGGTTCATAGTTTAAAATTAAAAGAATGTTGATTTAGATTAGATGGAAGAATGAAGTTTTTTATAATGAGGGTGGTGAAGCACTGGCATGGGTTGCCCAGGGAGGTGGTGGATCCCATATCCCTGGAGACATTCCAGGTCAGACTGGATGGGGCTCTGAGCAACCTGATCTAGTTGAAGGTGTCCTTCCAGCAGAGTTAGACTAGATGACCTTTTAACCTAAGCTATTCTGTGATCTATGACAATACTTTTAACACAAAGACAGCTAAGGGCAAAAGCAGCTAACTTCCTTTAAAGACCCAGAAAATGTGGGTACTGAAAAAACTCCACTGATGAAAAACTTAATTCTGTCTCAGTTAGGAGCTGTTACCAGTTTGATAATATTCCACTCTATAAAAATAAGCCTGTCAATTTATCACCAAGTTACTGTCAAACTACACCCGTTTGACAAAGTACCTGTTTGTGCTTTCATTATAACAAGCAAACATAATATCTGACAGACTGCTCTTGAATGCTTGCATTTAATTCAGTAGCATTGATCACTGAATTTTAATTTTATTTTAGACTCGTGAAATGTGGACAAGTCATATAATTCACTTATATTTATCTGGTTGTTAGTTCTGATGAGGACCTAAAATTAAATTAGCATAGGCCATTTGTGTATAATCAAATATTAATATTGAAATAGTTACATCCATCTGGGGCAGAAGGAATGAGGAGAAGATGCAGAACTGTCTACATAAAATTCTAATTGTTAGGAACATATGAATCAGGTAGACCTGATGAATGATGAAATCCAAGTCCCATTCTATTTACCAGCAACTCAGTAATGCAATGTTTTTAATAAATGGGTCTTCTGTTCGTCACTAAAGGAGAAGTGAGATCCTGCGCCCATTTTCCTGCTAAAAAATTGTTTGCATCTGATATTTTTCACTTTCAAGAACAGAAAACATTCAGTAAACTTATAAAATATAAATTGAAACGTTGATCCACACAGGTCTCCAGGGTTTGCCAGGATCTTAGAACCATATTATTGACTAACATCACTGAATTTGTTTTGTTGGGGTTTTGGTTTGTGGAGAGGGGGCTTTGCTTGTTTGTTTGGGATATTTTTTTTTGCTTGAGCTTTTGGTCTAGAAGTAGTAATTTTAAACTGCTTACTATGCATTTAAAATTAGTATAGAGTATATAATTTCACATTCTTACTGGATTATTTTGTGGAAGAACCCATTTTTTTAAGAGAACAACATTGATGTTTTTCTTCATGACATGAAGAAAAACAGTTTTAGCTTATTGTTCCATTCAGTCAAATACTTGTTCACTATCTTTTTCTTGGGAACAAATTTCCTAATTTAAGTCATGGCAGTGGTGATATTGCCTAAATTGTGTAGAAAAAAAACATTAGAGGTACCTCTTTCTTCTTCCCCTAAACCATTTTTTGTTGTTAAATTATTATTCTTTAGTCATGATGTTCTCTTGTACAATTACCTGATTAATCTTGATTATGACTGATCGAGGATTATTTTTAATAAAATTGATTATGCTTTAGTCAAAAAATATAAATTTATTTGAAATTTTTCCACCATCATAATATCTAATTGACTCTTAGTTGTGGAGAGCTCTGGTAACACTTATTATCTGAATGAGTAACTGCTGGGCTTTACTTGGATTAATCTTTATAGTGATTTATTGCAGTCATAGTGTTATGCACTTGGCTACTCATAGTCTTTGATTTCTCAAGGTGAATTGCCGTTTTAAACTTGAGTACAGCATATTTTCACTAATGAATTCATTAAATACCATAATATTCATAATATTTTAATTTATTCACTTTTTGATGATTTTTACATTTTGTCTTAAAATACTAGTTGCTATTTTTTCTTACTTTTCATGCTTGTTTGGCATTTTATTTTACTAATCCAAAATTTCATACTGTTTAGGAGACTACACCCATATCCTGAGAACTCTGAAGAAAATATCCAAATGTTGAATTACATAATACCAAAAACATAAGTATGTGAAATTTCGAGGACATGGTGGTTGATGTGTTCTATTTATTTTGCTTCAGTCCTGTGCAGCATCTTGTGAAGGAGATGGATAGAAATTCTCAGAGATCTACAGACTGCCATGGTATTTAACAACAGAACTGGCAGGCCCTTAAAGTAGAAGGAGTTGCATCATTATCTTTGTAATAAATAGGGAACCAGATCTTATGGAATCATAACAGAGCAGTTGTGCAGAATTCATGAAACTATTATTGTTAAATACTCTGAAATTTTCCTCAGACACTCACCTTAATACCAACTTACAAGAAGTACATTCATAATATAAAGAATATAACTTATTCTTTTGTGAGCAATGTGATGTAACAGTGGTCTGACAAAAAAACCATTAAAAACACTCTGAAAACTGTGTTTTCATTCACCAATGGCATGAATATCAATCCAAAATTCCTTAAATACCAGCAGTAGCCCTGTGATACTGGACAATTGTTAAGACTATTAGTGATTTATGAAATCCCTGGTGAGTAAAAATAATTTTGCCTCATTCAGTCTAGGCAGATGATGAAGATGACTGGGAAGTGGGAAAAAAGTCAACTACTTTCTTCGGATTTTGGAATGGATTGTGTCTGGTGATGTTATTAGATTTAGGAAGTTAGAATAACTTTCAATATACTGAGCATTAAAAAAGAGGGGATTGTGTTAATATCAAATTCACTACTGCTAGCAAAAGTTCAAATGTATTAACATCCATCTGTGTCCCTGTCATCTTGGCTTTTCTTCATCTGCAGTTTTGTGACTGATACTCTGAGTGGAGAAAGAATGTAACATTTATTTATTTAAGTAGTTATTGAAATCCAGTGTAGGCAGTAGTGTGTATCGGGCCACCTTCCAGAGGTGTGAAGAGAACATGTGTTACAGTTTTGAGTGGAAACTTGTCATAAAAGTGCCTATAGAATTTATCTACTTTCAAGACCAGAATTAGAATGTTAAAGTCTTAATCAATGGGAATGATAGTTACACAGTTTCTATATTTAGGATATTTTAGGGTTTTTCCCCTAAATCATCCAGAAACCAAAATCCCAGGTTAGAGGATTTTAACATCCTCATACTTTAATTTCCTTGACAATGGTGACATGTGTACACCTATATGGGAATGGGATCTCAGCCAGGAAAATCTTGGTTTATTTTAGTATGAACCTATGTACTTCTATCACTGAACCCTGCACCAAACAGATTGCTGGATGACCTTCTTCAGTCTCTGATTTTGCTGTAGTGTGATTTCATGCAAAAAACCAAAAATTATTTTCTTTTGCTGTTTGAACATGAAAATTCACTAAGTAAAAGATATCTTAGAAGATGAAGTAAAAATGTGGAGCTGTGAATTGCAAAACACAGGGGCAATATTTCCTTTTATCACAGTAAAATCAACCAAATGGTTGGGTCATCTGGATCAGTCAAAATAAAAGTTCTTTTTCTCAGTCTACACTTACCTATAGTTTGGCATTCTCAGTCTTATGAATCACACTTCTTATTAACATGAGAGCTTATAAAGCCCTTACACAGCTGCATGTTCGTCAGCCTTTTACACAGATTCATGGTGAAAATAAAAGCCAAGAAATCCTCTCACAAGGACTGCATCTTTCACAACAGTGAAGGATGCAGGTGGAGAAGAGTGTGCCCAGCCATCAGTGTGGGGCAGGGTGTGTGTAAGGGCAGTGCTCAGGGATGCTCCATGTAAACACACACAGTTTCTTACTCTTTCACACTCCTCCTCTCCCTCACTTTCCTGTGCCCTTATACTTGTGTCTCCAAATACTTCTCTGCTTGGCTCCATGGTGCTCCACGACCCTCTCTTTCCTTGGAATCCCAGGAGCAGCCCTTTTGTCTGATTGAAATCACTTCACTCTTAAGCTCCAAATCCTTCTATATTAGGTTTCCTTTTCCATATGCTTCTGCCATCTTTCTCTTCCTGCCCTGTGCTGGACCAAACCCCCCACAAACAGACCTGTGATGCTCCTACATTTTAGACATTCCAGGAAAGCCTAGGAACAGCATTAAGCTCGCACCTCGTATCTTAAAAATACAAATCAGCTGTTGACACCAAATAATGAGAATATCTGTCCCTATTCACCTTTTAACTGGAAAATGGAAGCTGATTTCTAACTGGGGGAATAATATTCCAGGAGAATCTTTGAGGAGCAGAAGGGAGAATCTCTACAAAGGCAGAACCTTGACAGCTACCGAAAGTCATTCTGTAAGGGATTTACCTGCTGGAGATGAGAGCACCATAAAATGGTGTAGGAGATCCCCTCCACTCCAGCACTGCATTGTGTTCTTCATCCTTTGGATTTCTTTCTCCTTTGAGATCCTATATTCTGTCAGGAAAATCCTTTGTCTTCTAACTGTATCAAGCACCCCAAGTACAATTTAGTGTGGTATAAATACGAATTATATTCACTCATGGATAACATTAAATACAGTGTGGATTTCACAAGAGGATGGTTTTGTCAATTCTTGTTGCCCTTTCCTTAGTAGTAATACAGCTGCATGATAACCTAGAAAAAGTTAAGTGTGTTCTTTATGTTGTTAGAGGAAGAATAAAGAGATATTTCTTCACATAGATTTGATGGGATCTGCTTTGAAATTAACCATAATAAGCAATACAAGTATTATCTGGTGTTCTGAGTGTGCTGTCAAATAATGGATGTTCTACAGGGTACATGTAAAGAATAAACAGCATAAAATGTTAACTAGAAAATGCCATAGATAAAGCTCAAAATAATAATAAAAAAATCACTCACTATTTAAAACAAACCAGAAAAATGATAAAAGTAAATGATAAAATAAAAATATTGTATGGGAAACTAGCTGTAAAAAAACTTTTAAATAATGGAGAGCCATAGAAGTTTCAATTTTTACAAGAAACTTGAGTCTTTTAGAGACTGGAAGAATAATCAAAAAATAGTATCCTCAATAAATTCAAAGAGCAGGAGAGAATGAAATTATACTTTTCAGCTCTTTCTTTTATAGAGGCATCTATTGTTTTACCACTCCATTAAAAGGCACATATCTTCAGTGAAAGATGTGCTTTCCAGAACTACATTGTCTTTTCTTCTGTAATGGCCAAGGAAACCTGATTTGATCTTCTCTGATTAGCAGATTTTCTCACAGCAAAGCCTTTCTCTGGCTGAACAATCAGCTTCTGCCTTAAGAAAAGGGGACCTAGAGAAGTATACTTTGAGACAAATGGATATTTTTCCAAGCTCAGAGATGAACTTGTATGTTCCTTATTCTCCTTTCTCTTAATTATAATTTTCATTTATCTTTAAAAGAAAACCCTCAACTTCAATGCTGACATGAGATTATTGCAATAATCAGTGCATTTTTTACTGTACCACTGAAAATATACTTTTTTAAAACTGTTATCGTGGCCCATCATGGTCCATCACTTCTTCAGTGGAGATACACTCAGCACTTTAAATAATGATATTTACTTTCATATGTTCAGCCATTTGGTTTTAGAAAGCAAATTAACAATGAACATAGGAATACATTGATTTATAGTACAGTGCCCAACCAGTTAATATTTTGTCTTATGTGAAGACAAAACATAATGAGGAATTCAGTGACAGTAATGTTTTTTGGTTATTTTCCTATCTGATTTCCTCCTACTGAATGCCTGCTCCTGGAAAATTGTGCAGTTCCCAGCCTAATTTGGCTTATACTGAATTCTCTGACATGTACAACTCTCCTCAAGGATTTTTCTTTGTTATATTCCTTATTTTAATTTCTTATTTTCATTTCTACTTGCTAACATTTTTCATCCTCTGTGATATTTTAAAAAATCTCTGGTATATGTTGTACTGTAATTCTTCTCTCAAAGGTTAGTTTTACAACCCTCCCAAGTATCACTTGGGGTTGGTTCATTGTTCTTGTTCCTCAATGTCACTTGTTGTAGAAGTCTTGGCTTGGTTTCCAAAACTGAACCAGCCTGAGGTGAAACTTTCCCATAGTTTTAATTTCCTTTTTCTCTTCTGCTTGAAAACACATTTCATTTAGTAACCATCACCACTGGTGATGTTTTTCACATCAACAGTGACCTGTGTCATATCTGAATTGTGCAGTTCTTTATTCACAATGTCGCCTGCTTAGTTATCAATAAAATCTCTTTCTGTGAAAACTTTATCTCTATGGTATTGATTGCTAACAGTCTCCTGGTATCAATTATTGTTAGGTGCTGTTAAAAAAGCTAACATTAAAAAGATAGGATATAGTCACAAATTTCTTGAGCCAATGATCTCTTTGGGTAAAGAGATGTGGTAAATCAAAGTTACAGACTTTATTCAGGAATAAAAAACCATAACAATTTTAACAAAAAAGAATGCTTTGTGGGAGAACACTATAAAGAAGTGGAAGAAAACCTGGAAAAAGTATGAGGCTGAACATGACACAGTGGAATATCTAGTACAGAAACAAAGATATTTGAGTCATGGTATTTTCCCTGCCAAAAGAATAGCCTGTGAAACACAGAAGCTCAGTATCTTATCCTTTTTACTGATTTGTTCATCCAAAGGATGGTAACTAGTTTTGTCAATCACTTCAGGAGCTCAAGAGGAAAAAATGAGTGCCATAAATCAAGGTCTTTCAAACTCGTAGATGAACTCAGAATAATAACTTTATGCAATGAATTGCATTTATAATTTGTTTCTGGAAGAGCTCAGGAATAACATTCCAAACCACATCACATTTTTGCAGAACTGTATGATTACATTAATGTTGTATAGGAAATATAATCTGGAAAAATCAGGCTAATGCAGAAATCAGAGAATGTTTCAATCTTTGTTATATATTTGGGAAATATATATTTCACATGCATTTAAATTGTTTCAAAGATCTAGAGTCCCTTAGGGATTCATATGATCTCCTAAAGTGACAGGTATACTAAGCCCTTATACATATTGAGCCCTTGAACTCTTTTTTAATAGCTTTTCCTGCAGAATCTCTAGTCTGCCAGCATCTTCTCCAAATCATTTAAGAAGGCTCTTTTGGTAACAATCTACTATATCAATCTTATCAACACTGTGTGAGAAAGGACTGTCTCCCTAATTATTTCTACCTCATGTATTTATGCAGAGTCACATTAATTACAGGTTTGGAATTTCTATGATTTCTAAATGGTTTTTATTTCAGAAAAACAGTTTTCTCTCCTTTCTTGGTGTACCTAAGGTCAAGATTTTCTACCAGTTAAACATAACCTTTTAGAATTTGCCTTTCTTGCTTAAGTGACCTCAGTTCCTTCTGTGATGGTTACCTACAGAAGTTGTTTAATCCAGTGCTAACATAAGTGAGTCAACTGTCTAGAGACTTCTCTGACTGAAAACCTGTGTTTGAGGCAGTTAATGTTAGCTGAGATTATTTTCAGGCAAAAACTAGGACAGTTTTTCGTTTGCCTCTATTCAAATGAATTTGTTTAGATGAGTACAGCTTTCCAGGCAATCTCACAGACCAGCAGAGGCAGAACAGCACCTTCAGGCACAAAACCAGCATCACTCACACAGACAAGGGCAGCACAGCCTGCCTGGTCCTCTCCAGCTGATTAGGTGGAAGTCACTGGTGGCAGAGCCTTATTCACTGAACTTCATAAATCAGAGGCCTAAGTGTTCTCCTTTTTGTTATTGTCTTCATTTTCTATGATTAGCCTTTGTGTACCTTCATGTCCAATTTATTAATATTTCAGTCTTTTGACATTTTTTTCTTAATTTGAATAACTGTTTACTAAGTACCCTCAAAATCTTTATACCCTCAAAGTTCATTACATTTCAGGTATCTACCTGTCTTTTACTTTACATATATATTTACGATGCTATAATGATAAGGAAAAAAAATCCCACTTTTTCAGCATCTTTCATGTGACAATCTTAACACATTTGATGAAAAAAAAATACAAATAACAAAACTAAAAAAAAATTCTGTGATGCAGATGTCTTGTATCTGAAAGGTAAAGAAAATAAAGCCCAGTTTTATATTGTCTGAATTCAGCTAACAGCATGAGTACAAATGGTTTGAATTTAGCATGAGAGGTCACATTTATCAAGATTTCTCAGGTGTCTAAACCCCATTAGATTCCTTGGTTACTAAATATAGTAAATTGTGCCATATTCCTCAATAACATGCTATATAAATCAGTGTTCTATAATATATGCTGTAATTAAAAAATTGTACTATAAGAATATAAAGTTTTCCTCTTATTGTTTCCCCTTTCATGGATTGGATTAATTGCCTAAACTTTGAAAAATAGGTGTGGAAGTTTCTTTCAACAAAATAGAATTAATTTCCAAGATGCTAAAGATCATTATGAAAGGGGAGCATTGACTCTCCTGAAACCAGCAATTATTTACAAGTCTGTGGACCTGAAATCTACCATTTTATGAAAATTAGGAAATGCTCTCTCTAAATCATAGGTGAAGCCAACAGCCTGGCAGCTAAAGGGCAGAGTGATTTATTCTTGTGTAAAAAATAACTCACATCTGTCACACTTGCATACCTGCAAATCTATTGTATCTTTCCTGGCATATATTAACTGTTTAAATTCTTTTTATGTCTCAGGTAGGTAAACAAGACAAATAATGGGAGTAGAAGAAAACATAAGTATATAGCACTTAATGTAGAGCACTTATTAGTACAAAGTTTAAATGCAAAATCACTGTGTGGTAATGAATATAATTTATATTCAACTTGAAAAAACTAGCTTGAAAATACTTTTGAGCAAATAGCTTCATATGTCAAGTCTGAAATGTACTCAGAGCTAGATTCAGTACCCACTGAAGTAAAATTATTTCCTCTTGGTGAACACCAAATAGAGAAGGAGAGAAGGAGTTGTGGGAATCGTTAAGGATAAAGTCAAAGCTCACATAAAACTGCAGAGAAGTAGAACACAACTCAAATCTGCTTTGCAATTCAGTGCCAATAATGCTCTGGTATGTTTTGCATATCTTCATGTACCCCTGAGACAGCTGAAAAAAAAGTAAATATGCAATGGAAAAAAATTATTTCTGAAGCAGCCAAAGAGACTGCAATATATGGAAAGCAAGATCTGTGTGTTTGTCAGTGAGTTTGGTTTTCATCCAACTCTACAAGTAATTTAGTGGTGTCTTCAGATTTATTGATGCCTAGACACCTGTAATTTGCTTTTTTACTTTCACTATAGAGATTATGGTGTTATCTTTATAGTTGAGGTAGTGCTAAAAGCCTTAAATCTCCTGAACTCCAGTATCTGTTGTAATCTCTTTGATGTGTGGGCACATCTTTTGCCTGACTACTGAGAGTATTTCCTTGAACGTGGTTAGCTGATCATGAAGGATAGGTGTAAGCTCAACAATTATTTAAACATGAAAAAGTGAACAAACTGCAGCAGTACTTGTGGACTACTAAAATGTGCAATGTGTAAAATAGTGACAGCAAGAGATAATACAGATCCTTTTAAGACAGTCCAAAGAACACTAAGAAGAAGGGATTTTTTTCCAGGTATGAAGCAACAAAATATTTTCTCTAAAAATCGTCAAGTAGTGGCAGGTTAGCATAGCTCCCAAAGTTTTCTGCCTTAATAGCAAATCAGGGATGGGATTTCTGCTAGTTTATGTGGTCCTCAAATTTCAAGATGACAACTACTAATTATAACCATTTAATTATTAAAGGAAGAAAGAGCATTATTAAACAAGTAAAAAAAAAAAATCAATAGTTAAATTAATTAATGGAAGGTCAGATGAACAAGGAGATGTTCAAATGATGTCTGGGCATAGTCCTGGGCAACTGACTCCAGGTGTTGCTATTAGAGTGGGGGTGTTGGAATAGGTGACCTCAGGAGGTCCCTTCCAATCACAAATATTCTGTTATTTTGTGACCTTAGGAACCACAATAACCAGCATTATGTTGATGGATAAGTCAAAAATTAAAACATAGATGCATGACTCCAATTTCTCCTAAAGGCTCTCAAGGTCTTTTAGAAGCAGCTTATTAATATCAGCAGGAGATGACAGATGTAGAAATACATCATCAGTTATCTGCTTCCTATCCTTTCTGTTCCTGTTGTATTTTGAAATATCTGTTCAAGCCATGCAAACTTTGTGTTCTCTTGACAGTTTAAAAGAGGACACAACTGTTAAAAACTTCCTTCTGGACATCTTATTCAATAGCCAGTTATTTGGAGTTCCTTCCAAATGTGCTTAATAGAAAAATCAGTAAAATATAATCAAAAAATTGATCTCCATTGTCATATTAAAAAATCTATATCATAAAACACACATCCTCATACACATAACAACAGCGCCCATTAAATTGTGCAAATAAAGAAGCTGCAAAAAAAGGATTATTAATAGAATGCTTATTCTTTCACTTTTTTATTTGTGTCCACAAGTCAGTGAATTACCTCTACCAGTAAGCTTCTATCTTTTATATTTAAAATGCCAAGCAAAAAAAATTAGACAAACATGATAAAAGCTTTGGAGGTCTGCAAAAGATTTTCTCCTTCAAAGCTTGAGTATGTTCTCTAAAATAGATGCATAGAGTTCAGCTTCACATTCTGTTCAAATGCAAATTCATAAGTAGATGTATTTAGAGAAATGAGATGCTTGACTGATAATTCACAGTAAGAATTTGTTCTCAGTAAGTCTGATGCATATAATGCACATACTTGCTGAGCTAAAACCCCCTGTCATTTCTCAAAAGAATATCTATATTTAGAAGCGCAGTGAAAGAGTTTCTAATCAACACAAGTCAATACACCATCTGATTTCCTCGTTTTCTCTTTGCCTATGTCCTAAGCACAGCTCTCTGCTGCTCAAGACTCTTTAAAGAGAGTATTCAGTGACTTTAATATCCTTCTTTCATCTCTAGGTTCACTAAAATATTTTAATATCTACGTATGCAGTGCCTTTGATTTAGCCTTGCCTGTCATCATGTAATACTACCTCATCTACTACGTGGGGCATGTGACATTCCAGAATACTGGGAAATTTTTGATCAGAAGCTGATCAAAATGATAAGCTGTAAAAGATGATAGAAGCAGTAAAAAATGATAAACAATTAAGAATGTTATCCAATCAGCAAGACAAGTCAGCAACTGACTGAGCAAGAGAAGGCTTAAGGAGTGTTTGTCTCTGCCTGAAAGGAGAGTTATGTTGGCCAAGCTGGGCTGTGCTCACCAC
The DNA here is from genome assembly GCF_036417665.1 of Passer domesticus. Classification (NCBI taxonomy): domain Eukaryota; kingdom Metazoa; phylum Chordata; class Aves; order Passeriformes; family Passeridae; genus Passer; species Passer domesticus. The sequence goes on along the minus strand of NC_087476.1, from coordinate 19,906,701 downwards.
TACTTGCAAGCAAAGAGTGAGGTTATGTTTGCACATAGTTCTTCAACATCCTGATGACCTGAACCAAATTACAGTAGAGAAGTTATAACAGGTGAATTAGAAAATTTACAAAACTGAAAAAAGAAAATATGTAGAAGAGGAAGAGGGAGATGTAAAGATTTGGAATGTGAAACAAAAGCTTAAGAGTAAAAAAATAAAAGAACACAAACATTAGGATAGAGAAGAAGTGCAAAAGAAGGCTTCAAAACAGCAGTTGCTCTTTGTTGCTTTTTTTGTTAACAATGTTTAAGACTCTTCCTGCTCCCCTTCTGGAGTGCTCTTTTCCAAAATACAAATTTAAAAGAACCCTCTAGTGTATTTTTATTTAAAGTCCTTCTAGACCTTTTCATTTATAAAAGGCTTGACTTTCAGAGTAGTCAATACTTACACCATGAAGTTGTGGGAAAGTAGTTTGGTGAGAGAAAAGTTTCATCATGATGTCCCACATTTGCCTTAACAGTTAACAATTTTTCAGTATTTCAGACTGTGTCTTTTCAATTTAAAACATTCACAGTTCCTCTTTCGCTACAGAAATAAAGTTTTAGAAGACTTTCCTCAAACCCATTTGCATAAATAAATTCCCTTGTTATTTATATGGAAATTGTAAATAGTTTAATATACATGAGAGGAAAGCAAAATGCTCCATTCTAAACCCACATTAATTAAATGCACACTAACATATCATTGTTACCATATCAATACCTGTTTATGCAGAATCCTAGACCTGAAAAAGAAAAGATTATTTTTCAGATAAAATAATGCATTCTTTATGATAATATTTTAAATTATTTTGTCTTAGCTATGCTTGTAATAGTTATTCTATTTTCTTTAATTTCAGCTCTCTGACATTTACTTTGATTTTTTAAAAAAGGTATTTAATTAATTTTCAATTCAGGAGAGAATTGTTCATCACACTGGCAGACCTTTAATTTCCAGAACAGTGCCTATTTTCTTCTGTGCTTCCTCATAAAACAAATTGCTCTCTATAATCTGTAAAACAATAAACAAAATTATTATATCTTAGCCCATTCATACTCTACTGCCCTTCTTAATACCATTTTGTAAATCAAGCAGTGAAGGAAATTACCAAGGTGATGACAAGCAAATAGGAGACAATTATTTGGAAGAAATTAAAAATAAAAGGGGAATATAAATTAAGGTTAAATTAAATTTGAATTGTATTTATATTGTGACTTAATTTTAAACTAGCTCATTTTAACCTTAATTTAAAAAAATATAAGTTAAAACAAATACTGGTTTAAATTTACATATTAATGATGTAGAAGAGCATGCATAATCTCTACACGTAACATAGCCGTGCTAGTAAATTTTTTTTTTATATTATTGGCATAGCATGAGGTCAGAGAAGGGACTAAATGAGAGTAAATATCCCCGAAAAAAACCAACAACAAAAAACCCCAACCAAACTAAAAAAACCCAACAAAACAAAAAAAACCCCAAACAACAACAACAAAAAAACCAAAACAAAACAAAAACCAAACAAACAAACAAAACAAAATCAAAAAACACAGACAAAACAGAGTTCAATGCTTTCCTGTGAAATATTTTTTAATGCCTATGTTTGTGATTTTCCTATTTTATCTATTGAAATGATAGAATTACCTTGCATTTCTTTCATTTGCTCATTTGTCCTACACTGACAGGAGGACCACTCTGACAGTAAAGGCCTAGAGGCAGTCCCTCACCCTGATGTTTTTATGTCAGTTCATCTTGCAGGGGTCCTTGCACACATCTCACACACATGCTTGCACAGGCTTGACCTTGGGTCCTTACTAGACTATGAATGTACAAAATTGTAATAGGGTACAAAAATGTAATAAATAAAACCATGACCTTGAACTGCTTGTAAGAAAAACACATGCATGAGAACTGACATGTGAGCCCCAGCACGTCAGAGGAAACCTGTCCATTCATTCCTGCTGGGGCAGACTGAGGAGAAACTTTACACATGAAATACTTTGATGGTTTTCAGATCCTCAGCATTGTGCTCTTCAACACTCTAGTGAGGATGTGAAGGTCTAGGACAGAAAGCAGAGTTGCTGTCCAGGACAGGACATGAATCACCCATAGCCTTTGCTGAGTCCCATTGCTCTGAAAAACATAAACCTGGAGTGTTCAGACAACTCCAGCCCTGCTCATTCCTGTTAAAAAAGGTACAAATGCATAGATTGCTCTAGCTTAGCTGGCTAATGGCCCTGAATGTAATGCAGATATACACACTGATTCCTTTAGACATTATCTGTACTTTTTTCTAAACACAAAATGATACAGATTCCTTTTGAAGCATTGACCTAATATGCTGGCTAAATTGTACTCGAGCTTATGTTTTCTGCCTGTCTGCATTCTTACTGGTTTCAAGGGAGCACAACATTTCCATGCTGAACATACTGCTTTCTGTGTTTTAGTTGTAAGTGTTGCTGATTTTCACCCTAGGGTTGTCAAGACTTCAGTGATGGGAAAGTGATCCCTGTAAATACAATTATTAATTAGTTTGTAGATTTTACTGACATCTTTCCCTGAAATATGTCCATTGTTATTATTGCCATGTCTGAATTCAGACCCAAACATATTTATCTTAGATATTTTAGGAATGCCTTTGGAAGCCTAGAAGAGGAACCATAATCCTTTTCTTATAATCAAAAGTCATAAACTCACCCTTTCTATTCAGCAGTTTGACTTATTCTTTGATTTTAAAGCAAATAGGATATTCTAGCCAGAGGGAAACCTTATGAATTTTTACCTGGAAAATTATTCTACTGCATCTCACTATTCCCCTAACAACTCATAACATGTGTAACAAGAAAGCATTATTAGATCCCTCTACCATTTCAGGTTTAAAATCATGTTAAAATTAAAATATTTAATTAGAAAAAAAATTATAGACATCATATTTACTTTGTAATAAGACTGACTCTAACATCATATTTTCCAATCCTGTCCATCCCCATGACTATGGAGCAGAAGCTGAGCTATCAATGTGCTACAGCACATTGTTTAAGGGTCAACTGAGGAGGACGTGTCACTGCTCAAGGTAGGGGGCCATGTGAAAAATACACTGAAGTGCAGGAATACCTTCAAATTTAAAATTCTACTTCTTACATTGTCTTTATCCTCACAAAATGGAGGGGGGGAAAGCTTAACTAGAGCTTTTAATTTAAAGTCCTTGTAAGAAAATGTTTCCAGCTTATCCTTCTGAGAAGTCAAATAACAGAACAGACAAAGAATACGGAGAAACTTTTACTCTAGAAGGGATGACTGCTTTGGTAAGGTAACACCAAAGTTTTCATCCATATAGAAAAGTCAGAATATACTTTTTTATTAGTTAATAACAGGATTTTGGAAAATTAATTTTAGTAAATTTTGAAATCATTGTGAGGACTAAATAGATGCAGATGTGCATCTCAACAAGGTTGTAAGACATAGTTTTTAATAATTTACATTATTTGTGTGTGGAATAGCATACAAAAAATATTTTTATAGCTCATATGAATTGCAGAAGATAAAGATTATTTGGTAAACCTGTATGTAAAAAATGTAGTCTCTTGATTACTTCAATAAACACTGTTTTAACAGTCTTGTGTACATCGTGGTGAGCTATGAAAAGTAGTGGAATTTCCTCCCTTGCATCTTACATGATAGATGGACTTTAATTGCATTTTAAAAAGCATGATTTATAAGAAAATCCAAATCCTTTAGGTACACCGTTAGGTATTTAAATGCTATGTAATGTAGGCCACATTGAATTTGATGGAATTTCTCTTCAGAAGTCTCTGCTAAGTGTATAAAAAAGATGCTGAGAGTCCAGAGCACAGGCAGGACTCTGAAGAAGTGTTTGATGCCTCTCTGTGTAAGTTTAAGGGGAATGACAGCCCTAGGTATGCCTAGTTACAGCTCTCTATGTGCTCACCACTCCTTTCTTTTCCCCAATTGCCTCATAGAACTTTTTGAATGTCTGTGATAAAATCACAGACTTGTAGAAGAAAATCTTCCATATTCTCTCTTCCCAGTGAGACTGGACTCCTTCAGCCTTGTTGCTGTAAGTAGAAGGTCAGACAATATTTGCACAATGGCCCCTGCAGGCCATGTAATGAATGTAGTAGCATTAAAATGTAGAACATTTCTTCATTTTATATTCTGCTGAGGCTGCAAAGATTGTAACAGGCAGTTCTGGATAACAATCCTTACTCTTTTTAATAAGCATAGTGTATTTTAACCAAACTCATTATTTGCCTTAGATTCTGCTGCTAATGTTCTAGTTTCTCAAAAGACTAGCACATGTGTTGGTTTATTGATACTTCTCCCTAAATCTATTTTTCCTACTTGCTCATTCAAACCTATCCTGCTCTGAAGTTGGCTTGCATTAAAATGTATTGGCATGAGCCATGCTGTATGAGGTTTGAATTATGCAGAAACAGATCATCATCATAATCTTTTAATGTTTGAAATTATTCTGTAAAGTCCACCATCCTGTTTGGTATCCAGAAATGTCCTGAGCCTTCCTGAGGGTATTGTTATAAATATTATAATAGGTAAAGTCTAGTTTGAGATTGTAATTGCATTATTGAAAGACATACTGGATAGTAGCTATTCTAAACTAACAGGAAATAATTTGAAGGTCCTTTTTCTCTTTGTAATAAGTTACATCATTACTCTGTTGAAATAAACCTAATTATTTGCTTTTTTCTTGTTGCAGGCTTACTAGAAATAATGGATAGAAAACATTTATCGATTTTGTAAGAGTATTTTTAGAAATTAAAAATTAAAATACTGTGATGCTGTATTAGGACTGTCTATTTCAAAGCATCCCTGTAAGCCATAAGTGCATTTGGTAAAGATCTGGTATACATGTAAGAATCTGATCTGTGGATTTGATTTGATTTAAAATGGAAAAATATTCTGAAACGCATAGACCTTGTAAGCAAACCATTCTGAAGACCACTTGATGAGTATTACTGCCCTATTGCCAACATCTGTCAAAATAAATATTTTAGAAAAGCTTTAGGAGGTCTAGTCATAGCTATGTCTTCCCCTGCTTTTGAGATGAACTTGCCTAGGGAATTGCTAGAAAAAGTAAGACACACAGGAAATTTCTTCAACACATAAGAAACTTTTCACTGGAGAGATTTTGCTGAAAACCATTCGTGCCAGCGTTGGCTCTGAAACCATACAGAAGAAAATAAATATTCATAAAGAAAGAAAATATTGAACTGCAAATGAGCTTCCTCACACATTGGCAAAGAATGAACACTAGCTGTTTTTTAAAGTCCAGGGCTTTCCTGCTTGCTCCTGGACAGGGCATGGTTTTGTGCTTGTTCTGGCAGTGGAAGAGAATTGTGTCCTTCTGTGTTGATCCATGCTGGTCTGGCCATGACTCTGCTCTGCCTTCACAGAACAATGTCACTTCCTTATCATGGGCACTGTCCACTTCCCTGAGCAAAGAAGGTGATCAAACCCAGCAAGTGTAGCTGCTTTGAGAACACAGCCAGTTTTCTCCTTAACTATTATCTCCTTGTTCTTTATCACCACAATCTTGTGCACTTCATGTGAGCAGCCTAATCTCTTCTTTGCTGTCTACAGTGATACTGAATATTCTCTATTCTAGTCTATTTTTTAGTTTATGGGTGCAGTCATCCTCTTTGAATTTTAGCATTGTCATTTTATTGATCACTACTTTTTGCTTGCTTGCTTGTGATTTTTGAGGCAGAATGAAAGAGGATTCTTTTCCGTACAAGACTTTTATTTTTTAGTTATTGGAAAAATCATCCTTATATCATTACCTTGATGTTACTTCAGCTTAGAGCTCTAGAAAACACTTTCTATATGATGAGCTTTTGTATTTCTCATTAATAATTCTTTGATAGTCTATTTTCTTGTTAGTATTGGAACATGTTTTTGCCTAGTTCTTCCAGTCATTTCTCTGCTTGCTTGCTTCCTCCCTTCATCCCCTTGGTTTTTTTCCTGTCATCCTTTCTACCTTTCTTTCTCCCACCCTTCCCTTTCTTCAGTCCTTTCAACCTGCCTCGGATTTTTTTTTCCATTTTTTAATTGTTTGGCCTTAGAGTGACTCATGGCAAAAAATCTTAGCCATAAAAGCACAAAAAGATTCTTGCATGTGGCCATTAGGCAGTTTTCAGCTAATCTCCAGCTTCAGCATATGATCATAAATATGGAATCTCAGCAAAACTCTGGACAGTTTTGTGGCTTGCTAAACTGCTATTTCATGTATAATTTGGTTGAATTCTGTCCATTTTTATGTTTAGGCAAAATAATACATTTACTTATGACCAAATTAGTATATTTTGCTCATAAATGCTGTTTCATCAGCAAGCAGGGGGGACTTGGAAACTTGGAGAAAGTACATTTTCTCAGCTATTCAGCTTGAGCATGCAAACTGTAAAGTCATTTGAGAGCATTTTCTCAGCCAATTCCAATGAAAGCAAGACAGCTATCTGCAGGAGAGCCATCCACAAGTAACAAAGTAGGACCACAAATATTCACACTCTGATAAACCATGCAAATGTTTTTCTATAATTCTGCTGCTAAAACTGAAAAGACTAATGATAAAATTACTTAACTATTACTAGATACTTTTTGCAATAACAACTATGTCACAGGAACACTTTGTCTCGGTTAAACAAATTTGTAAACAAATGTGCAAAAAAAAAATTGTGTGAAATAAATGGTAGAAGTAAAAAAGATCAAGGCTTTGAAAATATAATTTAAAGTTTTAGAGAAACTGTTTAAAAATTTGGTAGGGCTTTTAGACCAATTTAGATCGGCTTTTTTGTTTTCTTTTTTCAATACAATAAAACACCCTGTGCCACTCTGGCTGGTTCCAACATTTGGTGATTCAGTTCAACTCATATGGAAGAAATATCTTTGTTTTTTCACTGGATTATTGGTTGCAGGACTGGTGAGTTGGGACTGGCACAAAGAGATACTGAGCGAGTACCAGATAAGCTGCTTCAGGAAAAATAAAACCCCACAGATGTGTCTATACAAAAGAGCACAGTAAGGGAGGAAAGAAGAGAGGCTTCTTCGCAGACATTAATTGCTGAATTGCCTCAGACATCTTAGCTTCAACGTGAGGCACAATTTACCTTACAATATCACTCTGCATAAGAAAGGGAAGGGTGATAACTTTACTGAATGGAAAAGATAAACTGATGGTTTATAAAATATTTAGAGAACATTATTTGAATTTTATCATAGAACAAACACCCAACATCTTAGATCTAGCATTTTCTTATTGAGGAAAAAAACCCCATAACATTATCAGTGTCCAGGGTAAGGCAATCTCAAATGTCTAAATGATAATACATTCACCTTCTTCTTTCTTTAAAGAAAGTCCAAACTTCCAGGATATATATTTTAATGTCCGTCAATATAACATTACACATATTTCACACACAGAGGATTATTCCAGCTAGCTGATACTTTTTATTGCAATTTACTTTAAATTTGGAAAAAAAGACACTATCATATATGTGCTTTATCATTTGTCCTAAAACCATCTTTCAAGAAACAAATTTATGGTATGTTGAAAGAATTGTTCTGCTCTGTGGGAGAAAGACAAGGCATCCATCTGGCAGGGTTTGCCAGCACGAGCTGTTATTTGAGAAGCTAATGAATCAACTGTGCATGTTTCTGTGTTTCTATGCACGTTTCTACTTCAAAGAAGTAGGCACTACTGTGAATAAGGGATAAATCAATGTGAAATGATTTTAAATTTTCTGATCTCTACTCACATTTCATCTGTATTGAGCAGGAAAGCAGATGTAGCCTACTGTACTTAAGCCCTTTTTGTGGGAGTTGGTAGTCCATCCTTGCATTCTGTTTTATATGTTCCCAATAATGTTCCCATTTCTTTTTCTCTGCTTTATGGATACTTGCTAAAATTTGAAAAAAAAAAACCAAACAATAAAATGGTAATTCAAGAATCTAGTTTTGGAGTTTTTAAATGCTAATGTGATTAAATGGTAATATAATTACAAGAAACACTTGAAGAAAAATAGAACAATGTAGGATTGATTAGAACCTTTTAAAAATATGTCTGTTTTTCAAAGAACCATCCAAATGAAAACCTTGGAATCAAAACCACATCTCATAATAACACAAACACAATAGCTGTAGAGGTAATGTGTCCACTATAACAAATAACTCCCTGGCATTTTCTTAGAAACTATTGTTAGAAAGGAGATTATTAATTTTTTTCATGCTGCTTCTGAGATCTCCTAGTGTATTTACTTTTAAAAGTAATTCTTGTTACACGACAGTTGCTGCTTGGAATATGGTTTTTGTGCTTATCAACTTCTGAATTTTTATCTGGAGAAAAAACAAACCTCAGGCATGGACCACCTTATTGACATGTTTAATAATTTGCAATTGCTTGGTTAATGTGCAGTAACAGACTGAAATATGTGTGCTAGAAATGACTGGCTCCTGATGATGTCTGCAGGAATGCTGGGTTTTGTAATCATTTTGCAGAGTATTTCCAGATGCTTTAGCAAGTGCAAGCAGTCCATGGACCACAGGCTAAATGATTCTTTGGTTACTGGGCCCACTTACAATTTTTTCTTTATTTATTTTCAATCCTTTTCCAGTCTTAATAACCTTACCCAATGTCCATGACTTATTAACTACTGACAATGACAGATAGTAAAGGCATGTTACAAGGAGTACTGTTCTTTCATTCTAGACTGTCAATAGATGGGTTTTTAATGCCATAATTTGTATCTACTTAGAGGATTGCTTGAACTAAACTACTTAACTATTAAATCTTAGTTCTAAGAAATTTATTCTATTTTCTCTACAATTTCTTGAAGGAACCTGGGTTCCCAGAAATATTTTTATCCCTTTCTAAAATAGGCAGGCAAAATTAATTCCTTCGTGGGATAATTGTGACGGGTGTGCTGTGCATATCTTTTTCCTCTGGCTCCATTAGTGTAGAAAGAGCCTAAAACTAAGTACTTTGATGGACTTAAACATGACAGCTGATTTTAGGATTGTTTCTGTCAGGAAAAAAGCATAAAAGGATTTTTTGCCAGAGCTAAGGCATAGGCTGAATGTCTGATGAGAGATTTGCCTACCATTGTAAAACCATCATGTCATGTTTTATACTCATAAAGAATATTTTGGTCAACTTAGAAGTATCCTTCTATGTGAATTTTCTATATTTATGACTATTTTCCCCTCATCTCTCCTATCCCCTTCTCCGTAACTCAGCCCTGTAGGGTCCTACACATAAACAGAATGTATTTTTCACAAAGGCTGAGAGCATCCAGATAGTAAGAAAGAAGTATGAAGATTTTTTCTGATTGATTGAAGGGGTTTTTGAGTCTGTAGCATTAGATGTTTATTTTCAACTACAAAGCAAATACATACAGTATCAAATTAAATTGAATTTTTTTGTAGTACATTAAATACAGTTTGAAATTTTTGTTTTATTCTAAAATCATTTAGTAAAGACATTATTTCTAAGAACAGCTCAAAGTAATACTGTGTAAATAAGAGAGACCACAATTTAGGAATGCTTTTGGGAGGAAAGGTTCTTAGGGTTTAAAACTCTTTACAGACACTTATGATTTATGAGAAATTATATCTCTAAAAAGAATTAAGTTCCAAAGTAATCTAATGATAATTGTTTAAAGTATTTCTCTGTACAATAAAAAAAAACGACCTTACTTTTGAACAACACTTCATGATAGTGGTTTCTGTGGCATGTTTCAAAGAGACAGTTTTCTGGATATTCTCCTGTATATTCTTAGGAATATACAGGGAGAGAAAACCATTTTATTTCTATCAAGATATAGCATATTCGTTGCTCAAACTGTTGACTGCAATTAGAAAAAGTGTGTTTAATGAATATTGACTATTGGTATGAGTAGGTGACATTGAGTATGAGCAGAGTGATGTCAGACATATTGCGTGCTCATTTCTACAATTTCTGTGCTTTATTTTGCCACATAAGAAGTCATGGTTGAGACATGGACAAACTTTCTAAAAATCACAGACCTGACTTGTTAAGAGAAACAAGGTGTACACAACTTAGTCGGGACCAAGGGAGAGGGAGAGTTGATGAGCTGGTTTCTGAGGGTTTCATGATAACCACATCCAAACAGCCCTGGCAGTCTGTTGCAAGGCTGGATGTTTGCTGGCACAGCCACTGGTGTTGCTGGCTCTCATCTCCTTCGCACTGGGAATTTTTGGATCCAACTGCTGGCCGTTGTGCTACCCACAACAGTCTGTCTTTCCAGTGTAATTTCTGGTGAAAATATCAATGTGTTTTTGTTAAAGCATTAAAAAAATCATCATTGAGAGTTGAAAATCAGTGATAGCAAGCTATCCTGATGTTCACATTGTGGCCTTGGGTCCCCATTGGGCTATAAATGAATGAGGGACAGCAGGGATCTATGACCTTAGGCGTATGCTGCAGCAGACAGTGCTGCTGGATTAGATGTGTCTTGTTTCAGAGTTCAGTGTTTATTTGGACCTGCTGAATGTGATTATGAAGCATAGAGAACAAAACAAAAGAATCATCACCATCTCATTAAGGCATTCATTATTCTTGCTCTTTTTATCTAATGTTGGGAAAAAGCCTTGATAAAACGACCTCCTTTAAAAAGATATGTCATAAGTGATGACATTTTATACTCCTTCTTTTTGTGTGTATTCGACCTCATTCTCCACACTCGAACTATGAAACCCCTCAGGTTATGGCACTTTTCAAAACAAGGCAATTTTTGGAATAGATCCCAGGGCATTTTAGTCCATGAGAAATTTTATGAGGCTGTTCTGGCATAATTAGAATTTGCCAAGTGTCCATAAGCATCTGAGTTTTGTGTCTTGTAAAAGTATTAATTGCAGGTTTATGTTACTACTATTTTAAATGTTAGGAGGCTGCATCAGGGATTATGTAATTACAATATCAAATACTTAAAATGAAGTTTTACAGAGCAATATTATTATTTTGAAAGTTTTGGGGTTTTAATTGCACCAGTCAATGTGCATTTTATGTCGGTTTATGACTTGGACACAGAAACCTTTGAATGCTGGATTATTTTCTGTAAATGTGGAGCATAACTTAGTACCAATTCCTTAACTCCCATCCCCTGTTTATAAACAACTGATATCACATTGATGTCAAGAGGAATTTACCAGGTACCTCAATGGCAACAAGACAAACTCCCAGAAGAGACAAATAGGACTTCCTACACTGCATCACTGATTTCAGACTTGTATTTCAAGTTCCTGGATTTTATTGAAAAAAGTTTTCACATAGAAGATCGATCAATGTCTGAAAATACTAAACCAGGTTTTTTTTAAATATTAATCTTTAATTTATTAATCTTTTATTCATTCTAAGATGTACTTCTTGAATCTGACAGAAAGGGAAATTAAATAAAAACTGAAAAACTGTGCTCAGTTCACAACTGTTGACCTTCAGTCTCTCTTGCTCCATTACTTCTCAAGGAATGTTGCTTGCTCAAGCAGAAACAGCTCTAATGTCTCTTTTTTAAAATGATTTTTTTTTGTGTTAAAGCCCCCTAAAAATTATTAAAGGCATTTAATAAAATTATCACTGCTTTTCATCTTGTCAAAATATAGCCCAAGAAGAGGAAAGCATGTTTAAGTTGGAGAGTACCTACAACTATTATCTAGTCCAACAGCGTGACTGCTTCACTGCTTCATTTTGGTTGACCAAAATTATATCCTGTTGTTAAGGGCATTGTACAAATGCCCCCTAACCACCAACAGATTTGGGGCACCCATGACCTCTCCAGGAAACCTTGTTCTAGAATTTGACCACCCTCTCTGTGTAGAAATGCTAATGTCCAGTCTGAACATCACCTGGCACAGCTTTGAACCATTGTCCAAACCATTGTTTGAACTCCATGTGTCCTATCAGTGGATCCCATGGAGAAAATGTCAGCACCCACCTCTCCACTTACCCTCCTCAGGTGGCTGTAGACAGCAATGAGGTCACCCCTCAATCCTTTTTCTCCGAACTAGACATGTCTCATGTTGTTTGCTTCTCCTCGTAGGACATGACTTCTGATGAAGAAAGCAGCTATTGATCCCTGAATAAAGATGCTGCCTCTACACTATGCTCTTATTCCTGGTTGACACATTCCCTTCCTCAATACATTATTTATAACAATCTGTTAACATATAATAGGCCAGCCACTGGCAAGAGTAAATTATGTGTCTTTTGTCTTAAATAATTTCTGTATAATAATTAGTCTTTATTATCAAAACATTGTAGATCCATACAATTCAGAGAAAGTTTAGACTCAAAAAAAGTGCACAGTTTTCCTCATAGAAGTATTTATAAACTTCTGGAAGTTTCTCTTACAGAACTCCTCCCTGGTTATTACTGTTTTTATGCCTCCTTATTCCTCATAGGAGCTCTTCCCAATCAAGCTGGGTCACCATTACATTCAGCACAATTTCTCTTAGATGTTTCCAAACAAACTCAAGAGACATTTAATGGGCTGCTCAGCATACTATAGTCACGTACTAAGGTCAGTATTTTACCATCAACTGATCAGGCATAAGCACCATGTGTGTGCTGTGAATACAGAGCCTGAAAATACAGTTTGAATCTTAATTTAAAAAAAGTCGAACATTTGGCCTTAAAACATGGTCCTTCTGAGCACCTTTGTCCATGAAAGCAAAGGCTTACAGAAAGAAACTAAGTTTCATGATTTTAGAATCATAGAACCATAGAATCATTAAGGTTGGAAAACATCTCCAAGTCCAGCCTTTGACCAAACACCACCATGTCAACTAAACTCTGGCACAAAGTACCAATCCAGTTGTTTCTTAAACACTTCCAAGGGACAGTGGCTGCACTACTACCCTGAGCAGCCCATTCCAATGCTCCACCTTCAGTCAAGAAATTCTTCTTAACGTTCAACTGAACCTCCTCTGGTGCAATTTCCCCTTGTCCTGTCCCTGACTGCCTGGGAGAAGTGGTCACCCCCCACCTTGCTACAATTTTTGTTGTCCACTTGAAGTTGAACAGTCAGGTATGGGTAATCTATTTATTTTTAGAACTGTAATCTCAGATAATTGATCTGAATTGCTTCCCATTATCAGTGATATAAAGACCGAGCTGACTAAAATGTATCTGGTGGCAGAGACTTTGGACTGTGAATTACAATGTGTGTGGTTCAGGCTATTGGAATCAGCAGACCCTAAAATTTTACCAAAACCAACATCAAGTTGAAGGATAATATTTTAAAGCTGTTTACATTTTCTTCATCATCTTTTTGGTCTGTTTTATTAAGAGTTTGTTTTTATATTTTCAAATGGGCTTCTATATCCAGTTGCAATATAGACTTTACAGAATGTTTTTATAAACCAGTTGTGACATTTTTGCATGTTTCTTTATTTCCCAACAGTCTTCACATTTTCAGAGTTGCTATCAAAGTAAAACAATGCAGCTAGTTTAGTATCTCCTACAACTTTTATGCTGAAACAAGTTTTGTTCATGTTATGAGCTAACTCTTTGCAAAGGGAGCCATATTTTTTTATTTATTTTCTTGTGTGAGTCCCAGCTGTGCCAGTTAGTGGATCTGTGCCATTTCAGTCACCACCCTCTGAGAAACTCAGGCAAATAACACAATCAAAACTTGAGAGTTTTCTGCCATTCATGTGAGGGAACATAATTTGTTAGAAGCATACTGCTGGATTCTCCTGGGACTTCCTGGGGCAGAATTATCACACTGTGAAGGGTTGACCTTGACTGGATGTCATGTGCCCACCAAGCCACTCTAATCACTCTCCCTTCTCAGCTGAACAGGGACAGAAAATAAGACAGAAAGCAACTAGTAATGAGTGAAATAAGGCGGTTTGCTAAATTAGAAATGAAAGGTTGAACAAATAAAAGAAAAAAAAATATTTTATTCTCTATTTCCCACCAGTGAGTGATGTCCAGCCACTTCCTGAGAAGCTGAGCTTCAGTATGTGTAGTGGTTGCTCCAGAAGGCAAACATTGTAAATTATGATTGTCCCCCTTCCTCATTCTTTTCTTAGCCTCTATACCTGACCTGACATCATAAGGGATAGAATATCCATTTGATCAGTTTGGGTCAGCTGCTCCTAGTTGTGTCCCCTTCCAAGACCTTGCCCACCACCAGCCTGATGGGGAAGAGGATGTTGGAGATGGCATTGATGCTGTGCCAGTACTGCCCAGCTGCTGACAAAACACACAAAACAGTAGTGGTTACAGCACCTTTCTAGATACCAGTGCACAGCACAGCATTGTGAGGGTTGCTGTGGGGAAAAAGGGCTCCATCTCAGCCATACCCAACACACACAGACTCTAACTCAGCTTCAGAGGAATAGTCTTTGTTTAAAACAATGTCTTCGTACAAGCATCAGTGATTCTTTTGAAGTTGTTACTTACTGCTACAGTATCAATTTACATAAATTTCACTCTAGTAGAAAAATTTTTAGTTTCTACTATTTCTTTTCTTCCAGTGGAAAAAATAATAATAATAAAAAAAAAAAAAAATTAACTGACATTAATGTCTGGAAAAGATACAGTTTAAAACTTACAGTTATCCAAACTTATCCATATTACCTTAGTTCATTATGAAAACAGTGCCCATGGATGCATATACATCCTTTTCCCTCTACCCTCCTCCCTCAGCAGTAATCCATAATATGTGTAATTAGTGAACCAAATGCATAGAATAATTGAATATCTTTAATTGCAAAGAATCCATAATCACCATCAAGTCCAATTACTGCTACTCACAGTAGCAGTAGCATAAGAGTTAAGTAAATCTTAACTCTTGTGATTAAGAACATCATCCAGATGCTCCTCCGGCAGGTTTGATACCATGATCACTTCCCTGGGAAGCCTGTTCTGGTGACAAGTCATCTTTCCAGTGAAGAACTTATTCCTAATATCCAGTGTGAACTTCTCTTGATGCAGCTTCATTCCACTTCCTCATGTTCTGTTGCTGGTCACCAGAGAGATATCAAGCACGTCCCTCTCTACTACCTCCTTGGAGCAAGTTCTAGACAATGACCCTTCAACCTTCTCTTCCCCAAGGTGAACAAATGAAGTGACTTCAGCTGCTTCTCCTAAGTCTTGCCCTCACAGCTTCTCACCATCTTTGTGGCTTGTCTCGGCACACACTGTAATAGTTTAATGTAATTTTTATATTGAGGCATCCAAAACTGCATATAGTACGCAGTATGAAGCCACACCAGTGCAGAGTGGGACCATCTCCTCCCCTCAAATGGCTCATGTTGCTGTGCCTGATGCACCCCGGGACACTGTGGGTCCATTTGACTGCAGGGCACTCATATTCATCTTGGGATTGATCAAGTTCCCCAGGTCTCTTCCTGCTTTCCAACCTCTGGAAGTCCACAGCCCCTCAGTCTAGTACCATTAGCAAATTTAATGTAGGGCCTATTCCTGCATCCAGATAATTTATCAAAACACTGGAAAGGCTCTGACTCTAGCATTAAGATCTGGGGAAGAGCCACCAGGCCCATTCACTGTAGCTCTTTGAGCCTGACCCATTGGTCAATTGATCACTAAATATATTATGGACTTGTCTAGAAATGTGCTGGACACATTCAGAAGGAAAAGTGAGAGACAGTACTTTGCTCAAATAAAACCCCCCACATCTACTGTCTTCCGTTCGTCAACTAGATGGATAACTTTGTCATACAAGGAAATTAAGTTGGTTGACCAGGACTTTCCCCTCATGAACCCATGCTGGATGTGACAAAAGAATGCATTGTTTGTCAAGTATTTTTCAAGAACTCCCAGAACAGCCTATCCTCCACAATCCCACCAAGCACTAAAGTGAGACTGACAGGACTGAAATTACTTGGGTCCTCCTTACTCTTCCTGAAAATTAGGACAAAATTCTTTAGCTTCCAGTTGACTGGGACCTCTCTAGGCATTCACAAACATTGAAAAATAATGGAGAGGGCCTGCAATAACTTCAGCCAGCTATTTCAGTACTCCGGGATGAATCCCATCAGAATCCATATACTTATGTGCATCCAGCTGGAGCAGCAAGTATTGAACAAGTTTAGTGTCAGCTGGAAGTTTGTCATTCCCCCAGCCATGGTTTTGAAACACAGGGCTACAGGGTTCCCAGAAGCCACCACAGGCTTAAAGTAAAAACATTAAAGTAAAAACATGAGATAGTATAGTGGGGAAAAACACTTCAGGTAGGGTCAGACTTCTGTAGAGCTTGGTCTCATACTGTTTGAATTACTGAGTATTTTAACTCACACACGCAGGAATGCAAGCACATGTGTGTATGCATGTGTATGTATTAGTGACACATGTATGTCTTAAAGAAAAACACAAAGAAACACAGAATCACAGAGCCAATCACTGAATGATAGAAACATAAAATTGCTTGGGTTTGAAGGGACCTTAAGTTCCCCCACTATATACATATACATGTTCACATATATGTGCATGCATGACAGAAACTCAAGGATTTTAAAGATTTCCTGTAGACTTGAATGCTGTTGAAATTTAGCCCAAGAAAATTATCTGTAGCCTTAGGGTTAGAGTTGGGTGCTGCAAAGTGGCTGACAAAGAAAAGGAAAAGCTACATTAAAAAAATTATCACACAATAATTTTTTTTCAACTGGGATAGACCCAGTTGAAAAAAATGACTGGGATTATATTTCTGGGGGTTTTAGTCCATACAAAAGCTTGTGTTTAAGGTGTTTTTAGCAATTCAAAATAGGAGTCAAAACCTAGTATACCATTTGAAGTGGAGCTACAGAGCCTGCTAAAGGAGGGTAGGTTGCACATAGAACTGTCTCTTATATCTGTTTAATCTAAGCCAGGTCAGTGGTTCCATGGCTGAGGGTCAGAATATGTTTAGGGTTAGGATTAGGGTGAGGATAGGGAAGGCAAAAATAGCTGAGGTGCATCTGTAGTGGGGCTGTACAGGGTCTGTCAAAGGAAGGCTTAGCTTGTAAAAATATTTTCTCTTGAAAACATTTCCAAATGAATCCTTGGGAAATGCTGGGTGCAAGTTTAAGGTTTGAAACCTGTGACATATATAGGGGTCCTTGGCAATGGCTAGAATTATGCCTGGATTATTTATGTTTAGTGTCTGGGAGAGAAAAAGATCAGACCCCCATTTGGGTGTAAAGTCACATAAGGAAGGCTCATATACATTATTTCAAAATGTATATGAGTTTAGGCAGGAAAAAATTCCATGGATGCAAAAATCCTTTTTATTATTTTTTTTTTCAAATAGTGTGTTTGAAACTCACCAGAATGCACATTGCTACTTCTATAATGTGGGCAACTGGAGGACTGTTTTTTTCTTTTTTGATGTCTCTTGTTCTTCGTCTGAAGGTGGCATGTAGGAATTAAAGTTGAGAATACCTATAAACTGTTTTGTGCTAATACTTGTTCTAGATTGACTGGGGAACAGAAATATTTCACCTCTAACAAATAAACTAATTATATTTGGGGGTTAAAATGGTTTGTCTCCTACTGGTTGATTATGAAAAGTGTGTTTTCCTGTCCAAAAAAGCAGCAACTTTTCCCTCTCATGGTGTAGACTTGAGCACTAAAAAATCCTACTGATAGACCAGACTCAGACATTTTCCTTTATTCTGAAAAGAAGATTCCAGAGCTGGATTAAAAATTACCTGCATCTCAAAGAATTAACAGAAAGGAGTGAGCCTATTAATCACCAAAATCCCAAACAACACTTTTTTTTTTGTTGTTGTTTTTGAGAGAGGGAAACCAGAAATTTAATTTTTTCTTTCACTACAGTTTATTCTGAGCACATTTCAGTGCAGGAGGGAGCATTGCTGCAAACCAACAAGCAAGTCTAGCTTTTCTAAATGTGAGTGACTGGCATTCTGAAAGCCATGTATTAAGTCTATTCACCTGTTACAGCAAGTCAAGCCATTCCTTTTATTATCCATAACAACCTAATAGCATTTCTTTTGGTACAGTTCAAAATATAAGCAATAACAATTTCTACATTTGAGGTACGAGACCATGAAAACTTTAACTGTCTACTACAGAGCAAGAACAAAAGACATAACTGAATTTCCACAAGATTCACTCTTATTATTATTCTCCTCTCCCTGTTGTCATAACTGTATTTAATTCTTCTTCTCCAAAAGGTTTAAAAGGAGAAATATTTGCACTTTGGCATTCGTTTTTGATCATATTTAGGATTGTGATTTTGTTTATTATGTTTCTTTGTAGACTGGGTTCCTGAACTGGCCTTCCGAGGTGGTTTGCATCTCACAGGATGCCAAATGTTAGTGACTGAACAGGTGTGACAGAAATAGTTCTACCCCAAGGTGATGCTACACTGTCTCACACAAGATACCATGAAACATCACAGAGGCAATTCTGACTCCTGGTTATTTAAATTATTTGGGTTATTCATGTAAATTAATATTTGACTAAGAAGATTGAAATGCCATCGTGTTTCTTGTGTAATGGTAGGACAAATTACCTTATTATGATTTGGGTGAGGAACTGTAACAGAGGAGTTCTTTGAAGTAACCCATCCCAACTTAAATGAAACAGGTGTCCCTGATAACAAGTGATTTATTCTGTCTTAATCACTGTGGGAAAAGCAATGTCACAGTTGCTAAAGTGGAGACATCTCTGGCTTTGGTCAAAGGAACCTTGTCATTCTCACCTCAACACAGGCTCACATAGGGACTAGGTCCATTAAACAAAAGTATTTGAGTAAATGAGCAATGGAGAGAGGGATGGAAAGGACTGGGTAAAAGCTAGATTGGATTATTTACCTACCCCTTTGAGAAGACTAATGCCATGATTATAAATGCCCAAGACACTGGGGCATTTATGCTGAAATAATCTTTGATTATTGATTGTTTTCCTCTTGGAACTTATTCTGAATTCCTTTCTAACAGTTCCTAAACAGTAAAAATTGTCTTTATTTCCAAGCCTGGAACAATAACCTTGTAAAAGATATGACTCTTAGGGGAACTGAGATAGAGTCACTTGTTTTTTCCATGGTAATGAGTAGACTTCTGTTCTTTTTATGATTTCAGAAAATCACTTCTGTAATCAAAACACTGCCTTATGCCATCAACCAGTCAGGGCAGAAAGTTACTTTTTATTGTCCTGCATTTCAGAAAAGAAAACAGGCTCCTGGAGACTGAATAAATTTTAACAGAGATGCCATAACAAATTACACTTGCTGATTAAAACGTTGGAGGAAGTTTTGTCATCGAGGTTTTGCACATAAGCTAAATCTTAATTAGAAACTTCACTGAATTAGAGTATATCAATGCTACAACTGGAGAATATTTAAACAGAGCAGAGAATTCAATGTAATCAGGGAGCAATTCAAAGTTTTTACCCAGAAGATCCTATACATCTCAAGAAGGGCAGGAAGCTCAATTAGCCCCCTCTGAAGCCAGTGAACAAATTCCCTTTGACTTCATCAACTGCTGCAAAGAGCTGAAGGGTGAACACCAGAGAACTGGGTTCTGATGACTTAATGAACAAATCAGTTATTAAGAAATATGCTTGTGAGTGATTCCATTCATCATAGCTAGTAGTATATATTTTCTGAGCATAAGTTATAGTTAAGGAGTTATGTTAAGAGTTTAACATACTTTAAGTAAAAATGTCCAAATTTCATAACTTCTAGATATTCATAGCTATAATTCCAACAGGCATTTAAGGAACTATTCATGCAGTTGTAAATGGTTCATTGTATTTGAAATGTGGATTTACAGAAAACGACAGATCACTAAACCAAGTCTATCTCTTGGCATGTCCTCAGTTTCATGCACAACCACTGTAATTTCTCATGATCTCTGACTTCTGATCAGAAAGAATGTCCCTTATGCTTATACATTTTATTGCATCTAATAAACTACATGATAAAATTACATGACTATAATTTGGCCCTGCTAACTCCACCCATATGATGGAACACACATTTAATATTACAATTTCTTTGAAAACAAAATCTACAAATTGCTAATATAGAAAACTTTTGTGAATTTCTTTGATTAAGAGTCAGTAGGACTACAGCTGCTCTTTGTGGATGCTTTGAATGTTCCATTACCCAGTAACTTGCACTAGAACTGATGAAGGTTTCCAGTATTCAAGAGTCAGAATGCTGCAAGACACCATGATTTAGAATTCTTAAAGAACATACCATATCCACCTCTTTCACAACAACCAGGTTCCCAGTTACCTGATAAACTAACTCAAAAAAAAAAAAACCGACCCAGGTGCCTCAAATAAAATATACTTTAAAGATATCACTGAGGTTTGTATGGGCTTAGGCAGATAGACCACTCAGAAATCAGTGGAGCTTCAGTGTCTATACATGAAAATTTCAGAGATTTGCAGAGGATTTGACATTAAGAATTCCAGTTAACAACCTTGAATAACATAGACACTAATCAAAATTTTATCCTAATATTCCTTTGATGAACTGCATACATCTGAACTTACAATCTTTGTGCCCTCTAGGAAGAAAATTGTTTGAACTTGCAACCTGTCTCATCACATCTTCAATTTTAGTCTACAGAACAGAAATAAAGTTCTCTGTAGAGTTTACAGAACTTTACTCTAGGAGTGTCTATCCATTGACTAATGACCATGTGGTTTGACCTGTCCAGATACTATGACGTTGAGAGTTAAATTCTGGAGCAAATCTCCCCTTCAGAATCTATACAATTGTATTGCATAGGCAGTTGGAAAACTATTTTGCCAATAAAAGAAGGTGACTTTAGAATTTTCATTCTTTCTTAAATAGCCAAAAGTAGACATAACGCTACAGTTTAGAAACAATTTCTGAGATGTAAAATAGCTCAAGAATAAGAAATCTTACCCCAGATTCTACCATGTAATACCATTGAATTCAATAATTTTAACTGTCTTTTCCAACTAGAATGATTCCATGACTCTATGAAATAAATAAATAAATAAAAATATAGTAGCTAATTGAAATTTACATTGAGTGGGTGTGTCTAGGACAAATGTAAAGTTAGAGTTCGAAAACTCATTCGTTGGCAAGGCTTGCCAGTACCTTTGAGTAGCCTGCTTTATACATTTTTAGGATAGTTTTGGTACCTATAATATATATTTTTTCATATTCCAGGACACAAATGAAATAAACTTGTGCAACTGAAAATATGAAATTCCTTGTTCTACAAGTTGCTTCACTGAAGTCAATATACATTGTTTACATTCAATTAAAAAATGTTATCCTAAGAAAAGAGTAAGGTAGTTTTCCTGTCATTTTCCTCAGTCAAAACAAAAGTTCTGTGGAGTTGGAGACATACCTGGATTACTTGTGTTACCACAATATACATCACTCTGAGCTGTGAGATCCAGCTGTTATACTTCCTAGAGATGCTCAGCTGCTCTCTCCACCATACCCATGGAAACCCCAGAAGTTTGGCAGTTTCTGGGCAGTTTATAAAGAAATTCAAAGAAGACATCAGAAGCAACTCACATGGTTTTGTCAATAAATAAAAGCAAATACCTTGTTTTATACAGATGGATATGATAATAGGCATAAAATTTTCCAGTAATTTTATTTGCTAAACTTAAAAAGCATACAAACTCTCAATTACAAGTACTGTAGTTTCTTCTCTGCCTCTGTTAGGATAATGTGGAAACCTATTTACATATCTGTGTATTTTTATATTTATAAATCCTTTATTAATTCAGCCCAAAATAATTGGATTATTTGGAAAACATTACATGACATATGAATATTTTTCAGAATGCAGAAACACAGTGTTGTTTAAGGGCATTCAAGGAATTTATCTGTTTTTTCACTGAGTCATGATAATGTACTGTTTTATTAGGTGGGAGCCAATGCCTTTGATCTGAGAACATATGCTAAGAAATTCACTGCCTGATGAGATGGAATGTTCAGTAATCGAGACCACAAAAATGCAATACCTTCAAAAGGAATATGCTAGCAAATTCTCAACAGCTCCTTTGGATCTTTCTGTAAAATTTGAGCAATATATGCTGTTCCTGTTGCTGGTGACTCCCTTTATGCAGCTACTTTTCAATACAAAGGCCTTAAGAAGCAACAGTAAAATCTTTAATTACTTAATATTGTCTGTCAAATATTTGGCATTCTCACACTTTCTGTGACAAGTGCTTGTGTGCACTTAAATCAGTGAATCCATATGAACAAATCAATAACAATCTCTACTAGAGGGAGGAGAAAAAGAGGAAATGTTTATGAGCTGTTTTGATATTTATTTGTACAAAATTGCATCATCCACACAATGGAAGTATATGAGAGAAACAACTTTTATTTAACTTCTCATGTAGGTTTCTTCCACAGAGGTTATTTTCTTTTCTGTGTAAATCCAAATGCATGGGTCTCCATACATATTTAGTTGAAAGCAAACACATGAAGCTGTTTGGAAAGAGTTGTGGTTGCAAACTCAGTATCTGAGTCTCTGGCTTAAAAATAAAACTCATTACTGGCCTAGCGTTAAACTCGTTTCTCACTGTTGTTTCATCAAGCACAGGACTGCAGTAGGTAAATCTCTGTCTCTGTAGAGCTTTTTGTTTTAAAGGGCCTTCCACTTTGCACAATGGGCTATTTTGCTGCACTTCTGTGCTTCTGTTTCACTTCTGTGAAACACTTTTAGTTTCAGTGTCTCCAACAGTTGTCTGCTTTTCCTTTCTCATTTCAGCTGATAAACATTTTCAGTACAGAGTTCTTCATTAGCGCACAGCTCTGTCCCTGGTGGATCCTCAGCTGTTACTGGCTGTACCTGGATGGGACCCCTCCCGAAGGCCCAGGAGCTGCCACTGTCAGCAGGCTTTGAATCCGATGCAGAATTACTTTTGGTTTGACTTAAGAACTAAATCAGACAATTCAGATCTTGCCTCAGATAAATTAGTTTCATTCCGATTGCCTCCAAGGTGGCACACAGGTAGCATGGAAATCTCACAAACTTACATATAGCATTTAAAATACTGTGAAATAATTCATCAGCCCTATTTAATGCTGGCTTAGGAGTAATGAAAACAAATTTGTTTTAAAAAATGAGTATTTTGATTAAACATTGACTCTTTTCTGGCTGCTAGATTAATATCTCTGTGAGCTGGATTATTGCTCCTTTTACTCATCTGAATCCTGCAGTCAAGTAATCCCATCTATCATGCCAGCTTTTAGTTAGAATGTGTCAGCAGAAGAAAGACATGCCAATAACCATTAGTGTTATATTTTGGAAGTATACATATACAATTCAGATCGTATTTTTATTTCAGTCAAAAATACCTCTATTTTATGGATTTTATGATGGCTTAGTTGCAAAATGGGTATCTTTTATTTACAGTAAGGGTTTTTTCCTAATTTATGTATAATAAAATTTGTATTTTCCCTTCTCTTGAAAATGAAACTGCTAGCTGAGGAAGATAAATGTTTCTTTTTCTCTTTGGAAGAAATGTATTGCAACATTTTGATAAATGCATAAATTCTCACTATTTTGCTGTATTGAAAAGGTTAAGGTACTTGAGACCTGCTACTGTAAGATTTTACTGAATAATGAAAGATATACTCTGCAGGTGAACTCAAGTAGTTAATTTAAAGTATATTCTGCTTTCTATTGTTTTTGTTTTGCAGCATGAAAACCAGAAAGAGAGCAAAATAATTTGATAGAACAAAACAACAGTAGTGGTTTTTATGTTAGTAAACACTTTAACAACTGGGGGCATTTCTAATACAAAATATACAATCAAATTAATTTTCTGAGATGAATCCCTGATCCTTTTTTGAATTATGTGCTTCTCTTTAAAAATAGAATTTTAATAAAACACATTTATGCAATGCTATGTCTCATTCTCTCATCTGATTAGAAATGGGAATCATCTTTCAGGTTCATATTTCACTGGGCCGCATCCATAACTTATTCACATTCAAAGCCTCTGGAAACAAGAGGAAAGTTTAATACTTGCACATCTGATCTCATATAAGATAGAAGTCAAAACATCTTCAAGTTTGATGATCTTCTGTCAGGACCCATTTTTGAGGATGAAAACAAACACAGGAGGACCTCTGTATATATAATGAAGGTTTATTTTTAAAAAGTAATTGGAACAGAAATTAAGTATGTGACCATTTTGGTTCTTTTCTTTAAAAAACAATAATAATATGAAGAAAATATCTAAGGAAACGAACGAAAGAGAAAGAAAGGACAAGAGTAGGCAGTGGAAAGGAAAGATACCACCACCTGTGGATCCAGCTGTAACACTTGATTTTTGCAGTGTTGATGCCCACGGTCAGACCTATGGTTGTAGTTTTGATTCCTGGGGCATGGGGGCGTGTGCAGCAGAGTTCTGTGGGTTATAGACATTCAGCCTTACATGGGAATGCTCCAGAGAGCTTTTACACTGGCTGAAACAACCCTGTGGAAGCGAATAATGGGAACATTCAGAGATCTTTGATGGTTTGTGGCCCCTTCTAATGACATGACGTGACAGCTGTTTGGCGCTCCTTCTTGTGACTGTGTAGTTGTGCCTTATAGCAAGGCATGAAAAGCTAAAAAATAAATGAGTCATCTAATAAATGGAAACAGGAAGAAAATTATTATTTCCAAGTGAGCTAACTGAAGGAGGGAACAGGAATGTTATTCAGGATACTTTGATGAAGACAATAGGCAGAAAGAGGACTGTAAAATCTATCCATTCTACATGAAGCTTGGCAGGGCAGGAACACAGACTTGATGAGGGGTGTTCATAGTGAGTTTATTGTTTTTCCTCTAAAACCCCAGAGTTTTTATAAAGATGATTTGCAGAATATGAATAATTCTCTAGGGGGCATGTAGTTGTTAAATATTGGATGCATAGATAGTAAAGTGGCTTTTCTCAGACTGAATGCAGCTTAAGCTAACTAGAATCCAGTCCACAGAAATTATAAAATAAATGTTCTTCTTTGGAGTGAAACCTTTTCATTTTGTGCCTAGTGCAAGTTCTATAATCTTATTCTGAAAAGAAAATAAAAAATTGCATCTTTATCTACACTGAAAAAAATTGCATGTGTTGATCTATCTACTAGGCCTAAGGTGGTAACCTAATGGGTACAAAAATAAAGGGATGGTGACAGAAGAGGTAAAAGGGTGCAGTTAATTAGTGAATTTCTGCAGGTCATTTAAGTTTGGCTCTATTGGTATTTGTCAACAACAAAACTTCCCTGACATGCACATTTAAATTATTCTTTATATTCACTGAATCTTTAAATTGCAACCTGATTTTCTCTTTACTTTCAATTCAATCTAGGTAATTATCAGATTTTTGCTATGAAAAATACTTCAACCAGACAAAACACATTTCTTTTCCTTGACAGATGCAGGAATTTAATTAGGGAAATATTACAGAATAGTGGCTAGATTCAATCACTTACAGCTTCATCTCTATGTATTACTTGAGGCGACATTTTTGTGACAGCTGTCTATTCTCTTGCTTGTGAGTATAATAATTTAATTCAAGTTTACACCATAAGGTCTATTAATAACATCATACCAAATACTAGGATTTTTGCCCAAACAAGTACTGCAAGTCAGATTCTTAAGCTATTTTGGCATTTAAACAAACAGACAACAAAAAAAACCCAAACAAAAAAACCCCAAACACATAAAAAACCAAAAAAAACCCAAAAAAACCAAACAAATAACCTATCAAAACCAGTTTAAAAAAAATTAAGAAATTAATAGTTTTCATAATATAAATAATTAATTACAAACCTCAAATGGTTAACTCAAGAGAAATTCAGATTTTGAATTATTTTCTCATCTGTAACATATTGAGTTTTATTTGAAATAGAGGCCAAGCTAAATATCCAGAGATCAGTGCTTAGGTGATTCACATTCAGTTTCTAGATTAGTTAGAAATATTCCATTCCGTTGTCAAAAAGCAGTTCTAACTTTAATCAGACTGAAGTGGAAAGAGTAACTGATAATTAAAGAAAAAAAGATGGTTTACTTTTTTCCAGCATAAAATTTGCTCATATTTTAATAAATGTGTAGTACAAGGTTCAGTAGAAAGCTCCTGCCTGCGTTCCTTCTGTTTTTAAAGGATTTACACTACAAGATTGCAGATAATTTTTCTAGAATATCTTTCCCAGGAATTTAATGTCTAAAAGCCACAAACTCACAGCAAGTCCAAAGAATCTATTGTGTCACTCAAAACTGCCCCCCAGCACTTGGGGTGACGCTGCCCCAGGGCAGAGCAGAGCAGGACAATCCCCTCCCTTGCCTGACTGGAAATGCTGTCCCTGATGCTCCCAAGGACAGGGTTGGCCCTCCTGGCTGCCAGGGCACTGCTGGCTCATGTTCAGCTTGTCATTGACCAGAATCCCGAGGTCCCTTTCCATGGTGCTGCTTTCTAGAATCTCACTCCCCAGCCTGTCTGTACAGCCAGGGCTGCCCCATGCCAGGTGCAGAATCCAGCACTTGTTGAACTTCCTATGGCTGAAGTTTTTGATTGCCCAGCCCTCTGATCTGTTGAGGCCTCCCTGCCTTAGAGGGACTCAACAGCTCCTCCTACAATCATTTGTAGATGATTTGTATCATCTACAAATTTGTTTAATATCTCTTCCAGTCCTGTGTCCAAGGAATTTATGATGATGTTGAAGAGCACATGGCCTAAGTTACTTTGTTACATCTTGTGGAATGAATATATTTTTATTGAAATATATTTTACTTTAAACAAAAATATAAATAAATACAAAATATGATCTTACAATCATGCCAATTATTAATTTTTTCCATGATACTGCTAAGGAACTTTTCACATAAAAATACAGCAATTTTTTTTTAATATCTCATGAACACTAATACAGCCTCTCACAAAATAAGATACCTACTTGCCAGACTCAATACTGTCTTCTAAACCATACATACTTTTGTTCATTTTACTTCAATTATTAAGCCTCATTTAAGCAAAGCTGCATTGAAGTGATGCAAATCAAAACTCTAATCTGACCCATTTTCTAGACATAGCTCTGCTTGATGAAATAACACCTGCACATGCCTCAGGACAGAGCAAACTACACATGCAGACATACACACATACTCAGAGAGCTTCCTGAATTTCTCTGTTGTCTAAAAAGAGATCCTAGATTACCATTTTTAACTAGGTGCCAACACTCCACAGTAGCCAAAATAGACCTGATAATTTAGTCTCATTCATGCATGCCAGTTCTTAAACAAGGTTAATTATCTATTAAGCAAGCGAATCAACAGAGTTTTTAAATGTGAGACATATCAACAAACAGATTCTCCAGTGTATTTGGAACACTCTGACTTCATTTAGCTATGCAGCCTTCAGACCCAGCCCAATACTCTTTTTCTGTCTGTAGTATTGAAGCATCTTGAGCATTTAATAAATTAATGAGTCAAGATTAAAGACTAGAGAGTAAACTGAAACAAATAAGTGATTATTAATATTTAAATGACTGAATATTCAGTGGCCAGAGAGGAAAACCACCAAGCTAGCAGACTGTTGCCTAAATATTTAGACATTCTAAGAAAAATGTATCCCTTATATTTTTGCTGTGTTTCCTTTGAACCATTAGTGAAATGTGAATTCTTTATGACTTGTAAGTGAAGATAAATTTAAGTTACTATTTCTACTAAATCTTTCTTTTCCTAGTAAATTATTTTTTTCCTTTTCATTATCTTCTCTGAAGATCATTAATTCCTGATTAGTCCTAATCAGAATTACCTTTTTCTGGCAAAAGAATTGCAAGAATAGAATAACAGGTCAGCTAATGAGTTCTGCAATGAGAATAGGCCAGAAATTAGGCTGGTGGGCCTAATGGAAGCTGAGCAGGTGTAGAAAGAAGTTGAAGCCAGACATTGCTGGACATTTCCTTTCAGACTATGGATGGTCACAAGATACATCAGACACCAAACAGGTGTAACAGATGATATAATTGTATTCTTCTTCTATGACACTAGGAACACTAGGCCAGTATATACCACAAGAATACAAACCCATTCTGTGATGGGATTTTATAGTTCTATGTATTCAACTTTCCAATGAAAGATATATTACATCATTTTTGCATAATTAATTATTACCTGATGCATTTTTTTTTAACCTGACATAATGAGTAAAGAACATCACAAATATTATTTACATTAAAATGTATTTATGATCTTACCATATAATCTTTTAGGTTGAAAAAGATGTTTAAGATCTTCAAATCCATCTGCAAACCTAATACTGACATATTCACCATTAAACCATGTTCCTAAATGCCACATCTACACATGTCTTTAATACCTCAGGGGACGGTGACTCCACCACTCCCCTGGGCAGCCTGGGCAGTCAAATGCTTGACAACCCTTTTGGTGAAGAAATTTGTCCTAATATCTAATATAAACTGCCCCTGGAGCAACTTAAGGTTATTTCCTCCTGTCTTTCTGCTTGTTACCTGGGAAATTAGACCAGCACCCACCTGGTTACAAACTCTTCCCAGGTAGTTGGAGAGAGTGATATCTCCCTGGAGCCTCCTTTTCTCCGGGCTGAAAAAACCTCAGGCCCCTCAACACCTCCTCACAGGACTTGTGCTCCAGACCTTTCACCAGCCCCATTGCCCTTCTCTGGACTCACTCCAGCCCCTCAATATCTTTCCTGCAGTGAAGGGCCTAAAACTGAACAGAGGTTTTGAGGTGCAACCTCACCGCTGCTGAGTACAGGGGTGCAATCCCTGCCCTGGTCCTGCTGGCCACACTCTTGCTGATCCAGGCCAGGATGCCATTGGCCTTCTTGGCCACCTGGGCACACAGCTGGCTCGTGTTCCACTGGCTGTCAACCTCATTGAACCTCACACAATTGACCTCAGCTCATTGATTCAGCCTCTCCAGATCCCTCTCCAGAGTATTCTTACTCTTCAGCAGATCAACATTCCTGCCCAACTTAGTGTCATCTGTGAACTGTCTGAGGGGGCACTCAGTCTCCTTGTTTAGCTCATTGAAGGTGCTGAACAGAACTGGCCCCAACACTGAGCCCTGGAGTGTCCCACTAGTGACTGCCAGCAGCTGGGCCATGCTCTGGGGACAGCCATCCAGCCAGTTATTCACCCAGCAGAGTGCACCTCCACAAAGCCACGAGCGGCCAGCACCTCCAGGAGAACGCTGTGTGAAACATTGTCAAAGGCTTTAGTAAAGTCCAGGTAGAAAATATTCACAGCCTTTCCAACATTCACTAAGTGAGTCACCTTGTCACAGTCTTGCCTTGTTCCCAACCTGGAAATGAAACTTGAGATAATTTTAGTAAGGAGGTAATATAAGAGTGGACCTTTACTTGAAAGCCTTCAGGGGCAGTTATGGAAAGATGCCCACAAAAGCCCACCACTCCCCAATGGGTGTGTACATTTCTATAGGTTTTGGGAAATGAGGATAATTGAT
Organism: Passer domesticus; assembly: GCF_036417665.1. Lineage (NCBI taxonomy): Eukaryota > Metazoa > Chordata > Aves > Passeriformes > Passeridae > Passer > Passer domesticus. The sequence goes on along the minus strand of NC_087476.1, from coordinate 19,877,223 downwards.
AAAAAGCACCAATTAGGATGCAGGTCCCCTCCAGGTCAAGCCCTTCTCTGGAGCCCCGCTCAGCACTGGCTGTACTTTGTCCATGGGAATGTATCTTGAGAGTTGTTCTTAGCCTTGGTTCCCAGGAAGAACCAAGACAGCATGGGGCTTTGTGCCTCCCAGGGCTTGGAACTCTGGAATTTGTTTTGTCTTTCTGCCATGGAAAGGCCATGGAAAAGTACTGGGAAACTCGATTACTTTTAGTGTCTTCAAGAGTTTGATTTCATTCTTAAATCAGACAAAAATACTTTGCCTCTCCTTTTATTCATTATGTTTGTCAATACATTTATCATTGTACATGTGTCCACATATGGAATTCCATGATTTAAAGTCATCCTATTTTTGTGCCTGTTGTTTTGCACTAAGTTTTGTTTTGGAGCGAATCGGCTTGTTACCTCTGAGACAGGTCAAGGACTAATTCTGTAGAAGGTTTGATAAAGAACAGTTCACAACAGAAAGTGTTATAGAGGTATAATTGAATCCCCTTGTCCTGCAAGTTCTAATGATGGCCAAATCAAATAAATTTATTTAAGTGAATTATTTAGTAAAACAACTGAACATATAAAATATAACAGAACGAAAGATCTTAATCAGAAATATTCCGTCGTTTACCCCTATTCACAGCAGGCACTCCACACATATCCAGGAAAATGTATGGAAGATTTCTGCTTTGTGGGAGTTTGGTATGACTTTTGTAGTTATAAAGTGGCTGTCAGTCAAAAATGTGGCTTCTCTTGTCAAATCTCATTTCAAAAGAAAGATTTTTATTGGCAGTTGGGAGATGCCAGACCAGAGCTAACCTCATGGTGCCAAAATTAGTCACTACAATACAGTTTGTACAGCTTGAGTTATTTGATCAGTTAACAAAGAGTAGAGAAGCTTTGGTGGGGGGGGTACAGGTAAGATGCCCTGCTACACCAGGTCTCTGTGCCCTCTGACAGTGCAGATACAGCCCCTGGCGGGAATCCCCAGTCTGGGAGAGTGACTTAAGTCACTCTCAATAAGTTGTTTTATGTGTGATAGACTCATAGGAATTTCTGACCTCACAATAAACTCAGGAGGATAAATATCTCAAATTGAGGGGGGATGTGCCCTTCTGTCCCTGTAATAGGGAGTGACCACTAGTTTTCCATGACAAAAGACACAAATTCAGGAAAGGGGTTGTGAGGGGATAGAATGTAAGAGAATAGAGATAGTGCAGAAGGCAATATCACCACTGAGGAGTTGCAGCTGTACTAAATACCAAAGATTAGGAACAGACCTGCCTCTAATAGGCCACAGCTGTGTCCAATAAGGATGAGTGATATAAAAGAGTGGGTTAGCCTACTATGGAGAGAGCTGAAGTTTGTTGGCTGTATTGTGAGGAAGAAGGAGTCAGTGCTGTGAGGAGCTGCCCACGAGAGATCACCAAGAAGGTATGGAAGATTTGTAAGAAGATGACAACAAGGAGCTATCTCCTAGCATCAGGGGTCTGCAGAAGAGCTCCCCAGGCCTCCAGGGACAGATCTGTCACAGAGGCCTCATCAAGGTAAGAGATGATGTTGTGACATGCCGCTGCCAAAGGAAAGGACCTGTGTCTCCTTTTTCAGCTGCTGTGTTTCACTCCCCAGCCACCATGTCGTTTCTAGCTGGTGGGGAGCAGGTCTGTGATAACAGGAGTGAGAAGTTGTATTAATGCCACTCCCCTGGTGGCCGTGGGCATGTGACAAATGGCTCAGTGGGTAGATACTGTGGTGCTGAGGGCAACTCTTGGTGGACTGATCTTCATCATTACATTTAACTATGCCAGGACACCTATATTTGTACCATTTGGACTGTATTCCAATTGTTCAGAAAGAAGCCATTAGTTAGGCCAATAAATGAGACTTCTAATGATTAATTATTTCACCTAATGCCTTACTGGTATTAATAATGCATTCTTAAGTACTCTCCTGGTTAAAAGTAAGGGTCTTGGTAATGAGTAACATATCAGACTCAGAAAATTATTGGGCTCAGATGAAATAATGTCTAACATGATGAAGAATACCTTTTAGACCATGTAGCAATGAATTCAGTAAGTATTTACTCTTGCTGTTGTTGGTGACATCATTTGGATGTCAAGGTGCATACATCCAAAGCAGGAGAATACAGTGTCTCTATGTCCTGCAGGAAAAGGAGGAGAAGGAAAAAAGGATGTTACAGGATGATCAATGCCATAGCCCATTGTTTTGCAAGAGCACCATGAGTCATTTCCTTGAAAAGGTCAATCAGGGAACCTAAGAAATAGAAGGTGCTTTGCCTCAAGCAAGTGACTTGTTTTAAACCTCCTTTATTTTTTTTTTTCCTGGTTCCTATGTGGGAAATAACTTAATACAGGACCAAAAAAAGAGTGCAAAATAAAAGTATCAATTCCTGCAGTCTATATTTGTTTGTCACACTGAGGGAACTGCCTCATACAGCTATTGCTGTTTGAAAGGTGGCTCTAAAAATTTAGAAGTGTTAGGAGAAAATGAAGGCTAGAAAACTCTTCCAGCTTTGTTTCTTGGGTTTTTATCTCAGCCCCACACCCCTCCCCCAAAACCAACCCTCCCCACCTGGTTTGACTTTTAAGTTTTTTCAATATTACAGAGCGTTTTGCAGAGTAATTAATATTTGTCAGGACAACAGCTTCGGGGTTAGGAATTGTAAAGTGGATACTTTGGAATACATTGGGATTGAAAAGCCAAACCCAGAAAGTAAAGCTGAAGAATGGAGATGTGTAGTCTTGTATGATCTCTTTTTCTCTTGCCCTTCTTTTCTCTCCCTTGCCCTGCCTTTCCGTACATTGTCGCTCCTCCAGTCACTGCAGAGTGGGGTTTTTTCATTTTATAATAAAACCTCTACAAATACTTTGTGATGACAGAAGTGCATGTATTATATAATCCTACATTTTCTAGAATGGTAATGAATAGTTTTCTCCCACTCATAATGCTAAATTTAGAACGTGACTATTACATAGAGGAAATCACTTTATTTGTAGCCATTCCCACATCTACAAATTACACCCTTTTGATTGTCTGCATGTTTTCTGTTTATCTCAGAGACTGAACTGTCAGATGACAAGATTACATGGATATTGTTCATCTTCTGGCAGCTAATTTGAGATTCCCAAATAAAATATTAATGGCTAAAATGTATGCATTCAATAAGACATCTGGGAAAGTGACCTGGTTGAGGCTGAAGTAGAGCTAATTTTCTTCATAGTAGCTGGTACAGTGTTGTATTTTGGATTTAGGATGAGGCTAATATTGGTAACACACTGATGTTTTCACTCTTCCTGAGTAAAGATTACCCAAGCTCAAGAACTTTTCATCTTCTCATGCTGTCTCACCACTGGAGATGTTGGGGGTGCATAAGAAGCTGGGGGGGACAGCAGAGATGACTCCAACAGACCTAAGGAATATTCCATCCCATACGGAGCTATGTTCAGGATATAAAATAAGAGGAAAATTGCCTGGTGGGCCACTGCCTGGGAACAGGCTGAACATCAGTCAGTTGGTGGTGAATGGTTGCTTTCCACTTGCAGTACTTGTTTTTCTTGGGTCTTAGTTCTCTCTCATTTTGTTACTTTCCTCTTAATGATTATTGTTGTTATTATTATTATTGCTATTATTATACTACAGGCACTGATTTTGGAGGACCATAAGGTAAGAACTCTGTGTTGTTTCATTATATTCTCTGAAAAATGTGAAATTAACACTTGTATTTGGTTGTGGGTAACTCTTATCACTTAGACCAGAGTAAAACTTCAGTGTAAGTCCAGTGCTCTTTATACTGGAAAAGTAAATTGACATCAGCAAACAGACAAATATAGAGGTCGAAATTTATTACATATGTAGTTCAAATATGTTTTGATACGGATGTCAATAAAACTCCAAGTGAGCAGTCACAACAAATGTGTTCCTGCCTGAATAAATACTGTACAGTTTCTCTTGTTTTCATTAACGTACTCCACACATTTTTTTTTGGCTCTATGGGCTTTAACCAATTAAGTTACCTCTTTTTTTTTTTTTCTAAAACATTTTCTGATGCATTCATAAATCACATACCCTATTTAAGTCCTAGAAAGGAGTGGAATGCATTCGTGGTTCCTTTGCTTTGGTTTTTGCAGTTTATGATGCACAGGGAATTGGAAGTCTGGTTAATCCCTAACTAAACCACTAAAAGAGAATACTATTAAGTTGTAACTAATTTACCTTTTAATGTAAGGTTTTCTCCCTGTTTTCTGTTGGGTTTTTTCCTCCTTTTTCCTCTCTTGTGGTTTTTCTTCTAGTCTGATGTTTTTTGTTCCTGTAAAATGGTGACACCTATATTTTTAACTTTCCTATTAAAGACATAAAATATCTACAGCCTTTGGATATCACAGCTTCATTTTAAAATGTCAGTAATTTGCATTAGGTTGTTCCCATCTTTTTTTCTCTAATGGCTTCTGTAACTGTTCCTATCAATTTGTTTATTTATGGTGGTGGAACATATATTTTTTCCCTCTTGGGAAATATGCATTATAACCCACATGAGAGGTATTTTTACTGTTTTGTTAGAAAATTTCTTCCTTGACACACCAGATAGTATATACTTGTCTTGCATTTTGTAATTAACTTGGAACTCATTCTACATATAGAAATGAAGATAATTTCTGTAATTCAGTGTCGAAGACACTTGTGTATTTGCAGACAGAACTTGTTGCATAGGATATCTTCTGTTGCTGTGGCTAGTGTTTTGGGCGATTTCCCTTCACTTTTCCACCAATTTAACTCCATTGGAGAAGGCCACCACATTTTTAAAGTAGGTTTTACCACTACAGAAGCCATGCTGTCTATCACCAATCACATTCATATTTTCTATGTGCCTTAGCATATTTTTGAGAAGGATCTGCACTGCATTATTACTGAATACAGACTCAGCCACCCAACAGTATCAGGGCAATTCAGTCATGGAATACTGAAACTTGACTTTCACTTAGGTTTCTTATTATTAAAAACAAAATTACTGCTTATACACAACACATAGACAGGAATCTGAATGTGGCAGCATTTTTACCACAGAAAGTTAACATACTGCCCCAGAAGTAGAATCTTTCACAATTTCACTTCAGTACTTCCAGACTTTATACTGGCACCAAGACAAACTGAGGGTTATAATATAGCGACACCTTTTGCAATTTTCTTCTGGTGAAAAACATTTGCATTTCTAACCCTTTTACATAAGCTATTGAACCATTGTGAAAAGGAAAAATATGCAGGGTGGTTTGTGGCTTTTAATTTCTGTAGAGAGTTTGAAATGCATTTAAAATAGTCTTAATGTATTTCATTTCTAGTTTATTTTTCTTTTTAGGGGATTTATCAGGGCATAGGGAAGTTGAGGTTGTAATTTTTCTTCCCAAGGAAGAAGAAATAATTTAGGATTCCACAAAAAGACCCTTGCCTCCAGCATGACTTTTTTCCATCAAGTATACAGGGCTTTGAGTCAAGGAATAGTTCTTATCTGGACTTTCAGAGATAAAAGACAAAACAATTGAGGAATTTATCAGTTTAGTTTATTACTGTATTAATTTGTACATTTTGTTAATGTTTTATCTGATCTACATTTGAAGCCTTTTGAGGAAGAAATCGCCTTGGTCTGCTGCAGGAAAATCAAGTAAATAAGCATAATGCAGTGATGTTTCTTCTACCACTCATGTAAGTAATATTCAAATCTATCCCAGTGATAACATTATTCTAATCAGATCACATCTGTTATGAGAAGAAATAAACTGAAATGCTTTTGCAGCCTTCAAGGGGGACGTTTCTAGCTACCAGAGACATCTATCTGATTCTCTTTTATTTTTGTATGAAATTTTTTTGTCTAGAGTAGGCAAAATATTCATTTCTCACACATGTTGCTCAATTATTTATACTCTAAACAGCAGTAATCCTTGTCACTCTGGGCTGTTTACTGTTGTTTCTTTGTTATCAGAGATTCAGTGATAACTACTAACAAAAATCAAAACATTAAAACTCAGTTATAATAGATGAAGCAGTTATGGAGATAAATTTATCTAAATTGGTTGTTTTGTTTAGTACCTGTTTCTTGTAAACAGTGAAGTGAATCTACTAAGATTTAGTTTTGTATTCCAGGGAAGATTGTTTTTATCAAAAATTTCAGCACTTTATAAACTGTTTCTCTTTTAAGATCTACGTGAAACACAGCAGATGTTTAAATTGGAGGCAATGTTCACATTGGTTTGACTATAGGCTCTTAAAAGAAGCACAAGTTTAGTTGCAATACATTTCAGCATTATTTAACAGACATATTACTTATTTATGTGTTATTTAATGCCAGAAATTTTCAACATGTGCATAATACAGCTAACACAAAACATTAACTCCTTTACAAAAAAAGAAGAAAGGTCGAGTCTGTGCTGTTGGTATGGCTACTGGTAGTATTTAGATTCAAAAACTGTTTTGGGTTGGAAGGGACCTTAAAGATCATGGAGTTCCAATCCCCTGCCATGGTCAAGGGCATGTTCTACTAGACCAGGTTGCTCCAAGCCCTATAAAACCTGGTCTTGAGGACTTCCAGTGGTGAGAAGTTCTTTGTCCGTCTTGGCTGGGGAGCCCTGAACTGGACAGAGCACTGCAGATGTTGCCTCACTGGGGCTGTGTGGAGGGACAGGATGACCTCCCTCAATCTGTTGTCAGTGCCCTCCCTAACACACCCAAATTACCATTGGCTTGCTTGTGGAAAAATTCTTGTCCTGATAGCCAGACACTTCGGGGATTTGAGGCTTACGGACACATCAGTCATTTGCGTCTATCTGCATCGCCCAAGTTTGCAACAGCAATTTTTTTCTAGAAACAGCAACAGCAAATCTCAAAAGTGCTGGACATAGGATTTCAGTAATCTGTTAAAAAGTTTACTGACAATTCCAAAGTGGCAGGTGCTGTTAACTCTCTTGAAGGACAAGATGCCTTGGTGGATCTAGAAGCATTGGAGCATCATTAATGGGATGAAGTTAAACAAGTCTAAATGCTGGATTGTGCACTTGGGATGGAGCAATTATGACATAAGTATAAATTTGGAGGGGAGTAGCTGGAGAGCAGAAAGATGTCTGGGGTGCTGGGTGACAGCAGACTCATGTGTGTCAGCAGTGGCCAGCAGCCAGGAGGGCAAAGCCCATTCTGGGATTGCCAAACCCAGTATCGCCAGCTGGTCAAAAGAGGTGATTGTCCCTCTGTGCTCAGAGCTGGTGCAGCCTCACCTTCAGCATGGGTGGAATTTTGGGTCCCACCACTGAAGAAGGATGTGAATGCACCCAGAGGAGGACAACAAAGCTGGTGAAAGGTAAATCCTATGAGAGGAGGTGAGGGTATGTCCACCTTGGAGAAAAGGAGACTGAGGGGTGACCTCATTGCTCTCTACAGCTTCCTATAGAGAGTAGGGCACATGGAGAGAGGGATGCTGTTTGACACACAATTTAGAGAAACAGCTGAAGCCCAGGGGAAAATATCTGCCAATGAACTGGAATCAGATAGTACACCAGATGCTTTTGTTGGGATTGCTAAATACAGGATAAGTGCCATTACACATGATGTAGTCTGTTGACATACATATGTAGAAATCTAAATATGGCATTGTATTTACTGAATTTTAATGACAAAATTACTGGATTTTTTTCCAGTATTAATGCTGTGATAAATATAAAATCTTGTCAGTTTACCTTTACTCCCATCAGATGATAAAGTTTCCTTGCATGAAGAAAATAAAAAGATTACTGTACTGTAATCGGTAATTATGTACTGTCTGTATTTTCCCATCACACAAAGCATATATTTTCTGCTCTCACTGGAAGCTCTCATAGTTAAAGATCATGTTTTTAATCTATACCAGACCAAGGAAGCTTGTCAGTTTTAGGCCTCTTTGGGACTATAGTATATATATGTTTTACATACCAAATGCTTGAGGATAAAATGATCTAGTCTTCGTTTTTTGTTAACCTTTCAACAATATAGTGTATCAGAGCATAAAGGCTGTTTTGCAGCCTGCTACATAGTGCTGTAGACTACTATGCTCAGTAATAGAGTTCCTCATGGTAATGGCTTCCCACAAGATTTTAAATTAAATTCTAACCTGCTGTTTCTGTGGTGCTCCAGTATTATACAATATTGATATAATCTCTGAGTTCTACCCAGTGTCTTATGAGCAGCCTCATAAAATGCTCATGGTTTGTCCCTTAGTCTGTAACACATGGAGAGACTGAGAAAATTCTTCCTTCTGTTGATTTTCGTAGAATAATGTCAAAGATTAGGATCACTACCATATTGTGACTCACCTCTGTCTTTAATGTATATTGTAGTCTGAAAAAAACCTCTCAGTTTGTGTTCTGACAACAAATAATTAAACTGAAACAAACACAAAACCTGAGAATGTGGGAGGAAATACTAGAATATTATGAGATATTATCCAATGTGTTGCCTAAAATAGCAGGAAACTGGACTAGGCCCAGTAGTCCTCTGAATTCCAGACTTTCATGTACATTGGTGTTATGAAATACAGTACATCTGTGTTTTCTTTCCAGATTTATTTTCCTATTGTAAAAAAACCCAGTACCTATATATCCTCCCAAAATCTTTTATATTTAAATTTTTGTATGACTCCAAATCATAAGACCTTGTAAAAATGAACACGAGGTTGTCAGAACTCCAGACAGTTTGGTTGTTTATTTTTATAACTCTGTAGATATTGTGGTCTCTCTTTCAGAATGAAGCCAGTCATTTCTAGATGTTTGTTCACATAGTTGAGAATAGAAAGAGGAAATATGCATGTACCTAAAATAAAACAAATAATGAACAGTGAAAAATTGATCTATTGGCAGAAAAATAAAAATAATTTTTAAAAATTAACACAACTTCTTGGATTATTAAAACTAAATTGTGTCCCAGATGCAGAGGAGTGGAAAAAAATCATGTGGAAAAATCAGATAAGAGGGATTTTGGAGGTCATCTGAAAACAAAGTTGATATCAAAACTGGATCAGTTTGCCATGGGGCTCATGTAGTTCAGTTCTGGAAGCATCCAGGGGTTGTTAACCCAAGGCTTCTGTTAGAAACCTGCTTCAGGACCTCACCATTCTCATGGTGGAGAGCTGCATTGCTGTGCCTGGCTGCAATTGTCCTTCCTGCAAGTTGTCACCTCTTGTTGCAACTTGTGAGCAGGACCTTGCCATGTCCTCTCACCCTGCACCTCAAGGAAGAGTCTGGTTCTGGCTGCTCTATAATCTCCCTTCATATAGTGAAAATGGTAGAGAGAGATTTGTTTGCAGGAGCTGCTGGTCTATGACCAACCCAGTCAGAAAGGCACTCGGACTGTCAAGTATCATTTAAATTGTTCTTTTGGAGTTAAAGAGAATAGCATAGATAATCTGACATTCCTTTAGATACTGGGTATCTAAAGCATACCCTGAATTCTTTCTATAACTGGTCAATGTACCAACCCATTGGCAGGATAAGGTTTTGGTCTTTCAAAAAAGAAAGTCCTTTTTCTTCATGCACTAAGTTTGGGTGTTTCACACTTATTTTATCATTCTGATGATTTGGGGCTCATTTTTTTAGTTCATTGAGTTAGCATTTTTTACAAACAAGTAATCTTTTTACTTTCTTCACATGAGAAAACTTTATACTGTGAAGGGAGTAAAGGTAAACTGACAGGTCTCTATTTTTATCATAGCATTAATATTGGAAAATATCCATTAATTTTGTCATTAAAATTCACTAAGAAAGAAATAGAAACTAATGCAGGTACTTCTTGTTTTGTCATTATATGTGCCTACTATTTTCTCTCTTTATCTTACATAGATGTAGAACATTTAATATTGTTAAAAAAGTGAAACACCACCTTGGCTTCAAAAAGGTTTTTGAGACTCAACATTAAGGTTTTACAAGGAATGGTCTGGTAGCTTAAGTTCATCCACATTTTTTTTTCTGTTGATTTTTTTTTTTCTAGTTTCCTTTTTTACCATTCAATATTAATGTACAAAGTGCAAAATAAAGTTATCAGTTACCTATGAGAGATTTGTGACATTTTTGGAATTAGGGTGTTTGAAAATACAAGAACTCTACCCCAGAATTACTTCACTGAAATCTTTTTTATGAAAGGTGGATATTGTATAAAATCAAAATAGGAGTGAAAGTCTTCTCTTGCCTTACTTTCCAGTACAGTTTGCTAGAAGATTAGTTCTTTTATAACTAATAACTGAGCAGCTCCGCTGCTCAGTTTTCACCAATACATTATGATTTAAATTATTTACCATTCATATTTCAGCTGCCCTGGCTGTGTCTCCTCCCAGCTCCTTGTGCAGCCTCACATTTTCACTGCTGTGGTGGGGAGGAACAGAAAAGTCCTTGATATCATATGAACACTTTTCAGCAGTAACTAAAGCATCCCTGTGTTTTAGAACTATTATCAGAACAAATGCAAAACACAGCCTCCTACCAATATATAAGAAAATTAATTCTATCCCAGCCAAAACCAGCACAATATGTCATTGAAAATCTGGCCACTAGAGAACAAAATATGAGTATGCAGCCAGGAATCCTGTAAGATTCATCTTAACTCTACATGCTTTAAGTTTCTATCAATTCACTTCGTAGGAAAATATTTTGCAAGGGTTGTTAAAGATTACAGAGAGGAGCACAATGGGATTTAAATGTGCCTAGACACCTAACTCCAATTAACCTTTATTTCAAGTGCCTTTAGGTTTTCCTGAAAAGTCTAACCTAATAAGATACTCCAACTAGAAATAACACAGTAACACATGCAAACTTTGGCAGAGAAAGATAAAATTAAAGTGCAAAACAACTTTTTTTTTCATGTAAAATATAGTGGCTTAAAATTTATGTTTTTCTTTCACTTTTTGTGTAGTAAAATGTCTGTTTTGCATCTGTCTTTTTATCCTTCCTCTGAGCTGAAGTTATTATCAATCATCCACAATCTTTGCTCATGTTGAAATTCTTAGATAGCCTTTACATATTGAAATATGAACCTAAATCCCTATTTCTTTTCTGATATGGTCTTCCTGTTACTATGAATTTTAGAGTAGTCACCAATGGCATTAGTCTGCAACCTAGCACTGCAAATGTGTACAAACAGTATTCCTACTAAAATTACTCCTTCCTGGGTTTCAAAAAAAAAAAAAAAAAGAAGAGGTCAGGAAGAGAAAATCAGGTTTAACTTGACTACTTAGGCAGAGCAGTCCCAGCTCCCTCAGGTTTCCCTCACAGGAGCAATGCTCTATTCCTCTGTTCATCCTCCACTGGTCTCTCTCCAGCCTGTTCATGTCTCTCTTGTACTGAGTAGCATAGAACTGGGAACAGAGTTCCACGTGTGCCCTCACCAGTGCTGAAAAGAGGGAAAAGGTCACCTCCCTTGACCTGCTGGTAACACTGTTCCCAGCACAGTCCAGGTTGTTGTCCTTCCGTGTCACCAATGAGCATCCCTGGGTCACGTTCAAACTGCTGTTTACCAGGACCCAGGGGCTGCTTTGCCCAGCTGCTTTCCAGCCAGTCAGCCCCCTTCCTGTGCTTGTGTGTGGGGTCATCCATCCCTAAAGAGCAGAGCTTCTCAAGCTTGGAAAGCAACTTCACACTGTTCCATTTCAAATCTTGAAGCTCTCTGTCCGTTTGAAATTGATCATATACTGGGTGATAGATTTGAATCAAGATTTTGAAACCAGTCAACTATTTGTACTGGTAAGCCTCATCTGTGTGCCAGGATAGATGAAAGAATTTTGTGTATCCTTAGGTTTCATAGAATCATTGATACCAGGTTGGAAGAGACCTCTAATATCATATGGTCCAATTTTTCTTGGCAAAAGCTGAACAATCTAGCTGTCTAGCTGAATCATAAAATTGTCCAGCTCTGGGGAATCCACCACTTCCCTGGGGAGATTATTCCATGTTTGATTGTTCCTGTGGAAATTTTTTTCCTCTGTCCAGTGAGAGACTCCCCAGCAGTAACCTATACCCCTTGCTCCTTGCCTTTTCCATGTCTCTTTGTAAAAAGGGGGGGTCTCCATTTTCTTTGTAAGCATTCTTTAGATATCTTTAAATACTGGAACACAGTGATAGTTATCCTCTAAGCCTTCTTTTCTCAAGGCTGAAAAAACACAAATATCGAGCTTACCAGTCTTTTGGTCCCTTTTGCCTGTGTCCCTTTCCTGGACCTGCTCCAGCCCATCTACATCTGTTTTGTGGTGGAAATGTAGCTGAAATAATGAATCAGAATAAAACTCAGTTGAGCTATGGATATTGTTAAAAGGACCAAAACTGGTCTACCAATTTCTCCCTTTTTAAAGTCAGAGTAGCTCTAATACATTCAAACTAATCACAAGTGGACACAGAAATCTGCTATAAACTGCATTTATGTATGTATGAGTGTCTATGTGCACACACAGAAAGTAGTGTAGTTTCTTCCTTGCTGTGCATAAAACAGTTATAGATGATGATGCTAAAGTGAGTCTGTTTGAATTAATTCTGTTTACCAAAAGATTCAGAGTTCCAAAGTACTTATACAAACATATTTGCACTGTATGCATCTGTTTTCTATCATTTTACAAGTGTTTACCATCTGCACTTCAGTAGCAATTTTTATATTAACTTCCTTGTCACTGATGACAATATTGGACAGAATCAAGACTAAAGCAGCCCTCTTGGAAATCTCCCTTTTGACATTGATGTAATTGTACCATTTGCAGCGGTATTGGAAATCATGTAGTTTATTCTTAAATATAGCACATAGTGCCAATTCTTTATCATAATGCCATGTTTTACTAAGTCAGTGCTTTTCAAATGTCTGACTGTTTTCATTTATTTTTTCAGAAAAACTAATACATACACCAGAAAAACTTAATACTAATACGCCAGCCACGTAGTCAGATTTGTCAAGGTTTATTTCCCACAAAATCTCTTCCATCCTTTAGTTATTTATTAATTTCCTGTTCTAAGGCTGATACTACACCATGAATCTTTGTATCTTCATTTGCTGAATATTGACAGTAGTACGCTGCAGTACCGACCTCTTCTTGTCTCTGGAGTTGAGAGTTGTCATCAGCAGAAAGGAAATAATCTAAGAAAACTCTTTTACTGTACAAAGTGCTCTGCTTACATTGTCTCCTACACACTTCTGTGCCATTCATGGGGCGGCTTCTGCATGGTTCCGTTTCTGTAAAGTAATGTAGGATATGAATGAGAGGCTTCTGCCTGCAGCATTTCTATTGTCCCAAGCTGATGAAATGATGATAACGATACCAACTTCTAAATTTTAAAATCAGATTATACATTCAGAATCAAAGCCATGTGATATACCTGTACAAATGCAATCTGCTGCAGTCTGTAGAACACATATGGAAATTGGTAATTTGATATTGTTGTGAACTCCTAATATTTCAGACAGCTGATACAGAAAGGCTGGTTTTTGCAGCAGATTACAGATATTCACAAGAATTAATTCTGTAGAGTAAGAAGTTTCCTGCAGGATTGTTGGTATAATGAAGTATTCAATGTAATAGATAATTTACAGAGCAAGTGAATTTAACCTTTATGAGGAGGTGACTTTTTTGACCTCTTTCTTCATACTTTCTTAGCTAATGAAGGGAAGTTCTGCTGTGTCTGGTAACCTTATGAGAAAGTTCAGTGGTTGGAGATCCATGCCCTTTTACTCAATTCAGTCTCTCTCCAACACAAAGATGCTGCATGTAACACACAGGGTTTTTTGTCCTTTTATACTGACTTTATGTAGCTCCTCAATCTTTCAACATCTTCATTCTTTTAACTGAATGATCTAGCAACACCTGAGAAAATATTATTAAGTACCAATATATTAATATATTACAATTCTAAATAAATGTAAATAATAATTTAAAAACCTAATAGGAAATGCACACAGTTTTATATAATTCATGAAACCATCTCAAATTTTTCAGCTATTGCTGACAGACAGAAAAAATCATGTCTCTATTAGCTTACTCATTCAGTAAGAATTGATAAGAAATTTTAATATTTCAGCAACCAGAAGTTAGATTTTCTTTTATAGAAAAACAATCTAATGTTGGTCAAAGCATGTTTGGTTTTAGTCTGTGTCTTTCAATATCATTAGATAAGAATTTGAGAATCAGATTTTGTGTTATTCATCATCTTTATTTGATTTTTTTTTTGCTATGATAAGAGATACTGTAATGACAGTGCTTTCTACGTGAGCAGCATTATTTATGGATATCTTCCTAATGTTCCTTATTAATTCTGTGTGAGTGATTGATTTGATCACACTTTTTCCAGTGTAGACCATTAAATTAGTTTAATAACTAAAAAATAGTCTTTGAGACACTGGACATGAAGGGCTGGGAAGAGTATATAAATTAAGAATTTATAATTTAAGGAGACATTAAAAATTGCTTGTATTCTAATAAGTCCTTCAAAGAAAATGGGACTTGTTACCTCATTGATCTTTGGTGAAGATTCCCAGGGCTTCAATTTTAAAGAAACATTTTGTAAGGGTTTCTGTTAATTGCTGGAACAATTTTGGTCATTTCAGCAGTGCCTGCCATCAGATGCAGCTGATCCTTCTCTGATCACCATAATACAGACAGGATTCAGTGATACCAGCATAATGCTCCTGAGTTTGGTGTAGCTTTTTTCCTCTTATGTCTGAGTTATGTCTCAACCTATTCTTGATGAGAATGAACTGAGCCTTACCATTTTGCAACCATATGGCACAGGGGGTGACAGCACCAGGCAGTATTTGTGACAGGTAGGTTGCATCTCACAGCTTTCTTGTTCCTCTGATGTTTGGCATGGGTATATTATTGCAAATGGCTATTTTCTGACTAAGTACTGAAACAAGAAACCTGCTGAAAAATAAACTTACCAAAATATTATTTATATTTTGTCATGCAATGTAATAGTACTGGTCATGCTCCTCACTGTTGTTCTTAATTTCTTAGATAATACAACTGAAAAATTACCCATTTCATCTGGCGTAGAACTCTTTAACTTTGTTGGTGCACTGGTTTTGAAATTTAATTTGCAGGGTGCACAATTGATGACAGCTGACAGTAGTTTTACCTTGGTTTCAGCACAGATACTCCTCGTTTATGTAGTTGAATATGATATCAGAATTAGGCTCTCAAGAGTATTTCTTCATCAAAAAACTTCCTTCTTGAAAAACCTGCAAAGTTGCCCATCAGACAGGGTGGGGGAAGTAATGTAAAGACATAGTCTAGTATGAAAAACTATCTGACAAAAAATGCATGTACTTTTATAAATGGGAAATATATATTTATAAGTGTCTTCAATATACTTTGGGAGAATATACCATTTCTCTGCAGTCAAGGATGGGGCCAAACTAAAGCAGCCTTGAAATTCAGCCAGTGCTGCAATCACTCACTAAACTTTGGTTAAACTAGGTTTCTTATCTCCATTCCAGGTACAGACTGACAATAAGGAGGAAAGAAATGGCTAGCAGATACAGACTGCTGTGAAACTGGAAATCTACATTCAAGAATTCTTATTTAAACTTTTTTCACTTTTTCTGGCTTGTCAGGAGTAAAAAATAGTGATGAAGGCTAAAAAAACCAATTCAGCTGTAGACTGCTCAAGGAAGTGTGGCAGGGTAGACAGCCCTGTTAGATATATATTATAGGACCAGTAACAGTTTTATGGAATAAAAATGCTATTCCTGCTGCTAGCTTGATTTTTTTTTTTTCATCACAGCATCACCCTTCACAAATAAAAGCTTTATATTTTCCCAAAAAAACCCCCATGTTAACAGCTTAAATTGTGCAGTTACATAGTCAGTGGCACACATTTTCTGCTTGATGCCAGAAAATATCACACATGTCCCAGATACCGTAGCTGGATATCTCTCTTCCTTATGCCTTGTACTATAACTCACATGAGCAAGACACCACTGGCATTAAATTTTCATTATGTTCTCCTATAATTTACTGATGTTGTGGTTCTTTTGTACCCAAAAGTTTTTTCTTTATTATTCTGGGGATGATGCACCATCCTGCTCTCAGGCACAGGGAGACTGATTTCCAGAAGCAGTAACAGTACTGAAGCAAACTTTTAAGACAAAATTTTAGTTTTCCCCTGAACTTTGATTCTTGCCCTTGTGATTTTCTCTTTTCTGTTTTTGCCTTCTAATATTTCAGCCTCTTTAGTCTTAAGTTGCCTCTTTCTCAGTCCAGACTTAAGGCTGATTAAATCGTCTGATCTCACTTAAGCTCTGTGTGCCTCTGTCCCCTTTCCCTACACTTGGTGTACCCTGTCCTGCATGGAGACCTCATCTTTGCAGGAAGAACACTGTCACTGAGGGAAATGTAGGAGCTGCTGTGTCCTTGCCTCTCACCCTGGTAACACACTCCACTTGTCTCTCCTGTGCTACCACATGCACAGGTTGTTTTTCACCTTGGCACTTTTTGCCTTCAACAAGCTTCATCCTTTCCTGAATGTCACTGTACCATGCTAGCAACTTCTTTTTCTCCTGCTCTCTTCCACCCAGCTTCCTGGCTTATGACATGCCATCACAAACATTTTATGCTGTCCCTTGGGGCTTGCATTGATGTTGCCCTGCTTGCATCTCTCTCATTTTCTATGCACATGCTCTGTGTTCTGATTGCTATCATCTCTGATCTACTTTCATCATTCTACCACAGATGTCTTATACACTTGATGACCTACTTGAATGAGTCCTATATTCCAGCCTGGACAAACAGTGTCCCCAGGGTTGCTCACCAGGCTGCCTCCTGTCTAATTGTATTTCTCCCAGTTCTTCACTCTCACAGCCCATTTGACTCTGATTTCTTGCTCCTTTGATATCATCCAACAGCACTGACAAGTAAAACCCTCTTTTTTTACAGGGAACATACCAGCTATATTTACGCTATTATAAACAAAAAGTAATAAATAAAAGCAAATCTAGTGTTCTAATATAATGAGAGACTGAATGAGAGACTTCCCTCTTTGCATATGCAATTTGAGGGATAATGGGTCCTAATTAAGATAATTTAAATGATTTTTATTATTGTTCAAAATACCTTGTGGTATCTTCAGAGCTTACAGAAGAGTTAATTGTGTATTTTCATTTTTCTTACCTAACCTATCATCTTTAAAGTCAATATGGAAAAAATAACAGCAAATGAGATTTGTTTTTACTTTATGTAGAATCTCTGTGTGTATCAGGGCTTTTGAAGAGAAAGACTCTACATGCACCAAAGGAAGAGTGACAATGTGCATGGAGAGATTTCTGGTAAAGTCTGAATCTATTCATTTTGACACTGGAGTCTGTTTTCCTAGAGAAATGAAATTGAATGGGAATTATTATAAGGATTATATGAAATTGAAGGATTAAAAAAAATTCTGATATAAATGAGTTGAATGATTACTAGAGACAACAAAGATACATGACAACATCAAAGACCTTGGAGAATTATTGTAGTAGAGTCAAAATATTCATCAGGCAAAAACATTATAAGTTTATTAATTATATTGTTATAATATTGTGGCATAATCTCTGATTATGTGATTCTGTAATTGTTACAAGCTCCTTTATTAATTAAACTGAGAATATCCATCAAAATTAAATCCAATGTAAGTATTTCAATCTTCAAAAATAACAAAGCAAAATAAGATTTTATCAAGCAGCAATATGGATAATGAATGTAACTTTTCTTCTACTAATTTGCTGATAGACTTTCCTAGTTTATTATGTTGAAAGTGAATCTTGCTATAGTGATTTCATTCTTTATATCTAAACAATTTACCTAATTTTGGAAGAGAAAGTTTACAGTATATTAGCAAAGCATAGGGATCTAAACCAGCAAATGGATTAGATAATTGACGAGAATCCACATTTACATAACAAATTATTTCTAAATTAATGTTATCTTCTACATGAACTGCATCATGAATTAGAAAAATAAAAGTTTTACTTAATGACTACAAAGTGAATTAAATGTGGAATGCTATTTTTTTCTTCAAGTTCTGAATACTGTGTCATTTAACTATGTCTGTACTGCTAAATTATACATAGCCAGGGAATTTTTCTTCTGGAATTTCTGCATCTTACCTGACAAATTTTTTAATGGTGGCTAGCATAGTCTAACCCAGAGAATGGTACAGGGACTATCAGAGGCTGATCAATGATATGGGGACATCAGAAATTCCTGGCTGGCACAGAATGATTCATGTCACACAATATTCTGTTTCAAAAAAATCCAAATGAGATGGAACAAGTAGGCAAACATGAACAATAACTTGTGACAATTTATTTCTCTAGCATCCACAATCTTTATATTAGAAGTATTGGAAGGTTTATATTTCTGTCTGTTTAGAACACTACTAGTTATTAAATTTCTGATCCTTTTTGAATCTGCAGATACAACCTCCTTTGCCAGTGAATTCAGGAAATTCAATGTGCAGCGAATGAAACTGTAGCTTTTAAATTTCCTTTAAGCTAGTATGCTACCAGCTTTAATGACTGCTCTCTAGTTGTATAATTTAAGGGTTGTGATCTAATTATACATTCATACTCACTCTTCAGGATTTTTTAAATCTCACTTGCACAGTCTTCAGACTTCTCTGGTCTCTTCATAAGACAGTAATGCCTTCTGTCTTCTACTTTAGCTTAGGATTTAATGGGCTATTTCAGGAATGGTCTTGAGAGAAAAAAATGGACTCCAAATATTGTAGGAGAAAAAAAAAAAACCCATAACACTGAACACATGGGCCAGGAGGCAGCCACAGCACAAAGAATGTGCTGATCTCCCAATCTTGCTGGGAGAGAGACTGCAGGGCACACTGGAGAAAGGACAACCTTGACCTGGTCATCAGCCCTTGGAGGTCACAGTTTGAAAGACATCACTTTCACTATGTCGTAAGGACAAAATATATGCAAAACCTCAGAGCACCAGCAGCATAGACAGAATGGACATCCCAGCAAGAGCCAAAACCTGGTGTGGGGGTGTGTGGGGAGGGGTGGGTGTGTGAGGATTTTGACCACCATGAGAAAATCATTCCTGTAGAGACCTCAGATTAAATTATTTCAATAGTCTGTGCAAGTAAAATAGGAAACTGATTCCAGACATGGTGCTCCTTTTTTCTGGAAACAGTTCCCTTTTTGACTGAATCCCACTGAGCATGCAGAGGGGATTTCCTCTGGGCTGTTTCCAAACACAGAGCTAGAATTGCCTTGTGTTCTTTTGTCACATAGACTTTTTTTTTTCCTAACCAGATTTTATTACTTACTGTGGATTAATAAACAATGTCTGAATCATCACTGGAGGCTCCTATATGAGATATCTAATTGATATCTAATTAATTTTTCCCCACTGGTGTTGAAACAGGACATACTTTATTCAGTTCCACAGTATTTCACTTTTCAGCACTTTACTGGGATGTAATATAACTTAAAAGAATCATTTGTTTTTAAAACATTGACTGCAAATAATAATAAATTAAGATTAATGTTGCTGCTTGAATATAATCCTCTGCACACAGTTGGAAAAAAGTCATCAATGATAGCATATCTTTGAGAAATTTTCCAAATAATTTATTATTTTGGTGTTGTATTGTATTAAATTTCTTCTAGAAAATTGCATAATTCCCGAGATATTATCTCCCTAAGTTTTAAGAAAAACACTGTTGCAAAACATATGATATCCAATGTGGCCTGAATTAGCTTACCTGCTACTATCTCCCTGTATAGATTTTCTCCTTTCTGTAATCACACCTCACTCTTTCCAATTTTTTTTTCAACACAAGACTTTGACCGATACAATTAATGTGTTCAGCAAAGAAGCGGGTTTTGAGGAGCAATGAGATGTGATTACAATGCTTTTGCTGGACTTTGGAGGGTAGAAAATAGAATTCAAGTTAGAACAGCTTTTATTATTGTTGTTGTTATTATTATTATTATTACTATTATTATTTATACTATTATTATTACTATTATTATTATTACCATTATTATTACTGATACTTTATGCTAAGAACCACCAAATCCTTGAAAGGTATTAAGAGAAGGTCATCTGTTAATGTAATTTAAAGTTATATTTTTCTGCTGGCTTTTGCTCTGTAGGCCAATTTGTCCTGCTTTGTCAATGTTCTGTTCATTGAAGGGGTGTATGGTGTATGTTTCTTGCTATAAAACCAGCAATGTGTTTTCATTTTCAAGTAAAATCAAAGATAAATTATAATAAGCCTTCTAATTAATTGATACATGTGTTCTTCAGCAAGAATTTAGAAATTATTGATAGCCTCTGCAGAGAAAATGAAGAGACTAATTTTTTTTAGGACTAATTTTTCTTGGGATGAGATCCCAACTTTATTAAAAGACTGTGTCATATTAAATGTAATGCAGAGTATATTTCAAAACTATTATTTTCTTGAAAAAATTATTTTTAAAATAAATGCTAAAGTCTACATAATTCCTGTCTACACATTAAAAAACTTATTTAAAAAGTTTTTCCAAAATGTTAATACTGTTTATTTAGGAAATTTGTAGTCTGTATGTGAAAATTTATATATGATATACCTACATATGGAATATATATATGAGTATCTATAAATTTTTAGTATTTTTCTCTTCAGAAATAATTCTACTGAGTGCAACTTGAGCTTTTTGTGTTTGACAAAAGTGGCTCTCATTTGAAGAGTCATCTGTTCTCAGTATCACTCTGAAAAAGAAAACATTTACAGACTGTGCTGTAAATTAATTAATTTTCAAAATTGTATTTGCTTGGATTTGAAACAGACTTCAGAGAATCATATTTTCATGTTGGACAATACAGCAATTAACAGAAACATCTCAATGAGGGACAATAGGTTCCTTTTTTTCTGTTAAGATCAAGGGACAAAGAGATTAATTTTAAAAATTTATTTTATCTGCTTCCACACTTCGGGCATGAATTGGGTCCAGAGCTGCAATTCACCGGCCCCGGGATGAAGCAACAATAATGGATCTGCAGTGTTAGTCAGGATGGACCACAGTCCTGGATACTGCAGCGGTATCCAGGTACCCAGCAGCTTCTAGGAAGGCACCTTTTTTTTTTTTTTTTTTTTTTTTTTTCTCCAGTATTTGGAAAAGCTTTGTGAGAAATGGTGTTGAGGACGGCTGGAACTCTTGAAGTTTCTGGATGTCCAGACTCTGAAGGCTTTGTAGAAATAATAGTGAATTTTTGTGCCTACACACGGAATCTTTCTCTGCGCATTACGCTCACAGGATGGGTAAACAGAATGGAACACATACATAAAGCAAACATTTCTGCTTGTGTCTGCTTGTGCCCACATTGTCTTGTGAGTCATGACCAGAGCCACCTGGCTCGTGCAGCCTCCCAGCCTCTGGAGTTTGATTCCCACATCAGGCGCTGGGCTTTCCCACTGTGACCTGTCAGTCCTGACAAATGAAACCCGTGTCAGGGTTGGGATCAAGGTCTTGCTCTTGGTTCTTTGTTCATTGTGCTGGAGCTGCTGCCTCTTACCCTGTGTCTCTTCATTTCCCGGTGTCTGGAGGAGCCCTTTCCCAGGAGAGGGGCTGAGCCCGTGGCAGAGGTTGCTGCTCGCACCCAGCTCAGGGAAGGGAAGCACTGCCCTCTCCAGCTACAGCTCCCTCCTGGCCTTCTCAAAGTATCAAAGGACTCATGGGTAGAACTTTCACCCTACTTCAGAAGTTTACACCTCTGAATATATTCTAGCCTTAAATCTTTGATTTATATTTTCTTTTTTTTTTTTTTTTTTGATTGGCTAAACCAGCAAATTTGATATGCATTTTTATATTTTATAAGAATTATTCATGCAAGCAAATGAGGTATTAGTCCACTTTTGTATCGTATTTCAGTTTTAAGAATGCATTGACCCACAGTAATTTGAAGTTCTTCATTAAAATGTTCATGAAAATAATAATTTCAAAATTTCTGATATTTAGAAAAGGACAACTTGTAAATTAACCTTATTTCAGGCAAACTGATGCTAAACTCTGAAAATTGTCCTAAGGGATTAGGTTAGTACTCCTGAGACTACCGTAGAGATCTCTGAGAATTTAGCTCATATGGACACCAAGACATTTACATTGTTCAGGCTTTCTTTGCTCATGAAAAAAATATTCCAACCCTAATTTTTTATGGATCATAGAAACCTAAAGATCAAAGTATAGCTCAGATCTAAAATTGCAGACACTCCAAGACTGTCACCACTCCCAAAAGAGTTTTTTCACTGCTGTGTTTATTCTCAAAGAGGACCTGATGAGCACCACACATTATTTCCTTACACGTGACTTTACAAAGAGTGCTTGTCAAGGTATTGTTATATGAATGTTATGCTTGCATGAACTTGTAAGTACTTAGTTCAGAAGGAGTCAATGATTTCCTTAAATGTAGATATTGGGAGCAATCCTAGCACTTTCTATTTATTGTCTAGACAGAGACATTAGCACTTCACAGGCTGGGGAGGGGAAGTCGACAATCCTGCAGGCACAATGTTACAAACTGACATTCTGAACAAGTGATGAAGCACCAGAGTGCTGTGGAGCAGCAAGGACAAATGTCTGAGCGTTAATGTAGAGAAAATGGTCAAACAAAGACTGATGTATCCTACCATCCAGATTTCCCTCAAGAAAAGCAATATCCAACCAGTGGATCTTGCCCTACAAATACATTTCAGCAAGTAAATCATATCAGCATGATTACAGTTTGTTATCTAAGTGAAACACATAGACAACCTAAAGTGTACTTACTGCTTTATATCTCTACCCCTAAACACTGCTGTGCTTTATCTTGGTTAATTCTAGGGTTTCTAAAGATTAATAATCTACTTTACTTAAATGCTGTCTGATGAAGAAATTATTTCAGAGAGCCAGAAATCCATGCCTAGGGTTGAATTGATTCATGAGACACATTCACAGTGCTAAATGTTCCAGCAAAAGTTACACAAGGTATCAAATGATTTGGGAATATTCTCCTTTTCCTTTTATGGCATGGTAACTTTGGTATTTGCATGAAAAAACATTTCTTTCAGTGGGAAATTCTACCCAACATATATCAGGTATGGTACAAGACTGAAAATTACTGGTCTGCTCTTATGTTTGTTGCTCATGAAATCATGGTCAAATCTGAGTACCAACTGAAGTTAACAGTGGATTTCTCTCACAACCTTTCAAACCATCTGAAGGTTTATGCACTCATCTAAAATCATCTACTGGACTTAAGCCTCCCTAATACTGAGCTGTCTTCATTGATGGGATTGTTGTTTGGTTAACAGAACTGTCCCTCTACCTGTTTTTTTTTCTAGCACCAATTCTAAGGAAAAAAAAAAAAAAGTTTGTTGGTTTTCATCCTTGGCATTAGGTACTGTAGAAAAATAGCTATTATTTATAAAAGAATACATTTTTTTTATATCTGAAGCATTTTACACTGCCTTTAGTAAAGAATTTAATGGTACAAAAGTTAGAGTTGTTTTAACTAAATGCTTCTGTTTCAAGCTGTATAGTTACTACAGGCGTTTATTAGTGAGTTTCCCTGATGACTTCTCTACTTTTTTAAAAAGCAAAAAGGTTATTTTGGTATTTGGTATTTCTATTATATCTTGCACCGTACTCATTTACAGACAAACAGCAAACCCTCACATGGAAAATTTTCACATCTGTGTATTTGTCCTTTTCATACGGTGTACTACATGCAAGATGTGGAACACAGAGTTGTTAAAAAAATTTCTGACAAAATAACTATATTTAAAAAATCTTAGTTTATTGAACTAAACATGTTTATTCTGAAACACCTTCAGTTTCAGAAGGTGTTTTCTCTTACAAAAAAAAGAACAAGTTTGGAAGAAACCCTTTGAGTGAATCCCAGGAAGACTGGGATGAAATGAATTAGAAGCTGCAGATCCCAGAACTGCTTCCTTGTGGATATTTTTGCAAGGATGAGGGATTACACTACAGTTATCTGCTTAATGGAAAGACACAATCCAGTTTCTTTCACAGTACTTCAATTTTTCGAAACACTGCCAGCAACAAACCTGAGAGGTCATCAGTTAATCAAAGCAACTGACTGGATTCCAGTTCAGAAAATTTAGAAAAATGTGGCTTCAGTTTAGCCATCCCTTAGCTTTCAGACTTGTGAAATACAAATTCTTCGGTGCTGATCTGAATGTGCCTCTGAACTGATAGTGTTTCTCATCTTTCCGTGCACAAGTTTCCCTTTTATTTCATTTTGTAAACATTTTGAATGTATCGATGCATTAACTGACTGGTCAAATACAATCTCCAATTTCTCCACAGTAATTACAGAAACAATACATCTGTTCTTGTTAAAAATGTTGTGTTTTATAAATATATCTGCAATCCAACTAATTATGGGTCAAGTCCTTTAGTAACTCTTAGGCAAGAGCTGCAAAGAGAACTCAGTTTCATGATGACAAAAGGGGTGACTAGAATTTTACTAGAGAAACAATCACTCTAGTATCTTCTGGAGAAATGCATAAACCAGTCTTGGCAACATCAGAGCACCCCTTGTGGTAAGAATTCGAGTCAGGGAAATCTAGGAAAGACCACAGAAGATGGTTAGCATACATGACAAATGTGGTCAGAAAGAGGTTGTGTTGTGCAAAACACAGCATCACTTTTCTGCACTTGTATTAATAAAAGCATATGTGAAGTGCCTTTCTTTCTGTCCTTGATGGCATTGTAAGTCTTTCTTAGTCCCCAGAGATTTTTTTCCCCCTTTATCTTCTCTGTGTCTCTTGAAAACTTTTGATTTTCTTATTGTCTCGTATTGGGAATTTCTAACATATAAATGCACTGCCTGTGCCTAAAATGGGGCCGTTAAACAGTTCCTGACTGAGAGACATGTGCCATTGTGGCAGATTAACCTTGCCTAGGAACGAGATCCCCACCCAGCTACTCTCATACCCCTCAACACAATCATGAGGGAAATTAAGATGAAAAAGTTCATGTGTCAAGATGAAGACAGAGTGAGCACTTACCATCACTGGCAAAACAAACTTTAGTTTACTGGGGTTTGTTTGTTTGTTTTTGTTTGCTTGTTTGTTTTTTAATAGAGTGGGATAGTGAGAAACAAATGCAAAATTAACAACACCTTCTCACGGGTTCTCACTTCCTCCTTGGATCATTTCACCCTCAAATCTTCCACCCAGTACCCTTCTCAAGCACCACAAAAGGGATTGGGAAAAGGACCAATCATAAACACTTTTATGACCAGTTTTGGCCAGTCATTAATACTTCATTTCCACCTCTCCTTCCTCCTCACACTTTCTCTGATCCAGTGTGGGGTCTTTCCCTACAAGAAAGCTCCTACATGAACTGTTCCAGTATGGGTTTCTCTCACTAGGCTGCAGTTCTTCAGGAACTGCTCTGGTGCAGGTCCCATCTATGGGCACAGGTCCCTCTGGAATAGACTGCCCAAGGATGGGCTATCCAGGGGCTGAAGTTTCCTTCAGGGCACATCCACCTGCTCATGTATGGGACCTCCATGGGCTGCAGGGGCACAGCTGCCTCACCATGGTCTGTACCATGCGCTGCAGGGGAACCTCTGCTCCTGCACTTTCTTCCCTTCCTTCTTCACTGACTTTGGTATCAGCAGAGCTGTTTCTCTCACATTTTCTTACAACCTTTTGAATTCAGTTTACATCCCTGTCCATTCCAGTTTGATTCTTCTCTCATTCAATGTGTTTTTATCTATTGATATTTTCTAGTGCAGCAGTCATTGGAATGTGGTTGTGTATTTTAGTTACAAGAATGGAATGAAAAAATATTGTGAAAAATAATGCCTTTTTGGGCATAAGTGTAAGTGGTATTTTGCACCAGATTTTACACCAGGTATTTTACACTGGACTACTCAGTATAAGTACCACTGCTCTTTTAAGCCAAGTTTCGTTCTTAATAATGTCAAATTTCCACTGACATACATAAATTACAAAGCAAACAGAATAAATATAGTAGTCTTTGTCTTCTCACTTAGAAATTGCTCTCTTCTCTTGTTTCTTGTTGGATGAATTATCTCCCAATTTAATTCTGTGAAAACAAAAGTATGTCCCTACAATAGCATGCTTTCAGTTTATCTGTCATGAGGTTTTTATGGACTCCATAACTGTAGGAAATTGAAAGATAGAAACTTCCACAGATACTGAAGCCTTGGAAGAAGCTTGGATTGATGTAAAAATAAAAGTACACAGACATGAAACAGAAAAATTATAAATTTATGTTTCTATAGTTGTGAAGATGCTGAGTAAGAATATGCCTTAAGTAAGTAAGAAACTATATTGAGTATGATAGTGAAGGGTTTTATAGTGTAATAATGTAATTGTATAGCGTAAGCTAAGAATTTAGATGTTATAATAGAAGCAAGTGTGCGTACATGTAATAGTAGCCCATTGGATAAAAGTATATGCATTGCAGCAGACTTAAGTAAAGGTGATAGATTAGAAAAAGAAAATAAACTTTGTGGCAACTTTCTGTTGGATTAGAATGTTATATATCGCCTTGTAACAAAGAAACTTGTGACTATCTTGAGCTACGGCCAATTGTTTGCTGCTTTAAAATTTCACAGCCTTTGAGTCTGATGTTTATCTGAGTAAGAAATGGTTTTTAGCCTGACAGTAGTCCCTTCCCTTCGATTAAGGTGTCGATAATACATAACTACACAAGCACAGCAGGTGATTGAGAAGAGTTTGGATTTATGTTGTAGAGAAATGTATGTGGACCTCTTTCAGGATAGCTTTCATGCTGTCTTAAAATGGTAAAAAAAAGTCTTGTGTCTATATGAAAAGGCCTCTCTCCAATATAGTAAATACAAGTGTGGCAGCACTCATAGCTGCTAGTATATGTATTGTGTTAAGAATAAAGGGTAATCGGTTTTCAGCAGGTGAATAGAAGAGAGATCTGAAGTTTACCTTCCATGGATAACTGCCATTCAGAGTACCTCCATTGAGTTAAATCAGTTAAAAAGGAGACATTATTTTATACTAAGTCTTTATAACAGGTTAGAAGAAAAGTGCACACTTTTGAATGGATAGCCTTTATAAAAGCTCTGAGGTCCAAGCTATGTTCAATATGAAATGGGAGGAAAGTTGAGCTGAGGCAATGAAAACACTAAGCACTTCAAGGACTCTTAGATCCCAGAAGGTCAAAGTCTTTTTCCTTATTTTGGTTGAAATTACTAAAGAGCTTCCTATGGAATTATCTTTTTTTTGCACAGCAACTCTTCCCACTGGTGTAAACAGTACTGCTTACATCGTATGAAATAGAACACCTGCATAAGCCTTTCTAGAACTAGAGATGACATACATTAGTAGCTTACAACAGGATTATTTTGATGCAGTATGCTCAAGTGTAATAAGCAAAATATTCAGCAAAGGAGCTGCGGTTTCTGTGGCGTATAAATAAAAGAGATGCATAATTAAGAAGGAGGATAAAGATTATGATAAACTGAATTAGTTGAGTGCATGAAGACATTGTTTTTAGCAGATACACCATTGAATGAAGAATGGGATGGCCATTTATATGAGGATAAAAATTCAGGATGAGAATTGAGATAAAATTAGCATTGACAGGTAGTCAAGATCTATAGGGGCTAGGAAAACATCAAAGAAAATATTGCTTCAATACAAAGGTACCATAACCTACCAGACCATCTTCCAATTCTGAACCTCCCTCCCCCACGCAAAAAAAAAATCAAAACAAGCAAACAATAAAAACAACAAAACAAAAAACAAACAAACAAAAAAGCAAACAAACAAAAACCCCCCAAAAAACCCAATACAAAAAAAAACCTTCCAAACCACCAAACCAAAAAGAAAGTTCACAGGCCTTTTAAGCCTGGAGCAGTCATTTCTTGTCAGTCTTATAAAATGCTGTCAAAAATTGCTGCCTCTTGAACTGCACCAACAGAAGTGAATGGTATGGAAGTGTGAAGCCAATCTTCTCAGAAGATGCAGCTGAAAGACTTAGAGGTGTTAGTATTCCCTCCAAAGGACAGGAAGATCTGGAGAAGGCTCAATAGTGGGTAACTGAGGAAATATTTACTAGGAGGCAACGTATTTTAAGTTGATAATTTTGTTTTTATTATGACTATTTAAAGTGTATTAGATTTTTTTAAAGGCACAGATATTTTGCTAGTTAACAGATGACTATAGTGTCTATTGGTTAGAATAAATTCAGTAATAAATTTGATGATGTGTCAATACATTAAGTTTAACCAAATTTTTTGTCTTGACAATTTAGCACAAACAATATAATAGGGTAGTCATGGGACTCTGCATGCCAGGTATAAACTTCAAAAGATAAGGATATATTGTGTGATGTAATATAAGTGCAGTCACATGGAATCACTTACATAAAGTACTTTGCAATAATTGCTGAGCATTATAACAAAAATAATTACCTAAAAGATGCATGGGAGATAAAAGGGGTATGAAAGGTTAGTATTTAATAATGTTTCTTCCACTGATACATTGTGATGTGTGCCAATCATATTTCTGGCAAGCTAAGTTTTTTGAGTGAAATTACATGTGACTTTTTCTACTATTATTACTTTGATTTTCATCTCTTTCACTTTTGACTGTGAAAATTGACAGATGAACATTAAGGTTTTCACATTTCAAGTAACAAATATAAAGAATTAATCTGGAATTGTAGGCACCTCTGATTAAACAGAAAATTGCTTCTGTCATTTTGTATCCTGAAGTGTCAGTGCCTACCAAGTTCCTTGGGCAAATTTCCTTTTCATTAGAGGAATGAAAAGGTGGGTTGACCCTGGCTCGATGCCAGGTGGCCACCAAAGCCATCCTGTCACTTCTTAACTGAGCAGGGGAGAGAAAATATAACAAAGGGCTTGTGGGTCAGCATAAGAGCAGGGAGAGAGATCACTCACCAGTGACTGTAATGGGCAAACCAGACAAAATGTGGGGAATTAGTTAATTTATTACCAAGCAAATAAGAGTAGAATAATGAAAAATAAACCCACATCATAAAAACACCTTCCCTGCTCCTGTCCTTTCTTTCCAGGCTCAACTTTCCTTTCAGATTTCTCAACCTACACCTCTGCAAGAGGCACAGGGGAACAGAGAGTGAACAGATAGCTCCAGCATGGGGTCCATCACAGGGTCACAAGTTCTGTGAAGAAACCTGCTCCAGCATGGGCTCCTCTTTTCACAGGTACACAGGTAGAGTGCGGGCTTCCCATGGGATCACAGCCTCCCTCAGGCATCCACATACTTCATTGTGGGGTCCTCCATGGGCTCCAGGAGGATGTCTGTCCAGCTGTGGTCCTCCATGGGCTGCAGGGGCACAGCTGCCTCACCATGGGCTGCCCCACGGGCTGCAGGGGAATCTCAGCTCTGGTGCCTGGAGCACCTTCTGCCCCTCCTTCTGCACTCACCTTGAGGTTTCTTTCGCATTCTTGATTCTCTCTCTGGCTCAAGTTGCTGTTGTGCATTTCCCCCACTCCTTCCCAGCTGTGGTATCCCAGTGGTGCTACTATCAGAGTTGAATGGCTTGGCTTGGCCAGCAGCACATCCATCCTGGAGCTGTCTGACATTGGCTCTGTTGGACATAAGGGAAGCTTCTGGCAGCTGCTCCCAGAAACCACCTCTTGGAGGTATTCCCCAACCACCAAAGCTTTGCCATGCAAAACAAATGCAATTAGATATACTCTATGGAGACCATTTGTAGGGGCTTCATTGATGCCAGGAAAGAAAATACCAGAACTGAACTGAGTTTCTGAATTACTTTTAAAATTAATGTACATAAGAGCATAACCTGACCTATGCAGTTTGTAGGTGCAGCAGTAATGGTTTCAGTAGATGCACTCTCTGATGTTTTGTGTACTGTGTATGACCTTGGGCCAAGAGGAGGGTGACTATTCCTCTTTGTGTCATGTAACTGGAGTGTAGAAGTGCTTAAAGACCTTAGATCAGCATTCAGACTGAATTCTCCTCCCTTCTCCAATTCTGCTTAAACAACATATTGTCTATATAATGCTTCAAAATACCTATTTAATGTCTGTGATCATCTAGAATTAAAAGCAAAGATTATTGATGTCATAATGTATGGGAACAAATTCACTCAGAAAAAGGAAAAAAAAAGATATTTTAGTGCTTTCCCCATCACTGAACCTGGCAAGTAAAGAATGAACTCCAGTGAGACATTTCATGACTGCATAGTTCACCCATTTAGTCCTGGCTGTATCAGTTTCTTTTTCATTATGCCAGCTGTACAGGTAAATATACTCTTGATATTCAGTTTTCCATGTGGAAAGGCATCTTCCACATGGAAGGTTTGATCACTTCTACACTATTTGCTGAGCAAATCTTCAACCTTTAATAGCCATCTCTCTGGCATTTCTCATGTAGGTGGAAAATCAGAGTGAGAAAGATAGCATCAACTGCTCCTTGTATACTCCAGGGTTTAATTGCTTGTGAAGCTTCCAGAAGAATCTGATTGAAGATTCTCTCAGACAGAACGAACCAGGGCATGTCTTTCAGGCCTCTGTGGTCACAAACATTCTGTTCAGTAATTAGTCAAAATGACAAATCAAAACCTGGTTTGCTAAGGGGGTCTTTGCTGCTTTCATCTCTTCTCCCTCTCCAACAAAAAGCACTTTCTCAGTGGTTGCAAAACTTCTTAAAACTTCAAGCATTGGTTGCAGTTAAAAGGAATTAACAGATGATTTAGATTTATCTTCTGAATTTCACTCTTTTATTTTTACTTCCATGTTATGGTCTCAGCAAGCAGGATTTCTAAAGTTTTCCATCAATACAAGTTGATGTCGTATCTATCTTTAGCTGAGTAGTGTGTACTTAACACTTTTCACAACTAGGAGGTCAGGGAAAAACTTCAGGAAACATAAAGGGACAGACATGACTTAAGTTCAGCACTGTGAAAGAAGAAGAATATGCTGCTTTAGACAGAAGAAAGCCTAGATTATTTGAGTTCAGACTCCCTCTTGCTCCAGTTCCCATTGAACCATAAATGCCTGCCCAGGGCAGAGAAATAAAGGGGTAAGAGGAGGCAGCATTTCAAAGTCATTCTATCTTTACAAAGAAAGAATAGCCACTGATTCAGACGCTGATTATATGTGGCAGTTTTGTACTCTAAAAAAAAAAAAAAAAGAAAATCCCGACAGATTAGATATAGCTACATGTATTTTTCATTTCCAATAGGCAGGAAACTAGGTTGTCCTAGATCATCTGTCTTCCACTTTCCTCCATTCCTACCCAGAGCCTGGAAAAAGAAGCCAACAAACAAACAAATATTCATGGGAACATCAGCCTTGTCATAATTAATGAAATATCATTTTAAATGTCATCTAGCCAAACAATTTAATCTATCTAAATACTAACTCATGAATTGTAGCTCTAGGTAGGATACTGCCTTGCATTTTAGGACAGCTAATATGCCATTTTCTATTGCAGCAGGGTCATCAGCACAACAGAGGCATTCTTGAGTGTTTTATTTTAATGTGCACTGGAAATAACCCTAAAAGCTAGCGTCCATTTCACTGATTTATTTTCAAATAAGTAATAGTTTTGTAAACTTCTTTTTCCAACTTAAACCAATGAAAACTTTGGCTACAGTCACTTGTTTTCTGCACTGTTTTTTTGAGAAAATAACAGCTTTTCCAGTACAAATAGCAGGTATCATAGAAAAAAATTGTGTCTTCAGGATGTCAGTAACTAGAAAAGTTTCAAGTCCAGTCCTCCCAACATTGCACATGTACTTATCTCCAATTGTATGTGTGGTTCAGTTGAAACGTGTACTTTGTGCACCACTCAGTGTGTAATTGCATCTGCTCAGGCAGGGTGTAGTATTTGGGGAGCTTTCCTGCCTGAAGAAACAAGGGGTTGTAAGATGTAGCTGTATATATGGTCTGCCGTCCTTCTGTGTCAGTGTTTCATGTTGTCTCAGGGAAAACAGAAAGCAGAGAATTAAAGCATTATAGAACAGGAATTCGCCCAGGAAATTACACTTTTACATTTTTTCCTTCCTGCAGTAGCTTTGCTAAATTGTGTCCTATGTTCTAAATGACAATAGGGATCAGTAAGTTAAGCAGACCTTTAATTTTCATGCCTAGTAATAGCACATATTTTGCATTTGATATTAAAAAAAGAGTTTAATTTTGTTTCCATTGAGACATGAAATAAATATTGTTTGGTTTGGTGCTATATCTATAAATATTTCTAGATTTTCCAGTTCCTGAAGGTCTGTTTGAAAGGACAGGACATCAGATAGGCTCTGCACTATCATTGAGTCCTTCTTGGTGTATATTAATTACTCAGTGATTACCTTCTGTTTCGATAGCAGTCTACACATAAAGCTTGTGTAATACAAGTATTACACAATACTATGTGGGTATGTGGATCTCAATATCATTTTATCCAGTCGAAGTCTGATTGAAATAGAATCGCTGATGGTGGAATCTTTCCTCTGACTGAGTCAGGGTAGATCAAGAACAAAAGGCAAGCCACTGCAGTAGACATAAACATAAATTTTTTAGTAGATCTGTGGCTTTTTCTTCAGGGAATTTCCCTTTTTGAAAAGAGAGCAAACTTATATGAAATTTTTATGCTAAAAATAATGCTTAGTTTTCTTTGTCCTTTTGTCTCTGGTCAGAAAGTATTCTACTGTAAAAGTAGAAAAAAAGTAAAAAATTATACTGTATTTTTAAAATGCCACTGTTCTTCTGTTATACTGCATTAGAAGAATCTCTGCATAAAATATCTAAGGAACTAAACTTTATAAGGTAATTTAAAAAGGGAAAACTAATGGAAAAGAGGAATCACTTGTTGCATTGTTTCTCTTCAAAGGAAACAAAGGATTCAACCTACTTGTATCCCTTAGGCAGGAAATGTAATAATGTTAGATGTTACATAAAGAGTGTCAAACAATACAAATTTTATTAAATTGGAACCATATATGGAATTCATGCTGTGTGGAGCTGTATTGAATTGAGCAGGCTTACAGCATCTGTTTCAATTGTGTGCTATACAGTAACTCAGATGGAATTGTTTGCACATCAATTGTTTCTAAGAGCAACTGTACTCAAAAACCTCAAAAACGCAGAGGGCCACAATGTCATTGTTCCCAGCTCCATTGCTTTCCATTGTTGTGTTTTGTTGAGAGAGCAACTGGAGCTACGTTTCAATGCTGCTATGCATTAATTTAATTGTTAAAGTGTATTTCTGCAAGAGACAGTGATAAAACCTATGATGAGAGAGTCCAGCTGCATTTTCATAAAAACACAGCAATAATTTTATAGTGGTTAGGGAACAGCCAGGCTGAAATACACATTAAATCACTGAAAAATATCTGTGATTTTTTTTTCCTCCAAGGAAAAGAGCACTTGGAAATAGTTTACTGTAAAGTCCAGATACCTAAAGCTATTTGAGTTTAATTTCTCTTGTGGGAGTTAGGATTTTAGACAGCTTTAACATTTTCATATAAGAACCAAGGAACCACCATAATGCCAAAATATTTCAGTTCCCTTTGAACTCAGTAGAAATCACACAGCCCTTAAACAACAGCCTGTACTTTGAAGGTTTGAACTGTAAGACAGCATCTCTTTTTTTAAAGATGAGTAATTTAAGTAAACTGAAAAAAAAATTATATTAAAAAAATCAATTAAGGTGTGAATCTTTACAAAAAGTTCCTTAATATTCCATCTTTCCAGAACAGGTAAGCACAATGCATTTAGAGCAAGATATTTTATTTATCTCTAACTAATGTTTGCCACATCATTCCTCCCTCCATCATTTTCATAAATTCTCAATTGTTTTTTGCAACATGGGGAAAACTAAATGCAGTCATAAACTAAGGGAATTTTGACAAAGGTACCACTGTGACACTGCTAAATGTTTCAGTAGCAAATATTTTTGAACTCTTGTCACCAAATGAAATCTGCCTTCAGATTCCTAAAAAGAATAGCGGAAAATTGGGGGAAAAAAACCCCTTTATATCAAACAAAATTCTTCATAGAATCTAATAATTTGATACATTTAGAAAGAGATAGGAAATTCTCAGGAGATGCACCTGTTCTAGACCAGAATACAGTTCAGCCACTTTTCCCCCCCTCTTTGGAGATTCACGACAGGCCAGTGCTGTCCTTCACAATGATCACGATTCACCACACACACAGACTGGGTGGGTGGATCAGCAGCATCTTCCCCAGGCTGAGAAAAAAGTGAGCATCATTAGAAGGTATTGCCTGGAATGTTCATTTGAGAAACTCAGTAGGACATGTACTGTATATATAACTGCGTTTTCAAGACTCCTCTCATTTCTCTGTTCCTAGGAGATTTTTTTCCCCCCTCATCTTACCCAGCCCTATTGCAGACTTCAGTGTAAAAGACTAGAGAGAACTTATGTCTTTCCCTCCCAAAACATTTCTTGCCAACTGAATTTGGGATTTCTTGTTTATGGAATGGATGTCCCCTACCAGGGGTCAAAAGCAGAAATGAAAAAAAAGCAAAAACCCCACAGCTAAAGATATTAAAGGCAACTGAAACCTTAATATGTGAAGATTCTAGGGCTTCAAGTTGTGGGTAGTGATGGTTTTGTTCAGTACCAGGAAGGTAAATATTCACACCTAGTAAAGGTAATATAAATAAAACTAAGCAGAATTTAGATTATTTGTGTACCAAACACTGCTGTAGCCCTGAAGATATCAGATATAGGCAGTTTAAGAGCAGGGAGTTTCAAGGTTCTCAATGATGCCTAAATCTTGATTTAGGAATCTGCATTGAAATAAATTCAATTAAATTTCTTAATGAATTTGACACAGAATCACTAAGGAAATTTAAAGTTAATAGGAGACTGAACACAATTCAGTGATCTCACAATCAGAGGCCTTCATTTAGAGAAAATGCTTCAGTATTTTTCAATGTTATAAATATTATTCAATATTCAATATTATTCTATGTTATTCAGTATTTTCAAAATTATTCCATATTTTAAACTGGGGTAAGTCCAATTAAATATATCAATTCCCTTCCAGTAGTAGTAAATCAGTTGAGGAATATATATATCCTCTATTTGAATTTATTGTAAGATTGCCAGTGAACCTAACAAAGTAATTTTCTAAAATGCAAGGTGGTTTCAGCATCTTCTAGTCATAAGTACTAAATCAGTTGCCACACAAACACTGCAGAAACCTTAGCTGACACTTTAGATCAAAATTGTTGGCACATATCAGCTCAGAATGGATCATATAACACCTTCACATGATTTTACTGATTCATGTATTGACAGGAGTACTGCTTTATCCTTCAAACATTAGGTTTGATAATAGGAGGATGTAGTTGTTATCATCAACTTGCTCTTAGGTGTAAAAATTAAAATAATTCCAAGAAACTCAATAGATTCCCTAGCCCTGCAAGGAGCACCAATGTTCCGAACTGAACAAGCATGGAAAGAACAAGAGAAATGTGATAAGTTTTACTTAAATAATTAGCATCAATAAACATTAATACATATTTGAAAATCATTGGACTGTTTAATGATCTTTAAAATTAATTAGAAACTCTCTTAAGGGAAAATGCAAATGGAGGCTGTACATTACTAGTATATTGCAAGTAACATTAATATGTTTTGTTGCTGGAAAATTTTGTCTGAAGGTAGGTTGAATACTGCAATGTTAGCTCCTCTATCTCATCTAATGATACCAGTTATAATTAATTTCCTCATTGAACCTTAATTACAACCATTAAGGGGCATGGGAATATTTTGCACCTGAAGATATTTCTAGGCCACTTTTTTCTGATTACTCTTTGTTCCTGTTAACAATAAAAATTCATAGGCTCTACTCTAAAAATACATGCAAGACAATTGAATTGGATTGAACTCTGTTATAGACACCCATTATAACTCCTGTCTATAATTTTCAAAGACAATACCACAGCCTATAAACCTTTCATTATTCCTTCCCACCTCCCCTGTATGCTGCCAGTCAAGCTCATAGCATTTAATAAAAAAATCCAAGAGTGCTTTTCCACCTAAAATTTCAATATGCTTTTATCAATTAGCAATTCAGATCTGTAACTAAGGATTGACAATAATCAAAACAGAGTAAGGTTATACTTTATCCCTTTAGGTTGATTCTATAAATGGTTTATTGAAAAGCATCACATATTTGCAGTCTAGCATGATATAATTTCATTTTGCAGTTGGTACTGAAAAGATCATGCCTGGGATTCAGCCCCACTAGTACTTTTTTTCTGTCTTTCAAGACATGAGCTTTCTTTAAGCTGAGATTTTGCTGTAAATATTTAACCACTGGCTGGATTCAAGAAAAGGAAGACTCAGTCATGTTGTCTTCAAACAGCTGTACTCTTAAAAACTTTTTGATAGGAAAAGAATAAACCAGAGTTCTGTGTTCTGTTCCTATGTTTGCTCGAAGATCAAAACTCTCATATTTATTGAAATACCCCTGACTTCAAGGTCAGCATTTTGGATCATTTAGTTAACCTTTCTGGTGACAATACTTATTTATTCAGCTTATTCTTCCTTCAACACAATTTACTGAGTTTATAAATTAAATAATTGCAATATGTAATTATTTATGCATAAACCTTGAAGTACTGGAGGTTAGGGAGCACACCTTTTTATTAGGAAATGAGAGGAAGAATGGCCAGGGACCTTTTTTTCTTTTTTCTTTTTTAAGTGTATTCAGAAGTT
This sequence comes from Passer domesticus, assembly GCF_036417665.1. Taxonomy (NCBI): domain Eukaryota; kingdom Metazoa; phylum Chordata; class Aves; order Passeriformes; family Passeridae; genus Passer; species Passer domesticus. Next base: position 19,840,453 of record NC_087476.1, on the reverse strand, counting down.
TAAGCAAGAAATGAAGAAATTCAGAAAGAAGAAAGGAGTTTGGTCCCACCTATTATCAAAGAGGAAAGCTGAGATAGAGTGAAGTTGGTGTATCCATTTTGTTCAAGGACATTTTTGAAGTTACTGAAACATGAGAACAATATGTGTAGAATAGAACTGAAAGAGAAAGGAAGAGGAACTCCCTCTCCATGGTGTGGATGGTTTCTGCATGGCAGTCAGTCACCAGGCTGCCTGGCTATCAAGAGGACTTTGCAGGGTGATGCAAAGAAGCTTTTTTCATATTATTCAATAAAGATTTTTGGTGAAGTTGTAGAGAGCAGATTTAGGGCTAAGAGACTGTGTACTCACTTGCTTAATATCTTTGGGGATTCTGAGATTGTCCTGTTCACAAGACCTGAACAGTGATTACACTTTATTGAAATGGTAAGGGAAAATATATGATAATGAATATTTTATATCAGAACACGAGAATTTTGTTAATGACATTTATTACCAGAAGTGGGTAATATAAATTATTTTTCATTCATGTATTTAGATCTATTGCTCATTTGCTTTTCCACCTCAGTGCTGTTGTTTTTCACTTTACATTATTAGTACTCCTTATGATACACTCTTATGATTAAAGAGTAGTAAATTACTACTCTCATTGTTTCAGGAAGGAAATTTGGAATAAGAGCTGGAACTAATGACAATTGACTAGATGGGAGGACTGCATAAGGATCAATATTTTTAGTTTAACTATTGAATAGATGGGTGCACAGAGGAACCACATAATGAAAAGGACTAACTAATAAAGGACCTGACTACTGCCATTTTCACAGCATCTTTTCCTATCTATTCTTGTTGTCTCTATTTTATCTGCAAGTAATTGTGTTAATCTTCGTGTTTAAAATTTCAGAATCCATGCCATCTTCAGAATAGCATCAAATTTTCTATAATGTCATCATATGAAAAGCTTGTGATATAGGAATAAAAACCCCAGACATATGTTGCAGTGTAATTTCAGCCATCATATTCAAGCCTTTCTTCTACCCACAATGTCTTTTTGTTGCAGTCTTCTCTTTCACAATGGATAGCTAAAATAGGACCCTTTATCCAGACTGACCCTTTAGCTTTTTAGCTTTACCAAGTAAAGTGGAAGCAGAAATAAAATAATCTGAACAGATACATTTGTTACAGAGCTTGGCATCTAATTACCTGCATCCCTCTTACAGCAGAACTGATGTGTCCAAGGGCAGTTCAACTTAACCAAAACAGAAGTCATATATCAACAATCCTCCTTAGTACATTTCTATGCCTCTACATTTCTACTGCTTTTACTGAGACTCAGTTATGACACCATTTCCATGCTTGTTTTTGTAATAAGATACACTGTTACATTCAGAGAAGAATATTTACTTGTTCTTATTCATCAATAATTATAATCTTTAAAAAGATAAAGATAATACTATAGAGTAAGAAGTGGAATATGCTACTTTGTGTCTTCCATTTTAATAATTTTTTTATCTATTTGTGATATTTAATGAGCTAGAAGTTTTCCTTAATGGTCTCATAAAACATTAGCAGATAAATTTAACATAATCTTATCTATTGTTTTAGCAGAAAATGTATTTGAAGACAAAAAAAATCAGATAATTTGAATAATGTTAGAAAGAGACAAATGGGTTTTGTTCTGGGATTCAGTGACAGGTGGAGCCATGAGATAGACAACTCGATTTGAGTTATTGATCTAGATTGTTTTTTTATGGCAAACACGGAAAACTGTGTTTTGAGATCTCAAAAACTCCAACCCCAAAGCCAAAAGATTACACACACCCCAGCAGTCCTGCAAGTTAATCTGAAATCACTACTTCTTTTGTAGATGACTTCAAGATAGAAATCTAACATTTATGGTTTTTGTACTCTATGGCTTATTCAGTATAAAGTTTATATGAAATGTACTGTTTAAATTAAAGGGGTTCTTTTACTCAGACATCTCTATTCTGTCTGAACATTTTCTGGCATAGTATTTTCTGTATGTAAATCAGTACTGGAAGGCAGAACTGATCATTTATCAGTGGTCACATATTTAGCTATTAAAAATTAATCTCTCTGATGTTAAGGGAAGAGAAAGGGTGGGTTTCCTGATTAAGGTTTTCTGGCCAGCTCAGAAATCTAAATTATTTTTAAAATAGTCTTTCTTCTCCTTTCACAGATGTGGAGGAACATGAATAGGAAATCACAGTAAAAATAATTCTCCTTGGAGTTATTTGTACATTAAGAAAAATAAATGCTGACATTTTAATCCCAGAGATAAGGATAATCATATTCATAAACCATTTTTTACACTGATCAAACATTTTTTTTCATTTACATCCTTATTTTTCCTCCCAGTAATACTCTGTTTCTGCTTTTAACACAACTAACATTTGTGGGGAAAACTATTCTTTGCCTACTACTCTTCAATTTAAAAATTTAGGCATTTTTCAAGCTTGCTATGCTTAAAGAAAAAAAAAAGTACTGATGTATGTTCAGATGAAAAAGGAGAGGAGTTCCAAGTAGGCATGTATTCCTTTGTCCAGCAGCCAGGGTTTTGTGAGTAACCTGAAAGGAAGCCAATCCTGACCTCTGAGATGCCTGTCCATGTATTCAAAAAGGTAGTCCTGTTCTGAGACTTTTATAAAGAAAACAATTTTTTTTTAAAGGAAAATTGGGAGCAAATGAATTCCCAATTGTTTCTGAGGTGAATTTTGAAAGTGCGACAGAAAGGGCCAGATGTTGATACTCAAATCCACTAATACATTTAGTACCAACACTGCACAGACTCAGAGCTCATGATGACCTCTTCTCTATCTCTAATGGCTCAGACTCAGCAACAGCCTCACATCTCCTTCCAGCAGCCAAGAGGAGCAAGATTCGGGCTGTTGGCTGACTTGAAAGGCACACCTGTACCCCTGTATTCAACATCAGAGAACGAGCACTAGCTTGCAATCATCTATCCTCATAAATTGTTAGACATCCGTGGCTTGGTTCTACAGGGCAATAAAAAGTTCCCCAGTGCTGTTTAGGAGTAGACCCAGGAAATTTCCAAACAGGTAACTTGATCATGGTCATTCCACTTTGAAAGTTAGGAGCTTTCAGAGTAGACCATTTTGTCTCAGGCTTCAGCCCAGAGGACAGATGTTGGTACATTTAATCTTCTGTTACAGACACAGGCAATAATTCCAAACCCTGAGAATCCAATCAGATGTGTGTTCATGTGGGGTAAAAATCCACAGGGTGTTCTCTTTAATATCTTCAGAATTTAGCCAATAAAGAAAAAGAAGAACAGGAAGCAAAGCTGCCTGCTAAGCAGGAGAGAGAATCAACAAAAGGATTCCCATTTCTAACTTTTTGAATTATCTTTTTCAAAAAGAATTAAGTATTTCAGTAGCCACTTGTGCTGCTTACAAAAAGTCAATCCATTGTAACATAGACTTGAAATAAGGTAGTGACTTGTAATCTACTTGTTTGTTTCCTTGTTTTCTTTGGGCACATAATGACATTATAAGGATGCTTTGTTTAACTTTTAAATCAAAAGAACATGGCCTGTGTTTAGCTTCCTTTCCTTCCTCTGAGTAGTTCTGCCTTAGGGTATAATCCAGAAGATAATCAGTCTTATTTGACTTCTGACTATATCTACAGTCTATACTTTTGAACTCAAGAAAGTGTCCTGAATGTTTTCAATCCACAAAAAAAACCCAACCAACCAACAAAAAACCAAAAAAACCCAAAACAAAACAAAACAACAAAACAAAAAAACCCAAAAAACAAACAAACAAACAAAAAAACCCCAAACAAAAAAACCAAAATAGAAGTCTCTTGTTCACTTGGACCTTAGATTAAAGTTCAATATTCTTGAACTATTTGGACAGCATGTAACAGTGCATGGATGTTAAAATTATCTACCATTTTGGACCTGAGAAAGAATATTTTCAGATTGTGTTGTGCTTGTGTGAGTAATTTTATAGACAGTGAATTAAAATTATTTCAAATAGCAATCTACTCTGTATCTTTTACGTTTTCTGTTTTTTTGTACTTCGTTGCCCCTCTGGTGTTAAATGCTTGCAAATAATTTCTGTCCCCCTTTTCATGCACAGAGTCTAATGCTCTGCAGGCAAAGAGAAAGTGGTAACAAATAACTCTGTCATCAGAAGAACTCATGTTTCCTGAGTGAAACTCACTAAATTGGATATTTCCAAACACATATTTCTGTTCCTGCAAAATTCATGCTCCCTTTGGGAAAGGACTTTGGAAATTACCTTATTCCACCTGAAATTGTCCTCCCACCTATGCAGGTGCACACACAGTCAGTAACTCATTGCAGATTTCTGGTTCAGTGCCCTGCAGCAATCACCATTGTGTCTGTATGTCTGTGTGGATAATTCTAAGGTGACTCCAGACATCCTGCTCTCAGGCATTTTCAGACCCACCAAAACCTGGCATTCATAACCTAAGGAGGTAATACTTTAGGTGTTCCTCTGTCCTCCACTTGAATCAGTGAGCTGCTCTGGCTTGTAATTCTGACCATCCCAGTGGGCAACTTCATGAAATGAGCCTTAACATTACTTTTTGGCTTCTAACCCTCTTCCCCTTGGGCCTTCTCCTTGGCCCCTGTGGGGAGCAGATGAGTAGGGCAGGGAGTGAGTGGCAGAAGAGCATTTTACAAGAAAACATGAAAAGTCATAAGCTCTGTATGTTTGGGCTCCACACCTGAGCTAGGTGTGGTGTGCAGCATGCCCGGGGCTACAAAGAGAGGGAAGGTATGACCCCCAGGTCAGTGAAGAATCACAGAATGGGTAAGATTGGAAGAGTCCCACAGTGGGATCATCTGTTTCACCCTATGTGCTCAGTCAGGGTTGTCCTAGAGAACATTGCACAGGTTATGCCCAGATGGTTCTTGAATATCTCTCAGCCTCATCAGTGGGCAAGCACAGCAATGGACACAGGTCAGTGAAAGACACACACCATTTTACTGCCATGGTAAAGACCAGGCAATGTGATGCTGCACAGGTTCCTGACTGCTGCTGTAAACAGCAGGATGTAGATCTTGCTGCAGGTTGTTGGCTTCCCTAGCTGAACCAGTGATGGTTTTCCAGTACTAGGCTGAGAGATGTGCCTTCCCTCTGCATGCATCTCTGCTCAAAAAGACCTTTTGTTTCTTTTATCAACAACACAAAATGATCAACACCAACAAAGATCTGAGATCGAAGGTGATTTGTCCTCAGTAAGTCAGGCTTTTTTGCTGTGAGTGTAACATCTCAAATATTTAATTTTAATTTTAATGAAGTTGCTTTTCTTGATAAAGGTCAGAGCTGTCAACACAGAAAAATGTTGAAGTTCAAAGTAGCTTGTTTGCACAGAAGATTAAACTTTTGAATTGATGATATATATTAATAGCACTTAGTGTTCACAGTAAATACACAGTAAGACAAAATTTACTAATCTATCTTATTTATTAGAATTCTGAAACAAATAATGGAGGCTTTCAGATAAATGTCTGTGAGGGTTACTGGACTGGGAGCATGTATCACCAGTGGTTTATTTTACCATAAATACTACCGTTAAATTACGGTATGTGTTATTCTACTTCTCTAGGAACTAGGAATTAATTTAATGATTTATGTATTTACAACTTTCTGAGTAAGAGTTTTTATAAAATAGTTGCTATGAAAGCATTGCAATTCTTGGAAGTTCAAAAAACAATTTTTCTAAGCTCAGGTTTTATAGACAGAGTCAGCAGACCTCTGTCTTGTGATTTCTGCATCCTTTAGCCACATGGGCAGGTGGCTGGCTGTAGCTATGTCTTCATCTCACAGAATTCCTGCTCTCACTCTGTGTACCCACACTAGTTGTAGCAGGAGTTCTTAACGGGGACTGAAATGCAGGGCACAGTGTAAAATAAGGTTAAAACAACACATAAATCTCACAGGAGATGTTAGCAAACTGCTTCCGCTATGACTAACACATCAAGCAAAATTCACTTGAGCCACAGAAAGAAACTACAGTGAGGAGCTGAGTGAAAGGTTAATTGGATTTTCTATATAGAAAATGGGTTGCTATTATTCTAGTTACTTACAGAGGTCATTATACAAAGAGACCATTGAATGCTACATATGCATGAGAAACCATGACATTTCATCTGTTTCCCCTTTAATGAAGCCAGTAACTTGTCTCTGATCAAACCATTACTTGTTTTGTGTTAAATAGATGGACAAATGCTCAGTGTAAGTTCAAGGTGTTGAAAACAAAATTTAGAGGCACTAAAAGGCACAAGATTCAAAGAAAAAAACCCAAAAGATTAAAAAAGAAAACAAACAAGAAGCATCTGAACAATGCTTTCAGACACATGGTGTCATTCTTGAGACTCCCCTGTACAGGGCCAGAAGATCCTTGTGGATCTCTTCCATCTCAGAACATTCTGTGTAATTCTTTGTATGAACTCTTAAAAAATAATGGATTGGAAGAGTCATTCTATGTCAAATATGGCATTATCTGCTTCCACATCATGTACAGCACAGAAGGAATCCCCTTCAATATTCGTGTATTCTAACATGATGTTAAAAGTACACCTGAAGTATAATATAGTAGATACTAGATGCTGTCTGCTACAAACCACCAAATCACACTACAGAACAGAATGCTGGTTTCTCAAACATCTACCTCTGATGGCTTAGAGGGGAAAAAATGGCTTATATTTTTTAACTTTAGCCTGAGTGACTTCAGCTTTAGTACACAGGCTGCAGGTTCTCAAACCACCTTGTAATATCTAAATACCACGGCAGTCAGTTTTTGAGTTCAGGAGAAGTTATAGGCAACAGACTGCGTTTCAATCAATCTTTTCTTATAGACAAGGAATTTGATCAGAGCAATAAAATTTGTTGTAGCTCAGGACCAACAAAGGATGATCCCTTTATCTTTCCTCTGATAGTAGGAAAGAAAACAGTGCATACCTTTGGTGTGAAAAGGTGACACTTGTATAGAGTTGGAACAAAGGATCCAACACAGACAACTGTGTTGGAAAAAACTGGAAAAAAACACTCATCTTAAAATATTTTCAAAATATTAACTATATTAAAAATAGAGAAAAGAGAAATTTTCTTCTCAAGACATGCTTCACAACTATTTTTCCTTCAATCACTCTATGAACATTCCCCCAATAATCCTAACCTGCACTGATTCAAAATAAAGGTTATTTTGAGGAATTTTCCAGGTTTTCCACATAAATGTAGTCATCAAATGGTCATTCCTCTGATATGTGGCAGGAGAAGGAGAAAAGCCTCCCATCAAAGTCAGATATGTCAGCATAGTATCTTTTAAGACAATTCCTCAGTATAATGCCTTTCCCTCCTGTACTTCATTCAGAATGTAAATCCTCTGCTGAAGAGTTGTGTTGCTTAAAGCTTCTTCTGTAGAGAAAACTTTCACATGACTTTTTCCCACCCTGTTAATACTTTATCTAGAAGAAATTTATCTTAATTTCTATGAGGCTGATAAACTCTAACCACCTGAGGTCTTATTATAATTTTTTTTCTTTGAGATTATAATGCCACATTAAATATTTTAAAAGTAATATTTTCATTAAAAATGGCCCATTTCAAATAGACATTAATTTAAGGCCCTGCAAAATATTCACACAGTCAAACTGGGTTACCCCATGGGCATGTTCTAGCTTCCACAACCAATATAAACTCCAAGTATTCTCCAAAAATCCTAACACTTCAAGTTGCAACACAAATGTAAAAAATCTTATATTCTCCTTAGTATTTTATTCTAGTAGTTCATGCTACTAAAATGAACATTTTATTTTTTATTTGAACTTGTTTTTTATCTATATTCTTGTTACATGACTTGATCAATAAATTATTGCCCTTACGGTACTAAATATTTCTGCTTTGTGAAATGATTTTTTTCTTTAATCAAATAATATTTTTTTTATCTTGATAATCAGACAGAATTTAAGACTTCTGATCTCCCTTTTGAGCTCTCTCTTCTTCAAGTGTTTTTTGGTTTGGATGTTTTTGGAGTTTTTTGTGATTATTTTAAATATACAAGCTCTGGGAATGGTTATGACAATCTAATACCAGGACTGACCAGTCCAACACCATTGTTTCACGACTTGATGGCAAAGGTCCATAAAAATCTGTTGTTCATGATACCCTTTTCTATTTCCATTATTGTTTTTTTCATTACTTAATCTCATATGGAGGAAAAAAAAATAATGAGGTGGTATCTGATGTTCAGTGCCAAAAAAATCTGATAAGATGAATAGGAACATGAAATATATTAGGAAAGCAAAGTGAATTTTTAGTTTATAGCCTAAATAGGCAGTTTTGGCATGGAATATACAAAAAAAAAATCCTTTTAGAATTGAAACTTGATAGGTAGCAATCATGAGAAATATTTTTTACCTCCTGAGACTTGGACCTATGGGAAGTGCTACATTATTCCCTTAACAGTAACATGCCTCATTATAATGCTACCCCAGGCTATACTGTAATCTTTTGAGAAAAAAGGGTAAAATGCTGAGTCAAACTCTTTTTTCTTGCCATAAGCAGCTTTTCTACTCTTCCACAACTTAGAACGAATGACAAATTTGTCTGTACAAACAAGAAAAACTTAAAAAGGTAATTAAAACTGATCTAGTGCTTTTATTGTAAATCTTCTTTGATGTTACCTGCACAGTGCTGCAACATCGATCATCTTAAAAGTTGTGTCTCAGAATTTCATCTCTGCACTGAGGGCATTTGCAAAGTTTCTTTCTTCACGGCAGTTTAGCCTTTAACAAAAAAAACCAAACAGTGAAGGAATCTAGGAACATTGGATTTGCCATGCTGGATTAGTGTACTCACCTATCAAATCAAGCATCCTATCCCACAGGATGTGCAATGAAAATAGAGGTTTATCTTGCAGAAGTTGCCATTATATACATTCCAATGGGAGGGTGAACAGTGCCCAATATACTACTGCAACTTGTGCCCAGAAATACTACTGCAACCTGTTCTTTTGAAAGTGATCTTTGAAAACACTTAAATGTGTGTCCCTTAAGCCTCAAATAATTTAAAAAACCCAGCAAAAAACCCCAAATATTTTTACCTTAATCAGTTTGATAGTTTCACACATAATGAAGACAAGAGCAGTTGTGATCTATATAGACTGATTTTTTCTCTAAATTATGTTATAGTTAATTTCTTGAATTATTTCCCATTTCAAGCACATAGCCTTCAGAAAAAAAATTTAAACAGAGGGATTTTTTTCATCCTTAGTCATTATATATAGATACACAATGAAAATGTCATTGTGTTCTTTAATATAATTTGAACATTTCAAGTACAAAAAAACCTTGTAATAACAGCACAATCTAAAGCAGCCTTAGAAATAAATTTGTGGTGGGAAGAATAAGCAAGACCAGCTTGGCAGTTCTAGAAAAGTAAAGCTCTCTGTTGTAAGGTTTCTCTAGCATGGTTCTCTACCTAAAAGAACACCAAACCTCCAAAACAAAACAGAACAAAAATCCCATGGATTCAAGTACTCAATAATTGTAAAACTGTTAACACAGGCATTTTTCCTTTTTAATCAGTGATTTCAGTGATAGCCCTGCCATTAGTCTTCCTCATGTCTCAACCTTTAGACACAAGGAACAATAAAACTGTCCTCAAAGGATTGGTAACCGTTTTCCTGGCCAGAAAGCTTCATATTACTTACTTTTGTCTTTTTACATTAAGCTTGGTAGCAGGGAAAATTTATGGCAACCTCTGGCTCCTTTAATTAATTTTCCATGTCAACACTCAAAGTTAAAAATTGTATGATTTCAACATATAATCTAGGAACCTATTTATCCTAGAAACATTTTTCTACTCACAGGAATAATAAGCTAACAAGCAAAACAAAACCCAAAAAACCCCCCAAAACAATAACAACACACACAATAAATTAACCAAAACCCCCAAACCTTCTGATTTACTTGTTTCTTCTTTGTGTGCTTTACATCATGTCTAATGCATATTCATTATGGAAAATGCACATTTGGGAAGAGTTTTCTTATGTTTGTCTTAACATTTGGATGACACATCTTGGATACAGCATTAGTCATTTGGGAATACTCATGTGGTTTTACAGAAACCTACTAATACATCCTGTGTCTATTTTAATAACAGATGAAAATAAGAAAAGAAAAAGAACAGGCAGTGACTCTAACCATAACCCTAACCCGGACTGAAAAGCCCAAACGGACCCCATGCTCCAAAACCAGTCCCGCGCGGCACCGCCCGGTGCGCGTACACTGGACAAGCAGCACCGACACCACAGCAGCGCGGAATACCCGGAAAAAACGACAAAAACCCCAACCAAGGCCCTGTCCCGGAAGCCGCCATTTTGTACGGCATCACATGACCCCCTCCAGGGCTGCCATCTTCGACACTGATCACGTGTGCACATGGAGGCCGCCATATTGGACCAGTACCACTTGAGGACATAGGCACCGCCATCTTGTATGAACTAGGGTTAGAGTTAGGGTTAAGGTTAGGGTTAGGGTAGGGTAAGGGTTAGGTTTATGGTTAGGGTTAGGCTTGGGTTAGGGTTAAGGTTTAGGATTTGGGTTAGGGCTTATGGTTAAGGGTTAGGGTTAGGGTTTGGGTTAATGTTTGGGTTAGGGTTGGGTTTCGGGTTAGATTTAGGGTTGGGGTTATCACTCCTGTGATTTTTATACTTATAGACAAAGATTATGTTATACATGATGTGTATCCTCTTTCCTTATAATTTTTCAGTCTTACAACTTGATTGCCATTATAAATTTGTAAGCAATGCCTATCCCTTTTCTGTTGTGGTGGAGTACATGGAAATTTACTACTAGAAAATGAGTTGCAAGAGGTTAGATAGGAAAATAAATATTTTTAGTACAATTAGTCTTACTTTTCAAAGTATAGATTTGTAGTTAAAAAAAAAAAATATTGAGTACTGGCTGAGATTTATTATATACTACCATGGGAAGATTTGGACTGGGAGGTGCCTTCAATGACCATCTAGTCCAACCCCTTGCCATGGGCAGGGACACCCTTCTACATCAAAGATGTACATCAAGCTCAAAGCTTCACCCAACCTGACCTTGAAAACTTCCAGGGATGGGGAATCCACACCTTCTCTGGACAACCCATTCCAATGGTTGACAACCATCATCTTAAAGAACTGCTTCCTTATATGCCATTTAAGCCTAGCCCCTTCCAGTTTAAAACCTGTGCCTTCTGTACTGTTGCTACAGGCCTTGATAAAAAGTCCCTCTTTATCTTTCCTATAAGTCTCCTTTATATATTGGAACGACACAATAAGGTCCTCCTGAAGCCTTTTCTTCTGAGAGCTGAACCACCCAAACTCCCTTAGCCTTTTCATACAGGAAGGGTGTTCCAGATCTTGACTATTTTCCCAGCAAATTTCCAACAGGTCCATGTCTTTCCTGTACTGAGAACCCTGGAGCTGGATGCAGCACTGAAGTTGGGGTCTCACAAGAGCAGAGTAGAGGGGCAGAATTACATCCCTGGAACTGCCTCTTTTTCTGCAGCCCAGAATATTGCTGTCCCTCTGGGCTGCAAGTGCACATTGATGGCTCATATCCAGTTTTCACAACAGTGTCCTACAGTCCTTCTCTTCAGGGCTGCTTTTAATCCATTCATCATCCACTAATGAACTGACAAAGAGTGGAAAACGTCCGGTTCAAAATCTATCAGAATAAACACAGACTTTTTAAATTAAATTAAACTTAGATTTGGAATAAACCCACAGCTCTTGATTGCCTCAGCCTTATGACTGGTGTATTCACTGTCATATTAATGCTGTTCTTTGGTGATTAAACTACAGCTGTATACAGAACCTTCCTATAAAGTCTCTACAGTTGAAGAGAGACTTGAAACCAAAATAAAAGACTTGAACCCAAATAAGAATAAAGAATTTATTTTTATGTGCTATCTTGAGTAAAATACTTAGTAAACAAAATATTTTGCTTTGACAGATCAACGTAAAACTATAGCAAATACTAATTCAGACAATCTGCAGAATAATCAAAGGCTACAAAATAATCTGAAATTAAAAAGGAGGTGGAAGTTGTTTTTCTCTTTCTTCCACATGCTCTCAATGAGCATGGATGTCAATTACAAAGGTAATGCTGTGATGTTTAAGGTTGAAAGGATTTTTCTAATACATACTGCTCAAAGCATTATTCTCTAGAAAACAAATTCTTATGTACCCACTGTATATAACTCAATCAAGCTCTTTCTGACAGGTGCAAAGAGAGAGTGTTTTGATCTTTCCTCCCCTGAAATATATTTTTAACAGATTTTTCTTTGTTTCGTGTGAGTAGCTTTTTTAGGTTTGATGCCTTATCTGTTGTGAAATGTCCTGGTCTTTCTGAATTCCTTTAAATCCTGTAGTTATTCCATAGAACTGAGATATGTTCTTTTAATCCTTTCATCTTTTATTGTCAATCACACCATTTGGCATTTATGGGAAAAATACTCATAAGTTATTTAAAACATGGTTCAATCATTATCTTAATTGATGATGTTTTTATTTATATGTATGAGGCATTTTTGCTCTTTAGAAGCATTCAGTTTTCCCTTCTGAATTCTTTTGCCAACCTTTGCCAACAATGTTACGAACTCCTGAACAATGCAAGGCTTTTTCATTGCTGTGAAGTCTTTGTGACTGAAATGTAACGTGAAATACATTTGTCTGTCAAAATAACAGCAGCCACTCAAATGTCTCAAGGGATATATAATTGGATACGTGGTACTTTCAACTTATGACACAGTTTCAACCACCCTAGGTGAGCACTGAACAATTTTTAGCCTTTTTTTTGTGTCCTAGATTGATGGTCTCAGTTCACTTCTTAGACCACATGTGAGACAGCATTGTGGTACACTTAGTGGTAAGTTCAGCTGAAAAGAATTGTGTTACCAGTCATAGAAATAAGAATGTGTTGTTCACCACTACTGTACAAAGTCACAATGGCTTCACATTTGGGGCACTGTGTCTGGTTTTAGACTTAACACTTCAATACAAATATCTGGTGTGAAAGTTTGGTTGATAAAAAGCTCTCTCCCAACTGAAGGAAAACTTTTCATGTACAGCACATTCAGAAGAACTTGTAAAATGTGGCCACTAAAGTTTACAAAAATTCACGAGTATGACTGTAAATACATACATCAGCTGACACTTAGCAAATAGTTCATGGAAATAACTATTGTTTTGTGGAAGTGAGAGGAGGATTCTTCTCAGGACAACTAATGGTTTATTTGACACCCTGTGTAAAGCCCTTGAGAATGTTAGTGAAGCACAAACCACAACAGTTTAAATCTTAAAGCACATACAGCGTCATTTTAATAAAATAACAAAAAAAATTTACTTTGCTCAGTGAAGACATATATTATGCCTGCAAGGTCAAAATGAAAATGGTATTGTCCTAACATATTACCATAAGAATTCCTGGTACTTTAGCTAACCTCGTTTTCTTCCAAAAAGTGAAGAGATTTACTTATCTGACCATTTTGCTGTAGGACAGTCTTTTCCTGCTGAATGTATAATAGATAGAAATAACCTCAGCTATCCTTTGGTATTAAAAAGTGAAACATCTGAATTTCAATTAGGCACCCTTGGATCCCTTTGTGCTCTGAAGCACAAATCATGCTGTGTGATTCAGACACCTAAGGATGAGATGAATCACCTTACGAAGGTGTCCATTTTTCTTTACTGCTGTAATTTTCATAGTGTAACTTAAAATGTATGAATTAAAAAAGATGGATCCACTCTAACTCAGTAGTGCATGTTGTTTGTTGCCATATTTATAGCTCATAAGTAGAGTTTGCATTATGTTGCTTATTCTGCAGCCAAATAAAAACAAATGGTAACTTAACAGCACTGAATTTTGTAAGACACCTGATTGTGCTTAAACCATAACACTGGTATTTGCCATTTCCTATATGTCTGCAAATTACATAATTTCCTGTTCTTAAATTACTTTGTCTTCATAAGGGAAAAGAAAATGCAAATATTATTCATGGCCGTATTTAGGAGTGGCAGTCTTTCAGCAGGCCATTAGGACGACACTGCTAAGAAAGCAGAAATATAAAGGATTATAATATCCTAAAGGAATATAATGTACTTCAGGCTCCTTTTACTTTTTCCCATTTTTTCTTTTTATTTGCCCCTGCAGTCCCTTCAGGTTTTTCCTTCAATATGCCCCTTCATAAGTATTTCCTTATTCAAAGTAAATACCACGTATATTTAAGTCTCTAAAAATAGCATACAATTGTTTTTTACCTTGCTGTTCCTTGTGTCCTGTCTTTGTTACCACTCTAATGATCTCTGAAATGATTGTCTAAAAAATAAACAGAGCTGAAATAAAAAATTGTTTCTTTGATTATGTTTCAGTCCAAGATGTAATGAGATAAAGTTGCATCATTGTCGTGTTTATCTTGCAGTATTTAAAATGAACTTTGGCTTTCTCTTACCTACCTCACAAAGCATTAAAGATGGCCAGTCTCTCAAATTTGCTTCCAGAGTGTTGAAGCTATTCTTTAAATTTCTCTCTAATTATTTATTCTATATTCTTCTCTGTCCATTCTATAGCTATGAGTAAAAACTCCCCGAAACTCAGACAAGCCACTAAGATTTTAAAGCAGAAGATTGCTGTTTAGTTCATTATGACTAGTATAAATCTGAAAACAGATAAATGTTAATTATGTCTTTCTAAATTTCCTAGGAAGTTTGAAAGAAAAGGAAACATGGTTCCCCATATTTGCTTATTACTAGTGTTTGTTAAATTTTTTACTTAAAAATATTTACATAACATTTGCTGCTTAGTAAGACATATCTTAAAGAATGGTCATACAATATTTTGAGAATGCAAGCTACCATCTAGCTGAATGCTTAGCATGATTCTTCTCATTAAAAAAAACCCAAAATCACAGAAGTGATATTGTTTTAGTACATATCTTCAAGCTGGGGAAGTAAAATCAGACCTATTAGGGAAGTATTAAAGCCATACAATTACTTCTGATTCAATGGATACTAAGCCTGTACTACAATAGTTCATTTTCTTGTTTATGTCCTAGCATTTATTGTCCTGCTTGTGTAGTAAGTATACTCTGTAAAGTTACACTCTTTTGTTTAGATATTTTATGCTTAAATGCTGCCATTTCTAAAATGTATCTTTCACAAAATTGCAAATGGCACATTTTCATTAGTCTTTAAAAAATGCTTATGCATAAAGTTCTTCTGAGATTTATATGATTACCTGAAAACTTCACATATTTCCTCTCTACCTTCCTTTCATTTATACTTTCCTGCCATTTCCCCTGTGTGTTGGGAGACAGGTTATTTGTAAATATCATATTTATATTACCAGCCTCTTTCAGCAGTGATCATTCTCACCCAGAAATATTCCCATAGAACTCCCATGTTTATGTGTCAGCTAATTCTAAAAATCTGAGGAAGCTCTCAATTACTGCATAATGAAGACAAATATTTTATCCTTTCCGAAGATATTGAAAAATAATAATAACACAATAAAACAAAACAGAAAATCCTGCATCCTAGTTGTCACTATTTGTATATTGTAGTACTCAGTTTCTTAAGAACCAGTTAGGATAAATGAGGTAAATGTTTGTATAAAAAATCTGAAGCAACCTAAAGACTTCAAAATCTGAACAGCTGCATCTAGTGGTTCTTTCTGAAACAACTGTTACTTTACTTATTGAGAAACATAATCTAGACACCATATAATATTTTAGTCCTCTACTGCAACCTAGATATGACCATAACTTTTCAGAAGATTTTTACCTCTTTAAAATTAAATGGCAAATGCCATGCCTTTTTAAGAAAAAACTGTTTAAAATAATTTTGAATAATCTGATTGCTGGTTTTATCCTAGTTTAATCCATTGTTTTTCTCCATTAACCACCTCCAAGGTGTCTTAACTCTATGTCAACCAAAACCAGCACATTTGTTAAAGTCAAAAGTTTAGTTAAATTTATACTGTGAAGTTTGGGGCATGTGTTAGAGTGCTATAAAGGGAAAACAATGAATCCTTTCTCTATTGTGAGTTATACATTATGAATACTTCATATTGAAATCAGCAAAATATGAGTAGGGCTACTTACCAACAACAAATGAGTGTTCTAGAATACTAACCAGAGAGATAATACCAATAAATAGAAGTAATAAAATTCAGCAAGATTTTCAACTTGCTTTTCCTGGAAAACGTCTGCATATTTCATATATGCTCATCAAGACATTTTATTTGGTTTCTAAACACGAACATTCAGTCTCTGCCAGATATTGTGATAAATCCTCTAGATGTGAGCTTTTACACAACATTCTCTTAAAATATTTAAAAGTGAACTCAGAGGCTTAAACTTGCATCAAACTATTCTACAGTGGATTTAGACAGGAATGCAGAGAAACATTTATCACTTATTCTACCATGGTGTCCCTATGCGGAGAAATAACTGGCAGCCTTCTTAGCTGTTCAGTTCTTTCTATAGTAATTAAGATGCTGATTTGCTATTTCTTTCTCTGCATGTTTAAGTAAGCCAGTTAAATATGCTCATCTGAAAGTGAAGATGCCTGTAAATCACATTAAAAATATTATTTTCAATATGTGAGTTTCTGTTTTCCTTCTATCAAACACAGTCAATCTGCGAGTACTCTTGCACAGTCCAGCCAGGAAGGTACACAAGCAGAAAAAAAAAATCTTCAATAAAAGCCTTATTAATTGGGAGCTTCCTCACATCAGCCAAGACACAAGAAGATCGTGGTGACTAAAGAGCCAACACTTCAAGAGAGAAAATATTTGATGTATGAGCACAAAATACATGAAACAATGCATTGTTTATCTCTCTCACTATTACTATTTAGCTGCTAACCAAATTTTTACTGGTGCTGTAATGCCTGGATACAAGACAGTTTTTACACTGCATCAGTATAATACTATTTATGCATACATGCAGGAACATACAGATGTTGCTTTTAAGGGTTATAAGCCCAATTGTCCTCCACAGCAAGAGCACCAACAAAGACACATGGACATAATCTTCTCCTTTACATGAACAGCAAGTGTTAAAGAAGCAACTCAATTCAACCATAAGTTCTGACTCAGAGCCTTTAAGCTGTTGCAAAGTAAAAAGGCAAGAGATTTATGAGCTGCCTCCACCTTCCCCAGTAGCTTACAAAAAGACCAGGCACAGGAAATCATTGTTATGGCCAGCTGATGAAAGAAGTGTGTCTTCTGAGCATCTTTTTTGCTCTTCCTTTTGGGACAGAGGGAACTGTCAACATGTGTAATTCATCACCAATATCTGCCATTCCACATGCCTTTCAGGATGCTAAAATGGCTAAAAGAGCTCTTTTGCCAGAATAATTCTTTCTGTGCCTTTTACTGGGAAGATGTTTGGAGCACAGAATTAGGGCAAATTGAATTTTCTATGTAATCTCTGTGCAATTCAGTGTTCACAAATCCACACTGTTTGTAACTCTACAACATCTCAGAGAGATCAAGTTTGTGTCTTTCAAAATTCTTGAGTTTAACTAATAAAAATTATCATACAAATGACAATAAATGTAGTTTTTCCAATAAATCAACCTGGAAAAACGTAAATTTATTCTAACAAAACCAAAGACAAAATTTCATAGTGATGTTAAAGTTCTGCTCAACCCTAGGGGTCTAGTGTTAGCAGCTGAAATGCTTAGCTACTCTGTTAAGAGCAGAACCTGAAATCTCTCAAGGGCTTTCAGTTTCTTCAGCAGCCCTTCACAGACAAATTCATCTGGTTCTGGCAATTTACTTCCTTCTCCTTATCAAGAACTAAGTTGGCAAGAGAAAGGGAATTAATTTAATATATAAATAAAATGATAACTTAGGCTGATATTTTGATTCAATTGTAATTTTCTCATTAGCAAAAGTATGCAGGTATTTTGATAGTGTTATATGAGGAATGGAGGAGACTGAATTTTGTGCCTGCACACTCAAGATGTAACTGTTGTTTTGGAAGGTATAAATCTTCTAGAAAGTGTGTGAATAAATGTATAGGAATCTCACATACACTGGTGCTTTTACTCTACTTTCATATTAAATTAAGAAGCAATTAAATGAGTTTTTGTTTGATCAGAGCTGGAACAATAGGATCCTCTTCCCAAGGTTCAGACTGCTGCTGCAAAGTCTGAATGGAAGTTCAGCCATGTAGACTGAAAGGTTTCCTCTGACATTTTTTGCAGTTGTGATGGCTTTGGCAATGTCTTGATTAGAGTTGACTATCTGAATATTTGTGGGATGAACCAGAAAACAAGCAGACAGGTAGACACACAGTATGAATTTGGTCTTCAGAGAAATAAGAATTCCTTTCGACGCAAAACTATTTGGAAAGACAGTCTTAATTTCTAAAAAAGGGAACTTCTGGGTTTTCTTCTTTCTTCAAAACCATGTGCTATAAACTCCGTAAGAGCTTCCCTATTCTTCGCTGATATAAAGTTTTTTGTGCTTACACCTTACACCTGCTAGTAAAAAACCCTCCTTTCTCCTCAGCCTCTAAGCACCCAATTTGGTCAGCTGGAGGGTCATAGAGTTGCAAAAAATCTGTATGGACCCTAGCCCCAGAAAAAGTGCTTGGCTTAACATGGTTCAACATGGTGAAGCTGTGACGCAACCCTAGCCAGGGTTTTAAAAAAAGAAAAGCAAAACTGAAAAGGTACCTCACAGAGTGAAAGTAGGAGATACCCTTCTGAAATAAATAAAATTATAAAACTGGTTCTTTTATTTTGAAAGCATTCATTTAGAACAGACATTTAACACATTGTTAAAGACAAAGGCTGGCAGCCTTTCAACTCTGCCCTTAGATTATAGTTTCAGAACAGTTCTGAATATAAAACACAGATATTAAACTGAATATTAATGAAAGCTGAGCATCTTTTAGGCTTGAAATAGACCATTTCACAAAGCTGAATTTCTAATTTCTTGAATTTTGAAAGGTAAGAGAAGTCTTAAGAAGGCACAGAGTTTGATAAAATAAATTTTTCTAAGGCTAAGTTATCCACTTAAAATTCCCTTTACTCTTAATGAAGAAAAACATAGCATGAATCATTGAATGGATTCACAGATAATATGGAGAAGGAGTCTATGATATTTTCTGGGAATAGCTGAAGAAAGGAACTTTGAGTTTTGAGGAACTCGTAGAATAATCTAGCGTAGACTAAATGCAAATCAAAGTGAGTTGGGAAAAGAAAGAATAAACTTGGTCTACATATTGATGATGCTGCAAACTCAGGAATGAAATCTTGTCACTGTAATTGGTGATTCTATTGAAATGCAAGTGCGGTGCTCAACACTGGCCAGAAAAAACAGACTAAATGCTAAGCTTTATTGGGAGAGGACTAGTAAAAATAAAAACCCAAATCAAAAAAACAAACCCAGTGTTTTTACTTAAAGTACATTGATATAAAAAAGTATTGAAGTATTTTAGACTGAGTATTGAAATTTCTCTCAGTCTAAAAATTGCAGGTATTTAAGATTGTAACTGGAGGAATGAACCAACAGAATTAACACCATTCCTCTGTATAGGAAAACTTGCTGGCTGGTCTTGCCACTACTTCTGCTGCCCATGTGAACATGCCCAGGAAAGCTGAAAGAAAAGTTCCTCTTGCGTAGATACGGCTACTGTACTTGTTGGTGACATGACTTCACCTCTAAAGCATGTAAAAGAGCACAAAGAACTAACATTAAGTTCTTCATGTGGGATACAAAGTAAGTGTATCACAAGAACCAAATTACAATAAAGACCAAAACACCATGCAGACAATATTGTAGCAATAATTGTTTTTATATATGTATGTGTACACATAACAAAAATTGAATCATATTATATATATTGCTGTCATTCAAAGGCTTTATGTAAATTCTGCATTATCACAATTTTTGCTGCATTACCAAAAATACATATTCATTCTCTCTTTATTGTTCCACAGGATAGAATATGCTTATATTGTTCCATGATGTGATTTGTATCAACACTGTTTATATGGAATGGTCCTCTCCACTCTGAATGTTCTGTTTCTTTGATATGTGAACTGTCTGTGTTGGAATTCTCAATGTTGAGGGTTATCTATGGACTTAACTGTGATTTGAAAATTTATAATGTAAATAAAATCATAATGGGTAGGTATAAAACAGGTGAGTGAATTATAGGTGAAAAACTATTTAACTTGGAAATGTTACGTGACCATATATTGCCTATAAAATGCATTTTTCTACTATTATATGCAATGCTATAGTGTCCATTCTGTGACTGTGTTATGCATAAAATAAACAAGTTTGTATGACACTAAAGCAGCACATCCAGGATTCAGAACATAAAGCAAATGTCGATAAATTCCATCAAACAATGTAGTCACCCAGAAGGATGTAATTCAGATGAAGCTTCTGCATAGAAATAAAAACAACTGTAAATCATGTGATTTTTTTTTTTTTTTGCATTGCTCCTTTCAGCTTTAATCACCTGCAGCAATGATAGGTGGTGGCAGATGAAGATGTAGTGAAGTGGAACTAAGTGAGTATAGCTCTCTCATTGATCCTGCTTGATTCCTCAATGCCAAACAGCCCATTTACAGTAATAATAATTTTGAATATGCTGCATGGCTCCCAGAAATCCTAGGTAACTATTCATTGCATGTACAAGCTGATCCACAGATCTGCAGTGTGTTTAATCTGCTCTTTTTGCATTTAGCATGAGTTGTCTGCAAACAACTTGAGTTGTATAGCTGGCACCCTCTGCACACTGGTGGTCATGCAGTCCTTGTTAGGCAATAGGATATATGTTCTATATATAAAGTTCTGTTCAGGTTTACCCAGGCTTAAAATCATCTTAAAGCATGTGCTTCCTTGTCATGTGCTGCAATCTCTAGGCAAGGATCAAGGTACTCGAGTTCTGCAGGGCTGGCAAACTTACAAGATCATAAGAGGAAAGATAATTTTTGTTTATTGTTGTCTTCAGCTACCTAATGGGAGGACACAGGAAATGGAGCTGGACTTTTCTTGAAAGCACAAAGTAAAATGAGTAAAAACTACAATTTTGGGCAAGGAAAATTCCTCTTAGATATTAAGAAAGACTTTACCATGTGAACAACAAAATACTGGAGCAGCCTGCCCAGAGGCATTGTGGAATTTACATCATTGGAGATACTCAAAAGTCAGCTGAGTAATGTCCTGAGCAACCTGACCCACTGAGCAGGAATATGGGTTGGATGACCTCCAGAGGCCCTTCTCATTTTACATAATTCTGTTAGTCTATAAACTGCCTGAAAGAGACTGAAATTGGCTGCTGTTTATAAGTCTGAAAGTCACAAGTTATCACCTTGTCATCTAGTGTCTTTGCTATTACTTATCATAAAACAAATGCAATACAAAGCAAGTTTTTGTTTATCCCTCTGCCTTTCTACAAGGCAATAATTTATTTCAGAGACTCGCTTTATCCTGATAATCATCCCAGTCTTATGTTCCTCTTCTTTCCTTTGTTTTTTCCAAGCTCACCAAACCTGTGTCAGATTCCAGGTTGTTTATTCAAATAAAATCTATTCCACTAGAACTGCTGTGAAGTGCAGTCCTTAAAATTTTACAGTTGATTTGGGTTTAATTGATTATATTTGTATAAATTAGCATTGAAAAAAAATTATTTCAATTGGAAGTTTTAGAAGATCAGACCTTTTTTATTCACGCAGGTTTTTTAGAAAGGATAGCCAGGAGAGATGAGGAGGCAGTGTAGCATTTTATGTCAATGACTGGCTGGAGTGCATGAAGCTCTGCCTGGGGATGGGTGAGAAGCCAACCAAGAGTTTCTAGATCTGGATTAAAGGGAGTGCATGGAGAGGGGACATTATAGTGGGGATCTGCCAGAGGCCACCTGACCAGGAAGAACAAGTGGATGGGGCCCTCTGCAGCCAGGTAGGAGCAGACCTATATTCACAAGCCCTGGTCGTCATGGGGAACTTCAACCACCCCAACATCTGCTGGAGAGACAACATAGAAAGGCATAAGCAGTCCTAGAGGGTCCTGGAATGTGTTGAGGGGAACTTCCAACAGTTTGGGGGTGTTAGTGGATGAGAAGCTCAACATGAGCTGGCAAAGTGCACTTGCAGACAAAAAGCCAATCTTATCCTGTGCTGCATCAAAAGCAGTGGGGCCATCACATTTGGGGATGTGATTCTGCACCTCCACTTTGTTCTCATGGGATCCTCCTGGAGCACTGCATCCAGCCCTAGGGTCTCCAACATATAACAGACATGGACCTGCAGGAGTGAGTGCAGAGGAGAGACATGAGGATGATCACAACAGGGCTGGAGAGCCTTTAATGGGAAGACAGGGTGGGACAGCTGGGATTGTTCAGCATGGAGAAGAATAGACTTCAGGGAGATCTTAAAGAACCTTTCAGTGCCTAAAGGGAGCTACAAGAGAGCTGGAGAGAAACCTTTTACAAGGTCATGTAGTGATAGGACAAGGTGAAACGACTTTAAAATTAAAGAGGGCCAGATTAGATATTAGGTAAAAACTCTACTATGAGGGTGGTGAGGCACTGGAACAGAAGCTGTGGATGCCTCATCCTTGGAAGTGTTCAAGGCCAGCTTGGATGGGAGTTTGAGCAAGCTAGTATTGATATAGGTGTCTGTCCATGGTGGAGGGGTTGAAGTAGATGATCTTTAATGTCTCTTTCAACCCAAACCATTTTATGCTTCTATGATATGATATGAAATTGCTTGCTGGATTTGTTCCCAATATTTTTATTCATTCTAAGTGATTATTACATATATATTTATTTGTTTCAAACAGTAAGATTGCACATATATTGAGTGTCTTAATGAATATACAGTCAAATATTAGCAGAACTTAACTCATTTATTTGCCTTCAATAACACATCTCCTGCACATAGTTTTTGTAGTAGAGAAACAGCTTGCCACCTCAAAGTGTAATTGATTGGTAGGAAATAGATTCTAAGAGTAGTTTTAGACACACAGCTCTTAGTGAATTTTAGTAGAAAATTAAAGCTCTGTTTCTGATCAAATGAACAGTGTCATACAGTCAGAATTTGGATGAATATATACAGATCAGATAACTTAGAATATATTCTCCCTGATTATTCTCCTTGAAAATGACAAATTGTTCATTCAGTTAAGAGTTAGTGATAAATGAACATAGAAAGTACATATATTTGTACTAATGGTTCTGGTTTTCCTTCTCTATGACATTTTGTGAACAATTGTTAATACTAGCTTAGATTCCTTTCCCAAGATATAGACAATGTGGTTTTGATTCAGCTCATGACATTTGGGAAATTAGTCTTAGGTCAACATTGTTGGTTTGGCAAATATTCATGACAGTACTACTTTTTAAATTACCTTTCTTCTCAGAAAATACACTACACTAAAGAAAAAAATGCCCAAATATTATTCTCTTGCTCACAGGGAACATTCTGCTGCTTTTTTTTTAGATACAAACATTATATCTGCAAAAAAAATCAGTTTATACCAACAAAGCAGAGAACATTACTCAACTTGTTGTTTGTGCTACTCTTGGGGTGTTTCTACATAACAATCACATCCCATTTCACTGTATGTTTTTTTGCCCGAAAATCTTTGCCACATATTTCTCAGTGACCTATTTATCCTGAGACAAGCTCAGATGGTTAGAGCATGGTGCTAATAATGCCAAAGTTGCAAGTTTGATGTTTGTAGGGGCCATTAATTGAAGAATTGAAATCAATAATCCCTTCCAATTTAGAATATTCTGTGGTTCTGTGATAATAACTGCCAATGAAGCAGTCACCAGTTGGTCTAATATATAGAATTGTTTCTAAGTGTGTCTGTAATAGGATCTGATTTGGATCCCAATACAGATTCTTTTCGGAAGACTCTGGTTCCAGAAAATTTTTGTTACACTTGAATTACTTGACTTATGCAGAATATTAAGGCAGCAGGCTAGCATTTTCTGGGGATGTATACAACTTTTGTCAATGTTGCACCACTGTCTCACAGTTACAGTTGTGTGGGAGCCAAAAAGTACGCACAAGCAATATGTTCAACTGCTACAGGAAATATAATTGAAAGAACCCAATAGCTATGGTTTTGTTTTGTTTTATTTTAGAGCTGGTGCTAAAATATGCTGGGTTTTTTGAGCTGTATGTATATTTAGCAGCTGCATCCTGTCAGTAAAAAGGGCTCCTCAGAAGTTGTCCAGTCATTTTATAGTTTTGGATCTGAAGTACCAGCTATTGTTCCAACTGTAAATAATTAGGCTGGAATTCTGTCTTGCAGACAGCTGCCATAAACTCAGTTTGTCAAATACCTTCCACTGTTGCCTCATACTGGCACTAGAACCTGCTCCCAGCCCTGCATGAAGTTTAACAGCTGTTGGGGCTGTGCTAATATGTGTGGGCATGTTGGCACATTTGGCCACAGGCTGCCACCCTGCCCACATTAGGGAGGAGTGCATTATGGTTTTCTGTACTGCTGCAAAGATGCCTCAAATGGGCAGCGGAGACATGGCACTGAAATGCTCAGGCCATCTTGCTTCAACCATGGCCATGTAACTTAGTGGCACTTCTCTGCTAGGGCTTCATTTCTAGTTGAGGAGACTCAATGCTGACTGGAATCAGAGAAGCAGTGCAGAAGAGC
This sequence comes from Passer domesticus, assembly GCF_036417665.1. Lineage (NCBI taxonomy): Eukaryota > Metazoa > Chordata > Aves > Passeriformes > Passeridae > Passer > Passer domesticus. Next base: position 19,815,735 of record NC_087476.1, on the reverse strand, counting down.
AAATGCTTACTTAAATAACCAGTGAAATCCTGTTTGGAATGCAAATCTTTTTAGCTCATTACTAATATTCAGTGTGATGTGTTTCATTCTGAATTTGTGTAGCTAGAACTGCTAGGAACCAGAGCAATGGAGGGGACTCCTGATACAGTAGTGTATACTAACATTTAAAAAAAATAAAGAATAAATAACTGCAAACAAACAAACAAAAACAAAAAACCCCAAACAAACAAACAAAAAACTAACCAAAGACCACAAAAAAAAAAAAAAAAACAACCCCAAAACAACAACAACGAAAAAAAAACCAAACCCAACCGGAAAGCAAAATCATGGCCTCTGCTCCAGCCACTTACAATCCAAGGGCAAAGCAGTTACAATCTAAGGACAAAACACCATGTAGGGAAACTGGAAAAGAAGGTAAAAGAGAATAAATGCAGAAGTTTACAGGAGGTGATAAGAAGGGGCGGGGGGAAGCCCTATTAATTTCTTACACCCACTCAAGAACATTTGCAAGCAACAGCATATCATGATCTATGTGAGCAACCCACCCTACTTCTTAACAAAACTTATTTTAAAGAACAGCTTAAGGAACATCCTGTACTCAAAGGACAAATATCCCTAAGGATGCCTTATGTACAGTCAGCATCAGGACAGAACTTGAACCTATTTGCACTGTGTGTAAACATTATCGATATAGATAGATATAGAAAAAGATAGAGATATAGAGACACAGATATATACACGAGAGGCTATAATCTCAGAAATATGAGATCAAAAAGCAGATCAGAGGAGGACTTAAAAAAAATGAAGTACCTTTGCAGATATCTGGAATGATTAACAGAGGTCAGAGTGTTTGTGTGAAAGCGTAACATAAGCTTGGGTAGACTAGCATCAAATATTGACTGAGAGTATGAAATTATCACTTATGGCAATGACTGGAAGCTTAATTTGTTCCAGTAACAAAGTATGAAGGACCAGGAAAGTAAAGGTAAATAATCTCTGGAAGATGAGAACAGGTGGATGCATGTTTTGCCCCTTGCAATGTGAGGCAAAAATGCAGATGACAGGTGAAAAAGTTGTTAGGGTAATTGAGAGAGAGGATTTTTCTTACTTAACCAACAGAGAGGTGATAAAAGAGATAATAAGGGAAAAAAAGTATAAATATGGTCAGAAATATTAATGATTTTGAATAAAATATTTCTTCATTATGGTCCTCCAATTTGAAGAAGCCTGCAGATATTTACAAACGTTTTTCAGAGAATCATTTGGATAATGAGTGTAATTCTCATTCCACATTAGAATTCTCATTCTACAGTGCAAAAGTCTACACAACATTTAGTTTCACTACAACTGAAAAAACAGGGCATAAACATGACTTAAGTGATGCATAGCCTTGTGCAAGTCCTCTGCAGAGGGTGAGTTTCATCCTAAGGGAAGGTGAGGAGGTACATTGTGTATTTAAATGAATGGTTTAGTTCAAAAATTCTCAGAAAAACATGGCTACCAGCCATTCTTTGCAGAAATGTGAAAGTTTATTCATGAACTTGTTGTCTGATAATGAAATACCTACAAGATTTGCATGTTCTTATAATCACCAAGTCATTTCTACATAGTGAATTGACATAAAAACCTTCAGATTTCTGTTTCAAGGATGCATTTTATACAACTGTGGGACTTACACATACTGGTGAGACAGGATTATTTAGGTTTTGCAGTGGGAATCCTCATTCTGCTGACTGATTTCTTCAAGATGTATGCAGTCTTTTAGACTGATACCTCTATCTTCTCCATTGGATACACTCCTGTAAGTCCCTGAGCATATCATTATATATGGGCAAAATAACAGAAAAATTGAAGTCTTAGCTTTTTTGATGCTTATCCAGGACCTGTTTGCCCACTTATGCCTCAGTTATTGTTTCAGCTGTTCCATTGTTTCATTAATCACATCATTCTGGCAACAAAAAAAAGAATACAAAATAATTTGGACAGAAAATGCCTGTAGAAATACTATGACTGCCCTTTTTTCTTTTTTTTTTTTTTAATCCTGCCTTATTTTCTGTCTGATTTTGTTACGATTAAAAGAAAATAAGTGTGTATCTGGTTTTGGTTGCTGCCTGTTGTCATCTGCATTTCTTTGTCTTCATTCTGTGCAAATCCAGGTTAAAGAAAGTTTTAGCATGAATATGTAACTCAGATTGTCTCTGAAAAGTAAATTCAAAATTTAAATTTCATTCTTTCAATGTCAATAAAATTTCTTTTCCTGTAAAAGAATAAAAAAAAGGCAAAATTAAAGTGCCATATTTTACCCTTTTCCCTTATCACCAGGAAATAAATTAAAATGTAACAATTTACTTTCCCATTTTTCTTCTCACGGGAAAATATGAATGCTGGTTTATGTCAGCCTAAGACTTCCAGAAGCTTGAATGGTACCAACATACCCTAAGAATATGTCTTGGTTTTCCTATTAGGTCCCCTTAGGGCCATGAAAGACAGTAATTAAACACCCTTTTACCCTAGTCCTTCAGTCGCTTTTCATATGCAGTGTGTTCCAGATTTCTAATCATCTTGGTGGCCCTTTGCTACACTTGATCCATTTTATGATTGGTGGACTAAAACTGGACATGGACTACCAAATGCAGCTCAGTAGGTGTTGAACAGTGGGGAATAGTCCCTTTGTCTTACCCAGCTGATTATGTTTATGGCAATGAAGATTGCCTTCATCACTGCAAGGGCACATTGCTAACTCACATACTATTCCTTGTCCACCAGGACCCCCAAGGCCTTTTTCCAGTCCCTTATGTTCCCAGTCTGCAGTGGTGTAGACGATTGTCCTGTCTTGCCTCCTGGCATATTCCTCCAGTTGTTTGGCCATCTGAGCAGAAGTATGGGCTCCAGTGTACCAAACATTCCCCAAGGCTGGTTCTACCCACAAAGCTGCAACTTCCACATGCTGGCATTCTCAGACACGCTGCTTCTGAAATGCTTCTGAGCATGCTCAGGTGCATGAGGGTATTCAGGAGTTTTCAGGATGATGCTGTATGCTGATGCTGTATGCACATTTCCACAGGATGAAAGGTAATGCAGGGAATCTCTGTGGAACAGAACTGATTTTGCCTGAGAAAGTTTTTATTGTTAGATTACCCATTTGGTTTGTACAGCAACAAAAATGGATGAATAACAGCCCAGCAGAGGAAAAGTACTGACACCTCCTGTTGCTGGAGTCCTACAGATGTCACCACATCATCTCTGTGCCACATTTGTTGTTATTCCGCCTCCATTTCTTGCATAAATTTCCACAAAATACTATCCCTCTCCACAAAAAAACCCCAAAACAAACAAAAACACCCCAAAAAAACCCAACTCACCAACCACCCAACCAATGTCCTCCAAATTAACCCATCTTTGGCTTCCTCATTCCTCTCTGAAAGGCAATATCCCACATAAAAAAGTAGATTTTTCTGACAAGGTGTGAACACGCAGAAAATACAGACAAGTTAATATGCTACTCTGAGAATAGGGAACAGCTGTTTTCTCTTTTTTTGTTGAATGAAAATTCTGAGTCTTCTGACACCATAAAGTTCATTTTCCTGCAAAATTTCACTACAAAAAATATTTTAAAAATTAAAATCTGCTTGGCTAAGATAAATTAACATAGAAACTAATCACTTGTTGATAATGCTACAGTATTATGAATGGTTGTGAATTCATTTATTACACTATATAATCTATAGGGTCAGGTGTATAATTAATTTTAAAAAATCAATTGACTTCTCCATTTTTCCTTGTATTTTCTGCCTATATAGTACAGCCTATTCAACATCTTATTTATTGAAAATAATTTTTTAGAGTACTCTAAAAATATTCAATGAGAATACTGTTCATCTGTACTTTGAATTGTTGACTGTTGATTAATTATTTTCCAATAACAGTGTTAGCTCTAACAGTAAATTTTATACAGAGCTTTATGAAAATTTTAAAATGCTCTGATAAAACAAAATTTAAAAAAATAGGTTAAATTAAAATTTTAAATAAAATTTAATTTAAATTTAAAACAAAATTTAAATAAAAATTAAATTTTCTGATAGTTTATCTCTGTTTTCCTAGCAATATTCAGTATTTGTCTGTCTTTCATTCACGTATTTTTCTCTTTGGAAACTAGCTTCAAAATAATATTTAATAATTAAAATCACAAATTCTTACACATTTGCAATTAAATTACTTCAGTGAAGGAAAAGGAAAAATGTTTAGATATATGTTTGAATTTATGTGTATCTATGTGTTTTTGCTCGATGACAAAAACAAATTTCAAGGTTTTATTATTCATAACCAATGCTTTGATATACACCTAAATTAATTAAATAGTAGGGGATGTTAAGAAGAGGGGAATTTATTATATGTATGTGGTATTCTTATAAGAAAATTTAATGAGAAAGTCACTTTTTCTACTTCACGTCAATCAGTCTAATATTTTATCTAGCAAGAGGAAATGAACCTGCTGTTTTAAGAAATCTTTTCATATTCCCTCTGCTGGACTTTTAATAGTTGTTAAATTGATGAAGGCCACTCAAGGAGCTTGTAATCAGTCTTGCAAATTTCTAGTAGATTGTAACTCTAATAAACTCAGATTTGCATCTTAAATCAAATTTTTTCCATACAGTTGCAAAATCTCCAAGGAAAGTTTCTAGCACAATCAGTTCTACATAAATTATGAGACACTTGGCTGTCTAATGAGGAAATTAAAGCACAAGACAGAAAATCTGTAATTTTGTAATTACTGAAATGGCAACTTCAGCGTCATAGGTGGCAGGAAGGAAAGTAAAGGAAATGCAGTAAAGGAAATTAAAATCCAGAAGGATTTTCTTTTTCATTTCTTTTAGGCTTATTAATATCAGATAACATTAAATAATATACCTAATAGCTAACATGTTTGCAAATATCAGTAGGCAATTAAATGTGTCATTTTGCTTGTTTCCTTTGTTGAATTCAAGGAAAATCTTGAGGCATCATTTTTTAAAAAAATTCTATTACCTTCATTACCTTAGTTTCTTGTCCTCTTGCAGCGGCCACTAAGGTTTGCATGGCAAAATGCTAACACTGGGGTGCTGCAGAAATGGCCCCTGTGAGAAAAGACTTCGGGCTGCCCCCTGCCAGGCACAGTCGTTCCAGAGGGCTCCAGAAAGACCCACCACTAAAGAAAGCTGAACCCATCAGCAATTCTGATGCCATCTCTGACAAAAGATATTCTCAAAAGTTCACACAGCAGCTTGGAGAAAGAAATGTGAGAAAGGTGAGAAGAAGAGCTCTGCAGACACCAGGGTCAGTGCTGGAGGAGGGGCAGGAGGTGCTCCAGGCACCAGAGCTGAGCTTCCCCTGCAGCCCATGGGGCAGCCCATGGTGAGGCAGCTGTGCCCCTGCAGCCCATGGGGATCCACAGGGATGCAGAGATCCACCTGCAGCCCATGGAGGAGACCCACACTGGGGCAGGTGAATGTGCCCTGAAGGATGCTGCAGCTCCTTGTCACGCTCTGCTAATACAAGCAGGAGTGGTGATGGTTCGTTAAATGATCTCAGAGTGCAAATAATAACACAGAGGGGATTTCAGTATTAATCAAAACAAATGCACCTTTTATTGAGTGCCCACTGCAAATGCGATAGAAGGATTAGAAAGGAGATAAAGGAGATAAAGGAGAGAGAGAGAGAGAGAGAGAGAGAGAGAGAGAAAGAGGTGAAGGAATAGTTGCCAACAGAGAGGTCAATAGGTCCATCTTGTCAAGCTGGGGAGAATCTCCAAGTCTTTGGTTAAATCAGGGGTCTTTTATAGTCTTCCACCGTGGCGGGAACAGGATGGTATGTCGAGGGAACAGGTACAGGACAGTAGAGAATAAGTCTGTTGAGAACAAGTACAAAACAGGACAAACCAGTCCCAGCGGAGCCCATTGTTTCAGGACTGGTTCCCATGGGAAACCATTCTTGGTCCAGCAAACACACCTGCAGGCAACACTTGGCAGACATCCCACTTCAGTCAGGCCAGCGCCCCTGTGTTAGAATTTGAAGGGTCTCAGTCTCAGTCCTTGGAGGGGGGCTTCAATCTCTGTCCTTGATGGCAGTCACAAGGCAGATGAGGGATCTTCAGACTGTCTCTCACACTCCTGAGAGCCCATGAAGGACATGAAGTGTTTCAAACTCATTCTCCATCCCCCTCTGGCAGTAGGAGATATGTAAGTAGGAATATATCCTATAGACAGAAATATACCCTGTAGATGGAAACAAACATTATTAGGCTTTTTGCTTCCTGTAAACCTAGTTCAGATATGTAAAGGTCTCTGGCTATTTACATAATTAGATAAATGTTTACACTTTTTAGTCTATCCAGAATCAACCCACCAACCCAAATTTTCTAGTATAATCATCCAAGTACTAGAATCAGCCTCAAGCCATGTAATATGTGTATTGGGGTAGAATTTTCTTTAATATCTTTGTGTATACTAACAGTGGTGCTCAGGGAATTTGACTTACCTGAGCATTGGCTATTTTTGGGTGACTTTCACAATATTTTTAAACGGTAGACTATATTTAAATATAAAAATAACAAATTGAAGAGCAGGTTGAATTTAATGATTTTGTGGGGCCCCATCCAGTCTGAATTATTCTATGATTCTGAGATTTTGAAAAAGTGATGGATGGAAGAAAATGAACTCATGGATCATATGTCTTCACAACCTGTAAGGGATACAGGCTGTTAAAAGCATAAATTCTGAATGTGAAAGCCATCTGCAGAGGTTTGCAAGAACTCCAATTCTTCATGGTTGAGGGTGAGGGGATTTTGCCACTCACCACTGAACAAGGTTGAGACAGATCTAGAGTAACCTCCTGAGTGATGACCTAATCTCTTTTTGTTCTTTGCTATTGATGGTACTTTAACAATTCTTACTGTGAGCAAGAAAATGCCATCAATTTTTAAGCAGAAGCCCTCATTAATACAAATGGTTTTTTCTACTTAGCAGGAGATAAAAACCCGAGTTTTTACTCTACCTTTACTATCTTTTTTCCTTCCTTTTTTTTTTCCCACTCTAAACAGAAGGGGACTATTTTACCTTATATTCTACTTCCCTTTACTTTTTTTGCTTTATCCAATTACTTGATTCATGTCAAATCCTTCACCTTGCTTGTTTAATCAGCCTCCCCGAAGCAGCAGTGCACTGAAATCTATACTACACACAGACTCTTCCTCCTACTTTTCCTTCCCTTCCAAGATTTCATTCTCTGTTGTATTCTCTACTCATTTCTTCAAAGGAATATGTAGTAGAAATACTTGATTTCCACTAATCACGGAATTGAACTCTTGTCCAAATTACCAGAATATACTTCACCACAGATAAAAAAAAAAAACAAAAAAACCTTCCATATTAGTAAACTTAAATATATTTATTTGCATCTTTTCATTGTATTTACACTCCATATTTAGCAGAATGCCCAAATTAGATGGAAAAGATCTAATCAATATAATGGGAAATAATTTTGATATACTAGTTGTAACTTTGCTGAAGAAGTCATTTACCACTGCAGTAGAACACAGAAATAAATGATCTAGCAAAAATGAGAAAGTATGTCACATTATGGAATCACTTCATACACACTGTAAACGAAAAAGATTATATTACAAACATGTTTTGACTTCTTAATGAAGCTTCACAAGAGTATGAAAGGCATTTGAATAAATGCTTAAGATAAGCAGTTATTAGAACATTTAAAAATCTACTCATTGCCACACCAGCCTGTTCTGTGATTCTGCTGTCACATGCTCACCTTATCCATTCTCTGTCTCATGATAATAATCTGTTTTTACCATATGATGTTACTCCTTGTTCAAGGATTTTCTTATAATTTTGTATATATTAGTGGGAAAATTATTAGAGAATTTGACTTTCAGCTGACATTAAACCTATAACCACTATGCTTATATAAACAGAGGTTGTTCAGAAGCTTACAAATGGAGAACATAATAATTATATTTACATCAGGGCAGATATTTCCTGCAACCATGCAAAGAGCTGTCAAAATATCAGGTTCCATTTCCAGAATAAGGGAGGTGCTAAATCTGCTCATTTAAAAAGCCACAGGAAGGATTTTGCATTTCACTTAAAAAACTTGCAGGACATTGCTGCACATTTGGAGGTTGGAGAGCTGAAAAATACCATTCTCAGAGTTGTAAGGATGACCTTGGCTGTATTTTTCACCAGCTCTGTGTGCCAGAGTAAGGGAATGATTGGTGATCTCATACGTCAAGAGTTTGTAACTGCATGGAGCAAGTCCCTCAGTGGAGCAGCATCACAGTGAGAGTTGTGCTTTAGCTATTCAGTGCCTGTCCTCTTCCAGGTAGAAATCTGCATTGACGTAAATGGGTATTTCTGACCAGCAATCAATAAAAATATCTGACCTTCAGTCTTCTCTCTGTTTCCATAGTGTTTATTTTTTACTTTCTCCTGGCAGATACATATTGGTTTTTCTGCTGCCACTGGACTCTTGTTTTGAGGTTACATCATCACTTTCTATCTATGTCTAATATTCCTTCATTTTTCTTTATTTTTTATTCTATATTATTCCTTTGCAAATTGAAATTAGTTATTCCAGAACTGATTAAAATTTTATTTAAAGAGACTGCAATTAAAAAAAAAATCAGTTTATCTACTTGAACTCTCACACATTTCAGGATATTTCTCTTCATTGTAAAATATTATTCCCTATTTTCATGGTTGCAATATTGGTTTTCTAGTTTATTTGTTTCATTTATTAGTAACAAATTTATATACAAGAAGAACATGAATTGTTTGAACAATACTTTAAGGAAGGATTCTTCATCTTAGTAGAAAATATCAACAAAGGGATCAAAAATTACATAAAAATCACTGATTTTATACAATTTTTAATGGTGATACAATAAAAAATAGACATAGTTCTCATCAGTCTTTTCAATAATACCATATGGTTTTCTTAAAAAAAGGCTAAAACATTATGGACTTTACTCAGTGCCTGGTTCTCAAATTTGATCTGAAAATTGATTTTTTACTTTGGGTAGTAGCATGTCTGGACTTTCTAGGGAGCAAGTGGAGTCATTGACAAAAGATAGGGACACAAGCTTCTATTCTGTCTTTGAGCAATAAATGTTAAAGAATGGGAAGAAGCCTAACAAACAACTCCCAGGTTTGTAACTCCTGGTTGTTCATGTCTTCCAGTATGGCTGAAATTTGACCTTTGACCCTGGGAGCTATCCAAGAGCTTCATTAAGCACCAACTCAGCTTCTAAGATTTTGTTTCTACTAGTACAAGACAACTCACATTATCCACACTTGGAGATGGGCATTTCACAGCATTAAAATCAGTAAATACTACTCAGATGAAGAGAGTTTATATAAAATGCTGTCAACAGAAAACTTAGAATTAATATATATGTATATATTGTTCTCACATTATTTAAAAGATGTGATATATTATTTCAAAAAATCTAAAATTTTAAAACTGCTGATCAGAGTCCACAGTTGAAACGAATGATAGCTAAAATACTTACAAACAAATAGAAGATACTTTTGTAAATAGTTATGTTTCTTTTACTTACCAGGTCATAGAAGACTATTTTTAGAGGGCATTCAATTAGCCTATAGGGTGCTCAAAAAACCTGAAATTTAATTAAAATATTATTTTTCAAACAATGAATTTAATTAAGATCGATTGACTTTAATTATCTAAAATGTATTTAATATCTGGAACTGCATAAGATATCTCTCCTAGTAGGAGACAAAACTGCTTCTGAGTGCCTATTTCTTTATACTGACTGTAAAGACCTGAGTGATTTCGTTAAATGCTTATACTTACTGTAGCAGTTCCCTTTCTTTTTGTAATAAATTGGTATTATAAAGAAGAACATATTTCTCATGCTTCTTACTTTTCATTCTTTACTCTTATTCACATGAACTCTTAAAACCTTGTAGGAAATGGTGACATAAATTACATAGTTTTAGAAACACCAGTATGGATGGTCTGGAATGTCAGTTGAATTAAAGCTGAGATGACTATTTCAATTTCTGTTTTCTTCATGATACACTGACAAACCTGTCCTCCATATCAACTAGAAACCAAGGGTTAGCAAGATGGTTTCTTCCTTTCTTTCTTTACACTACATTGAAAATAAAAGCCAGCTTCAAAATAAAACAATCTTCCAAAATATATTTGTCTTCATGTTGATTTCTATTTTACAGAACTTCATAAAATCTTTTAATTGTCAGCAAGGAAGGATGAATGCCCTTATAAAACTTTATCATCTTGAATTAAAAAAAAAGTTTAATTTCTCCTCATTATTTCATTCTATCACATGGTTGTCCCCAATACAACACTTCTGTTGAAGAAAAAAAGAGCATATTTATGGAATACCAACACAGACTGACTCTATTTGCATCTGCAGATTTCTTGCAATGAATGACATTCTTCATTTACAAATCCTTCTCTGTGGAAGATTCTCATTACATGAAACAAAGTAACACTTCTATGATGGAAGTTAAACACTAATTTGATAAGGTGCCATGATCAAAATAATTTTTACATAAAAGCTAAAATAAACCCAAATATATACAGACAAGGGGGGTTTTTTGAGAGCTCCTAAAAACAAAGAAAAAATATTATTTCTCAGGTGGTTTCATCCCATTAGTGTGCTTTCACACTAAAGAAACTATTTAAAATAGAAGCTAAGATGAGATTTTTACATGTTGCTGATAATTATGTGTAATTTATTTTTATTATTTTAAGAAGGAAACTCATTAAAGAATTTGAAAACATAAGAAAAAGACTCAATATGCAGCATGGAGTAGCTAAACTCACAACGTTCTGAAATCTAAAGGTGATATCATGCTCGGACTCCCATGCAGACAATGAAAAGAATATTAGTCTAAAAGTCAGAGCAGAATCTACTGTTGGACATACACTCAAAAGAACAAAAAATAAGTTATTTTGAAATAGTGTTTCAGGTCAAGAGATCTTGTCAAAATGTACTATATTAGTGCTGACAGAAGCAGATTATTCATGTGACGTATCTGGTATCCAAATTGCTCTCTAAAACATTGATTGATGTAAGGTGGCTAAGTTACACTAGATGTGGAAGAAAACTGCAGAAGGAGGGTATATGTAAAACCAACGTGTTTCTTGCTCTGTCTCCTAATTCAGCCCATCTGAATTGGGAATGTAATTGCCTAATATTCCCAGTTTTCATAGAGGGAACTCACCTCTTCCCCTTCCTTGAACCTGTGCAGAACTGAGGCGAGTAACTTACCTCCTAACTTAGATGCTGCAATACTTTAATGAGACCTGCCAGACATAATTATTTTCTATTTCCATTCTCTGTCTGCTGAGATACCACAAAATTACACTAACTCTGATGAAAACTGAACAGACAGTTTCCACTAGTCTTTGAATGGTCACAAGAGCTGGGTAATACATGATTTACATACTGATAAACAATAATTTAAAAATTATGGGTGTGTAGTTTTCCTTTGCCCAGATGTGAGTGTAACTAATAGAAACTGCAAAAGAGCATGTAGAAATACAGTGCAGTCAGTGTTAAAATTGTACAGGGTTTTCAACTGGCATTGTCTGGTCTGGCTTTCAAAATCAGATTTCAACAAATAGATTACTATTTCTAGTATTATATTTGAGATTTCAGCCAAAAATCTTCTATATTTTTATGTTTAAAAAAAACCCCAAAACATTAATTTGCAGCTATGAAGCATTTTTCCAGTGAGTATCAGATCTCACCATAGTCTGTGATATAGTCTCTGGTCACTGGCCTCACTGTCACCAGTAAGGGGTTTTCAGAGAAATTATATAAAAACAGAATCATAAAAAGGTTTGGCTTGAAAGTGAAATTTAAAAATCACCTAGTTCAACCCCACAACAATAAGCAGGAGTATCTTCATCTAGACAGGCTTTCTTAAAAGCCCTGTCCAATCTGACCTTGAATATTTCCAGGACAAGGCAATCTACAACCTCTCTGGACAATCTGTTCCAGGGTTTCATAAGCCCCATTATGAAAAACTTCTTCCTTTTATTTAGGTTGAATCCATGCTCTTCTAGTTTAAAACCATCCCCCCTTGTCCTATCACTACATGCTCTTGTACAAATTTCCTGTTCAGCTTTCCTGTAGGTCCCTTTAATTACTGAAAGAGCACAAAAAACCTCTTCCTGGAGCCAGCTCTTCTCCAGGTTAAATCCATAATTCTCCTAACCTTTTCTCACAGGAGAGATGTTCCAAACTTCTGATCATGTTGATGACCCCACTCTGGACCCAATCCAAGAGTTTATATCCTTCACAATCTGGGGTGGTGACATAGTTGAAGCCTTTCTGTACCTGAAGGGATCCTACAACAAAGATGTAAAAATACTTTTTACAAGGGCACATAGTGACAGGACAAAGAGGAATGGCTTCAAAAGGAGAGTAGTTTTATGTTATATATTAGCAAGAAATTCTTTACTGTGAGGGTGGTGAGGTCCTGAAACAGGTTGCCTAGAGAAGCTGTAGATGCCCCACCCTGTGTCGAAAGGTTCAAGGCCTGGTTCCATGGGGACTTGAGTGACCTGGTCTGGTGAAAGATGCTCAGAACTCAGCAATCTTTTTCTCTTCTAATCCAGGCCATTCTAGAATCATATGGTTATATATAATTTTCTATAGCTTTATAATTCAATATGTGTATCAGTTTATAAAAAGTGAAGAATAGATCTGTCAAAAAGTAACATTAAGTACATTATAATAACTGAGAAAAATAAGGAGGAATCTAAAAACTATTGTAGCCTCAGTATTTTATTTAATATTCTTCCCACAAAACTGTACAACTGAGCAATAGAGGGAAAACTGTTTATTTTCAGGTTTAGGCAGGGACACCCTGAATAGGTGAAACTCATCCAAGGAGATTGACTACCCCTTGAGATGTAATGTGAAGAATGCTTGGAGGACTATTCCTTGTTGAGTAAGCGCTAGCTGACTGTGAAGCACTGCAGCATTGACCTGAAGTCAGTCCTTACTGTGAAGAGTACTGTTCTTAGCGACTTAGGGGTTCTGTAGAATACAGCAAACCAAATAAAAAACCCTGCTGAAAGTTTCTGAACTGAAATCAAGCTCAGAAGAAGAGATTTTTAAAGATATTGTGAAATTTATGAAAATGTCTTCATTAATCAAAAATAGGCTGAAATATATGAGGGTTTGAGATTACTTTATCTGAAATAGTTCTCCATTCATTAATGTCAACATGAAATGCTTAAGGACCTGAATAAAAAACACAGTGATTCTGATCACCCTGATTGCTTACTTTATTACACGTATCCTCTTTCTCCCACCCCCCCTCCCCCCCACTTTTTAAGGTTTTACATTTCTAAGTGTTATGTCCATGATTCTTTCTGTCTTTGTGGTCAGACATGCAAGAGAAATGCAGAACTACAAAATTGGGAATTAAAAGAATAAACAGTGTTTCAAGGGAATTAAATATAAATTATGACAGGCTACTTAAATGTATAAAAATCCAAGAACTCTGTCAGGAATTACTTGAGCCATTAAGAGATGAGTGGGAAGCTAGTGACAGATACTGTAGCTGACAGCCTGAAATAATTCTTTGCTTCATTTTTCACTCAAATAAATGGAGGGTTAAACCCCAGAGAGCAAGGAATGGTAAATTTTCCTGTGGAGTGAATTAAAAAGTGGGAAACAGGGAAAGATTAGAGACTTCATGTCTGATAGTTCAAAGTGGTGTATTAAATATATTTGAGGTACTTTGTAGCTGTGAATGATGATGTAAATAGCAGGGGATCTAGGACAGGTACCATAAAGAATTTTGGGAGTGTATAAACAGATATAGAATGTAGCAAGCAGAATTTCTCTTCTTGGTCATTCTGAACAGAGCTTGTAACAGACACCACCATTTGCACTTACTAGAGGAGAGAAACTGGCTTGCTGAGGAACAAAAAGGTTTGAAGACATTAAAGCCAAAAGTCTGAATAGGGATAGAGGAGATCTCTCTGCAATCCAGAGCATCCCTCCAGTTGTGGTTCCAAAAGACCTGCCTGTAGATGTCCTCTCTCCCTCTTCAACTCAGTCACTACTGAGTCCCCACTGTTGCTGTGAAATTCTGTGCTGACAGGAAACTCCCCGGAGTTATGTGTGGCTGGAATCTTTTCTCTTCCAGCCTAATGGAATAATACAGAACTACATGAAATGAAACAAAAAAATACTTAAGAGCAACAAATCCCTGATGCAGACTAGGGAAACCTTGGGGGGGTTTGTGGGAGTGTCCTTAACATGCACTCTATAGTCCCACAGCAGGCTACATTTGGAGTTTGCGTTGGGGACTGGAAAACTGAGAGCCACGGCTCCTTCACCACCACTGTGCTGCTTCTCATGACAGGCTTTATTGGTCCCTGCATACCTCATAATTCCACTTTTGCCCACCTGTTTTTCCCAGATATACCAGCTCAAAGGGGCTGCTTAAAAAGATGCTCTGTAGCATCCAGCTCTGTGATTCATTTCAGATGGGACATGAGACATTGTTAGGCAGTATGTAGAAAGGATTTTGTTTTATCCTGTTTACTTTTTTCCTACTTCATACTGTTTTCTTAGGCAAACTCTTATAAAAAACCCAGGGAATTTTTGTTTGAATACAGCTTTCTAAACTGAGCTATTTTCAATCTAAAACAAAGCTCTCTTACATATTGTAGTCTTAGTGCAAGCTTGTGATGCTCCTGGGATGACATGTAATGTTATTGCCTAAAGGTCTCTCAGACAATATGCATTTTTACCTATTTCCTACTGAGAAAGTATTTATATTGCTTCTTTAGGGTTTACCCCAATAATTCTTTCTTTTATTTTTCTTTTACATATATTGCTCCATATTTAATTATGTTAGCCACCATAGCATGTGTCCTTAAATACCACAAACATTTCTCTGAAGTGTCACAGCCTAGATTTAACATGGCTGGACAATATTTATTTCAGCATTGTTAAAGTATGGTGATAAAACTGAGAAGAAAAAAAATGCAGGCCTTAGCATTGTAAACTATCATATCTGAGCTCCATTTTCAGCATGTGAGTTGCCCCAATTCCTTCACAGCATCACATATCTGCTCAAACATCTGTTGAACTCATAGCAGAACTCCTGCTTTACTCTCTAATAATGGTAGTATTTATTTTAATTTTTGTTTGTTTCTTATTGTTTTTGATAATATACTTCCAGTTTTCTATAAAATTGTCTTCTAATTCCCCATCATTGTAAAAAAACGATGATTTGTCCAACCATATGCAACAATTCCTACAGCTTTTTAAATATTTTAATGTTATTACTATAATTCATAATGTGTTTAATAATGCAATTCTGAAAAAAAAGAAAAACTCTCTCATTAAAAATAATTGAAAACACAGTGGGGACCTTTTAAAGGAATTGTCTTAATTAAAAAGTCAGACATGACAGTGCATTTCTGCTCATTTTTTTTACACTCTCTGGATTATAAAAGTCTCTTGGTTTTCCATCTGGTGATATTAAATTCACCTCAAGACAAATGGACAGAATGGATGTTTTGTATTGATTGACTTACTGAAGAAAATAGTTTCATACCTAGAGAATATTTGCTGCCTCATCCTTATTGCCACACTTTTCAGGTTTGTGTTCCTATTCTTATTCTTATTCCTATTCCTATTCCTATTCCTATTCCTATTCCTATTCCTATTCCTATTCCTATTCCTATTCCTATTCCTATTCCTATTCCTATTCCATTCTTTCACAATTTTAGAACAGCACACTGCCTTCTAGTAACTTAAATTTTATATATTTTGCTTTTTTCCCTGCATTAATTAAATTAATTTGGGAAAAATATTTTAACAAAATCTTCATCTTGCACAAATAACTGACACCATAAGTAAGTATGCTTATTTCATGCATTAATGATTCCATTATTCCAGTTACTTTTACTGGATATCTGGGAGGGGCAAGTAAACCCAAAGTTCTTTTCTGGAAAAACTGCACAACAACTTGACTTTCCATTAACAGAACATCTCTCAGTTCAGTTCCATCCACATCTAAAAAGTAAAACAAAACAATTCTATACAAATAAGTTAGAAAGGTTGTTTATCAGGATACATCCAGGATAAAACTGGCTGTTAGTAATGTTTTTCCAGGAGGAGCTATTTGTTTTTCCTTTAGGGGGAATCAGTGTTTTGGAGGAAAAAAGTATGCATTCCTCTTAAGTAGGAACAAAGAATGTTTAGTCTACATGAAAGGAAAAGCTTCTTTTTTCCCAAAAGGATTGTGCAGTCTCCATCATTGGAGATACTAAAAATGTGACTGAATATGGTCCTGGACAACTGCCTTGAGCAGGAGGTTGGACACAATGACCATCTGAGGCACCTTCCAGCCTTGCCCCTATGTTCCCATGAAGTATTTATAGTCTGAAAGTCCAATAGACTTTCATGTTTTCATTTGTCATGGGTAATTCTTGAAATTAAATTTTTTTTCAATCCTACACGGGAGAAAAGTTTTTCTATCCAAAGTATTTGTACGTAAGAAACTGTTATTACAAACAAAATTAATTTAAATATATTTCATATTAACTTCATTAGAAGAGAAGGAGAAGGAGAAGAAGAAATAAGTCCCCCTGTCTGCTTTAAACTAATTTTTCCCCTAGATTTTTTTTTCTCTTTTACTAGTCTGAGTGAGATCACAGAATCACAGGATGGCCTGGGTTGGAAAGCACCATAAAGATCATCCAGGTTCCAAGCCCCTCGATGTGGACAGGGACAAGTTTCATTAGAGCAGTTTGCTCAGAGCCCCATCCAACCAGGACTTGAACACTTTTAGGGATTGGGCATCCAAAGATTCTCTAGACAACCTGTTTCAATAAATTCTCTAGACAACCCTTATAATAAATGTTTTGGTTTTTTTCCTAATATCTAGTCTAAACTTCCTCTCATTCAGCTTGAATGCATTTACCCTTGTTCTGCCACCATGTGCTGTTGTAAAAAGTCCCTCTGACAAGCACCACATCAGTGTCTCTTCAGCGTAGCATGAATTATCAAATATGCTATTCAAAAACAAAACCCAGAAGATGGGAAATCTATCAGAAAATGAAGTGAAATATAAGCAAAGTGAAAACTCTGAAATACATTGGGATGAAACTGAGAGATTGATCTATAGCAGTTCTAATTGCTTTATTGGAGAGAACCAGAAATATTTCTTATATATCTGGATTATAGTCAAGGGAATCTTTGAGTTTTTCTGTCAGACAGTAAGAGGTGAGCAACTGAAAGTCATGAAGATGAATCCCTGATATGTAACTTGTAGTGAAGTTTTCTGTAAATAGTGGACTGAGAATGCCAGCTCCTTTAACATTTGCTATATGGTGAAAATGAAGTAAGGGCCATTTTGTTCATTTTCAGATTAATATGTCTAATGAATTAATGTACACTGATAAGATATTAAATGTGCCCCTGTTATCACCAGAGAAGAACACCCCTCTGCACTCTCAAATGTTGCTCTTAGTGCTGATGTCATTAAGAAAAATGCATTTAAGTTAGAAGTCCTTTTCTTATGGCAATTCTCCAAGATAACTTTCCAAGTCAGTAGGAGCAGCTGATACTGAATGTCACGTCTCAGTTTTGCCACAAATATTCAAGATAAAGAAAGACTGGGGTAAGGAGAATAAACGACAATGAAGTTATGAAAATAAGGAAAAACTGTCACGCTGATTACTTTGATTCATTCCACCACAACACCAGCAGAGATTATTCATAGATGCCTGTTGGAATCCATTTATGAATGCTTCCGACTACTCATCTAAATCATAAATAAAATGCTTCATATGTTTCATTGCTTAAAATCTGTATATGCTAACAAATCTTCAGTTTCTTTTTGAAGAGAGTCTTATTATTTTGATGCACACATACTGAATGTCATTCTGAAGTTTTATATCAAACTTCTTTTTGTGGTATTTAAAGGCTTCCCAGTAATGATTGTCATTAATATTGTCAAAATACCAATCTTTTCTGTTACTCTCAGTAACGTGTATGAACAATATAGAATGTCTAAGAGTAATTGCTAATGTTAGTCAAAAACATAATAAAGGCTTTGAAAGGATAACTTTTTCCAGAATTGTCAGAAACAATACATGCATATTAAGCTCTTTTAACAAGATAATTAAAAAAGAGTTGTCATGCATCTCACCTTAAGAAAGATGTTGCTTTATTCCAGAGATTGGTCCTGACTTGTCAGTATAAAGAAGGTGACAAGGTAATGAAGTTGATCTGATGAAATATCAAGTTGTTATCCTTTTCTCTGATACTGTATTTCATGTCATACAGTTATCTATGTCCTTTGACTTCAACAGCCATATGGCATTCAGAATTACACATCAAACCAGGCTGTGCTCTGCCTCAATGCATAGTTGCAAACCATGATGAGATACAGTATTATATTTTGATGTTTATAAATCAGATTCTCCTCAGAGATATCACACAAATAAATCAGAGATAGTTTTCTAGAAAACAAATTAAGAAAACCAACATGACTGGAAGTGGTCTTCATCAAAGTCATACAGGAACAGCTGTTCAGTTGAAATTTGAGTAATTTAAACCAGTAGTTTAACTGCATCCCATCTAGTTAAAACATACTGTGCTCATGTGCACAAAGCATATAAAAATGTCTAAAATGCAAGGAAATATTGATATGCTTTGGTATAGATAGAATGATGACCAAAGTAAAAGACTGAACCATGCTCTTATATGGTTTGTTTTAATTTAGTAAGCTTTAATATTGAAGTTGATATCTCTTAAAAATTATCTATTGTGTTTGACATAGAAAAAACCTTCTAATTTATAAATGTAAATTAAATACTGAGATTCATTTTACAGTATTTGATATGCCATGTATTTATAGGTTAGGAAACAACTTCACCCTTAACAGAAGAGACTAAAGGAAAAAATGTCACAGACACATGGAAAATACCAACCACAAGTGCACAAAGATTCCATCTGACGAACTTTTAGTACCTGAATATTTCAGTGTCTCTGTAGATGTGTTTGTAAGTCACAATTGTTAGAGCTACTAGTTATGAAGAGCAAAACACTTAAAAGTGCTGCATGTTGTACTGGTACAGCATAAACACTGAATGAACCCCGGTGAAGTACAGTAATACAAACAGTCTGAAAAATGCAACAATTAGCAAACCTAAACATTTAGGCAAATGAAAGTAGACCAAAACTTACAGATAAAATAGGCAGGGTTATCCAATGCAAACAACACCTTTTAAAACATATAAATGGATTTCAGTCCTTTGAAACATTGTCAAGACTTAATCAGGAAACAAAATGCCTGTTTACAATTTACTTATTTATGTGTCTTGGAGTTAATGCAATTATGCCTTATCAACCAGTATGCAGTGCTAATTTCATTTTGCCACATCCACAATACTGAAGAATGCTAAAAAAAATCACCATGGTCTTCATTTGTATCTTATAAGACTTCTGCATCTGTATTTACATGTACATTTTATATTAAAACATGTAAATAATATTTCATGGTAGCAAATTAAAATATATATGGAAGCAACTGCATATGAAAAATATGCAATTATTTGTAAATATGTCAAAAGTTTACAATAGTTAGAAGTGTATTAGTTGTTTTATAAGTTCAAAATCCAGTTAATATGGAAATTAAATTTTAAAAACTATAGATCCAGCCTCAGAGGGTTATTTTTTAAATAAGAAATCTTCAGACTTTGAAGATATAATTGTATAATCATGGTGCCATTTTGTGACATTCTAAAAGGTTTATAAGTGTTAAATCTATTCAAGTATGTGTATCTGAGATTTAAAGTTCATAATTTTAACATCAAACCTATATAATGCTGACATAAACCTTCATTGCTTTGTCGAGGTGGATGGCTTTTTTTGAGATTTATTCAGAAGAAAACACTGAAACTTAAACTGTGATTTTATCTCAGTCCTACAGAATATGAATAAGTAAGACTCCAAAGGGAATGTTCAGAATTTTTCCCTGTGTTTTAGTTGAATGTTTCAAGCAGCTTCTGTAAAAAAATTTCTACTTTGGACTCTTGGTTTTGTTTTTGTTTGGCTTTGAAGTGTTTTTGGGAATTTTAGTGAGGGAATCCAGTATTTCTAACTTTCAGGCTTCAAAAATGAATACAAAGCATTTAAAAGACCAGTCATGCCTGAGAAAATCACAAACTTTGCCACTGAGAAAAACTGGGAGGGTACATTTTCAAGTCTGCCTCATTAGCATTACCAGCAGCACTCTGTTCTTAACTAATATTTCATCTAAATGTTTGATCCCAGTACCTGGAAGTTTTGAAACAATGCAATAGGCTGCATTCACAAGGAAAGCAGGTTTTTTTGGGGGTTTTTGGGGGTTTTTTTTTGTTTGTTTGGTTGGGTTTTTTTCTTTTTATTTTCTTTTTTTTTTCTTTTTCAAAAATATCATAAATACTTTGGAAATCTTGAAACTTACGTTATAAGTCATGACGTTGTAAAACCAAATGTATCATTGTAAAAGATAAGTTTCAAATTCACCAAAAGTCTATAAAGCCTGCATGCATATAGACTTGCTGAAATTCTTTACCATTATGTAAATAAACATACCTTGAAATTATGACATCCCTCTCTGTTCCTGCCACTATTCATCTCCGTTTCTCTGCACTCTGTTGAACTGTGAAAAATCAACGCTCTTAAGAATGGCTGTTTAACAAAGTTGTGTATTTTTATTTGTGTAGAATGAGGGCTGATTTCATCTGTGAAATAAATAATATCAGAATTTTTTTCCCCACATTTTCTTCCCAGGGGACTGATAAATAACTAAGCCATGCACATAAGAATGCCTATACAGGTGGAAGACTGTGCAGCAAGCAAAGAATGTGCACACTATGGATGTCCTAGGAGTGAAGAACAGCTACAATTCCTTAATTTAGAATTGAAAAAGGACCAATCAAATTGTATCTTTGTTGTAGAATTTCACAGTCCATTTGGATCCAAACAGGAAGAGTAGGTGAATATGAATAGGCTAAAGAACCAGAGAAATAGAAAATATGCACTACAACAAAGTAGGAAGAATGGAACTTAGGAATAGAGAAAGTGCAATTAGTCTGCTATTCACAGAAACTGCAAACAAGCAGGTCCAGCCACTGCCTTTTCAATATGAAAGAAAAGAAATTATTGCATGGGGCACTGCAGGTTATGTTTCACAGAGAGATAGGAAGATACTATCAAGACTTTGCATGGAAGCAAAGTCACAGTTCTAGAGGCAGGATGCAAAAACACTTTTAGAAGAAGCTGGCAAAAAAATAGCAAACAGACTTGTAGGAAGCATGAATGAAAATGTGACTCCCTCTCCTAAATCATTGCCATGCATTATATACAATTAAGACCAGAATAACCCCAAGAGGAGCAGCACCTTGGAGAACGAAATATTACTAGACCAGAGTTGCATCTTGGCTACAACAATGAAGGGTCACTTGTAGAGATAAAAATTTTTAATCAGATTTGGGGCCACATGTGATGTAATAAGAATTAATCTGATCCTGTTGGGGAATTCAAAACAAAATAGGTGGAACATACTGCCAATTTCTCTCCTGAATAGACAAATTCATTTTGAGAATCAAAGCCTAGCTCATAACAACTTTTTTTTTCTTCTGATCAAGTGGCAAACTTTATTGTAAATGTACAAATACTTCACAGTTTTTAATCTATCCCTATTGTGCCCTATAAAAAGCCAAATGAACAAACAGTGTTTAGTCAAACCATTTGTACTATCTCAAGATTTAGACATAAACTTCTCCTTTTTCTGAGATTGATTATGCCCAAGCACATAAATTTTCATTATAAAGCACAGAATTTGTAAAGGTATTTAGAATTGGCTAATTCTAAAATAATACCTCAAAAAATGTTTTTCAATGCTGAATATTATTATATGAAAGTATCTTTCTTTTTTTGTTCCCCCTGAAATGCAAAACACTTAAGAATTTTGCAATTCACAACTTAAGTAATATAAATAAAAATTAGGTAAGATAGAAATAAAGATCAGACTTTTCCAGACTGGACCTTAGGGGCTGGGATTTTTTTCAACTTATAATTGCGAGGGAACAGTGATCCTACAATAACCAAGAAACACCAAAGTATTGACTTTGGTGTAATCAGCCCTCCAAATATATTTATGTCTTCCTGTCTAATATGATCTAGATCTGAATGCAAAAATATGACATTCATGTTAATAAAATGAGGAGGGGCAGATGTGGCTTCTGAAGCATTGCTATGCACCTTTAAAATCAATGTGATTTTTCTTTTCTAAAACTCACTTTAATTTTCCATTTCTTTCTCTCCTTCTCTCTTTCTTTCATTCTTTTTTACATTTTCAAAGATTCTATACAATATTTTTTCTCATCTTAACATCTCCAAGCCTCTTCAGTGCTACCTTCTCTAGCAGACAATAAATTCATGGAAGTAATACTGAAGCACTACAGTGCCCACAGTGACACTCCTGCAAACTCCATGTGGGTGGAAATCTTCTGCCTAAAGCATCACTGACTTCATGGGACAACAAAGCTGTAATATGGTAAGCAAAACAGAGGCATTGCCAATGTGCAACATTTCCTTAGGCTTTCTGAAAAATTAGGACAAAACCTGGCGCACAAGTTTCATTTGTAACAAAAGAGGCTCCTAAGCTTTCTTCTCTAGATCTGTGTTAATGGAGGATAAGATGCATACCATCACCCCTGCATTTGTTTAGTGCACAGCATTTCTAGCTTTGGGCTTGAATAAAATTATGTTTCTTTCAGTACTTTGAAGTTCTGAGAATTAAATAAAGCATACTGTATGACGGCTTAGTAACACACAGATCCTTAAAAAGGTGTCATGTCATGGCAAAGAGTAACATATTTCTACTGTACTAATTTCTCATCAAATATAACAGGCTATCTTACAGCATTTGAAGATTTGAAGACAAAACAGACTCAGACCCTTGAAAAAATGTACTGTTGTTGTTACAGTAGATTTAAAAAGCGCCTGCTGCTGCATATAGATTTTCTAGATGCCACTGCACTGCTGTAATTATCAATTATCTTTAAAATGGAATATAACATGACTCCCCAGCATTTCTTTCTAGAATTGAACTCGGTATTAAATCTCATCTAATGAGACACTAGAACTTCACTCACTTTCTTAAGATCTTGAAAGGGTGTCATCCTTTTAAAATTAGTACACAAAAATAGAAAA
This sequence comes from Passer domesticus, assembly GCF_036417665.1. Taxonomy (NCBI): domain Eukaryota; kingdom Metazoa; phylum Chordata; class Aves; order Passeriformes; family Passeridae; genus Passer; species Passer domesticus. Next base: position 19,792,442 of record NC_087476.1, on the reverse strand, counting down.
AAAACAATGAAAACAGCTAGAAAATTACTAGGTTTGAAAAAAAAAGCACCCAACCACTAGATAAAATCACATTTTAGACCACTTGCTGTCTTTCCGTGGTGTAGCACCAACTTTTCTATAGAAAGAACCTGTAATAAAGAGCTTTAAACACCAGAAATGGAAAGCTCCAGTTCAAAGAGAAAAATTGCTCAACAGCTTTCATGGTTATAATTAAAAGGAGATTTTTCAGCTCACTGTCCACAGTCCATGTAATTAGCACCTGAAATAAAATTGCAATACAATTGAACTGCATAACAAACTTCTTCACCCTGATAATAAGCAAGGTTAAATGCAATTTCTTTGGCACAGAAATAAACCTTTAAATAACTTCCTAGTATGATTGAATCAAATCAGGAAAACTAATTATCAATAGAGGTATTTATTTTATACGTTCTTATTTCCATGTAAAACAAAAAACTACATATTTCATAAGAATTTTCATAACCACATATACTCAAAAAAAAAACCCGTTAACATTACAAATATTTTTTCAACCAGCCTTTTTCCCTCTCTGTGTTTTATTTAAGAGTAAAAAGTACATTTCACACAAAACTGGAAAACGCCGATGCTATGTGTGCCAGATAATCAGTTGTACTAGTTTTGCATGGCCTGGTTTTGGTAGTGAGGGGCCTTCTCTGTGAGAAGCTTCCAGAAGTTTCCACCACGTCCAGCAGAGACAATCCCTGAGAGCTCCAAAGATGGACATGCTGCTGGCCAAAGCTGGGCCAGTCAGAAATGGCGGTAACACAAACATAGTTAAGAAGAAATCAAACCAAAAAATGGTAGCACAGTTTTAACCATGACTAGAGAAGAGCTGAATGAGAACATGAGAGGAACAGCCCTGCAGACCCCAGGGTCAGTGCACAAGGAGGGGTAGGAGGTGCTCCAGGCACCAGAGCTGAGATTCCCCTGCAGCCCGTGGGGCAGCCCATGGAGAGGAAGCTGTGCCCCTGCAGCCCATGGGGATCCACAGGGATGCAGAGATCCACCTGCAGCCCATGGAGGAGACCCACACTGGAGCAGGAGGATGCCTGAGAGGAGGCTGTGACCCTGTGGGAGACCCATGGAAAGAGGGCCCTGCTCCCAGGCTGGAGCAGCCTGTCCTTGGACAACTGCACCCCATGGAAGAGTGACCCACGCTGCAGCAGATTTCTAAACTGAGGGCTTTAATCTATAATACCTAAACCTTTACATAAACTGGGGGATACCTTTCAGGCACTGTGGGATGTCTCTATATGCACAAACTACAGACAGTCTTTTTAAAAGATAAAAGTTCTCACATAAAAACCTTTAGGGTTAAATTCCAATATTTCCTCAATTTCTTCTACTTCAGTTGAGCATCCCAGTTTTGGTGGGACATTCCCCTCCACCTGCTCTTTGGACCCACTCTATGACCTTAGGAATTCCCACTGGGCCTTGGCCTTTGTGTAATGAGCTGGGCAGGGAAAGATCCCTTGACCATACCAGAAATTTTTGCATGGCAAAGGTAGGGGTGACATGATCCATATCAGGAGCTCCACTCACTTGACCAAGGTGGGAAAAGAGAGAGAATTCCTCTTTCCCTAGAGCCTAAGAAAATATTTACCTGAATTGCAGCCTGAGTGGAATTGTACCATGGTTACTGGACTTTTGAAAAATTCCATAGTTACTGACTTGTACTGTGGCCAGGATGGAAATTCACTGATGATTAAAGCAAATAAGTTAATGGCCCTATAAAAAAACAGTCCTAAGTGAAGCCTTCTGAGCTCTCCTGGCCCTCAGCAGGCTGCAACCAGCTCCCTCCCTCAGACCCTGTGAGCACACACTTATGAGACCATCAGAGGACCATTGCTGAGCAGCTGATGGGGCCTGGAGCAATCCCCCTCACTCCTAGAGGCTCCACCCTTGCCTACTGAGCAATGTGAAGGCATTCAATGTGAATATTTCATTGAACTGGAGGAGATATTTAACTGGTGTATACCTTTGTATATGTGTGTGTATATACATAAATAACTTCATGTCTGTCTGTATAACTGTGTGATTTATTTAAACACTTTCCAGCAAGTACACTATGAATGTTGCCATCTCACATCTATAATTAAGTCACTGTTATAAGTGTACTAAATCCTATTTAATCACTCTGTAAATGTTAAATTAGTTAATCATTAATGCTGCTAAATCCTTTAGATATAAAATGTTGAGCAAGTCTGAGACTAGGACTGGATTTAGCCTCACCTAAGACCCATCAGGCAAAGGGATCACTCTGAACCTTATGACTATACAGGAGGGTCTCCCTTACCCTTTTGTGTCTTTGCTTTCTGTGTAAATCATTCTAAATTGATTCTAACATGATTTTTTTTGTATATTTCATTCATGTTATAGTAGAGGGAACTTTGCTATCGAACTTTATTAAGTTGTGCTTTCACATATTTATATCAAACATACTTTTGATAATACCTTTGTGAGTGATGCTTTAGGCAACCTAAGCCATTCATTCATGAATGACAGTCAAACCTATGTATAAACTCTCTATAACAGCAGCAACTAGCCACCCTAAAAAGCAAGCAGGACACAAGTAAATTTTGGACTACATTGTTACTGGAGATTGGCTTTCCCCTCCTTATACCATCTGCAAACAAAGTTTATATGACATTACTTCAAGTGCAATGTATTTAACTGCACACCAGTACTGAGATACCTACATTATTTTATCTATTTCTCAATAGAACACAAATTCTATCTTATCAAAATAAGACTACAAAAAAGATTAGAAATTGATCATAAAGTAAAAAAGAAAAAAATATTTATTTATATATAGTCTCTTACTATCATAGTATGAAAGAAAAATATGGAAGTATAATGAGTTGAAAAGTAGTGAACAATAAATTATAGGCTTTTTAGCAGCTATGATTTTTTCTTAACTCTTACTATCAGCTTCAGCTTAATACTCTTACCCTTTTAGTAGATTTAAAATCATGTTTAACTTATATCCCAGTAGTTGGCAAATGGCAAGTGAATGTAGCTATGACTAGAGTTCAAAGCTGCTGATGCCTGATTATTGTTGCACAGAGGTGGTAAATAAAGTTATATCTGCCGTATGCTCTCAGTTAGTTTTATGAAGTTCAAATAACACTGATTATTAACAAGAAAAGTGGAATCAGATTCTATTACTAAGAAAAAAAATGTTTTTTGGGGAAAAAATACATTTGCTTTCATATTTTAAAAGACTTGATTTTTTTTACCCTTTTCTGTAGAAGCAAAAGCATATTTCATATTCTCTCCCTTGGGGTTATAAACCTAAGATCTCTGTTGGTGCAAGTGGGCTGTAATTGAGATGCTATAAAATGATCTAGAAAGTAAGACAAGTGGGAGGACATGAGAAGATTCAATTGAGAATGGAAGAGGAGAGACAAAAGATGGGAAATAATTACTCACACAGACAGAAAAGGGTTTCCATGACAAGGTTTAGGTGCATCTGAGCTGCCAACAGTGATACAAAGCTTTAGTCAGCTACATTTAGGTTACATATATTTGCAGGAGTGGGGAAGTTGGGAGGGTAGAAATCTCTTTTTCAAAGCTTCAAGTAGCAAAACAAGTTTCTAAACTTGTTTTAAAACTTTCACTAGGGACACAAGTGCAATCTAGTAAAGACATCTGACAGCTGTATTCTGAAATGAATCAAGTCCATTCTGCCACAATGCATGAGGATGGACAAGGTATCTGTCTCTTATCTCAAATTATGTTCTCTTATTTTCCATATGGAATCCGACATAATTTTCATTTAGATGGAATAACAAAAAAGATGAAAAGTTATCTCACTCATCTTATAGATCTGGATTGGGACACTCCAGGTATTACAAAAAGATACATGCTACAGAACAGATACAAGTAGAAGATAGAGTGAGAACAGAATCACGACACTGTTCCATAATCTGCTGTTCCAGACTCTCTTACTCTCACTGTTGCCCCAGATCCCAACATCCTGTGCCCTGCTGGCTTGAACCTTGTATCACAAATGTTCTGTTTCTGCTGGGTTTGGAAAGTGGTACAGAAGGAGAGCATGAAAGTACTCAACAGTAGTATACAATAGTATATTTCTGATAAAAAACCTGAGTTTTTCCCCAAAGCCTCGGTTGGGGAGTACAAAGTTCTGAGTGAGGAATACTAAAGGGGAAACCTAATAAGCCAAGCTGAATGAATAATCTATTAAGTCATTGAGTAATTAAAGTTTGAGAAGGGGTAATTTTCATAAGCCAAATTCCTGAACAAATAAAGACTCCTTTACCCAATTTACACATCCACTCAATAAGGTGAGTGAATCACAAAAATTCCCTTTTTGATTTGAAAAACTATATACTGCATGACTGATCTTTCCAAAAGTGAAGTTGTCTAGTTTCAAACTGATACAAAAGCCAGTCTTCTTTATTCTGGAAGAGCAATGACGCTAACCTAGGCCTGTGAAATTTCTGAGTTTGCTCAGACTGCAGAACACTAAAACCATAAAACTGACAGCAGTGGCAGTGAACAGGTATAAAGTCTGATCAAAATATGTTGTTGTGTAAGGACTGCTACCTCCCCAGTGTTACTGCTTATGGCCAGATCACTGACTTGGAAGAGTGCAGGCTATATCAGCAATCCGGGAAAAAGTTAATAGCCCAACCAGGCACTCTGTGCTACTTCAGCCACGAAATGAATGAAATGTTCACTGTCAATGACAGTATACATCCCTATAAGTAACTGAAGAAACTTGGACATTGTTAAAGGTATGGAGGAAATTTAGGTTCTCAGTGGAAATTTTAAGTGAAAAATTTTAATTTAGTATTTGTGAAGGGAAGGGCTGCTGAGAACAGTAGCATGCATTTTTATAAAGTTCTGTTGTATAATATTTCTCAAAGGAATACACTATGTTACACAGGTATTGTTAGCTATTTTAACAACCTATTTATATGGAGGGACAAAGGAGAACAACAGTTATTAATAGTATTGAATAATCAGATTTCAGCACCTTTTGTTAAAAGAGACTGTTTCAACTAACAGCTAAATAACCATTAGCGAAAGCAAGAGCATTTTCTAATGGCACATAGAATGGAAAAGCTGATGGCATAGCATTCCTTCTTCAAGTAAGCCAAAGAAAGCTGATCTCTTCCTTTTAGCTGTAGATGTCATTCCAGGGACTAACGCTGCAAGGTGCTGTATACCATGAGCTTGGTGAGAGACCTGTTGTCATGGCTCATGAAGAAAATTGGCTCTACCCCAGCTAAAACCAGCACACCTGTTCAACACAATGGCAGAAGCAGGGAAGGAGTCATGCTCTGAGGCTGTTTGCTCCAGGGCCTGGTAGATTTAATGAAAACAAATAGCAGTATAGGAATGAGTCGAAAAGGCAGAGCTTCTGCCTCCTGATAATTAGTGTAAGACTCAAAGGAAACCATTCCTCTCTTCAAGCCACATTTCTACAACCCTTTTATAATGAGTTTGCTGTAATAGGCAGGTAGCTCTTCATGTAAATGTTATGTGTAACTGAAATGAAAAGGGTAAATAATGTGAGAGTAAAATTGGCAAGTTTGGGGAAAAGCTTATTTACTTCAGACTGCAATAACAGTGTCATGTATTGTTGTATCAGTGTTCTCACAGAAACATTTTAAATGCCTTTGGCATATGTATTTGCAGTAAGAATGGTGGCAGCCAGGAATTAGTCTGTAGTTAGCTATATTGTCTACCAGATGTGTCCTGTACCAGAATGTATGGTGTATTAGGTCACTTAGAGCCCCTTACAGTACCTAAAAGAGGCCAACAAGAAAGCCAGAGAGAGACTTTTTACAAGGACATGTAGTGATAAGATGTAGCAGGCACAAGGCCTGCAAGGCCCTGGAGGTCAGAAGCCTGAGCTAGGAAATACCAAAGTCAGCATGACTAAGGGTTTAGAAGACCCTCTCTTCCGCCTTTCGGACCCTGTTATCTCTCTGTATATTCATAGGTCACTTTTCCCCTGACCCTTACTATTGGACAGTTTTCAATCCCCCTATAAGGTATAAAAACCCCTAGCTCTGCCCGGTTCGGCAGAGGAGAGCTGTCAATGGACCCTTCGCGGAGACCCCAATAAAAGAACCCTGCGGAACCCATACAGCGCTGCTCTCTCTCTCTCTGCGTCTGCTGCTGCGATACCCAGGGCGACGGCCCCAGGCATGCTGAAAGAGCTGAAATCACTAAAGAGCTGAGCTGCAAATCACTATAGCTTGCCTGGGCTTGCCTGAACCCCCCGCTGGGCGATCCCGGACCCTCGTTGAGCTATCCTGGACAACCGGCCTCCCCGCTGGGCTTCTGCCCCTGGGGGCCATAGCTGGCGCCCGAACAGGGACGAACGCCCGAACAGCGGGGGGCCCCTGGGCCAACATCTGAACCGCCGTGATAGCCTGGCCGCGGAACTGAATGCCGGACCTGGCATTTCAGAGGAGCAGCATTTCTTCGTGAAATTGTCACTGCCTCCGCTCGCCAGAGATCCTGGAAGGAGAAGCTCTTCGTTTTAGAAGGACTCTTCTGGACAGGAGGTCAGCCGACCCGCACCCCGACACCTGGGCACGCGAGTGTCCGTGGAGGCTGACGAGCAGACGACCCCCAGCAGAACTTTGACCCACAACAGGCTGAAAAGTGTAAGTTTAACACAGCCTCTCTTGCGCGCAAAAAATATTTTTCCTTGGGTCCTTTTTTTTTGGGTTTTTTCTTTTTTTTTTCTCTTTTTTCTGCTGGCGGGAACTGAAAAATGGGATCAAAGCTTAGTAAACGATCCCAGAACGAGAGAGATTTATATTCCCTAATCCTAGAAATCCTATCTTCTAACAACTTTTCTTTTTCTAAAGGTAACCTTTCAAAAACTAACCTGAAACGTTTTATAAAATGGATTCTCTGCCACTTCCCAGATACTAATACACAGACTATTACCTTAGACTCCTTTTGGGATACAATTGGGACCACGATATATAAGTTTCAAACTAACCAAGACTTTTCGGTAACTCAGTTTTTACCTATGTTTCACGCTATAACTAAAGCTGTAGAAAAAACTAACAAAAAGATTTTAACTACAGGGCTAACTTCTGTCGAACGAAACGAAAAGTTCTTATCTCACTTAACAGAAGCGCCTATTTCAAATGCTAATGGAGGAGATAACACCCCCTCCACCCTGGAATCCAGCACTCCGCTGGGTCCTAGTGTCCCGCCATCTGCGCCGCAACCCCCCGACCCCAGGGCGCCCACGGCCCCTGCCCACCCCCTCCTCCCCCCCGCCTTCCCCTCGGGAGCCACATCCTGCGCGCCTCCTTGCTCTGCGTTATCTCCGAGAGCATCTGCGCCAGTTCCCGCCGGGACCGACCCAAACCCCACCCCTCCCCCTGCTCCCCCCGACCCTACTGGGGCCCCCCCCCACCCCCCTTGCCGTCCCTCCTCTCCCTGCCGCGCCCGCCCCCACTCCCTCCCCCGCCCTCGCCCCCCCCGCTACCATCGCGTCTTTCCCTGCCCCCGGCATCATCCCTGCTGCGGCAGGGGATCAGCCCCCCTGGGTACCCGCGCCCCCCCCCACCACCGCGCTCTTGCCTGCCGCCGGAATCGTGCCCGCCGCACCCTCCCTCAGTCCCGCCGCCTCCTACATCCCGCACCCCCCCTGCCCCCATACCCTCGCTGCGCAACCCCATACCCACGCTCCGCAGCCCCCGGTCGGGACCCCCCAGACTTCCTTCAGTTCTGCCCCCCCTCCCCACGCCCCCCAGTCCTGTGCGTACTGTATCACGCATTGCACGGCCACTCCGGCAATGCTGTCTCGCTGTAGCCACGTACTGCCATGTGCTGCCTTATACCCTGTCCAGCCACATGCACCTCTGCCAAATGCAGCTCCAGCCAGCCATAAGAAACATAAGGCACGACCTGATAGCTCTCACTTCTCGTCATCTGATGACAGCAGTGACAGCGATTCTGACTTGGAAATAGAATATGTAGATCCTTGGGCAAAAATAAAAATGGAAGCCACACAGGCAGGGGACTGGCAATTAGCTCAGAGAATTACTGCCTTTCCAGTAGAATATAAGAAGGGAAAAAAAGGAGGTGCCACTAATAGAAAGACATGGGAACCTATTACAAATAAAGAACTTGTGCAATTAAGAAATACAGCCACAGAACACGGTAGAAGTTCACATATTTTTAGAAATTTCATAGAAGCTACGTTCTCAGCACATGTTCTGGTACCCCACGATATTAAAAATATTGCCCAGTGCCTCCTTTCTCCCGCCGAGTACATGCTTTGGGAAAGGCATTGGAAAAAGCAATTAAAAACATTATCAGATAACTACGCTGCAGATGCTGATAAGCCAAATTTTACACTCGAACAGCTGGCTGGTGAAGGGGATTTGCAGAAACCCTCTGACCAAGCTGATACTTTACCTAAGGCAACATTACAAGACGTGGCTATAGCAGCAAAAACCTCCTTACTTCTCACCCCAGATGATTCTACCCCCACCCAATATTTTTCTAGTATCAAACAAGGAATAGATGAAAGCTTTATCAAATTTGTGGATAGAATTAAGGATGCTCTGGAAAAACAAATAGAGAGCGCAGAGGCAAGAAAAGAACTGTTGTGTAAACTTGCCATGAGTAATGCAAATGAAAAATGTAAAGTAATTCTGAGAGCCTTACCCTTGGACACAGAACCTACCATAGAGCAAATGCTGGAAAGCTGCACACGCCACCTGTCCACTGAAGATACAGTGGCCCAAGCAGTTACTAAGGGTGTTGCAGAAGGAGTTTCTAGTGCATATGCAGTAATAGCTTCTAAAGATCAGGTCCGCTGCTACCACTGCGGAGATTTTGGACATTTTATAAAGGACTGTCCAGAGAGGTCACCTCCCAGGTACCCTCGCAATTTCCACCAAAGGCCCCAGAATCAGCAGTACTATCAGCCGCGTCCGGGAAACTTCCATCGGAGCGTGGTGGGGCCCCACGCAAGGACACCAAATCAAAGGCCACCCAGACCCAGTCACGCACCATCCCAGGAGATTCCAGACCACATGAGGAGGATCCAACACACGGAGCGATACCAAAGGGAACGCGCCGTCAGCTGGTAACTGCACTGTCCATTGACTTTAAAAATGACAATGTTTATCGTGTTCCCACAGGCAAACGTGGGCCAAAAGGAGGTCCTTCTAACATCCTAATTATAGGTGATTCTCTCCATAGCCCAAAGGAAATATTTGTTGTTCCAGAAGTACAAACAGTGCACCCGGGACAAGAAATCTTTGTCCAGGTGTACTGCACAGACTTACCATATTTTCTTCCAAAGGGTACCCCATTCGCACAGGCCTTTCTACTCCCTAAGAATCACAGGGAACAGCTTCCTCTCAACCCCACAGCAATGTGGATACAAGTTGTGGGACCGAGTAAGCCTGTCATCGAGTGCGGTCTTACCTGCAGAGGGGAGAAGTTCCACCTACCAGGGATGCTGGACACCGGTGCAGACGTGACCATCATCGCCCGCTCAGAATGGCCAGCACACTGGGAGCTACAACCTGTGGCAGGCATGATCACAGGGATCGGTGGAGCTACAGTTTCCATGCGGAGCAAGAACAACATCCTCGTCGAAGGGCCTGAAGGCAAGTTGGCAACCATCCGCCCATTTGTGGTAAGGGCCCCCATCACCTTGTATGGACGGGACATTTTATGTCAGTGGGGAGCCTCCCTACGTATTCCCAGTCCGGATTTCTAATTGGGGCCACTGAGGAGCGCGCACTGCCAGACACTCCTCGTCTCACCTGGAAATGCCATAACCCGATCTGGATCGAGCAGTGGCCCCTCTCTAAAGTCAAACTGCGCGCACTACACGCCCTTGTGGATGAACAGCTCGCCAAAGGCCACATCGTAGAGACCACCAGCCCTTGGAATTCTCCAGTCTTCGTACTACAAAAGCCTGGAACAGACAGGTGGAGGCTCCTCCACGATCTTCGAAAAATCAACGAGGTCATCGAGGACATGGGTCCCCTTCAGCCTGGCCTGCCCTCACCATCGATGCTGCCTAGAGACTGGACACTTGCTATCATTGATATTAAAGACTGTTTCTTCAGCATCCCGCTGCATCCCCAGGATGCTCCACGGTTTGCCTTCTCCGTTCCCTCTCTTAACAGAGAGGCTCCACTCAAGAGATATCATTGGTGTTTTCTTCCACAAGGACTAAAGTGCAGTCCCAGTATATGCCAGTGGTATGTTGCTCACATCCTGTCTCCTGTTCGGGACCTATTCCCAGGTGCGATCATCCATCACTATATGGACGATATCCTGGTCTGTGCACCAGAAAAAACGTACTTGGACAAAGCAGTTAAAAGGACTATTGAAACCATAGAACAGGCAGGATTTGAGATCCGTGAGGACAAAATACAGTACACCAATCCATGGACTTACCTTGGACTCCAGATCCGGGAACGGACCATCGTACCCCAGCAGCTCACCATCCGAGACGACCCAAAAACCCTGAGAGACTTACACAGTCTGTGCGGATCCATCAACTGGGTACGTCCACTGCTAGGAATTACAACAGAGGACCTCGCTCCACTGTTCAGCCTTCTTCGGGGCAAGGAGAATCTGGACTCTCCATGCACTCTAACACCAGAGGCCCGAGATGCCATCACCAAGGTCCAAGAAGCCCTGTCTTCACGCAAAGCCCATCGCTTCGAGCCCAGCCTGCCTTTCCAGTTCGTCATTCTGGGAAAAGCACCTAGGTTCTATGGACTGATTTTCCAATGGGACACTCAACTTCGAGACCCTTTACTAATCCTGGAGTGGATCTTTACAAATAACCAACCCACAAAAACCATTACCACCTTCCAAGAAACTATGGCACATTTAATAAAAAAGGCTAGAACTCGCCTCCGTTCCCTTGCAGGGTGTGAGCTCACATGCATATATTTGCCAATGACCACTGGGGACCTGGAACATTTGCTCCAGACCAATGAGAGTCTCCAGTATGCCTTAGACAGCTATACAGGCCAAATTTCAGTGCATATCCCAAAACATAAGCTTTTTAATCGTGACGTGACATTTCATCTGACTCCAAAATTAGTCCAAAGTAGGACACCTCTCAAAGCTCTAACCGTCTTTACAGATGGCTCAGGGTCATCCCACAAGTCGGTAATGACATGGAGGGACCCTAAAACCCAAAATTGGGAATCTGACATAAAAATAGTGGAGGGATCTCCACAGATTGCGGAGTTAGCAGCTGTTGTCAGAGCCTTTGAGAAATTCAAAGACGAACCTTTTAATCTGGTCACAGATTCAGCTTATGTTGCTGGCATAGCTATGAGAGCAGAACATGCTCTTCTCAAAGAGGTTTCCAATCCAAAGTTATACCAATTGATTTCTACATTAACACGCTTAATTTCCCACAGAAAACAACCTTACTATATAATGCATGTGAGGTCACACACTGACCTCCCAGGTTTCATTGCAGAAGGGAACAGGAAAGCAGACACCTTAGCCATGGCAATAGAGACTGCTAATGTCCCTAACATCTTTGCCCAGGCAAAGTTGTCACACTCATTTTTTCACCAAAATGTGCCTGCCCTTATCAGAATGTTCAAGCTCTCAAAAGATCAGGCAAAAGCTATTGTTGCCACATGCCCGAACTGTCAAAACTTCCAGATACCATCTCTGGGGATGGGAGTCAATCCCCGAGGTTTAAACAGCTGCCAGCTGTGGCAGACAGATGTAACCCACTTTGCACCTTTTGGAAGGTCAAAGTACGTGCATGTATCGGTTGATACATTCTCAGGAGCAGTATTTGCATCAACACATACAGGAGAAACTGCGCAGCACACCATAAAACATTTTCTCCTCGCATTTGCAACCCTGGGAGTACCAAAGGAGATCAAAACAGACAATGGACCTGCCTATACCTCTCGTAAGTTAAAAGAGTTCTTCAGTGAGTGGGGAATACAACACAAGACAGGTATACCTGCAAACCCCACAGGACAATCCATCGTGGAAAGGACACACCAAACTCTCAAAAGAGTCCTCAATCAGCAACAGAGAGGAACAAAAATCACCTCTCCAGTTGAAAGACTTTGCAAGGCTCTCTATGTCATCAACTTCCTGAACTGTACAACCTCAGAGCCTGATCCACCCATACTTCGCCACTTTGCAAATACCACCCAAGCAAAGCTCACAGAGAAACCACCTGTGCTGGTGAAGGACCCAGAAACACATAAAGTCTCTGGACCTTTCGAACTCATCACGTGGGGAAGAGGATACGCGTGTGTTCTGCTACCATCTGGTCCAAGATGGTACCCAGGGAAAAACATAAAACCATACCTAGGCACTGCAAATACCACTTCCACAAGCAGTGACAAGAATCCTCCTGAGTCAAACACAAGACCTCCTCAAAACCAGACCGGCCTGGAGACGAAGACGTCGCCAAACATCCACAGGTGGAGGAGACGACTGTCCCATCACACAGCAGCAGACAAACCAGAAAGCTGAACAACATTCTGTGGCATCAAGCCCTAGACCAGGCACAGCCTGAAAACAAAACTGTTCTTTGAATTAGATGTTATTACCCTTTTTACCCTAAAAACCCTATCGTCCCTTTTATCTACCCTTACCAAAAGCCTCTAACCTTTTACCCACTCCCCCACCCTTAGCATCATAGAAAAAAACAAAAACAAAAAACAGTAAAAAACTAAAAATAAAGGGGGGAGGTGGAAGGAACAGAGGAAAGGAACAAGAAAGGAACCCTAACCCTCCCCTCCTACCATAAAAATAACAAGTTTTGCTTATATTCCCTATCAGAAGCCCCATTCCTGCCCAAAGATGAAAAATATCTCCGTTGGCGCTGTCCTCACTGCTGCCTGGATGTTCCTCACCGTGCCGTGTGCCGTCGGTTGGATCGGCCCACAGCCGAGCCATAATGTCTGGGTAACCTTAGCAAGAACATTAAAACAGGATAACATGTGCTTATCCATGGGGAGCGTTGATAACCCACTTTCCACATGTCTAGTAGGAATTCCTTATGTAGCCGATGATTGGCCCGCCTATAATTCAGAGCTTCTCCGCACCACAGGTAAGCGACCCCACCAGGTAGAAACTTGGGACCAGTGGACAAAAATACTGCCCAATGCTCTTGAGGAACCTCAAGAATTGGATCTGTTGGGGTCCTCTAAGGCCACCTTCTGTGTCAAATTTTACTTTAGACGTCCAAAGAATAATTTGCCTGAAATTGATCTGAACAAAAACACATACCGAAAAGACATATCGCCAATTAACAAAGCCTACAACCCTCACGATTGGTGTAATTACACTGCTCGTGTGATCTCTGTGTCCTCTCTCCATCCCAAAGTTCTACCCAAGGGAACGTTTCTCATCTGTGGTGACAGAGTATGGGCTGGGATCCCCTCACGACTCCAGGGAGGTCCCTGTACCCTAGGAAAACTTTCCACCCTTACTCCAAATATCACCTTGTTGCACAATTGGAAAAAAGAGAGCGAGTTAAAATGCCACAAAAGGTCCTACACAGCATTTGATGAAAATTGCGATCCCAAATTATACGATTGGAACAAACCAAAAAAGATAGCGGTCTCTATATTCCTACCATGGGTAGCTGCAGCTAAGGCCCTGGGGGACATAAATCACCTTGGGTGCTGGCTCAGTAAGCAGGCTAACGCTACTTCTGCTGCCCTGAGCGATCTCTTAAAGGAAGAAGAAACCACAAGACACGCCTCACTCCAAAATCGAGCAGCGATTGACTTCCTGCTGCTTGCCCACGGACATGGCTGCGAGGACTTCGAAGGGATGTGCTGCTTCAATCTCTCTTCACGCTCGGAATCCATCCACGCCAACATCCAGAAACTGAAGGGACTTGTGAAGGACTTAAAAGTAGAACAGACCCCAGACTGGGTCAATGACCTCTTCGGTCAATGGGGATTAACGGGATGGGCTGCATCTTTGGTTAATGGAATCTTGTGGATTTTTCTTGTAATTGTCATCGTGTTACTTATGTTCTCATGCCTTGTCCACTGTTTTAAAAGAATCATAGGGAACGCCTTTTTTCTAAATACAGAAAGTGGAGTTGTAGCAGGCACAAGGCCTGCAAGGCCCTGGAGGTCAGAAGCCTGAGCTAGGAAATACCAAAGTCAGCATGACTAAGGGTTTAGAAGACCCTCTCTTCCGCCTTTCGGACCCTGTTATCTCTCTGTATATTCATAGGTCACTTTTCCCCTGACCCTTACTATTGGACAGTTTTCAATCCCCCTATAAGGTATAAAAACCCCTAGCTCTGCCCGGTTCGGCAGAGGAGAGCTGTCAATGGACCCTTCGCGGAGACCCCAATAAAAGAACCCTGCGGAACCCATACAGCGCTGCTCTCTCTCTCTCTGCGTCTGCTGCTGCGATACCCAGGGCGACGGCCCCAGGCATGCTGAAAGAGCTGAAATCACTAAAGAGCTGAGCTGCAAATCACTATAGCTTGCCTGGGCTTGCCTGAACCCCCCGCTGGGCGATCCCGGACCCTCGTTGAGCTATCCTGGACAACCGGCCTCCCCGCTGGGCTTCTGCCCCTGGGGGCCATAATAAGACAAAGGGAAATGACTTTAAATTGAAAAAAGTAGCTTAAGACTAGATATTAGGAAAAAATTCTTTACTGTGAGAGTGGTGAGGCACTGGAACAGGGTGTCCAGGGAAGCTGTAGATAACCCATCCGTGAAAGTGTTCAAGGCCAGGCTGGATGAGGCTTTGAGCAACCTGGTTTAGTGGGAGGTTCCCTGCCAATAGCAGGGGATTGGAACTAAATGATTTTTCAGGTCTCTTCCAATTCAAACCATTCTATGATTTCCAAATAATTAGGTCAGTTAATTAAGGGTTTCAATTTTTACACCTTATTTAGCAAACTGATGCACAGCCAAACTTTTTGTTAAAATTTATGCAAAATCTGTAACCCTGATCACCTACTGTGATCTCATGGAGTGCTCTGAAGAATGCCAGCATCATGAACTGTGTTAAAAACTGTATTATAACAGCAATATAAACTGCTGTAAAAATTGGCTATTTTTAAAGAAGAAGAAAAAAAGAGTCACTCTTTACACTACTGTGTACTTTTTAAAATAGACAGTTTGCCTAAGGAAATCTGTGTCCTTTCTCCATTCTCTAGAGATTTCTGTTGTATCTTTTTCTACTCTTCTTGCTATATTTTTTATGAGAACAGAATCAAAACTATAATGTCTCATCTGTTTGGGTTTTGTCGTGTTGTTTTGTTTTGCTTTTCAACACTGCTAGATGGATCTGAGCGAGCTCTGACTGGAAACAAGAGTTTAAGCTATTTGTTGTTTATCACACACATTATTTACAAGGCACACATCTATAGTTCAGATACAGAAGGTAGGCACATCTCACATCTTGTCAGAATGCCACACTTGCTGTCAATTACCTGAGCTCTCATTCCTCTTGTGAAGGAGCAGATCACATACCTGAAACTGCGACGTCCCAATTCTGACAGTTTGGCTGGGGAACATTTATATTCATTGATTGCTGCTATCACACTATCTGCTTTGAAGACATGCACACATGAACACACACAGAAAAATCGGTGAGACTAACCTACGGGCATGACCTGAGCTTTCTGATGACTTGCACCTGCTTTTCCACATAATGACCTGAACTGAAATGCCAATCAAATATTATTAGTCCCAGGAATTAACAGCTCATAATTCTTTCTCAAAATTTTTTATATTTTTAGCCAGCATGATTGATCAGATGTTTAGAATATTGGCAATACTGAGCATTTGGAAATCAGGACCCATTCCTTGAAATATCATGTGTTAAGGGTATTTAAAAAAAAATGCTCCTCTTTGTCACACAACCATTCAGCATATCTTAAGAGCTTCAATATTCCTCTTACAGTCACAAGGGAATGGGAAATCTGCTATATCTTAATACTTTTTAAAGGAGAGCCAAGGTTATTACATCATTGTGTAATTGCAGGAGAGAGATTTAAATTATATTCTAAACACTAAAAAAAAAAAATTAGACAGTTATCAAAACAGATAGCACAAAAGTAGAATGAAGAAGATGATATGTCTTTTCATTATTAGTAGAACCAGCTGAGAAAATTATAACATGGATAAATCTCAATACTCCATAATCAGAGGAGGAAGCAGAAGGTGTGAATTCAAGCTAAGGAGGCAGTGCCAAGAAAGCTGCCCAAAATAATTACAACAGGATGTCATCCTAATCAGGATGTCATCATGTCATGTAGGCACTGCAAAATCCTCCCAGAGAATCCTAACAAATGGCGTTCAGAAGCACATATACCAGGGGAAAGGCAGCAGTTTTCTCTCTCCCTGCACTGGCATCGCTGTGCTGAGCTGACCTGTGTGTCACAGGAAGGCAAAGGTGGGGAGCAGAGCCAGGCCTTGGAGCCTTACACTGCTGGCATCACACACCATTGCCTGGGACACCCAGAGCCAGGCGAGCTGGGAAAACAAGGTCATTCTCTCTCAAACCAGACATGGTGTCTTGGGATATCTCATGGACACTTTAAAATAATTGTCTGCCCAGGAATAACTAATATTTTGTGAATATTCCTCTCCTTCAGAGGGTGGCAGGTAGAGGGAGTGTTCTCCAGGAGTTGCACAGGCCCCAATGGAGTGTGCAGTTATGGGTCTTCAACATCCATTTGAAAAACTAATTAACTGAACTTGCAATTTTTTGGGCATACATTCTTAAATAAAAGGTTCCTACTAGCTAAATGATCGATTAGCTAATCTTGGAAAAATAGGAAATGCCTGTAATTCTATAAGTGTCCCCACTTTAAAACCTTGTAGGACACATTCTAAAATCACATGTGGCAGCAGCTTCCAGGTCAGCTGCAGGGACAGGGCGCATTTGAAGGCAGATGGGGAGGGGCTGTGCCAGCTGGGCACAGGGCCTGGATGGTTTTCAGTGTTTCACTCCAATGCCCCACCCATAAACTAAGCCCTCAGAAGCAGTGTGTTTGCCACAGCAGAGAATCTTCCGCAGAACAGTATGGGAATGCTCTACTGCAGCACCAGGTGCCAAGGGAATTGAAACCACTTAGAACCTGGGTAATGGGTATTTTCTGCCCAATTCCATAAGTGGTGGGGGTCTGGGGCTTCTGTGAAGATCCAGCAGAGAGCCCATGGGGACTGAATGTGAATGTCCAAGGGTCCATGGCAGAGGGTGCCAACTGCTGAGAAACCTGTGCTGACTCTACCAGCACCTCTCTGGGCTGCCCTGCTCCCCTGCCACACTTCAGGGATGGGCTCTCTTCCCTCCTGAAGTGGGCACTGCTCACTGTGGGACCTGGATGTTGAGTCCCTCATCCACATTAAAGATATCCATGACCAAATGTACTTTGGTACCTGCACTCACCTAATTCCTACACTGTCAGTTTTATCTCAGACCACAGCAGATGCCAACATCTCAGGCCTGGGACAAGCACTGCCACAGTGCTTGTTGTTGCAGTGTCAGCAGTTTATTTGCTGGGCAGGAAAACAACCCATCCCATCCCATCCCATCCCATCCCATCCCATCCCATCCCATCCCATCCCATCCCATCCCATCCCATCTCTTCCCATCCCATCCCATCCCATCTCTTCCCATCCCATCCCATCCCATCCCATCCCATCCCATCCCATCCCATCCCATCCCATCCCATCCCATCCCATCCCATCCCATCCCATCCCATCCCATCCTCCTTTCCAGCACACCCGTACCTCCCTTTGCCCACAGTAGGCCTCACACAAATGAACAAAATTCCCTGTAAGTATTTTTCCCATTTATTGGTGATATTTTTGTCCAACATCTGGGAAGAACTATGTATGTGACTCCATTGATATCAGAAGGCTAATTAATTACTTTATTATACCATATTATTCTATACTGTATTACACTACATCTAAACTGGAACTGCACAAGCACTCAACCACAAAAATCTCGTGGCTGTCTGCTGACCAACAGTCTGGACATGTGCTTAGTCCTGATAGACCAAGGAAACAAAACACCATCAATTTGGGTAAACAATCTCCATATTGCATTCTACTTTGGCACAAACACAGGCACAGCAAATGAGATAAGAATTGTTTTGATCATGATCATTCTCTTCTCTGCTTCTCTCCCTGCTTCTCTCAGGTTCAGAGAATGTGAGTTGCACACACATTGTTCCTAATTTTGCTATGTCTCTATCTAAATTTGACACTTTTTATATTATCAAAAAAAACCCCCTTGTTTATATATATCAAAAGCACTACTATTTTGGCTATCTAAGTAGTATTAGACCCACAGGTGTCTATTACCCTGCAGGTCCTCAGTACTCCTCTTCAACTACTTGGGAAGTACAACTGCTTCTCAGAACTTCCTGTGACCACTTTTGAAATTCAGGAATCATTCACAGCTCTATTTGTAATTTCTGTCAGTTTCTTGCATGGTTATCTAACATGCCTGGCAATTTCTCATGTCTTTTCTCATTCTACCTTTTGTCCTGTTGATGCCTTGAGAGGCTACCCAGAACAGAGGCTAGACAGTGCTAAAGGAATAAAGTAGGTGTTTATTAAAAAGGCCTTCAAAGGATGCACCTTGGGCAGTACAAGAGCCTGGCCAGGGCTATACCCAAGATGGACCAATGGTGACTCATTTTCACACTTGTATAAGTTTTGGTCCATGTACATATTGGGTTAATTGTCCAATTGCAGCTTCGAGTTATGAAGTCCCATGCTCCCAGTTCGCTTTCCTCAATTTGTTGTTGCTTGCACTTTTTTGGGCCTGAAGCTGCAATGGTGTCCTTGATTCTTGGGTGGAAAAGGATTGCTTTGTCTAACTAAACTGTGAAGGGAACTTGATAACACTTTATATGAAGTTCAGAGTTATATACTAATGCAGTACAGAATCTGGAAAATATGGAAGCTAAAACTTAAGGTATCACTGTTCCGTTAGCTTAACCTTAGACCAGAGACTAACCAGTGGCTTAGGCACCTGCCTGCACCTTAACAACATGTATTTCCTAGTTTTTACACCAAAAAAAAAAAAAAAAAAACAGGAATTTAAACTACATTGGAAATTCAGGAAGACTCTTGGTAGAAAAATATCTTGGGATGATTTATGTCTAGAAATTATATTTATCAAGGCATGGAATTATGTATATTTGAGACACCAATCTTGCCAAATACATATTTTCTTTGCTGTACTTGAGGGAGCGTACAAAACTGACATTTAAATGACAAGTGCCTTTCTGGAAATTCATCTAAGATACAGTCTTTCATAGATCCTAAATTTTACAACTTAGGCAGATTTTTGCATCTCTAAACCAAAATTGCCTTTCTTTGATATTTTAAAGCAGTTTTTAAATATTCACTTTCCTAATCAAGCATAACTGTTGGCCTGCTGCCTTTTGTGAAAGCATTTACTATGTATTGCCCCTTCACTTTCATTTTTTCAGTGTGGGCAGACTGATAGAGGTGAGCTGTTTGCTAGCAAGGGTTTTATACTGATGCCAAATAGTCTTTCATTTTGACATTACATTTCCTACACTTTTCCCTTATCAACAGCTTTCTCCACTCTGCCTGCCCTCAGTTACTCTAAGCTTCGGTCACTCATCTCTTCTACTGTATATTATTCTGTCTTACATATAGTTGGATATATTTTATTCAAATTGATAAAACAATGGATATCTTTGAAAGTTGCTGGTTAGTTTTTTCCAAGGTGTTGACTTACAATTCTTCACGCTCATTCAAAAACATGTTTCTCTATAAATAAAGAAACAGAATACAGGGAATCTGTTCTGTGTTTTTTAAATACTTCCATTCATTAAACTGAGTGGGAAGGGAGTAAATGACATGGAAAGAAATCTGAAATTATAGCAGGAACATATTTTGACAAAGAAGTGCCCAGCCTTGCCAGAGGAATATGAGACTTTTGAAGATGCAATGTGAGGTTAAAATTGCTCCACAGACAGAGGATTATATAAGCATCAACACAGATAAATCATTAAGCTGGGGGCTTTGGCAAGTTACTACACTTATAAAATAAGTTTCAGTCACTCTAAAGTCAGGTGAGAGCCAATAATTTATAATGCCTTACCTATCAGTAATACAAACTCTCCTCCTGTTCAATAGATATTATTCCTTTCAACACAAAACTTGAGTAGCAGTCACATAAAGTTGAGGACAACTACTTTATTGCAGACTACTATTTTTTTTTAATAGTTAATGTTCGACCATAACCAGTTTTGATTTTGTTTGGAAAGGGGGAGGGGGTGATGTGGTTTTTTTAAATGTAAAATGTATTTCTAGATTTCTTTGAGGTTTTTTGGTTGGTGGGTTGGTTTTGGTGGTTTTGTTTTTTGGAGTTTTTTTTGGTGTTTTTTTTTGCTCCACATTTTTTTACAAACAGCTTACTGAGCAGAACTAGACAGCAGTGGAGAAAGCAGAAAGACCTTTCTCAGTTTTACAAAGTCCTATAGAGGCTGGTCTGGCTGCGGTATTGAAAGGGCCTTTGTCTTCAATTTTGTTTCACTTTTTATAAAAGTAAAATAGAAAGTTTCTTGTGTATGCTAGAGTAGCACATGGGTCATAATCAGAGGTGGCTAACCGGTGAGATTGCTGGGGGTACATCCTGGGACTTGTCCTATGTAAAGTCATCAGTGACCCAGGGATGGAGCGGGCAGCGGGCACTGGAGCGCACTCAGATCAGACTGGCAGAGGACACGGTCTGGGGAACACAGATGATATTTTTATATCATTATTATATCTTATTCAGGACAGGGCTGCTCTGGAGCAGCTGGAGGAATGGGACAATGGAAATGGACATTCAGCAGTGAAAAATGCCAAGTTCTGCACCTGGGAAGGAAGAGCTGCTGGCAGCAGTACTGACTGGGGCCTGTGTGCCTGGGGAACAGCTCTGCTGAGCTGAGCCAGCTGGGAGTCCTGGCAGCAGGGGTGGCCAACAGCACTCTGGGCTGTGATAACAGAAGCATGGTCAATGGTTTGAGACCATGTCTTAAAGACACATCCAATTTAAATCTTATAGTACAGAAAAAATGTTGCTAAAACAAGATGAAATTCAGTACAGAACCACTGGGATGGTCAGATATTGCAGTACTTGTACTGTGAGAAGAGGCTGAGGGACTTGGACACATTCAGACAGTTCTGGGTAGGAGCAAACAGCAGCCCTGCAACATCTACAAGATTATTAGGAAGATGGAGTCAGGCCCTTTGGTCATTGGCAGCAAGCACAAATTTTCATAGGAGAGCTTCTGACAGGACTTAAGGAGAAACATTTTGTTTATGTTGACAGTCCAACAGTGGAGCAAGTTTCTCAGAGCAGTTGTGTAGTCTCCATCCCTGGTGGTTTCCAAAATATGATTATGTTCTGAGCAATCTAGTCTGAATTCATAGTTAATCCTGTTTCAAGCAGAAAGCTGGACTAGAGACCTCCTGAGGTAATTTTCACCCTGAATTATCCTGTGATTCTGTGATGTTCTTGCGAATAAAACAGAAGCCCTTAAAACTGCAAAGCAAAGATGAAAATGGTATGGGTGTAAAGTGCAGTTTTGTGTTAATCATATGCATCTCTTGGAGGATATTTTATTTTACTTGTTCAGGCAGTAGTCTTGGCTGTCATCCTATGTGGCTACATTAGAAATATCCTAAAATCCCTGAGTCAATTTTCCATTAAAATGTAGGAAAAATATATGTAACCATCTTGGTGTTAGTGCTTTCCTCAGCTGCTTTCCACTGCTGAATTCATTGCTTATAACAATTTTGGCTTACTGTAGGCCTGAGGCCACCCACATAACCAGAGAGTGCTGTGAGCCTCATTGTGCCAATCTTGACAGTTAAAGCAGGCATGAAAGGCATCAGCCTGAACTTCTGGAACAAGAAATGTTAAGTGAGACCCATTTTCTGGTTACTTTGCCCATTTCAAAGAGCTTGATAAGCCTTTTTTTTTTGTAGGCCTGTCTCAGGATTAGACAAAAAAAAAATGTAAGTTGAGGTTACATCTACTTACAGAGGTAACCAAATCAACATTTGCATTCAGAAAAAAATAGAAAAGCTTTAAGGCGTAGGTCCTTCAGTATTACAAAAAGAAATCTTATCCTTCCCTACAAACCACGTTTGACTATATCCAGACCCTATTGTACTCACCAAAATGTATTACTGCTTAAACATTATTCCATTATTCCATTTATGGAATCAAAAAATACTACTAATGCAAAATACAATGTTTTGGAATAATATTCCATTTCTATAAGATTTGTAAAACAAATTCTGAAAGGATTTATTCCAGATATAAATTTTTCACAAGACCAAACATTTTGTCCTTGAATTTTTCAAGTATCTGCAAACAGCATTGAGGTATTAAGACAGCATTGGAGTTTTAACAGAAGTTTTACTTAAATTCTCCATAAATGCAACGTAAAGTTCCACACTGGCACAGTCTTAATGCGGCTGAGACCTAAAGACAGAGTAAATGCATTGAACTACAGCTGGAGAACTCAAGGCCTGGGGTACAAAGACAGGGAAAACTATGGGGGACTATTTCTGGCTGGCTAACTCCTGCCCATTAGTCAGTGCTGGTTTCTATTTTGCCTGAGTAAGGGGCAATCATACTATGTCACTGCTCAAAACTTATATTTTCATGGGGAGAAACTGAAAATTTCTCTATGTGACAAAACCTGCCTTCAATAGATCCTAAATTTAAGAAAAATATGGCAAACCCAGTAATAGGTGCCTTCTATAGTGTGTAGGGAAGGGGATTTTTAACACCTTTGTTTTTCAATTCTTGCCTGAAATTTTGTTAGCACTGATCATAGAACAGTTTGAGTTAAAGGGACCTTAAAAATCATGTCATTTCAACCCCCCTGCCATGTGCAGGGATACCACTCACTGTACCAGGTTGCTTAGAGTTCCATCCAAGCTGGCCTTAAATACTTCCAGGGATGGAGCATTCATAGCTTCTCTGTGCAGTCTGTGCCAGTGCCTCAGAGTAAAGAAGTTCTTCTTAGCACCAGATCTAAACCTGGCCTTTGTCAGTTTGAAGCTGTTCCTCTCTTGTTCTATCACTACATGCCCTCATATAAAGTTCCTCTCCAGCCTTCTTGCAGGTCCTCTTTTAGGAACTGGAAGGTGCTACAGGGTCTCCCTGGAGTTTTCTCTGCTCCAGGATGATCAACCCCAGCTCCTACAATGTCATTTTATGAGAGGCTCCAGCCCTCTGATCACCTGATCTAACAGGTCCATGTCTTTCTTTGTGCTGGGATTCCCAGAGCTGAACACAGCACTCAAAGCAGGGTCTCATGAGGGCAGAGGAGCAGAGCCACTTCCTTTTGCTTGCTGGTCACACTTCTTTTTATGCAGTTGCTTTCTGGGCTCCAAGTGTTTGTTGCTGGGTCATGTCCAGCTTTTTATCTACCAGAACCCCCAAGTCCCCTGCAGGGCTTCTCTCAATGAGTTCTTCTCCCAGTTTGCCCCAGCCAGGTGCACCACCTTGCACCCAGACTTGTTGAACCTCATGAGGCTCTTCTGGGCTCACTTTTTAAACTTGTACAGGTCCCCCTGGACGGTATCTCTTCTAGGACCACCACTCAGTTTGGTGTTGTTGGCACACCTGCTGAGGGTGCACTTGATCACACTGTTCATGTAATTGATGATGATAATAAACATCCAGGGAACATATAAAGATCACAGGAGTGAGCCCAGAGAGACACCACTCATCACCAGCCTCCACCTGGACACAGAACCATTGATCACAACTCTCCAGCTACATCAGTCCTGCCTATTCCTTGTCCACTGAATAGTCCACCATTTTTACTCATATCTCTCTAATTTAGAGATTTCTTTTTGCAAGCTATGAGGAACACTGCCTGTTTCATTTTTACCATTTGTAAAACCCCATTTATAAAAATAAATTAAAAAAAAAAAACACAAAAAACCACAAAAAAACCACAAACCTCCAAAAAACCAAAATACCAGATTAATTGTTAGCTTTCAGTTAAGCCTTTGTCCTGTCAACATGGTAAAAACATCTCGAGAAAATTAAAGATGAAAATTTTTATTATACTATTGCTTTGGCCAGCGGGAGAGTGTTTAACCAATAGAAAATTAATAGTGTATTTTTTGAAGCAATTCAAGAATAACTTCTTTCCCTTCCCCTACATGAATTAAATATTTGTAAACAGACAAGTATTAGTATAAAATCTGTTCATTCTTAATAGAATAAATATCTACTCACATAGTAGCCTCTTTTACTACTTTGTTTTCACCTCCCCTTTTTTTCATACCTAGTGTATAATATAACTTTCTCAAAAAATCAAATAGAAATTACTTTTTTTTACAGTACCAAGTGCTACATATTTTACCAGGAAAAAAGATAATTTTTTCCAAAGTTAATAATAAGACAAAAGAGGTGTGTGAAAGAAGAAATCAGTAGATAGGAAATGCAGTGATTATGAAGCTAGAGGCTGAACTGAACAGTGAAGGTTCCCTCAGGAAATATAAAGAGGCTTTTAAAATTTCTGTATGTGAATGGATTTCCTATCAGATTCCTAAACATGAAAAACCAGTGTTATTTAATAGAAATTAAATAGACCTGTACAGAAAAGCTATTTTATGTCCACAGAAGAGTAGAGCAAGAAAACCAAATTGTACAAGACTCTCTAGGATAGCCTGCTTTAAACTTGATTTCCAAAGGTCATCTGTATGAGAAAAATCAGACTTTTTCAGTGGCTGTTGGATCTTTTTTCTGAGAATTAAAATCTGTCTCATAGTGTAAATGACATTTTTTTTCTTTTTAAGCAGCTTGGCCAGTCCAAAAATGAACAATATTACAAATTAGATTGCATATAAATTGTATTATTATGAACAGAGAGTAATAGCTGTTAATGTGTACCAACCAGAATGGTGTTGACCCTCTTGCACTAAGCCTGAAATATTCTGTAAAACCTTGCCCTACCCTAGGACTCTATTCCTTTTCAATTTTCTAATGACAGTGTAAAAATAAAAACTAGCATATTACTAAGGTTCAATTTTTCTTTCTCTTTATACTTATACAAATATTTTTTTTCAGCTCAGTAGTAAATTAGATGCGAAAAGACGTGTGTTCATATTTTAAGGTATGTCAATTCAAGTGTTCATCTTGCAAGAACAAGTATGGTGGAATTGCAAGAAGTATTTGGAAATGAAGATAAGCATGTTTGCTAAATGCCTTCAGCTTCAGAATCTTTCTAGGCATAATGAAAACAAATATGTTCAACTAAAACTTCAGAAGGATAAAGTCACCAGTAGGAGTTTTTCAAAGCTCATATAAACGAGCAAATGAAGGAAAGGTCAAGAAAGTCAATATTGAAGGCAAAATGTTTAGCTCATGCTGCCTCTTTATCTTAGAAATTTCTCACCTGGGTGAGATGTTGGCATGTTAGCACTCTTTTGCTTTACTAAGTTCATTTAGATTTCCATCTGTCTTCAATGATGACTAGAACAGTTACAAGCAAGAAACCTCATCTTTTTCTCATCAGAGAATTTGTACTCCCAAATTGTAAAGCGTAAGTCCTAAGACACTTGCTATTGAGTTCTTGGATCAAAATCTGTTCTTAGATCAAAATCTGTTCTTAGATCTGAACAACCGCTGCAGAAATTGCATATCCTAAACTTCCACATTTGCCATTAAGATTTCTCACATACTTCAGACACCACCTTTCAGATGAAATTTTTACAACAAAGCAGTGCTTAAGAATCAGCAAGTGATAAGCAGAATGTTAATAGGTGAGATGTGTCCAGAAATAAAACAAAACAAAACAAAACAAAACAAAAAAACCCCACAAAAACTAAAAAAAAAAACCCAAAAAACCCCACACCCAAACAAACAAACAAAAAAACCCAACCAACCAAACAAACAAAACAAAAAAAAAAGGCAACTTTGCACAGAGACTGAGTAATAAGTTCTTTGGTGGTTTCTTCTGAATCCTCTCCTGGATTATGACTAGTTTTCTAGAGCTGCAGAGACCACACCAAATTGCACACAACTCTCTTGGAGTCCATGGCAGAGCTCACACTATCTTCTACAGATTCTGGCAGCCCTATTCTTACTAAGTTGCATGGCATGGCCATTCTCCCACTGATGTTACCACAGTCTGACTTTGGCCCTTTGACTCTAAGCTCTTTGAAGATATGTGTAAATATATTTAATTTTTTTCTAATAAACTAAAAATAAAAAATAAATTAATGGTCCCAGTTTAGCATTTTTAAGTGTGCTGCAGAAAGACAAGAACGCTGTCCTTTTCTTCAGGAAAAGTTATAGTGCAATGTCAAAAGTATGTTGGTCTCCGTTCACCAAGAGAAGAAGAGGCATTGAGGATGTACTATCGCTGAGAAGCATAACTATCTTTTCTACAATCACCGTTGCCAATTTAAATTCCACCACACAACTGGCAGAGTAATAAGAGGACTTTCTGAGCAAAAGGCAGAATGCCTGAAAGCAAGAGTATGTCAGATGAGCAAGGATTATTTGGTCTCAGAGGAAATCACATTAACTGTCAGGATAGATATACTATTCTGAGTTAAATGAGCTGGGGTACTGGAAAGCTGTGCTCTAATTCAAGAAATACACACTAGTGACCAGCTAGATCTTCTCCACTGGCATGTCTGTCTCCTCTCTTATCTCATTCGGTTGTGACAAATTGGAGAAAACCATTGGCAGGGACAGCTATGCAGTCATCCACCTTTTAAATTAAGTCTGACTTCATCTATGTTCAAGTGGTTTAACCTTAAACTATTTTTTATCTAGACAGGTATAAAACATACATTTAGACACTTTCATTCCATATAAAGTGTAACACAGTCCGATTATTTTAAAAAACTTTCTGAAATGTTCTAAAATAAATTGAACAGGACTTTTTTTTTCTTTTTATTTTTTTTTTTTTTTAATAAAGTGTATCTATCTACTTGTTCCAGGCACAGGCTTACTGCAGGACTAAAAGACTATGAAGAGGTTGTATTAAGGTGACTTAGTCTCTATATTGCCATTGCTGGTAACTGATAGTGACACTATAAAACCACTCACAATGCTGTCCAGTTTGGGTATTAATGTCAAGAACACATTCAGTTCTGCACAGGATTTCTGTTAAATGTGTTTTCAGCCTGTGTTCCAAATGGAGAGATCTGAGAAGACACAGTATTCCAGCCTCCCACATCTGCTATTCCCCACATACTTTTAAAAGATCAGCATTCATGTCTTAACTTCAGAAGTGAATTCTCTACTCAGAATCCCTCCCTGCAGGAAGACGGCAGTTTCAGTATCTTTCCTCTTTAGAGTGAATGGCTCCCACACAAAAATTCCCAGTTTGTTCTGAATTCAGCAGGAGCTGTAAGAGCTCAAGAAGGCAGCAATACAGTTCAAAACTCAGCAGGAATCTTGGAGTCTCATAGAGTCAGATAGAGGCTTCAAAATGCAGCTCTTCTTGTTTTCAGCTCCTGCAGAGTGCTGTGAAAGCCCACCCTTTGCTGAACTGGGAGCCATTACCCCATCTTTTTGCTATCTCAAGCTTGGCTCAGGAGTGTTCCAGTAGCTTCCTTCACTTCAGCCACAGCTCATTTCTTCTGGACAGATTTCTCCGGATAGAAATAGCAGCAAGAATTTCAAAATACTGCATGCAGTGGTCTTTGCACTTGTTTTAAAAAATATCATTCTAAATTATACAGCTCTAAAGCCAGTAATTTACCCAAGTCTGAAGCATATTATAATTACATCTGAATTGGAGACAGAAAAAAATTTAAAAAACAAAATCAAATCCAGAATTTTATTTAACATGTCTCTGTCATTCACAGCAGAATTAGTCTTTTGGAGTTTATATGCTCCAGTTATAGTTTGAAGGAAATAGTTGTGTTTTGGTGGTGATCTAATATGATATCCTAGTCTTAACAAAAAATCAATTTTTGGAGAAAGACCACATCTCTTTTTGGAGACAGAGAAGTGGGTTTTCAAAACTAATTTTGTCTTACACTACCACTGTTGAGAGAAATTGTGTGGCACCACAGCAGCAGTTACTTGCAATCCTCTGTTAGCATGTGTCTAGCCTCAAAATGAAATGTTCATCCACAGGTCTTTTAATGTCATTTTGAAGTAACAAAAATAAGATGGATCCCCTTGTTCTAAAAGGCTCAGTGCTACTTTAAATTAGTGTGATGGAATCCTGATCTTCTCATGGGCTGCATGCAAATTCACAAGAAAATTCACTTATATGAATAATCCATCTCCTGCTGATGTCACTTTGACAGGATTAGTAAATAGTATTTCATCAAAGTGGATCATATGTAAAGTTCAGTGAGATCAGAGACATTGACATGCTAAGTGTGATTTGCAAATCAAATCCAGATGGTATGGTGAAAATGTTGGTTTTTTTTCTATCCTGAAACTCTGTCACATCTTCTATAATCCATCTGGCATATAGACAAATGTTTGACAATTAAATTTGATTCCATACATTTTAGATCAGACCAATCTCCCTAATGTTTCATACGAACCTGTTTCACTGTTTCATAGCTTAGCCAGTGAAAAAGCTGTATTTAACAAATGTTTGTTTACATTAATCTTTATGGTGTGTCTTTAATTAAATATTTTTCTTTAATGTTATTTGAAAATTTGTACTACTCTCCAGCCATGTTTCTGAAGAACAGATAAAAGCAGCAACATATAAAAAAATCAATTTGTATTTCACTGTGACTGTAATTTCAGTATTGCCTGAAAAGCAATAAAATGCTTCTGATTTTTGTAAAAGAACTGCAAACTAGCACAAATCTACTTAAATTTTACATTAACAGGAAACTTACAGTGAAACACTGAGAAGATGGTCAAAGCTATTCCTAAAGACCTCTGTAATCTCCAGAAATGTCTCTATCACAAACAGCATCACTGATATGATACTGAGACAGACTTAAGATCCTGACCAAGTATTAGGTAACCTTCTGAGAGCCCTTCAGCTCTCCAGCTCTCTCCTTACACCTAAGGTGACTTCTTACACCGACAGTGACTGATGTAATAGGGCCCTGTTTTGTGGCTTACAACAGCTGTGCAAAATACCTTCTGCCAAGTAAAAGCTACTTTTATTTCATTGTGTGTGTGAGACAGGGATACAACCATGCTGTATAGTGACAGAATTTTAATAAACTCAAGGTCATTGCTGATTTTTTTTTCCTGCACCTTAAAAACCTCTCTCTCAAATTTTTTTCTTCTCCAAGAGCTTCTGTACGTTCCTTTCTTCATTCAACAGAAGCTTGTGTTTCCTCAGAACCATGTTTAGTACCTGGATGCTAGAAAACCCCTCTTGCTTCTACTGGCTAACAGTAGAAGCCCATTGAAGTAGTTGCCCAGTGTGATTTTAGAGTACATATAAAAATTGTATATCAGGAAGTTGTAAGCTGGAACATTTTTCTTGCAAGATCATATTAGCATCAAAATAAGGAAAACGTGCTTTTCAGTAGCTGTCTAAACAACATCTCCAGATTGTGTCAGTAAGAATATCCCCTTTCAAGAGCAGAAGGAAATTTTGTTTTATGCCTTTATCACATGTCTTCTGCCAGCAACATCTAGGAAAATATTAAAAATTTACACAAAAATGTTTATAAGAAACAGAGCATAATAGACTTGTCTAAAAAGTAACACTAAACTGGGCTGAGTGATTTAATGGTTAAATGACTTAATGCTACTCTAAATTTTTCTTCTAAAGCATAATATATTTAACAACAATTCTAGGAAAGAACTTTGTCAATAAGACAAAATTGGTTTTATATAAGCTCCTCTTATTAAAAATTATTAAGGAGAACAGTCATTGCTCTGTGACAAAAATTCTTCCATTAATACACAAAGGATTAGCATATATAGTTCAAGTAAAACAGATTTGGATAGATCACTGTGCATCTATTGGAAATTGTTTCTTATAGCCTTTATACTGTAAATAGCTAGGCAGAGGTTTATTTCAGCAATGTAAAAGGTTTCACAGAACATGGTGCATGGTCATGAACTAAATGGACACATTAGCAGTCAGATTACTTCATACTGAAATATTTCAAGCAGTTGTATTAATAAAAGTTCATTCTCACCCCTGAACTCTATTCTTGTGGTAAGGTAATCCTGTTCCATACCTTAGACACCCAGTGAAAAAGCTGTATTTAACAAATGGTTTTTTACATTAATCTTTATGGTGTGTCTTTAATTAAATATTTTTCTTTAATGTTATTTGAAAATTTGTACTACTCTCCAGCCATGTTTCTGAAGAACAGATAAAAGCAGCAACATATAAAAAAGGAAAATCAATTTGTATCTCACTGTGACTGTAATTTCAGTATTGCCTGAAAAGCAATAAAATGCTTCTGATTTTTGTAAGAGAACTGCAGACTAGCACAAATCTACTTAAAAGATTGAATCCAATGCATGGCTTACTGAATTGATGTACTTAGAGAAATCTTGTTCTATTTTAAGTCTTAAAGTACAAATTTATGAAATTTAGTAGCCACTATTAGCTCTTCATAAGACTATGGTCTCTTTCCAGAACATTTACATCTGCCTCACCAATGTAAAATCTACTTACTAACCAAAATATACAAGAACTAATGATTGTTGGGCAAAATTTCTGGGCTACAGAGATAATAGAAATAAATAAAATAAAAAAAAAGGCAGTGTTTCAGAACAGTAAAACCCTTTGGACATTACAATTATAGACCCAAAAATAATCTACATATGTTAGCAAGGTAGGGGAAACATTTTATTCTGACACCACCGACTTACACACTAATGTGCAGATTCAAAATCAGTGAAACTACTTTGTAGTAGTGCAATTGAGAACTAGAAGACCATGCAACAATAAGGAGTTTACCACAATCAAAATAATTTCACCTTGATTCATGAACTTGTGTCAAAATCTGACTCTACCAAGCCCTGCTTGTTTGTGTACTTACTCCATCATCACAAGTGGCATTGAAAAGTTACTCCTTATCCTACTGTTCCTGCCTGGACTGTCTGTGCCCTGTATAGCCCCAGCTTCACGCCAATGCTTCCTGCCCATTTGGACACAAGTGCTGCTCAGGGAGTATCACAACTTCTAAAGAAAATATATGCCAGAACAAAAGTCAGAGAATGCTGCCAATTATTTTTATGCTCTCCTTAGAGCAGAGCAAATTTTCAGGAAAAAGTTGCCAAGTGAAGGAATTGAAAAATTGTGTGTCAGCATCTAGGCAACTGAAGGTGAGGGAGAGTTGCAGATTCAAGTGGCTTAACCTGTAAGAGGAGGTCAGGGTTTCATGACCTTTATCTACCATCAGCTTCTCCCTTCACTGGTTGATATAAAATCCTCTCATTTCACTTCCATCAGGATTTAAAAGCTACATGAAATGGGACATTCGGTTTTGTATTCTTTCCGCCACATTGAACTAACTTCTTCCACCTTCCAAAGGAAAAAACCCCAAAACCAACAAAACAACAAACCAGCAGCAAAATTCATTATTCTATCATAGTGAAAAGGGAGAGTAAAAAAAATATATTATCACCTTTGAATGAGTCCCATGGAGGAGATATAGTAGCTTTCTACATGTAGTAGTTTGTAGGAACAAAATATTTGCATAGGAATTATGGTCCCAATCAGAAACAGATTATTGCCAGCATTAGATGTAAATCAATGAAATAGCAAAGCAGGAGTTGGGTTTCTCTGTTGTATACCAGAGTCAAAATGCTCTCCAGGCTAGTCCTGCCTCTGTCTAGCACATGCATCAACCCACCCTCACAGCCATACTGAAAAGGAATTCTAGCCAACACTGGTTTACAACTTGTCCTACTTCACATTCCACTATCTGTTCCACACTTATAACCTGCACACAGAGATATTTTTTGCTTAAACTAAAGTGGAAAAATTAACTCATTAACAATAAGTAAAAGACAATAAGATGCATATAATGTCTCTTGAAAATGTGTTTTACAGAGATCATGTACACCACCATGTTCACCACTAAAACATGTCTTCAGCTGCCACATCCAAGTTTTAAACACATCCAAGTGCCAAGAGTAGGTGTTTTAAGGTTGCTTAAAGAATCACCAGCAAAGGTATGTAGAAACAGTTTTAATAACAGTGATTTCACTGCTTTCCTGGGCAGCCTATTCCAATTCCATCTAAACCTCCCTTGACACAACTGGAGACCATTTCCTCTTATCTTGTCATTTGTTACCACGGAGAGAAAAAAACAACCCCTATCTGACTATAACCTCTTTGCAGGCGGTTGTGGAGAGCAACTCTCCCTCAGCCTCCTGCTCTCCAGACTACACAACCCCAGGTCCCCCACCTGCTCCTCGTGATATGTACATAATATGTACTGTCTCCATAGATGTTGAATTTACAAAGCTGCAGATAAGCAAGGTAGATCTAAGATTTGAAAGCTTTTCCTTCACTTATATTTTGCTGTTTTCAGGAGATGATGTCACACCCCTCATTTCTGCAGTAAAATGCAAGCTCACATAAATACCAATAAAATCTGGACAAGTGTTAAGTAGTTTCTGATTAATGATTCTGATTTGCACTAGAACACATTAAGACTAAAGGGTAAAGCTTGACCACCATCTGTTCAGTATAATCATTCTGCTTCTACATGAGGGAGCTGATCAGGGTTCAGAAATAACATCTGGCATTAGTCATCAAGTGGCGAGCAATTATATTGTGAATTCCTTGGTTTTACTTGGTTGTTTTTTATTATTATTGTTATTACTTTAAGTAAATATTGTTTACTTTAAGTAAAATATTGTTATTATTTTACTTTGTTTCAACTTTTAAACTATTTCAATCTCAAACTACAAGTTTTACCTTGTATTCTCCTCCCCATTCCACTGGGGTCAGGGAAGCACGTGTGTGTGTGTGAGTGAGTGGCTGTGTGGTGCTTAGTAGGCAGCTTGACTTAAACCATGACAGTATTTTTATATACAGTATTATATTTAATAGAAAGATTTTAGGCAATGAGTTTTAAAATCCAAAAGTATCACCTTGTTGATTTTTTTCAAATAAGTGAAATAAACCAGCAGTAAGGGCAGGCTTTTAATATCTTGGCAAAACAAATATTTCCATTCCCTGGAGATAAGATAGGCAACAGGGATTACAAAACTTCAGTGTCTTTTCTGTGTGATTCCAGAAGAATGAGAGTATCTGTTTAAGCTGTGATGTACTCTGTGATGCATAGCACCATGGAAAACTAGAAGACCATCTAATGACCTTATTGACCAATGTACATTCCAAAACTCTATTGTCTACTAAGAAAAACACTGTTTGGGCTTTAATTACACCAATACACCTTATTCACTGTGAAAAACCAGCCTTAAAGAGTTGTCTTTCTAGGCAAACAACTGTACTGACATTTACAGATGGAGATATTTTTAAGAATCATACATCTCACGGGATTAGCACAATGGCTTCTAAAATCTGGAAAACCAAACACCAATCAGAAGTAAAAATAGGTTTTGTTCTATACATCGTTGGCTTACTTCAAAAAGCCGCTCTTGGACTGTATTCCCAGAGCATTATCACTAATAAAAGCATTGACGATGCTGGTTGGAGGGTGTCTATACATTCTGTCTGCAGATGGCCACTGATGAGGCAGCCTGGAGCTGCAGTGGTGGATGGCAGGGCAGGGGGACAGACAAGAAGTAGACAAGAGTACAGCTCCTACAGTGCAGCAAGGAGAGGAACATTTGGGATGAGATGGGACAGATCACCTGACTGCAGTACAGTATGGATGGATACAAGATCTTCAGAAAGGGCAGGATGAGAAAATAAGAATGGGACAAGGATTTTCCTCTATGTAAAGGAGCAGCTTGGGCTTATGGACCTCTTGTAGGGTACTAGCTGAGTACTAACTTATGGGTCAGATCATGGACAAGCTAGTGAGGGTGACGCCTTGGAGGGAGTCTATTACTGATCACCTCAGGGGTCTGGGGAAGCTCACAAAGACTTCTCCAAACAACTCAGCTTAGATAAATTAAGCCTTTGATGGTGTCCTGAGGGATGCCCTCAGTATCTACACAGAGGTCGTAAGGAAGCGGGAGCCAGACTCTCCACAAAGCCTATTCTATGTTCTAGAAGTATGGGTAACCCTGAGCACAGTTTGAAATGAGAGGTTCAGGCTGAATATAAGACAAAAATTTTTCCTTATAAAGACAGTCCAGCAGCTGGGAAAGTTGTTCAGACATGTTGTGTCTCTGTCTTAGAAGTCTGAAAGACCACACTGGATATGGCCCTGCCCCAGCAACCTGCTCTGACCTCATAGCTGGCCTTGCTTTGAACAGGAGGCTGGGCTAGAAATCTCTTGTGTCTCATTAACCCAAAGTTACTCTATGAGCCTGTGAAAATGGTCTGCTTCTACAGCTCCATCTACTTCACAATTGTGAAAGCAGTGGCACTGAGGCTCAACAGGAATATAACACATACAATACTTGTTATACCCCTTCTGTATCATACTCGTCAATATAGGACACTAGATAATAGTAAACAGAGCAGCTCCAAAGACACAAATACTACAGATTTTATTACCAGTGAGACCAGAAGAGTCTTTTCAGGATAAAAAAGAAATTTGAAACATCTACTGTAGTCAAGAGCTCCAGGGTTTGCAGTTTTTACCCCAAATGAACTGCTAGCAAGATGTGTGAAGTTCATTATGGAAACCAGAGATACACAGATTTCACAGGCCAATACACTCCAGAAAAGAAAGCCTTGACCGTTCATGCCAACAACATGTAGCTGTTCAAGTCTGATTCAAAGTTCAGCAGTCTTAACAGAAGGGCTTGTTATTGATGTCTGATGTCAATTTGATTATAATCAGAGGTTTTGATTTTCATGGACACATTTAATTTGAGAACTTTTACCAGTCTAAAGGGGGGCACAGGAGATTAGGTAAAAGAATTAATCTAGTTTAACTTCTTAAAATGCAATGCATTTATAAACAGTGTCAGTTTTCCACTTGAATCCATATTTGTTTGACAGATCTCATACAACCACTA
Source organism: Passer domesticus (assembly GCF_036417665.1). NCBI lineage: Eukaryota > Metazoa > Chordata > Aves > Passeriformes > Passeridae > Passer > Passer domesticus. The sequence continues at coordinate 19,757,372 of NC_087476.1, read as the reverse complement.
GAACACAGAAGAAAGCAAACTTAATGCTTAAGCATTTCAATTTGTAATTCTTTAAAGAAAAGAGCATTGGACACTTAAGACTGTAGTGTTAAATTAAATTTTAGTAAAATAACACATTAGAAGCTATTAATTTACCATAAACAGTAAAACAAACCAAGAAAGGTGAATGCGGAAAAGAAGTCAAAGTTCTAGGAAAACACGGCCAGAATTATCTCTGGGTATAATAGCAAAATTGATGTCTTTTCACCAGGAACATTTTCTTTGTTATTTTTACTGAGATATCAGGTCCACAAACCCTAACCCCACTGTATTTCATGCTTTCCCTAATGTGTAAAGACTCTTGATGTCCCAAAGAGCTTACAGACTGAGAAGATGTGAACACGGACAGAAGAGGGAAGAGTCAAGCACTGGGAAAGGCAGTAATAGCAAGGCTTGCAATGACAAGCTGAGACTGCTTGTCACCCATTGTCCCCAACACACTTGATCACTGATGAGAATTCCAAGAATCAGTTTGGGTGGCCTTTACTTTTGTATTAATTGCAAGATTTGATGATTTTAAGATGGTACCCCAAATGATAGAAAGCATAAGCTCCTACATACAGGAAACATTGTAGTTGTTGATTACCCTGTGGCGTTTTTGCAAAGCCCTCCAGAGCACTCAGAATGCTAGTCTGAATGCTGTGCTATGCCTTCCCATAAAGTACCAATGTGTTTACTGAAAGGCACTGAACCCTTTCACTGGAACAGAAAGATCAAAACCTTTTTTTGGGGATTTAGAAACTGCAAAACAAATCAAAGTCATTGCCTTCTCTTTTTTCCCAGTTTCTTCACATTTGCCATTTATCTGCCTACAAAGAAAATGAAACTCAGAAATACCAAAAAAATTCTTCTGTTCCATAGAGAGTTTCAAAAGAAAACTTGCTTTTAAAATGGAAATCAACCACTGTATTAATATGAAGAGAAAAACAGGTACAGGGAAGCAAAAATGAGATGAAATAAGATAATATAAAATATCTCTTATTATAGCTAAAGTAGGATGCAAACGGATCAGTAGATATAAAAATATGCAATATACAAATTCTTCAGCAAGCTCAGGTCTTCTGATGGATAGAAAAGCATGCCTAGTATTTCTGAGGAGAGAGTGAATAAATCAGATGTCACAAGTTAAGCAAAAGTAATTTGTGAGTCTGGGAACCTGTCAATTGATACAAAAATAATGTATGCCGTAAAACAATTCCTCTATTATTTATAGCTGTAATTGGGGACAGAAACAGGGGAGAAAAGTTTATTCAGACTACAACACAAAGCAGTTCTGAGTAATGAATCTAAAAAGTAGATATGGTTGTGATTTTCAGAAATTACTGTAATGGAGGAATAAATAGCATTATTTTTAATGCGTACTGAATGTTTTAATGATCCTAGACAGCTTTTAAAATCGTGCATATTTTTTCCTGTCATGTCTGATGGTTCTAAACAAGGCTGCAGAGATACCTTTAAAACTTTGTAAATAAGTAGCCTCAATGGAATTTTCTTCCTTTTCCCCTCTAGCTTTTTAAAGGCATCAGTGAGATGAAGTTTTTCAAGGCTTGAAGATTTAGGGAAAATTCAAGTGTTTAACAGCATTAACAGCAATGTCACAGAGGCAGTGAGAATCTCTAAAAGAACAAGTGAAGGTGCTGCCTGTGGCAGCAAAAGAGACTTTGAGGAATAGCTGATATCAAGTAGCCATCACAACTGTAGGTGCCTTCAAGTCCAAAGCCAGATCCAGCCTTGTTCTAACACAACAAATGATTGTGAAAAATATATCTGGACATTCAGAATACCCACAGAAAAGCTGAAAATAATCTCAGTGCTCCATGGGATAGAGCTGTACTTCACGTGAATTAGCACATCTCCACTAAACCTGACAGAGTGACCCCAATTGTCAGAACTTAAAGAATGCAGCTGAAACATCTCAAAAACTGTCCCTGTAAGATAAGCCACCACATCAGGTGCAGGTGGAAAACAGGAGGGTGTTAATTTCAGGCCTACACAGAGGTGACAGGTTTGGAATTAACACACCAGAAAAAAATTCCAATGTGCAGGTTGTGGGAATGCAGACAGCAAAACCAGGGAGAAGTAGATCTGGATAACTTATCCAGACAAAAATTCCCACCATGGCAAACTGCAGGAAAAGAAGCAGCTGCTTACAGCCACGCCATCCCAAGTCATGGGAATGACATGGTATGTCTCTGGGACCTGGGACTTGGGCTGTACTTCCAGGACACTCCGGAGGCCCCCACTACCAAGAAGATCATAAGAAGGGCAAGGGCAGACACCCATGTGGTGGTGATTATAATCTCTTTCTCCCTCTTTCACTGTCTTTCTTTCCTCCTCTCTTCTTCTTTGTCTCTCTCTCACACATTTACTGGTAGATAAAATCCTTGCTATTGGCTTTGGCAAATGGTCTCATTTGTACCTTAATGAAGGCAGAGGCATCTTTTAATAATTGGACCCTAATATTATTTCAGAAGTAGGATCCTAAGCTAGTTTACCCAGACAAAACAACCTCAGTATGAAAATGAGAGTCAATGACTACAAAAGCTGTGGTATCCACAGGACACACAAACTCACTGGGCATGTAGCACAGGACACAGAGTTTAAGAAAGCAGCCCATGTGTGTTCTCTTAAGGAACATTCAGGCTGCCTCTCTTTTGCCATCTAAACTTTGTGCCAAAGGCACCTCCCTCTGCGATCAGCAGAGAGCCAGGAGCTCATCCAAAGGCTATTCAGGTAGCAGAGGAAGTCTTCTGCCCTAAACTGAGCTCTGGAAGTGCATACTTCTCCTCTGTGTGGCTGCACACAGAGGTTACTGCAACCATCCTCCTGCTGTGGATTCCCAAAATTAGATTCTGTGACTCTCTGCCTTTCTTTGCTGGAGAACACTGATATTATCAAAAGAAAACATTGCCCAGCACAATTTCCTTAAACTCACCAGCTATTCACCCTACACCAAAATGCTATTGCACAGTATTCAGCTGAGAAAATTTCAGGGTCAGCAATCTCCTTTTGTCCTTCCCCACAGAGATATCAAGCTATATCCACACATCTTTCCAATTTTTCTTTTACCACAAAAAAAAAAAAAAAAAAAAAAAAAAAAAAAAAAAAAACCCAATCAGACTAAATTCACAGGAGGTTTCTTGAAGAAGAATGTGAGTTTTTCATTTGAAATAAAAAGTAAAATAAAAAACTTGGAGAAGAGCAAAATGTCTGTGAGGAATAAAGAAGAGGTAGATTATTAAAAGGTTTGCAGAAGTCTGAAAAATCACGTGAATCTACTGAGACGAATTCGAACAGAACTGTTTGATGTGAGTCCCAGTGCAGCTGGGACAGGATGTGGTAGTTGTCAGCAAATTCATGATTAGAATGTTACAAAACCCTTCAAATGACAAACTGAGAAAGGAGACAATGAGGTAATCCAAAAGGTAGTATTGGAAAAACAGGTTGGCTGAAGCTGAAAATAAAATACATGGTCTAGCCCACTGAAAAATAAAAATACTTTTAGTAACTCCTATCAAAAACTTGATCAGGTGAAAAAATCTGTTTATTTTTCTCAAATACAGAAGATAGTAATGTTTCCAGAGAGTCACTATTGACAGGGTAGTCCTCTGCAGGGTCAGCATTTGGACTCAATGATCCTTGTAGATCCTTTCCAACTCAGTATATTCTGTGATTCTGTGACAGTGGCACCTATGGTAAACAGTTACCAATTTATTTATTAATTCCATGTTCAGCAATATTAATGTCCTTGTACTTTTAAAATCACAATATTTTGGAGAATCAAAGCATCTTAGGGATGCACATCCAAAATTTTTTTTTATTTTCTTTCTTTTTCTTTTTCTCTTTTTCTTATTTTTATTTTTCCTTTTCCTTTTCTTCTTTCTTTTTCTTTTTTCTTTTTCTTTTTCTTAATTCTTTTTATTTTTTTCTTTTCTTTTTTTTTCATTCTTATTTTTCTCCTTGTATTTTTCTTATTCTTCTCCTTTCTTCTTCTTTTTTTTTCTTTTTTTTTTCTTATATTAGTGACATTATCATATTTCCCACTAAAATTGCCACACTCTCAAAAATTGCGCATTCTCTCATTGGGCAGGGAAAAGGCAATTTTTGGCTAAAAAAATACCCTGAGCACCCTAAACAAAAACAACTTTCATGCATGTCTAAAGATTTTTCTCTGCTTTCATGTATTATACCACAACTTCATACTCTGATTTTAGTAAGAGACTGTTCAAAATTACTGCAAAGAGCAATTTTGCGTATTTGTGTAACTCTGTATGCCAGACTCCACTTCAGCTTTTGTAAGGGATGTTCAAAGTCAGTCTCTAAGGAATTTATTCACAATTCATATCTTTTGCTTTTCTATGATGGTCTGCATTTATGAAACTTAGTCACAGATCTTCCTGTACTTTTTATTTACAGGAACTCCATTTGCAGCACCAAAGGAAATTGGGTGTGATTAGAGCTGTAAAGAGAGCAGTTTTTGCAATGGACAAACCCTCAGAGTCATATATAACAGAAAAAGAAAACCGTGAAATGAACAAACTAACTCTGTAAAAAAACCCAATTAAACATGTGGCCAGGTAGAATATTTTCTGGGACTTTTTCATTCAGAATTTCAATATTATAGTAACATTATATCACCAAAAATTTGCAATAAAGTGGTCAGCTACCTCCACTAAAGAAAGCTGTATTTGCCCTTAGCAGTTGTTACATTTCTCAGCATTCATCAGAGGATGTTTTGTCTGGGTAGACTGAGTAAACAGATGAGTAAACATTGTTTGGACAAATAATTCTGAACACATATTTTTCTATTTCAAAAAAATCATCCTTTGAAATCTGTGGGTCTTTCTTATTTTTCATGTTCTTGAGATAAGGAGAGTTTTTTATATCAGAAACTTTCTGTGTCTTATTCCCCCAAGCAAAATTTGTGAATATTAATATTCACATGACCAGTGAAGAAAATCTGTAGATTCTCTAGGGCATTCCCTAAGTGTGTGAGCTTCAGCTTCACAACCCTAAGCAGAATATTTGGCATAATTCCACCCTTGATTAGCCAGCTGATGTAAAATACAAATTTGATCCAGTTTTTATAGCCTCTGCCTGTTTTGTTTTCTTTTTATCTCTCTAATCTGCAGTTTTTGAAGCCTCATCAATGTCCTTCTCTGTGTGTTATAGCCTCAACTTAAAATACCAAGTCAGAAGAGACAACATGGTCTGCCACAATTAGCCAGTGTTAACCTCCTAAAGCAACAGAGTCACAGCTTTTAAACCAATATTTTAGTATGTTAATAAATGAGGAAAAGTCGTAAATGTCCCTCACCTGCAGCTTTTCATAATTCATAAACAAGAGACCACCTTTACGTGTTATTTCTTTTTGCTTTGCAGATGACTGCCGCTATGCATCTTATGTTCTTGAAGAGAACAGTTCTTTAAGAGTTCTCAAGAGTTTTCATAAAACCATTGCGTTTACAAAGAGGCAATGTCACTTTTTCTAACTTTCTGGAAACAGATTCTTTGGCAAATAAAAGTAGTCTTGATAGATTTTTCTGTCTCAATGTTGTCTTAATTTCTTTGGGGAACTTCAAAAAAACTCATCTCACCTAAAATAAACTTCAGCTATTTAAAAGTTACACTTATAACTAAGCTGTGTGTGGTCTCTAAGCAACCAAGACACGTTTTTTTGTGATATTACTTGCCCACCAGGTAAACATATTCTAAAGTGAGCACAGGAAATATTATTAAGTCTGACTAAGTTAGACAAGATGCCTAACCTTAGATGCTGAAGTTAATCTCACCAGTATTCCAATAATGCAGTCAGTCAGTGCCTACTGAATATTAAATATTGTCTTTACAGCTTTATGCGTCTTTGAAAATGAGAGAGACGCAGACGAGTCCCAGAAGGAATTTCTAGAATCTGAACTCTGAGACAGCACTGTCATGCTAAACACTTCCATTGCTCTGGAAAGCAGCACAAGAAGACATCAGCTGGGTTTGACTAGAAACAACAAAGTAATACAGCGAGTCTTTCTGAGGAACTGACTGCACAATGTCTGCTGAGCCAAGATTGAAACCTGCTGCCTTCTGAAGAGGCCAGGAAAATCATGAAGGGAAGACAGTAATATAACTACCTTGATTATGCTCATATATAATTAATTAGAAAGAGAATTAAATAGTGCATGCCATACTTTTCCTCACCCAAAGTGAATGTTTCTGCTTTCATTGCTACTGCACTAGGACTGAGGAACTCTGCTTCTTTTTTCTTGGTGAAATAAGTCCTATTTCTCCTCATTTTAAATTACCAAGCTCCAACTGAACTGTAATGAGAATTTCAAAAATGTCTGTTTAGAAAACATTTCTCATTGTCATTTTAGGGCAATTCTGCTTAAAATCAGATGCATGTGTTTACAAATAAGTTTATAAATAAAACATTTAAGTACAAGTAGTTTCCTGACTGAAAAGCCAGTGCAGTAGACGCGCAAGTGCTGTTATGATTGGTAGTGCTTAGAAATGGCTATAGATGGCAAATGGGGATTATGACAATGAGCTCCTGCTCCTGTCACACAGGAATGTAGATCAATTTCTCACATGCTGTGCTGAAAGATAATCTCCAGGAATCTTATGTTCTCTCTTCAAATTAGTGTATAGTAAAATTGACTTATGATAGCCAAAGAAAAAAAATACCCAGGGGGAAAAAAAAACCAAAAAACAAAAAACAAAAAAAACCCCACAAACAAAAAAAAACCCCACCACTTGGCAATACAAAGAATTGCATTACTCACATTATCTTGATTCTATTAATTCTCCTGCTTTTTCTGGTGGTTGTTTTTGCTTTTTATTTTTGTTGCTCCACTGAAACCTTTTCTGTTGTATTCTGGCTTTACCATAAATTTAAGTACAACAGATATCACTTAAAAAAATTACAGTCTTGTGGAACCTGTCTTTCTGAAAATTATATATTGGGAAAAGTTTAGAAAAGGACAGGCAAGGGTTTTAGGAAATTGAAGTAACAGATCTTATAAGAAGTGATGGAAAAGAGACTATTAATACAAAAACCGAAGGTATTTTACAAATATTGTAATAACCAGATAGAAGAAATATTTAAGGTATTTGACAATTATAAATTACATTAGGTTTTAGTATGCAATAAATTAGATAATTCACTAATTTTTAAAAATTTATATCTACAAAATAGACATGAAAAATAGACAACAAAAGCATAGACTCAGAAGATCTAGATGTCATCAGAGTAACTGTGTTATCTTTTCTATATTGAATTTCTTCCATGTTTGAGACCCATAATACATTGCTATCACATTGCCTGTAAAATCCTGAAAAATACTTCCATAGCATTATAAAAAAAATCTTAGGCCTGTTGGTGGCAGTATAAATTTCTCATTTTCCAACTTAATTTCTGTCCTTGATATCCTGTACCTTTTTTTTTCAAATCCTACTGAGAGACTGATTTTCAGTCTTTCTTATCTGTCACAGTTTACTGATTTTGAAACCTATTCATCTATGAAAAATTGAAAAACATAATAATGATGGAAATATGATTAATTAATACTAAATTTTAAATATCTACCAAAATATATTAGTGTGAAATACAAGATTAACATTAAGATTTTTAATTAAAGTATGACTTTTCAGTCTGATGTCACTGTGCTTAAAGTTTTTTTAAGAAAATATTAGTTGTGAAGCAAATGAGAGAAAATACTGCACTTCACATATTCTAAGAAAAAAAACCGCCTCATGACTTTTTAAAAGTAGAAGAGATTGGTTATGCAAATGTAACATGGAAAGCAGCAAGGACTCCTTTTGACCTCATCCTTCTTGCAAATACTTGTTTTCAAAGGCTTCAACACATCTCTGTTCTCATTGCGGAGCTTCCTTAAGCTGCTTGTGGAATGATAGATTAATATTAGAGGATTCTCCCTTGTAAATATTGAAAGCTAAAAATTGTGTAGAGAAACATGTAGGGATCATCTCCAGCATAAGCAATAGACTGAGTTTAGTATATTTGAGTGACTGCAACCTTTGTGTGTGCAAATTCTCTCAAAAAAGGAAAAAAATTGGTGGAGAAATTTAAAAGCTGGGTAAGATAATTCCATTACAGTTATCAAAGCAAATTAAATTTAATTTGAGATAATTATAGGCAAAAATTTTAGCATGCTGCTAAACAGATTCATCAATTACAAGAAACATAAAACTGAGTTTAGACAAAAGGTTAGTGCAGTAAATTAATAAAGTGAGTTCAAAATAACAGTGACGTGTCAGGGCCCTGCCCTGACAGTACCATACACCCCTCAATATGCTCCTCTGCCCCATAGTAGCCCCATTTCAGGCCTGCACTGGTGCCTCAGCTGCCCTGCTCCTGGATGGGAAGCGGGATGTGCCCCTCTGGCCACCCTGAGGAGAATGCACTGCTCCCTGAAAATACACACAGGGAGAGAGCTGCAGTGTAAACCTCTAGAAACAAATAAACAGTGTGGAGCAGAGTGGGAGATAGTTCATTCCAACTTGCAACTCTTTATGAGCTTGCATATGTTCTTTAACATCATTCACCAGAGAAATAAAAAAAAATGTGTGGCAGAACCACAGCCATGTTGTTGCCAACATGTTGTTGCCAAATACATGCAGAGTCTCTCATCATCTATAAATCCTTATAATTTCAATCTACAGCTGTCAACCAGTCCTTTGGTTCATTTCACTAAGAGTTCTGGGAATAAAATGAATTACTGACCTTTTAAATACTTCTGTATTTTCATAAGCCTTTGTATTTATTCTTCTTTTAGAAGAAATTAATGTGGCAAAAAGCCTTAAATTCTGTGTTTAAGAGAATATGGTGCATTTTTAAAATACAAGCAATTTTATTGTTTCAAACCAGCCATTTTAGAAAACCTAATGATCAATTTGAGCTATAGAGCTATTATTCTTCCTCATAAAGCTTTCACAAGTCAACAACAGAGTTGAGTCTTTCATGAGTCAGCAATTAGTTGTTAGTATTCAAAGATGCCCATACTATGATAGTGTTACTTTTTTCATTACAACAGCACTTGCATCAAACTGATGTTTATAGTCAGAAGCACTTGTGTTTCTAATCAGTTTTTTCACACCCTCTGTTACACAACAGTATTTCTGCAGGATGATTGTCAAGGCTGGGCCAACTTAATTGAAAATCTGCTCACACCAGAAAGAGTGATACATTGAGTGAAACATTGCATACTACAATCACTTACTCCTGTGCTTTCATCTATTCTCTTATTTCACTTATTTGGGTGCTTTTCATCTAATCTATCTTTAGATATCTACTGCAGAGATACCTATCTGTGAGCTTCCCCCTCTATGTTATCTTCATAATTAGTAGAAAGAAATAGACATTCCAGGGCATGATTCATATGACCTACTTTAGCCATATACTTTGGGAGGAGATGAATTGCACCCTAGAGGTGTCAATCTCTCCTTTGATTATAAAGAGTTTTAGATCACTAGCCACATGTACAAAGAGATGTCTAGATTTGGCCAGATGAATCTCACCCTCAGTGACATGACTGAATCGGGTCTGAGCCAGGCAAGCTTCCTCTGAAAGCAGCTCAGATCTGGCAGCAGCAGAACTGTAAACCATCAGTGACCTTGAGACATCCTGTTATTCTGGTCCAGCACATAAAAAAGAAATGCTAGTATCTTGACTATATTGATTGTATTTTGAACCTTTTCTGTCAGATTAAAAAATGTATATGAGATTTATTGCAGAGTATAACTCACCTTTTTTCTTTGATCATATTTTCGAAAGAGTTGCACTCATAAATCATATAGATGTTGTATTATGTACTGGATTAATATAGTAACTATATTTATTTTTGTCAACTTATTTAAGCTTTTTCTTTATAATGAGTGTTGCGAAGTTTGGGGGTTTTTTGATGTTGTTTGTGGTGTCTTGTGGCTCTACATGTCATTTCAGAGATTTCATATTTTTCACTGCTAATACTCTGTTGAATGCAAAATGCATTTTATTCTGTACAATTGCAGTTTGCACTGAGTGCATATTACAACCAATTATTCCTCATAACAATGTAGCTGTCTACTTATGCCAGACCTCATTACTGTGTCTTAGAGTCAGAATTCTGGTACCCAGGAGTTTAAAACATTTGAATACAAAGTAAGAAGCCCATGGATCAACAATCTTTTGTTTATTTTTAGCATGCCATTCTCATTAGACTGACATTTTAAAATAATTTGACTCCAAGACCTTGACTTCCTTGCTCTTGGATAGTTGGATGCTAGTGTTGTGAAATGAAATATTATGTTTACTGAAACTTATGCAATTAGTTTGGTGTATCAGGAAAATCATTCATCAGATTGAGACTTTAATAAGTTAGAGAATAACAATTTAAAAAGTCCTGATTACTTTTAAAAATAAATTTTGTCTTAGACTTTATGACTACATAAAAGTCTGCAGTAAAAAGCATGAAGAGAATTTACACTGAATCATTCTTGAACCACAGGGATCCAAATATCACGTAAGTGTTCATGTAACTACAAGGTTAGGGAACCAGGTTCAAAACTGACTTTTAACCTCAGCTACTCAGAGAGACTCTTGAGATCTCTGAGCATCCTTATTTTCAACACAGTTTCACAGAATCACAGAATCATAGAAGAAACTGAGCTGGAAGGGATCCACAAGGACCATCAAGTCCAGCTCCTGCCCCTGCACAGCACCATCCCCAAGAGTCACACCATGGGCCTGAGAGCATTGTCCAAATGCTTCTGGAGCTCTGTCAGGCTTGGTGCTCTGACAGCTTCCCTGGGGAGCCTGTTCCAGTGCCTAAGCACCCTCTGGGTGAAGAACCTTTTTCTAAACTCTGACTTAAATCTCCTCTGACACAACCTCATGCTCGGGAACGAGAGGCTGGAGAGCGGCCCAGAAGAAAGGGACCTCAGGGTCCTGGTCGGTGGCAAGCTGACTGAGCCAGCAGTGCCCTGGCAGCCAGGAGGGCCAGCAATGTCAGGGGCTATCGAAATTTCCAGCTATCTAGCCACACACTGCTATGAAGTTTACCACAAATCAGATTTCGTGTTTGCTTCCTAGGTAATTTCTGTTTTGCTTGAATTTGTAGATCTAGAAAAATAAATGGCTTTTTTCAATTGCTGTTGTGGATAGCATGAAGATAAATAAAAGAGATATATAGGCACCAGCATATGAGTTGAGGTAAAGATTTCATAATTATATAAAAAAAGTTTTAAATGTTAAATTTAGTAACCAACTATGTTTATACCTGTGTGTGAATGTGTACACACACACATGTATGTGTACATGTGATATAGGTATTTTATGGAAAGACATAAATTAAGAAAGACATTGATGTCTGCAGAGATCTAAAACAAAGAATCTCAGTGCATTCATTGTGTATTCATTAGTTAATTACTGATCACTTCACCTTGCCAGGGTGATCCTGACAGTGTTCCATCTAGAGGAAAAAATGTTCTATGTTATTCACTGGTGGAAGGAAATAGGAGTTTACCCTGTAAATAAAGGCCATGGATATAACATATTAGCCCTTTGCACATCGTTGCAACAAAATATTTCGTTGTACAGCTCATACATAATGTTCCCTAACAAACTCAGGGTAAAAATGCCAAAAATCACTAGGTCCATCAAGCACAGGAGCTATGTGAATCAGGTGTAGCAACTGGAAAATACTGGTACAAGAACTTGTAACCCTCTGATGGTGATTTTCGTGATAGCTGAAGGGGTATTTGAGAAGCTGTCCCCTTCTCTCCTGCTCAGGACAGGAAAAAAACTAAGATGATGAGATGTAAAGTCTTTCCCACCCCAAGGTACCTCATCAAGAAAAAAAAGCTAAAGGAAGCATGAGTTGCTTGCCTCAATTTACTAAAAATAGTGCTTTTAAGTGCCAAAATAAAAAGAAACCGCAGAAAAGAAGAAAGAAGCACTGTCAGTCGCAGAGTACAGTCAAGAGAACATGTTTGTTCAGTGGAAGCCTTTGAAAGGAAAGCAAGGATATAAATGTATATTGCATACACCTATGAGTTTTAACACATATCTGACTTCTCAATGTTTGTGGTGCCTTTCTTTCCCTGTTTATTTCCCTTTCAAGTTTTTTCTTTCACAGCTGACTTAATTTTTATACTGTCTTACATTTCTCATTGTATGGTCATTTGTCATTTGTTTCTAGTCTTTCCTAGTTAACATCTTAGATGTTTTGCACTAAGCTAACTTCAGAAAGGATGGGGACGTTGCATCTCCCAGAAGCCAGTGAACAAAAGATTAGTAGTTGTCTCAGGCAATGCTGCATGTTCCATATTTTCACTCAACATAACAATTTTACACTTGTTGCTCCATTTAAAGCTGTATCACTGGGACAGATCTGTCATCTCTCCAGCCAAAAAGCCCAAACTTACAACAAGAACATGCATAGCACCATTGTCCTTAATATTGATAAGTCTGGTATCCTGGGAGTGCACAAAGCACCTGCGTCTGGGCATATGGGCACAGTGCACTGCTGCTCTGGAGTGCCAACATGAGGATGGGGAGAGGAACCAGATAAAGCTCTGTGCAGAAAAGATTTAGTTAAAATTAAGGGGAGGGTGTGGGGAGAATCAAAGGAAAAGAGAAAAGAAAAGAAAAGAAAAGAAAAGAAAAGAAAAGAAAAGAAAAGAAAAGAAAAGAAAAGAAAAGAAAAGAAAAGAAAAGAAAAGAAAAGAAAAGAAAAGAAAAGAAAAGAAAAGAAAAGAAAAGAAAAGAAAAGAAAAGAAAAGAATTGTTCTGTTAAGCTCCATAGTTTCAGGAAAAAAACAAAGACTCCAGAGGGGTTCTTTTACTATGCTTACCTTGTGAAGTCATTACCCAAATAACTGTTTCATTTGGAGTAAATTCTATCTCCTTTGCTCAAAATGAGGAAAGTATTTTAGGTAACCCATAGTGCTGGCACTAAAAAAAAGAAAGAAAGAATTACTCAGAAAAACAAGATGTCTGAAAATCATTGCTGCTATGTTATAAATTCCCATGACAAAACATATTAGCATAGTTTTAATTTTTTTATGATTTTGCATAACAAAAAGAAACCCATATTTCAGTTTGCTGTGGAAACATTAATTATTTAATTTCTTACCTTGTTTTATTTTGGCAATTTCTTACTGTTTTCACCATTTGCTTGAAGTCCACTAGACTTTTAGCAAAAATACCATACATTTTTAAACTATTTATATTTGTGTACAGCAACAAGTTCAGTAAAATCAAATTTATTTATTTTTAATTAAAGGACCATTTGTTTTTTTCACAAGAACATAAAACTTTTAAAGATGTGAACCAATTGTCATGACAGAAGAGGTATGGACTATTACTCTGTTACATAATTCTGAGGTTGGATTTTGCTACTGAAACATAGTGTTTGCATTTTCATATATAAATGTACTTTAAAAAAAAAAAAAAAAACACAACTTTTTTTTTTATCTTAGCCACAATAGGATCACATAGAGTGAGTGTATAGTTATCAGAATACATTCCCTAGATGTCAAAAAGGCTTTTCAACCACAGTATAAGTTCACTTGACTGAGCTTTTTATGCTGGTTTGGCCACCATGGCAAGAGCCATTAAACTTCATGTACACTACCCTCTTCTCAGAGGTAAAAGATTTTTCTTCAAAAAGAGCAGAGACACTTCCCCTCATGTCTTCATAGAACAATCTAACAGGTCAGCTTCAGAGCATTTTCTGCATTTCTCCCTTCTAAAAATTTATTGTTAACTTTACTTTCACTGAATAAGACATATTCATAAGTGTCTTCATAAGAAAATACTGTCTATTTTAGACTAACTCTTATTGAATAATTTTAGTGCAAACTGTGTGAATTGAGATATATGGGTTTACTCATTTATTGCAGAATCATGTTAGAAACACAGGGTGGTAGGGACTGAATAAGTTATTAAAAAATCCCTGCAATAATTTGGGACACTGCCAACTAAATTAGGTTGTTCAGAGCCCCATTCACCCATTTCAAATGTTTCCTAGGGAAAACTACAGCTATGAGGCCATGATATTGATAGAAACAATGTAAAATATGTTATAATAAAAGAGTGAACTCCAGTCTGATAGAATTATCAGCCTCTGTAAAGCAAGTAATACAATGGAATCCATTAGATTAAGCAAAATTAATTTGATTATGAAAAATTATGCATGGATTAGAAAAATTTCCTTTTGTATACATTGTTATAAATTATTTTAATTTTTCACTGTTATTTCCTATTAGCTTTCCTGCTAATAAACTGATCATTTCGTTTGATCATGTTCAGTTTTGTGTGGGGACCTATCAATCTGAGTAGCCTTCTACATCACATGCAATATCTCTTTATTAAATCCTATTTTGAAATAATTATATATTATATTTCACAAGCGAAAAATATAGCGGACAATTATCATGTACATTTTATATATGACAATTACTAAACTACTAAAGGATATTTATTATTTCCTAGTGCATTCTCTGAGGGTTCATTTCACTCACCTGTACATCAATGCCTGTACAACCAGCCCATGGAGATGCTCTAAATTTTCAATTGAAACTTTAAAACCTATTTTTCTTCACAGTTCACATAATTTAGATTTGCTTTTTTTCACATAGAAGTCTAGATTTCTCAGATTCACTTAAAATGCTAGTTAAAATTAAACTATGTTTTGATTTAGGAGGAAGAGGTTATGTTTCTGAACATTCTGAAAGATAATAGACTTTGGAAAACTAGAAAAAGGAAAAATAAGCTGAGGAATTTGATTTTTGTTTGCTGGTTCCTTGAGGTTTTTTTGGGTTGTTTTTTTATTATTAGCCACTGGATTTCCCTCCAGCTGTTCCAGATTTCCCCAAAATTAAACCAGCATGGAGTTCTGTCTGTTCAATATCACTCCAACCTCACAGTGCTTTAACCGCCTTGATTGTAGGCTGCTAAAGCTCTTGCACCTTCTCCTCAGTTTCTCAAATACAGAATTCTTGCTGCTTCCAAGATGATCTTTCAGATCCCTTCCTTACACACTCATGCAGCTCCAGTAAGAGAGACAACTATTTACATCCTTGTTCTTCATTCTTTCCTTTAGTGTTACAAACTGTTGATTTAACAAGTAAAACTTTTTTCCTTCCTATGAGCTTCTCAACATGTACCCTTCCAGTGTCCAGCAATTATACTTGTCTTTCAACTTTAATAAGCATAAAATTTGATGTCTGTGTGTACCCCTTTCCAAAATCATAGCTTCAGGCTTATTTCAACAGTTTTACAAAGACAACAAATGATGCTTTGAAAAGAAATTTCTGTATTGAGAGCAATTTGTCCTATTCTCCTTTACACAGTCTGATAATTCTATAAATTCATGCCATCAAGATTACGTACTTAAAATTTACCAGTGGCTTAATCCTACATATATCAGTTTTTGTTGGTTAAGTGATATTTCTTGAATAGAAATGTAGAAGTGCAAGCTCTTAAAAAAAAAAAAAAAGAAAGAAAAGAAAAAACACAACTTTTTTGTTTGTTATGCTGCAAGCTACTTAGGATCTCCTGAATAGTAATAATAATAATAATACATTTTATAAGCGACTAAATATGTTAATTTTTTTTATTCCAATATTTGACCTAAAAAGCAACCCTAACTTTCAAATTAGAACCTTATGAATCTCAGAGGCAAGAAACAGAATAACTAGAGGAAAGAGCTAAAAAGTGGCTGAGTACTATTTATTTCTGGGTTCTCTTGGCTTTTTTTAGCTTACAGTAGAAAATCAGATATCAGTACAAGAAAACATTAAGTTACTCTAAAGGAGGCATCAGATCTTGTTTTTAATGAAGAACTGATTAAAAATAAAGGACAGAGGGACCCCAGGCTATCACATCTGTCCAAGAAGGGGCAGGACACACGGCTCATCTTGCTACAGAAGCAGCAGCAAAGCAACATTCACTCTGCTGAACATCTCAGGTGAGGAAGTTCTAAAACCAGGCTTGTTTCCAGAGGGCATGACATCACTAGTTTTAAAAATTCCCTTGAATGAAAGATTTATCCTTTATATGCTAACTGATTCAGGAAAAAGATCAACCCAGTTATTAAAAGTAAGAATAAAAAAGGAAAACCGGAGGGTGGGGGTATCATAAGTAGCTTTATGAAAAGAGTAAAAATAACTGTCAAGATAAATGTGCCATATTCTCATTATAAAGCACATCTCTCAGCTACTCTGGCTTGAGGAAAAGTATGAAATGGAAGAAAAGATTAGTTTTTGTCACCTGACTGATCATGACTGACAGACTAGTTTGTCAACACAACATGTGAAATAGTAAACATTTTAAGGCTCATAAACAACATATAAATGACTGCTGCAAACAATGTTTCACTTTGAGGGAGTGTGGAGTTTAATTTCTTGTTGTGCCCATGTTTTTATTTGCATACAATATCCGCATTTCATTTTACCTACACAATACCAGTTATGACAAATAAATCAGTCCAGTTAGCCTTGGGCAGCCTTTAAAATGTTAGTAAGTATATTGAAGTACACTTTAATGGGGCTCATAGCATATAATATTTCATGGATCTCAGCAGTTGTCCTATCCCAGAGAATGTTGAAAGAATTCATCTCACAGTACTGATGTCTTCATTATTTCTCTGGAGAGTGATGGGGATCAAAGCCTCCCTCACTCCCCAGTGGCATGATGGCATGCACTTACCTTCAAGTACTGGCTGGTATCACCAAACAGTCTCTCACACTGTAGTTTCTCATTTCTCCATTAAAATTAAGAAAGGAAGCAGAGTTGTAGTGTGAGAAATCATCACTTGTATCAGTGGCAGAATTTCTTTGCACTACTAAATATCTAACCTTTGTATTTATACAATAGAATATTTTCCCAACCAAGTGCTTAATGTACAATTAATATGCTGCTTAAATATAATTTACTTGATCCTACTTGCATCCTGAGCATGCCTTTCCCTTATACTGTATGGGGAACTAATGGTTATACACTCCAAATTATTGGAGTGCTACCCTTTGTCATTTGGACCATAAAAATTTAATCTGAACCTGAGAGATCATTCTTTATTGAACTGTCCCTTTTGGAAGAAAAAAATTTTCGTTTATCATTCTGGAATTTTATCACAGAAACTGGATACTCAAGAACCACTTGACAAGCATTAAATGGAACATGGTGCAAAAGTTCAACAATTTTTAAAAGCATTGCTGTGAGAATGAATGTTTAAAAGTTTTCTAAAATGTTTTAATACTCTTCATTTTTGCAGATGATAAGAGAAAAATTCTATGAGAGCTAATATAGAAGAAAACTATTTAATAATGTGGTTATTCCATGTACCCACCTTGCTCCCTCTCCTTGGATGTCCTTTATATTAAATGATAGAAATGGAAGAGTAACATGGGGCAGAGTTATGGCTGAATCTTGTAACCATGATCACTAATGTGATCAAGTGGGAGGGAAATCAGCTAACACTGTGAGATAAATACTTCTGAAATATGATGTATTCAAAAGAAAGGTAGGACACAGGTTATCTGGCATCATGCCACTGTCATGTGTAGAGCTGTGATGACTGACTAAATAGAAAATTGACCCGGACATCTGGCACTACTTTCCATTTGATGAACTCAAAACCAGATCTGTGCATGACCCCATGCTGTGGGTAGGCTTGAGAGAGCATTTCAGGGATCTCACTGAATATCTATCTCCTTTCCCCTAAAAACCCTAGCACCCTGCACTCCCATGCCCCTAGCTCCCCTTCTCCCAACATTCCTCTCTCCCATGGTTGCTTTTCCTCCCAGGAATCTGGTGTCCTCACTTGTCACTGACTACTCCTGCTTATCTCCCTTCACCAGGTTCATCACTGGTGAGTGAAGATGACCACAGAAGAGGATGAGGGTCTTTCCTTTCATTAGCACCAACATGCATGAGGAAACAGCAACGTTAACAGTATTTATAATCTCAGATCCATGGAACCAGAAATCAGATGAAAAATGCAATATAAGAAAAGTTAATTTTTATCTGACTCCAGAAAAATGATTAAAACTCTATTTTCCTTCTGTCTTTAACAGAGGTTAAATAAAAGCCTATGAAAGTGAATTATATACTAAAATCTCAACATCTATAAGCAAGTCTTATACATTATAAACTGCAATTCTTGTTTTTGAGTAGAACCAGTATTTTGATTTTATATCTCAAAGATTCTCAAAATTATACCCCTGTCATATTAAAGTATAATTTGCTTTTGATAAAAAGATTTTGTTTACTACCAAGACATTTCCTACAAGGGAAGAGCTGTAGAAATCTCTTGGACCATTAACTCCTGCCTAATTATAATTAATTATTGTATCACAGTAGAGTAGATATGCAAAAGCACCTCAATGCTCCATTGTATTGGGCAGTCAATTCACACATACACAGAGCAGGAAACAGCCCTTGTCAGGCAGGGATTCTGATCTGAACAGCAGAGAGGAACAGACAGTTAGAGATGAGGAATGTGTACAAAGTCACAAAGCAAATAGGCACTGGACCAGCAGCCTGAATCCTTAACAGAATTCCTCTTCCATGCTGCTTGATTATCTGTGAAATAAAATTTTTAAGGACACTTTCCTAGGCATGAAGTATTTTCATTACAAAAGATCACTCAATATTGGTCCAATAGTAGAGACAGAGGATCTGAACAGAAATATAAAACTGTGGATGTCTTCTTTTTAGCCTACATCTTTTGGAACATGAAATTTACCAATTTAGAGGACAGTAAATGAGTCTGTAATGAGCAAACTAGTCACTACACTTTTATATAGTGTCTTTTTAAAAGGATGTATTATATCAATGACTTTCTATTAGAGTTATACATGAAACTTTTAACTGCTGTATTATAAAATCAGACCCATCACAGGAGAGCAAGAAAAAGGTGGTGTTCTGTTAAGAGAAACAAAAATGCTGAGTGGATGTAATTTTCAAGGGAAAAAAATCATATATACTGAGTTCAAAGCTCTTGGATGAAGGATTTTTTCCAAGGAAATGAACTAATTGTGCTATCAAAAATGTAGCACATTTCTTATTCAGAAGTCCAGAAACATTGATCAGTTTATTTAGCATTACATTGATATAAACTCCAGGAGGACCATCAATCTCTAGAGGAAAGGAGTATGTTTTATCAGGTGGGAAATAATAAATGCCATCACAAAAGAAACAAGGCAATCATATTTAACATTCTGCGGACACTCACTGACAGAAATAATGACAGAGGTTTTTATTTTGGAATGACCTACAGGTTCATTTTAGAAAGCATCTTTTCAGAAACCCAGTGTTTTATCTCATCCATTTGTAGTAGTGGTATTAGGAATAATGAAGTTCTTGTTCCTTGTAATAGAAATACCTTGAATCCTTGTTCAATGATGCATGGACACTGTATGTTTCCCCTTGGAGAATGGCAATTGAACCACTGAAGTGAAAACTTCTATTTGCTGCTTTCTCACCAAAAAGAGCCATTTCTGTGTGTATTTACAGCAGAGTTTGTGGGTCCAAGATGATTGTTAATAAAGCCTCTTTCTGCTTAGCAATTCTTAACTAGTAATGGTAAGAAACAAATTATCTGCTCTGGTAAAACCAGAGAGAGGGCTCTCTCATAATGAAAAATACCAAACCAAATAATATTTATTTTGGTAAGAGAAATAACAGGTCTGATCCAGAAGTATTCAAAATTGAATTAGCATAATTTTATATTTTTCTTCTTTTTTGGTCTTATTGGTTACTTGCTTGGTTGTTTAGTTTTTGGTTTTGGTGGAGTTTATTGTTTTGTTTGGGGTGTCTTTTTTGGTTTAAGGATGCTATGGTATGCATTGTGGTTTTATGGGAAAACAGAGCACTGAAGATACATTTACTACATTTAAAGAAGAAGATGCATTTTTAATTCCTGTATAAATACCTAGATATCTCAGAGCAGGGCCAGGAGCTACAGGATGGACAGCATGAATCCATACGTTTAAAGGTATTGCTAAATTCTATAATGTTCAAAGGAAACGGAAAAGTACAAAATATGTAGCCCATACATTAACTTCTCAGAGAACCTTTATTATAATAAGAGCCTACAAGTAAGCTGGAGAGGGATTTTTTTGAGTATGAGTGTGACAAGTAGTGATTGGATAAGGGGGAATGGTTTCAAATGGACAGAGGTCAGGTCTAGATTAGAAGTTAGGAAGAAACTCTTCACTTTGAGATTGGTGGAACACTGCAAAGGCTGCCCAGAGAAGCTGTGGGTGCCCCATCCCTGGCAGTGCTCAAAACCAGGCTGAATGGAGATCTGACCAACCTGGTCTAGTGGAAGGTGTCCCTGCCCACAGCAGAGGGGCTGAAACTAGGTTTTATTTTAGGTCCCTTACAACCCAAGCCATTCTGTGACTCTGTCCTTATGTTCCAGAGCTTAATACCTGTTTGTTTCAGGCTACAGGTTTTGTCAATAGCTTAACAGATTATTCATCATCTGCTTTACATTCATATTATATTATAGCTTCTATTGATTGCAAAACTTTTTGTCTCTTCTTCCTTACCTCTGCATAATTTTGAGAAAGCTTTATTTTTTCCCTAAAAAACTAAGATATCGAATTCTAGATAATAATTTCTTTAATTATATGTATGCATATATATTTTGTTAGATTACTAATGATATTTTTCCTTTAAAGGCATTGTATAATTTTCTCAGAAAGGTTATAATGAGAATTATTTCTGGAACAAGTTATAGTTAAACTGTTCAAGGTTCCTAATTGGAACATTCTATTTTTAAAACTGCAAAGTCTAAATGTATATTTTTTTTTAAATGAGGCATGAGACAATTGTTAGACTGGGAATAATTTATGGACAAAGCAGGAGAATGTAAAAAGATCAGAATTCTTCTCCTCTCTGTTTTCCTTTAAGAAGAAAGGTAAGCAAGAAAATGCTGCAGCATTTCTCAACTAAGACCCTAGAATTGATGGGTTTGAAAGCCCCTGAGAACCATTTATCTGTCTGCAAAAAGAATATCAAAATACCAGCTTCAGAGCTGTTGTGCAGTTCAAAGTCTTTTGAGGCTTTTTATTGAGAGACATAAAATATTATTATTCACTGACCAATTTGCAAACATATGCTGTTGCTTTAAACTATTTTTATTTTAAGTGACTGGAGCAGGTAAGCATATGTCTAGTAAAATTAATGTTTCTCATAGGATCCTCTTTTTTCTTTATCAGACAGCTCTGCATCATATCATGTAGCAAAACCTATTAAGATACAATGCCACTATATCTGACAAATGGAAACAACATGTTCTCCAAACTTCACTGTTGTTCTGCATTCCAAAATAGAACCAAAAAATACTTATCTTGCTTAAAAAAAATGAAAGAAGACATTACAAAATATCCTTTAAAAAGACAGATTCACTTATACTTTTACTACTCTAGAGTTAGGGCATGTTAATATCCACTGATTATGTTCTGTCTATTGATATATTCTAACTACACATCTATTTGTACAAACATATTTTCTCATTGTGTTGGATTATTTTATTATTTTACCCTCATCTTACCTGAAGGCTAAGAAAATATTTCTATTTTGCTTATGTGGTACAAAGACGCTGTGAAAATCGGGTCATTTGCCATAAACTACTGAAAAACACTAAAATCAAAATTGGTCCTGTGATCAGGGAGCCATTGTGCTCAGAGCACAAAACAAGCTACAGAAGCTGCCTTGGGGAATTTACAGAATTTATCCTTGAGGTGAGTTTGACAGAGATGAGTCTCCAGAGACTCATCTTCTAGCTGCAGGCTAATGTCAGACAGACATTTCTTGTATTCCTGCTCCATTTCAATAGAAAACTTGTTTCCCTACTGGGTTTCATTGCATTGTCACCCTGTAGACCTCCTGCACTGTTCTTCTCCTGCACAGCAGCCACAGCTGTTGTCATCTCCTACTCACCTTCCAGCACCTACCCAGTACCACCAATCCATCACCCAGAGGAGTCTGCTTGGTTCCCCTCAAGAGTATGGCTGACTATGCAAGTTTATTCTCTTCATCAAAAGAGATTTACTGAAATTACAGTTTTTCAGTCTTACGTCTATACATGCTATTTGAAAGAAGAGCAAACTTTATTTAAAAGATCAAAGGTCATCTCAAACTACAAATGTGTCGTAGGTTAAGAAGTGAGTTTTTTGGGAGGTTGTGGTCAAACCAATCAGTGCTTGGATTTGAATATTGGCACCTGGTTTAGCCACTGAAGGTATGGACCGCCTCTGAGAACACAGGGGGTTAAAATCAGAGAACGCCCAGGAGAACTCTCTCTTGGTTGTGGTCAGTGAAGGAGCTCAGAGCTCCCCTGCTCAGCTGGGGTGGCTGGGGAGGGAAGCCATGCAGCTGGGTGAGGGAGGCCAGAGCCTTGGACAGAGGAGGGGGGTGAAGGCCTTGCAAGATGGAAGGGTGGAGGAGCCCTGAGAAGCATCAGGCCCCCCTCCTACTCCCCGGGAGATAGAGAGAGAGAGCCAGTGCCTGTGCTGCCTTGGAATTCAATATCATGGACTGGCAGCACGGCCAGCCAGACAGAGAAGTGGAAAATGTGGCGCAAAAAAAAGTGTCCGGAGTGCCCGGCCGCTGTAGGAGTTCTGGGCAGACAGAGGCGAAGATTTTAACCCCTTTCTAGAATAATGGGAACCTTAAAAATACTGATCCTCCTGAATCAGAACGAGGAGAAAGAGATGGGCAAGTGTGATGAAAGTGAGTACAAGTGAGAGATGTTAAAAGAGGTGAGAATAATCCTAGGTAAGAGGAGATGATGGAGTGGCCTTGAGCTGGACTCTTTCTTGTATGGCCATTGACAGACCCATGTTTTTCCTGTGACCCAGAGACTGCATTTAGGGGGAGGCAATGCCTTGAAGCCAAAGAGAGTGCAGTGAAGCAGTGGTGAGAACAGAGATGGCTGAGAAGGGTGTGAGATGCCCTCTGTCTTCAGAGAGGGTTTGAGATCTCTGTTCACAAGGCCACGAGGCCCCAGGGGGTGAAATCTGGGGGGGACTGGTGTCCCGAAGTTGAGACACTCCTGCTTTTGGAACTGGGTGGAGCATCCTTAAACAAGGAACCCTAAAAGCAGTCCTGGCCCATGTGCAGTGGTGAGAGCACTGGACATGGGGGGAGAAGTCACAAGGGCCGATGTTCTCTGGGTGGGGCCATGGGTGACACGGAAGCACGGGAGGTTTCAATTGTGCTTCTGGGGGAAGCCTATGGTGCAAGGGGGGACTCCTCTCTCCCTGATGGATTTGAGGGTTGATTATTTGAGGGGTGATAATGGACTCAAAATGTGATTATCTGAGAGATGGTGATGGTGTGGAAATCTGTGGTGTTATTTCATGCTGTGGAGGAAACGGGGGAGGAGGACGACGAATGTATTTGGAGGGTTTTCATTCTCAGTTTTGTGTCTGTTCCTTTTTAGATGCTGTAGTTAATAAAGTTTGTTTCCTGTATTCCTAAGTTGGAGCCTGCTTTGATCTGTTCCTGATCACATCTCACAGAAGCCAGGGAAAGTGTATTTTCATGGGGGGCACTGGCATTGTGCCAGGGTCAATCCATGACAAAATGTTTTACACTGTTCACTTCTAGTATTGTGTACATGTATTAGACCTCAGACTACTAGATAGTACAAGAAAAGTAAATCAGATTTTTTTTAAAAGCGTATTTCCTTTGATTTTCTATGTTACAAATTGCATAATTTCAGAAATTAACTGTACAGTAGTGGAAAATGCTTCACACTTCTTTCTGTGTATCTCCTTTCTACTCTCCATTTTATTTATAATACCTGAGATATTATTTTTTCTGAAAGCCTCCGATGTTAGAAAATGTAATACCAGATGATGCTTCCTGGATATCAGTACAACAGTTTTATCTTCTTACCTCACCTTTCTGAAAAGATTTTTTTTTGCAATATTTTTGTGCTCAGGAGAAACATAAAAAATATTTAATTCAATATTTTTCATTGTATTTTGAATAATATTGATTTTATTATTTAGTTGATTGGAAAAGAGAAACTTCCTTGTTTATTTACATTTCCCTGCAGAGATATTATTTAAGCTTCTGGATTCACAAAATATTATGTGAAATTTTTTTAACTCGTGATGGCTTTGAGTTTACTTCAGCATTGTATGGAATTCTGTTTTAAAAATTATTGTAGCCATTCCTTTAATACAGGTAAAAACATTCTGGATAAGGTCTCCTACACTTAATTAAAACACAGGTGATTCCCTTGTGAGATGAATTTAGAGATATCACACAGAGAATGTGTGAGATTGTAGAAATAATTGTTTGCTGCTCCAGCTGATTCTGTAGAGGTTCCAAACAGGAAGAGTCTGAGAAGGAAGAAGAGCCATATAAGCATCTTGTTCTTTCAAAGTACTAAATGGTTAAACAGCTGTCATGTTAAAAGGGGAGTTTTCTTCAACCCTTAGTCTGAGGAGATTTCCTTGACCCTTAGTGTTTAATTTGTCTGTCAGCTCCCCAGGAAAGCCGAGACCCTTGTGCCTGACCAGTCTGTCAGTGTCCCTTATGGGGACCCTTCACTGAGCAGTCCTGCTGGATGGGAGGGCAGGACTCACTTGTTCAGGGAAATGCACCAGCAGCAAAAGGAAGACCCCTCAGCAGGTGTTCCACTGTATTTGAGTATGTTACTGCCAGTGTCTGCCAGTGCCCATGAAGAACTCACACCCACTCTCTTTACAAATATAAAATTGTGACAGATTAAGTTTTGATAGGTGATAGTATCTGATTGCAAAAATGTATTCAGAGCAACACACAGACAAGCTCTAATCCCTGATAAAAATATTCAGCTTCACAGAGCTGGTGATGTGTTGTGTGATGGTTACACAACAAGTGTCCCTACAGGGGAGAAGACAGGTTCAGTGCCTTGAATTAAAATGGTGTCTTCCATGACTTTCCCCCATTCTCAAATTGATTTTACACTATTTCTCTATGTTTAGGTGGAACTTGAGTGACTCTAGTCATACATGTCTCTGTTACTGATTGGTGTAAAATTTTCTTGCTTTGCTTTTAAAGATACAGTTAAAAATCATTTGGAGTGTGTGCCCAGTGGTTCCATGGGGATGAGTAATTTTGGGATGGGGGCATGTGTTAATATTGAAATTCGGGTACAGAGAACCGAGTTCATCTGGGAGAGAGATTTTGCCAAGCTGTAGGCTCAACAGCAGGACATCTCCTCCCCTGTCTGCCCTGGCTGACAGGTGTTCTGTGGTTTATCAGCTGCAAAGCACCATCAGATTCCTTTTCCTTCAGAGATTTCAATAGAAATTGAAGTGGTGTCCCCACTCAGCTCCACCCTCTGTTCCATCCCCTTGGCAGGTGTGTGTGCATGGGGAGTCACTGTGGAATCGGTTTTGAGCACGCCAGCTGCATTCCAGACAGGGAGCAGCAAGTGTATTTTACCCTAAAATTCTTGTACCATTATAACTTCTTAGGATGTAAATATAACTCCTTGGCTTCCTCACTTTTTTTTTCCCAGTCATCCTTCCACAACAGCATTAGTAAAAACTAAAATTTTTCATCTTTTCTTTTGTACAGGAAGCAACACAGATACCCACTGATAGGTCTTGCAGGTCAAAGCTTGCATAGCAGGAACAAGTATTTCTAGATTTTCCAAGCTCTGTCTTCCTTCTCAGATTTTAAAATAACAGGATTCACATCTTCATGGCCAGGTCACTATTGGAAGACCAAAGACTACTCCAGATAACTGGAGTTTTATATCTCTCACCTTGGAGCCAGATTTACAGAGCCCTCTAATGTTCATGACACTACTTCAGAACCCTCTCACAAAATAAAAAACTTTTTGCATACAGCAAATATTTTCAAAATCCTTTGTTCTGAAAGTGTTTATGACTTAGGATTCTTTATCAGAGAGGTATTCAAGAAGCATAAAGCTTAGTCAGGTATGGTATTTTAACTTTGCCTTCAAAAACAGTTAACTCTTCAATTTGCTCTGCTATAGTTCAGGGCTCATTAACATTTCTATTATAAGCCTTGATTACTCTGGCTAAGGATATCAGCTGTTAACAGCCTCACATTTGAAAACAAAGCAGGTTTTCAGCCTTGAATATATTTTAATTCATTATTAGAAAGTTTTTAATGGGTGACTGGGTGAAAAAGTACCTTATTCAAGAATAAGATGAAGTGATTCAGGTTCAGTGAAATATATAAAGATTTGTTCCTAATACAAAAGCTTTTTTTTCATAATTTCTAACTAAACAAAATTGGATTAAAGAATACCATAAGGAAAACGCTTAGTGTTTTTTAAATTTATAAGAACACACAAAAGGCCAGACTAAATGTTTATTTGCTGCAGGGTCCTGCCTCTGACAAGGGACAAGAGAAGATGTTATTGTGGAAGTCTATAGTCTCCACCCCTGATGAAAATCATTATAAATGTTCAGCATCAGAGATACTTAAGTGATTTCCTTGTGAAAAGACATAATTTAAAAGTCCTCATAAATCTACATCATTGGTTTGTAGAGCTGGGTAAAGGAATGAATTTGTGAAGGCAAAATCATGCTTGACCAGCCTGAAAGCCTTCTGTTAAGAGGTGAATAGATTGGTGGATGAGGGGAGGGCAGTGGTTGTTGTTTACCTTGAGTTTGCTGAAGGCTTTGACACTGCCTCCAGTCATTTGCCGCTGTGTCCCTTAACAACCATCATAAATAAAGTATGGGTTACATAAGGGGAGAGTGAAGTACATTGAAAACTTGCTGAAAAAAGGTCCAGAAGGTTGTGGTCACTGGTACAATGTGCAGCTGGGGGCAAACCACAAGCAGTGTACCAAGGAGTCAGTCCTGGATCCACTATAGTTCAGTATCTTCATTAATGACCTGTCCTAGGAACACAGTACATCCTCAACAAGTTTGATAGCACAAAAGTAGAAAGAGCACCAGATGGTTCTACTGCTTTTCAAAGTGGCATGGATAGTCTGGAGAACTGGGAAGAGACAGCTCTCATGACATTCAACAAGGGTAATTGAGAAATCCTGCACCTAGGGAGAGATAAGCCTATGTGACTGTGCATGCTGGATCTTGACCACTAGGAAAGCAGATGAAAGAAAGACCTTGGGATCCTGGTGGACAACTGGCCACAAGTGGCAAAAAAGGCCAACAGCCTTCTGGGCTGCATTAGGCAGTATTTCTGGCAGGCCAGGGGAGGGGATCAGTCCCCCCAGCCCTAATGTGGTTTTTTCTGGTGTGCCACCAACAAACACAGTAAGTACATGCACTTACTAGGGCAAACCCAGCACGAGGCCACAAAACTGATGAAGGGACTGGAGCACCTCTCACGTGAGGAAGGGCTGAGGGAGCTGAGAATGTCCAGTTTAATAACAAAAAGGGTCAAGGGAATCTTAACAGATTGCATAACTGCCTGATAGGAGGGCATGTAATCAGAAAGCAAAGGAAATCACTCTTCTCATTGGTATCTACTGGCAGGATAAGAAGCAACAGGAACAAATGAAAACACATTTGTGAAAATATATGTTCTGTCTGAGCAGAGAAAAGGGTTTTTTGCTCTAAGGATGGTCAAACACTGAAAAAAGTACAAAGAGCCTTGGGCTCTCTGTGTGGTTCAATACATCTGTAACTACTGATATGTTTGAAGATGGATGAAAGGGAAGTGTTGGATAAGATGTTCCAGTAGGCAAGCTTGCCTATAGGGTCTGTCCAAATGCAGCAGAGATCCCAATTTTGAGATCTCTCTTCATGAACTGAGGGATAGTTCTTCAAGATTTCTTTTATGCCACACAGAAACTTTTTGTAGCTTGTGGAACTGGACAGGGAAAAGCAGCTGCCTAGGAAAATTAGCATCATGGGTCTTTAAAACCAGAAGAAATTCATAGAGGTTATATTATAGATGATGTCTGAGCATGTAGGTATCTAGCAAGGCAGACAGAAACTAAGGATCTGGGTCTATATTTAATGACGGATTATGACCCACAAAGATTTCGAGGTCATAATTTTTGGAAGTGTCAGAATTTGCCAAAATGGGTTTTACTATTTTATTTTTTTTAAATATAAAATAATTTCAGCTATTTACAAAGGCAACTGTCCTTTGGAGTGATTTTGGGTATTAGCCCTTAGGGTGCATTAAAGCTACATTTTAGATGGAGAATTTCTACCTTTTTTTGAAAAGTTTTTTGTCTCATCATGCCACCTCTTTAATATTGCAATACTTAAAATTTAAAAGTCCCAATATAATTCCTTGCTGGTGTTTCCAAGTCAGCAAATTAGCAACACAACACATGTTATATGGGGAATAGCTCAGCAACAGAATCAAAGCCCCTCAACATTCTCTTTTTTTTTAGATTTATTCTGGCTTACTCTGCCGGATGTGTACCAAATGACACATCATAAACCTCAGAGACTCTTTTGTAGCTTCTGCTCAGACTGGAGAATTCCATCTGCTCTATTAAGGTTAATTAACAACCAGGAAAGTATTCTAGACAGTTTCTGTGAAAACTAAAAGATAAAATTATTATATTATTATAATTAGTTGGGGTTTTTTTCTCATTCAGCCAGAATAGCTTTAATCAGCAACTGGCAGAGGAAAGCTCCATGGGACCCAAAAGCAGAGTGGCTCTCAAATTACACTGGGAGAATTGTGCACGTTCAACTCATGGTGAAAGGTATATGCTGCTGTAACAGTGAATTGTCTTTGGGACCTGAGTATAAATTGTTTCACCTTGCATTTTTTTAAAAAAAGCTTATCCTGTGAGGAGGGAAGTAAAAAAGAGGGAGAGTGTGCAAATCATGTCTGAAAAACTAGTAAACATACACACTGAGAATCCAGAATCACACGTTGCAATAAACATTTACGTCTCTAGGACCTGAATATAGAAAGATTGTGTTTACCTGTTCTGAATAATGTCTCCACTTCCTATTCTCCACTCCATATTCTCAAATGAGCTCCACACCCCCTTCAAGTTGCACACACTTAGTTCTTCACATAGAGGTTGCATACACTTTTTCAAACTTAATATACATTATATGTTACATGTGTAATATTATCTGAATACAGTGTTTTCAACACTTTATCATCAAAAAGCTGCAGAGTTTATCTTTCAAAATCCAACACAGCTTTTATGGTTCCTTCTATCATTAAGGACTTCAGCATATGGGAGTCGTTCCTATAAAATATATTAAGCAACTCAGTCTCAAAGAAAGTGAGGTGCATGACCAAGATGTTCCTTTATAATATCAGTAGGCAATTAAGTCTCTGAATATGCAAGATGATTCAGGAGGAAGCGAGGATACAGGATATTATATTGTTTATGCACACCAAATATTTCATGTTAGACAAGTTATTAATTTATAATTTTATTTCTTTGCCAAGCAAGTATGCAATTTTCTCCATGCTATCTTGTGAATAGCAAGAATCTTAATGTTCTTAAAAATTTGGATCAATAGTATTTCAGAGTAAAAGGGGCAGATGAATTAGTGTGATCAGTTCAATTAGAGTCAACAGGTAAAACATATGATTTCAGCATGACTTTCTTATTATTTATTAACTTTTAAAAGATTGCAATTTGGTAAATCTCAGCATTTTTTATCACCCAAGTAATTATATCCAAATCTGTGCAACAATACGTCTGATAAGATTTAATGAACTTAACTTTATCATCTGCAAGAACTGCCAAGAACAGATCTGTAAGAATGACTTGTAAATTGATCATAAGCATATTACAATGCTTACATTTCTCTTTTGCTTGTATTAAGAGATGTTGATTTATTTTTCTTTTTCAATCATAATGAGTTCTTAAGAAAGATTTTCAGAGATAAAACCTACAGGTTTCTAGGAGGGGTGTAATAACAAACCCTGGTGAATGCATCTTTGCTTTAGCTAATATGAATAGTGAAAAATCCATTATAGTTCTGGAGTCTGGAGTTTTTTCTTGTTGTTCATAGTAACCTAAGCATCTTTATCTAGAAAAAAAATACCCAAACAAAAACAATCCACCAACTTATAATGCTGTTAGATTACTCTAGTTTTCTCTAGTAGTAAACCATGCAATCACTTGTTTACATCTCCATATCTGAAGAGTAGGCAGGTTCTCCGCATATGCTCTCTGTTATTATGAAATATAAAAAATATTACATCTGACTCATAGGAAAGCTAAAATTTCTTGAAGGTTTTGCTATAGAAATTTCAGAATTCTAAATTTCAAAATTCACATTTAAGAAGTTAGATAATTAAATTATATTTAGATTTTCCATTTTCCTATGCAAATTTCACAGAAATTTTGAAAATGTGAAAATGGAGACTACCTTCAAATTTAGTCCTGCTTATAATAAAATTAATGCCAGGTTTACGTGATGAGCTATGACTTTAAATGGTGGGAAACCAGTAATGGTCTAAAATACAAAGTATTGAAACCTTTACGGCAGACAGCTAAAAATTAAGTAGGAACATGGAAGTACTTCATAAAAGATTTACACTCAACGTATTGATGGAAAGCTGTAGCAGAAAAAAAGATTACCGAACTTCACCTAATTAACTGTTAACCCACATTTTTATTATTTTCTCTACTTGGTGGATTGATTTCATGCCCTCAAAGAAACTCACTTTTCTTAAGCAGACAAGACCTTCTTTTAAAAAAGCAATCAAGACAGTCAAGAGACTAGAAGACATGCTTGACAGATTTCCATCTCTAGTTCCTGAGGGAAGGGATAACGAATGGTTGAGTTCTTCATAGGTGATTATTTTTTATCATCTTACTTCCTTTCCTTTGGTTAGAAAATCATATGCAGTCCACTTAAACCAGGCTTGATTGTCGTTGATTGTATCCATTATTCATGGACATTCACTAAAACATTAGATGAGTGTTTTTCAGAGATGGCTTGTGGGCTTTGGGTATTTGCTGTTAGTCAGATGCAGTATGCATTCAGTCAGGTTGGGATGGTTTCTGCTCTACAAATGGACAACTCTTCTGTTATGAAAATCATACAATGCCACATTCCCAGTGTCATGCTGATGACAGTTATTTGTACCAACACACGTTTGAATTTCAGATGCACTGTCCCTCCTAGCCCACAGAATTTACTAAAGATAAATGAAAAACAAGTATTGATGATTTAAGAAATTAAAAACCTACAATTTCTGAATAAGTGAGTACATAATTTTGGCTTTAAAAAATTCATACAGAATTTAAAATCTCTTATTTGCCATTTTCCAGGCCTGTGACTGATGTCAGTTTTAACTTTGCATTATCTTCCTATTTAAAAAATTAGGGATGTCCTGTAAAGACTTGTGCATGTCTCTGTCTCATACATTTATTAAACTAAAATGAAGGTAAGTACCAAAGTCTCTTAAATGATTGTTGCATGTTGCTCCCTAGAAGTGTTCATTCTTTGCCAAGGTTCAGAAATTTTTCGAAGATCAAGAAATAATCCATCTAGCCACAAAACCAGATATAATTTCCAAACTGGAATTAGGACTGGTCAAAAAATATTAATAATTATCTAAGAATAAATAATCTGTTTTATTTCCAAAATAGTATATAACAGGTGACCACACCAATGGCACAACCATAGGAATAAATTAAGGCAACAAATAAGTCTTATTAAAGTTCAAAATAAATCATTCATCATGGATTCATCACAGAGATTTTTTTTTGTTTATCTTTTCTTCTTTTAACAAAAGAAATATTTATTAGCTAAGATCCAGAATATGTCCAGTGCATTTTAAAAAATATATACTAAGAATAAACAGTAAGTGATCAAAAGAAAGATAGATAAACCTAAAATTATCTACTCTGCTCTTTGTTCAACAAAGTAATTACATGTTCAACAAAACATATTGATAAAAAGCAATTCTAATTCCCTAACAATTTATGAAAAAACCCTAATTTTGCTTTAATCAATTGTTTAGGCTGAATTAATTCTACTGCTGTTGAAAGAAGACTGATAATCACAGCTGCTTTTGATAGAATTGCATGAAAGTTAGTGGCTTCATTTCACAAGAGCAAGTAAGAATCATGCAAAAAAACTCCAAACAATTATTCTTAAAAAACAGTGCATTCCTGTAAATTTTAAAATTGAAAGCATTTGAAAACCCTTTGCTCAACTTCAGGTCTACAGATATATTTAATAATATCATTAGAGTAAGGTTGTCCTTTGAAGGATCTAATGATTAGTTCGTAAGACAGCTGTAAATGCACTTTTTACTGCAGCATTTTACCAATAAATGAATATTTTTTGTATTCTACATTCATTTAATACACACAAAGACACATTTATGGATTATTTTTATGAATATTCATGCTCCTTAGAGATAATTCAAGTGACAGTTGAATCTGAAGATTTCCATGAAGTAACTATGTAAAATATGGCAAACATGTCCTGGAACCATAAATGCTGGTGTGCCATGACCAGATGCACTGTTTCCATTGCAGGGCCAAGGTGGGTCTGGGGTGCTTTGTCTTCAGGCACTTGCTTCTATCAGAAGCCCACCTGTGTCTCAGCTGAAGCATGTTAGAACCCTGAGGCACAAAGTCATCTGACATTTCTAGTACAATATTTGTATTTTCCTGAAAGAATTTTGCTTAGGTTTGATCAGGACAATTCTTCTGCAAGGCCACCTTTCTAATTCTCTGCTACACTACTGGTCACTGCAGCCCACAACTCCACAGAGGGTAGCCAGGTTGCCTGAAGGTATCACTGGTTTTGGTGGGATGCCTTCTGCTGCTCCACTCCAAATTTTAGATCTTTTGGAACACTCACTGTGCTCCTGCTCTCTCAGAGCAATGGCCCTGTCCCTTCACGTAGGACAGCAAGACCCAAACAAGGTAAAATCACAGCAAGACCAGGTAACTTACAGCCTATTTCTTTTTTCAGTCTCCATTAAAAATAGAGTGCCTTTAACTGTGGCTTCAAAACTACTTTGGGGTATAATGGATTAAAATAATGTTTGGGGTTTTTTTTGTTTTCAAAGAGAAAACATTCAAAGATGCAGCGGTCCATATCATTAGCTTTATGGTCCTTGTTTAATGATACGGAGAACAGTGTAGTATAACAAGAGATTGATAATACTGAGGCTGATTTTTTGTGACAGTGGACAGCCACAGTCTACAGTTACTTGATACATAATTGATAATGCTCACTCATTTACAAAGTCAAATATAAATGAATAAGCCAGTTGGGCAATGCCAGCTTTTGATTTTCAGGCATATTAAGGAGTTTATAGAGATCGGCTTTTCATTAATTAACTAGACTGAAATGTTTACTGTAGAAAAACTTAATTATATTTAAAAGAAATTATTTTGTCTCATTGAATTGTGAAGAAAATTAGCAGACACTGAATAGTATAAAGCATAAAACAATACTAAAAACCACTATTTGACTAAAATTATTAAAACCTCACATATTGACTCAATTGAATGCCTGTTGGACATCTGCAATAATAAGAAAGGAAAAAAGCTGCAAGAAGGATGTTAGGCACACATGCAAAACTTTATGAAGTCCTGATCTAAAACTATAATTGCCATTCAAATGGGAATTATTTTCAAGATGGAATAAGAACTTATACAGTTCACATAAACAAGCTGGTTTGAATGAAATGGTCATCATTTGACCATATCCAGTCAGGTTATGAATATGCCCAGGTGTGTGTTTCCATTTATGCCCACTGCCCTGTGAGATGCCCATGGGCACACCAAGAAGGGGCTGGTTTCTGCTTCATCCCCTCCTGTCAGGTGCTTACACACATCTGTGAGATACTCCTGACTCCTCTTCAACAACAAATCCCAACTCTCAGACTTTCCTCACAGAGCAGATGCTTTCATTACCTTTGTGGCTCTGTGCTGGACACACTTCTCTAATTCTATATGTTCCTTGTAGCACAGAGCACAGAACTGGACACAGCACTCCAGATGTGAAGGTGAAGAGAATGCTGTCTAAACGTACAATTTCAGGTTTTCACATAGCAGTAAGAATAGAGTCACCACTAAAGTGGCATATCAGCATGCTTTGCACATGCTGTATATGCACCAATTTGTATAATTAGAACTGACCTTACTTTTGACTACCCTTTTTTAGTTTTCAGAACTGACTACCTTTAACTACAATTTTTTTTGTCTATCTGTTAATGTCAATGTGTTATAACATGGTTCGTATAGAATGAACTCTCTTAAAATAGTACAAGACACTTTTACACAATAGTGCTTTGCATCCATAATATATTACAAACCCACTGATTTCACTGACACCTTCATCAGTTCCACTAATTAGCTTGTTTCTATGTATATTGATTCTTTTAATTGACTTTAGCAGAATTCTACAAACTCATTTAATGTCTTAATAGACCATATATTTAATAACTCAGTAATTTATTCAAACTGTTAGCCATTGCTCTTTGACATTATTGCCTATTATGTACTTCACATAACAAATTCTCTTTACTTGTAATCAAATGGCAAAGGTATTCTGGCAGTCTGGTCCAAATATTAAACATTTATGTCAACTAGATTAACTTTTATAATCTCTGCTGGCATGGTATTTACACATTGTGTAGATTAATGGCTCTCACTTCTACATCTGTAGATCTCTGAAGTTCCTTCACAATCAAATTTATTAGGCTTTACCTAATTGAAGATTACTGTTATATACAGCTGTTCATGGCATCAAGCTGTGAAAACTCCCCCAGTCAAAAAAGAGGATGGTCTTTGTTTGTCCAGGACTGGTATGATTTAGCTGAATGATGTGATTGGTATATATGAACTAAATCCACAACTTTATGAAAGTACTTTATAAAGTTGAAATGTACTGCCATAACAAAACACAAAGCACTTCTTTCTTGAATTTACTGCAACACTTAGATGCCAGAGCATCTACCAGTGATGACATCTCATTGGCAAAGATACAAGAAGACAAAGACCATTACAGAGGTCAATGAAAATAATTTTAGGGACAAAATTTTTTATTTAATTCCCGCAATGTTCCTTTCTTCAATAGTAAGGATTAAACAAGGTAGGAGAAAACACATTTTTCCCAGCACGTGTGTTTTATTATCCCATTCCATCTAATATTAGTTCCTTATATGCTCTCCCAAAGTTATTCACATCTAATCAAAGAAAATATTACTATACTTCTAGTCATTAACATAGCAAAGCAGAAATATGAGAGATCAATTTTCTTTTATTTGCCACAGCCTAAAAGAACACACATATGAACTTTTGTCATAGTTATCTTGAAGAATTATCTCATTTTTTTGACCACCTGCAACCTGATTACTGGGTTACTGTTTCATTATTCTTTAATGAATTGTAATTGCTACAAAATTAATCTCTGTGATCACCCATGTAGGTCAAGTTGTGTTTAATATTGGCCAATATTAGAAGCTATGCCCTATTTCTCTTTAGTACTGCCTTGTTTTATCACTCTAGTGCTATCCCTTGTTGGAAGGCCCTTTTTCATATTAAGGAACATGTAGATACAAGGAGTACCATGCTCCTCACAACAACTGTCCTTCTGGCACAGTAGTCCTTCCCTGCCAGGGGCCATAGGGGTTATCACTCAGGGATAACCTTGCCAGCACCTAAGCTCTATTCCTGTCTTATTTCTCCAACAGTCATTTTTAGATTCCTCACAAAATATTTTGATACCTGACTTTTCTATGTTTCTCTATGAAAATATTTTGTTCACATACTGGCTTTTCTTACTCTTTCTCCTTTCTCACTTTTTTCCATATTCTTTTTTCTACCTGTTTTAAATCCTTTCCATTTTTCTTTAATCTTTCCAGGTTTAGACTTCAGAACTGGATGAAATAGTTGTAGTGATGTAATCAAAAAAAGGCATACCGCTTATTTCTTCCTGATGTTCTCCTGTTCTCCTAAAGATCCTGTGCACACTAGCAACATACAGAGATTCCCTGTTCAGCCAATAATCTATTACTACCCCTCAGATATCCTTTTGCAATGGAATGACATGTCAACCTTCATTCATTTGTGGCCAAGTCTATTCTTCTTCTGGAACATTCATCTATGGTATTCTATACCTCAGTGGAATGCAGGCTAAACTGGATTTTATATCTGAGGTTTACAGGTTTGTAGCATATTTATATGTTACTTCTCTCTAAAGACTTTTAAAATTTATTTATACTCAGTAATTTCTTCATATTTGAAGTTAAACTGGTTAAAAGCAATTGTCTTTTACAAGCTACACTGTCATATTATTGTTCCAAAATTAGTTAATCCCGATTTCTGTTCTGCAGCACACCACCCTGAGACAGCATAAATTTACCTTGTCTTCAAGACTCAGTGATCTTTGCATTTGTTTCACTGAATTTTCAGTTTTCTATAAAAGACAGGTATTTCCTAGAATTCTGACCAGTTCAAAGAATGGATGAACTCTTAACTGATAACTCTTTTATTTACTGGTAATCAATAGCTCTGTTAATGAAGGTTGAGGCTATGTATACTGATTTCTTAACTAAGCTGTTTTAAAAGTAGGACAGACAAATGTGATAAGATAGCTGAAGGAAATGCAGAAACTCCGGATAAAATTAGTTATGACTGGATATTTTTTACTTTCTTAGACTATTAAGATTCCTCTTGCTGATGAACATTAATGAAATCTCTTGTCATTTCCAGTTTGTAATCTGCATGATTTGTATTATTTAGGTGTTATCTTCCCCCTGTTTTCCTCTTACCTACTGTGTTATTTTCAAATGCCCTATCTCCAAAACTAAACTCCTGCACAATATCTCATTGCCTCTGCCCATTTTCTATCACTTCCCAATTGCTCTTTTTCACTTTGCCAGAGAATCTTTCTGCATTCCACACTTGGCACTAGTGACTTGTGCTTGTCAGTTTTCTACACAGTTTCCCTTTAATTGCTGTTCCCATTAGCAGGAAGGCAATAGAGCAGAATATGTTCAGAGATGTTCAAAGTTCTGAAAAAAAAAAGATCCAGCATATTTTGCAAGGGTTTAAGGTAGTAATGCAAGAGCCTGTATTGGTATCTCCAACTGCAGAAATTTGTCCCTAGCACGTTACCCTTGCAACCTAGACTTGTTTTGAAATAGCCTTGTGGGGTGAGATAAACAGGACGGTTACTCTTCTTTCTTAATGATTTTTTTTTTGGTGGCTGTAGGTGTGAGAAATACTGGAAAGTAAGCAGAATATGAAGAAGAAATGGTCAACCTCCAGGAGCCAAAGGACTCTTTTCACAGTTCTTCAGTGTCTCCCCAAGCTACAGATTGGATAGAGAGGATGGCAGAGGCAATGGCAGGATCAACTGCCCTCACTGGGTAGGTGAGACATGTCACTGCACTTTCCCTTCTGTGACCAGCTGGGCATTCTCTACTATGGCTTTATTTTAGCTTTGACACCAGAAATTTTTCCTTTCTGCTGTTAAACCATGGTATCATATGCTTTACTATTGCATAATGTTCTGGTTTGTCCTAATGGAGAAAGGGGAAGGACGGAATCACTGGAAAGATCATTCTGAGTAAATTTGCCCTTAGCATCCCATAAAAGACATGAATAGCAACTGCAAGCTACTTCTCTGACAAAGTTTTTATCCACCTGCCTTCATGGCTTACAAAGAAGTATACATCTCTAACCCCTAGATTTTTGGTTAACAAAAACAAGGAAATATTGTCTTGCTTATGATATCTATCACACATTCCTCTTTCCTGAGGATAGTAAGATCTGACATAGCACCTCTGCAAATAGGACCAATATAAATCAATATTTGGTAATCTTATAGCATGTTAGTGCTTGTATATACTGCTTATCCCAGGCAATACTTCTTTCATTAATCAGCTGCTCTTCCTTTCCATCATTTATGTGCTCTTTACAGCATGCCTGTATGATGCAGTGAAGGTTTTCCCTCTCAGATGAAAGTAATTACACTGATATATGAAACATATAATAATGTGCAAGCGAAGCTCAAGTATCAAGGATGTCATTTCTGCCTAAACTGATCCCTAATTCTGCTCAGATTCTATAGATAGTTGAAAAATGCTAAGTGATGTGCTGAACTTAAGCAGCATTACTTACATCTGGCTTCTTTCTGTCACCAACTTCACAGTATCATAAGCCATCACAAACTCACCTGTCACACAGTACTAGCTGAACTGCTAATCAGGTGCAAGAAATACTGAAGGAAGAGCAATACAATTTTAATTGCACAGCCTGCTCTGGCTTTAGCAGTGGAATGTCTGTGTTGAGAGAGTACTTATTATACCATATCACATTTCAATTTAAAAGAAATGTTGTTTGAGGCTGTTAAGATATTAATAGTCTTGTCAACAAGCTTTTTTGAAAGAAAAAAATTAATTTCTGAATATCTCTGTTTGACAAATGCAGAGAAAGTGACAAATGTGAAAAAACATCAAAGGTCTTACTATGTTGTGTAATATCAGTCTCTTGTATCCCTATTCATGTTTGGTCTTTAACTGCAGTCCTTTTTGGTACATGTTCACTGCTTCATAGATCATATAGATATTATTATCATCATTTCACTGAAATATTTTTAAAAGGATCCACAGTTTCATACCACAAGTGAATTACAGTAATATATAAAAACTTCCCAGAGAAACAGTTTCCTTGATAATATTGCCCAAGCCAAACACAGGGACAATGCCTCTTATGAAAGCTGTGTAGCCATATGTCACTGCTGTCCTTGCTGCCTATATTCTCCAACTCCTTTTCCACTTTTGTTTATTTTTCTCCACTATATTTCACTTAATTTCTAATCTCACTCATTTTTCAGAATTGTAGAGCACAAGAGAGCCCTTATCAGCAATGTTTCACTGTAGGAGAGCTCAGAGACATTGGAAAGCAGGTGCCAGGGGCAAAGAGGTACACATGGATCAAAAAAGGGGCCAGAAGACTGCCAGCACAGGGCCCAAAACCCTACCTCTCACACAGAAAGGGTATCCCAGGTATTAAAATGGAAATGATGCACAGTCTATCTGGTAGATCTCCCATGGGTCTCACATTCACTGCAGGCACCATCTGCAACATCATGGAAGTGATAAGAAAGATGCTTCAACTACTTAGTTTGTCTTCAGTTGTTTTCTGTGCAGGGTGAGACTTAAAAAATTTCTTCTTATTAACAGAATTCAAATTTAAGCAGTTTTTCGTCTTTCAACTTAGCCCAAAAACCAATCAAAATGAAATAACAGCTAAGATTTTGTCATTACAGAGAACTTTTAATCCTGTCTTCAGAAAAAAAATCTTTTAAATTCTCACAGCAACAATAAAGTTAATTTTGATGTCGGCACTACCTTTTTCAATAGCAGCTGATTCTTTTTTCTTTAAAAAGTGATGAAAAAAAACGTCATGCATCCCATCATAGGAAGTCCACAGAGATATGTTCCTGTCCACACTTCTTCACTAATTTTATTTTAATTATTCTATTGAAGATATAATACTAATGGACTTGAAATGACAGTGGACATTCCTCAAATTCAAAGGATGAATATTACATTTGCACTCAATAGAAAAAAAATTATGCATTTTACTTGGCTTGCAACAGAGAGACATTTAAGCCAAGAAGGAGATTTTCCTCATTGCCAAAATCCAGGCCACTAGCTTTGGCACATTTTTATCCATTTTACTCACAATTTTTATCCAATTTGCAATATTATTGTATGTGGTGTGCAAGCAGGACTATATAATATTATGTATTATCTGCTATGAAAATAGTGAAAAATTCTTTGAACAGCATTAGAAGTGTAGCATGTCCTTGTTTCTGCATGATGAGAATATATTTTTGGGACTGTAGCACACAACAGGTTTTGAAAGTTAAAAGAAAGATTCTTCCTATCTTTCTCTGAAAGTATTCCTGTTGAACTGTCAGGAAAGATTACTGTCCAGAAAAGAGCAGCTGTGTGATTTATTCTCTGCAGATATAGCATAATATTTGGCTATTAAAAAAAGACAGAGATTCTGGAGATGGAGCATTAACTTTGCTTTAAACATGTTTTGGCATTCCTTTATCTTCTGCAAGCTTATTTTTCCTGGGGAAAAAAAAAAAAGAAAGAGAGCTGAACATTCTTAGACTTTTTTAAATCATAACAAACAATTATAAAAATGAAAGAATATTAGTAATTTAATCAAGGCCTGATATAAAATAAATAAATTGGTTTAAACATTTTAGATAAAAATATATTCCAGTTTATATGGCATGTCATGAAAGTTATTGGAGTGTATTATCATGCAAGGATAGTTCATCTCTTGTATCAAATGAAATTTGGACCTTTTCTGGCAATGAAGTTCACAATGAAAATATTTTAATGTATTCACTATGTGGCTTGAAATCATTCGTAGACTCTACTTTGATTTCAAAGCTCCTAAATATGAATAATCAGGGGTTTTTATTAGGCTTGTTTTACATTTTCCTTTAAAGATAGTAATAAAAAATGAATCATACAGCAGGGTATCAGCCATGTTACTGAGAAATATAATTTATAAGAAGTTGTAACACTTCTAATTAAAATAAATTTTCATTTTAAAGGTCATATAGCATACCTAATACCCTTTCAAAACAATCTAGACTACTTATTTAAATGGAATTCTTTACTTTGAAAACTGTGAAAAGAGATTTGAGATTAAATTCCAGCAAATAATTTTCAATACAATTTCTAAATTTCCACACTTGATAAAGTGTTCTTCACACAAAGATGCAGGATTTCCCTGCATTTCATATTATGTCTGGCTCCTCACAGGTTTTAGGAGCCAGACATAATACGAAATACTGAACATTGAACATTGAAGAGCTGCCAAAAGAATTAATGGATTTTTGGAAAAAGTGGGGTGAAAATTCTCATGATCTCAGTTAAATCTAACTCAGCTGAAAAGCTGGCAGCAGAATGGAAAATTAGGTGTTTTCTCAAAGTCCCACAGTAAGCCAAAAGAAGTCACTAGAACTCCATAGCCCTGCACTAAATCTAGGTGCTTAATTAATAACAAAATTTGATCTTTATTCCTAAGTATATCTTCCTCCTTTGCACTAAAATCAACTTGAATAAAAGACTAGGAGGTACATGTTTAAATTACTGACTCTCTTTCTCAGTTAAATAAAGCATGTAATTTGGACAGTCAACATTTACTAAAAGTTTC
Organism: Passer domesticus; assembly: GCF_036417665.1. Classification (NCBI taxonomy): domain Eukaryota; kingdom Metazoa; phylum Chordata; class Aves; order Passeriformes; family Passeridae; genus Passer; species Passer domesticus. The sequence goes on along the minus strand of NC_087476.1, from coordinate 19,716,207 downwards.
ACTGTGCAGTCACGCCTAAAATGACACAGCTCTTTGAGTTTCATTTTCTATCCACAGTAAAGCATAACTGTCATTATAAAATTCAAGTTTTTTGCATTGGAAAAACCTTTAAACATTGTTCAGCCATAGCCTGAATATTATGAGCTGGTGACTGCTGATGAGCTTTAATGCTATCCAGGGTACTCTAAGTTCACTTTATTGCTCTGCATTTGTTAGTATTCAAATGCAAATCTATCTACTATTTTAAACCTTTTATTCATCCCCTGTATTCTACCAGTTTTCAAGAAAACAAAACAAAATGAAAATCCCACAATTAATTCTAGTTCACTATGTTGCTTATGCAAACATGAAATGAGAATTTGTGGAAAGTTTTTTCACCATGTATTCAGCAAGGTCTTACACTTTAAGAATTTAGATAACCTGGACAACTATCCAGAATCTGTAGTTCTCATATCTGATCTTCAGGAGTCTTCATCATTATCAAAAGCTTTTCTATTTTTTTTTCTTTGCAACTTGTATGATTACAAGTCATATAATATTTCTTTAGCCATAATAATGTTTTATAGTCATGTTTCATTATATATTGTATTTTCCTAAATCATAAAATATTTGAACATAAAACAAGTTATTCTTTGTCATAATTTTTTTTAAAATTTGTCTCAGATATTCTACAGGAACAGAACCTTATAGAAACTTCAACTGTCCTCCACAACTCCTGTCCACACTCTAAGCTCTTCAATCCCAGAAAAAGGTAAGTGCATCTGTTTTACATTGTCTCTTGCCCTTCAAATTCCTGTTGCTGTACAAAAAGCTCTATTAGCTCTCCAACTAATCTGTTTGCATCCACACATATATGCACTTACAGTAACCCCTCACTTTGCACTGCCATACACGGGACCATACAGCATCCCCACAGATGTTGCTACTCCAAGATGGTCACCGGAAAGACACAAATCCCAACACAGGGGTAAAACCATGATTCTGAATGCTCTTCTCCTCTCAGAGTTCAGGAAGTCATGACAGGGATCAGATACACACTTTAGCCAGGCATTAATATCAACAAACTTTGGCTCTGAAACATGAATATTATTGGACAAATTCATTAAATAAACCCCAAAAACGTAGAGTTCAGCCTCTCTGTTTTAGGAATCTCTAACCCCTGTGTGAATGGATGCTATAAAATATTTTTTTCTGTGGTGTGGTGTGTTAACCCCAGCTGGTAACTCAGCCCCAATCCAGCTGGTAACTCAGCCTCAATCTGCTCTATCCTCACCATAGTGGGATGGGGGAGAGAATCAGAAAAGCAAATGTGACAAAACTCATGGGTCAAGATAAAGACAGTGCAATAAGTTAAGTGGAAGCCATGTGTGCACGTAAAGTAAAACAAGGAATTAATATGCTGCTTTCCCATGGGCAGGCAGGTCCTCAGCCAAGCCCAGGAAAACAAGGCTCTATCACATGAAGTGGTGACTCAGAAAACAAATCCCAACACTCTGAACATTCCCCATCTTCTTCTCTCTCATCTTTGGGATATCCCTTTAATACTGAAGTTGCTACAGCAGGTGCACTATACTAGATAATGACAGATAAAAAATGTCTCAAATGTGTTTTAGCAAAGCTCTTGGACCTATGCTTTACATTACTAAAGACATATGTAAGAAACTAACACATAAAGTATGAAATACTTTACATACTTTATAAAATACATACATAAAGTATGAAATTCAGCTCTGGAGAATATTTTTTTAACCTATATATGTTTGATATTTTTTCATTATCTATACAATTTAATATCTATACAATCAGTGGTGCTGTACTACAACAGAAACAAAAAAAGGTTGTTTTATCAGTAAGTATAATACAAGACATATGTCTGATTTTACTGTGCAGGATGGTCTGGTTTGGATCTAAATAACATACCTTTTTCTACATTTTTCTCTGAAAATGAGGCAGTTGAAACCATCAAACCATAATTTGCTCTGTACTTTTAGTAATTTTCCTTTGGCAAGCCTAAATTGAATTTCATGACATTATTCCCCAACCAAAAGTAAATTTTTCATGCTCCATTTTAGCAGAGAAAAAAAAATTAAAATCTCACAACCAACCAACCAACAAACCGACCAACCAAAATGGGGAAAAGATGCTGAGAAAAGATAGTTAAAAAATAGTTAAAAAATTATATAGCAGTTATTTTCTGCATCTTATACACCCCTTTAAAGGGGACTAATCTCTGTTTTCTTGATCTATCTGATAAGTAGGAAGATACTGTTATAATTTTACATATTTATTCTCAAAGTTTATAGCAAAACCACGGGCTTGCTATCTTTCAGAAGAATAAGTTAAGAGTAGATTTTCAGACAAGATAAGATGCAGTTCAAATTCAACAAATGATTTGTTCAAAGGCTCCAAGATTGCACTGAATTGTGTTAAACTGTCTTTATGAATATGCGTTTTACTCTGATCCTAGGGAAAAAAAAAAGTGAATGCTATCAAATAACAAAACTGGAATTTTACTATTCATATTTTTTTCAAAATTTCATTAAGATCTCATCTATATAATCTATGGTAATTCTTTGCTTATAAAATTTTTAATTTGACCATTATTTCAACTGAAAATACTAATCACATTTAAATTATGGAAGGTTTTGAAGGACAGTGACAAGTAAAATATGTATATATATAAAGAAAACCAAAAATCTGAAAATTGTAAAGTCATCTGTCTTATATCTGACATTATTTCTATTATTATCTACACTGTGTCTAGTACCTAGTTCTTGGCTATATCAAGAAATATTATTCCTGTCTCTGTTTGTGCTCCATCCTCATTTTCCTCTGAAAATACATAAATAAAGCATCAGTTCAGCAAATCTAGTGTTCTTTTATCCTTTCTATCACTTTTCAGCTACAATTTCAGTGCAGCAATTTTCATTTTATCTTCAGTCTCCCGTAAACATATTTGCAGAATAATTTACTATAAGCTGAGAAGCATTCTGAAATTCAGTAAGTGTATTTTTGTTTCCCTGATTATCCTTTTAGTATTTTCTGATCAGTTTTATGTCTGCTTAGCAGACAGCTTGGAGTTTGAAAATCTTGCATTAATATTTTATTCTGAGGTCAAAAAGCTCTGCTACCCTGGATTCAGGATTTGAACTCAACTCTTTCAATCTATTACTCTCAGGGGGAAGAACAGCAGTGTTATGCTCAAATATAAAAAAAAAAAATCATATATAAGTTTTAAAGTATCACCTATTTGTATGTGTAAGCATTCATGTAGCTGTTATCATCTCAGTATTTATCTGCTTCCTAACCCTTTAAAGAGAGCAACATATCTAGCAGAATTTCTCTTTTGTCTCTCTCCTGAAGAAGACACAGCTGGATGTCCATGACAGGAAGTTACAAAGGGAAAATCAGCAAAAGAAATAAGTGCTGGTTTTATTAGAGTACATGTGAAAATTTAAGTGATTCTTTTTTGCCGCATCAGTGGGCATCAATTCTTGTCCAAAATGAAAGCTCGGTTCTTAGAAGATCATGAGCCTCCCAGGACTGGCTGACCTCTCCAGCTGTGCCAGCAAATAGAGCTGAATGGAAACAGGAGTGATCTCTGAAGTTGTGAGGGACTGGTCCATGAAGAGTTCAATCTTTGAACTGCATTTTGCAGATATACACTTTTCCTTCCTTGTTACAATCATTCCATTTTTGGAAGTGGTGCTATTTTTTGATCCAGCAATTCGAGAATAGCTCTGAAGAATCATTCTATGTAGTCCAGGAATTCACATTTCAAGGAAAAAAAAAAAGCAATCTACCTCCCACCACCCAAGCCAAAACTCAAATCCAACATCAAAACCCAACTCCAAAACATAACAGCAATCATGCCAAACATATCACGTTGTCAACTTTTTAATTGATCCAATGTACCAGTTAAGTTATCTTAAGGAAGACTTCCTGTGCTATAAACTTTAAATGTGGAGTTTTGAGAAGTTAAAAATTATGATAAATACCTGCAATGCAAAAAATAGTCACTGTTTATCATGGTAAACTTTCCTCATATGCCACAGTTACAACAGTTTTAACAGTATTTGCCTAAAAGTTTGGAATATTTAAGTTTCATTTTCTGTATGTAAATTGGATTGGTCAAATACAGGATGTACTAATTCACTAATATTATACAAAAGAAATATCTTACTGTTATGTACTAGATCATGTTAGTTGTTATTTATGACTAGTTATTTATTAATGAAAATGTTAATAAATCCTTAAAGGTTTACAAAGTTAAGTATAAACAAGAGTGTGTCAAAAATATGACCTATGTTTTGTTTTTGTTTTCCTTTACTATCTGCCATTTATTATTCTCTCTTTTTTAAAGAGTTCCAGTCATCTAACTAAAGAAACAATATACAATTTGATTTATGAGACATATTGCACTCACTGAGTAAATATAAATAGTTTATAAAGAACATATATCTGGAAATTTTTTGAGAAGTCATTCATTTTGTCTGTCTGAATAATGAATACATCAACCAGAAGGAGAGGGTAGTGTTGACACAGGGTCCCCGTGACGCAGGTGTAATTAGCACTGACTCCATGATGCAGAAGGCTGAACCATTGCTTTAGTCTTGTATCCTATATTAACAATATATTCTTAAGAAACCTGTAACCCCTTCCAGCCAAACTTGTCTATTCAAAGGCAATATAAATTTCTGATTTCTTTGGAAGGTTTTCTTCAATTACTTTGAATTATTATCACTCTTCCAATTATTCTGTGAATATATTCTAGAAATGCAATTAAATAATATAAATTATTTTAATGTCCTTCAGGAGGCCTTTATTATTATTATTATTAATTTCTACTTAGATTTGCCTATTATTTCAATCTAAATACAGATATATCTGCAGCTCAAAATTCTACTGCATCGAATTTGCCATTTCCTGTTTTATTTTCCTCACCCCTTCAGTAAATTCTGAAATGTGGTATTTCAAAGCCCTGATGAATTTTCAATTCAGTGTCCCTGTCATTCTAATATTAATCTCATACAGTGCTTATCTTTGAAAACATGAAAAAAAGATGAAAGAGAAAAGACATTAGAATTCTTTTTAATATATTATGCTATGCCATACCAGCATAAGGCTTACAGTTTTATTGCTGTCCTTAGTGATGAAACAGAATCATGTCTTTGACTCTCCTTGTTTCCACAGTTATCTGCCTTAGGGATTTTGTTCAATTTTATTTTTAAAAATGTTAAGCTTTCACTAATGATTTTTCAATTTCTAACCTGTTTCTGTCAACTGCAACTGCAAATCAGCTCTTAAAGGGTCCTAGTTAAGACCTGCCAAAGGTTGGTCTCTTACTGGTTTGCTGTTATGTGACCTCAATTCACCAAAACACTTGAAGTAATTACCAATGTCCTGTGTACACACAGACATAATGAACTGCCTGAGACTACATTCCTGTCTGAAGTCAGAGACCAACACCAATCCTGCACGAAATTAGGTACATTTGAAGAAATCTTCCAGAACAAGCATTCCTTTTTCAAAGGAAAATGAAAATTTCAAGAATTCCACTCTCCTTTTTATTTCCTTGGGAGAATTTTCTCAATAAAGGTACAAACTTTGCAAACTGCTGTGTGAAACTTGGTGGTAGGACTAGAGTTTGCAACTGCTTTTGCCTTTGCAGATATTCTGTTCTTGACATATACAGGGCATTTTTTTACTTGAATCATTACAGAAAATTATATTTTTGGCTTTTTCTGCATCAATGGAATGCAAACTTTTCAGAAATTCACAAAGCCTTACATCTTTGGGCAATTTATGGCAAGTCAAAGTAGCCAGTATGCAGAAACTGGTTTCCACTCGTATGTTGATGTTGTTTAACGAATATGTGATGAGGTTTCCCTGCCTGTTGCTTTTATTATTCATGTTGTGGTGGTACTGTGCAACTCTTGACAGAAAAAAGGCCCTCCTGCACCAGGAATATATTCTGGAGCCATGCTCATGTCCCTGAAAGAGCCAAAAAACCAAAACACAGATATCCACCTCCTTGAGTTTGCAGACTGGAAAGCATTGACCTCTGCAGGCAGTTTGCACCTCCAAAGAAGGTGCCTCTGGCATCACCACTAAGTTTGTAGATGAGAGAAGATTCCTGATGATGTATGATTATGATGTTGTTACTTCAGTCACACAGATTCTTTACTAAGCCATTTAAAACAAATTATAAACTAACAATTCAAAAAGACATTAGTTTTCAGTCTAGAATTAGGGTTTCTGCCATCAATAGAATGCTTATATCACTCAACATGTGAGTTTTACCGTATCTTCCACATTTTACAATAAAAATTTTGTGATTAAGTGGATTTCAATACGTTGTAGCATTAGCAGAGGATCAGGAAATATCTTGAAGAAAAAATGCATTTTTAATTTGTTTATCAAAGGAATTTGACTCAATGTGGATACTCAGTTTAGGAATACAAAATCACAGAATCATGGAATGGTTGAGATTGGAAGGGGCCTCCAGAGGTCAGCTTGTCCCCAGCAGCTGCCACTTTGTACCAGCAATTATTCCACCTCCATATTTTTGCCTTTATCTAAAAGTGCAACACAAAGTTCTCTTGTGACCACCTTTTATGAATAGTTCTTTCTTTTCTAACAAAATTATATAATACCTCAAACAGCCAAAAGGGAGGGACCTGCCTCCACGGACAGGGTCTGCAGTGTGACATGGGAAAGCTCATGCTGCACAGATGCCCAATACAGATGCCCAATACAGATCCCCAATATAGATGCCCAGCATTTAAGTAGCATAAGATTGACTTGCTTTTTGTATTCCTCTTCTTACACTGTCTCAGTAAAGTCATAAACTTGCTTTTGTTATTGGGCCTTTGTTATTGAGAATCATTAGGAACCCTGCACTAGCATGCTCACTCTCTCTCTTTCTCTCTCTCTCTCCCCTTCTCCCCATCTCCCCCCTCCCTCATCCCCCACCACCACCCCAGTATAGAACAGTGGCATGATATCTAATCAGTGCAAATCACATAGGCACTAAAATTAGTAGGCAACATTTGTTTGTTTCATCAAGTTCTTGTATTAAGGCAGAACAAATATTATATTGAAGTGCCACAATATTTTTCAAGCACTCAGAATGAGGGAATTTTGAGTACCTTTCCCTCTTCTCTCTGCTCCTGAAAAACATTTCCAAGGTGCAGATTTCTTAGCATTATGTGTAGCATCTAGGTACATTATGCAACCATCTATCTAAAGGTTAGAGGAAGAATATACTTACAACCCAGCATCCAGGCTCCGTGAAGTTCTATATATGGTACTTAGTTTAACATAGAAATTTTATTCCATGGCATAATTAGACTGCTGCTGTTACTCAGTTCAAAGTAGCACTTAAATAATTGTGATGACATCTGCTAAGTGCATCTTGAGAGAGTCCTTTATAATTAATTACTCATTTTCATGAATCATGCATCCACCCAAAGTATACCTGTTACCAGCAAGATGGTGGTAATGGAAATTTGATATAATTTTTTGTAATGCATTGCAGGCTTGAGATTTTAGTCCATTTTTGGTGGACATTATATGAGAGTTATTTCATTTATATACCCTAACAGCCATGATTCCTGGGCTGTATCTATAACTGATAAATCATTGACTGTTTAGACACCAGCAATAGGCTCCAGTTACCAGAGATGCCCAGGCTGCAAAGCTGTAGCCCTTCTTTTCTGAGAAAAGGAGGACTTCTGTGTTAAATCGCTACTGAATATATGTGACGAAGGACAAGACTTACAGTACACTTTGCTTGTGTGCTTCTAATATGGTTTCAAATATCATATTATTTTCAAATATCATATAGTACAATGTGCATATATACTTTTGCCTATTTATTTTTGGTTTCTTGTTTCTAAGAAGAATTTCTGCTAATCCATGGATGTATAAACCTTGTTTTATAAGGAATATAATGTTTGTTTAATCATGCTATAAGGATGGAGTTTTTTCCAGATAGAGGAATGTTTTCCAACAATTATTAGGAGCACACTATAATTGAGCAGTAGTATTTTATGTACAAGGTTATCGTATATAAACAACATTTTTAGACATATGTATCATCAAAAACATTAGCATAAGTTTCCACCTAAGGGGTAGCAATAGGAGAAATGCTTGCTGTGGCAGACTGACTAATGGCTGTTTGGTGAGGAAACACTGTTAAGAGGAATGTAGGTCTCCCATACTTCTTTCTTATCCTCCAGTCTACTTTTTTTTTTAAACTTAGCCTTCCAGAACAGCCTACTTTTTACTTTTTGTCATGTTGGATGCAAGTGGACTAACCAGGAAAAGTGCTGTTCTGGGGTTTCTACCCCAGAATACTTAGTTATTGAGAAGGAATCTGAAAGACTATTTTGCTTTCTTAATTTATAGGCAGAGTGATTTCTGAACGGCAAATTTCATAGTATCTCTGGCTGACAAAGGCCAGGAACCTAAATTAAAAATATAAAATAAAAAACTTTAAAGCAGTTGCATTTATTGTAATGCAACTATAAATAAATATCTGTGCAATTAGTGGTATCTTACTTTGGTCCTCCTCTAATGGGAGAATATAGAGCAAAACAGGTAGGTATTTATTTGGAGTTTGTAGCAATATGACAGGGGACAATGGACACAAGCTGCAATGAGGGAAATTTTCACTGGACTTATTTTCACCCCCAGTGTGTTTAAGCATTGTCACAGATGGTCCAGAAGTTTCGTAGGATCTCCACCTTTGCGGACAACGAAAGCTCATCAGGATGAGACCCTGACCAACCTGCTCTGCCTTCTCTTCAAGCAGGAGGTTTTATTAGATAATATCCAAAGGTTCCTTACAAACTAAATTATGCAATGATGTTGTTAACTACTCCCTGTCGTTTTTCTTCACCATGAATAAGTTTGGGATGTGATTCATTCAGCTTTCCTAAAAGTCTACATAGTCTGACATAGTCTGACAAATCAATTTCAATTTAAATGACTACCCTGGAAAACGTGAATGTTATGACAAGTCTTAAAATGTGCTTTGTAAGGACCTTGCCTTGGTACTTAATGTGGTAAAGTTTTCAGTATTTTAAAAGTACAGTAGAAGTTATTTCTAGTATTTTAATTAACATATCTTAAAGACCTCAATATAAATACTCTTTTACTCTATAACAATTAATGATATTTATATAGATCTAGTACAGATTCTCTGCTTCTAAAATTTTGTTTTAAATGAACTCAAATTATCTGGAAATGTTGCTCATTTTGGGGCTATGTTGCAGAACACAGAAGATTTAATGCCATGCCCAGAAAAGTTATAATTGAACTGTACTGGTTTCAGTAAAAGGAATAGTAGCCAAATTTTGCATTCTCCCTTCCTATAATTCAATTTATGTCCATTCTCTTACTGTCTTGCAAATATCATCAGTAGATAAGACAAGTTTATCAGCAAATCATAAGCAACTTTTGAAAGCAAGTACAAGTGTTATTTTTGGCATTGGCCAGTAATGACACCTAGACTCCAACTCCCTTTCAGCCAAGTGACTATATGAAGATGTAAGTACTCCATGGCACCTCACCTACATCCAGATGAATGGGCCTGGAAAGTATATATTTTTCAAGAAGAAACTTCAGTTTCTCTACCTTTGCTTCTGTTCTGAGGCAAGTGGTCCATCAGTATTTTTTTTTGAGTCACATATCTTTCTCTTTTCTCCTTACTACACCTCTTGTATAAAGTGGCAGGAGCTAGATCACAGAATAGTTAGAGTTAGAAGGGTGATTATCCAGTCCAACCTAAAGTCAAGGCAGGGTCACCTGGAGAAGGGGACATAGAAATGCATCCAGGTGTGTTTTGAATGCCTCTGGAGAGGGAGATCCATGTCTTCCCTGGGCAGCTGTTCCAGTGCTCTGACACCTTCAGTGTAAAAAAGTTCTTCTCATATTGAGTTGGAACTTCTCGAGTTTTAGTTTACAGCCATTGTCCTTCATCCTGTTACTGGGAGCCACTGGAAAGAGCCTGGCACCTGCTTTGAGATATTTACAGGCATTAATGAGATCCCCTCTCAATCTTCTCTCCATACTAAACAGGCTCACATCCTGCAGCGTGTCCTCATTACAAAGATGCTCCAGACCCCTTCAGGCATATCAGCCACTCCTCCCAGTTTCATATCATCAGCAGACTTGCTGAAGGTGCATTCTTTCTCTTCATCCAAGTAGAGATAGATTATGATAGATAATGATATATAGAGATATTATGCTGATAAACAAGTCAAATAAGGCTAGACCCAGTATTGATCCCTGGGGAATGTCTCTGACTACAAACTTCCTACTGGATTTACTCCACCGATCATGGCCTTCTGAGCTCTGCCGTTCAGCCAGTTCTTGATCCACCTCACTGTCCATTCATCTAATCCACACTTCCTGAGCTTGCCTGTGGAGATGTCATGGGAGATAGAGTCAAACCCTTGCTGAAGTCAAGGTAGATTACATCTAGTGCTCTCCCCTTGTCAACCCATCCCACCATGCCATCAGAGAAGGCTAGCAGATTGTCCAAGCATGATTTCCCCTTGGTGAATTCATGCTGACTACTCCTCATGACATTCTGTTCTTCTACATACTGTGCTGATGACCTCCAGAAGGATCTGATGCATCACCTTTTCAAGAGTGGAGGTTAGGCTGACCGAACTGGAGTTTCCCAGGTCCTTGTTCTTGCCCTTTTTCAAGATGGGGATAAGACTGGTCTTCCTCCAGTCATCAAGCACCTCCACTGTTAAACTTTTTCAAAGATGATGGAGAAAGCACCTCCCCTGTTACACTTTTTCAAAGATGATGGAGAGTGGCTTAGTAAAAACATCTTCCTCAGCACCTGTGTGGGTGCATCCCAACAGGACCCATGGATTTATGGGTGTAAAGTCCGTCTAGCTAATCTCGAATCCAATCCTCTACAAAAAAAGGGAAACTTCGACAATCTATATTGTACAAAAGAAAATTCTTTAACTAATAAAAACTGAAACAACTTCTATGACAAAAATTTTAGCAAGAGTGGTCAGTGCTACAGAGCAGCCTCAATAGGTGGAAAGACCATTAGTAATATGTGGAAAGACCATCATTGAAACAGATTTCTGAACCAAGAAAAAGGCCCTAAATCTGGGGTACAATGAAAATAGAGAAAACGTAAAAGATTAAGAAAAAACTCTTTTTTTTTTTATTTTTTTTTTTTAGCACAAGAAGCATGTGACAGTTATCAAAAAGGTCATGGAGTAAGTTTAAAATATTCAATAGGCATTAAGTTTCCTTACTTGTTTCTTTTTTTCAAGTAGGGCATGACTAAATTGCAGAACTCCTTCACAGAATCTCACCCAAAATTATATGTGCTGTTTAAGGGGATGGGACACTCATATAAGATGGGATTCAGTCATGTCTGTGAAGGATAATGGGCCAGAGAAACCTTTAGATTACTAATTTTCTAAAACACAATTTGTTCAAAGACAGGAAGTTTTATTGAGTTCTAGATATTACATAGTTCTTATACTCTTTCTCTAAATATCTGCTGCTGACCAGATCTGAGGTGGTATAAAAAGTATTCTGTATGGGTGTTTGACCTACCTGTACACATCAAAGGCTGTAGCTAGAGAATACAGCTGGAGAATGTAGCCGGAGAAAGCCTGAACCACAGGAATTTTACTTCCATGCTGCAGATGCATACCCTAAATTTGTAGCCCCTGGAACCAATAAAACCAGTTATTTTCCTCAATTTTTGTTAGAATAAAATATATATTTCCATGAACAGCAGAACTACTGATGTTTGGTTTCCTTTAGAGTTGTACCTCCTGGTCAACTTTGAACTTAGAAAAAATATTGGACATTTGTGGCATTATGACACATCAGATCATTGATATCTAACTGTTGTTCAATTATGTAGAAGTTCAGTAGTAGTTTTTTTCCTTATTCCATTGTTAGTTTGTTCTTTTTCATTATTATTATGCTGTGACAGTCCTTTTAACATCCTCTGCCCTTGCTCACTGTAATAATCTGTAGCAACTGCTCAGTGACACATATCTAACTTTCTTTTTCCTTTGTTCACAACTACTACCTGGATATCTATCTCTCCAACACCTGGATATCAAACATTCTGAAACAATTCTACTCAAATAAAACAGAAATTGTGATCCCATCACACTTAAGACAAAATAATTCAATATTAAATTATAGCCATGTAAAACAGATTTGTATGTTCAGTTTCAATGACTTGAATTCTGCTTTTAAATGATTCTCAACATTTAGTAATTTATGTATTTTTGACTAGATCAATCTAATATGTATAAGCAATACTGGCAGTGAGTCTGTCACCATTTGTTTTCAGAATTAGCACACCACTGAGACAAATATAGGAGTACCCTAAATTTCAGCTATATGCTTTCCCTCATCAAAGACTCAGAAATGTTTAATTCTATTTTATGAAAAGCTGAACAACATACAGGATAAGGAAAGGAAAAATAATTAGTCTTATTTTCATGTGCTCCCAGGCAGATTTGGCTCAGAGATTTTTGGTTCTTCAGGGATGTGATTTCTGAAGTTTTTTCCTGCCTGAACCAAGACGATTCTATCAATTTATGAGAATTTACATTTTATAAATGTAACTTATTTTACTCTAATATTGAAACCCAAAAGAGATAAGATTGCCTGACAGTTAAATGTCTTGCTGAAATAACTGCTTTTGGTAGAAGTTTCTTCTGCTTATTCTAGCAGCCGTATTGGTGAATAAATGCTCAGCTGGCACTAAATGTACAAAAGACAAGAAAATATTGTGAACAAAATTCTCTTTCAGTGACAATCTCTTTCAGTGCTAAGTAAATGACCTTTAATAGCCAATTTTCCTCAGCTGTACTATGTCTTTGTTTATTTTATTTGAGTCTTTGTGGTCTCCTGCTGGTACAAATGAGATCTTCCCAGATATTGGAATCACTATGACACTGCATTTTAGGTACTTCCTGTAGTAAAGTGCAGTTGTGAAAACAGCAGTGAAAATTATCTTATTTTAGCCTGGGTCCATGTAGCTCTGTGTGAAGACCAGCTTAGATCTCAAAGTAAGAACAACAATTTTACTCGGAAGAATAAATTTAGGACCTTTGGAGAGCTTGCAGAGCAATTGTTATAGTACTAATCATTCAAGACCCATGAATCCCAGCTAATGAATCAATTTGTGTCAGACCCACAGTGAGGCTCAGCTGGCAGCGATGTGTCCCCTCACTTCTCAGCTGCTCTCACTGGAGAAGAAAACAGACACATGACTGCCTTCCTATGTGCTCTGACCAGCTGAGGTACAGCCTCGTGTGGGTCTTTAGTCAGCACAGTCAGGGCTCATGCTCACCCCTTTCCTGTGATCCATGAAGGAAGGAGATTTCAGAGGAAAAAGACAAGAGCTGCAGCTACCCTTGCCCAGCCAAACTCCTTCCTCCTCCAGCTTGGCATTGATAGTACCCCCTTTATTCCTTCCATTTCCTCCTTCAACTCCGGTGCTACACAATGAAATAATTATTCTTCAGACAAAATTGTAAAAACTTTACATCTGAGGCTGTGAGATGAGCAGTGTGAATACACCATGAGATAGACAGCATTTCCACACTTCAGAAATGAGTGAAGACCTCTCCACCCCACATCCTTCCAATATAACTTCACTGCTGCCATCCTGACAGCAGCTGAGCAGGTCAAGGCAGGGGATTCTCTGAGCACTTCGAGGTACCTGAAAGGATGAGACAAGGTCAAGCCTTCATTTATTTCCCCAGGCCTTTTTGCTCCTTTGCTATTAGCCTTCCATCATCTTATCTTTGCAGTACTCAAGAACACACATGAAAATTAATCTATTAAAAATGTATATAAGCCTGTAAAAACTTATTATATTGAATGATCACTGGAGAAATGGCAGCAATAGACACTGTATTTTACCATGGATTCTTACAGCCAAACGATTGTCTGTATGGACACAATGCAACTTTGTTTATGTTTTTCACACTTAGTCTATAGTTTCAGGTACAGTTTCATATGTAAACTCTGAGACTCATAACAAGAGGTGCTGAAAAAATTGTTAAAAAATAGTGCAATTTTTAATTTATATTCTAGAATATTTAAAAATTTTGTATTAAATTGGTTCTTGAGGAGTGATCGCAGTCCACAAAAGAAGAGAAATTTTATAAGATTTAAGAATCAAATCCTTTTTCAAGTCTGAAGTTGAATGAGAGCCTTGTTTTATTAATTAAATTTAACCTTCTTTTATTAATTAAATAATTCCATAACAGGCAACTATATTTAACTACTGTTGCCATCACTGACATATTTGCGAATTAATTATTTCAGTAAGAAATAAAAACTGCTTTAGATTAGTTTAGCTGGTCAGGCCAGCAAAACTTGTGAAAAGCCAGAACTGATGAAAACTGCTGGGATCTTGAAAAAGGAGAGTCCGGTCAGTAATTCCTTGCAATTCATTCTGCCCTGAATGAATTATGTGGATAAGGAGAAGCCGTCTCTGACTGTCTCATTCCTTATCCTTATGAACTTGGGACCAAACGCAGCGGGTGAAGCCTGTTGTGGTTTTTGACCTGTCCCTCACAGATTTTTGAATCATTAAATATTCTTCTGCTCGCAGAAGAAACTTAGATGACTGCTTTTCTTAGTACAAGTTTGTTATGCAATCTGATTTGTTGTTTAGGATTTCTTATTCAGACTTCAGTTTTGCTCATTCCTACCCCTTCACCAACCAGGGATCCATCTAATTAATCCTTGCTTTGACTGAGGTGCTGTAGTCATTTTGCCTGTGCTTCTTGCCAAGATGAGAAAGAGGACTTCAATAAATAATGAGACACAAAGTTATCTATTTATTCCAAAAGTGTCACCAAAATTAAGCAATATTGGCAGGAATACAATAGGGCATTTAAGTATACATTCTTCTATACAGATGTATAGAAGAAAATCAGGCTTGCTTCTAAAAGGATGACCAAACCACCTATCAAACTTTCTTTTATGGAACATGAGAATGTCAGTCTTAGAGTGGGATCTACAATTTTATTTAATCCCCTTCAGTTGTTGTATTCATCTTATTATATTGCAAAAATTAAGAAAAAAAAGATATATAAAAAAAAGTTCAAAGGAAACTTATTGCTAATCCATAAAAACTTGTATTAAAAATGTGTGCTACCAATATGAATTTAATGTGGCAGCTTGACATGCAGCAGTGAAATGAGTCGAAGTTTAAGGTAGGCAGAGAGTGGGATGGCAGTGACAGTGGTCCGCAGGCAAGGAAAGGAATGGGCAAAGCACACAAACCAGGGTGGGAGAAATGAGAAAACAGGAATAACAGGAGAAGAAAGAAACATCTGGTGTCAGATTTAGAGGCAGAAAGATAACAAATCCCTCATTAGGAAGAAAGCATTATTTTTAGCAAGTTTTCCTATTTCTTTCTACATATTTGCTGCTTTTGTGTACTTCTTTTGCTGAAAATAAGTGTTTATAGATATTTCTTGTGTACTTTATTTTTAGAGAACTAGCAGCAGATAGGATCCTCATTACACCCTTATTTCTGAGCTGCTGCTGCAGGTTTGACTGTTCAGCTGTGAATTCTATGGTTTGAAAATTTTCTGCTTTGACACTGCTCTTTTAAAGAAAATCCCATTACTGAAAACAGAGATGCTTGCAAAAATTAGCCAAGGGCATTAAATGAAAGGAGTTGCTGCTTAATATTTTTCTATAAATAGCATAGTGTTTTTCTTCTCAAGAGACCAGCTGCTGCATCTGTTTAAGAAATATACACCTATTAGACAAAAAGCTGAATAAATAAATATAAAAATATAAATATCCATAAGTGTGTATATATATATGTGGGATATATTTAACTCACTGAAATGGAAATACGTAACATATTTCAAGATTATATCTCAAATATATTTGAAATATGTCTGTATATATATATGTTTATATTATATTAAATATATATATATTTCAAATTTGATGTTTGAAGGATTGTACTGACATTACCACAAAAGAGCTTTTAACCTGTCACACAATTGGACTTGTTAGAGAGGGAGAGTCCCCAGGGCACCCATTCAGAATCATTCTTCTAGGGCTACTTAAATTTAGGGTAGCTTTAGACTAGATACTTGGTCCACAGTTAGTTTTCTAGGAGAAACTGCTACTTAACATTTGCTGCAATGGATGAATCTAAAAATACAAATACTTTTATGCCACTGGTAGAGCACTGGCATTTTTGGAAGTTAGTTGACTTCAGAAGTTAGACACACATATCCAATGGCTGTGTTTGAAATTGTAAAGTTGTGATGTCCATTGTATGAGCAGATCCCATGAGATTTCCTCAGCACTTCCCTTTTTGCGGAACACATGATCACTAATAATGAGTTGGCATAAGGAATAAAACAGGTAGCCTAAGAGCACCATTTGTTGTGTTTCAAAAGTAGTAGTCAGCTGCCTATGTAACAGTAAATTGTTTATGTTTTACTGCAACCTCCAGGAATAATTTTTTTACATTCACTCAAATGCAGGGGCAGTTCTCCCCTAGGCAGCAGTGGGGTCCAGTACCACAGGAGCTTCCTAAACCTTAATTAAACCTTTCTGACTTTTTGCTTTTCCCCCTTGCTATATATGGACAGCCTATGTCAGCACTGACCCCAGCATCATGACACTGCAAGACAAGATGTTCACACTGACAAAAGTAGATTGTACTGCCTAGCGGGAATCCCCACCAGCTGAATATGTCTGGAGTCAAAGCTTCAGTGATATTTACCTCAGTATGATTAGAATGATATAATTTTTTTTCAATTGAAATTCCTATTTTTAGAGTTTTTAATGCCTGCTTCTGCCATTCTTAGCATGACTATATGAGATAAAACATCCAAGCTCACACTTTCTCCTGCTAAACCAGTATTGCATGTATGTACAACAGCTGCATATATCATAAATTTCTTAAAGTAGATTCAATCCTGCCATCTATAGCTTCCTCAGAAGCCTATAGCTGTTAAAGGATGGATCACAGGAGTTCTGCAAAGATATATAAAAATCTTTGGATATACCAGATTCAGCCCCAGCAAAATCAATGTTGCACAGTCATTGGCATTCCTCCTGAGCAGGCGGTTAAAGAGAAACAGACTGATGTGAACCCCTCCTCAAAGCCAGGAAAAAGCCAGACACATTAAGAGTAGAATTATTTTCTGGCTTTGAGAAAGCTAGGAAAGGGTCCAACATGTTTGCAGCTGAACTTTAGAGCTATAATCTGCACCACATCAGAAAATATTCCATGTCTCTGTGTTTCTGTACGAGTCAGGAGAGGACTGTCTACGAGACCCTAGCAGATTTTGGGTCCAGGTCACGCAACAGATCTCCCAAAGAATTTATGATTGCTTGAAAGAAGTGTGCCTCTGTCATCCCCCCTCCAAATTTCAAGGCTAAGCTTTTAATTGTTGCTTGCTAACAGCTTCAGAGGCAGAGAATGGTACTTGGCATATTTTATTTGCTAGTATTGATATAGCCAGAGGGTCTATGAAGAGTGTTGTCAGGAGCACAGCAGATTTGAGACATCATCTGAACTGCTGTGATTTTTTAGGCTCATAAGGATTCTAATACAGACTGCCAGTAATTATACGTAAGCAAATGTGAAACATGGCTTGAAAGTATTCTACTGATTTATTTCAAAATCTATATGTAGTGATTATAAACCAGAGGAAGACAATTCTAAAGTAAAACAAAATAGAAATCCAGTAATTCTGCAGAAAATTTTATAGCATTGTAAGTACATATCCCATATATCATGGTCATATTTTTAAAGGAAAGATTTTAATTGTAATTCAGCCAATGTATTATTCTCATACAAACATAAAGCTATAACAAAAGCAGCGATAGAATTACTAATTAATTACAACTTAAATTTTCTACTAGAGGAAAATAAGGTCATTAGTGAGCTCTGAACATTGTCCCTCTGGAGTAAAATAAACTGGCTTAATATTATTGGAGCTGTTTAAAGCATAAAGATACTGTATTTTCCCAAAATTAAAGAATTTTCATTTCATTGTGCTGAAGAAATAATCCCTCAAGTATTTATAATGCATAGATATGGAACAATTGGTAATTTTGTTTAATAGTGCATAGAAAATAAGGATAATGGATTTTTGAAAAGTAAGCTTAGGCAGCTTCAGGGACCTGACAAGGCTATATGTAGTCCAAGTATTTAAATGGCTGCTTAAAATCAGCTTCCTGGTTTACACAAGGTAATATCCAAAGACTTGGTCCATTGATCCTATCTCCCCATTTTAAAAGGTTGCTATTCATGTTGGTAGCTTAACTCTTTGTACGTTACAGTCCTTTCTCATTCACAAGCACCTCAAAAAAACTCCCTAACTGTGATGGTAGAGCAAAACCACAGAATGGGCAGAACCAAAGAGAGAACCTTGAAATGCTGGCATGGAAAAAAAAAAGCAGCTAAAATGTGGAAGTACTTTAGAATTCAAATACAGGACTGGGAAGGTAGATGAAATAAGACCTGGAAAAAACCCAACCATTAATTTCTTCATGAAATTGAGAAGAGTCATTGAAAGCAATTGCATAAATATATTTTCAAAAATAAATTGCTATCTTGGAGACATGCAACTACCTTCAGTTAGGTCAGAAAGAACAAGTTCTCAGATAATGCCACAGAAGTTTGCAGATCACTGCACTCCTATGAAGAATAAAGCTTTTGAAAGATCCTTCTTTAATCTCATAGAGGAAGAAAAAGTAAGAATATAAAATATTTCAGTCAGATTTTTGTGTTATTTAAACATGAGCTTTGATGAATCTTTAGGCTCTGTGTGGGATCCGATTTTAATGGGCCTCAATAGCCCAAGAGTGAAGGAGTGGCACTGGAAGCAGTTATGTAAGGTAGAAGCCAGTTCAGTTCAGTCAGACTGGATTGCATGTTCTGGCAAGGTAAAAGGCAGCATTGCACTGCAGAACAGAAAATCAGGCTCCCACACTTTGCTCCAGCAAATGCACAAAATACTAACATCTTATCCTTTTTGGCAAGAGACAAGTACCACAGCAGATGTGGAATGGAACACCATTACAATGTCTGCCTTGAACTGGAACTGCTGTAAGTGTTTGAGCTAGAGTGCCAAAGAACCAAAGCTAGGTTTTTTGCAGAGAGGAAGCAGCACAGTCCAGAACAGCCACAGGCTGCATAGAGATGGCAGCAGCAATGAAGGAAGGTTCTGATCACCAGGAATGATGCATCACCATAAATAGCACCTCTTCACAGAATTTTTTTGGAAACTTTCATGGTTGGATCTATCTCATCTAATTTTAGGCTTATGCTTGATAGATATCTGAGGTGCTTCCCGCAAGCTACTCAGGCTGTCAGTGCTGGAGAAATACCTCATCCTAAAAATATAATTAATTTGACTCCTTCTAAATGACTATTCTATAAAAATATGAACACTACCTTAGAAGTAAATTTCTTCCCATTTTTGCCTCAGCTGCAAAAGTCCATATGAATCACTCAGATGTAGCTCAGGTAAGTTGTACAACGTTAGTTATATGTATTCTAAATAAGGCATCACAAGTATTTAAGAAGACAGAAAAAAAGGACGTATATAAAGAACACCAAAATGCAGCTTAAGAGTAAAAAATAAAAATAAATTAATAAATGAATAATAAAAAATTGAATAAAAATTAATCAAATTAAAGAAATTTAAAGCCTAAAATATATAAAGACAAAGCATAACAAAGAAGAAATCAGAATGTTAAGCTCTCTGTGAAAAGGCATTGCCCAAGAAGAATTGTCCACTTTCTGCTGCAAGTTTTGCACAGGTTTAATACTGAAGAAATAATTATACCCTGCTTCTGGATTATTATTCCTATTATTACATAAGTTTGTTTCAGGAACCTGGAACAAGAAAGCCAGTCTGCACTGTGGATATCTAGACTAGACATGGATTCCAATTTTGACAATGAGAGGAATGAAATCACAAGTAATTGTTAAGAACTTAAATATTTTGCAAAAGAGGATGGTTTTAAGTGCATTGTGCCTGTATCAACAGGTGGCAAATAGATTCATAAGGAAAATCTTAGTGCTTAGGACCCTACACTCGCCCTATAATCCTCCCAAAGTATGCTTGCCACCCAGATTTTGAATGAAAATATAAGTTTGGGCCAGCTCCTATAGACTACCTCCGCTGGTTCGTTAATCTTGCATGCTCTTCATATAATATTGACTGTGAAAGATACTGTCATACATCTATCAGTGATCAGGCATTTGTCTTGATAATATATAGATGGTAGTATGTCGCCCTGTTCTCCTAAGTCTTTCTAAGCCTTCTGATGTTTACATTTTTGTAATGGAGTTTCTCACATACTTTTCATGTAAATGATGATTGTTTTACATTCCTTTCTGAGGGAGGAGAAATTTGATGGACTGTTGGTTTGACCAGAGTGGCTGGAGAGGTGGCAATCCCAATCCATGGTCACTTTTGAAAGTCTATAAATACTGGAGTTTGGAAATAAACTGCCTTCTTTTTACCTTGGTATTCCAGCTTGTGCATATCGTTAATTTCGTGTTCTATTGCGACAGTAGTAGACATATACTCCAAAGGTATCAAAAGAAAAGTATAGATTTCCATCTTTCTTTCATGAGTGGTATCTTTATGATTGAAAGGTGATCTTGCGTTACTGAGAGTATTTTCTGCTATGGGCTACAGATCAACCTAACTCTGAGCTTCAAGAAGACAGCTGGGGCTGTCCTCCCTGCTGGGCACCATCACATAACCGAGCGCATGTGCAAAGTGCGCTGGTGAAGACCGTGAGCAAAGAAGCGTGTGAGCAGCTGCCTGCCACTAACAAGAGCAGCTAGCAGCTTGAATTCGTTAATACTAACTCAATGATTAAAGGAGATTCTAAAAAATTCTGGTTGTGATCTGTTTGTCCCCCTAGTTGCCAGAGAAGGAAGTCTAAAATGGTCTGTCCAGTCTAGCTTTAGCTATCTCAGGGCAACGCTCCAGAGACTCTGCAAACACCAGAATGTATCAACCAAACACCAAATGTGTTAACTTTTAAGGAGTTTCATATATTTAGCACTTAGGCGTCTTTTCCCTTTTGACTACCAAAATGGCTTGTATAGCTCTGGAATAAATACCAAGTTTTTAGAAAGTTGAAGCAGGATGAAACCTTGCCAAAACAATACGTTATGTCAAAGCAATACATGAAAACCTTTCAGTTACATTGCTTTTTCCACAGCAAAGACATGTGTATATCACACATGTAAGAACTATATCCAAAAATTACTTATGGAGTTACTTATCTTCGAAGATTTGTCATTTCCCTGTGCATTGATGACAAAGGAAGATGTTGCTAAAGGCAAATCCTGTTGAGAAACAGTTAATGTTCTAAAATTAAAAATCCTGAGCACCCCAAAATTTTTAGTTGTACATAATCCTCAATGAATTAACCAATTTAGAGAAATACATTTCAGTTACTTTTTAAATCAATTACTACATCCCTGGATTTTAATATTCTTTAGACTAATAAGAGCTACCATACAACCATGAACATAGTCAAAACACCAAGTGAAACATTCACATCACTTACCTTTGAATCTTGAATATGCTTTGAACCTTCCAACTTTCTACACTGACGTGGAAATTTGCATGTCTTAGTAGTTCCAGTGGAACATAACATTAAAAAGTGCCATGAAATTGGATAGCTTGACAGCCTGTATACCATGAACTATAACCTTCACTCTGTTTCTTCTCTTTTTGGTCTGATAATACACTTTTGAACTGAGCAGCACTTGCATTTTGCTACTCAGTGGTTTTAATCTGATACTTTGTGCTAATTTTTTTCCAGATAAAAAAACAGTAAGAGATTAGAGCAAGGTGGTGGACAGAGAAGGTAGGGGTCAGCTAAACATTTGGAAGGGAAAAACTGTGAGATAGTGTTTGTGTATTTCTTTCAATGCAATCAAGCTTGCTTTCAAATATAGTCTTACTGTTTTAAACTGTTTATGCCATTCTATTTACCATATCAACTATGGCACAGAGGAGCTAATTTTAATAATGTATGGGACTGTTGCAGTCCTGGGAATACTTAAAGAAAGCATTCAACTTTAAAAATAAATACAAAAAATGTGAAAGTACTCTCAGATGGGTGCAGTTTTTCCAATGTATTTAAGAGTCCTTTAGTTCCAAATATTTAAACAGAACATCTCAAAACTATTTATAATTTTTTAACTGTGTCTGAAGTATCAGAAAAAGAATTAATTTATAGTCTTAGAATTCTAAAAGTCTTTACACTTCTCAATCTAGTTTTTTTGATTTCCATTACCTGTTCTCAGTTGCTGCTTGCTTTAATGGAAATGCAAATACAGACTGGTCCCAGACTTAAAATAACAATATCTCATCTTTCTTTTCTAATTCCTTCTGTTTTATCTTGGTGTATTCTATGGGCAGTTCATGCTTCCTCAAGAATCAACATTGCAAAACTAAAAAAATGCAGGTTTTTCACAGCACTAATCTCACTTGCCTCTTTTTGGTTGGTTGGGGTTTTTTTTCTTATCTTAAACCTTCTAGTATTCTGAACATGATTTAGCCTTCCCAGTTCTGAGTGTGAGTAATAATCCCTTGATGGCACCTATCCCAATATGAGTAAAAGCATCCTGTTGCTGAGACACTGAGGTTAAAATGAATTCACATGGATGGTGCTTTAAGATTACTCTTTTTAGGCTACTTTGGTGATTCAGTTATTGTTTCTGCTTCTCTATTTTGTTTTTTAAGACAATTTTCTCGAAATCAAAATGTTTCTTTGTACGAAACATTCAAATATTTGAATTTGTTATCTTTTAAATAAAAAACCCTAATACTGTATATAAAAAAATCCTTATATAAAATTTTATATTAATTTCAGATCATATATTCTCCTTCTAACTTCATCTATTGTTACAATAGTTTTTTGAGTTTTAAAAGTTTAATAATTAATCTGGTAATAAATTATTTCATTAGCTTTCTGAGGTATTTTACATAGGGAAGAGCTGATGCCTCCAAGATTAATAATTTCACTTTTGCTTTAAACACGTTACAGCTGATTTTGTAGATGGTTTCTGCTGATTCAGCCCCCAGTGAATCAGCACAGATGCCTGAAAAGGTGAGTGCCTGCAATCACTTCAGTTTGATACCTGATTAATATACAATGAGAATGTTATGTGTTTTGCAATAGAAGTAGCAATATAAAGAAAATGCAGAACCCCTGGACTGTTGGTCTTCTCTTCACAAAAAAGGTAAAAAAGGACATGCAAAAAAGCCCCAAACATGTGACTTACTGCTGGGCAGTCATCTTTGTTTGCTTCAGGGTTGAATTACAGGTCAGGAATATAAACCCTGCTTTTTCTATTCCCATTCCAGGAATATAAAGCTGCCATAAACCTCTAAACCTGCCATAAACTGCTGAAGGATTGATCATCTAGGAATAATCTGAACAAGTTTCTTTGAGACTTTTATAGATCATGTGAACAAGAAAAAAGGAGATAAGGATAGCACCTATTTAAATTTAGTGGTTAATATGAGATAATCTGAGTTTTCCAGTAAAAGTATCATTTTAAAGTCTATTAAAAGGATTGGATACACTTCACATCTTTTTTATCTCTGTTTAACCTTAGGGGAATTGCCACGTCTGTAATTTCCAAAAATGCATAAGCCTTTCACTACTAATGGACTTCTCATCCTAAGTCAATTAAGTGCTTACTGAAAGTTCTGCCAAGAGTTTTCCTCCCAAGTCTGTCTGCCTTTTCTTTAATATTTAAGAACAGCATTTTCCCATATGATATTTTAAAAAACATGTCTATGTATCGGATTTAGATATCCTATACACTATCTTAATAGAAATATTTAAAATAAAATCTTAATACTCACAGAGATTATAGTTACTTTGTAGAACATGTCTGTTCTGAGAGCTGAATAAAAGTTTCCAACTTTGTTTACAAAAAATAAAATTAAGTTCCTCCTATATGTTTAGTAACAGAGGTATTTATTCCCTTACAGTCCACATTGTCCCAACAGGACTTTAAAAATTAAAATGATGAAACATTCTTGTAAAATTTATTAAATCTCAGCATACCCTTCAAAATTGACATGCAAAATTTTCCAGTGAATATTCAGCAAAAACATGGTGAATGGCTTCCATATTTTCATGTCT
This sequence comes from Passer domesticus, assembly GCF_036417665.1. NCBI lineage: Eukaryota > Metazoa > Chordata > Aves > Passeriformes > Passeridae > Passer > Passer domesticus. The sequence goes on along the minus strand of NC_087476.1, from coordinate 19,691,994 downwards.
TTCATCTCTTATGTATGTTCTCACTCATTAGAGACCTCATTTGCTAAACACTACCTCAAAAAAATAATAAGAGAATGTCTAAAGCAGTTTGAACAAGTCACACATTCAAACAGCTACTTGAAATTTGTATATGTTTTTGCTGAAAAATTTCAACTATCTTACAACACCACTTGCGTATAAAAAACATGAATTCTAGTCAAGATACATCACAGAATTAAAGGTTCTGAAATTGAAATCTTGCAGAATAAAACCACTGACATTAAATGCTTATTAATTAAAAACATTGGTGCTGTGGTATGTATGGTGTTTTCTGCCCCTTCCTTTGTGTCAGATATCACTTCAATATATTTTGAATATTGTCTCAGTATCACACTTATCACAGAATGCATGTAGCTTTGAAGGAAGACTACCCCTAGGCAGAGACTTCAGGTGAATTTCTTAATGTAAGAGAGGAAAAATACCTGGATTCGTTCTATTTATCTGAAATAGGTACCCAGCTTTGGCTTATGTGGGCATATTTGCAGAAGACTGTCCCACCTGGAGGCATCTTGTGGATGCTCTATCCCTGGAAGACTTCAAGGCCAGATGTGAGCCTGGGAAGCCTGGGTGTCATCCCCCCCAGAGCAGATTTGGAATTACATGATCTCTAAGAAACCCTCAAACCTAAGCCATTCATACCCAGCGAGGATCCAGACCCTCATGCCCAAAAGATGGAAACTATTCCCACTGAACAAAGGATCCCAAGACCAGTCCTCATGGGACTCCCAAATTATGTGAGAGGGGAAAGGAGCAGAATGATAGCTCTGTGAGTTTTGAGGCTTCCTGGGAAGAAAAGAAAATGGAGCTTTTGATTAGTGCAGAGGACAGATCCTATGAGGAGCAGCTGAGGGGAATGGGGTGGTTTACCCTGGAGAAAAGGAGGCACAGAGTTTGGTCTCTCCAAGTACCCAAAAGGAGGTTGTAGCAATGTGGGGTTAGTATCTTTTCACAGGTAACAAGTGATAGGAAGAGGAGTCCTCAAATTGTGCCTTTCACAGATAGGACTCTCAAGCACTGGATGCCCAAGCGAGTCTTCATCCCTGGAGGTATTTCAGACATGGATATGGCATGTAGGGAAGTGGTTTAATGGTGGACCTGAAAGTGTTAGGTTTACTGTTGGATTCAATAATATGAAAGGTCTTTCCAAATCTAAATGATTCCATTTTTCTCTAGTCTATCACCTCACATTCTACATTGCAGCAGATGGGTTTTCTTTGATGAATGTTATCAGCAGCAGGCAGGACTCCTGCTGAAGTTTTTCCTCAGACCTATGCACCTGCAGAACATATTCCATTATCTAGCATAGGGGATAGCCTTAATATATTAGAAACTTAGCAAAAACGTGCAAAGTAAATGTATTGTACATACCCAATGTGTGATTTGTGAACTCAGTTCAAAACAATTGTTTACGAGAACATGCAGACACACTTCTCCACAGAAAGAAGCCTTTCCATGCCAGGCTTCATCACTTGATACAGGCAGCAGTGGGAGTGGTTCTGTTAACAAAAAACAAGCAAAAAAAAAAAAGAGTAGCAATTGGGGTTTTTTGTTTTGTTTTCTTCTTTTAATGTGAGAGAAACATATTTCACTCTTCTTTACCACAATGTTCTAAAAATTGGTTAATTTGGGTTTAAAGAGAAGAAACAAGCCTGTGGGATGAGATCAGATCTAGAAAACTGTTCCTCAAAGTTTGAAGTTTATGAAAGTGAAGGGCAAGTGAAATGTGTACTTTGAGACTTCATTGCAGTTACTGCTTTCTGCAATGAAAAAAATTTATTTTCAGCAGACCTTTCTGAAACACACTACAAATTTGGAAAATGTAAGGAAATCCATGGATTTTACTTCTTTATTTAATTTTCAAATCCTCAGAATTTATTTAAATATTTTTATTTTGATTTACCTACAGCATATCCCTGCACTTCGAGGGATCAAAATACAAGGGGGTTGGATGTTTCTGTGCACACAAGGGAATCTGTGCACAGAAGGTCAGATATTACAGATGTTCCTTACTTGAGTCTCTGTGTATCAAAGGGGAAAAGCAAACTCCCTGAAAATCTTCTCTCACACACAAATATTTATACTGGAGAGCAGGTTGAGAGAAGAGGAAAATAGAAAAGGGTTTTAGCTAGGTGACCACAAGACTTTAACAATTCTAAATCCATCAAATGAGATAGGTTTAAAAAGACAGCAGTCTACAGATATAGAGGTCTAAAATTCTTGTCACTAATGCATGCTGTGTTTATCATTAAGTATCTCCACTTGTAATAACATTGAGAAAAATGCTATTATGCTGCCAAAAAGATGAAATACTATTATCATCAGCAGAAGCAGAGGCAATATCCCATGTAAAAAGGAAAAAAAAAAAAAGAAAACACAACCCCCCTGGTGTTTTCTACTTCCTATCTCCCCTAAAAAAAATGATAGTATTTTTTAAATATTCTTCCACAGCAACAAACTGCGAGGCTCAGAGATTGCACATACATTCTCTTTTTAGTGCCTGTTTTACCCATCTCTAAAATTATAGTTTTGATTCCACTTGCATGTGTCAAGGTGCGATGCATTCACCAAAGATGAAGAAGACAAAGTCTTTGGAGGGGCTGCAATGCTCTTTGTCAACAACCATGTCCAGGCAATGGGAGCGAGATGGGATAGTACGTCCACAGAAAATATCAGCTTAAATCACAGAGGCAATCTTGCCTAGGGTGATTACTTAACTATGCTAGCCAATATGATGACAACTCATGATGCTTCTTTTAATATCCTGATTGTTTTAAATCCACATAGTTTAGAGGCCTATTTGTAAATTTCTGTAAGGCACATTAATTTAGTTTATTCAAATTAATACACTATGTCAGCAGTGGCAGAATGTGGAAAATGGAAAAATGACAACTGGTCATTAATTCTTAAATTTAAATTGTAATTCCCACTGAACTGTGATAATCTCAGTAAATGAACACAGAAACCCAAAAATATTTTTCAAAAGTAACACTGAAATTTCAAAAGAGGAGACACCTGTTCATACTTTTTTAACCATGAAAGGTCTATTTCAAAATAAATAGAAGATAAATTGTAAGAAATGTTAATATTAAATTAATTAACATTATAGTATACCTTGCTCCCAAACAGAAATCCTGGAAGGTTTATCACCAATATTATGACCACTTACTCAAAAGTCTAAAGTCTTGCACATGGAAAGACCATCCTGTCTGTGGAGCAGCTCTGTGGAAAGGGACCTGGGGTTCCTGGGGATGACAAGCTGTGTGAGTGGTACTGCTGTGGCACAGAGAGCCAGCAGGGCAGTGGGCTGGATCTGCAAGGGCATCTCCACAGGGACACAGAAGTCATTGTCCCACTCAGTGCTTGTCAGGCCACACCTGGAACATGGTGCTCGGTTCAGGCTCACACCATGCAAAAAGATGTGGACCAGTTGGAAAGGGTCCAGATAAAGGCCAAAAAGGGGATCCAAGAACAGTAATTTTGTCAAGGAAGGTGTAAATAGATGATCCTCAAGGTCTCTTCCAACTTGGTGTTCTATGATTCTATGAAAAGAGTAATAGCACAAATTAGACACAAGCCTTCACAATTCAAAACATAATTTGCAGATTCAAACAGACATACTATCAATGGTACACACAAAACTGGGCTTGCAAATTAGAGAATCCTTTTAAAAATTTGGCCCATTTTAAAATCTATTCCTAGTATTCTAGCTTCATTAATTTTAGTAGAATGGTCTAATACTATTTGTTTCTAATATTGCTTGTTTTCTAATTTTTTTTCTAAAATGTTTCTGATATGGAAAATATCAGTTCTCTCCAAAACTTTTTGATAAAAAGAGAGTAGCAGCTGATCACTGGCTTCAGATTTTTAGTTTTTACTTCTTAGTGATCTCAGTGAGGTAGAAGATGGATCCTTTAACAAATGAGAACAGTTTCAAACACAAAGAAGTGGGTTAGGGGAAACACAATTTGAAAATTTGAGTTGTAGTTTGCTTTAAAGTTCTTAGATTTAAGTGATCTTGAAACAAGCAGGGAAAAAAAACCACGAACCAGGTTACCATATGTTGGAACTATGGTTGAGCTTCCATCCTATGATATGATGAAGAAATATGCTTGACTATGATAGATATCTTTACATTAGAGGAAAAGCTGGGGCTGTGGGTTTTGGTTTTGTTCTGTCTTGTTTTTAAAAAAGCATCTGACCTTTCTATAAGAAGACAGTCTTTGTGTCTTGAACTTTATGGAAACACTGAGGCTCCTGTTATGCTATAAATAATATGCTTTTGGGAATGAGTTTTTCTCAGTTTAAAACTAAAATTTTTTCTGAGTACATCAAAGCACTTGGCATATGTTGATATCAACTCTTTCCAGTAAAATATTTACTTAATAGGTTAATTATGAAAGCATTAATTATTCTATATTTCTGCAACGCAAAATGCTTCTGTCTGGAAAAGCTTTATAATTGTGACCTAGTGAGGCATTTCTGTCAGGAACTAAAAATTAACACACAAATTCACTGAACCATTAGCGAACTTTGATGTTTAAATTCTTTCTGCTATGAAATGGGATGATTTTTTATTTCATGAGTAATCTTTGATGTTGGCAGTTACACAAATAAATTAGGAAAATCCCAGTGACAGGAATAGTGTTGTTGAATTACTGTATTGCATGAATAGTTTCTTAAAAGTGCAGAAGACTTGCTCACTATAAATAAAAGTATGGTTCATGTAAATTCTTGCTAAATTAACCTGGGCAGGTAGGTTGCCTAATCACTGCCCTATAGCTGCAGATATATAGGGAACTAGTTTTACAGACATGGCTTTTTAGGAGGTCACTTACCATTTCTTCGAAGTGATGATCTCTGTTTCATTCAGTGCAGTATCATATTTTTAAACTCAAATATCGGTTGCAGAAAATACAGATCAGAGCAACAAGATTCTTCAACTTCTTTTTCTGTTGTGCTGTTAAAAGCTATAGCCCAACACCTTGGTTTTGCCTCAAGCATTTTTATTAAATTGTCTAATATTTATAAGCCTTAAGTAACAGAATCAATTAATCTCATGCTTCCTATGAAAGACTGCAAAATTGGAGATGGCTTATGGTCAAATGCTGTACTGGGGAGAGGACAGAAAACAGGCCACTCTTGTCTTCCTAATCAAGAGGAGGACACAGTTTTGGCTTTTAGGTCATCATAAAGTTACAGAAAATCTTATAAGTTTAGTAATCAAAGATCTTTGAACTGAGATGACATTAAGCATGAACTGTTCTCACTCATGTGCTCCCTGCACTGGGTTGTTCCTGTGGATCTTTGCTCCTACCACAGAGGGAAGCAATAAGCAAATTTTAGGATCTTTTCACTTTCTCACAAAAGAGCTGACAGGAAAAAAAATACACCTAGTTTTAGTTTGGATTAATTTTTGAAGTGCATCTCCTCACTTGCCATGGTTGGGTTGGCACCATGGAGTGAACTCTCAGTGCTTAAACTGCCTTTGGGTATTCTTCCAGAATAATGATGATGTGTTGTCTGGAAATAAACTGAAATGCTGGAGTATTCAGCTCAGGAGGCCAGACAAAAATTACTTTCCTTGAAACACACATTGTGTAGGCATAAGGTCCTCACACCTGTTCTCTCTTTCTGCATCACATTTTTGAACCATACTAATTACATTATTGCTTGGGTAGTCATAGCTGATAAATTAAAAGAGTGATGCAATATTAGGGTATATTTTGGGTTGGCTGCTTGGTTTTTATTTTCAGCATTTCAAGTACTTTGTTTCCTGGGACAAACTCAAATAATTTGTCTCAAGTTTTGATTTATGAGGGACTTACAAGAAATGCTGGCTTTGAAGACTGCTGTATCTGCTACCCTAGCAGCTCATTTTCCTTACTAGGTAATTTCTAACATTGATTTGTTCATGGAGGTAGTCTACAGCACAAGTCAAGAGGCAGCACACATAGGAGGGATGTGAAAGTTTCTTAATCAACTGCCAAAATAAAAACATTCCTCCTTCAGTTTTGAATGAATCAAATGACTTTATCTGGTGATTCATCCTATTTAACATTATTTTTTTACTCCTAAACTTTAAACAACCTAAACTAATGCCTCTTTTTTTATATAATCTATTGTTGATTTTTTTTCCCATTCTACCACAAATGTAAATCTCAGGCACTGCCTCAGACCAGATTAGTTTCTGTACTAGTAAATGGAATAAATGTCTTGAGATAATTCTGTTAATTATGTCCTGAAATTAGTTTTATTTCTCAATATTTCTAGCTTGTTTGTCCCAAAACACTTCTCTAATAAAAACTAAGCCTAATTATATGAGGGAAAATAGTGGAAATAGAGACAATAAGCTGTCTGCCCACCAACACTTAAGAAGTCAATGACACTTTTCTAAGGGAGCTTTCTTTATTATTCTTCTTCAGCTCTCTTTGCACTGCAATGTTATTTCCTCAGCCCACCCTTACACATCAGACAAAAATTCCAATTCAAATTTGATACAGTTTCATTACTCTGTATTAATACCTGAATTGTAGCCTCCTTTCTTGCTCTTTGTGAGAGCCTGGATCTGAACTTCACGTTGTTTGGCACGCTGAAATGTGGTTGGAGTCTGAATCTTTTTGAGCTATTCACTAACCTAGATTGTTTCTCAAGTTCTATACTTAATAAAAAATATTAAAATATTCTGTACTTAAAATAGCATTAAAATAGTTCATTTTAAAGTTCACATTCCTTTTTCTTGATTCTGCTTTTCTCTGGTCATAATTAACACTGGTATTTTCAGGGCCAAAAATATATTGAGCTTTTGAAAAACTCTTTCTATTTCCATCACAAAAATAATGCAGGTACACATATTACTGCATTCTTTTTAAATATTGCAATAGAAAACTAAAACAGTTCCTTAATTTATAGAACCTGAAATAGAATAGTTCACTTTCAAAGGAGAAGAAACAAAAATAAATAGAATGAATGACACTAGAAGCAAGTAAACCAACAAACAAAAAAAGATCAGTCAACACTTTTGCAGAAATACTTTTTCTGCATAGTATACAAATAGCAATCCATACAATCCTCTTTCATTCTTCAACAGATAAAATTTAAGTCTAGAAGAACTCCACTTATATTATCTCTTGCCCAAATGATCCTATTGCATAAAAGATTTAAAATATATTTTGCAATACAACCTTGGTGAGTGGAGAATTCTACAGCTGATTTTTTTACAGTGTATAGCCTATCCATATATATATATATATATATATATATATATATATATATATATATATATATAAAATTGGATTGAATTTCAGATCCAACTAAAACCATATATGCCAATTGGTATCACAAATAGAAGGAGGCTGACAATTGGTAAGAAGCCACAAAAGTTAATGATGATTAAAAGAAAATTGAGAAGAATTCAAAGTTATGACTGATTAATTAAAGTATGTATAAAACATGACATAATAGTTATATACAGATTATTTAAGTGATTGTCCCTGCTTAATAAGAACTAGATATGAGTATATGGAGGAGAGGCTGTTGACCCGATCAGAATAGTAACAGCATTTTTACACAAAGTATGACATTTACAGCTGGACCTGCATCTCAGTGAAGCTCATTGTAAACTCCTGTGGACATAGATATTAATAAGTATTTAGAACAAATAGCTTACATTTGACAGAAAGAGTAGCAACTGAATCAGTGGCTAGTTTTTTCTACTGTCTTTCAGTACATTAAAAAAAAAACCTGTTAAGAAAATCTAAGGGAAATGTAACAAATCTCTTATTGAATATGCCAGTTGATAAAAGAAATCACAAAAATGTGGGTGGGGGGAAACAGGTACTAGGATTATAGACACGCTTCTATGTATTGACCAAGACTTCTGCTGTGATATGCACTTAAAATTGTATCTAATCCCTACCTCTACTACATAAATCCTACCTGGGATTTAGAAAACTCACATAATTTTATATTCCTCATACAAGGTATCTGTAGCATACTAGATACTGGTCTTGCACTTGAAGTGGTAAAAGTCTGAGAAGATAAACTAATTTAAAATACTCAAAATTTGAGCAGGCCCTTTCTCCCTGATAGTATATGAAAGTAATTTATACTTTACATAGTTTTGGTTAAATAACTACCTTCACTGAGGTACTAAGGTCATTTGGGACATACTGGGCCTACAGCATTTTAAAGGCATCTAAACCAAATGCATCTTGTTTGCACACAATATATTTTGGTAGCTACACACATGCATCCCCAATTACTACTAATGCAAGACATTTTTGTGCCTTCAATTGGCATTTAGCTTTTTTTTTTACCTCACTTTAGAGAAAAAGCCTGTTCCACAGAATGACAGCCTCCCTTCCCCCACCAAACCAGGACTGAACTGAGTCGTCCAGGTGTGCCTGGGTAAATGTGGAGGTGAGACAGAGTGAATCTCCTAGAAATTTCTTCAGAAGTCCTAAGTCAGCAGGATTTTATTTCCTCTTCCCTTCCCCCTTTTTATATTTTATCCCCTCTAAAGGGCTATAGGGTTTCATTCGTTATCTCTTTGACCTTTCACATCTACCCTATAAATTCAGAACTACTCTACTCTAAGGAAGAAGAATAATGCTGCTACTTGGCTAAGAACATTTAAAAGGAATTCTTCAGATTACTCTTTCTCATCAACAGCACAAACTTCCCACACCTCACTCTCAGCTTCCTCTCCCTCTTATATTTTCATCAAGTCCTCTCAGCAACATTTGCCCACATTGTCTTCATACACCACCACTGTGTTGCATTAACCACAAGCAATTTGTTTTGGCTTAACAGAACACTGATCATATGCAGAGCCACGAATTTATTAGTAGTCTAATTAGTGTTTTGGCAGCCTAATACAACAAAGACATATATTAATCTAGTTACAACAATACTAACACGTATTCCAAATTATCCAATTATTGCTAATCCCCATTAATTTGATTTTTTCAGTTGTATGCTGACTTTTTGCAATCTAACCCTGTCTTCTTGTGTTATACTTATCCTCCCCACGACCTTCAGGATACTAAAATTGCCACTGTGAGCCTCACTCCAGAAGAGGAAGGGTTTGCACTGAGTCACCAGTGACCTGAGTTCTTTGCTGAGAAGTTTGTTCTTGCAGTTCTCTCTGCTCTTGTGTCTTCTTAGGGTTATTTTATATAGGTGCCTTTGATTGACCTGCCTCTTCCTATTACCCTCAGGTTAGTATACAACAACCACCCACTTTTTCATAGCTGCACTTCCTGAGGCCACACACACAGCTGCAGTCAGTGCTAAGCTAATGCAAAACCCATTGCAGTGGGGCAATAGCCTCCTATGACACTTTGCTGTTACACACCCACAGTTACCCAAGACATCAGTGAAAATTCCTCAAGTCAGTTGTTGTTAGAAGGTCTGTGGTCAAGGTATTAAAAAACCCACTGGTTGCTTTTGTTTAGGTTCGCTTAATACTTGCAATTAATTCCTCTGTAATGAGAGGCAATTAGCTTAACCAGCACTTCTTCCAATCCATGACTATGACTGAATATATAGAAATAAAATAAGATTAAAAATAACTTGGTGCCTAAATGTCTATGAAAAATTAATTTTGTATTAAGATTTTGCATATTTTTCCTATATCTTTAATACACATATATTACATATATTTTTCCTATATCTTTAATACACATATATACACTATATCTAAACCTTAGGAGATTAAAAGCTAGAGGAAAAACTGGTTTAAAACAATGTTTTGTGGTGCCAGAACACAGAGAAAACTTTTGTACTGTTATAGAAAGATGAGCAAAAAGGGATATTACCACTGCAATGAACATTTTCTTGTATTTCCTATTCTATTTTCCATGGGGACTATTAAGAATATACTCTCCTAGCATTTTCCAGGCAATAAAACCAGCAATAAAATTCTTACTTTCTTCTAATTGTCCACTTTACTTTTTTTCTCAACAAAGAATGTCTGTCTCAAATGAAACCCTTTTAAAATTAGCTATAAATTGATTCAAAGAAGTATAAGGATTGGATGGGATGGGACAGGACGGGATGGGATGGGATAGGAATGTAGCTACAGGAACAATTCAAGAACTATATTGTACCCTTGCTTCTGATAATGATTTACACACAAATGAAGCAACAAATCCATAAAAATCATGTCCATCTGTAATTAAATTATTAATAGACAAGGCTATGGAGTTTTTGACAAAAGTTGGCTATGAATTATGTACACATAAGTGCCTATCTGATTTATTTATTTGTGACACAAACCACATTGCCTTGGTTCATTGATTACAACTTACTAGTGCTTTGACATGCAATCATGTTCACTTTCTTTGTGAAACATTTTCTTTCTTAATTAAATGAGTCATGGTTACTTTAATATATTTATTGGATAAGAGAGATTTTGGTCAAGTAATATTGAAGCACAAATAAAAAATCTATGCAAACAAACTATGAGATATGATAAATAGCTCACAGTGATGCTTATGCACTGGTTACAAAATGTAATGAGCAGAAACCGGTGTGAAACAGAAAGCTGAAAAGAGCATCACATCCTATCTCACACAGAATCACAGAATCACAGAATAATGAGGTTGGAAGAGACCTCTAAGATCATCAAGTCCAACCTATGCCCTAACATCTCAACTAGACTATAGCACCAAGTGCCATGTCCAGTCTTTTTTTAAACACATCCAGAGATGGTGATTCCACCACCTCCCTGGGAAGACAATTCCAGTGCTTTATTATTCTTTCAGTGAAAATTTTTTCCTAATATCTAACCTATACCTTCCCTGATGTAGCTTGAGACTGTGTCCCCTTGTTCTGTCAGTTGCTGCCCGGTGGAAGAGACCGACCCCCACCTGTCTACAACCTCCCTTCAGGCAGTTGTAGAGAGCAATAAGGTCACCTCTAAGCCTCCTCTTCTCCAGGCTAAACAACCCCAGTTCCTTCAAACGTTCCTCGTAGGGCTTGTTTTCCAAGCCCCTCACCAGCCTCGTTGCTCTCCTCTGGACACGCTCAAGCATCTCAATATCCTTCCTAAATTGAGGGGCCCAGAACTGGACACAGTACTCAAGATGTGGCCTCACCAGTGCCAAGTACAGGGGGAGAATGACCTCCCTGCTCCTGCTGGTCACACAATTCCTAATGCAGGAATTCCTAATCTCAGTGAGACCAGCGCTTCCCAAGAAGCAGGAACTTCTATATTCTACTGTCTCCTCCCACAGCTGGCAACTATTTTTGTGCCAAGCAATTTCTAAAACTGAGTAATGATTGTAGGTTTACAGAACTTATTTCTTCCCCCTGTCACAAGGTGAACACTTGTTTGTGCTTCCTTTGGCCATGAAATACCATATTCCCTTTTGCATATTGGCAGAGCTTCCACAGAATGTACTTGGCACATTGCTGTCTGCAAAGAACCAGCACACAAAAAATACTCAAGTTTGCAGAACATCAGCTCCTCCGCTTGGCAGTACGAGGCAGATTTCAAGGACAGGCAAGAATGAATATTTTATCAGCAGCTTCAAGAAGCAGGACTAAAATCCTACTTGGTTCCACAGCGTCATTTAGTCAAGTGTTTGCCACTTGCTACTTTTCCTCAGGTGGTGATAAGCACTGGAAGTCTACATTGGTGTTTTCAGTGTTATCAAAACTGTCTGATCTTGAACAATATATACTGATCAGTTCAATGCTCCTCTGCAAATACCCATCTTTTAGATGTCCACTCACTCAGTTGCCCATTTCTGATCATCTTTTGTAATAACTTGCTCAGGACAGCAGTGATGAGTTTGCTGCCTTGAATAGCTTGTGATGTTGAATTCCTGATTGATGCAGTCAATACGCACTCGTGTGATAGTGACCGCCAAAATATTACTGGCTTGCCCTAGCCAATCCTTAACTTTGGCAGCAGGGTGCTCTGGTAACATGTACCTATGCCTCAATAAGGGATGGGGAAAGACAGCTCAGCAAACTTTTAACAGTGTTTCCCACATGCTGCTCAAGCTGCCTGCCCCAAAGGATGAGACACTTATTTCAATGACGCTTTTGCAATGAACAGTTGTTCAAGTAAAGTTTTTGTCTCTTTCTTTGAAATGCAAAAGTCTCTTCCTTTCCTTTAATGTTAGACAATTTTACTGTCTCTTTTCAGTTTGCTGCTGTCATAGTTACAGTTTTTTACCCTACTGTATGAACTGAAGAAGTTTCTGGGGCAATTTATAAGGTATTTGATGCACATTATAGTTTGGGAGAGCAAGGGAACATTGGTCTTTTGAAGAAAAAGAACATATCTGTGAAATTTTAGTGATTTAGCAGTGTGTATTTTAAGAAAACTCAAACATTACTGTTCTCTCATAGGCTGTCCAGTTGTTATTTCCTGTAATTTACCCCTTATTCCTGATGACACAATAAAAGTGGCAAATGGAGAGCCGATTGAGATAGGTATCTAAGGCTGATGGTCAGCATACTAGTGCCTTCCTTACTCCTCCTAAATTGGAAAATACAGATGGCTACATGGCAGCAGTTTCCATCAGGATAGGTAGCAGTTTCCTTGGGACATTTGTCATTTTTATAATACCTTGCCTATAATTTCCAAGTCAAAAGCTTCTTTTTCTGGTTGATTGACTCTGGCTGACTTCCAGACACCCACCAAAAGCTGATCTCTCATTTCCTTTTGCAGCCAGATGGGAGAAATAATACAACAAAGAGTTCATAGTTTGAGATAAGGACAGGGAGAGATCACTCATCAAATACTGCAACAGGCAAAACTAGCCTATTAGACATATTAAATTTATTGCTAACAAAATCAGAGCATGGTAATGTGAAGTAAAATAAGACCTTAAAAACACCTTCCTCTGACCCCTCCCTTCTTCCCAGCTCTATCTCCTCCCCCCCAGCAGTGCAGGGATATGGAAATGGGGGTTATGGTCAGTTTATTACCCATTGTTTCTCCTCTATCCAAGGGTCTGCAGGTCCCTGCCAGGACCCTGCTCCAGCACGGGTCTCCCACAGGGTCACGAGTCCCACTGCAAACCTGCTCCAGTGTGGGCTCCTCTCCACAGGTCTGCAGGTCCCTGCCAGGAGCCTGCTCCAACACGGGCCTCCCACAGGTCACAGCCTCCTCCAGGCATCCCCCTGCTCCAGTGTGGGTCTCCTCCATGGGCTGCAGGTGGATCTCTGCATCCCTGTGGATCCCCATGGGCTGCAGGGGCACAGCTGCCTCACCATGGGCTGCCCCACGGGCTGCAGGGGAATCTCAGCTCTGGTGCCTGGAGCACCTCCTGCCCCTCCTTCTGCACTGACCCTGGTGTCTGCAGAGCCTCTGAGAGTTCCTCTCATGTTCTCATCCCTCCCTGCTCCAGCCACAATTACACCTGCACAATCACTTTTCTTTTTCTTCTTCTTAACTCTGTTATCTCATAGGTGATACCACCATTTCTAATTGGCCCAGCACATCCATCCTGGAGCTGTCTGCCATTGGCTCTGCTGGACACAGAGGAAGCTTCTGGCAGACACTCACAGAAGCCACCCTTGAAGACCCCCGCTACCAAAGCTTGGCTGTGCAAACCCAAAATATTTCAAAAAGTATTCTTTGCTTCCCCATATCTTTGATATCTTCCTACAACACAAAATTAAATGGCAGAGCATTTATTTTGTTAGTAAAATATTAGGTGTAATGAAGTTCACAAAGAAATTAAGTTTTACAAAAGGCTTCCTTCTTGATTAATACAGAAAATATTAACGTCTAAAAACTAAGATGGCATCTGCAAATTTTGGGGTTTGTATTAAGACAACAAATGGACTTCAATAGCTTTGTGAAGGTTCTTGTATTGACAGAGTTATGTTTTAATGTCTGCATACCTACATTTTCTGGAAAACCAAATTATACTCTTTCATTCACTTCTCTGGAAAAAAATCCTTATCCTTGATATCTTAGTAAAAGAAATTATTTATTTTTTTAGTGCTAATAGTCTTCTGTTTCTATTTTCTAAGCCATGTATCATCTCTGTGTGTGTGTGTGTGTGTGTGTGTGTGTGCTCATATGTACAAATGCAAAACATCTCTATGAAAGTAGAGGAAACAAAGCCAGGTCTGTAATATGATACCTTCCAGATTCAGCAATTTGCATCTGCTTTCATGCATGCTGATTTTATTCAAATCTTTTGCACAATTTTCAATTTCCCTGTTGTGAGCCAAGTCAGATCTGAGCGAACCTTGGCAATTATCTAATGTAACACCCCAAAATAATGAGTTTGGCTTAAAGTCATCTTATTGAAAACATTCCAGTTTGTCTTGAACTGATGTCTCTTTGCATAATTTCTTTCTTCATATTGTAGATATTCATTTTGTAGATTTTAATGAAATTTTCAAATAATTGCCTTATTTCAAATTATAGGATTTAATGTAATCCAGAAAAACAAAAACTCTCATCACTAAAATAGCTATGTGACAGCTAGCTTCCATTTACTTTATTTCATAAATGGCAAAAGCGAAAGATTTTGCAGGATCAGAGATGCAGTAAAACTGAAAAAGTACAAAAAGAAGAAAGGGAAAAATGCATATGTGCTTTTATCTAGTAACAAACTGGATAAGATATCAAGTCCTAAAGAAACTCATGGGTTTCTGAGCTATTAAACCTGATCACTTCTTGAAATAAAGCATTAGATGAGGCTATCACAAATTTGCTTAACTCAACTTAAGTAAAAAAAATTATTTTTTCCTAATCCTTCCCCAAATTATATGTACCCACTTACATTCAGTACAGCAAAATCATAGGAAAATATAATTCACCGAAGGGCATATCTAATTCCAAAAATAAATTAACATTAATAGTTCCTTGGCTGTCTGAGTCTATCCAGTTTCTGACGAATTCCAGAAATCATTTATATAATAGTCAGTGTTAAGATATGCCACTCAGGAAGTCATATATTGTGTTCAAGGCTTAATTATATCAACTGACAAAGATTTGTAAGTTTATAAAGCACAGCTTGTAGGTAAAGAGAAACATTCTAGAAAGTAAATTCTTTCCATTTTACTTATCTCTGCCAGTAATTTCCCATATATATCCCCTGCACATTATCATACAGCTGTCATTTATTTTGTATTTACACTAACTTGTATCTCCACTTTTTAATCCCCACTTATATGCCATATTTATGAAGAAGAACCACGAGAAACAATGCTGGATGAGGTAACAAGTTTGTAGTCACAGGAAAACTATTACCAATACTAGCAAATACCCTCCAGGAATGCTGCTGTTATTTGCTGGTTCCTGGCAACTCCCATGGAGCCTGGAGTAGCCCACCTCCAAAGCGAGCACAGCTCATCTGTGTTGCTTTGCTTCTTTGGCTGTCTTTAGTCTGAAGCAGACTCATACCTCTCACAGTGTCTGCATCACCTAAATTTGGATGGGCAAGTGGGGCAGTGGTCCAGTCTCATCTCTTCCAACACTTCCCACTCTGGTGTGTTGTCATGCACTTTTCTACAGGCATGGAGTGAGATAAATGCCATTTCAGACACAGGATGGATTGGGGCAGATTGGCTTGAGTATGAATTCCAGCTCTTTAGCAGAATGGGTTGAACTCCACACCTCTGTGCATGGTAAAGAAAACAACTCAGGCACAGGTGGAGGGCCCCATGAAGCACTGGAGAACAAATGAAACTGCCCTCTTGCCCACCCTTCCCCATCTTCTCCAGGGCTCTGGAAGATCAAACAGTAAACAGGGATGATGTCAGGTATTTTTTGACCAGGAAAACCAGGGAAGAGAAGAATTCATTCTAGGGTAAAGTATAGTAGTGACAACCAATATTTTGTGTGGATTTACCTCCAAGAGAAAGATGATACATGTTTCTTTCCTGCTTTACTCATGCGCTTTAGGGGGGAAAAACCCCAACTTTAAAAGTAACTTTTTATAAAGTCCAGCCAATAGTCCAGTCATACATTGATAATCTATTTGTGCATGAGAAAGGTAGAGGTGTCAAAAGGGAACAGAGATGCCTTTTCAAATTACATTTAGGTAAGAAAACAGAAAAGTATGTGCATGAAACACATATTTTTTAAATAAACTGATAGGAAAAATTAAAAGCTTCCCCTTCTCCTCAAGAGTTGAAATATGTTTCCTAATAAAGTAGTATGTTAAGGACCAGGATGAACTTCTTTGCTTTAGGATCAGCTTCAACATTGCTACCAATGGACTGCCAGAAGCTCCTCCAAAACTGATAGTCTGGGCCACGGACCATGGTCAGGAATTGGATGAAAGCTAAAGATGCATGGGAAAAAAAAAAAAATAAAACTCATGATAATGTTTAGGACTGGGGGCTTTTCCTGGCCAGGTGTTCCACAATGCCAAGGGTACCAAGAATACTCGAGGGATGTCAAACTCCTCTTGCTTTTGATTCAGACATCAGCGAGGGAGGGCTATGTGCTGCTGTCCCTTGTGACCCAACGCGAGGCGCACCTGTCCGCTACGGGCACGGACAAGGCGAGAGGGGCAGCGCTGGGAGCGGCAGCACCCTCACCCCCACAGCCCCGCCACGTCGGCCGCCTTCCCCAGCCGCAGCGCCCCTGCCCCACCGGAGGGGCGCGGGAGGCCGGAGCCCCCGCCCGCCTTTGCCCCGCGGGGCGGCGCGGGCGGGCCGAGCGGAGCCGCGCGGGGCCGGGGAGGAGCGCGGCAGCGCTCGCAGGAGCACCCAGAGCTCGGCTCTCGGGATGCGGCCGCGGAGGGGAGGGGAGCGGGAGCGGCGGCACCTTCCCCCGGCGAAGAGCCAAGTTAAATAGCCAGCGCCACGCCGCTGCCTTCCTCTTCCCTCCCGGCTCCGAGCCCTCGGCGAACACCCCCGTGCCATCCCGCCCCGCCCGGCCGCGGGAGGCGGAGGGCAGCGCGGAGCCAGCCTGCCCCGCGGAGCCAGCCTCTCCCGCGGAGCCAGCCTCTCCCGCGGAGCCAGCCTCTCCCGCGGAGCCAAGCCTGCCCCGCGGAGCCAGCCTGCCCCGCGGAGCCGGGACGCCGGCGCTGCGGGGAGGGGCGGGCGCTTGGGAGTCGGTGCCAGAGGCGCCGCGTCCCGCCGAGCCGCCCGACTGAGAGGACTACGCCAGCTGCATGGGAGGAGATGAGCGTGGCGGGGAAGCAGCCTCCTCCAGCACCGCTCGAGCGGCCCGGCAGCCTCCTCGTCCCCACCTGGGCAAGTACCGCTCCCCCTGAGCCCGTCCCGGTGCCAACTCCCGCGGCGGGGCGGGGGTGGGGAGGGTCCCGCCGGCGGCGCTGCCCGGAGGGCGGGAGGGAGGCGCCTGCGGGAGGGACGGCGAGCGGGGCGGTGCGGTGCGGTGAGCTGCGGGGCGGTGCGGGCTCGGGCTGCCGGCGGGGCTCGCAGGGACGAGGCGGCAGCTGCCGCGGCTCCCCGGGCGGGACGGCCGCATCCCGCCTCCCTCCCGCAGCCGGGCGGCACCGGGGCCCGAGCGCGGCCGGGCGGGACCTGTCCCGGTTCATCCTGGCCGCGATTTTCAGCGCGCCGTGACGGGCTGCAGCGCGAGGGTCGAGTTTCCCGGGGACCGCGCTGAATCGCTCAGTTTGAAACCCAGCTGCAAGCCTGCGACGATAAATTTTAAAAAGAAAAAAAGAAAAAACAAACAAAACAAAAAAAAAAAAAAAAAAAAAACCAAAAAAACCCAAAGCTCAGCTACCTGAATGAATTTAGCACCTCATGCACTTAGGAGAAGCCAGTGAGGGAGTTAGAAAATAACTTGCTACTTCACGGCAGCGTATTTGGCGGATCATTCATGAATGATGCCCTCTGACGGCGGTTCTCCGCTGTCCTGGTTTATATAAAATGTAGGAGGTCTGCCCTGCGGACCTTTTTAAATCATTACAGACTCTGTGGTTTAACACGCCGCTCTTCTTGGCATGTAAAATTGTTTTGTTGAAGCGCCATTGCAATCGTTCGATCATTAGCTACAAAATTATTCATTGTATTTATATAAAATATGTAGCAGTGCTAAAATAAACTTTTTTTCCCCCCCTATCCTTCGAGCTGTTTCAGTGACCACAACCTTGCAATTTTTAAAAGAAAAACTGTTTTTCTTCCTGATGTTTTATCCAGAGTGTTGTTTAGAAGTTGCCTCAGCTGCATGCAAGCTGACTCAACAGACAGGTTCTCCCTCACAGTGAATTTGTAACTACTTCAAGCTTCTGTAATCATAAAAATGAAAGTAGTATTTGAAAATTCAAGTGTAGAAGAAAAGGGTGTAGAGGACACCTGTCATCATAAGCACGTATGACAGTTGCACATAAATCTGTGGAAACAAACTGTTGTCTTGTCTGAGAAGATTTCACAGCCTGTATTTGCATCTATCTTTTGACTGTGTGTGAGGAGATACATAATTTTAACCTTTGAGCTTTTAGAATTTCTATAAATCAAAAAGAAATAATGGAATCAAGCCTAGTGTGGAAACCTCTGTGTTTTAAAGTTGTTTCACTGTTCTTAATTTGTAAGACCCATTCAGGAACTGCAAAAATATTCTGTGCAGCAATTATCTAAAATGTTAACAGCTGAGTAGGTTGTATGGCAATTCAGGATATTTCAGTGTTAAAGGTGAGGAATAATCACTATTATTAGGTGAAATTTATGACTGGTATTCTTGCAGTTATGTCAAATGTGTATGTTTAAGACCAATAGGACATGCCATTTCTACTGCTACTCGTGGGATTTCTGCTGGGACCAAACTAGGCACTTCATGAATGGTGAACTGACCTCTTGGACAAGAGGAAATAAAGGCTTGTGACTACACAATTTACCTTGACACTAAATGAGAAACAGTGCTGTGAATCTAAGGCTTTCACAAGCTGTCTGTTTCCAACAAACAGACAAATATAGCCTCACTTTCCTGGCTATTTCTGATAGAGGTATGTGATTGAAAAAAGGAATTAATAAATAGTCCAAGCAAAAAAGCAATTTAGACTCAAGTTCAACAGGGACATCATATGGCAGTTTTTTATTTAGGTGAGTTCATAATTGCTTGTCTCCCCAGATATGCCACATACTAAACTTCTGAAGAAAATTATGCTCAAAATGTATTGAAAAATAAGAACTTGATTTATAATTCACAGTGTGACAAGTGCTTGACTTGCATCTTCTTAAGTTATTTAGCAGTATTGGAATCTAGACCTGTTTACCTTCTTAAAAGAAAAATGTGTATTTTAATGCCTGCATATTGACTGTGTGCACATTTTTCTCAGAAATAAGATATAATAACAGTAGTTAGTGTTTACTAAATATTGCTTGCTGAGTCAAATCAATTGTTTGGGATTCTGGTAGCTGGACAATATTAATACTAAAAGATAGATGGGTTGTCTTGGTGGGTTTTTTTCTCTTCAGAAGGATAGCAGTTAAATACTACCCCCTGGAAAACAACTCAGCATACTTCTAAATTAAAGACAATTCTAGATTTGGAATACAATACTAATTTGTTTTGCATGCATGTATTGATTTGTATCTATATCAGTGTACCTATAAACTTCTTGAAGTGCAGTTGTTTATGTTCAGTTCTGTAGAACTGAAGTTTCAGTCAGACTTTGTCTTTAATGTTTTGCCAGTCTCAGTGTAATGAAACACCTGTTTCATTCAGTATCAGACATGGATTCTTATTCATCTGATTTCAAAAATCAGTATATTTCCTCTATCTGTAGTGAACTTTTTGTTCTGATTTTCGTATAATCCTTTCCACTCTTTGCCCTTGGAAATACTCAAGGGGTCATATCTCTTAGTAATTGTTACTATGTTAGAGTGCTTGTGCCATGTTCTTACGTGGATTTTATGGTCTCATTGATCTAGTATGCATTAGTTACTGTGGTTTTCATTGTGCTGCTAGAAACTTGGAGGGGAATGGTAATGTAAGAGGCTCTTGTACTGTTGATACACCACGACTTTAAAAGAATAAATAAATGTACGGTTCATTGCTATGTAGAAATAGACTTTTTGTGGGTTTGTTGGTTTTGTGTTTTTTGGTTTTTTTTTTTTTTTTGTTTTTGTTTTTTTGTTTTGTTTTGTTTTTGGTTTTTTTTTTAAATAGGGACTATTATTTTAAACTCGTGCATATTATATGTAGTAAATCCAGTTTTCTATTAGCTTTCATACACAACCAGAACAAGATCAATAGGTGGACTGTTTCTTTTTTCAGCAGAAACCCAAATTAAAAAGGCAGCAACATGAACCTTGTTTGGATAGCACTCTTCTCTGCAGTTACCCAAACTGTGTACTCAATAAGAAGGGCAACTGCAGCACAGGCAGATTTTCCTTTTCTCCTCTCGATTTTCACTGTCTCTGTGTGATTTAGGCACTTGCTTAGAGATGCTAAATATCTATCTTTTTTTTTTTTTTTGGAAAGAGGTCCTGGGGCATTGATGTTTCTTGAGCATTTGGCACCCACCTACACTGAGGCTTCCTGAAAGTGAACACTAGGTGTCATGTTACCACAAGCCTCGGAGTCTTGTCTTATCCCTATGTTTTCAGGGTCAACAATTAATCTTGAAGGTTTTGTAAAATAGATGACCACCATTTTATTCCACACCAGTATTTTAGTAAGTCTGGAATCTATTCAGTCATACTGTGTATTACTGTCAGAAGTTTCAATTTTCCCATGATTTGTATGAGAAGTTATCAGTATGTGGTGGCATGGATTTCAAGATTGTTTCCAAGATATGTCTATGCCACAATACAAATCAGTAGGATATACTTACTAATTGAACCTTTTTCTCACAGATACTAATTTTCTATTAAAATTCCTTGCTTCCTAAAAGCTGATTTCAGAAACTTTTTCTGTAAAGTGAACAGAATTTATCTTCTGATTTGGGGATGGGAAACACAAGAAAACAGTGGAGCTTCATGACAAGGAGAAGGTGTCTGTGTACTCTAGTGTGTGAAGCCTAATAATTACTTTCTAGTGTAAATTTTTTTTGTCTTCCTGCTTATTTGGGAAGATGATTCCCCGCCCCCCCCCAAAAAAAAATCAATGAAATTAATAGTTTCAAGATCCTATTAAAGACTTTACCAAACAGTTACTAAATATCAGATGATCAAATGTTTCATTTTCCTTCACTTGGCTTCCTTGCTTTCACAAACCGAATCTGAATATGGCTTTTACCTGTAAATATCTTCATAAAAACTCTTATCAAAGTGATAAAAAAAACATATTCAAGCTTATGGCTTTAACATCTTAATGGAAATAAGACTTGTGCCCACCTGCTGCTCAGAAAAAGAAGAGCATTGGCATTCCTCTTACACCTCAGATCTGTGTTTCATATTGTAGGCAGAGATTTTTTTCTGATGCTTTAAACGTTTTATGAGATGAATATAAATAGAATCACTTTCACTTGAGAGTTCAGAGACTGCTTAGAATAGAAATGGTAGTAGAGGTCAGCAGAAAGGAACAGAGCATGACCACGTTCCTGCAAAACTGACACCTATTGCTAGTCAGTGGCATCACTATAATGGAGACAGCAAGAACAAATCAGATTGACTCAGGTTGACAGGGACCTTGGGATGCCCACAAGCGTAACCTTCCCCTGAAAGCAGAGACCATGTGGAATTCAGATTGAGTTGCTCAGGTCTTTTCCCAGTGCATCTTTAAAACCTCCAAGGATGGAGACTGCTCAACCTCTCTGTGCAAGCTGCTCCCTGCTGGGCTGTTTTCCTGGTGAACTGGGGGTGTGCTGTTAGCTCCTCCCTCGAAGCCTTATGTCCAAGCAGGCCTGGCTTACTCAGCCTTTCTCACAGGGAAGTTCTTCCACCCCTGCCCCATTTCAGTAGGCTTTGAACGGGACTTGCTCTCATTTGTCAGAGTGTTTCTTTGTGTTGCAGGGCCCAAACATGTCTGGAGTGTAATGAGTGCCAAGCAAAGGGAAATGATTGCATGGATTGCTCTCTGTTGTGGCTAATGCTGTCAGCATTTGTGGCTGGCATCGTGCACTGGTGACTCCTGCCCATCAGGACAGAAGGACCCCTGCCTCTTTTCAGTATATACTCTTCCCCACACCTCACCTGCCCCTTCCCTCCTGCCACATCTCAGGGAGAAATCTGAAGGTTTTAAAAAGCAGATGCCCAGTTTAAGTGCCTCTTCTTGTCCTGCTTTAGTTGAGAGTGAATGCAGAACTCCAGGGGAAATTAGCAGATTATTGCACTTTCTTTTTGGTGTGCTTCTTGACATTTTTTTGGATTTTTTTTCACCACCAAAAGGAAGAAAATACTCTTGCTGACTTTCTCCTGAAGTTAAAATTCATTTACTATAAGAACTGCATGTTAAACTAGTTGGAAAAATTTAGTGGACTTACTCATCCTTCACATTACAGATGAAGCTGACAGTTAAAGCCAACTGAGGCCCATGATTGTGTTTCACTACAGACACTCTTTGTCAGTAATACTCCTACAGCAGTTCTGATCTAAATTTTATTGGTCTGTTTTCTTTGTAAAAGGGAAGGTGATTCTACTCTATTGAGCTCTTCTGTACCTGCTTGTCTGAACTTTCTGTCTGAAGAACAGCATGACTCCAGTGAGAGCTGTCATACTGGAACACTTCTGCCACTCTTTATTTATGTATATCAACAGGCAGATTTCTATAATGAGATTTACAAACTCTCTAAAGGATATAACCTTGAAGAGCTGGAACCCTTTAGCACAATCTAATCAATATTATCTCATTTATCATCTCCTTGTGAAGTTCAGATTATGTAGGGACAAAATGCACTTCTCATATTTAGAGAAGTTGTGGGCAGAAAAGTCAATGCAAAACATCAGGGGTTTTTGTACTGTGTTTAAGGAGGCATTGTACATGCTCGTGCTGTATGATACTCTAAAATCATTACCCTTATAATGCTTCTCTCCACCATGCCAAACTTGAATGACTGTTTCATGCCTGTTGTTTTGTGATTTTTACCTTTGCAGAGCTTATCTGAGAATTTTAAGTCACTGGATGATTAAAAGCTAAGGAGAAACCTTTTCCCTAAACAGGCAAGTTTCTGTGTAATGCCATTTGCTTTGTTCAAAGAGCATCTGGAGTAGCTTTTTTTCATGGGTGCTTAACATCCTCACTTTAAGCGCAGTGACTTCCCAGAGTCAGAGTGGCTGAATTCCATAGCACTTCCTTGACTGAAACCAGTGCAGCAGACAGGCTTAAATGATTTGTTGAGGATCACAGAAGCAGTCTTACCCGGGGCTGGAATCAAAACCTTTTGGTGTCAAATCTGTATCATCAGCTCTTGATGATTTTTCCATGCCACAAAACAACAGTGGTTTGGTTTTACCTTTTGTTAGGAATTCTTGTTTATGCCCAGGTTTTCCAGGAGGCCTGATTACAATGGAATGAGTTGAAATGGGGCTCAGAAAGGCTCAGACTCTGTTTTGTGGTGGTCTGTTCTCACACAGCCAGTAAAAAACTGTGTTGGATACACTGTGCATGCTGGTGGACAGCATTTCTACAGTGATACAACAGTGGTTCTTACTCACTGATGTTAATATCAATCTTACAGAGATACAGAGAAAATGTAGAGTAACATGGTAAGTTTCAAACTTCACTCTGTGAAGTGGGTAAGTGTTATTGTTCCTACTTTTGTCAGTGGAAAAACTGAAGGAAAGAGATTTCAGTTAAAGTTTTGAGTTGGTTTTGGGGTTTTCTTTGTGAATTTGGATTGAGGAAATTGTCTTTCAGTACTTTACTTTTTGTGAATACCTGACAAAACTTCCCCGTATATTATGTAGAGAATGTTTTTCAAAGTTTTCTTTTGTATCTCAATTTCCTCTCACTGTATCACTCACTATCCTGTGCCATCTAGTAACAGATGTAGTAATGAGATTTGGAGAAATCTCATTCATTTAACTTATTGGCCGCTGCTACTTGTCTAACTAAGGACTAGTATGTTTAGGATTCCCATGAACATGGATACATCATGTTACAATATGTAACACGAAAAATAGAGGAGAACAAAAATACACATTCAAAACAGTTCTAAACAAAATGGAAGATAGTAAGGAATAATATTTTTTTCCTGTATAAAAGCTGTGGTTTTCCCCTAGGTTTATGTGCAAATAGTAAGTTTATTGGAGGAAAGTGTCAGAAGAATTGATCTCTTATGGGATAGCATGAGAACACACGCATATTTGAAAGCTGTTTGTCACAAGATGTTGCCATCTTCCTCTCCAGCAAGCCTGTTAAATCAACAAGCAAAGGGATAAGTTTTTCATTTGTTTCACTGGCTGCAGCTATGACATAGATACTGCAAGGAAATTCATGGGCACATCTTTCCATACAAATCCTATCTTAACAGTATTAAGTCACAATTTTAGAAAGGCTTTAGGAATTACTCATAAATGTTGTTGCATTAATAAAATGCTAGTGTCTTCTATACCAGTAAAATGCTTACTTCAAGCAGGCATTACAATCTTATTTTATATCATATGTCTTTTCCTCTCTTTCTCAACATATCCTGCTGCCTTAGGCATTGTAAATGCAGCATTTAGACATTCTTCTGCCAGCCTTCATGAGCCCTGATGGAGCAGCAATATGAGGATATGCAATAATCTGTGCTGTGTGCTCATTTCCAGAATACAGTTGAAGCGTAATTAAGCATATGTTTCCAGTTCAGTCTGACAGTATTGTTTTGTGAGATAGCTATTGCTCTTTAAAAAATCTCCTCTTTTTCTAGTTTTGAAAGGGTAGTTATCAGTTGCATCGTCACACAGTTTTATGCAACTATTTATTGTACTTTCATTAAGAGATGAATTATTTACTAAGGCATCTGGTACATCATATGGTTCATATGCTGGGTGTGCTAAACAGAATGCTCTTTTTTGAATAATAAGGGAAAAAATACACTACATAAAAGGATTAGACTTCCTAGTGTGCTTTGAAGAGTAACTTTACTGTTCTAAAATCTCCAGGCCTGTTTTACAGGATTTTGTGATCATTAAAGGAATCTTTGATTCTAGTGGAACATGCGTGCATAACTGTATGTGTCTGTATTCATAATATCTAAAAGGTAGAGGGGTAAAAAAGACATTATTCTCTGACAAAAGCTGTATTATACATAGGCTAACTATATGATACTTTTTCCACTTCTGTGACTGATAATCACAGAAGTATGTGTTATAGTAGTATCATTTACAATTTATAAGGCAAGAAATTTTTATTCTTATGATCTATAGAAATTGTATGTCCTCCAAGGTTATCAAACATTAAACAAAAACTTTCTCAGTCTTCAGATAACCTGTAGTCAATAGATATACTTCAGCCCACTGAATCTAACTCTACACAAACATCCAATTTCTTTTATATATTTAAGACAAACTTCATTCTCATTTTACATTAGAAAATTATTGAAATGTACTGTGGATGAAATCACTGACTGACATTAGTTTAAAGCTGATTTACCACTTCATTCCATAGTGTCATTTCCATAATGTCAAGGGAAGGATGACAGAAATTGTATATGGGCTAATTTATTCACTGGTTAGAATTACACATCTTTGTTCCCAATCAAATAAAATTTAATACAAAACTTTCTACTTATAAAGTTTCAGAAGTTGAAACTTAAATCTATTCAGCCTACTCTCCATTTACAAAAACTTAGTTTTTTCCTTGAAATTAGACATTTAGGAGTTTTAACAGCTGTAGGTTTTTTTTGTTAAACAGGACATTAACAAAAGCATTGTCACAACTCTGTTTAAACAAAGTTGGGGATGTAGCAGAATACATTGTTCTCAAAGGACTTTGAAAAGCAACATTTTTTTCAGAAAACATGCTTAATCTAATAAGAAAGCTGCCTGCTTTAAGCATATTTGGCTTTGAAATAGGTGGACACTCCTAAAGGTAGATGGTTTAAGAAGATGGCCCAGGAAGAAAGTATGAAGCCTGAGTTGTCAAAATCAGAGAATTAACTAGGTTGGAAAAGACCTTTGAGGTCATGAAGGCTGTGACCTAACACAACCTTGTCAACTAGACCATGCCACTGAGTGCCACACCCAGTCTTTTCTTAAACACCTTCAGGGATGGTGACTCCACCACCTTCCTGGGCAGCCCATTCCGATGCCCAATCACTCTTTCTGTTAAAAACTTCTTCCTAATGTCCAACCTAAACCTCCCCTGGTGCTGCTTAAGACTGTGTCCTCTCATCTTTAAAATGCTGCCACACCAACCTAGTAGTTCAACTTACACTGATATAGTTTAAATCTGATTTGCATGCATAATCCCAAGAACCTCTCTGTTATTTATGACAGCGAGTCAGATAATATAAATTGTAGCTTGAAGGAATGCTTCATTCTTCATACTTTTACTACCTGTAATTAAACCTTTTGAATAAGAAAACAAAAATTAGATTTGTAATTCTTCCTGAGGGCAGTCTTGTAGCAGTTGGACCCATCTGTGACTGAATCTTCAAGAATATTCCTTTCAAATGTCAGGAAAGAGGGAAAAATGTGTAATATTTTACCGACAGTAAGGAAAAAACCCAAACCCACCACAGCCGACAAGCTGTCTTGACATAGGGATTTTTTATCATTTCTTCAACTTTTAGTTTATTGTGATTATGTGCTATTGTGCCTGTTTACTCCTCTAATTCTGTACTTCACTAGTTTGTGCTCTTTCTTCATAATCTTTGCTGTAGATCTAATAAAAATAAATCAGACAGTCTCATTAGTAGAACATGTATTCTTGTAGGTCCTCCATTTGTTCTCCATTCAAAAAAATGAACAGAAGATTTTTTTTCCCTACAGTCAGAAACATTATAGGGTAGTTTTAAAAAGAGAATGGATGTGAAAGGGGTGAGTAAGTAGACACATGTTGCCTAGACCTCAGGGAGTACTGGGTTGTTTTTAATGGATTATTTGTATTTTCATGTAATAGAGAAAGTTCATACTTACATCTCTGATATCTCTGTTTCTTCTTTGTATCTTTTAGCAGTTTGACAGACCTTTATGAATGTTGCTGAGCTTAACTCAGTGTCAACTGGCTGAAGTTTTCATAACAAAAAATACCTAAGTGTAGTAAACCTGCTGGAGTTGACTCTAATTCTCATAATACCAGTGTCATTTTAATCCGACTAGGCTCAACCTAATTCTGTTTTGTAAAAATCTCTTGCTTCATCAATTTATAGCATAAATGAAGACTTCATCTTTTAAAATTTATAAAATTTCCCCTCTATTAGTCCAATATGTGATTCATTGCCAAGTACCACAAAGAAGTACAGAGAGTGCTTCATGCATAATTTTAAGCAATTAGTGTTAGTGTTGTCTGCTCGGGAAAACTATAAAAATATTTTTTTGTAAGGCAGACTATTCTACCTTAAAAAAATTACAGCTTAGCCCAGCATATTTAGCAGAAATAAGACAAAAAACTAAAACAAATCCACCAACCTATTGTCACAGTTTATGGCACTGTGTGAGATTAACATAATGACATTCTATAAAGTAATTTTGGATGGAATTTATAATTGGTAAAAAGTAGATTGTTTTGCAGAGCATCATTTTTTAAGTATTTCTGTGAAACTTTGGTAAATAGAGACCAGCCAAGAGAGTATTATCAATATAAATTGAAAAGCTCTTGTCCTATGGAGAAGGAATATTTTTCATTTAAATTAAGTAATCAAAATAGTCTCCAAAATGAAAGATGAGGAAACATTATTTAGGTCTAAGAATAATATTTCTCTGTAACTGACTATCTGACTATAATCTCTGGTTCTATTTGTGGTGTTTATGTTTCATTAGGAGGGCTTTTGCTCACTAAGAATTAATTATCTTACATTTAATTGGATGTGACTTGAAAGAATAATCAAAGCAGTATTCTGTGTTCTCTATATATAATCTGCAAGAAATACTGAAAAGTATTTTCTTGTTTAAATATAATGGAAAATTGTCATCTTGAACATTATTGCACAGAGTAAAAAATTAGACACACTAGTCATACGTTGTAGTCTAAATAGTCTTTCATCAGCTTGCTTGATATTTACAGATCAGATATCTTGTGGAACTAATTCATGTTCTTATGTGAAATTAAGGTGCTTCCACTAATGACTTCTGCAGATACTTTTTATGACTGCCTCATTTAATTGGAACATAACACCTTGCCTTAGTTTTTCAAAACTTAACAGTTTACAACTCTTCCACTGGTGGTCCAGGGTAACCTATGACTTAAAAGTCTAGTCCTGCTTTGAGATCTGGGAGTTTTGTTGGATGTTGAGTAACTGCTGTACAAGCAAAATAATATTCCATTTAAATGGTACCCTTCTGTGTGTGGGTGAGAATTACTACTGCCTACACTACTGAGATGTAGTCAGTAAGAATACATGAAATGGTCATGGCAGAGTGCCAAGCACTAAAATGCATTTGATCATAACTGTTAAAAATGTTGCACTTCTCATATCTGGGAGTTTGCCTCTGAGAGACACACATACTTGGAGAATTGGGCTGATAAAATGTAGGGCTGGGACAGCTGTTCCCTCTCTCGCCTTTGGAGGAGGATGGTCAGAGCTCCTGCTTGGGGAAGTGAATTTGCTGCTGCTGCCAGAGCCCAGCCCAGAGCTGCTTCTTCTACCATGGGGTGAGAGCAGCCACTTGCTTGTGAGAGCAGCCACTGAACTGGGGTCTTATGAACACCCACCTCACTAAAACAGGGGCCTATTCCCATCTGCTCGTGTGCCTGGGATCCTGAGCTTTTGAAACTCTCTTCTATAGTATTCTTATAGCAAGGATGCGGGTACATTATGATCTGGATAGGTGACGTGAGTTAAATATCTGGACTCTGGAGGTAGTGGTTGTGGGTCTACCTCTTACTGCAGACCCTGCTTTGAGCAGAAGGCAGCACTAGACATCTCCAGGGGTCCCTGCAGTGGGTCATTTCATGCAGGACCTGATGCCTCTCTGTGGTACTTCAAGAAGTGAAATGTAAGTAAGATAACCTGGATGGAATTACAGAATCAGTATCCAGTACTTTCGTTTCAGATAATGTTCTAATTAGTATAATAATGTCTGAATTTTGTCAGGGAAAAAAAAAAAGGTCACATTAAAGCTCTTGTTCCTTTGAAGATGCTGAATATAAAATTAATTAAGGCAGAAGGAGATCTAAAGAGGTCGAAGTACAGGAAAACCACATGGTAAAATGACCATGGTACACTGTGTTACTAAACAACAACTAGGAATACTATGTTTTCTAACAGGAAGATTTAACTTAATGAGTATATATCGGTGGCACAAAGAAAGTATTTTTAGGAAACTTCTGAAAGCTAATATTATAGTTCTGATTTCTTCTTTATATAATGTGACATGTATAATGCCTTTCTGCAACAATTTATTTATTAAAAGCTTGAAACTTCCAGCATTCAGTAATGGATTTTAATGTCACATCATAGAATTATAGAATGGTGTGGAAGCCTTACCTTGAACACTTCCCGGAACAGGGCATCCACAGCCTCTCTTAGGAAGCTCTCACCACCCTCATAGTGAAGAATTTTTTTCCCAATGCCTAATCTAAATCTACTGTCTTCCACTTGAAGTCTACTCTCTCTTGTCCTATTACGCTGTTCTGGTTTGAAAGACATCTGTCTGCCTAGGAAGGCAGGAACTTCCTTTGGAATAGAGAATATGACCCCCTTCCCTCTGAATTATTATAACTTTGAAGTTAAGGGACTTTCAGGCAAAGATATGGGAAAAGACAGGATGTATCAGAGCCTATGCAGCTGTAGCAGGAGCTGGTCTTGGAAAAAAACTTGGGATCAGCAGCGGAGGCATGATGGGGCAGGGTAGTGGCAGCCCAGCTCCTGAACAGAGCAGGGAAAGGCTGTCTTGAAGGGGAAAGGATTCGGGGTCTTGGGGTTTCCCCTGAGGCATCATGGTGGAAGTCCCTTATTTAGTGAGGTAAGGTGTTCATAAGGTCCCAGTTCAGTGGCTGCTCTCACGAGTGAAGGCTCCCCCATGGCAGAAGAAGCAGGACAGGGCTGGGCTCTGATGGTGGCAGTGAATTCTGTCCCAGTGAGCAGTAACTCGACCATCCTTCTCCAAAGCTGCAGTGAGAGAGGGCTGGCAGCTGGCCCAGCCCTTTCCTCCAGCCCAAGTCTTGTGGTCTCTTCCCAGAAGATTGTCCCTCAGCTAGGATGGTAAAGCCAGCTGCACTCCTCTCCATTCTCTGTGGTTACTTCTTTTGTCTCTCTTAAGTGCCAGTCTTTATTGTTTCTTAGCAACAAAAGGGGAGAAAATTCCTTAAGAGAAAGAAACAAATGGAAAAAATCCTAAAACCAACACATGCTAACCATCGTCAAAAGTCTGGCTTTCTTGTAGGAGGACCCTTTTAGGGAGCAGGTTTAGGACAAGCTGCTTTCAGGTTTCCCCAGAGTCTTCTATGGGGAGCCCAATGCTCATATTCATGATTCTCCCCTGGACTCACTCCAGCAGGTCCATGTCCTTGCTTGTTGGACACCCAAGAGCTGGATGCAGCACTCCAGGTGGGGTCTCACCAGCAGAACAGAGGGGCAGAATCCCCTCCTTTGAGCTGTTGACCATGCTGCTTTAGATGCAGCCCAGGACTGTTTGAATTTCTGGATTTCTGGGCTGCAAGTACATATGGATGGGTCACTTTGAGCTTCTCTTTGGCAAACACCCCCAACTCTACTCCTCCAGGTTCCTCACAATACATTCTTCACTCAGCCTATATTTTTGCTTGGGTTTGTCCCAGTCTAGGAGCAGGTCCTTGCACTTGGCCTTGTTGAACTTCGTGAGGTCTGCATGGGCCCACCTCTCAGGTCTCTGGATGACATCACTTCTCTCTGGCTTTGCTGACTGCACCACACAGCTTGGTGTTGTTGACAAATGATGGCAAATTACCCATTTAAAACAGGCAAAATACTAGAGATGTATTACTGGGTCAGACTACCACAGACTGCTACTATAGACAACCACATTTCAAATTCAAACTTAGCTTTCCTGTTGCAGTTTTTAATTATTTAATATCAGAACTTTTAAAAAAGAAGCTGAAAGTAAATGAACGGTAGCTGATAAAAATGTGTTGTGCTGTTCAGGATTTTCATTATAATAGAAGTGCTCAGGTCATGAGCTGGCTGAATAGAAATTGGAATCTCAACCAAGACAGAGAATCAACAAATCTGGTTTGTAACCATGGAGAAAAATTATATGTATTTAAAAGGTGAAATACTAACAAACTAAAGCATGCAGAGGTAAAAAAAGAAGGAAGTGTACCAAGCAAAACGTAAGGGGATATACAGAAAAAGGCGAAAGAGTGAAACATGCTATTTATTTTCAGTAAAACTTTTTTTTTTCCACAGCTGTAGTTGTCACCATTTTCTAGATATAACAGAAATATTTTATTTGTCTCAAACACTAACACAGTAAGTAGATCTCTTTTCTGCATTCCATGTATAAATTCAAATAAGTCACATCTGCAGTTATTTCACAACTTATATTAAAACTGTAGCTTAATTATTTCTTTTTTCATTTTCACTCCACATAAGATATTACACTTTTATGACAGTAACTTTAGATCCACTGGATCTCATTCATGCAAGTGCAATTTCTGTGGGATGTGTTAACTTGAGTGAGGGTGCACAATTTATAAATCAGTATGAACTTTTGTAATTAATCTGTCAGAATTGGGATTGTGTCTTATTTTGTCTTGTGCATAATGTCAATATTCTTTTTTTTTGTTCCTTGTTCACATTACTTCTTGGTAGCTCTGGAGATTTAAAGAGCCAGACTGTGCTTTGCACTTAGGAAGAATTTCAGAGAATATGCTTTCATGTTCCATGAGAGGGAGATTTCTTTTGTGATACATATGAAAGCTCAATACCTTAAAGAAATGTATGGGAACAGGTTTTTTCCTGGGCTGTTTGGTCCAGAGCAATAGAAGAAAACAACATCAACAATTTCTGAAAAGTTACTTTTTCGAAAACTTCAGATTTTTGCCTGATATTTTTCATAATTTCAAAAAGGAAAAATAAGTTGCAAATGATGATAATTAATGCTTTGTTTGTTTGGAGGTTTTCTTTTATTGGATATGGATTTTACAAAACTCATTAGTTACATATAGTGAAATATGCACTGAAAAGTTATTTGTGTGATCATTATATTTCAATTATTTGCAAAATAACCCCCCATGCTTTTTGCTTCACAGTATTAAGTGTTCTGTAAAATGTTTCGCTTCTGTAAATACAAGTGAAGAAGGCATTTGGAAGGATATTAAATTTTCTAGGATAATTCTAATATGTTTTTTTGTGGCATGAAGATAGTGCTCTGTATCTTTGGGTGGGGACACTGGGTCATATTGATTGTAGCTGTAGATGAGAGCCACCAGAGCACAGAACCCAGCTGGCTGTGAACATCAGTGACAGTAGGTTTCCATCAGGCTTAGTGACCTTCTCATTTGAGTGTTGCATCCTCATAAACTGGAGTGTAAAACAGGAAAAATACAAAGGTTGTTTCTTATCATTTAGCATTTCTCTAACTTTGCATAACAGCTAATCATTTTTCTAAACTCGTTTGTCAGGTGGGCTCATATTGCAAATTTTCACTGTCTAGTGGAGTTTAAATTTACATTTAAAATTTTGATTACAAATGTTTGGACAATGTAACAGTTTTGATTTACTCTCCATTCACTCTTTCAGTCAAACCTTTGCAGCCAGATTATATCATGTTTTCTCTCTTAACGTATGTGGTTTTGACTTTGATTCTGGAGCTGACACTGAGCTGCTAGATTCTTATCAGACATTTTGGCATAAGACTCTAGCCAAAGTAAACTATTCCTTTTGTTTATAAAGTTAAGATAAATATTTATTTGTGTTAAAAAGCTCTGAACTGAAAACACATTTTAAACCATTGGAAGTAGATGATGAATACCAGTATTTATTAAATATCCTTTCTTCTGGGAAATTTTTCTTTGCATGCAAATCTTGAATCTCACTAGCTCCCTACTTACGAGGATTAGATGAAACCCTTTTGTGTCAGGCACC
Source organism: Passer domesticus (assembly GCF_036417665.1). Taxonomy (NCBI): domain Eukaryota; kingdom Metazoa; phylum Chordata; class Aves; order Passeriformes; family Passeridae; genus Passer; species Passer domesticus. Next base: position 19,658,962 of record NC_087476.1, on the reverse strand, counting down.
AGAAAATGGAACTTTACATGGATGAGTATGTTGTTCTTGTATTTTAAGATGTTTTTTTGATCAGCGTCCAGGAGTGCGTATTTGCTGAAGTCAAACAGCACTTTCCAAACTGCATTAAAAGCAAATGTTAATATTACATTATAGATTCAATATACATTTTGACTCTTGCATTTGAAAATGTATAAATGTTCATGGACTGTTCTGCTGGAAGACTTTCAGACATACGTATTGTGGGAAGTCAAAACAAACTTTGTTTTCTTCAGTTTGTTTTACCTAATAAGTTTCTTTTGTCAATTAATGTTGTGCAGACAATGTCACAACTCTCTTCTATTTTGGCTATTGCATAGACCTACTTCTGCAATGTAATTTATAGTAATTGGATTATTGAATGACTATAATAGTTACCAAGAATTGAAGTAATAGATATAGGCAGAGCAATTTCATGCTTTTCAGATGAGATTATATTACATTTAGGATAAGCCTCAAATGACTTGATGACTTCACCAATTTTAATTAGCTTTAATATCTAAGAAGAAAAAAAGAACCTTGCTGAATTGTCAATCATTTTAACTTTAGTTGCTGTTTCACAGCTAGCATTTTTCTATGCTCAAGATTCTATCTTTTAATTTTGTGACGTGTTTCCTTTTCATGGTCTTTACAAAATGTTATTCTGGGCTATCCTTGAAAGTGAAGCATGTGACCTTCAGGACCAAGATCAGTTCTTTGTCAGCCTGACAATGACTTTTATGTCTGGAAGAGGACTCTTGTTGAAGCTTCAGTGCATGTGTTTTGATGTTTTGTCTGTGAAAGCCACTTAATGTATAGCTTGAGATATCTGTAAGAAAATTTGTGAGTGTTAGGGTTAAATATCAGGCCTCATTTTCCCTCTCCTAAGCTGTGGAAACCTGTTCAAAGACAGCGCTTGCAAATCAGACAGTGTGGTGTTTGTCACTGCTGTAGTGCTTTTTACTGTCCTTGCTAATTTCATTCCCTCTAAATTAACGTATGCATGCTGGTGAACTTAATGTTTTCACAGTTCTCACTTTAAAATTTCTGTGCCATTCATTTAAGTCACTAAAGCTGGCAGGAAGCCTCCTCCCAGTGTGGCAGACGTCTGCAGAGATGCTCATTTTAAGCATGGCCCATCTTTGTACAGTAGGAGCTGTACCATGCTGACAGAAGTTACCCTACCTGTACTGAAATGGTTTAATTTTCACAAGTAGCTGGCCATTGTAGATAAAACTTGATTTAAAGCTGAGAAACAAACCAGAATGCAAAATCTAAATTACAGCATGGCATTTCATAAAGCTCTTGTGCCTTCAAAACCAAAACCAATGCATTTTGATGGTGGAGGTAAATTGTCTGAACTCTGAGAACACCTCTAGGCTGTAGCCTCCCTGCTCAAGAAAGGCTCGGGGGGTCCATTTCAGCTCAGTCTGACACCCTTTCCCCCAGACTGATCCACACTGGCACCAGCTTTCCTCACAATTTGTTTGGGCTTCCTGGCTTGGCCTTGTCTGGCCCCTTAGCCTGGTTCTCAGAGTCTGGTGCCCAAATGTCAGGGTCTCTGTGCTCAAGATGACCCTGAGATGGTTTAAAAGTCTCTTTCTTCCAGCTGGGCTCTTGAAGAAGGAGCCAGAGTTCCTTAGCTCTGGTTTTCAAGGTTGTTTATTTTCTCTTATCCCTTACATTCTTTTCCTGACCCGCAGAGGTCTGTCTAGCACACTGCCACCATTGGGCTGGTGTCAATATTTTATACTAAGAACTACGTGTACTTTATTTGCAATTATTTTCCAATACCTACCACCTACATTAGACTGCCTGCTTCTATTCTAAACCAATCTTAAAGTGCCAACATCACGCAGAAGATGGAGGCTAGGAAGAAGAAGGAAGAAGGACAAGACAACACCCAAAATCCTCCATCTTACCTCCTAAACCCCTATTCTAAGAATCTCCAAAATTCCACTCTTCACCCTCTGATAAATTCATTATCATTCCACTTAAACATTTGTGACTTCACACAAGGTTAGTAATTTGCTCCATGGGTTAAAATCAAAAATGCAAGTGTCCTTGGTTTCCTGCCAGGATCTCTGAGCTCCCTGCTAGGAGCCCAAGCCATTCAGGGCACCCAGAGGGATGTCCTGGGTTCTGACACCCAAACCCCCCTTGCTGCCAGCTCAGTGCCCCTCGGGAGCAGCCCCTGCTCCAGCTGCTCCTGGGCACAGAGTGCCCTCTGTGCAGAGCTGCCTGTGACAGCCAGGCCCTGCCACTGCCACAGCAGCTGCTCAAGGCTGTGTTCAGTCCCTTACCTGATGGTTTTTCTCACATAAGGTATAGAGTGAGATAAATGACAAGCAGGTGTACAGCACGTGACAGCAGGTGTTTTATGTGTACAGAAAATACATGCAAAAACAGAACTAAAGGAGTTTTATTTTCTGCATTTTTGCATTATGTTATGCAAAGTTGATTTTTAATTCAAAATATTAATTTTGAAACAGTAAGAAAATAGGTGAAGATTTATAACAAAAAGCTTCATTAAATACACTGCCAGTCCAGTAATATTTCAAGAGACTGTTCGCTGTAGCATTTCTCATGTTCTTTCTTACTGACTAAATAAAATGGTGCAGACTATAATAACAAGTAATTCTTGTAATGTAATCAAGCCATTTTAGTTTTGGAATGTGTTTCTTCTGGAATTTGTGGAAAACCCATTACCATTTTGGCAAGACAAATTTATTATTTCTGGCTTCTCTGATAGGTGTCATGTTTCAAGTGATAATGAGTCTGTAACTTCACTTGGCAGTTTGTTTAATGATCTGGTGAGTGTAATTTTTTCCTCTGGTAGGGCGGCTAATGTACCCTACTGCAGCTTGAAGTGTTGCCTCTTGTTCTGTCATTAAGAACAAATGAAATTAATTGATTCTGATTTTCTTTCCAATCTGTAATGGTACATTGCAAAATAGTTGTCATCTCTACCACCAGAATTTTCTTTCTAATGTGTCTGTGCTGCCCAGTAAAGGGTCTGATAAAATGACAACAGTAGTTGGAGATAGAGAGTCAAATGAGGAGTATTTAATCTACGTATATCCATGAAGAAGTGATTTTTGATTGCAAATTTTCTGTGTTCTGGAGGAAGCTTGACCAAAATACAAGAGAAAGCAACACATATGGGGTGTTTAAATAGTGGAAATTGGTATTCATTGAAATTTGAAAATAATATAGCATATCTCTTTTGGTAATTTCAAATTATTTCCATACATAGTAACACTTTAAATTGAAAATTCACAAGTTCATAAATAGGCTGTCAGGTGGAAAATGCAGATGAGAAAGGTTAGGACAAATATAGGGAAGTATTTAGTTCTCACTGGAGCCCAAAGTTAGCTGAAGACTACACTAGAATGTATTTTTAGCAGAAAATTAATTCTTAAACCTAGTAATGTCTGTGACAATATTGTCTTAACAACTCCTCTCCCACCAAGAAAATTAACGTTTACAGTACATGCTTCATGTTATTTTGAAACTTCTTTTCTAAGACTGTGATCCAGAGAACATCCATGTCTGCACTGGACTGACAGATTTTCCTTACCATTGTGGGATGTAGCATGGAAATCTTGAATCTGAGGGCATAGGTACTCCATGTGATTACAGTGCTTGACTGTGAGCTAGCAGTCTAGAGGTCCCAAAAGTCACTCATAGGATAGTAAGTGAAATAGTTATTATACTCTGTGTGGAGAAGTTATATAGTTCTCACTTTTAAGTTTATTAATATTTTGAAATGAATTATGTGTAAGTATGAATAATGTTTCGTGTACTTGATAATACAGCTTTATTTTTTGTGCTGTGCATGCAACTGTAACCTCCTGTGATCAATGGAACTTGGTTGAATAATCAATTGGAGCATTTATTTTATATTCATCCATCAGACTCATAAGCCTTTAATATTAAAATAAAGAAGAGAAAGTAGGAAACTAGCTATAATAGAGGAAAACTTAAAGCAACTCCTTAGGACTTTTGCAATAAATGACAAATTAGGGAGTTATATCTCAATTTGAAGGCAACACTTTCTCTTAGCATGGCTCTGCAGTCATGGTATGACTAAAAGCTGAAGACTACAGCCAGTGCTGTAAGGCATCTGTAGCACACATAAGTGTCAGCTGCTGGCTCTGTGCTGACACTAAGCTGAGGATTTCAGGATTACTGTCCCACGTTGCATGTAAGAACAAGCAGCATTCGCTCACAGTGAGGAATGTGGTTAAGTAGGTGCAGGTTTATTAAATGCATCTGAGAGAAGTCCTGTGACATTTCGCCAAGCAAAGATACAGACTCAAAAGCATTCCAAGCTGGATGTTTTCACAGACCCCTACTCTCCCTTCTTCCAAACAATTTTTTTTGTTTTGTTTTAGTATCACAGGATCCTAGTATCTATATTAAGATTAATGTTTTTGTGATTTTCCTGTTGTTCAGTATGAGGTAGTAAACATGATCTTCTCATGTGGTGGACTAGAGAGACTTTGCTCAAGTGCTGGGCTCTGGAAGAGAGCCAGAATTTTGCACTTTCAGCTGGGTGGCTGGGTGGATGTGAGGGGCTTGGTTTGCAGCTGCCTGGCAAAGTCTAACTTATTTGTCTCCTTCTTATACTGATTAGAGACTGTGGGGTCCCCAGTCTTAAACACTTGAGTCACAGCAGTATGCTTTTACACTCCCCTTTCTTGTACTAAGTTGTTATTTTTTCAGACTTAACCACAATCTCTTTGTAAATTCAGGTATGTCTGTGTCCTTTTTTGAGACTACCAAGCATAATTTTAACTAGACTAGAACAGCTGTTCTAAGTGTGTTGTCCTTTTAAAGGAAAAATATTATGTGATGTTACTGAAACATCAGGAATTATTGTATTAGTGTTCTTTTCATCTTTCTTCAAACCTAGATGTGTCTGATTTAATCACTTTAAAAAGGTGTGTGTATCTTTATGTTCATGCTGCGAGTACAGTTGGACATAATTATGGAAGTAGAAGGGGAAAGATGTGAACAAATGCCTCTCCTTTTAGAAAGAATGTGGATAAAATCAAACCACCATTATGCAAAATATAAACCACCTAGTATTGCATTTCACTCTTCCGTTATTGTGGAATTTTCTACATTGGTGTGAAATGCAGTGATGTAATTTTGAAATACTACCTTCTTTCAGCTGTGCTCTGAGAGCAAAATTGAAATTATAAAATCTTCCTGTCATGTAAATTGTTAAGAGTCTATTGACTCCAAGAAGAATTGAAATTGCTTCTCTATGAATGTATTGCACATTGAGTGTGGTCTTCATATCAGAAAGTTACCAATAAAAGTTACAGGGTAAATGTTTCTAAGGATTAATTTCTCTATAAGAACGACATATTTTGGGCACTAATCAGTTAGCCACTGTCATCTTAAGATGTCTGATTTATTTGAAATGTGAATCAGTCCCTCATTTTGAGTCTTAATTCAGATTAACTGCAAGTTTGAGGATATACACTTGAGTCTCTCATTTAAGCTTTTAATGATCAAAGAGTTGCTGTCTAGCTTCAAAGTGTTTCACTAAAACTCTACATAAACAATTAAAGGTGACTCAGTGTCTTTAGAGTGACTTCTTAACATATGTACTATATAGTAGCTAACACAAAATCAGAAGTATAAGGGATGGTTGCGTGCTTATGTTTTGTAGTTATTTGGAGAATACTTGCAAGTAATGCTAACACAGTTAGGTAACAACTACATAAAGAAACAAAGGTTGATAAGTGAAAGTAATTTCTTAGGAAGAAATAACTTTTTAGGCAACTGAAGCAAGAATGCTCCAAACCTTTTCTATTTGTTTTCTGTCCCCAGTGAGTTGCTGGGTAATTGCATGTGCTGAAGGCTATTGAAAGAAGCAGGGCATGTTTTTAAGTTGTGTTTCCTGGGAGCCATTTTCTTTCCATAATATACATCTTAGCAGAATTCCACTAGTTTTAACTCAGTAAATGTATATCCATAGATTAACTTTATTATTAATGAAGTGAAATAAGAATGGTTGGTATTCACATAGTCATTTGGGAACTGCACTTTTGTGGGGAGCAGGGGAAGACAATTAAAAGAGTAATTTTGATGAAAATTATAGCATCTGATAAAGTGACATTTTTACAAGCCCTACATATAATTTCTATTTAAATGTCTTGAGACACAATTAGGACACTTCATTATTTTCTGTCTTAGTCATATAATGCAAATTTCAATACAATTATAGATGATTTAAGGTATTTTGCAATGAGTTTCTTCTATTTTACCATCAGTTACTTCTCTTTTAGTGGTGCTTGTTGAAAATATCCCTGGCCAACTACATCCTCATATCTTTGCAGGACTCCTCACATACCATCAAAAGTTTCCCACCAATACCTCCCACCTTGGCCATGTACAGCTGCAAATTTTTCACCTGTCATTTTCAAGAAATGACCTTTTGACTGTGGTGGCCTTAAGTGTCTGAGGGTGCTTCTGTGAGATGCAGAAGTTCATTGCCACCATCACAGGGAGGTCCTGTTCGTGGCTGTATGAACAGCCTGCATTCTCACTGTCTTTCTGTTGTGTATAGACATTCATAGGCAATTACATTCCCAGATACTGTTGGCATCCTTTAGGATTAGCCTCTCACCAGTGCTATTAACATGAAAGACTTTAAAAGAATTTTTGTTTGGAAAAAAATTAAAGACAGAATAAGCCTTAATGTCATATCTTTTGCTTAAGAAATCTCTACTGGCAAAATTGGATTTATTGCCTTCTGGAACTTGTGATCAAAATTAATGTGGAGAATAAATTTTCAACTGTCATTGCAGATATCAGGAAAAATTGTATGGTTAACCATTGTTGCCTTCCTATCTAGATTTTGTATGCCTGACCAGAACATGTTACTTAGATCCAATAGCTATAAACATCTGATTGGCAGAGATGAACAGTGGGAAAAATGTTTGTACGATCTTAATTTAAGTGCAGTTGAGCGAACTGATTTTGTGAAAGGAATATCAAAACATGCAAGTCATTGTCTCTTGTACAACTGAAAATTCCAGTATTCCTTGCATATAATTTCTGTCAAATAATTTGGTGATTTTCACACTGAACTGTTATATCTGTTTTGCCAGTCATATGTGTCTGAAAATAATTGCAAATAGCTTTAAAAATCAAATCTGGTAATAGTTGTGCAGGAGTCTTGAGTCTTTCTATTTAAAAGGAAGGGAGAATGTTGCCCCCTTGGTGAAGGTATAGCCTGGGTACCTCATAGACTTTAATCTAAACCTACCATCTTTCATCTCAAAGTCATTCCACCCTGCCCTATCACTGCCAACCCATGTAGAAGTCCTTCTCCAGCTTTTCTTGTAGTCTCCTTCAGGATGCAGTTAGGTTTTCCTGCAGCCTTTGCTTCTGCAGGCTGAAAAGTTGCAGCTCACTCAGTGTGAGAACTGTGAGTTAATTGCTTTATTCATCACAGGGGTTTTTTTCCATTAAAAAAAATTTTGATGTAGAGCCATGTTAGTGCTTGTACTAAAACCATGGTTATTTTGCATTTTGGGAATGGCTCTGAAGTTAATCATATCTCTACCATCTTGTGCTTGGAACTTACTTGTGGTAGATACTTGTGGAGCAAAGAAAAGGAAGTTCCTGTCTGCCTGCTTGGTAGCCTGCAGCCATGCCCTTCCTTGCCTTCCCTGTCTGGGTATCTACAGAGCCAGCAAACAGCGCTCTGCCTCACAAGCCCATTGTGTGCAGTGCTTCCAAGACTCTAAAACAATTAGATGTTGTGTGAGAGGGAATTATAAAGGACTTTACATAAGGACCTGCTGACATGTACTGCATTTGGACCTTTTTTCACATACTTAGGAAGATACTTAAATATCTTTCTTACTGACTTCTGTATCTTCTTCATAATTTTGATTTTTTTTGATTAGTCAACTGTCCTTCTGATATTACGTAGACAGAAAAATAACTGACTGCTCCAGGTATGAGTCTTAATCAACTTAAAATAGAATAATTTAAATTAATTTTTGATGGGTCAGTTTTACTTTCCCAAGAAAATGAAAAATATGAATGTTTCAATTTCTGTAATGCTGTACTATTGTGGCTGTCACTCAGGCTTTTCCTGCAAATCCAATGAAAGACTTAATTTGTTATGATTAACTATAATACTTCTGGCAATCCTTTAAGGCCATATTATGACAAAAGTAAATTAGTTATGAAAATTTTCTTGTTTTGTATTAATAGAAAACATTTTTTTTCATTTAGAAGCAAATAACAAATCTCTGTAGTGAAGAGTGCTTTAAAGAGACATCCTTTTATATTTAAATTTTTTTTTTGAAAGGGAGCATCACAGTACTTTTTGAGAGAACAGAGGAATAAAGTCTTGGCAAAACTTGTTAATATGCATCTCAAGGCTTTTGAGTTATCCTCTAGATGCTTGTAGTAAACAGAATTTTTATATTGTTCAGGAGTGATAAAGTAGTAGAATGTACATGTTATAGAAGGAAACATTAAAGCTCATGCTATTAATATTTTCATAAAGAAATACTTTGGAAAATTTTAATAACAGTTTGCTTTTCACAAAACAGTCCAATAAAAAGATGCATAGCTGAATTCATTACTTTTCTAGTCTTCCGTCAACACAGTTCTTGCGGAGATAAAAGAAAGGCACAGTGTATGAAATCATTCCTCTGTTTCCAGTTGACAGAGGTCCTGGGTAGGTGTTAAAGAGCAGAAAGTAGGTGTTAAAGAGCAGAAAACTGAAAAAAAAATGCAGAGATTTAACATGTTACAAAGGAAAGCTGACACATTTCACATTACTACCTGTGAAAGATCTTATTTTTACTGGGGTCAGTATTGTTCCTCGATGTTAAGCTCTGTTCATCCCAGTTAGCACACTGTATTGGGTTTGCATGGCCTGGTTTTTGGTAGCAGGGGGTCACAGAGGTGGCTTCTCTGAGAAGCTTCCAGAAGCTTCCACCATGTCTAGCAGAGAGAATCCCTGATGCCTCTGAAGATGGACGTGCCACTGGCCAAGGCTGGGCAAATTAGAGATGGTGGAAGCCCCTCTGTTGAGAGCATATTTAGGAAGATATCAAAACAAAGGTTGTAGAAGCAGTTTTCATTCCAGACAGAGAAAAGCACAGTGAGAACATGAGACAAACAACTCCGCAGACAGCAGGGTCAGTGCAGAAGGAGGCACAGGAGGTGTTCCAGGCACGAGAGCTGGGATTCTCCTGCAGCCCGTGGTGCAGCCCGTGGTGCAGCCCATGGTGCCCCTGCAGCCCATGGGGATCCACAGGGATGCAGAGATCCACCTGCAGCTTGTGGAGGAGCACACACCAGAGCAGCTGGATGCCTGAGAGGAGGCTGTGACCTGTGGAAGGCCTGTGGAGAGAGGGCCCCTGCTCCCAGGCTGGAGAAGCCTGTACTTGGAGGACTGCACTCCGTGGAAGAGCGACCCACGGTGCAGCAGTTTGGGGGGAGCTGTTGCCCAAGGGATTGACTCACGTTACAACAGTTCACAGAGACCTGTTGCTCATGGGATGGACTCACATCAGAGAAGTTCATAGAGAACTGTTTTTGCTCAAAGTTGAACTCCATGCTCTTGGAGGTCTTTTGCAACCATAGTGATGCTATAGTTCTACGATTAATACACACCAAAATACTGCCTTATAATGTATTCTGTCAGGAATAATTTCTCATAATATTTTTTGGTGTAGAAACCAGTGCTTTTACATTGATTTCACAAATACTCTGTTTCTGAACCTGCTTTAGTTCATGCCAGCAAAAAGGTTATAAAGTTTTTTGCAAGCTTTTAAAAACTAAGCTTTTTCTCAAAAGATCACTTTTTTCTGTCGCAAGGAATGACATGACAAACAACTGCATTCTGTCACTTCTTGTCAGTTTTGTTTCTTTTTCTTCCTGGAAAGGAAAGCCTTTGTCAGTTCGGGAAGGGTTGTTGTCAATTTTTCTTTCTTTAATGGTGAATTAAAATAAGCCGAGATAGCTTCTGTGTTATGTTGATGAAAATATTAAACTATGAGCTAAAAAGAGAAGGCTTGGAGGAATTTTTGTTTGTTCTGTTCTGTGTGACTAGTCTATAACTTTGACAGCTCAGTGTCTCTAGTGAAAAGAAATTTCAAGAGTATGTTTTTTTTCACGCAAGGCAGGTTTTTAGATTGTTGGGTTTTTTTCAGCTTGGACAACTCCAAAAGCACTTAATGTTGAATGGTACCTAAAGAGTAGGGTTTCACTTTATTTATGTAGTTTCTACTAAACTTTCATTTTTATAGAGGAAAAGGGAAGCACGTTTAGCAACATTCTGCAACTTAAATGCTTCCATTTTTTAAGTGTTTAGTTTTATGAGAAAACAACTTTTTTTAAGATGCTCGCAAACACCACTGAATTTGATTTCAGAATAGAAATTTGGATGTTCTGAGTTGTACTTAAAACAATTTAAACATGCAAAATTTTATTGCTTGTTGAATGTGGGACAAATATTTTATTATTCAGTCAGTTTTAAAAGAAAATTACTTTTAAATTAATTTTAAGTCAGTTAAAACATAGAATTGGTACACATTCTGCTCTGGCTTTTGTATATTTAGATTAAATGTTTCAGAAATTTTATATTTCTACCTGGCAAATTAAAATAATGACTATTACAAAAGTTAGCTTTTTTTTTTTTCCCCACTTGCACTATATGTTTATTATTTTGTCTGTTTCCTAATGACCAGTGGTTCTCTTACTGCAACATAAACTACAAAGGCAAAAACAAGATGGAACACCAAATGTTCCAGTATTCACAAGTCATTATGTTTAATGTTAAGATTAGATATCTGCAACTGCTGATGCTTAATACACTCAACATTGAAGATTTGATCTAAAGCCAATTTAACTTCAGTATAAATCTTAGCATTGACTCAAATGACCATTGATTTTCAGAAAGCAGAGGTATGTGCAGATGTTTTCAAAATGGTTTTTGGCCATCTTGTTGGACACGGAACTTTCAGATATGAAAATTTACTTACTATCTGGAATTATAAAAGTGTAACAGACAAATAACTGCTATTTGGTGGGATGCTGCATAAATGAAAAATAAAATGGAGCAATGTAGATTTTGCTGCAATCAAATGTTAAGTTCAACATGCAGGTGCCACAAATACTGATAATGCCTGGAGATGGCAGAGACTTGGGGATTATGGAACCCCAGGAACTGAAGGGATTGCTGCTAACCAGGAGAGGCACAATGAGAAGCTATGGAGCATTAAATTGTTCAATGTGTTTTTTGTGTAACAATTGTCAGGAAGAATTAATTAATGCTTGCTGCTATAAAATCTCCAGAGGCCTCTATAAAACCATCAATGTATTATTACATGTTATATGTAAATGCCTTTGTGACATTATCAAAATCTCTAAATGTAATTGTTTGGGATTTTTGTCAAGATCATATGGAACTAATATGCAATCAAGCAACCGATGTGCTCAAATTTTATTTGCTTTAAATTTTACAATGCTAGTTTAGTTTCTCTAAAATTCACTAAGACATAAAATGCAGCCAGGAAAACAGTCTCTCTTGAGTGTTGGGGAAAGTGTATGTGGGCTCTCTTTAGTTTGCCAAATGATGAAAATACATGCACGTGGAAGAAAGTTGCTAGTTTACATTTTTTCATGTGACCACATTCTCAATCAAACATAAAATTGAACATCTTCATGCTTTCTAAGAAAATATTTCATAATAGTGTTTTGCTTTTTGGTCTTCTGTTATTGACTTTTCAACATTTTTAAGACAGCTCATCACTTATATGCAACTGCAGAATATAATCATAAGTAATTAAAACTAAGAAAAAAGTTCTCACATTGCTCTGCAATTTTTGAAAACTTTTAAATCAATCTTCACATTTCAGGTTGCATTGTGAAGTTTAAATATGAGGCACTGAAATGTATGCACATTACACAAATAGTTCTAAAAATGAAAGTAGGTCAGATTTCTGGAAACTCCATGCTTGAGATAGAGCGACTTCTGATTAAAAGACTTTCTGCATCCAGATACATAATGAATGTTTATTCCTAGCTGTTTATTTGCTTGTATTACTTGAGTTATACAGCAGCATTTTCATGTTGCTTGCTCAGCACTAGTTTTGTTTAAATTTTGTGTTGTTACTTTTTAAATTTTTTACACGTTGTTTCTCTATATGTAAACGCCATAAAAATCTGATCTTCACTACCAAGTGATGCATCTCTCACAGATGAGAATTTAACTGCAAACCTTTTAAGAAGACAAAGGACAAAAGGATGATGTAAAGGTTCAGGATTTAGAAGTGTTGTAGAAAGATTTGTCTAAGGAGATCACTGTAGACATTTAAGACCATTGGAATCCATTGGGGAGACATTCCAGTGAATTTTTTTCAGGCAGCCTGTGTCAGTTCTTGGAGTCACAGAACCACTGGGCGGGAAAGGCACTTCTGGAATTTGTCAAGTCCAACCCCTTATTTAGAATGGACTCACCAGAAGAAGGTTGCTCAGGGTGATGTCCAGTCAGGTCCTGATTATCTGTAAGGCTGGGCACTCTGCAGCTTCTTAACCTTTTCCAGTGCTTGACCCACCCTCACAGTAAATGTCTCATGGTGCATCTCAGTATGACCAAGAGTAGAGCCAGAGCAATTTATGACTCTACTTTCTACTCCCCTTGGTAAAGGATAAGCCTTCCCCTTACTATATTCAGTTGAAGTTTAGGTAGGGGTCTAAGATGTGGCTTGTCACACTGCTCCAAACTTTTTGTCCTTTTCTCCTAAACAAAATAATGGCTTCTCTTCCATGTGCCATTTGAATCATTTGATCTGAGTGCAGTGATTTGTAGATCCTCATGGGGATTACACATTGTTTTTAGATTAGTTCAGGGTCTCATGCTTAATTTAATCTCCACAGAGTGGATTCAGTAATATGAAACTAATCAAATATTCTTGGTCATCAACACAGAATAACAGCTTTGCTCAGAAAGACCTTCCTGTGACTACGATAGGGAAATACATGATATTACTTTGTGCTCATGGATGCAAACAGTATATTGTTGTTACTGCTCTGTCAGAGTAGACCAGTGAGAGGCTGCACAGAAGACTGAGTGGCTGAGTTTGTGAAGGTAAAAAATAGGACTGAAAAGAATAAGAACAAAATTTTTATTCTTCTCCAAGGAAAAAGAGTTTGGAAATCTTTAATGTTACTTGGAAGGCAGAATGAAAGGAAACCAAAAACCTTTAAAGACAATTTTTTCAACATGCTTGGGGGAAGGAATTGGGGTGCCAAGAATCTCAAAAAGAAAGAGAGGTGCAATAACCAATTTAATTACAGTAGTGTATATGGAAGAGAAAAAATATAAACTTGCATGTTATTTTTTGTATATTTTCATATATTCTTTATATTTGTGAGGCCTTCTCTTCAAGAGGAAGGATAATGCAAAATCTCCGACAGGATGCTGTTTCTTTATCTTTTTTTTCCACAAACTTCACACTCCTAGAACCTTCAAAAAAATACCAGTGTTTGAAGCTCCATTATTTTTAAAGAGCAGCTAATCACAAAGGCCACTTGTATCAGACAAAGCATACCTGTCATGTACCTACTTGTAAACCTGCAGCCTGAACAATCAGGAGGCTGAAAGACAGCTTGGAGTGAAGCTCAGCTAGCCTTGCTCAGGCAGCTATTTTGTCTATGTCCAGAGTTTGAGGTATACAGTGTTTTTTGAAAACCAGAATAAGCAAGCCACTTTTACTATTTTTTTCCATTTTCAGCATGGGAAAATCTTTGTGTTAAAAGGATTGTAGTGGAGGTGGGCAAACCTGTATGTTGCCTTTTAATTGTCAGTGTCGTGTAGGACAGATGTGAGTGAATGCAGTATTGAAGCATCTCAGAGAGCAGCTTCAAAGTGACACCAAACATGACCACAAGAGAAATACATTCTTGATCTGGTTTTGAGATTTGACTCTGGATCCCTGAGTATTGTCTTTGAGTGTTAAAAATGTAATTTCAGCATGACTTTAAAAGAATGAGACTGCTGAAATTTAGAAATGCTTGTGTTGAATGATTATTGCCTGAAGTAATTACAGTGTAATGTAAAATACATTCTTACCAAGAAAGCCTGTTTATAAGTCTTTTTACTATTTTTTCCCATGACTTTTATCCCAGGAGAAAATTTCATTGTGTATGCCTAAGCTCTTGATTCATGAGTTTGTGTCCAGTCTTTTCAGGCAATCCTGATGAAAAATGCCTTATTTGATATATATATAATTTTATTTTTATCTTCATTTCTCTTCTGAAAATAGTCAAGCCTCCAGAGGGAAAATAGAACTAGTCTATTAATTGCCTAGTATTTCTAAATGTAATAATAAGGTACAGCAGTGTGCCATTCCTTCAACTGTTCTTGCCAAACCTGTTCTTGTTTTTGTCATGCCAAACCATGACTGCTGCAAAGTCAGGGTGGGAATACTTAATAGGGTATGTTTAACTCTGTATTATATATGACTTAAAAGAAAGCCAGGGCTAATAAAAGAGAGAGCATACAGAGAGCAAAAGTACCAATAAATACATAGAATAATTAGAATATTAATAAAAATTAAGCTGTTATACTGTACTTTTCATTTCTAAACAAATAATTTTTTTTCTCTTGCATTGCACAGAACCCCTTAAAAGATTTTGAAGAATATACATAAGAGGAGTAATACACATTATAAAATAAATTCTAAGTGAGAAATATGTGAAAGTATCAAATTATATACCACACTAAATCACACAGAATAGTTACTACTGTTGATTCCCTAGAATTCTCAAAAATTAGCTGAATCATACATAAAACTGAAAGCAAAGAGGATGGTTGTGGCAAATGAATGATTTTGTAATGAGACAATAAAATCCTTATTCAGTATAGTAGTTCTAAACAGGAACCAAATATGCATGGTTTTCCATGACATGGTTGGGAGTAGATAAAATAAAGAAATTTGTGACCTCAGAACATGTTTCTTTCCATCTGGACTATATTATGATAGATTAGTCCAAAGTATTTTATTTGTATTTCAGCCAACCGTAGTAAGTAAAAAGATTTTCTCTAGTTTGAATTGGTTTGCTTGAACCAATGATTAAAAATCATTGCACTGCAAAGTGATTATTAACACACAACTCTACACATGGAAGGATAGGGAAAATCTTGTCAGTAAGTGAGAAGACAGTAATTCAGTGAATAAGATTGTTATCACTCATTTTGAGAAAAATAGTTATTTGAATTTTCCTCTGGATTACGGATAAGTATATGAAGATAAGCAGGGTAGAAAGAAAGAAAACAGGGAAAAGTGATAAGAGAAGTGACTGGGATAAGATAGAACTATCAGTTGTTAAGTATAAAGGTGTACAAAAAATTGTTTAAATTATTTTTTAGTTTGAGTCTGTGTGAGTATTTTGCACACCCATGAATTTAAGGATCAGGTTCTTCTTACCAATCAGTTTAGAACTGTGTTTTCAATCTACTATAGACCAAAGAATTATGTTTCTTTGGGGAACAAAATAGTGTAATTGAAGCTAGGAGAAGAAATTTTGAAGGTTAAAAATGATGAGGCTTTAGAGACAGCACTTGTTTGTAAACGCTGACACACCAACAGTCTCTAGCTGCTTGGTATAGCTCAGAAAAGCCAGTCTGGACTACACTTCTGAAGAATTTTTGATGGAAGGGAAGGTAATTTGCTGAAAAGCTACTTGGCCTAAGTGAATCTGTTTTTTTTAGTCCCCCAAAGCAATACAGATACATTAGGTCCTTTAACCAATTATCTACTGAGAAATGAAGAAGTCTCCAGCCATTTTGGAGCCACTCTAATATTATGGTGCTTCTCAGAGCCAACCTTCCTCAAGTAGCTCTCCTGTTTCACTGAGAGAACAAGTATTGGCTTTTACTTATTCTAAGACAGCATATTTGGCTAGAATACCTAATAGATGTTTTGAAGGGGCTTATATTCAAAATCATGCCTTAAGTGCTGAAAATATATATTTTGGAAATCTTTTCTCAGTTAAACACTTATGTTACTCTCTATAATTATGAAATTAAAATTATTCCCTGGGATGTATTCCAAGAGAACAGTTGTTAAAATCAAACATCCTTTTGGACTGGCATGTATGATTTTGGCTGTTTTCTGATCTTTATGAAGATGCTCACCAGAGTTTGCTTTTTGAGCAAGTTTGCAGTAATACCTCATTCTGCAGAGCTTTAAGTGGGTTTTGCTGTCACTGCACATCAGTGATTTCTATATATAGCAAGATTAGACACAAAGTGTTTTTCTGAATTGATTTCAAAACTGAAAAAATAAGAAATAAAAAATGTCAAGAAAAACACATGCATTGAATTATTTAGTTTGTCACCTGCTCCTTACATTCCAACACTAATGTGAGCTGTTTTGTTGTTTTGTGTGGAAGTCCAAATGCCTTGTCTGTGTCAGATGGACACATTTTTTGTGGAGTTCCCACTTTGGTGGGAATTACTGATGATTGCAAAAGGGATGAAGAATGCATGTCTGCTTGGGTGTTGAAGAAGGCATGTCCATATTTGTTTTCATGGTGTGTTTTAATATGTAGAATGTGTCACTATGTAGGACTGTCAAGTGGTACATATTGCCTTTTATGCTAGAGTTTGGTTTTTTTTAAACTATTAGTCATCATGATTTTGGTCTTTAAAAAATTGTCTGTAATAATGGACACAATTTTTTTATTATTTCTAGCTAAAATATGAACAAATTATTCCTTATGATATTTTGGATTTTTTTTCCCCAGTTTTCTTATTCCAAAGCAATGGAGATAATTCAAGATCATGACATAATTTCTGTGTCTGCATTTGTGGCATTGTCCCTGCCTGGAGTGGCCCTGGGGTAGCCAGGCTGGTGAAATCTTTTGGGAATGGTCCCATGAAGGTGTTCACCCACCTGCTCAGTGGCTGGCTATTACCAAGGCTGATTCTGTTGCTTCTTAGATCTTGGCTGTAAATACCCATTCCATGATAACCTGGACAAGTAGGGCAGTATTCAACTGAATGGTAGATGACAGTAAGCACAGCTAAAACAAATCCAAATCCTTAGAAATGCAGAGACTAAACACCATCAGAAGTGTAGACCTTCCCTGTGACCTTTCGAAGGAAATGCAAAAGCCTGTTTCCTGGGCTGTCTCAGAAAACTGTAGCATTTTAAAAATTTTCTAAATCCAGGAGACTGAAGGGTGGTTAATGGGTCTCAGACAGTGAGTGTTTCATTGTGTCTCTTTACAGCTTATGAGCTCTCAGTGTAGAGGGTTTGGGCCAGAGAACATTGTTCAGCTGGTGATGCCGCTATACCTGGATGCAGACTATCCTCCTTTTCAAAGCTCTGTGACTTTCAAGCCTTATATATGGCCTTGAAAAGTGCTACCTTTTTACGTATTTACTTTTATTTTTAACACTGGCTCAGTAATAAAAGTGTTATAAAAAAAGTACCAAACAGAATGACAATCAAGGTGAAAACTGTAAGCTAGCAACAATTTCAGGCAAGGTTGTTTTAGTTTTTTGCTTTGTTAAGTATAATACTGAGTGCAGAGGCAGTGTCTTGATGTCTGGCCAAGTCATACACACCTTACTCCTTGCTTGGGTACAATGTACAGCATCGTGCTGCAGTGGTAACTATTCCAGGGCATTGCACCTTGGTGGTCCGCGCTGGGATGTTGTCACCATGAAGCCCAGCATTGTTTGATCCAAAAGAACTACAAATGACTCAAAGCCTCCTCAGGCAGAATCACAGGTCAGCAAGAGCCAGAGGAGTTGGGTGAGGCCTCATTGTCTGGGATGGAGAAACAGTCATGACATGGGCTCTTAGGAGGGCTCCAGTCCGGAGAACAGTTCTGGCACATTAAATTCATGAGTCTAGACACAGTTTTTGGATGGAAGCTGTACTAGGGACAGCAGCCAGCAAAGTAGATATGTTATGCACAGACTTCTTCAATGTCACTTCAGCTTCGACTGAGAGCTGACTGCACTCTTGACCTTGCAAAGTACTTGGCTGGGGAGCTGCAGCAGGTGAGCTCCTACTTGCCAAACAGAATCTGTTCACTGGGCAGTGGTGCGCTGCAGTCAGAAAGCTGGGAAGCCAAGCATCATATTTTTTGGCACAGCAAATTTCTCTGTAAACTGTCCTGAGGGTTTGCTCATCACTGATTAATATCTCTTGCTTTCTCCCAGGAGGGAGTAGAGGTGCACAGGCACCTGCTCACCTCACCTCTGTTTGATGGCATCCCTGTGAAGAAACAAGAGCTGCTGAGAGTGTGAGTTGCTAATTTAGTGTCAGCTGTTGCTTGTTCCAGCTAAAGTAGGAAAAGCATTGGTCAACATAAATAGATATTATCTGAATATGGAGGGGATAAGTTTTTTCATCTATAGGTTGCAGATAACTTTTTTGCAGGTTGGGAGTTCAGGCCTTAGGAGAAAATAGTTGATGGTGATGTAGTGAAGTGAGGAAGGATGACGGAGCAAAACTTAAGCTGGGACCAAGATTGACTGAGACAAGAGCCTGGAAAAAGTGACTCCAAGGTGATCAGCTCTGACTGTGCTGGATCATTCTTCAGGTCTCTTGGACCAGCCATGCAAGGCAGGTGTCATGCGCTAACAGGGAATATTTGAGTACTTGTCTTGAGATATGCATATTTCTCTTTGTTCTGGTTTGAAAGCAAACCAGCAGGAGGAATTAACTCCACACATATATCTTGCAAGAGATTCCAAGTCAGAATTACAATTTAATAGGAAAATTAAAATAAAGGCAACAGTACAGAAACACTGACTTAAGTCGGAATAACCTGACACCCTGTTGGTCAGGGTGGTGATCAAAGGGTGGCTACAGTCCCGTTGGGGTGGTGGATGTGGTTTTGTCAGGTGATCCTGTACCAAGGCCTGGTCCTTCTCTGGAGGTCCAGTGGTAGTTACAGAGCTCTTGTCCTCTGTGAATCCAGTGGTAGTGCTGCTCTGGTGTTCCAAGTCTCAGATTACATAGGAGTAGGAATATTTGGTTCCTCCCCAAGGGCAGGGCATCTCACAGTGGGAGGATGTAATGAGTCACCTTGATGGCCCACACAGAGATGGCTCCCTCAGGGTAGTTGCTGCTTCTCCAGGCAGGATTATCAGGACTGAGTCATGGAGAAGATAAAGGACACTGCCTCACCTATTTTAACAGCATATGTAAGTGGTAATAGAATACATACTTTTGGTTATACCTTCCATTGTAACCCAAGACACTCTTGTACTTTACTCAGCCACTCATGATAAAACTACGATGTATCTAGCTTGTTTCTTGACTAATTAGTTCTTTGAATAACACACTCTTTGCTTTAAAATCCTGTAGACTAAAGGTATTTATAGGATACTTTGAGCAGTCCTTATGAATGTGCTTGCAAACTATTTTCTGAGCCTTGTACTAGCAAGAAAAAAACCCCATATTGCTGGGTTTCATAATCCTGCAGCAATAGATAAGGCTTTTTCTATCTTCTAGAGTAGGTTTCTTACAGTGTAGGTTTAAGATATTCAAAGGGCTTTTTGAAGTGCCATTCTGTTCACAGAACTGATGATTAAAGCAGATGATAATAAGAAAGGGAGGAGTCCTATAGAATTAGGTAACAGCCTATCGTTAGGTGGTATAACATAGTGATGGGAGAATCATATGTCAGAATGGTATCTGGAACATATGGAAACATGTGGTGCTAATTAGGACTGGCATTATATTAAATGTAAAAGATTGACTATATATTGTTGTAATCAATGCTTCATTGTATTCATTAGTTTTTAGCAGGCATCATCTGTTCCTTTAATCTCAGAATGATAATGCCTGTGCCATATGTTGTACTGTGTTGCTCACCTAGTATGAAGACAAGAAAGACAAGAAAACAATATTGTACTTCAGAATGCAAGTTCCACTATCGAGGGCTACAATAATAATACTAATACTAATACTACTAATAATAATAATATTAACAGGTTTGGAAAGATGATAGGAGGATTTGTATCATGCTTTGTGTTCTTCAGGGTACAGGACTGGAATTTTTAATTTCTTTGAACTAAACAACTCTAAAAGAAATATTTGACCTAATTAAGAGATATTAATAAATATTTTGTAAGGACTGCATGAAAATGTCCACAAGCAGACTAAAGGATGAGAGGTATCTTGTCCTTAATTTGCAAAGGGACACCGCAGATGAACTTTTGCACAGCTATTTTGTGAACTGAATTCCCTTTTTGTCAAAATATGCGTATCTTGCTTTATTTCAGAGCTAAAAAGTGATCCTTGCTTACAAATTCCTCTTAAAATGAAGTCTGGAGTTTTCCTCAACAAAACATTAATTGCAAATTAAGCCAATGCATTCTTCTAGCCTGATTCTTAGATGCAGTTTTGAGGAATGCATTTACTAAATGAGTAAGTAAACTGTGTAGCAGTCCAGATCTGTACTTGGTGACTTTGGAACATTTGGCATACATTAATTAATACCAACTGGGGTTTTAAAGAAAAATCCATGAGATGTTAAAAATGCAAGTGGATTCTGTTTTGACTAACATTCTATGTTTGTTGTGTTTGGGGGTTTTTTTACCTTTGGGTCCTACTAGATTTCTTCAAGGTAACTTGTCATGCTGATACTTTAAATTTTTTTTGTTCATTTAAACATGATATACTTTCTCAATTTGTTGCAATTAGATTTTGTATTCTCTGATGTAATTGTTTTCTAACAAGGGCTTTTTATAAATAAGGAACATAATGTTTGTTAATATCTAATCTAAATGTTAACATGCGAACATTTATTGAGCTATATAACATATTAGAGATTATAATTTCAGTTTATTACCATTAATGTTTCACAGAGGGGCAGTGTTACTAATATTTCATATATGGTTGTTTTCTGGTGGGGTTTGGGATTTTTTTGTTGTTTTTTTTTTGTTTGTTTGCTTGTTTTTGGTTTGTTGGTTGGGTTTTTTGTTTTGTTTGTTTTTGTTTTGGTTTGTTTTTCTTGTTTTGTTTTTTTCTTTAATAGCAGTTTTAATTTCATTAAAAATTGTTAAAAATGGTAATTAGCTCTGTAATTTATTAAGTCGTTAGTGAACACTTTTGACTTACAATTTCTGTTAAGAATGACACATACATTCATTATTCACTCTCTTATGCTTGGGGCTGATTCAACTGTGTGTGGCTGAACTTTCCTCACGGTTATGAGGTGAAATTATTGAGCAGGTAGAAAGGAATGCAAAGGAAATTTTGTGAGGATGCTACCCAAGGACAATGACAGCTCAGTTAAAAACAGCTGATCAGTTTTCTGCCCCATGTGTACCCCCTGTCAGACAAAGTCTTTGGACACTGCTGTCTCCTGACCTGCTCTGGTCCATTTGCTGGGAAATGCTACTAAGTACAGGCTAAACTGTGCCAAGGAGCAAGCCAACATTTAATTAGTGTGCTTGACTTCGGTCCATGTCTCAGCCCAGCTTTTTGTTACAATGAATATGCTTTGGGAAAAGTCACAGGCTTTTCTTAGAGTTTGTTATCAATTTTAGCATGCACCTGACTTGGATCGTTTCAGCCTGTCATTACTGTTCAGGATAAAGCCATGTTCTTGAAGATGACAGGCCTTCTGTAACTGACAGCATTTTTGTCACTTTAAATATGCTTGTTGTTATTTGATTTCATGCTAAGAAAATACATGCTCTTGAATTGCTACAAAATCTGTAATAATTGCTTGGATAAGGGTTTTCTTTGGGCTTGTTTTCTGCAGCTCAAGTTATGGATCTCTAACAGTGAGCAACATAAATATTCTTCAAGATGAGAGAAATCTGATAGCTAAAGGAAACAACAACAAGAAAATAACTAGTGTAGTGAGGGCTGATAATTATAAACTGGATATTTATTCAATGTATTGGTTAATAGGTCTACTTGATTGGGGTTTTTTTTCCAGTGGATTTATATTTAAAAATTGTTATATGCAAAAGAGCAAACTCTCCTTGCAGATTTAACTTTCCAACAGCTTTTAAGGTCAATGTAACAGAGGATTTCAAAAGCCATAGCTGTAGAGTTCTTTTTTGGCATCATGATTTTTTCAGAAAGGCTTGGATTGAAAATCCTAGCAAAAAATTTTAAATGAATAATTTATATAAAAGATACATTAAATATTCATAGAGAATATAGAAAGTATGTGTTCCAACTCAAAATACTATAGGTTCTATAGTAAAAATCATGCTTCCAGATTCAAAAAATACTGTTTCTAGCCTAAGCATAATTAAGTGGTGACAGACGGAATAAACACCCACATAATAAAAAGGATCACAGAACTTTTCATTTTGGAAGGGGACCTCTGAAGATCTAGTCAAACCCCTCTGCTCCAAAACAGATTGATTGCAGCATGTTGTTCAAGGCTGTGGCTGGTTAAGTTTTGAGTATCTCCCTGAGTGAAAACAACTCAACACCCAGGGCAGCCTGTTCTCGTGTTCAACTACCCTGTCAATAAAACAGTTTCTTTGATGTTTAAACGCAGTTTTCTGTATTCAGTTTGTGCTCATTGACTCTTGCCTGTTCTGGATCTCTCTGGACCAGTCTTCTTTACTGTCTCCTTCAGGTGCTTATATACATTGAGCAGATGTCATCAGAGTTTTATCTTCTCTGGGTGAGACAGTCCCAACTCTCTGTCTCCTTGTACAGTTCCCTGCACTTGCTTCAATATTTCCACGTCACGCCAGTGCTGTGGGGAGGGAAAGCATACCCTCCCTTGACCTGCAGAGAACAATCTCCCTCATGCAGCCCAAGCTGCTGCCAGCCTTCTTTACTTCAGTGGTGTATTGCTGGCTCACAATCCTTGATCATGATCAACATGGTGTCCACCCAGAGCCTCAGATCTTTTTCTGCAAAGTTGCTTTCCAGTAGCAATTGCCCCAAACCTGCATTGGTGTATGAGGTTATTCCTTTCCAGGACTGAGCACTTTTCTTTTGACTTCATTAAATTTGTTGCCTCTTATGTCTTCTGGATCTGAGTCAGTCTTCCTTGCTGCATGCATCAATATTTCTATATGCTCAGGGGGTTCCATGAGTATTTTTTTTTTCTGGGCTGGATAGTCCCAGATTCTCAACATCTCTTAGTATCAAATGCCCAGATGGGCTTTGGCTTTCCTAACCTTTGGATAGTGTCTTTTTCTTCCTTCTAGATTACCTGTCCCTGTTTCTACCTTCAGAATACTTCCTTCTTCTGTTTCAGTCCAGCCAGGTACAACTTATTTACCCCTGCAAGCATCTTGCTGATTTGACTTCTTGCTTGTTAAGATCAGCCATTCTTGAGCTTGGAAAATGTTATCCTTGAAAAATCAATGAGCTGTCCTTGGTTTCCATTGCCATGACTATATCCTACAGAATTCTTTCAAACTGAACTCTAAAGGCTAAAGTCTTGCCTGAGGCTCACTGTTAACAGTCTGTTTTCTGCTTTCTTCCCTCCTCTCAGGATCATGAACCCCACTGTCCCGTGGTCACTTCAGTGAAGGCTGACTGTGGCCTTGCATTCCCTGCTGGAGCATGGTCTTTACATAGAAGTTACAAATACAGCCATAAAAGAAGTCCGTTTAAGCTAAAGCTTACTAAAAGTCATTAAAAAGAGAAAAAAAAAGAGGTCCATGTTTCATATTCAAATCTGATCATAAATTGCATGTCTGTGGAGAATTTACTTCTACTTATGAAGAGATTTCATAAATTCTAGGTTATATATGTTAATTGATGTAATCCATTGTGCCAGACACTGGTGAAAATAATACTGGTTTTGACAAAGGGTTATTTAATTTTTGAAATGTCTGATAGATACTGTGAACTCTATCATTTTGGTAGCACAAATGCAATTCACAAGTGTTTTCTGTCACTAATTGTTTCGACACTGAAGAGAAGAATTCATGCCTTCTAGGAGAGAAGAATCTTTCCTTCACTTTACATACTTGTTTGTCCCTTAATAGCCAGCTATTTCACTGACCACTAATGGAAGATGTACAGAGGGTTCCTTTCATTACATGACATGTACTTCTGGTTTAGGGGAAAAAGTCCTGGAGCTTTTGAATTGTGTTGGAAGTTAGGTTCTGCTGTTACCATGACCAATTAAATGAAAAAAATATTGAAGATCTTTCAGACTATTAATGTTCTGTGTTCCACATGATATTATTTAACTAATTTAAATTAAGTCTCTGTAAGTATGTTTTGGTTTACTCTTTGTTAAGATAATGGTATTATTGTAGCCTTTTCCTTTCTCACATTTTTGGTGCCTCTTGAAGAAATGTGCATTTCTGTAGGCACCTTTTCTTGAAAGGAAGAAAGAACTGGTAGAAGACTGCTGTCTTCTGTGTCAATCTTTTTTACTATTCCTTGCCATTTTGTGTTTAAATACCAAGACTACTTACAAGTGTTAGAAGCACAACTATTGTTGTTGTTATTATTATTAGTAGCAATAGAAGTAGTAGTAGTAGTAACAGATCATTTAACAGGATGAAAGAGCATGTGGTAGGGGATCTGCAGCACATTAGATATTTTGTGGCGCTGTATCATGTAGTTCAATGTTGATATATGGTTCTTTTGCCCAGTCATATCTCTTAGGTGAGCATATCAAAACAAACAAAATGTGAGATGTGAAAAACTAGATTTCTGTAGAAATGTTTGCTGAATATTTTTCTGTTTGGTGTTCCTTGACTAAAATTATGAAGACAATTCCCTTGGTCTTCACTTAACTTTTGAGATCTTATGGTCAGTATATTGAGGAGCGTGAGTGAAAATAATGCCAAGCCATGTTTTTTGTTTTTTTTTTTTCTATCAGAGAACAGATTCAAAAAGATTCAATGGTGTTTTATTGGTCATATCTCAAGTAATGCACATGATTTAATACGTGTTAATATATGGAAGCAAGTAATGTAAAACACTTTGAGAGCTGTACTTGGTAAGCTAACGGAATTTACCCAAAATGATTCTGTGATATCTTGTGTACTGCAAGAGCAGAACCACATTAATTTTCTGTTGCTAGTGGAAAATATTATATCTTACAAAAGTCTTGGAACTCAGGATCTGCATGGCAAGTTTCATTTCTTTTCAGTTAATATCATTGCTGGTAGGTGTGTGCAGCTAATTCTTTTCAGTCGTCCCCCTAAGCAGACCTGTTTGGCCCTTGTTTCTTGCATTTTTAAAGATAATGGGAATAGATAGACTGAGTTAATAATGAATTCTTCTTAAGGCAATGAAGCTCTATCCAGTAATCTCTACAGCAGCATTTTTAGTAGGAAGTGGACTGTATGTATTAACTAATTTTAAATTTTCTTGCATCTTATTCTAAGATAATTGGTTAACTTTCAGAGTATGGATGATAATGTAGAGTGACTTGTAAATCATGTTCTTGCACTTAGACACACAAGGTGTTAGCATTGTTTCTGGGTATTCTTGAAGATGACAAAATTTTGCATGAACATTTAAGTTTTCTGAGCTAGGTTTTTGTGCTGCTAAAATGACTAAAAACAGACAGTGAAAGTTCTCAAACGAAACCCGACTTTATTTAGTTTAATGGCAATATCTTTTTTGAGTCAGTTTCTCAGAGAAAGGTATTCTTTTACATCAGTTAAATGCTACTTTGTTTTTACAAAGGTTTGTCTGAATTTAGCTGATGGCTCTATACTACTGGTAATTCTCAGATAAAGCACCAGGAATTAAATAAGATGTTCCTATAGATGTTCCTACAAAATCTGAGATCAGTAAGATGTCTTATCTAGCACTGCTGATGCTACATTCTGATACTTGGCATCATCTAATTTATGTCTTTATAACAGTGAGAAGCTTGAGGCAACCACTGAACTCATTCCAAACTGAGTTCAGTGTATATAAGTATCTTCATAAAATCTTCTCTTGCTTCAAACATCCTTTTGAAACATACGGATCAATGAAACCTAAGCATCAATGAATTAGAAAACCCTAGATCTTTTTCAAGGAGAGACATAGAACTTTTAGGAAAAAACAGGTTTCAGTGTTTATCTCAAATGTTCTAGCACTCAAATTTACTTATGAAAGTAAGAAAACAATTTGAAGTATACTGGAAATACAGATTAAGTTCTTGTATCACCTGGCATATCTTCTAAACAGCTTTCCTCTAAACAGATTAAAACATTTGGCGATTTACACTCAAAAGGTAATAGATGGGATTCATCCAGGAATACTCAAAGATCTGGCTGATGTCCTTGTGGGGACCCTCTTAATAATTTTTGAACGGTCTTAGGAATCCAGAGAGACCCCAGCTGGAGGCTGGCAAGCCTTGTCCCAGTACAGGCCTATCAGTCTCACTTCAGCAGCTGGTAAAATTATGAAGATTATTCTGGGAGATACTGAAACATGTTTACAGACAATATAGTCAGTGGTCACAGGCAGCACGATTTCATGAGTGGAATTTTGCTTGTCAAAACTATTGTCCTTATATGAAAGGTAACCCATATAGTTTATCAAGGGAGGCCAGTTAATGTAATAATGGATTTAAAATTCTCTTCCTCAGGAGTTACAGGTGGCTTATATAATATGGTAGAAAATACATGGATTGACAAATACAAAGAAGCCATTACTGTGGTAAAGGAAAAATGTATAAATTATGAATGTTGGTTGTAAGAACTCCCAAACAAAATGCTTGACTACAATGTGATTTCTGCCAGCATGTCACCTCTCCATGCTGTTGACAGTATCTGCTGCAGGAAGGTGAGATGGCCCAGGAGATGCTTCTGGTCAGATGGGTCAGCCCTCTGCTCTCAAGGGTTTCTGTAGGTTTCTTGGGTTTGGTTTTGATGTGGACTATGCAGCTTTCTCCATCTGTCATTCTGTGGAAGTTCACTGGGACAGAGGATATCCCCAGTGCACAACAGGTGTATTTGCTTCCTTTTCTGAGGAAGAAAATAGATCATCAGGCTGGACCTGAGCTGTTCCTCCCACTGGCCTCAGTGATGGAGGATGATTGTGGCTCCATTGGATTATTTTGGTTTTTTATCCCATTGTGTCTGTTAGCTTGTTGTGGGAATAGTGGGAAGGTCCCTGAGAGTTTTTGCTCTGTATGCTCTCATGAAATGTCAGAACTGTATTGTTTATATTTAACCTGATTTAGGGTCTGTATGGTACTGCTCATGAGTATAACAAATCTTGTTAGTATGGCAGAAATAGAATTTTTCCATTGTTACATCATTTGTGTTCCTGAACAGAAGAGGTGTGTGATACCAAAGAATGTGTGAGAGTAATACAAATACACATTATTGGCTTCTGACAGCCTTTGTATTCAACTAAAAAATTTCATTACATTGTTAAAATAATATTTATTTTCCCATTAGGTTCTGAATTGATCTTTACTAATATTGTTTATTGAAAATATTTGCAGAATGTTAAAGGCCTATTTCTGTGCTAAGCAGATTTTGTTGATACACAAGGTGATGTTTTTCTGATCATATTAAAATTCTCAGTTTAATAGTCAGAAGCATAGGAATTGAATTTGAAGTGCTGGTGCATTTGTTTTAGAAGAAAACAATTCGTAACAATGTTGTATCCCACCCTGAGAGGCTTCTGGCTATTTGACACTAACTTTTTCTCTGGGGTAGTGTAGTTGCCCAAAATGTTTAGATTATTTTATTTACTAGTAGAGGACTGTTGGGTTCAAACAGAAAATACTTGGATGCCTTAATTTCCTCCAATCTTAATGTTTACCATGGCATCCCACAGCTCAGCAGCAGGGGGAAAGTGTGCCTCTTTTGTCTTTAGAGGCATGCACTAGGTGCTTGCAGGGGATTCTGTATTCATGCTGGAATGCCTTGTCCTGGAGCTGCCTCGTATTTCTGGGGAAACAGTAACAGCTCTTAGATTTGAGTTATTTCTTTGTTTCCACAAAACATACAGTGGAATAGAAACCACAGGAGAATTACGCTACTCAGGAAATAATAGTATTGGAATCTCATATATCATTAACTCAATATAAATAACTCATATTCTGAATTCCATAAATGACTGAATACATTTAAGAATCTAAAGAAGCCTAATTCAAGTACCCAGAACATGATTTTTACGTGTTTCTTTGCAATCTTAAGGAAAAGTGATGTTGGGTTCAAGAGGTTTTGACTGAATAACTGAATCAGTTAATTACTGTGATTAATGCAGTAATTGGTGTTGTTGATCTTTGCAAGCTTTAATGAAACTTTGTAGTAAACTAGACAATGCTAAAAATCCCCTTGAAATAATTCTTCTTAGAATTACAATTGTCTACAATTGTTTTGCCTATCCAGTGTCCCTTATGGTGCTGTAAAAATCTCATCACATTAATATTGTTATTTTTCTGCAACAAGAGTCAGGCAGTGAATTAAAATGAGTAATTTCTTTGAGGATTTATCCAATTTATGTTTTCCAATAAATGCAATTTCATGTCACTTTACTTTTTCTCAGAGATATTACATCTTATGATGTTAGTGACCCAAAATTTTATTTCTGCATTCCAGTGAATTCAGTCAAAATACAGTAATACAAAAGAATAAAAATTATCTTTATTATATTTCTAATTGTATACTAAAAGTACTGTATTGTGATTATATAAGTTCTTAATCTATTTTGTTATTTAAAAATTAATTTGGATTAGTTTCAGTAGAATATCTGAATCTTACTTGTTATGAATTTCAGCTAAGTTGCTATGATTTAAAAATGTCTGGTCAGCAAGAAGGCTTGAAAGAATACTAATTTAATAAATCTGTTCTAATTCTGCGTAGGGAAATTGACTGGTGGGGATGCAAAAGATAGAGCTAATTGCTAGCTAACCTTTATTCCCTACTCCTTCAGAAAGTTTCTTACAATGGAAGAGATGACTGAGGGATCACCTCCCTCCTACTAGGAGTGGCAAAGTGTCCTAGAACAACAAATATCAGAGTCTGTGCTGCAAAGATTCCACTTTTATCTGGTGTTTCTAGATTTAGCTACAAACCGTTATTTGCCATGTAAACAACCTTCACAGGAAAAAGAGAACATCAAATGACACTTAAGAAAAATACTTTGCTCAGACTTCCTAGTACATGCTACATAGTTAATACTATATTAATTTGAATTACATAAAGTCATCTCAGATTTGGAATTTTTAACTTCTCATTAAAGAGTGTTTTCAACAGTAATTATAATTTGGTCCTGAGTTTATAGGGAGTTAATTATGTTACAGTAATTAATTTTACCTCACTTTGTGACAAAGACCCTGAATTACATGCCAGCATAACAACACGTGCTGAGTCTTTTGTTTATGCCTTGGCAGAAGTGTCCTCTCCCTCCCAAAAAGATAAATTATAGGTGTGCTTTAGATATATTTGCTACAGGTACCAGTTAAACTGTGAACTTTTATACCCTTTGGTAAGCTTTTCCGCAAAGTTTAGAATTAGAATTTTTTAATATAAAGTCTGTTTATTTCAAACAATGATTTTATGTGTTTATTTACTCCTTTTTACTTAAAAAAACTCTACCAGTGACTCCAGTGGAATAGACTGCCTGACGGCTTTGCAGTATGTCTGGCACAGCCTTACTCTAGCTGCAGTGCAGAACTGCATCTCTGCAGGGCATCTCTGCAAGGTATAAGAAATCAGCAAAAGATTCTGTTGTGTGGAGAAGGGTGATCGCCATGGAGGCACAGCCTGTGTGGCTGCAGAAAATTGTTGTGGCTATTTGTTCAACTGTCCAGTAATTAAAACCATCTGCTGTCAGTTATTCTGCTGTTTGCCCTCATGCTTTCACATGGCTCTGGCAGGTATCTCCTCCAAGACTGTGCAGCCTATACTCTGAGAGATACATACCTTCCTTTTTTTGGTAACTTTGGCTACTAGACTTGGTGTTTTCGAATCTTTTTAAATTACTTACAAGTTCCTAGGTTCTGTAGCAGGCAGGTTCTGAAGGATCTGAATTCAGGTCCTTGAAAACATCAGTTGTGTTGCTGTTGTACTTCTAAATGTTGGTGTAGATTAAGTAGAAGGGTGATCTAGCAGCTGCCTCCAGGTATTTGAAGGGCAACTGCAAAGCTGATGGGGACAATGTCACCTTAGTACTAGCACATGTTATAACAAGGATGCAAAATGCAGCTTGGGTTTTTTGGCTTAGGAGTAGGGAGGTAAACTCTCTTGGAGGATGGGGTACTGCAGCATGAGAGCAGGTTGTTTAGAGGCTATGGAACACCTTTCCCAGAATGATTTTCAAGGCTTAGCTAGACAGAGCAACACCTGAATTGGTGGCTTGCTGCTGGATACTTTCCCACTTAAAGCTCAACATCATACAGGGCACCTCTAGAGGATTTTATTGACATAGTCCTGGGTCTTGGCTCTGGAGTGGGTCAGGCAGACTCCAGCCTCGGGGTCACTCAGTTCAGCCTATTGCTCAAGGGCCACCCATGGGAAGGAGGGGGCCCAGCATGGGCATCATTCTCCTTCTAAGCCACGCACTCCCAGATGCTCCTTTATCAGACCTGATTTATAGAGGCTTACAATGTTTCCACTAGAAAATAAGTTCATTTTATTATTTTTTTTCAATTTGCAAGAGGCCTGGTCTGACTTTCCCTTGGTTGCTACTGCCTGAGCAGTAACAGGAATTTGTGGGTAAGGCACTACTGGGCTTATAGTTTCAGAAAGGCCCCCTGTGGAAACAGGATGCAATTGTGCGTGGGGAGGGGTGAATAAATACCTTTCTTAAATGTAATTTGCTTTGTCTCTCGGTTGCTGGAAATTTATATTTTGAGCAAAATATTCTTTACTTGCTTAGCAAACTGCAAATACTGAAGAATCCATTTATCAAATCAGTAGCATGTAGACCTAAAGAGCAGACAGGTAAAGAGAAGGCATCAGGAAGAGACTCATGTTTATTTTTATGGTTGAGTGTGTATGGGCAGGGCAGTCAAGTTATGGCTTGTGTTTACATCAGCAAACTCTCTAGAACAGAAAATGATGAAAAATTAAATCTAACTGGGTGAAAAAAAGTGTTTTAATAGGGATTGGTTTTTCAGTTCTAAATGTCAGTTTAAAGTTCTAAATAGTCTGGAAATCTCAAGGAACTATCTATGTGCTTTTATCTACTGGTGTTGCAGTACTTTATTCTAATATTAGGCATGGGAACTGAGAGCAGGAAGGTCTCCTGTGCTACTGCAGAGAGTTATGAGGTTATTTGATCATCTGGAAGAATACATTTCCAATAGTGAAAACATTTGCTTCTCAAAAGAATGTAACTTTTTTCATCTGTTCTGCCATTTCTTATCCAAATTCATGGACTGTGCACCCTCTCAGAGCCCACTTTTTTACTTGCATGTGCAATGGTGTATACCACTGACTACTGAGCAATAACTCCTCAGAATAACAGATAAATATACAAAGGCTTCAGGCATTCAGTAAAATACATTTCATTTTATGCTGAAGGAAAATACTTAATCCTTGGCAACTTGCATGGTTCTAACAGATAAAATTAAATTACTGAAACATGAAAACCTGCTGTATTAAGAGCAGCCTTTAAAAATTGTTTTCTCAAACAGTGTTTTCATGTGGAAAATGCTTCATTTAGCACCTGCTTATGTGTGTGATTGCTGACCTAGTAATTGATTGCTTGAACTATAGGTTTATAAACAGATATATGTTTTAGTTTCACAAGTATATTAGCTGGCTGTCCTAAGTATTAAAAAATTATTCAGGTATATGGAACTAGATTGTTTTGTTACTTTTGCCTTTCTAAAACATAACTGCTTTAAAAGTGAAATGTGCATATTTAAATGATTGAGAACAATAATCTCTTTAAAAAATATTATTTTTCTTTCCTTGCAGACCTATCTCTCAGTGATTGAATTAAATTTTGGCAGATTTTCTCTGTGTAGAACTAGGTTTCTGATGAATGCCTTATTTGTAGTTCAAGTGAGTATTCTTTTTTTTTTTGTTTAATAAAGGCGTAAATTGCTCCTTATAATCAAATGATTAAAAAAAATTAAGGCCAAAATCCATGCAGCAAACACTATATATATTCAGCAGAGGCAGTGCAGAGAAATTAAGTTCTGGAAAATTCTGGATTTAAAGGAATACATAGGTGTCCATCTTCATTTGAAATTTGCCATTCTACTTTGTCAAGTTCTGGTTACAAAATACGTATATATAATTTTTCCCATATAAGTGGTTGAAAGCAAAAAAAGATATTCCTGTATTACTTTATTTCAAAGAAATAGTAGAGCTGTTCATCTCCCATTAAGGATTTCTTTAATCCAGGAGTCTTGACTGTTGTCAGGCCTTTCCATAGGATTTTGGAGTGAATTAGTGTTAGTAAGGAAATGTGATGTCTTGTGTCTTTGTCAATAAATATTTTATCATATTTTATGTGGCTGATTGACTCACAAATAGATACCTGGGTAAAAGGTGAATTAGTTCAGAAGACACAGGTGATAAAGAAGGTGTAGGAAGAGAACCTTGATTATGGAAGCATTCCCACTTTAAGCAATAAAATCAAAAAGTGAACTTGATGTGTAAATCTGGTTGTTACTGGAGATTCAAGTTGGAAGCAGTTGCTGGAAGTGCTCTGGGGTTTGCGTTGCAGGAAGAATTGCTGCTGAGCTTTGAACATTGACTGAAAAAAATAAATCTACACCCAGTGTCCAGGGATTGATGAGCATCCAGCAAAGTACAGCTATAGGACATCCAACAGAGCTCCAGTGCAAAAAGTGGATAGGATTGATTCTGGCCCAGCAGGATTGTTGGAAGTCTCTGGTGTAATTGTCTGTGTTTGTTCTGCCTACAGAGCAGCTATTTGCAGTCCCAGAGCTGCTGGCTCCAAACCAGGAGGCCTATTCAGGTAGCAGACTCATACCTATATCACAAGAAATATTTTCATTGTCTATCACTGACTAGAGACTTGTCTTACCTTACTTAGCTTCCTGACAAGGCTTGTCAGGCATACTTTGCACTTTTCTTAGGCTTACCTGGGGCTCTGTTACAGCTTCTTCAACTGTAATAGCAATTGCATAGTGACCAAGAAACTGTTCCCTTATCTGTTTTTAGTTTAGTATTGTAGGATTGTGTACTGAAAAAGCATTTTTTCCCACAGACTCTCATGCACTTCTATGACTAATAGTG
The DNA here is from genome assembly GCF_036417665.1 of Passer domesticus. Taxonomy (NCBI): domain Eukaryota; kingdom Metazoa; phylum Chordata; class Aves; order Passeriformes; family Passeridae; genus Passer; species Passer domesticus. The sequence continues at coordinate 19,625,808 of NC_087476.1, read as the reverse complement.
TAATAAGCTTCAAACTCCATGTAAGATGAGCTATGACCATAGCAGAAAGGTGTAGCTCAGAGGACCAGGGGCGTAGAGTGACAGCAAAGCAATTAAGTTGCAAGAACAGAAGATGACAAACACATATCCCCGAGATATAAACAGCTCAGAAATGTTCAGTTACTGATCACAGAGGGATTGAATTCTTTGTAATTAAAATTTGGAAGTAAAATTTGCTTTAGGAATTCTAAATTCTAAAAAGAAAAACATACAAGGTATAAAATATAATAAAGCATACTATTATATTAAAGTTAAATGGTTTGTGGAACTGCAGACCAAAGAAGTAAAAAAGATTTTTTTTCCTCATCTCTAAGTGCTTCCTGATCTCAGTTTTCTTCTCTTTGGGTTGGTTGTAGTTAATTTCTTGCTCTGTGGAAAAAGACAGCAGGAGAGTTGGCTGTGCAGTGAGATGCTTGAAAAAAATTCCAAGACAGCAGCTCAGACTTGGCTTTATTTCAGCACAGCAGCTCAGACTTGGCTTTATTTCAGCACAGCTATGGAGAAATGTACCCAGATATAAAAATTAAGGATAATCTGAGCATGAAAGTATAGTTTCTCATTGTTTTATTTGAAACAAATATGAAATTAAGTTTTGCTGACCACTTCCTGTAATTAAGGTAGTTTGCAGCCTGTCTCCATAGTTTCATTGAAATTGAAGACGTTGTAAATTGAGGGATCGGAGAGCTGGCTTGGATTCTTACATTGCCCCTGCCACCAAACAAGGTGTAATTAAATCTTGACTACTTGTTTACCTATGGGTGCCATTGCAGTGCTTGGAAAGAGTGCTTTTGAAATGCATGTGTATTCATGTTACTTTTTCACCACCCTGCATCTGTGTAGGACACACCACTACCATGTTCTTTCCAAGTGTTTTTTATTAATAAACTATCAGTTTTGGGTTTTTCTGCTTTGTGTGCTAACATTAAAATAATTAATTTATGAATGTTATGCTCATAATTTCAGGCTATATTCATAAATTGTAACTTACTTATGTATTACTAAACCCTTACGGAAAGACTTGTTATAAAAAAGTTCTCACAGAATTCCATCTAGTCTCTCCTTTTTTTTCCAGATTCCTTTAGGTACTTCTATTAAAGACTGAGAAACAACATATTCTTAGCAAATGAGAAATCATTTGTGGTGAAAGAAACCTTCATGTTGATCTTTAATCTCTACTTCACTCCTAGTGGCCTTTATCATAACTGTTAGTGGAGTAAGGGTATATAGTATCACTTCTTGGTAATGCAGATAGAATGCTAGTGTGAGCAAAACTCCTGGTACCGTAAGTATTTTTATAGCTACATTTATTATACATGTTGCACATGCTGTGCCTTGCAGTAATCAGAAAAGACTAATGGATTTGGTATGTTACTCAGAATTAATGATATCATATGTTTTTAGGAAGATAATATACATAATACGGGGGTACACAGTACGCAACCTGACACTGCAAACTTAGGGGAGAATAAAATGACCATGTAAAATGTTTATTGTTTCAGTGGAACAAGTGAAAATGTGAATAGTATCCTGCAGGGCTGGAATATTTGCTGAAAAAAGAAATGTAATCTGTACTCTGAATATTCTCAGAATTATGAGTTTTTGAGAAAAAGAAGAAATAATCGTCACAATGACTTAATTGCTACAAATTAGATTTACTGTGGAGACTTTGTGAATTGTACTACAAATAGGAACAAAAATTATGTAATCATCTTACCTCCAGCTGATAAATGTTACACTGTATGCCATAAGCATAAACTGAAATTTAAAAAAAAAAATAGAGAATGGACGGACAACTGAAATGTACTGAATTCGTATTCATTGTCTCTGTTACACAACAAAAACTATCTTTAATAAACATCTTTGTTATTGACTCTCTTCTTTTTCTGATGTTGTCATGCAGAAGTTCAGAACCCTTTCACACAGAAAATCTTCTTTGATGCACAGAGCTGTTTCTTCCACAAAGGGACTATTGTAGAAAATTGAATACCTCGCAAATTTTATATAGCATACTAATAATGGCTTGGAAAAATTATGTTCTTCACTGTGGGGGACACTTGAATGTTTCTTTTTCTCTTGCATTACTGGTTAGGTTAGGGTTTCTGTTTGGTTTTTTTGGTTGACTTTTTTTCCTCTTCAAAGTCATCTTTGAAACTTTTTTTAGTTTACTTAGCTTTCATGGAGTTGGATTTGGCATTTTCAGAATATTAATCAATATGAAGTCAAATGTTTTTAATGGAGCCGTTTTCCGTACTGAGTAGTTGGGAGTATGGGGAGTAATTTTTATAATTTCTTCCAAATATTTTACTTTCTTGCTTTATCTTTGTTGTGTCAATCCGATCTACATTTAATTCTGTCCATCCCACAGCAATGAAACTGGCACTTTTTGCTCCTTCCTGCTGTCAGAAGGCTTTTGGATGTCATGAACTTCCAATTTCTTGGAAGGAATTAGGATTATAGTGACTACATGAGCTTTCTCACACTTTTGTCTTTGCAAAGTTTTCAATGAGAAGCAGACTCTTTTGCAGTAATGCCCTCAGATAAAACCCCGCATGGAATACTTTCCTGAGACTAAAAAGTAATCTGATAAAGCAGCCTGGAGAACAGATTGAGGATCAAGATTTGATACATGGGTCTTTGTGTGAGGTAACATAAGCAGTAGATGATATGAATGCTTGTACAAGCAGATCAGTTTCTTACAGATTTTAACCTCTGCTGCACAGAGTTGCCAAGCATTTGGTTGAATGAATCCTGTAAAAATTGTTTGTGGGAGCTAACCTAACAACCTTGACAACTGAAGTTGGTTGTGCCTAAATTCAAGTTAGAAAATCACTTGTCACGATGTCACAAAGAGCATTGCTACAGTACTGTGGTGATGTTTTTAGGCTCAGCAAACACCGATGCAGATAAGCTACCAGTTTCTCTGTTGCGAGCTGCATTATAGAATGAAGTCCTTCATATAGTGCTGCTCTGAAATATTGTAGTAAAATTAATCTATCAGGCTTTTCTGACAGTCTTCCTACAAAGAGGGCCAGAAGTCAAGGATGGAAAACTGATCTTTTTGTGGTCAGGATTTGCAGTACCTCTAAGTACACTTCAAATGCAAGATAAGAAAATAGAAGTTAAGAATTCAAACAGAAGCAGGTTCTTACTGAGGTCAGAACTGCAGTCTGACCCCACCAATCTGTTTCTGATAGTGACAGTGCAAGACACTAAACCATAGTCTAACTTTGGAAACTGTTTTCCTTTATTATATCCAATTTATCTTTTCAGTAATACTGATAATGCAGATAAATGCTGTCAGCCTGGAGAACCCTTGTGATGACAGATTTCCCAAGTTCACTACCTGCTGTCTAAATGAGTTATTTTTGTTTGCTTCCTGGGTTGATGCTGTGTTTTGGTGTTGCATGGAGCTTGGTGAAAATCCCTTTGGTATTCCCCTTAACCCACTGTTGTTAGGATCTTACAAACTTGCTCCTATTCTCTGCAGACTTTTACTTCTGAGAGTTCCAAATTTCTTCACTTATGTATAGGGCAGCTGCTCGACTCCTTAGCAGTACACTTCAGAGATACAGAGACTGGAACTACATGTAGAAATTGTGCTATGTGAAATGGATGCCCTGAATTTTATCATTGGAAGTTGAATAGAGATTCCAGAGTAAGACTGGTGTAGTTTGTTTTGTGCCATTTGGTGTGGATGATCTTAAGTTTGGTATTCAGAGCTATTGTTTCTGCAGTTGAATAATACAACACTTCAGCTTCAGGAGTAGAGATTGTTCTCACATGCATTAATTTCATAACACCCCCAGAACTGGAGAAGATGTTGCACCAACCCATTACCAGCTCAACAGCCGTAACATGTAATAGTAATTTTAGAACCTAATATGTAACTTCATTAATTTCTGTTCAGAATGGATCCAGGAATATTTTAAGTCAGTCATGCAAGTATGGGAGTTACCGTTTCTGTTACTTTTGGGGTTTTTTTGCAGAGCAAATCAATGTCAAGATAAATACACTTGTTATTGTTATGGTGTGGAATTGTTACATTATTAATTAAAACTTTATTTCAATGACAGTTTATGTGTTAAAGGTTTTGAGGCAGTATACATGTAAGGTTAACTTAAATTATTTTGGAATCATGTATAGTTGAAAACACCTCTTCAGAAAACTGATATATTCAAGAAAGATATCAATGCTAAATATATAAGTAAGCATTTGGGTTGTCTAATTGTATCTATTACATTTATCAGACTAAATGTGGTTTGAAACTTTCAGGCAAACTATTTCTCTTTTCTATTACAATTGCAGTCTAAAATGTATTGATCTTTATTTACCATAGAGTCATAGAATGGTTTGGGTTGGAACGGACCTTGAAGGTCATTTAGTTCCAACCCCCCTCTACCATAGGCAGGGACACCTTCCAGTACACCAGACTGTTCAACGCTCCACCCATCCTGGCCATGAACACTTCCAGGAATGGGGCAGCCACAGCTTTTCTGGGTACCCTGCTCCAGTGCTCATCACCCTCACAGTAAAACATTTCTTCCTAATATCTAATCTAAACTTGATCCCTTTCAGTTTAAAGCCATTCCCCCCTCCCCAATCACTTCATACCCTAGTAAAACACCCCTTTCCAACTCTCTTGTGTGCCCCATTTGGGTAGTGGAAGGCTGCTGTAAAGTCTGCCTGGAGCCTTCTCTTCTCCAGGCTGAACAACTCCAGCTTCCTCAGCTTGTCTTCATAGGAGAGGGGCTCCAGCCCTCTGACCTTATTTTGGATTTATTGTGTGGTTTTTGTTTGGGTTTTTTGTCTGTTTGGTTGGTTGGTTGGGTTTTTTGTGGGTTTTTTGGGGTGGTTTTTGGGGGGTTTCTGTTTGTTTTTTCGGTGGCTTTTTGCGGTGGTGGGTTGGTTTGGTTTTTTTTAGTTTTGGTTTTGTTTTTGTGTTTTGTTTTTTTGGTCTTTTTAGGAGTTTTAATATCCTACAGGAAATTAATCTGACTTTATGTGAAGCTTCAACTTGGGTTTTAAGGAATTTCCCCTTTCATCTCCAAAATATCCAAAATATTTCCTATTTCATCTCCAAAATATCTCCACAATAATATAAGCAAGGGAATCTTATTGTGTGTGTTGAGGAATTTCCCCTTTTCTCTCCAAAATATCCTAGCAATGGAAAGTTGTAATGGTTGTTTTCATGTGCATTTATTAGGTTGAAGAGCTGAGGCTTTGTCTTGTACAGAGAAGTGATGTAGGCTCAGTAGACAGTAGTCCCAATGAAAGCACAGAAATTTCAGTGTATTTATACCTCTGCATACTATCTGCTTTCGTATCTTTGAGAAGCTATTTCATTTACACGTCTCTCTGTCAGCATCCCTCTAATTTCTTTATGAATATTCATATGCCATAAACAGATGTGCTATGAATATTTAAAATGTGGGTATATCTATATGTATGAGTGCCTACAGATATTTCTGCTTATGACTGAGAACAGGAGGAAAATATATACTAAATCGTGTCTTTTAAGTACCTGTTGCAATCATTTAAGTAACCAGATTTTTGAAATTAGTCTTTAAAGTACTTAGAAATTTACTTCCATATTCTATCTTGTTAAAAAATTGTCTGAATTTATTTCTTGCCTTTTAAGTTAGCAAAGATTTTTTACACTTAGTGTCTTGTAGTATTGTGTTCTATGCAGACAGGAATATTCAGAGATTTTACGTTCAAGTTAGACAGCATGTGACACACCACAGAATCACAGCATGGTTGGAAGGGACCATGGTGGGGTCGTTTGGTAATCAGTTCCAGAGCTCAGTCATCTGCACAGTAAAGAAGTTTTCCTCATGTTCAGACGGAACCTCCTGTGCATCAGTTTCTGCCCATTGCCTCTTCTCTTATTGCTTGGCACCATTAAGGTGAGCCTGGAACATCCTCTAACACCCTCCCTTCATTGGGAGGCTTCAACGAGGTCCCCTCTCAGTTATGTTTTCTCAGGTCTTAATAGGCCCAGCTCTCTCACCCTTTTCTTGTAAAAGATTCCTTTTCATTCAGAGCTTTTGTGTCATCTTTTCTTAGTGAGGATGGCTTACTCTGTAAATAAAAAAATTGTTAATGATAAAGTTCAGTGAATGAGTTTTAATTTTCCCAGAAAAAAAATTGAAAGGGAGTTGAAATTTGAAGAGTTTGAATTACTATGATACAAAACTTCCAAAGAGAAGTTCTAAGGAGTAAGCCTCCTGTGTTGTTGAACAAAATGAAACTTTGAGGGTACAAGAAAATTTGCCATTTTGCAAACTTGTCTTTATGATATTTATCTTTGACTTCTCTGGACAATGCTTTGACACAAGTTTTTACAAGAAAAATGTTCTACCATTTTTTATATCTCTGCTCTATAAGCCACCTTCTGTAACTTCTTCCTGTTCCACCCAGGGGGGTTCTGCATTCAGTGTCTAGTTTAAATCTCGACCAGATCTGAAAGACAGTAAAGTTTTCACTGAGTTAGTGAAGATTGGTAAGGGAGGGAGAATAAAATTGATCATCTCTTCCTGGGAATGCAGGAAGACTTTAAGACTTCTTGTCATGCAGCTTGAGAGAAGCTGGCAGAGCAATTATGTATTATTTTCAATCTCTTCTCTTTATTAGAATGACAGATGGAGAAATGGTAAGGTAAAGAGGAAAACTCTGAGTTTATGGGAAGAAAATTATAAAGTGAGGTATTGAAGAAGGAGCTCATCTGCTTTCATGAATCCTTTTTCGTGTTTAGGGACCTGCTGGTTATGTCAGGGATCAACACGAATTGATTCATCCTATGGTATTTCCCTGGAGGAAAGAGGGATCCAGGACAGCTGATTTCTTTTCAGAGATGACCAGTAGCATGTATAGAATTAGCAAATAGTGTTTCAAGTGTTATATCTACAAATGAGAAGAGTTCTTATTATCATCATATCAAAAGTGTGTGTGATGTGACATAGGATCTCTACAAAAACTGCATCCAGGTTCTGGGAAAACACTGGAGAAACACTTGAAAGTCTGTGTGGACAGAGTGGTCAATCAGAGGCTTTTGTCAACAAGTGACTGACAAATGCACTGCAGATGAATGAATATAATCCCTTCTGTTTGCCAGCCTCTCAGCATTGCAACTAAAAGACAAGATTGAGTGTTAGTGTAAGGTAAGTTATTAAGTGAAATAAAAGATAAAACTTTAGGTTTAGAAACTACAGTGACAATTTTATGGTCAGTCTATTACTTGGCAAGGTTTTGGTTTGTTCTGTGTAGATTTAGAGTGCAATTTCTAGTTTCTCTTCTTAATAAAATAATAAAAAAAGTTTGGTTGTGAAACTAAGAGATCTTTAAGATCCCTTCTAAGCCAAACCATGTTAGGATATTTTATTAATTAAATCTAAGTATTCATGATTAGGAAATACTTGAAACATTCTGGAGTAAACCTTGGAGTTTCTCTTTTATTTTGTCAATCTAGCATCCATAAATATGTATTTAAATTTTTCTGTATTTTTTTCAAAATAAAGGCTAATTAATTCTGCTTGATTTATAATCCATAGGAAGTATTTTCCAGCTCTTCTGTGTATCTGTGTAATGTTTTGTTCTTTTTAACTAGTGGTGTATTCAGTGTTGCATACTGTTACATCTGTTCAGTGTCTTCACATAGTAGTCCATTAAGATGTCACTATTAAATGTTTTGTGTCCAAAAATGAAACCTCTGATTATTAGCAGATGTTCCTTCTTCAAGTCAAATAATAACTTTTTAAAAATATTAGACTGTGATTGTATTTAGGTCAGAGAAGATGGTGAAAGTAGAAATATTTATTTGTCCATTTGAAACTGGTTCTTGTTCATAAGAGGTTAAACTGAAGAACTCTGAAAACAATTTTTCTTAGAATAAAAGCTTCAAGAAATCCCTTTAAGTCCTCAGAGGTGCACACTGTTCTGCCCAGCTCACAGACATTTAGTGGAATTGGTGAGAGGTTTCTGTTGTACTAGAGGCAGTTATGTTCCTGCCAGGGATTATTAACATGGCAAGGAAGTTGACAATTACAGAAATGTTTGTATTTGAATACGTAGGAACATTGATTAAAAGAAAAATTCCTAATCAGTGGGTCTTTTCAATTGCTCCTATTTACACATTAAACAGTTTTGGTAGGTTTATTTAGGTATAGGCTTAATTCTGGCTGCTCAGTTTTGCTTTTTTCATATCACTTGTGATGAATATGCTGCCTTCAGATTGACTAGATATTGCCTCTCACGTGTTCCCTCAACCTGAGCCATGTTTGAGCAATTGTCTTCTTTTTCTTTCCTCTCTTGTTTTGCAAAGCAAACTATTTCCTTGTAATGTTCTTATCTTAAATTCAGTCCTCCTTGAAGAGAACTCATTAGAATTAAGCACAATTTAAAATCTTTATCATGCTCCAGTTTGCAATCATCTTATGACATTTTTTGTGCAGTGAGTGTACTACATTCTCAGAGGAACTTTGTGCAGCATTTCTCTTCCAGCCATGGAGATGCTAATATCTTTATCTTGACATTTGGAGTCTCTTAACATAGTACCAAATCTTTACAATTCTTGCTCTTCAAACTTTTTTTTTTTTACTTTATTTTTTTTTTATTTTATTTTTTTTTTTTTTTTGGTACTGGTGCTGTCTTCTATCCTCCTGCCATTACCACTATTCTTTGAAAAAAAAACCTAACAATAAATTATAAATGCAGTCTTAGGAACATTTGGGCAGAAGAGCATCCTTTGGGGAATTCCCCACATACACTCTCTGTTTCATACCTTTTTCCTTGAGTAAATTGTGCCATATTTTCTAAGACTTGTCTCTTGCTTTCTATTTACTTGTTTTACTGACACCTCTGATAGGTTAGTTCTATCTAACTTCCCATCTATAAGGACAGGGTCGATACCAAATTAAATTGTACAAGACAATTGGTGTTATAATGATAATATGTTTAATCATGTTTTGTATTTACACTGTCCTTTAATTACTGCCTTTATAAATTATATGTCTCCTTGTATGATCCGTGAAGTCAGAGTAGGAGAGCCTCCTTGCCAACTACCTTCCTCTGGAAGGTAATACAGGTATTTTTCATACACAGTAGTCTCTCCAAATCTTTATCAAGGAAATAAATAATTGCTTGCAACAAGCAGAGAGAAGTATAAAAGGTTATATGTAGGGTAATATAATTTGTTGTGCTTGTAATTATTTTATTATTTTAGTTTTTATAACTGAAACATTCTATAGCAATGCAAGCTTGCATGTCAGAACTTTTAATTATCAATTATACATCCTTGCAAAAGTGCAAGTGGAGTACAGGTGGTTTAACAGACTTGGATACTCATGGCAAAATTTTTAACATGGTAGTCATCTGGTAAACTGAGTAAATATACTAGAAAAATCTTAGGCCTTCCGCTTTATTAACATGCCACACACACACACACACATATATATATGTGTGTGTGTCTGTGTGTGTGCCTATAGGCACAAAAACATATGTATCTGTGTGCATGTGTAAATACTGGTATAGACATGTATAAAAATATGAGTACAATAATTGGAATGCAATTGCCTCATTTTGTTTTTTTATTTACCTTATCCCCTCATAAAGTTACTATGAAAAAATAAAATTTGCCTTATCTTGATTTGGATAAAAATACTCTCCAGAATCATGTCTTTAGTATATTAAAGATATGTGTAAAGACCCACTGCAAGACTCTGAAAGCCACATTCTGTTACACTTGGTAGAAAGAGAAATCTTGTTTTGTCAGCATTTCCCAACAGTTTGATCCATTGCCAGTTCATCAGATTTAAGGGTCAGACTCTCACTGGAGTATGGAGTAGGAAAATGAAGCACATGTAGGCAGAAGATTGAATAAACTTGATAAGAAACGAGCTTTTATATATGAGTACAAGGCAGGAAGCATTAGCATAAAGCAGTCAAATTTGTATCTAAAGTGGTCTGTGTCTTCATCTTACTGTTTCTGCCTTGATGATGAATAGGTACTATGAAAATTGAAATATTGGAAAAAAAATTATTACTGCCTTTTTAAATTAACACTTTGTGTGGCTACTACAGTGTTGAACTAAGCTGTGAGTTTTGTGTACTGTCTGCAAAATATCTGATTGTTCTTCCTTATTCAGAACACTGGTATCAAAGATGGAGTTCGCATATTAGGATCAATTAGAGTGCAGGGGAAATACAAAAAAGAAATTGAAAACTGACACAGGTTAAAATCAAGGTCTCCTAGTCACATTTTGAAGGCAGGTCAATGATTTTTTGAAGTTACATTTAAAAAATGGGTATAAATGTGTGTTGCTATTATCTGTAGTCTGTGCCCGCAAGAGTCCAACTTCATTGTGCAATCAGTATAATTTTGTTAGCAAAGAACAGTTCCACTTTGATGAAAGGTTTCGAGTACAACACTTTAGTAAAGGCAGCCAAATGCCCCCTTCAGTCAAGGTGGGTTACTGTTTGGCAGTCTTGGCAAACAAGCAGAAAAATAGCCCTCTGTGCATGTAGATCCTAATTGTCTTGAGCATAGAGAGAATATTAAGTTTGGAAGAATAAGTGCTTCATCAATTATGTGGAGATTCTTTTAATGAAGGCCATTTTTTATCATTTCTATAGCAATAGGATAGTAATTTACATTGATTCAGGAGCACAGGTAATGAGTCCTTAATATGAAATACTAGATTCCTCTAAGAGAAGTTTGATTTTTTGTTCACTGACCTAGACTCTGCTGAACTGCCTGCCATTAAAGTTCCTGTACTATAGCCAAGTAATTTAGAGGTATATCATGGATTGATTTATTGAGTGACTCTTGCCTAAGAACATGATATGGCTGATGTATAATCAGGATTATTAGTGATCAAACAATAGTAGGTGGACATCCTACAATAATATTTAACTACATTGTAGATTATTGTAACAATGTGAGTGAAAGGTGAGTGTGATACGTCGCATAAGGAAATCTGTAAGATGTAGTAAGAGTATTAAGAGAAAAATAATGGGTAAGAGTACTAAAAAAACAACATGATATTTATATTATTTGAATTGTAAATCAAATTAAAGAGATGAAATATGTAAGTTGATTGTGGTCATCTACTACAATTTTAATGGTAATCTGTAATTGAACTATTGAGCAGACTCTGAGTGTTGAAGTATCTGAAGCCTTTTAGGTGAAGAATTAAGTTATATTTCTCTTCAGGTCTAACTGCATATGGTGTTTTAAGAGTGTAGGGTTAGTTCTGTACTGAATTAGGAATTGTGAAAAAGATTCAAAATTTTCATGTTCAGAGGTACTTTTCTTGACATTTTAAGGTGTTATCTTGCAGGCATTTTTATAGAACACTAATATGTATGTTTAATTACTGGACAGGTAGATGTGAAATCACTGTATATACTGTGGTGTTTCCTTGATCTGATAGAATCTCTGTGCAAGTACACTTAAGGAGAAGGCTGCTTAGGACAGAGTGCACTTTAAAATAGGTTATATTTAGAAAGCCATTCCTGCTAAAAGCGAGCATTTAGTGAAAGAACAGTTGTGGGTCTGACAGTAGCCAATAATAAGAATTGCTGGTGATACTTCATTACACAGAAAAATTATTTCCACAAGTTTCATGTTCTGGGGTATCAATTTATTTACTTAGGAACAAAGCTTGTAGATAAGTGTTAGTGAACCTGACAATTTTTACTTTAAAAATGAGGGAAAGACTATTTTTACATTTTGGCCAGTACTCTGATGGAACCTTGGAAAGACCTTGGAAATCTTCAAGTCCAATCTATGACTTAACACCACCTTATCAAGTAAACCATGGCAGTGAGTGCAACATCCAGTCTTTTTTTAAACACCTCCAGGGATGGGGACTCCACCACCTTCCTGAGTATCCTATTCCAATGCCCAACCATTCTTTCTGTAATATTTTTTTTTCTAACGTCTAGCCTAAACTTCCCCTGGTAGAGCTTAAGACTGTGTCCTCTCATCCTGTCACTGGTTGTCTGGGAGAAGAGACCGACTCCCACCTGGCTACAGCCTCCTTTCAGGGAGTTGTAGAGAGAGCAAACTTCATGACAGCAAAGTCCTGCTAATCAAACCTGATTTTTATGACAAGGTAAGCCACTTACTTGATCAAGGGAAGCCAGTTAATGGTATATTTTGGGATTTCAGTAAAGCTCTCAATGCTGTCTCTCAGAGTGTCCTCTGGAATAAATGTCTAGTGCACAGCTGGATAAACATCCACATCATGTAATGGGTGAGCAACTGCCTCATGGATCAGACACAAGGGCTTATCATGAATCGGTGACATCAGACTGGGGACTTTCACTAGTGGGGTTCTACAGGTGCCATCCTCAGCCCTGTGCTCTTCAACATCTTCATGAACAGCTTGGATGCAGGACTTGAAGGGGCACTGAGCAAATTCACAAATGATACAAAACTGGGAGGAGCTGTTGACTCCCTTGAGGGCAGAGAGGCCCTGCAGAGAGACCTCGACAGATCAGAGGGCTGGGCAATCACCAAACATAGGAAGTTCAACAAGTGCTGGGTTCTAAACCTGGCGTGGGGCAACTCTGGCTGTACAGACAGACTGGAGAATGAGATTCTATAAAGCAGTGGCATGGAAAGGGACCTCGAAGTCCTGTTGACAGAAAGTGAACACGAGTCAGCAGTGCCCTGGCAGCCAGGAGGGCCAGCCCTGTCCTGAGGTACATCAGGCCCAGCATCACCAGCCGGGCAAGGGAGGGGATTGTCCTGCTCTCCCCTGCCCTGGACAGCCTCACCTTGAATATTGTGTGCAGTTTTGGACACCACAATGTAAGAAGGATATAACTTATTAGAGAGTGTCCAAAGGAGAGCAACAAAGATGGTGAAGGTCCTTGATGGGAAGCTGTATGAGGAGTGACTGAGGGCACTTGGTCTGTTCAGCCTGGAGGAGACTGAGGGGAGGCCTCAATGCAGTTACATTCCTTGTCCTCCTTCCTTGTGAGGGGAAGAGGAGGGCAGCCCCTGATCTCTTGTCTGTGGTGACAAGACCCAAGGAAATGGCCTGAAGTTGTGTCAGGGAGGTTGAGGTGGATATTAGAAAAGAGTCATTACCCAGAGGGTGTTTGGGCACTGGAACAGGCTTCCCAGGGAAGTGGTCACAGCACCAAGCCTGACAGAGCTCCAGAAGCATTTGGACAATGCTCTCAGGCACATGGTGTGATTCTTGGAGATAGTGCTGTGTGGGGACAGGGAGTTGCACTTGATGATCCTTGTGTGTCCTGTCCCTTCAAACTCAGCATATCCTGTGATTCTATGATTTGAAGATAATGCTACCTCTTGAATTGGTAGCTCTTCACACCAAGCATGAAATAGAAGTACCAGTTTTCTATTTAATATCTTTTAATAAAATGTTTTGGGATTAAACAGGGAAAATTAGTGCATAGTTTCACTCCAAATTAATCTAATTGCAATCCTAAATTAGGAATATAAATGTGCTTTCTTTAAAGATAAACTAATAGACCTGTATACCTTTGAAAGATGAATTGCCACCTGTAAAAATAGATGATCTGCCATTTCATCCTGTAGAAGGAAAATGGGTCTCATTTTGTAGTGGTTAGCATCTGGAGAATGCAGGATGCTTTCCTGACCTGCATGACTATATTCTTCTAATTGTTGCTAAAATTTTATTTCTTAAAGCAATTGAAATTGTATAAAACACAAAAAAACCCTCCACAATTAAAAAATTTTATGTTAGAATTTGAGAATATCATATCTTACTCAATTAAGCTATTTTCAGAGATAACTATTGCAGTCAAGTTGTAAAACCTTTTGATGGTCCAGTCCAAGACATTGCTCTTGTTGAAAATTAAGCCTAAAAAAACTTTTGAATGATCTTCCATCAATCTCATGTGAAACATCAGAATATGGTGGAATATGCAAGTGGAACTGGAAAAGGAAAAATACTTCTGCTTTAGATACATTTAAGCTGTTGTAGAGATGCAATTGGGTATTTTGTCATTTGACTTCTAAATAATGCAGTCAAAAGACTAATATTAAAGTTCTTTATTTCTAGAATGTTGAGAAACTGGAAGAGGCCAGGTAAATGTGGTTAGTTCAAATACAGAGGAAGAATTCATCTTCTACAGAAAATGACCAGGGTGGAGGAGAAGGGCATCTTGAACTTCTGCCTTCTGCTGGTGGGGAGAAACTCTGACTTCTTACCTAAATGTTGGTTGGGGTGTCCTAAGCTGTGCTGTGTGCTGTTAATGGGATAAGAACCTAATTTACAAAACATGTTTAGTATGACTCATGATTTGATTGCCACCTCTTCATTGCACTGTGGCTGTTGTGTCTGCCTCAGAATCCTTTGAAAACTTTGAGAGTTCAGCATTAGTGGAAATTACACAAAAAACATACTCTGTATAAAGTTAAATAGTTTTTTGTTCATCAAATATTTAAAAGCAAATTAATAAGCTGCATGCAATTTGAATATTTATAGTTCATGCTCTTGCCTCTTTTGCCATAGTTGAGCAGTTGCCATGGTTTCCATTATACTGTCTGCTTTAGAGGCAAACTTCATAACCATGCTAAATGGAACTGAGTTTCTGAAGTATACTACACTTGTAGTGCCCTCAGCTGCCTCTTGAGTTGATCTGCATTTTCCACTGTCTCCCCTTAATACCACAGAACGAGAGATTGGGGCTCACAAGAAATGCAAATGTAAATACACAAAATTAATTCTCTTCATCTGTCTTACCAATAAAGAACAACAAATTAAGTGTGTTAAGTGTATAAAGAAGTAATTAATTTTTTTAAGAAATTATCTTCAATTAAATGTAGGTAACACCATAATCTGTAGGCATAATAGTTCAACTTTACTTTGTGCAGGGTTACTCTTCTTTCTGAAAGGATGTAAATGGAGAGAGTGAATATAATTATGTTTTGCAAGGATCAAAGGACTGGGGCAATTTGTAAGATATGAACTTCAAGGAGAGATGTTGAAAACTTAATTTTGATACTTTTGGCATCATAACTTCCAGAAGATTTAGCTTGCTAAACCTGCCTTTTTCAAGGGCTTCTGTTTCACCTCTCTGGTGTATCTTTATATGGGTTCAACATCTTCTGAACCTCAAAAGGAAAAGACGCCTCCTACACCTAAGCATTTAGAAAGACCACATTCTGGTCTAAATTTTTTTGCCAATCCATTCTGATTTCTTCAGAAGATATATTCTGTTAGGATTATGCATTTATTTTTGCACATAAATATATGTAATTAAATATAGATATGTATATATATTAACATTAAGTGATCTTGTAAAAATTAATGTACTTACTGATTCATTCAGAAATGCCTTAACAGACATCTGCTATGTGAGATACTCCATGTGACTTTACAAGCCTTTACATATTCACCTTTGCAATATCTTCAATATTGATTTTCATGTGATAGGTGATAGGGATTTGCAATTTGCTAAAAATCAGAGCCTAGCTAGTAGGGGGAGAAGATGGCACACACAACTCAATAGGTGCTTTTTAAGTGACTCCTGTACAATGAGCATCAAGATAAACTGATCCATTTATAGCAAATAAACCTAATATCAAACAGCTTCCACCCCCCCACCCAGTGGCAAAATCTTAATTTCAGCAAAATTCGTACTCAAAGATTGTGAGTCAGTAGGTATATTGCTGTTGGAAGTAGTGGTACCAATATTACATAGCAAAAGTGAAATAAAAATTCAAAATGTATTACATTTATTTATTTAGTGTATACATTTAAACAGATAAACTACTTGCCACATGCAGGGTCCCCAGCCCTCAGTGTACACTCAACAAAATTTCTACATGTATCTTTCAAGGATTACGAAGACATATTGATTGGCTGGTGAAACATAAGGCATTTTAAGATTGTTCTGTGAAGTTAAACTTCATGTTTGTATTATGGGGTTTTTCCTAAATGAAGCACTGTAAGAATCAGTTACCAGAAATGAAATTAAAACTGCTTCTTAGTTTATTTGAGCATGCAAAGGGAGAGTTATGCAGAAGAAATTCTGCATGTTTTATGCTGTTATTGCAAAATCAAAAATAATTTTTAAAGCTTTACATTTAGACATGCTTTTTGCAAATTACTTGTGTAGAACCTCTTTACAACTTCATTGTGTATAAGAGATGCCCCCATACAAGCTTGAGCTGCTCTCTTCACCATGAAACCTGCTCATTTCCCCCCTCCAGCAGGCTTCTCTGCTTCTGCTTTTATTCTCTTCTGTCAGCTTCTCACTGATGCTAATTGCTGTGTTATAGTCTCACATTATTAGATCTAAATTAGATAACCTGTTGGTGAATCCAGCAAATGCTGAATAATGAATTCCTATCTGGGTTATGTAGGTTTGTGGGGCTCTATGAACATGTATTGTGGGAGAGGTGCCTCATGGAGTGCACGTTTGCATTCCCACCTATATCAAAAATAGGGATGTTAATTATGGTTTGTGGAGATGCCAAATATGAACAAAGAGCTGTTTTGTAAATAAATTATCTTAAAATAGTGCCTAGTATAGAATTGGGTCTTTTGCAAAGGGTGGTTACATCTGGGATAATAAAGGATGAAATAATATATGAGAACAGCAGCATTGGTTGTTTCTGCTGTGTAATGCTAAAGATCTGAATACTGCTTTCCCTATTATTTCCTAGTAAAAGTATTAACTCTTATTATGCAACCATCTGTTTACCACTGAATGCACTTATTTTTTTTTACCTCAAAGATGCAAAAAGTATGTGCATTTAAAATGAGTCATTTATTCCAGAGTAACTGTCTCATCATCAGTCTGCAGTGTGATGAATATCTGTTGCCTTGTCTCTTTTCACACTATAACTGTTTACTTGAGGGTAATAGTAGACCAGTGAGCAAACTGCTGTGGAGGAGCTGCTAAACTGCACTCTCCTACCTCGACTTATGTCTTCACATGCTGGGAATAGCAGCACTCAGGCTGTGGCTGGATAGGGACAATTTTAAAGTAATTTTTTATTACTGAAATAAAATCAGTGGAGATGAAGGGTGTAGCTAATGTAGAAGTACAGTGTGAGACTTTACCGTGAGTTTTAACATTTAGTCCTTTGTTCCTGTGGAATAAGACATTTAAAGACTAGGGCTGAACTTTCTCTGTTGCTTCCCAGGCCCTCTATTGCCATTTTCACCCACTCTTGTTTTGGCAGGAGTACAATATGTTTAAATCATGCTTTCTGATTCAGCAAGTTTTAATTTGGTAATATGAATTAATAAAGTAAAGGCTTTCCATGTCCTCATTCCAGTAATGACAAAGTTGTTGTGGAAAAGGTGGTATAATTTAGGTATAATTTGTTGATATTTTTCTTTTTTCAAGCTTTAATGGTGTTGCAGGAGTGTGTTTTCCAGAACAGAAACTGTTATGTTTGCATTTTTGTGAACTGTATTGCAGTATAATACTGAAATGTCTTCAGGCATTACTGCAAAACACAAACACAGAATGATCTTACTTTTTGCCAGGGTATACCGTGAGCACACTATACTGTTTTTTTCTGTATATGCAGCATTATATTATTGCGTTTATGTCTTATTACTGCTGGTGCTAGATTTTTAGCCTTAGATGGTAAAACACTAAAAATGCAAAGTCTGTGATACAGTCCAATACAATTAGTCTTCCTTAACTGGAAGAATGCTGCATTATACACATTATACCATTGAAAATCCTGGTATCTACAGTTTGTAAGAAAAAATGTGGTAGAGAATCTCTTTCAGCATGTGATGCTCAGACTGTCTATTGTATTGTGACACAGCACATTACTTTGTCTTGCAATTTAAGGTGTTTTTTTCATTGCAGACTTACATCAAATACTGCATATGGTCTCTTAGATCCTTAGTGTTGTTTTTTATAGAAGAGTGATTTGGCTGGATTTAGTACACTTTGCAAAGAAGTACACTATGGTCTTTTCAGTCTATACATAACTTTTTCTTATAATTCCTTTCTATATTGCTAACAAAATAACTTCTGTGAAAATACCTTTCTTAATCTTTGGATCTGTTTGTTTATTTACTACTGGAGGCATTCAAGCTCAGTGCATTTGTCTAATTTAGTGAGCTCTTCCATATGTATGACAAAATAATTCCTTTTCAATATAGAATGTAATTTTAAAACATGTAGATAATGCCATCTAGTTGAGCTATCACTGCAGTGTAATTTGCGCAGGGCAGTGTCCTGCTGCAGAGTGGCACTGAAAGGAAAGCTCCCACTGTGGTGATGGCAGTAGTCGTTTCCAGACATTGATCTCTGGTCAGATGGGGGATCATAAAAGGGTACTGCCCTTTAAAGTGCTTTAAATTGAATGTTGGATTTATACGAATATCATGAGGCTAATTAATGTTGATCCAAGAAAAATCTTAGCGGGTAAGAGATTCCTTTGGTGTTGGTCGGTTCTGTTCCTGGGAAGGTTCCTGGGATCCCAACTGGAGATTTACAGTACGAAAAGGCAGTAAAACAAGCACAGAAGGATGAGATGACAATGTCGTGTGTCCAAATGATATGACAACTAACTTATAATAATATTTTATTGAATAAGTCCATTACAAATTTCTAATACAGCTTTTTGAACAAAATGCAAATGGTTGTGGAAATACAGACAGCCAGGCACAAGGGCTTTACAGAGCTGTCAGCATGCATGGATATAAGATAGGGGAATCCAAGTGTTTCGTTCTAGATGGAGGAAGATTAATGAAGGGAAGAGTGAGTGTGCTGACAATGATAGTGCTGCAACATTGGCGGTGAAATATTGACAGTTCTCTTTTTACTTGCTCTAATGTCTTCATTATATTTTGTGGATGACTTTGTGATTTAGTTGGATCTTTTGCAAATTGCTCAAGTGATGAAATATTAACTGCATTATATACCGAGAGTTCTTTCTGGACTATGTTATACTTGTTCTCAAATTATTCTCATACTCAGATATTGTACTATGTTACTATTGTTTTTGTGTACATAAAGGTAAAGCACAACTGAAAATTCAGAAAGCCCACAGCATTCACTGCATTTGTATCTTCTTTTTTAAATGGTTCATTATAAATATGGGAAATTATGGCTTGAAAATGCAGTTTTAAAATAAGCAAATAATGCAAATTCTTCCAGACTAAATGCATTCTACGCGATAAACCACTCATTAATTTTTTTGGCAACAGCTGCATTTATCTTGTCTGTCTCTCTTGAATGTGTGTATCATACTTCCTTTGCTAACCCAGCAAATGTAATGAAAATTTAAAAACAAAAAATAAAAGATGAATGTAGAAAGACAAATTACAACGCAATAGTCCAAAGACTTGGCTCTTTTTTCCTTTTTCCCCCCCTACATTTTACTGACCAGTAACAGATTTCAGATTATGCTTGACTATGATGTTTGTTCATGAAAAAGACTTTCACTAGAGGGCTAAAGTCTTGTGAAGGTAATGGGTGTTATTTGGGAATGTTTGCACATAAGCCCAGATTGCCATGCCTTCTCTCCTTGTGCAGACTAAAAAATGGAGTGGTGATACATTTCCTTGGCTTACCTGCTGTTGTTCCTTCCGCAGTTCGAGGTGCCCATGAGAAAAGCCAGGCATTTTGAAGGCTGTGGTAGCAGTCAGCAGCCAAGTGAATCACAGACAAGTTACAACTTCCCTCAGTATTGCACACAAGTGAGAGTTGCACATGGGTTTTCAGGGAATTTGAGGAATGAGAAAGGATCTCATTCCTTGTTTTCTGTTCTTTCACAGAAAATTGTGTCTTTTGGCTTCAGGTAATGGACTCTTGCCAACTCCTCGAGGACATCCTGGACATCTTACATGGTGAATTTAAATATGCAGAATAGAAAATTACTAGTTATAGAAGTTTTCATTTCCCTGCAGTAATAAGATAATACTGTTTCTGTAATTGAAATTATGAAGAAGAGGGATGTTAGCATCTTTCCACTTGGATATTTTTTCTCTGCCCTGGTAAGAGAGGTAGTAAGGCAGTGGACAGAGCAAATTCAAGTGCCTGATTTTTTGCATTTTAAATGTCCTGCTCTGTTTCAGGCTTTTATAGTCAGTATTCAACAAAATGCAGCTTTCAGGACCAACAACCTGTACGAAATGTACAGAACTGGCTATTCAATGTGAATGGGAACATTTTTTCCTGTTTGCATCTTCTACTTCATGAAGCTCTGAAAAATTTTATCTAACTATCCATAACTGATTCAAGAAATGAAATGGTTTCTTTTAATGAAAAATTTATGGCAGAACTTTTTAGATGATTGGAGAGATGTAATGATACAATTTTGAGAAACCATATTAATTAACATTAAATGAAAATGATGCCAAAGTCTAAAAAAACCAAACAACAAACCCACACATTCAAGAGCTCAGAAATATCCATTAATAAAAAAAAATTGACACCTTAGACTATATTTTGGCAATACTTAGATAAATATTATTTTTTATCATTCATTAATAGGTTAAAATTTAAAAGTTTCATGATTATTAAGTTCTTGAAGGCAATTTTTATAACTTTTTACTCAGTTTTCTAGTTTTAATTTTTTTAACACATAACAGCATGAATTAATGAAGTGTTTTAGGGTTTACCTGTGCTGTGCAGAGACAATATGTAGTTTTCAGCTGTCACTTATAATATAGATTTCTTATAATATGTTGCATTGGATTGCAATGTTGAGTTGGGCAATCATTTTAACTTGCTTCTTCACAAAGTATCTTTTTGATTCTTCTGTATGTAGTCTTTGAAATATAGCTCTTTATTCCATTATCAAAATAACACTTTTAAATTATAACTCCCAATGAAGGTTTTTTGTTCATTAATCATTCAATTAAGTTTTGTTTGTTACAAGCCATTTTGGTAGCCTTTTATTTTAACCTAAATATTAGCCATGTGTGCCAATTTTGAGTCCATTGATCTAATTGTCCTTTAGTCCACCTTCCTCTTTCTTTGTTTTCCCTTGGATACTGTTTAATTGTGTACTGTCAAACAAGTGAAGCCTGTGTAAAAATTTAACTTGTTAAAGAAGGCTGAGCTAGTTACTTCAATAGGGGCAGTAAAATGCCTTTACAAGACTCTTATGGCTGTGGTGAGGCTGATAGCACTTCCTCTCATGGATACTCTGGTCCATGTACTTGTGTCCAGTACATGCCCAGCCCTGTGGAAGGAATGGAATCCAAGGAATGTTGGGACACACTTAGAAAGGGAGACCATGGTGAACTGGGAACATAAAAAAAGGGTTTTTATGAGGATATTGGATAAAAATCTTTGCAAAACCAAGCAAGATCAGTTTTGCTGCTCATGGAACCACTAAATTCACCAGGTCACTTCAGATTTTTCAGATTTATCAACATGTATAGAATAAATAAATTCCATTATGCACTCACTTTATCAAGCTCACTTGTGAATTTCTTCAAGAAATAAAAGTAATTTTGGGAAGTTGGTTTTCCTTTTACTTTGGTGACTGTTTCCAGTGTGTTAATATCAGAGAATGATGATGATTTTACTTGTGTATAATAGCTGCTAATCTGTAGTTACCCAGGATGCCCTATTTGCATAAGCAAATAGGACAACAGTGTGCTTTCAATACTCATTTGGAATTTTCCTGCTATTCCATGACTTGTTAATTAATGGCTTGAGGTGTTGTGAGCTGCACTCTATTGCTATCTGATGGCAACTGTCATAATTTTAAAAGCCTATCTTCATTCTGGGTTTATTTTACTTTCTCAGATGTTTGCAATTTATAAAGTCTGATTTTTGCTGATTTCTAATGACTTTCCTTCCTTACGGGATTTTTATTTTTTCTATCTTTAATAACTACTTTGCCAAGATATGCATTAATCTTGCTTTCTTGCTTATACTGTACTTTTTTAGTTCTTTTGGTCTCTTGACCTCTCCCATCTGGGCTTGTTAGGCTGGTGATCTGCCATTTATTTGCATTTTGTCCCTGATGTTCCTTTCAGCATCCTTCCCCTTTTCTATTAATTTTTTCGCTCTGTTAGACCTTAGCTTTGTGAACAGTCCATCAAGTGGGTGCAAAATTACAGAACAGGGCCTCTGAACACTCTGAAGTATTTTACAGCCAGTTAATTCACTCATGTATTTTTAGAGGGTATATTCTCTAGCAGAAAGCTTGTTCTTCCATAAGTGCTACACCCAGCTAGGCACTGGTGGCCTGTGCTAAGCTGTTGATTTCAGGAGTAGAACTGGATTTCAGTAGTGTTCTTGTGAAATCCTGGGTACGTACCTAAATGGTTTGCTGAGTTCAGTCTTGAGCAAGTTTTGAGTCACTGAAAGGTCACTTGTTTTGTTAGATCACCTATTTTATTTATTTTCCCATTTGATGTAAATACATTCAAATTGTTGTATTTTTTAAGACAGTGACGGCTTTTCATTCTAGCCATTCTGTGTATCCCCATAAGAACTGAAATAATTACAGTGATTTTACAAATTTGCCTATGTATGAGTATGGAAAGATTTCTACTTGACTGTAAAACCTGACCTTATTATGGTTAGTGTTATTTAAAATTTATGATATTCACTTTGTTTTAAAATTAATCCCCTAAAATGGTTTAAAATACATTTGTTGACACATTCAATCTGACCTCCCATCTGACCCACCCCAGTAAACCACTGTTATGTTATAATTAAACTACTGAAATAAATCCATGAGACTGCTTTGTAAAATTCAGATATTCATGCAGCATTTATGCTGTGCCTTTATATTCTTTTTGTGGGATGATGACTAAGGGCTTGGGCAAGGGCCGTCTGCACAGTACATTTCATTTTACATATCTTTGTGGATGGAAATTTATACAGTTGATGTTAAGAAAGGCTGACTTGGCTGAAGGATGAGATGCTGTAGAGACAGGATGCACCTGAGATAGAATGAAACTCTGGACATGAGCCAACAGTGTTCAGTTGCAGCCCAGAGAGCCAATCACACCCTGGGCTGCATCCAAAGCAGCGTGGCCAGGAGGACAAGGGAGGGGATTCAGCCCCTCCGCTCCACTCTGGCGAGACCCCACCTGGAATGCTGCATCCAGCTCTGGGCTCTCAGAACAAGAAAGATTTGGACCTATTAGAGGAGGTCCAGAGTGGAGCCACTTGGTGAGATCCCTGGAGAGGTAATAGAACAAATTCACCTGGAAATCCTCTTCCAAACATGATAGACAAGAATGTGTTTGGAAGTACTCTGCAATGATTTATATTGGGGAAATTCCACCTGACTGACATAGTCATTGAAGTCATTGATTGGTGGATGGGGGTCTAAGAGTGGATGTTTATTTTTCATACAGTAAATTCTTTGACACTGGCCCCTATCATATCCTCATAGACAAGGTGATGGAGTATTTACTTGATGAATGGGGAGGTGCAATTTAAAACTGACCACAAAACAGTTGTGATCCGTGGCATGAAGTCCAAGTTGACGATGGTCACTAGTGCCATAGTGAGGAAATCAGTAATGGATCCAGTCCTGTCTAACATCTGTTGACTTGGATGTTGGGACAGAGAAAGCCCTCAGAAAGTTTGCAGATGGTACAAAACTGTGAGGACTGGCTGATAGTATCAGATGGCTGTGCTGCCTTTCAGGAGGACTGGCACTGGCTGGAGAATAGGCTGAGGGGAAGTTCAGGAAAGGGTAGTGCACAGTCCTGCACCTGTGAAGGAATAACTCCAGACACAGTAGAGACTGAAAGGATGGAAAGCAATTTTACAGAAAAGGTCACCAAATTGAACTGAGCCAGCAATGCAACCTTGTGGCTAAAGGGCAGCAGCTCTCTTAGCCAGAGCATTGCCAGCAGGTGGAGGGAGGTGATCCTGCCCCTCTGCTCAGCACTGCATTGTGAGACAGCATCTGGAGTCCTGTCCTGTCTTGTGCTCCCCATGCAGGAGGGATATGGACATGCTGGAGCAGGTCCAGCAAAGGCCCAAACAGATCAAGGGAGCATCTGACATATGAAGAGATGTGGAGAGAGCTGTGACTAGAGAGCTAAAGAAGAGAACTTAGACTGCTTAGAGCAGTCTTACCAACATGGAAAAATTCCCAGCTGGCAGGTTGCAATGAAGACTGACCAGAATGTTCTCAAAGTGCCCACTGAAAGAGGCAGTGAACAAAAATTGGAACACAGGGAATTCTGTTGAATGAGGATTATTTTTTATTTTTCACAATGAAGGTGGTCAAACTCTGGAAAAGGTCCCACATTGGTTTATCCAATATTTCCATCATTGGGAATACTCAAAATCTGATTGCACATGATCCTGAGCAGAGCAGCCTGGTCTAGAGGGAAATGTTCCTGCCCATGGAGGGAGGGGTTGGGATTAGATGATCTTTAAGGTACATTCCAACCCCTTAGCATTCTGTAATTCTATGATTTGCGTGGGGCTTTGAATTAGATGGAAGCCCCTTCCATCTTTAACCCTTCAGTGTTTCTGCCCTATTGTTTTCCTGTAAGTTTGAGAATTTTTTTATTAAATGTACAGTCTCAAACAAACAAAAAACCCCTCACTTTGTGAGAGCAGAAAAATGAATATGATTAGCATTTCCATGCTTACAATAATAACCAGATTTCAGAAAAAAAAGAAAGATCCACATTTCTTTTTTGTTTTAATAATAGATCATTCTTAAAAAATGAAACAGACCCTATCATAATCAGGAAAACCAGCAATAAAGAGGGCTACTAATATGGGGGTTTTTGCATATCTTTAAGTAGATTATATGGTATAATTGTGATTGGGTTTTTTTTTTCCTTATTTCTCTTTCATAATTTTTTTGTAACATCTCCATAGAAATCTATTGTGTTGTTCAACTATATTTTTTTTAAAGTTCCTGTACTGTTTGATTAGGTTTTCATTTTTATGTTCAGTTTTCACTGTTTGTTTTTTTTAAAACACAGTTACTAAAGCTCAGTCTGTGTGTGATTGTTTCTTCATTCTTTATTAACACATATTTTCATTGTATTAACCTGAAGTATTTAGTAGGTAATTTGGCCCTTGTTTTTCTGAGATAAAACTATACTACTTAAATAGTTTTTTAAGTGCCATTTTAATTTCTAAATTACGATGTTGCATGTGTTTATAATTTGTTAATGTACCCTTTTCTTGTTCAGAAACTTGAAGGAATTTAAAATGAGTATGAAAACCGGCATAGTTTGCGGGGGTCTTGATAGCAGTTGACAAAATGATTTAGGTGGATTTTATGTAAGAAAACTGCAGAATCCTGAAATATGTCCTTCTACATTAATTTTTATAGTTATGGTAATGACTATGCTATGAATGTTGCAACTTGAAAAGCTGTCAACATTTGTGACAAAATTTAAACTAATTATTTTTACAATGAAAGCCTGACTTGACTGAGAATTTTCAATTGACTTTAGCTTCATTGGGACTAAAATTAAATCTGTAAGTTTTTTTTAGCATTTGTGCTAGAAAGCTGTTCCTCTTTTATAAGAATAAAATAGTAGCGGAGTTTCAGCTACAAGCAATTGAGAGAGATTATCTAAGATTACTCCCAAGATTTTTAATGGCCCATGAACACCGGTGAGAATCATCTGAACACAGAAAATGTTTCCCTGTAGTACAGAAATCAAAGGAGGGTAACAAAGGCTAAAGTAAGACTTTGACATTCATGTAATGAAGAGAACTTGAGCAAGAGCATGGGAGGTGTCCTGTACTGCACCTTCTAATCAAAAAATCCTTATTTGCAATACAGAAAATCCTGATATGTGATGCTTTATGTGCTATGGTGTTGCAAGAAAAAAAGAAAAAAAAGAAAGCACAGTAAATTTTCAGCTGTAGGAATAATGAAATCTGAAACCAGTATGTCACAGAAAGACTGAAAGAGTATTATTCTCACTGTTTATCCCTTTAACACTTCCATATAAAAGCACATAGTTTTCTTGTTTTCTACTGTGCAGAAAAGGGGTAATAGAAAGTATGGCAGTATGTAAAAGGGATATAAAACACATGTACGTACAGGTGTGGCAGCAAAAATGGGATTAGGTGAGCAATGATCAGTGATGATTAAGTTGGCTCATCCATCTTTGGGCTGGTACAACATGAGAAGGAAGTAGTAGAGTGCAAGGTTCCATTAATGGTCATCCTGGAGAGCTGTATGATAGCAGGAGAAGCAGTGGTAAACCTCAGGCAGGATCCTCTTTACCACCAGCTGTGTTTTATGGCTTCTTGTTTAGCTGCACTTTCAAATATTGGTTGTCATGTTTGTTGCACACAGCTTTTGTAAATTTTGTTTACATTTTTCACACATATTTTTAATACTCTGAGTAGAGCTAATGCGTCAGATCCTTTACAGATTAGTAACCTTTGGTGATCATTCCTGCTAAAGATAGATGAGTTTGTCAATGGGCAGCTACTCTTTTTCTTAAGCAAGCAATTTCCAAAAATTACCTTTTTTAATAATAATTTCTTTAATTTTTGTATTTTCCCCTCTATTACTGTTATTTTCTGTTAATTTCTCTTACTGTTTTCTGTTCTGATTTTAAATCTTCTCTTCCTCTTCCCTAAGTTTTGTTGTCTCAAGAGCTATTGTCCTGCTGTCATTTCACATCCATACCTCTACTCCTGGTTCCTGCACAATACAATCATGTTTCTTACCCTGCAAATTTGACTTGCATATTTGCATAAAACTGTGAAACTGTTGATAGTTTATTTAAGGCCATGCATCTTTTCTGAACACAGGCCTTTCATAAGTATGCTTCAAATATACACAACAAAGGAATTTGTATTCTCAGTGTCTCATCATCAAACTATTTGTGCACTCATGGACATAACTTCTTTCAGCCTTTCCATGTGAAATACCACTAGGAAAAACTGACAGTAATTCTGCCATCTACTGGTATGACTTCATGATGCTGTTGGTGTTGTCTGGAGAGGAACAATTAAAATTTCTGTTTTCTCTTCCTTTCACTGTCAGGGGTTTTGTCTGTTTCTGAGCCTGTTTTAGTTCTTTGGTTCCAGGTTCTGAACTTAATATAATTTCCCTCAGTCCCATCCTTTTCTCCTGCCATTTCTCAGGATAGGAGTTTGCTTATGTTCTGATGAATACCTTTCTGGGACAGGAGGGTTATCATAAAATTTTGTGAATCCTTGGGTTAAAAATTCTGGTTTCACTTTGCCAGCTGACTTGTGCTTAATGCTCTGCCTTGCTAAGCACTGATTGCTGCTTACTTTTGGCAGGAGCTCTCTTTTCCTGGCTCGCTGCTGTTGCAGCGTGTGCTGGGGAAGCTGGTGCTCCTCTCCTTGGGTGCCTGAAATCTCCACGCTGTCAGGCCCAGCAGAGACCCTGCCCAGCCCTTACTGTGCCCTGCTGACCTACGAGTCCATCAGAGCTTGCTCAGTGACCTCTGCCATGCTCTGCAGTGGGTGATACAGATCAGCTTTACACAGCCTGCGGGTCTGAGACTTTCCATGTGGTGTCAAATACTGTGGCAGTCCAGTGCTCTGTGACCAACAGCATCAAGGGACAGATGACACTGGACAGATGATAATGGATAAAATTAAATTCTTCTGCACATTAATCACGCTGAAATACAGATTTTTGGCAACATTTTATCAAAACCCTGAAAATGTCCAGCTCTTTGGTCAAGCATCTTACTTTTGAATTCTTTTTACTCAGAAATGTTTGATTGTCTCCTACCTAGTTTCCTTTCCTAAGTTTTATTTTTGTTATGTGATACATGCATCCAAATGTGTAAATGCACCTCCATAGGCTTAAGCCAAATGGTTACAGGGTCAGTGTATCAGTCAGTTGTATGTACTGGTTGTCGATCAGCAAATTATTGAAGTTGAGAAAGATATGAAATTAGTTTCATATGCAGCTGCCAAAATCAGACTTAGCATCAGTTCCAGATTTTTCTTTCTTAGTACTTATCTTCTTGTTTGTCTTGATGTTAATGAGACTAGACTGTATATGCCTTAAAAATAGCAGTTTCTTTACTGGAGAAACATTCATTCATCCCAGACAACATATGTTTTTTTAAATGAGAGCTGAATCTGTATCTCCACTTGCTATTTCTGATTACATGTTTTCTTGCTTTTGAAAAGGGGTTTAGAACACATATTGTCCATCTTCAGAAATCTTTGTCTGAAGTCTGAATTCAAATAAATAATTGAATTTTCGATACTTAAATTACCTGCAGTTTTTCTTCAGTTACTGGGTATTGCAAAAATCCTTCAGTTTTTCCTAGGTTTCCTCTATCTTCCATGCTACTTTCGTTATATTCTTCCAGTTTCCAAAGGATAACTGCTCAAGGTCTTGAAGCTGGTTATGTATTATTATTTTGTTCTGGTTGTTGTTTTGTTTGTTTGCTTTGTTTTTGTCTTCTGCAGAGACCTTTAGTACTTTTTTACTAGTTGGACTTGTTTTCTTTTCCACCTTATTCAGAAATTAAGCCGTTAGACACGGCTTTCTTCTTGGTTTTGGCACAGTAATACAACAATTTAACAGGACAAAAAAAACCCCAAACCAAACAAAGACA
This sequence comes from Passer domesticus, assembly GCF_036417665.1. Lineage (NCBI taxonomy): Eukaryota > Metazoa > Chordata > Aves > Passeriformes > Passeridae > Passer > Passer domesticus. The sequence goes on along the minus strand of NC_087476.1, from coordinate 19,597,264 downwards.
AAAAACAAACAAACAAACAAAAAAAAATAAAAAAAACCCCAAGAATTTTAGGCAGAAGCTTGAAAAAGAATGAATGTGGTGGACCTGTATCAGTCAAAAGGAGAATGATAGCAAGAGCAGTATGAATCAAAATCTGGTATTTTATTATTAAAAAAAAGTGATGCCTTTATAGTGCTTTTTCTTGGTTATTCTAGGTTAAGAAAATTGGTGAGGTGTTTTTATTATGCTCTTAGTTTTTTGTTTGCCTTTTGATACAACAACAGGAATATTTATTAATCAGCTGAAGCCCTACCAGCGTAAGATTCATGGTATCAACAATAGAAATAATCACATTAATTTTCTGATAATCTGTTTCTTAAATAGTCTCTGAAGGGAATGTTGTGGGTTTTTTCCAGCTATTGCTAAGTGGTTTATTTTGAAGTGTGAAATTTATGCTGTCTTGTTCCACAGGTAGGAAACTGCTGTAAGCATAGGAACATCTTTATATTCTGAGGTTTTATATTCCTTATATTCTTAATTCTTCTACTTAAAGATACTATCTAAATCAAAATAAAACTAGGCAATTTTTCTAATAGTTTGAGCCTTGGCAATTTTCTGGGTTAGAATTTCTATTAGAACATATTTAACTATATGTCTCTATTAGCATTTGTTAGAGTTTTAAGAAGGCAATTGTTATTCTGACATGACATTCTGGAAGTTCATTTTTCAAATGTGCAATACAGAATTCAAAAATTTGTGTCTGGTGTTTTGAGAGGTGCATGAGAATGACAACAATCAATCATATCTTTATTAGATCATGATATACTGAACTTGCAGTAATTAAACAAGATATTAGTGCTTACTGATTAAGATTACAAATATTGTGAGCCAGCTGTTAATCACTTTTCTTGCAAGGATAATGTTATTATCAGATATGTATCTCTAAGGCTATTTTTGACTGTTGAATAGGTTGTGATGTAAGTAACAAAATAGCCTTTTAAATTTTCTATATTGAGACCATCTTTCCAAACTTCTGTTACTTTGAGTATGGTCCTTGAAAATTTAGGAAAAATTGTTCTGAGTTAGAAAGTGGTGTTGTCATACTGCAGTTAAAATGTTCTAAAGACTTGTAATGCTAATACACTTTTTACAACTGTGTATTTTGAAATGTCAACCCACAATATTTTTATTAATAAATGCAAATGTAGAAAAAAAATCTTTATCAAAACAGTATTATGGAAAATGCATATTTCAGATGTAATCAATGCTTTTGGGAAAAATTCACTCAAATATTTCCTAAGTATCTAGTTGACATCATCTTTATTTCTGATGCTGATTCTTATCAAAGAGTGCATTTAAAATTTACAGTACATTTTAATTCAGTATTTTTAGTCTTAATTGACTTACATGAAAATCAATGGTGTCCATCAAATAATATTCCACTGGCTTTGCTGTGAATGTGAATCACCTTTTTGAAAGTAGTTAGAAATTTGTGGTTTTCTTCACTGAGAACAATTGTGAACATTATGAAATTATGAAATGGAGTTCCATCTCTAACAAAAATGCATGATCTATTATCAATCTTGAAAAATGGTATGACAAACATAAGCTCTTACTAGCTTCTTACTGAGGCTGTAAAGCAGTTGTGGTATTTTTCCTGTAATTTTCTGTGCATTTGGCTTGTGGGTGTGCTTATTTTAAATAGGAGCTGAAAGAAGTTGTGTATGTTCCCAGTACATCATAAAAGTTGGGTAGCTATTAGATCAGTTTGATTGTGTATTATTCTAGTTTAGAAGGTGGGGAGGTTTATTGATTTTGTGATACTAAAGATAATCCAGTGTTAAAAATTAACATTGGCAGTTACTTTCCAACTGGAATGAAATTCCAACTTAACTTGGTTTTATCTTAATTTGAAATATTTCCCTTCAAGCTACTTCAAAATATTTCCCTTCAGACATGAACAGTAGTGTACAGACTGGACCACTGGGGCAGCCAGAGGTTTCATCATCTGCAGCAGAGCTGGTGGTGGTGCTGTTTCCCAGCTGCAGGGCTTCTCCTTTGGGAAGGGAGGCAGAAGCAGCTGCTGGTGGACTATGTGTGGGGCTTTGTGTGGAGGGTGTGACAGGTGGATTGTGGCCCCTGCCATGACTGTGAGTGTGTCGTGGCCTTTGGACTCTGAGATGGGGTGGGCAGGACTCCTGGGCCTAATGGATGAAAAGGCATTGCTGTATCCTTCTGTACGTGGGAATTGGATACTGCTGAAACTGGGCAGTAGTACTTTGCAGCAGAAAGATACCTGATAGGGGTAAATAAGCATGATGATTTCTTTCCTGAATTTTTTTAAATTAATATTTTTATGCATTCATGTCTTAAGACAAAGGATCAGTTTTATTATGAACATTGTTATTGGTAGTAGTAGTATTTTAGTGTAAGGAAATAAATATGTTTGCTACTTTGTTACCTTAGCCTGCATCTAGATGGGTGGGTGGACAACTGCTTTGATGCTCAGGTTGGAGGTAGTGGTTAATGGGGCATCCTCTATCTGGATTCTTGTGGCAAGGGGTGCTTTTCACATGGGTCCTGTGACCCACCTTCTTTAACATCTTTGTCAGTGACCTGGAAGAAGGCACAGAGGGCTTGTTTTTCAGGTTTGCTGATGACACCAAACTGGAGGGTGCACTCACTGTACCACTGACAGACACCTAGGCAGGCTAACAAACAGACTGCCAAGAAATTTAAGAAATTAATGAACTAAATTAATAAAATCCAACAAGCGTCACATCCTACACCTCAGAACAAAGAGCCCCTGGAAGTGATACAGGCTGGGGCCTGCCTGTCTGGGGAGCAGCTCACATGAAGAGTCTCAGGGGGTCCTGATGGGTAGTGAGTTTTACCTGAGCCAGCAGAGAAGTGTTATCCTGAGCTATATTTGGAGATTAAGGAAAGGGATTGTCCCTCGCATCCCAGTGCTCATTAGACTTTATCCAGGATACTGTATGCAGTTTAGATTCCCCTAGTACAAAAATGGCATTGATAATACAGAGATAGTTCACTGTGGAGTCACCAAGCTGGCTGGGGCTGGAAGCACTTTCTCTCTGGGGGAGCTGGGCTTGTTCAGCCTGGAGATGGAGTCATCGGGACTTAAACACAGCCCTTCGATGTCCACAAGGAGATCAAGAAGATGGAACCAGGCTCTCTGTAATGGTGTCTGGATGGACAGGAGACTATAAGCAGAACTGGGAAATGGGACACAATGAAAAACCTTTCCTCATGAGGACAGACAAACAGTAGAGCTGGTTGCCCAGCAGTGGGGAAGAGCCTCCGTCCTTAGAGGTTTTCAGCCAGGCTGGTCACAGAATTTCCTCACTTTGAAGCTGGGCTTCATACCTTCCCTGATCCCTTCCTACATGTGATGGTAAAATTATGTTTTATCTCCTGATATAGGAGGAGTCTTGAACTACTCTTCTGAGATATGGGACAAATCCATACCATTTCTTCTCCACAACATTTTTCAAGATCCTTCTTCTGACTTATTCACACTCATAGTATTGGGGAACCATAACCTATCCTCCAAATAGTATGTTTAATGGCCTCATTATCATTATAGTCAAAATTTCTTAAAGGAAGGAGTGCTGAGGTTAAGTATTTTTGTCTCTGCATTTGTCAAACAGTGTCATTAGACATAAAAGTTGTAGTATGTTAAAGCTGAGAATAAGGACAACTGCACATATAATTACAGGAAGAAACATACTCTGTAAGGGAGCTCTGTATGACTGATTTCAGCAAGTTACAGTTGATTTCTGTCTGATTTTAGTTTTATTAATGGTTCTTTGTTGTTAATGGAATTGTTGATTCTCTGTGTTCCACAGATGTGTAACCGTTCTCACTTATCTCCTGCCTTATCCATTGTCCCATGTTGGTCCATTAAAAAGTGTCATTTGTGTTCTTACTCAAGGCTTCTTAAGCCTGGAATTGTCTTTTCATAATGAAGGACATGAGCACATTTCTTCTTAGGTTACAGTCACCTTTCAGATTAAGTGCTATGAAAATTGTAATTTTTTATGAAGTTTGTTGTAAATGTCACTCATCCATTATCAGGGCCCCTAAGTGATAAACTTCTTCAGGCCTTAATAGTTATTTTGCACCCATCCTATGACAGTTGCAAGTTGTTCATTCCAGGTGTCCTTGCAAAGCCAATTAGGTTTTCTTCTGCATTCAGAAGTTCATTCATATGCAAGAAGTCACATAATTTTGAATATTAGCATGAAATAGATCTAAAGGAGATTTTTTTTCCTGGGGTTTTGCCCTGTGAGAGGATTACTGCTACCATTTGGGCAGATGTTTGTTCAGTTTTCTCTCAGAATCCATTAGCTATGGTTGTCCATAATTCATGCAAGCAATCTGTTCAAGGACTTCCATTTCCTCATAAACAGAATATATTCAAAGGAAGAGATTTCTGAATTATTTTTATTTCCCGATTTCTTTATTTGTAATAGTATGAAGTACTTAAAACTGTTGCTATGTTCTCGTGTATGCTGTCTTGAAACTAATTGACCTGAATTTGTCTTGAATTACTTAAACATCTTATTTTACAGATCTCTGACCACCTTTAATTTTTTTGTTTCTCTCAGGACCCTTTTCAGCTCATTACCTCTTTGATGTAGTGTAGCCATGAAATAAGGCTGATATAATACTGTATCAAGGAAACAATATACTAACATGTATTAAATGCAATACAGGTGATGGATTACCTCAAGTGCATGAAATATTGTTACCTCACATTCAGCAGAGTTTAAGGAACCTTCTCTAGTACCCAACTAAAGAACTTTACTTTTATTTGTACTTTTAAGTTCTGTCTTGTATGATTGAGGAAAAAAACATCAAATCAGTTGGAAAGGATGTGAACAAAGCATGTTTGCCTTTATTGCAACAACAAAATATTGATGCCCATATTGTTCTGCTGATTCTCAGTCCTACATACCTGTTTCCATTCTTTAGGACATGGTGATGAAGAGCTTTTGTTCTTCCATATACATGACTGTTTTTCCTGTAGTGCAACACATTACACTTTTTTTGCTTTTATATTTTATCCCATTTTAAATATTTTTTGTTAGTCAAGGATATTTTAAATTTTAATTTCTCTGAGAAAGTATCTTTCTCTTTTGATCATTATAGGAAATGTGCTGTAGAAAACATCAAACCAGTTGTGAGAGAGAAAGTAGATTTGAGCCTGCTGTAATTTAGTGCTCAGGGCACTATATGGGACTGCCTGAAGTTCTATTTCTTCCTAGTCTTAAATTATGTAGGATAAAAATCAGTGACTCCAGCTCCTATGTGTCTTCAGCAAGTTTTCCAACTATGAGTATACCACAGAGTTAATTTCATTTAACAAAATGAAATTGGATTAGAGAATTTTATCACTAGACCTATGAGGTATAAATGTTGCTGGTAAAATATTAGTTTGGAAATATAATGTGGCATTTCAATGGGAAGAAAATGTTCAAATATAGTGCTTAAATAATTTTATTTACAAATAAAAAAGGTCACTTATGAATGAATTTTAGCAGATAAAATTGAACTGCCGTGCCCTTGAAGCTATGGATGTATTTATTAAGGAGCAGCAAATGGTGTTTTCTGCTGGAGAACAAAAGTAACTCAATGCAGAGGAATTTTTTGTAAGCTATTTCAAAATAAAACAGCAGTGAAGGCAAGTATTTTTTGCCAGTAAAACTGAAGTTTGTTGTAGAGATGCCTATCTGGAAACATAATTTACAGCTGTGAGCTTTAAACTGCAGATATGGCACATTGAAAGAATCATGTTACTTTGAGCAGGGTCCAAAACATTAGGCTGAACAGGGAGTACTTTAAGGCAAATACACTGGCTAAGGACCTGCTTAAGTAGTCAACAATAAAACTGATAAAAAGATTCATCTGCCGTTCTGGCTTCCTCTAGAGAGGAATGTTTTCTGTGGTATTGGCAGTTTTTGAGCTGGTTTGAGGAAGTAAGTTTCAGTGTTTTTTCTTTTTTTCAAAAACAGAGCAGTGTCTATGCTCTCTTAAAAATCACAGGTACAGCTACTGTGATGCTTGTACTACTGATCTTCTCTTCCTCCCACCACATGGTGAACATGCACATGACCACCCACACACTCCTCTTCCTGAAGCCAGTGTCTAGAAAACTAAGAAATATGAAAATCAACGTTTGATTTCTTCTTCTGCCCAGGTGATTTAAAAATTTTATTCCCCTACCTCTCAATATAAATACTGAAATCCTATTGAGATGCAACTCCCTATGAACTTACTGTGTGCTTTTTATTACAAAATGTATGAGCTCTAACAATACTATATCATTTTGGAGAGTTATTTTGACTTTTCAGTCCTCAGTTTTTTATATCAGTTATTTAGAATGGCCACTATATAGACAGTTTTTAAATGAGAAATCAAGACGAATATAGCTAGTTAAAATGCAAAATATACATATACATGCAAAGACTTAGCTCTCATTTAAAGTTTCTTATTTGAAGACACCTTTGTCTGGACTGGGATTTGCCCGGTAGCGTTATGTATGCCATCACTTTAATACAAAGACAGAACAAGGGAATGTGCTGAACTTTGATTCAAAGCTATTTACAATGGTCAAAAAAAGCTGACTTTAAAGGCTGAGAGAAATCTAGATTAATCTTATTGATTCTGAAAGCAAAAAGCTATTGCTGGGTGTCATCTTGGATCACATCAGCAGTTAGATGAAGTGTAGTGTAGCTATTGGATTTTAATAGTAATAGATGAGTTTCAGTGGGACTTTGGTTGAAATAGTGTGATAGCAAATGCTAAACTATTTAACAAGTCACTCTGCATATTTCATTTGTCACCTGATCATCTGTTACAAACTAAAGTTCAGAGTTTTTTTCATGGGGATTCTTCTAAACATATATAACAATTTCTAGCAAAAATTGTGCTGGGTGTAAGCTGTATAAAGAGTGCTCCAGAGCTCTGGAGTGTTTCTGTAAAGCATGCTCTGATACACAGCAAATGTAACAGTCACCAGTCCAGGTGGGACAGTGATGCTCAACATCTGAACAACAGCAAAAATCAGGGACAGTGGGTTTTCAAGTCTGTAGTTCTCTGTTTGGAAATACTTCCTGCTGGCAGCATGGCTTTTAGGCAGATGGTACTGGCATAGTTTTTATGGTTGTCATTCACAAAAATGTATTGATAAGAAATTCACACATGCTGAAAAAGTGAAAAGACTCAAAGTCTTGGAAAAATAAAGAAATGTTGGATTCCAAACAAGTGAGAATGATTAAGGCTTTATACCGTGACTGAACTTTCTTTCCCTTAGACATACCCAGCAAACACTGAATAGGTTTGTCTTCCCACACTACATACACACAGGGTATGTAGTAATGGGACAGGGCAGAATAGCTTTAAACTGAAAAAGCATAGGTTTAAGTTACATATTAGAAATAAATTCTTTACTGTGAGGGTAGTGAGGCACTTGAACAGGTTGCTCAGAGAAGCTGTGGATGTCCCATTCCTGAAAGTGCTCAAGGTCAGAATGGATCTTGAGCTTTGAGCAGCCTGGTTTAGTGGAAGGTGTTCTTCTAAGGTGTTGGAAGTAGATTATTTTAGACCCTCCCAGCCCAAGCTGTTCTGTGATTTCTGCGCTGTAACCCTTTTGTGACATCCATTACAGGCTGAAGATATCTACATGTGGATGTCTGCTGACATGACCAATGTTTGTATCTCATTATAAACATGGAAATCTGCCTCCAGCTAGCAAAGGATCTGGATATCCTAAAAAGTCCGTGACAGCTTCACGTGCTCAGGGGTCTTAGGATATCTCAGTGTCTTAAAAGGCAGAAGTGACCTGCATGGGGACAATTGATTTGAGCCCAGGGACAGCCCAACTACATGAACAATTCACCTGAGCAACTGCTTTGCATATAATTCAGAATAAATTTAATTGCTGTCTAGACTGCATTTTCTACTTCTAATATAAGGGAGGTTTTGACACTCCGTTGCAGCATAGAGCTACACCAATTTTAAATGCTTTAAGCTTAACCTGATCCAGTTTTTAAAGACCGAAAGGTTTTATTGAAAATCACCACAGACCTTTCTCCCTAATTTTATAGAAATGGAAATATTATGAAGCTAATTTTTCATGTTTAATTTTATTTTTAAATCCCTTAAGCTTTCATTCAGTACACAGGACACGTTTCTCCTTTAATTCCATTACTCTGTTTTTTATACAGTCTACCATTTAAGAAAACATAGATGAACAAGTTGATTTTAAATCTTCATTTAAAAACAAATACTGAATCTATAACTTAAATCATGTTTGATTTTTCCTCACTTACATAAAGTGCAGTGCTGTGATGGTGCTGTAATATACATTATAAATTAACAAGCAAATAGTACTTTTAAATATGACCACTCAGAACAGGTGTTTTTATCTTCTGTGCAGTGAATGTAAAGATCTGAAATTTCATTTGTCTGCATATTTTAACAAATACCCGTAATCAGTCCTAATACCACTATTTTTGTTTGGAAAAGGAAATATCTGACTGAATAGCGGGAAATTTAAGGGAATAAGCCAGAAATTAAAATAAAGGTTTTTTTCTACTTCTAATGGAGAAAACGTTGGTTATACCAAATAGTTGGCTGTCCTATGGAGTTAACTAGTTATTAGTCCAGTGATGATATAACTTAAGAAATGTATGTTCATCTTATCCTAAGCAAAATAAATTCTGTTACAACTGGGTTTGATTACATTTTACAATGTGAAAATGTAGTTTTCTACTGTAACAGAACTCTGTATCTTAATGGCAGCTTTTATGAGGGGTACAGTTCTTTTTCTGACAGATTGGAATGAACATCCTCAAGACAGGAACAATATTTCACTTCCTCACCTTTTACCAAAAATGGAAAATATGTTCACTTTCATTCATACATACCTATCTGTTTCTAATACATTTTCATAAGTCTTTGTATAAATAAAGGCAAACAGGACATCATTAATTGGCAACACTTCTTTATGTAACAATACAATGGAGAAAATTTTGTAATTTTTTTTTTTGCTGTTTGCATATTAATGTCTACTTCAAAGACCACTTATCCTGTATTTTCCAGTACAAAAGAGGCTTTTTAAGTCTAATCCATTTGAAGACTGAAAAGCAGACCAGTTTTCCGCTTTCTGTAAATAAGGCTCATTTGTATGCTTTTTATTTATTGAATGGCATAGAGCTTGTTATTCACCATTATGAAATGTTCATATTCTTAAATTTTTGTGTATGCTTTTCTTTTTTGCAGACTAAAACTGGTATTGCATTGTTGTATGATGAAGTATCTGAAAATGCTTATGACATCCGACTGAAGCTTACAAAAGAGGTATTAACAATTCAAAAACAAGATGTCGTCTGTGTTAGTGGAAGTGATCACAGTGCAAATGTAAGTGCTTCTATATCTCTGTGCTTTTGGCTGTGCACTTTAATGTCTTCTGAAGAGGACACCTTATTGTATTGGAGTACAATAGATTTTATTGGGTAACAGAAATACAAGTAATTATCAGTTGTTGGGTCTTCTGTGCGTACCTACGTTCATAAGTATAAAAACTGCATTTCTGACCAGTGCTATACATACTTTATTATGGCATTTATAATCTTAATAGAAGCAAAAAATGTCTATAAATACCAAAATTAAGGCATTCTTCCACCAAATATTGCTAGGCCATTAAATTAAGAGAAAAAAGGAAAAATTGTTCCCCAGTGAAAGCATTTGAAGAGTAAACTGATATACCAAAGTTTTCTTCATTTGTGTATCAGATAGGATGTCTGTTCAAGGGCATTGAGCTGACTGAGAGAACACTTGATGGGCACTTATTTCACTGTAATTCTCTTTCAGGCACAGATGGAGCTTAATCAGCGCCAGCACGTGTGGGGTGCTTTTTTTAACCAAGATTCAGTTATGCTGCATTTGCAAAGCCTGTGGTGCCTCTAAGCTATAGAGGAACCTTCTGTGTGACCATTTGGTAATGTCATTAGATAAACTGGTGATGTTTTGCATAAGCAGTACAGCAAGGGTGTCTAAATTATCAACATCCCTAAGTAATGTATTTCATTTCCACATATAAACAGTCTTCTTGAATTTGGAATACATGTACTTAATTTAACTGAATAAAATCAATTTCCTGAACTTTGCTAGTGTTTCTTAGAGTGCACAATTCATGGCAGCCTCTTCAGAGTGGGCCAAGGGAGAGTACTTCTGTCTGCTTGCTGTATTGCATCCTGTAAACTTAAAATCTGGCACTTGGGGACATCAAATTGGTTTGCGATAGTCTGCTAAGAATTAGAAGCAAAAAAGCATATAATGAGTATTTGTGGGTGTATATCTGAGTATGTTAGAGTCTGCCTCTAGAATATGTAACTATTTAATTCCTGCTGCAGTACATATTTATATAAATTGTTTAGTATCACACATAGAATAATTTGAAATAGCTTTTAGCAATTCAAAACATTAAGTACTTGTCCATGGAATTCTGTGGAACATGACTTTGTCTTTAAAATGTTTTAAAAGGTTGATCGGTGACAGGCATGTCCACTTGAGGTTGGTTTGCTGAGATAAGTATAAACCTCATTCATCAGCTTTGCATATACTTTCTGCTTTTCTGAGAAGCATGAAAAAACACAGTTGTATTTTTTTTTTACCAGGCATTGCTGGTAATGCTGATAAGTTGTATGCAAACTAGTTGCAAGAGTCATGGTAAAATATAATGAGACTTCAGTATATAGTGTCTGTGCATATAATTATGCATGATTGCTATGGACTTGGTGTTTAAATGCCTTGTGTATGAATCTCATAGAAGAATAATCAAAATTCTAATCTACATAGTCCTAGGTTACTTCTTGAATGAGTTAACACAAGCTACGTACATCTGAGAAAATACTGTATCAAATCTGTATATGTATTGATCAAGACCCAAAATACAGCAGGACACCCCCACCCAACATTCTCAATCTCCAACCTAAAGCAGTACAAAAACCTGCCCTGAACAACCCAAGTCTGCCTCTTCCTTTTAGTATCAAGATTTGGGCTGATTTTGATGCCTTTTACTCCTACATTTTATGGGTACCCTAAATAGTATTTCCTGATGAAAGACAGGGCAGGGATACAAGATTTGATAATATTTAAGCAATAGAATTTTGAAATAAATTCTGGAAAGTAATAGATCTTGCAGAGGAGGCATAGCTGGGATATACATCCACTGCATATAAAATGAATCCAAGTTTCTTGGTTGTGGTTCATCGCCAGTAGTGATCACAATAATGGGCAGAGCCTAGAAAGAAGTGATTCCCAGGACTGTGGCAAGAGAGACAGTTTATCTTGGTTGTAGAGGTAGTGTTAATGTGTAAAAGTAAGTGAATTTCAAGTACAATTCAGGCGATAATTTAGGTAAGAGTTGCAAAGTATTACGCGACTCTAGGTATGACACTCATTCAGAAGAGATTTCTCCTACCTCATACTATTGAGAAATAAAGGTGGGCAGTCATGCCAAGCTCATGCCCTTTCCTGGGAAACATTGTTAACATTGTCCTTATTTTCCCTAAATTTTCTCACTGAACCCTCGTAAAACTAAAATTTAAGGGTCTGATCTATTTTTTTCTGTGTCCCTTACAAGATCTCCCCAAGGTCCCTCTCTGAAAGTGTTATCCGCAGTCTTCACAGGATTCTGTTGTCAGACTCTAGACGGTTTTCATGGCCATATTCACTTTTTCTGCATTATACTTTGAACCAAATAAAAACTTCTGGACAATTAGCATTTAATATGAATGCAAATTGAGTTTAACTTGAAGATAAATATTTTTTAAACATATATAAATTTCTAGTACATAGGAGCTCAAGAGCAGACTATGAAATCAGGCTGAAATAGCTGGTAGTTGTTTAGTGCTGAGTTTGGTAAGTTTTACAATTACAGTTGCGTGACAGAAATTCCAGAGATAAATGCTTTATATTTCAAGTGGTTAAAGAGAATAGTTTCCATCCCTGTTCTGTATGATTCAAAATATTAATAGAAAAATTTAACCTGAAAGTCAATGCTATAGCAGTCATAAATGATCACATTGTCTTACTGATTTATTCTCCTTTCTCTGTACTTTTTCATTCTCAGGTACTCCTAGTTAATCTTTATTTTACACATGGCCATTCATCAAATTAGTTCATTTTCGACAAAAATAGAAATAGCTTTTGCATTCTTTTTGTACTCACCTCAAATGCATGGAAGGAGGAAAAAACTGGGTGTAGAATGACTTTTCCTCTTAGGTGGGATGTTTGAATGGAAAACTATTGAAAAGGAAAATTCTGTTTCTACCTTGCGGTAATACTTTTTCTTCAGCAACTTACATGGCACAGCATTTGTGGGATGCATTTGCTTCCAGCGTCCCTTTTATAGACAGGTTAATCCTGAGGAACACAGGACAGGATTTGAAGCTGTGCATATTTAGCTTTCCTAGTCTGGTGTACTTCTGAATGCTGCACTGAGGACTGGCAAAGACATCAGTGATCACTAAAGCTGCTGTGATGAGTTGGACTTTCAGCAACAGAGATTGTACCCAAGCATAAAAGAGTCTTACTATAAAATGCCTTTTACTACCATCATCTAGGTCTATTCCTGTTTTATATTATGTTATCTGCCATTCATTTAAGTGCTACTTTTAAGCATTGAGAAAGCTTCACCTTTGATGAGAAATTTTATACCTGCCTTACTGTAATTTAATGATAGTTCAGTCCATTTCACTTATTGCAATCTTAGACTTGATGAGAGAGTAGTGAGAGAAAAACATGGTTTTTGAAATTCAAGGTGTATATAGACAAAATAATGTAAAATCAGCTGCTTTTTTTTGGTACTCATTTTTTTTCGCAGCAGGCAAGCTGCTTTTAAGTATCTCTAAAAATCTTTCTGGATGTGGAGCTAATTAGGGAAGTAATATTTTGCAGTGTTTTTTTATGTAATATTACACTTATTAGAATAATTGTCTATATAACTATTTATAAATATTTATATAATTTATATTTGTGTGCTAAACATGCAATTGTTCCATCAAGATTTTCAGACTTGGCAAATTCTAGTATTCTAAGCAAGTCTTCCTGACTTGGTGTAACATTTGGGGTGTTCAGATTTCAAGGATAAAGGATGTATGTAAATGTACGGGTGCATCCGAATCACAGTGGTGGAGTTGCCCTCTCTGTGAAGCAGCACTTGTAACAGGGAATGTAACAGGCGTGGGGAATGTCTTGGTGTGCATGAATGAGCAAATTGAGTGCTTATGAGTTAGGGTATAAGGGCGGAGTAGCAAGAGTGGCACTGTTGAGGGTGGTTGCTACAGGCTCCTGGTCGGGAGGAGGGAGTGGACGAGGCCTTGTACAGACAGCTCAGAGCAGCCCCACAGCCACAGGCTCTGGTTCTTGTGGGGGACTTCAACCACCCTGGCACGGCTGGAGAAGCAGCACCATGAAGCACAAACAGGATGGGAGGAACCTGGAAAGCATTGATGGCAACTCCCTAATATGGATAGTGGAGGTTTTCATAAGGAATGGTGTGCTCCTTGACCTTACACTAAAAAAACAGGGAGGGCCTTGTTGGAGATGTGGAGGCTGGGGGCAGCTTTGGCTGCAGTGACCATGAGATTGTGAAGTTCAGTATAGAACAAGGAGAAGAGGGCAGCAAGTAAATTGTAACCTTCAGCCTCTTCAGGGCTAAAGAACTACCTTTAGCCTCTTCAGGGGATCTTCTTGGAAGAATCCTATGGGAACAGGCCTTTCAGGGAGGAAGGGTTCCAGAGAGTTGGTTAATATTGAAGGATTGCTTTCTCCAGACTCAAGAACAAACCACCCTGGTGAGCAAGGAATTGAGAAAAAGGGTCAGGAGACTTGCATGGATGAAAAGGAACTCCTTTCAGTACACTTATTCAAGTGTAAGCAGGAAATGCAGAGGAAATGGAAGCAGTCAGCCTACTTGGAAGTAATGTAGAGAGGTTGTCAGAGTAAGTACACATGAAATGAAGGCCAAGTTCCACCTGGAATCAAATCTGGCCAAGGATGTAAAGGGCAACAAGAAAGGCTTTTTAAAATACAACAGTAACAAAAGGAAAACTAAGGAAAATATGAGCCAATTACTACATGGAGAGGGGACACTCATAACAGAGGATACAGAGAAGGCAAAATTACTGAATGCTGCCTTTGCACTGGTCTTCACTGGTAAGATGAGACCTCTGGAATCTCTGACCCAAGAAACCATGAAAAAGGACTGTTGGAAGACAGAGTTTCCCTTGGTCAAAGAGAATTGCTTTAGAGAACACCTAAGTAAACCTGACATCCAGAATTCCAGGGGCCCAGATGGGATCCATCCCCAAGTGATGAGAGGGATGCTGGATACGACAGCAAGGCTGCTCATGATCATCCCTGAAAGGTTGTGGCAATCAGGAGAGATGCCTGAGGACTGGAAAAAAACAAATGGCACCCCAACAAATGGCACTCTTCAAACAGGGAAAGGAGGAGGATCCACGGAACTACCAGCCAGTCAGACTTACCTCAATCCGTGGAAAGGTGATTGGATGCCTCATTTTGGAGGCCATCTCTATGAATGTGAATGACAAGCAAGTGACCAGGAATAGTCAGTATGGATTCACTAAAAGTAAATCACCTGATTGACCAACCTGATTGCCCACTATGATGAAACAGCTACCTGGATGGATAACAGCTGAACTCCAACTTCAGTAAGGCTTTTGTCACTGTCTCTCACAGTATTCCCCTAGGAAGGTAACCGAGCACTGGAACAGATTGCCCTGAAGGGTTGTGGAGGCTCCTTCCCTGGAGATATTAAAGAACTGCCTGGACACAATCCTGTGCCATGTGCTGTGGGATGACCCTGCTTGAGCAGGGGGATTGGACCAGATGACCCACTGTGGTTCTTTCCAAACTGACTCATTCTGTGATTCTGTGAGTTGGTGCACACTCATAGAATCCAAGCACAAAAGTATTGACAGAAATGGTGATTTGAAAATAAATAGACAGATTTCCCTTTCTGTCAAGTATTTTTAACAGAAGATATTTTTCCCTCCAGATTTAAAGTTAAACAATACTCAGAGAAATAAATGAATTGCATGACAGACAGAGAGTGATCAATTTTAGTTAAAGGATAAACTGAAAGGCATTAATTTTTATACTTTATACTTCATGAAGATATTACTGTACTTTGACTCTCTCACTTTATCTGCTAAAATTATTTTCTTACATAGAGTACCTCATCTTTAATATTCTTTGGTTTTCATCCACGTATATTGCTTCATCCTTCTGTTGACAGTGCACAGTTTTATGCTCTCCTCTTTTCATAAGCACTTTCTTTCATTTATTTTGTATTTTATTTTTGTAAAAATAAAAGAACAGAAATCAGTCTTTTTTTTTTTTTTAATCAAAAATGGTCCTTCTCACAAAGCTAATTTTTCTCTTAGTTGGTTAGGGGTCAGGCAAAGAGTTTTTGAATGCAGGTGGATGGCATCTTGATCAGAAGGGGACTCCTCAAAGCCTTATTTGAGTCTAATAGAAACAGTATAACAAAAACCTTTCTATGCTGGATACTCGATGTTCCAGCTTCACAAGCTGTGTCTTAGAATGAAGTAAAATAGGTGAATAAGGAAGAAAGCAGCAAGATTAGTTGTTTTGTTGATAAAAAAATAGAAACAGTGTCTGAAAGTACTGTTCAAATCCCTGATGAGATTACTATGGCTTTTCCTTTATAACTCAGATGTTAATAATGACACAGAAGAATGTTACCTTAGAAAACCTCTAGGGAACAGATTTGCAAAAAGGTCTAGAAGTTTTTGTTTGTTTGTTTTTTTAACACAAGAAAATTTCTGTCTCAAGAACTGCTAATATTGCACTTTGCCCAGTGACTGTTCTATCATTGCTGATGTGGTATTTGTTTTATTGCTTTTTTTAAAAAAAGCTAATAATGAACAATTTCTATATTTTTTCTATCTTTTTTTTCTATCTTGTTTTGAGCATCACATGAATGATTAAGAGTCTTCCTTTTGAAGCTAAGATCATTTGTATGGAGAAAATACATTATTTAACCATTTGTTATTTGTTTTTCATGCTCTGGAAAGCTGACCTAGATACTTAGAAGATAGCTATCAAGTAATTCCTTAGGAACTGTATTATGACAGATCATATGCTTGTCTTGCTGCCAATCTGAGAACAGTTAGAAGTTTGCATCACAAAATAAATATGAGTATTTTTCAGTATGACAAAAAAACTTTATTGTTAAAGATAGAAAGAATTTAGCAGCTTTTAAAAAGGCTGCTAAATAGAACAGAAGAATGCAAAGGACACTTTGAATATCCCTGAAAAGCAATCTCATCCTGAAATGTGGAAAGAGTCCAGCTAAGGGTGAGTAGCCATACCAACAAGATAAAAGAAAGGCATCACAAGTTTGATAAGCCACACATATACATAAATATATGTGTCCTTTAATTGAAATTTCAATAAGTCTATTACACTTGAAGTTATGACAGTGTCAGGACTGGTAAATTGTAGCTTAGACATTGTGAGAGATCTTGTAGCAGTTTAAAACTTTCAGCAGTTAGGAGCAAACTCTTTGACTGTGATGGAAGCATGAGGCTTTCCAGGAGCAGTATTTGGGATATTGATGGGCTCAGCCTCTGTTGCTCATCTTCATTATAGCCGTGAAAGGCTGTGCCAATGCAGATTGGCATTACTCTGAGAAAATCTGTATTCTGGCAGAATTTAGCTATAATTTGTTGTTACAGGATGCCATTTAAATTGAAAGTAATCAATTAATTTTCAATGGGAAAAGTATTACCATATCTTGACACAGGGCCTTATATGTGTTATTACCATGGAGGACAAATTTGTGTCTTTCTTTCTTGACCTATGTTTACATTATCTCAATATTTTTTCCATTTAATGAGTTACACTGTATTTTTGAACAATGCCACTATTTCTAAGAATATAGAAGGCTATTAAAAATGATCCAGTCTTGTAACTAAAGTTTGTACAGACATCCATGAAAAAAAAGCTTTTCCTGGAAACCAGACATTATAACCAACAGTATAGCAAATCCCACTCTCAATAAAGTTCTCTAATTCAGACCCCACTCCCAGTGTAGTTTTACAGAAAAGCTGCTTCATTATTTTTCAAAGCAGTCTTTGGTTGTTTACCTGGTTAATGATAAGATGATTATGGTTACAGTTCCCTGAGAGGACAGTATTAAGGACTTGTGGAAATGGCATGTTCAATTAGACTGTGGCTAACTGTGTGATATTTACATTTTTCTCATGCTGCACTCATGTTTTAATATACTCAGGACATACATAAGCAGTAACAGCAGTGAGAAAGGAAGCAGCAATCAAAACTCAGTGCTTTCTTGTGGATAGATAGAATGTAGGAGAATAGAGATAGTGGTGAAGGTAATCTGGCCCCTAAGGAGTTACAACTGTGCCAATTATCAAGCATTAAGAACAAGCCTGCCCTTAATAGGCCACAGCTGGATCCAATTAGGAAGGGTATTGTAAAAGAACAGGTTGGCTGGTTGAGCTGTAAGATGGAGTTTGTTGGCTGTGCTGAGAAGGAGGCAGTGCTGTGAGCAGCTGCCCATGAGATATCACTGAGAAGGTATGAAACCTTTGCAATAAGATGGCAACACTTTCTGGCTTATAGTCAAGTATTCTTTGATCCTGACTGCCATATACTGGAAGAAGGAATCTCTGTTCCAGTCCTAGGTGTTTGCATTGCAGTTCATCTGGTGTGCTTGTATCATCTATTATATATCTTTACATATTAACATAAGGCTGTCTGGTTTTAGCCTTGTCATGTAGATGCCTATATTGTTAGGCTTAGTGGTTAACCATAATCTGGCACTATGTCTTGTTAGTGTGCTGCACATACCTGCTCTCCTCAGTATGGTGTTTCTTTTGAATTCCATCTGGAAATAATATTGGCAAGAGAAGCCCCTATTGTACTTTTAAATCCATATTTCTACAAGAAAAGTAAGTGTTATGAATAGAAGTAGGGGTTTAGATAAGTCCTTTCCTTTTCCCCTGGCAGCAAGCAGTAGCTTTATTGACGTGTTCAGCACCTGAAAACCCACTCTTGTCTGCAAGTTCTTTAATGATGGCTGATTCAATCTATTATAGAATGAATTATTAGTTTAATAGACAAAAAACTAACAGACATAAGACTTAAACTAATACTGAACAGGAATAAGGATAAAAAGAGAAACTACTAGTAGGTGTATACAGTGTGAGGTTGAAGGCACCTATTTAATGTTACAGCTAGTGAAGAAATAATGTATTTTAGGATTCAGTGTATCTTACCATGCAATTGTTAGTGGGGCACACATCAAGATCCTTTCCCTCAATCCTCAGAGGGAAGTAACCATGGATTTGCATCCAAACTCCAAGTAGAAGTCTCAAATGCTTCAAGGTGTAAGAGATTTCTGCCTCTGTGATATCTTGTGTGTCTTTTATAGTTACTAATAGTAAAACATTTTCTCTTAGTCAAGAATATTTCTTTTATCCCTTCCCACATCTGCTCTCCAGACTAAGATGTTGATTCTTAGCTGAGGTCTGAGCTCTTTTGGCACCAGAGATGACCCCTTGCTGGGCCTTTTAGACCCTGGGTTATCTCTTCTATATGCACCAGCTGTCTGTTTTAGAGCAGGGGTGATAGGCATCCTGCCACAGTCAGCCAGCCAGCAGGTGCACAGCAGCCTGCAGCCACTGGGTAGGTTGAATTTTGCTGCCAATAAGTGAGATGGTTATATGAGCAGAAATGGAAATATCTATTTGACAAAATGCTAAATACATGTTAAACTATTTGCTAAGGAAGCTCAAGGTTTGGAGAGGTGGAGGCTGTGAGCTGAGAAAACCCTCATCATGGGAACTCTCCATCTTGAGGAGAAAATTTCCTGAAGAATTTCAGCATATCCTTGCTCACCACATCCTCTTTTCTTCTTTTGGGATGTGTAACAACCAGCAGGATATCTGCCTTTTATGATATATTTTACTGGGTCTCACATTCTTACAAGATCTGTTTCTTCAGTCATTTCCTGTCTTATAAATTCCTCATGGTATCTGTCAAGTGTTGCTAAGAAAAGGAGCATATGGCTGACATGTTAAGTTCTGAGAAGAAAGCTAACTCTATGCCAAGTGAAACCAGAACAAATTTATCTTATTACCCCTTCAGCTATCAGACTGTTTCTTCGTGTATCCATGTGGACAGGTTACAGGCTTCTTTTTAAGTCTTATTATTGCACTTTCTTGTTTTGCTTTTTCCTTTCCCCTGTATGTTTCCCAAGGGCTTGGATGGCCAACTCTGCATTTTTTTTTAATAACAAACCTGCCCTGTAGTATCTGTAGTTAATTTGACATCTTACTTTCAACAAATAAGGAGAACTTCTGAGACTGCCTCTTCCAATAAATACCAGATGAAAATTTAGAAGTAGGAATAAATTTTTTAAAAATCCTGTAAACAATGCAGAAATTATTTCTTTGTTCTCTTTGTTCACTTTTTCCTATCTTCTTGTTTATCCACTTTTTGTGTTCAAGGACTAGTCTGTTATCTATTAAGGTCACAGTTTGTTGTGGTTTGAGTGTAGGGAGTAGATAGGCTCAGGTGCATTTAGTTATGGCTATTTATCAAACATAATATATGTTTGATATGTGTTTTATTATATCAAACATATAATTTATAATTTACAAATGTTCTTTTTCTGGGTTAAGTAAAGGTTACTAGTCCCCTTGAGTGAAGACCAGTGATTTTTGTCTTAATTGGTGATTTTGATGATGCGTCATGGTACTGAGCCTCTTGGTGCCCCTGCATTCCATGGGATTTGTTGATGTGGCCATTGTTATGAACATTACTGTGGATAATAATTGGTTGACCCATTTTTGCTAATATCTGTCTGAAGCAGCATAAGGAACATAGCACCTGTTGATATCTGCAGAGCTTAGCCCAACTACTCTTAGCCCATGGGCACAGACTCAGGCTAACAAGTGGAGTTGTTTAAAGGGATTTAACCTTGTAATGCTAATGGTCAGTGGAGCCAAAAGATGGAGAGGAAGTGACACTGGGGCAGTGCTCAGCTTAGTTACCCCCAAGGCTGTTATTGGGAACACGAGGAGGTGTGACCTTGGCAGCTCTGCCCAGCTCGTAACTGTGTACGACCTTAAGAGAGTTGCTCCCACCAAATTTAATGCTGTCAGCGTCCAGGTCCTGCAGAAGGAAGGATGCCCATGCAGGACACAAGTTAGCACAGGGGTTCCCCACTTGACGTCCTTGCTGTGGGGACAGGACAGTCCAGGAGGACACTGAGAGGGTCATCGCAGTAGTCTTACTGATAAGTAGAAGGGAAAAGAACAAATTAAATGTTGGTGATCTGTCTCTGCCAACCTGTCCTAGTGATTGTGAATGGGCTTGTTTCCTAGAACAGTTTCTACAAAACCTGAAGAACATGAACTGTGTGAAGTGCTCCAGCCTTTTCTGCTGTCTACTTCAGTTTGATGCTTGGAAATAATATATGTATTCATTAATATTTGCATGCAGACTGGAACAGAAAAGTAAAATATTGTACACACAGAGTCTTTTTTCAAAAATGTCTCTTTATATCAATGATTTTGGAGTGCTTTAAGCAGAATATTCTTCTGAAATCCCCATAGTACATTATTAATTTAGATATATAGGAAGATAGATATAATAGTTTTTTCTTATGAGAGGTCTTTTGCCACAAGTGCCAGTCCTGGGTATTAACAACCTGGTAATAATGACGTATTAGGTAAGCATTGTCCTATAGGTGGATATAAAATCTTCCTAAAACAGAGCAACAGAAATAAGCACTGCAATTGCCTTCTCATATTGCCCATTAAGCTCCTGTCATACCGCTTCCTATGAGCAAATAACAAGACATAAAAGACCTTCCCAGACATAAAATTTCTATCACTGTTTTTTAACAGAATCTAGTAAGTCTTCTGTGGAGAGATCTCATACTAAAAGATGAGTATTTGACTATATAGTTCTTTCCATTATATTTGAAAGTGTTATTCAGTTTGCAGCTAATAAAGGTATAGCAATTTTTTCAGCTATATTATTAATTTTAGCTGATATAAGCAGCACTGCACCTGTTACCAAGTGGTCTCTTCTTTATAGAGCTGTTGAAATAGTGCTCTTGTGAATGGTGTCTGCATCTTATATGGGTAAAATTTTCTGTTGTATTGCTTTTCAATATATTCCCTGTCTGACATAATTCTTGGAGCTCCTGAAATTTTCTGCCTCACCAGTTGACAGCTTGCAACAATAAAAGGTCTCAAAATATAGGAGTATTCCATATTGGAATCCTGCAAATTACAATTTTATTTTTTATGTTCTGTATATTCAAATGCATCCTGAAGTTTTATGTGGGTTACTACTCTGCCCTGTAATCTCCTAGAAAAAGGAAACAAAACAGGCTGTTGTGCCATGGGGGGTACATAATTGCTTCTGCTTGGTAGCACACCTGTAATGAGTGATTGTTACAGAGTACACATCGGGTGCTTTGGAACCCATGAGAATAAAGTTTCAAGAAACTGTAGATACTATTGAACAAAATAAAATGCTAGTTAAAAAGCAAAAAAGGTTAATTTAAAAAATGGCAATTTCAGCTTTGCTGTTCAGACTTACAATTAGTAAGACTGTCTAAAGAGTTTTCCTTGCCTGTAATGAAGTAAAATTACAGTCAACTATAGCACTGTATTTTTTTTAACACTGATACAAATATCTGTCTCACTTCACTCTAAAACCATAAATAAATTCATCTGGAAAGAAAATTATGTCTAGCCTGCAGGCAACCAAAAAGTGAAATAAGTTCTTTGTTTGACTGAGACATACACATTGGGTTTTCAGCTGCATATGTGCATGACATTAATGTCACAAAAAGAGAGGTTTGTTTATTTCCCCCACAAACATTGCAGTTCAATTTTGGCAAGATGTTTTGGAGTAGAGGTTTCTTTCATAGTTACTTGCAAAGCTACTGTGGGTTTCAGTCCAAATTTTATAGTCATGAAATTTTTTCTTGCATAACAAATTCAGGAATGATTCAGACCTAAAGTCTACTGAGCTGACTATCCATTTTCAGACAGCAGCTATTGATGTTTCCTGAAAAGCCAAACAGGGCAAGAAAGCTTTTTTTTCTAGTCGTAGCAAATTATAAATGATCATAGAATTGAAATAAATTTATGTAAATGATCTTGATCATGATACTTAATTATGCTCAGCTTTTAGCATTTCACTTTGCAATTTGAACATCTTGAAAAAAAGACTTTTTGCAGCTTTTAAAAGTAACCTTTAATAAACTGTTATGTAGGGATCATTTAAGTATGAATTTAATATCTTCTTTTAACAGCAATATTTGAATACCTGTAATAAGCAATACTATGAACTATTTAAATAGAAATATCAAGATTATACCAATTGTATGCAAATAGATTGCTTCATAGGACTGCCTATCAAGCATATAAATGTATGTTAACTCTATTTGAAAATATAAGATGCCAATAAGTAGTACCCTACTTGTCTTTTATTAAAACTTCTAAAGCTCTTCACGTAGCAGCTTTCTATTTGTTGCATGATCGTGCTAAAGCAAACTAAAATGTTAAAATATTTATTCCATTGTCTCCTCCTTGTGATGGGATATATGAGGATAATATATTTTCAAGGTGTGAGTATAAGTGGAGTAAAGCAAGAATTAAGTAAGCAGACAGTCATTAGTTCCTGGAAAGGATCTCTTGGGAGTGAGTCACTGAGTGCATTCAAAGTTAGGGATGTATTCTGATTTGGATCAGATCTGAGTTTTGTCAGTGAGGGTGATCATTTTGATAAAAAGTTATGATGCAGTTCGAAATGAATAAAAAACCTATGAAAAAATTTGCATTAGCATGGATTTCAAAGCAAGTGAATCATATCAGCTGAAATTGAATCATATAAACCTTTTGACATGTCAGGTGCCATGTTCAAAATGCAGCAGTTTTCAATTTTTAGTGTAGACTAGTGTAGTACAGTATTAATTGGAACAGAAGCAATTTTGAAAATGTATGAAACAATCCCTAATTTTTTTACCATATGGATTATTTTTTTCCACCTAAAATGAGACTGAAATTCCAGATATATTTTTTTTGTTTTCCCCTCAGTCAATATGAACATATGTCTAGAATGATGAGTGTTACAAAAAACCCCTATATTTATTAAAATAACTTGTTATCATAAGATTACGGTCTTGGCTACTAAAATAAAAATTTGTATTTATCTGAATTGGTGAAATTGTAAAACACTTAGACAGGAAGTATACATATAAGAGTAATCTTTTATACTATTTCTAATGCACAGAGAAAGAATGCCATCTTTACAGTAATTCCTGAACATATAAGATATTTTTTCTATCTACACTGTTCAGCATATTCCAAAAAATGTTCCCATCAACTGTATAATTATTGTCAACACATTAAATGCTATTATTATGTTGTCAGGCACCATGAGTTACACATTACTGAAACGTCAAATTCAGCACACTGTTAAACATATGATAGGTTTCTTTAGAAAAATATTGATAAAGGTTTATCTTCCTTATGCACTTAAATCTGAAATGAAAAATTAAGCATTTGAAGTAGACTATTACTAAAAGTTTTTCAGCATATGCTACAAAAAAAAAATAGAGATCTGAAGATGTAGACTAGAAAGCACTGGTATCTTTGGTTGAAAAATTAGAACAAGTATGCATACACAATAGCTATGAAAATGCACATATCTGAGTTCTTCAAAGGAAAAGTGTGTACAAATTTCTGTTCAGGAAGAATATCACTTCAGAGATAGAAAAGCATGCTAAAGTCTGTATACACAACTCACAAGCTCTACACTCTGTGATAAGGAATTAATTGCCTATAAATCAATGTTGAATGATACTTCAGAACTGATCACTGTGATAATAACTGTTTCTAGGCTGCTTTTAGGAATATTTTTTTAAGTAAATGAGACCCTAAGAAAATCTTTTATACTCATTCATATATTGTATTTTCACCTAAATTTATTTTTTCTACAATTTTTTAAAGCACAGAACTGTTACACTTCGTAGACAACCAGTTGGTGGCTTGGGCTTAAGCATAAAGGTATGGGTAACATCTCTTTTCTTCTTTTAAATTTCAGTATGACCACTTCAGTCTTGAGATCTCATGGTTAATATCTCTCTCTTACAGGGTGGTGCTGAGCACAAAGTGCCTGTCGTCATATCAAAAATATTTAAAAACCAAGCAGGTAACTTATGCTATTTACTTATATAGTACTGTAGTTATTAATAGTTTCAGGAATCTGTTTTTATTTCAGTAAGACAGTTATGTTCCAAACAAAATATTCAAAGTGACTTGCAAAAACATAAGTATGATGGAGGAAATCTATTGATATACTTAGCTTTTATAATGCAGAGGACGGAAAAAAGTACAAACTAGTTGTTTGGTTTTTTTCCCACACAGTAATTCATTGCCATATGGTATGACTAACTGTGCCTAGGTGCCTGCAGAGAGTAATTGGTAATGTTTATTATGGTGCAGATAACCCAACATCCAAACCAGTACAGTCTACCCCTGTTAAGTATTATATTGACATTTATCGAGCAAAAGGAACCTTTGGGAAATCTTTTCAGACCTGAAACTGAACTTGCCAAATTGGAGAACTGGTCTGGAAAACACAGGGTCTCTTTAGTGAAGAAAAGTTGCATGTGGGTGGGCAGTGCCTTGCAACATGAACTCAGGGTCTTAGATGATCAAAATCTTAGATGATAGTGTTCTCTTCTCTGATGGATGTACACATGGGGATAAGCTTGTTCTTTTGTCTTCTGAGGCATTATTTTACATATTTTAAGATTTGTTGTCTTCCAAAGCTTCTATGTGTTTCCTCTCTTCCCTAGTATAAATCTACCCATTTCATATAACCTTTTCTTCAAAAGAAGATGAAGACTGTGATCCTCAGTGCATGTCCTGCTCCTTAAAGGTCTCAAAGCCACTGACATAACCTTTTAAATTCATCAGGCTCTTTTCCTGCTTTACTGTAATGGAGATTAAGCACATTTGCTTGACACCATATTTAGACTCACTTTACTAGGTCACATACTGTGCTGATTTTCTTCCTCTGCATTTTCTTCAGAGGGTCCTTTTTTACTTGAAATGAATACCTGATTTCATCTGATACCTAATGAATATTGAATGGGTTGTCTATACCTGTATCCTATTGGAAACACTGCTTCAAGTTTCCTGTGTACAGTACTTACATATATTTTTATAATATTGTTTCTGCAGTGAGGAAGAGAAGGTGGTTTTATATCAACTGTATTACTGTATATGGAACAGTGACATGCTCCTTAAATACATAATATAATAAACAATACCGACAAAATGTGCATGAAAATAATAACAATAAACTAATATAGCATTCAGATCAAAGGGAAGTAATTCAGAAAATTAATCACCAACAAGGGAAGCTGTGTCCTGCTCTCTTAGGGCATAGTACTCTCAACCAAGGTTAGTAGTGAGTTTGTATATAGAATACTTCCATTCAAAGTTTTGTACATTGTGAGTAGATTTTCTTTATCTGTATTTATTTGTAGAGAAACAAATGCAACAACAATTTTGTGGGGTCAGCTTTTTACTTCAAATTTGTAAATCACTCCTCAGAATGTATTTGTTTTAAGATCTTATAATCTTTTGTCTAAGGAAACTCCAAAATCAGTAGTGATTATAACCAGGGGCAGTGCTGTATCACAGCATGCCCACATGAAATGTTCCTGGCTGGATCAGTGAATGGAATGAAGACATTGACACACATGGCAAGGAATGAAGGATGTAGTCAGGCAGGTTCCAGTTAGCTCCTACACCCTTCTAGCCTGAGTGAGTCTGTGATTCAGGTAGTGCTGCAGGTGCTAAAGATCAGAGATCTGAGATAGAAATGCTTTTTGGGGCACATGGCTTACAGCACTCACATTCCAGTTACTGAATTTCTGTGCGAGAGAAAATAGAGTGGAGTTTTTGTTCATTTGTTTCTTCCAGAAAATGAATATTTCTAAAATTATTAAAAGATTTTTCAGAAGAATTTCAGAAGTACTCAACCTTCTTATACTGCAAATCTTCTTTTTTTTTTTAATATGTGATCTCACTAATCTCAAGAGAGGTGCTGTTATTCAGTACAGGAGGAAGATAATAACAAAGGCTATTTACAGTGTTACTCTTCTAGTATTATATATAACTGGAAATTAAGTAAGAGAACATGTCTGAATTTATCTCACAGGTGACATTGAGGTAATATTTCTGGTTTAAGATTCTAGTGTCTTAATGTAAGAGAAAACAATATAGCAATATTATTTAAGGGAAAATAAGAAGTGTTCTATAATTATGTGCACTCTCTCCATTTATACAATATAATATTGATACACAGACACGCATACCAAAATACAGATGTACTTACATAAAAAAGAATATCTTTAAAAGGTCTAATATAATGAGAAGAAGTGTTATACATGATGGAGAGAAGAGACTGGTGCAGATTTATCTAAAACTAAGTTTTGGTCTAAAAATCTGTATATTCATAATGTAGATAAATCACCAATGGACTTTCATTACGCAAGGTACTACTAATAGTGAAACAGATTGCCTGGCTTTAAGAGTGGCTTTTTTTTTTTCTATATTTGAGTAAAATGCCTGAATGTACATCAGTAAAATGCTCCTTAATAACTGATGAGCTGATTTCCTAAAATGGTTGATAATTTGTGATACTTTTTATGAAAAATGAAATAATGTTTACAACCTTACTTTGTATGGATATAATACTATTTTTAGTACCAAAGGTAGAAGCATAATAGAATAAAACAGTAGATTCTTTTTTAGATCTCTATAAACTTTGTGCTATCTAAATAAAGTAATTAGTTGTCTGTTTTTGTACTGTTTAATTTTTTCAAACATTGGATAAGTGATTTTTTTGGTACTGACCTAAGCATCAGCTGACAGCATTTGTGCTTCAGTTTGTGAAATAGGATGAACATTTCAATAGGATTTCATTTCATTATTCCACAGAAGCACATCCATAGCAGCAGTGCTTATAAATGCTATTCTTATAGTTTTGACCTCTCAGCTGTGATCACTGTGTTAATAAATATCAAATTAAGTTATTCTAGATCTTCTTTCCTGAACAAGTTCACTGAATCATACACAGAAAGCCAGTTCAAGAGCATAATTTTACATTTTTGATATACAATATTAATTGGTCACTCAGTGCTGGAGACTGATGTCCAATGTATTGCAAATCACAGTAAAAAATAGAGTTTTTCCTGAGCGCATCCTCCTCAACAGTATTAGAGCAAGTTTTGCTAATTCAAATGACTCATCACCAAGTTTGGCATTCTGTGCTTTTCTATTGATTCTGCCTTCCATTTTAGCAAGGATTGCATTCTTTTTCCTACCTCTAAAACTTTTGCTAAAGTTAATTGCAGAAGGAGGAAAGTTCTGTGCCAGACAGAATGAAAAAAAGTAAATGCAAACTTTAAAATGTAATGTTGAGTTATAACCTTAAGAGTAAAGTGATATAATTACCCACGGAGTAATTTTTATCCCACAGGAAATTATTTTACTTCCAAAACCAGGCGTTTTTCCTATCCATTAATCAAAACATCAGTTGACTCAGGGTATTAACAATATTGCTGATAATCTCCCAGATTATGGAAAGAATTATTAATGTTGAAACTTCTCAGTAATGTTCTATAAGCCTAATTCAGGCTGGTTTGGTTTATTTTTTTTATGTAATTTAATGCAGTATTGTTTTTGGTTTTTTCCTTTTGGAACAGACTTAAGATGGAGTGCATTGTACTCGTTGTACATTGATTGGTGATTTGCTATTAGTTTTTAGGTGTGTTATATTTTTATATATGTGCTCTAGTCATATTAACAATTTACTTAAGGCAAATAGTGCTGTGGACTTAAAGTCAAATAAATGTAGATTCCTATTCTTAGAGCTATATAACGGAATGTCCAGAGGTTGGAAGGAATCTTATCAGTCAGGCTTTCTTTTTGTATGGTGAATCCATCAGATGGATAAAAAATACTTCATAGAATCTTCAAATGCTATATATGGAGATAAAGTGTACAAGATTTCATGTGTTTACATCTTTCTGTGTATTTCAATTTTTAATTACTGAAGATTCTTTGAGTTTGTAGGATCTAGATGGTGGAGGTTGTAAAAATGAATGGATTTTGAAATCTAAGTTCATCCTAGTACAAATAATTTACCACATATAATATTGGAAATTCTGTTTGTTTAAACATCAAAGTACTGTTTTATTGCAGAATTATCCAGTTAACAATCACATTTTCATCTGATGCAACTTTTCATTTTGTGGGACCTTTTGCAATAATTTGACTACTGTTGCAAGTTCTGCTCATAGCTCAGGTAATATGTGGAGTCTGACAAGCAGCAATGATGAAACAGAGCAGTGGGTTCAGCTCATGACCCATGATGAAAATAGGTAAATAAAATTAAATAAAGTGCAATAGAATAGGGTTAGTTTGTATTGTGCCAGTTTCAAAAGAATCTCCCTTAGGAGCCAAAATTAATTAAAATCTTGTTTTGAATGTATTTTCCCATCTTCTATAGCAAAAGCTGACTCATAACTCACATTCTGCTGTGTTGAAAAATGTGTTTTATGCTAGGTCCATTCCTAACTGATGCTGTCCAGGATTGGAATGAACTCCAGACATTCAGCAACTGAAACATTCTTGGTTTAAAACTGTGTGCTCTGTAAACACAAACTGTGTCCAAATATCACATCCTGTCCCCTGCATTAAGGACATGGCATCAGTTTGATGAGGGCTTTTAACAGTTTTGCACGCCAAAGATGGTTCGGTGTGAAATTGTCTGTGATACCTCCTCCATGGGTATATTTTTGGGTTTTGGTGTTGACTCATCACCAAAAGGGTACAAGCACAGTAACCCTACCTAGTCTGAATGAGCTCGTGGGCATGATGTGAGATTGCACCAAGCTGCACAGCGTGGTTCTATCCACAGCTGATGTTCTTCATCCCTGCAGCTGTATACACCTTAGTTTCATCAGCCTTGGAGATTCATTC
The DNA here is from genome assembly GCF_036417665.1 of Passer domesticus. NCBI lineage: Eukaryota > Metazoa > Chordata > Aves > Passeriformes > Passeridae > Passer > Passer domesticus. The sequence goes on along the minus strand of NC_087476.1, from coordinate 19,568,087 downwards.
CACTGAGACAGCCAGCTCAATATTAAGGATGAGTTAAGGGTAAACAGAGGTATTTAGGTTTATAAGGAAGGCAGAAAGGATCCAAAATTTGTTACACCTTGTGCTAATGAAGGTGAAGACTGAATGCAAGGCTATCTTGGAATATATAGCCTCATTAGAACAGAAGGCCTCATTAGCATATAAGAAACTGGGTGGTGTTTAATTTTTGGACATTATTTCTGAATATCACTTAAAAATTTATCCAGGTTTTTGTTTTAGCATTAGTCTTATTTTATATAAATATTTGATCTTTGATAGTGTTATTTTCCTTTATTATTAGAAGGCTAATGATATATGAAGTTATCATACTCATTGTTCTTTCTCATGGACCTATGCCTACATCTCTAAACTTATTTTCAGAAGGCATGGAAGAACACTCTTAACATTTTCAATTTCTTTTTAACTGTTGCCTTCTCAAGACTAGACAGGCCTTCTCAAGACTATGAAAGGCAGAATCTCTTAATAGAAGGAAAAGCTTAATGAACTGTTGAAGATCACTCAACAAGTAAAAACAAAGTATTTTGATCTCTAATTCAGGAAATTTTTTCTATTCAGCCTAGTAAGAATGTATTTAAGGTCCAATATCTGTCAATAACTGAGGTAATATAGTTGTATTTTAAATCACAGATTAAAGGTCTTGCTTGCAGGAGGTGTATCTTTACAGTCAAGAGTGTAATTATGTCCAGTTCATAGAAAAGGAGGGGGAAAATATATCTGGATATATTGAAGTTGTCTTTTACATCCTTAATACTAATTTTTCCAATCTTTCAATTTCATCCAGTTTCTTAACTATTCCCTTAGATTTCCTTCACACAGTTAAATACTTATGCATATGTTTAATGTGCATAACTAAAAGGCTTAAGCTTGTGAATTGAGAAATCCATGAAGTCAGTGTCACTCACTGTGTGCTTTAAGCAGCCTTTTTTGTCATAAGACATAGTACCTTGTATGTTTCTCGTGTGATTCGGGAATTCAACAAAAATTGAGTGAAAATATGTACTGTGACCAATCTTGAAAAATATAAAGACATCAGATAATCTACGGACTCAAATCTGCATAGAGATCTGCATCAATTAACTAGCTGTAATTAAGTATTTTCAGAGACTCTGTTCAGTAAATTTACCATTTCACTACCTTGGAAATTTTGGAAAATTTGATACAGTCTTAGTCGATAGGAACAGTAAGCCAAGCAAAGCCAGAATTACTGGTTCTTTTTCCTTCTCACTGAGTGCAAAAAAATTTTTAATAGTTCATGGCACTGTTAGAGGTTTTGTGGGTTTTTTTTCCAAGAGATTAGAATGATCATTTACATTTGGGAAAGGTTTTCAAATATAATGTACACAAAAATAAGATTTTAGTTTTTTTAAAGTATTATTTTGATACCATTACATCAGCATAAGCCCTTTTAGGTTTCCATCCTGCTTTCCTTTGTTCAGTATTACTTTTGAATTCAATCAATGTACAGCATTTAATCAGCATTAAACCTCTTTAAAGATAATTAAGGTGAAGAGTAAAGGTTTTCCAAGTAAAACTTCAAGAGGCAAACTGGAATCTGAAAAAGTTGCATTTATTCTTTCAACGAATAAGGTTATAAGTTCCGTGGTAGCCCAAAGCTCTTTTTGAAGTATTTTGGTTTCAGTGTTGCTTCATTTTACACATAGTGACTGATGATTTTAGAGTAGCCTTTCATCAGCACCTTTGTATATGAGAATGCTGCCAGTGGGAGAGAGTTTCACAAAGTGTGGAAGATTATACTTAATATTTTTTGTCATGTAGGGTGAATGTGATTTCATGGAAACATCAATAGATGTCTTGTCTTCAGGTTTAAAATATGCCTTATAGAAACAGGACTGACTTTTTGTCTCCAAATAGTTTTTCCAGACACTTTATTTCTAATATATTTCTAAACTATATTGTAAATTCTACATTGTAGTGACACATCATCTACAATTTAATTAATGATAAATGTATTTATGAGTAACCATAATTGATTTGAAATTACAGACCATTGGCTAAACACAGTCTTTCATCACAGACATGCAAGCATAGCCATGATGGCAGGAGCAGGTATCTAGCTTATTGGTTTAGTATGCAACATAATGTACTTCTGGACAAGTGCATTATGCTGCATACTAAACTTCTGATTGTCCCAAATGCTGCACTTGTTTCGGTTCATAGAGTGCTTGGTATTGACCACATAATGCTCCTTCTCTCATTTACCTATGTGGACAGCCTTGATTGTTTTTCAAGATTCTGCAAGTAGGACATAATTGCTTTGTGTTCTTAAACTATAAAATGTATTGGCTAACACACATGAGGTGGCTGGGGATATTGCAGTATTCATCATCCCTGTGGAATGAGCAATGGCAGTCTGCAGTCCTGGGGAAAGGTTCAGCCTCCACTGCTCCATAGAAGACAAGGGAATTGTCTTCTGTGCTGCCAAGTTACAATCTTCCATTTACCCAGGTTTCTTCCTTGAGGTTTTATACTTTTTCATATCACTGCTTTTCCTTTTAAAGCCTTGAGTTGCTAAATAGTCTTATTTCAAGAATTTTAGCTGTGTCTAGAATTTAGTCTTTCCTTTTTTGCATGAATACTAGTCTATGTATTTTCTTATAACTTTTGTAACAATGCAGCAGTTTTCTCAGAAGACTTAGAAAATGTTGCACAACTCTGCTGTTGTGTCATTATGCAGTGGATCACAGATAGCCGAACATCCAGGAAAATGGTAATACCTACCTGCCCACAAATCTTCATCATGCACTCTTCCATCAGGATCTTAGATTTCACACAAACATTTTCTGGATCAGTATTATTTGCTTTCTTGCCCTATATTTTTCTCTTGCCACTTCTCACAGAATTTTTTTCCAAATTCATTTCTTACATTTCCACTGTTTATTTACTGTGTTTTTTCCTATATTGTGTTTCCAGCTGATCTCCCCAAAAGCAAAAGCTCCTTTGACTGCCCAGTAGAACCAGCAGCACAGGGCCCAGGAAAGCAGTGCTGCTGCTGCCCACATGTGCTGTCCTCATCCCCTCTGTGGCTGGCAGATCAGCCGACTGCTACTTGCTGGAGAGCAAACAAACACATCTGCCTTGCTGCAGGGGCTTGGAACATGAATCAACTGTGACTCCCACACAGACAGAGTAATACCTGAGGATTGGCTTCCTAGGATTTTCCTCCTGAAGGAGGCTGAGGATGCACTGTCCTTGTGTTTCACCTTGTTTGGTTGCTCTGGGTTCTACACTGATTCCAGTTTCAGGGACTATTGCAGTACTTGTAAGCAAGGTCTGCTTCCCCCTACTGGGGCTCTTGCTGCTGTTACTGGCAGCGGGAATACATCACAGTGTATGGCACTGGTGTGCCCTAGGATAGTCTGCTTAGGGGTCCACAAAACAAAAAGTCTTTTGTACTAATTTTCCTTGGTCAGCTTCTCATCACTTGAGAGCACTTATACTGGAGGACCTATCTGATCTCATTTAAAATCCCTGAAATTCACAATATGGATATAAGGAACCTCATCATCAACTGCATTGATTTATGTCCTCTTTCTGTTCTGCCTCTTCACACATGCCTTTTGTATCCTGGTTTTCAGCTGGGATAGGATTAATTTTCTTCTTAGTAGCTGGTACAGTGCTATGTTTTTGATTGAGTACAGGAATTATGTTGATAACACACTGATATTTTAGTTCTAGGTAATAGTGCTTTCCCTAAATCAAAAACTTTTCACTGACCCATGCTCTGACTGCAAACAGGTGCACAAGAAGTTGGGAGCAAGCATGGCCAGGAGAGGTGACCCAAACTGGGCAAAAATATATTCCATGGTAAAGAAATATTCCATCCCATAAAACATCATCCTTGTAATATAAACAGTGGGGAATTGGCTGGGAGGTGCCAGTTGCTGCTTAAGGATGGGCTGGGCATCAGTTAGCAGGGAATGAGGATTGTATTGTTCCTCATTTGTTTCTCTTGGGTTTCATTGCACTGTCTCCTTTCCATTACTGTTATTATATTATATTTCAATAATTAAACTGTTTTTGTCTCAACCCATGAGTTTTTTTGGTTTTATGTTTTTTTTTTCAAGTCTTCTCCCCATCCCTGAGGGCTGGCATGGGGTAGAGGACTGGGGTTGGAAAGGATGGTTGAGCAAGTGGCTTCATGGTAAATAGTTGCCAGCTGAGGTTAAACCATGGCAGCTTGCTGATACAAATAATGCTTACAATTTCTCCACTCACTTCTGAGTCAGACACTGTAGACAAGGCATGCATCCTTTGAATTCATCCTTTTCTTCTTTACCTCAGCTGGAATTTCAAACTCACCCTCTTCCTTCTCTCTGGATTTCAAAGATGCTTCCACTTTTTTAAAACAGCCCAATGGCCCTAACATAAGCACTGAATTAAAAATTGTTCACATTTTTCACTATTGGTGTATGTATTATTAGCTTCTCAAATAGAAGTTGAGTATTGAGATGCCCACACCAATGTTCATTACCTCTACCAATGTATTACTTCAGATTGCTTTGTGACAGATTTGAACTGCTTTAATTCCGCTAAATTTCTGTATGTATGTGTCTTTTCCATGCCAGCTATTAAAAATTATATGCATGATTTTAAATGTAAAGTAGGATGAGAAGTGAGATAAAGACCTCCAATGCAACTTGTAACATGATTTTTAAAATACATAGAGAAATATTTCCCAAGTATTTACTAATGAACTATAATTTTATCTGCCAAAAGAATGATGAACGATTTCTGTTTTAAAAAGTGCTATTTTGTAACAAAGGCACATTTGCAGTAGCAACAGCTAAATTGCAGAAATCAAGAATATTCTATTATGTCTTTTCTTTCTTTTTTACTTCTATTTTCGTTTCTCATAATACAGTCTTCGTTAGCATTGATGGCATTCTTCTAAGCCTCAGCTGTGACCTTAAAGGTCGTATATAAGACTAATAGGCCTTCTTTAATACTATCAGTCTTTTAAGTATAAGAGTCTTAATTTTAACTAATTTATGCATTTCACGAGACAAACATCCTCAAATTCCAACCAAAAAAAAGGTAAAAATTTGAAGTTAGCAAATAGACCTCAAAAATCTCTCTCTTTGTACCTATGGAGACTTAAGTGAAGTTTCATGCCATTATCCCCATTAACTTCTTAAGGCAGGAAACATGCAAATTGGAGATCAAAATAATGTTATTCTTAAGGACAAAGCTAACTCAAACTTCATGTTAAAGAAATGTATTAAATTCTAGTCACAACCTCTTTAATTACAGCAGTCCCTGTTTCCCTTTTGTGGAAGAATAATGAAAAGTGTGAATCACATTTTCCACATAATTTATTTAAATCCTTCATTAGTGAGAATTGACATTTGTATTCCATACTAAACAAGTTCTTTATGCTTGGAAAGTAGCTCTCTTAATTTGTTTAAAATTGCTAGGAATCTATTACCTTTTTTGGATGAATACTGATTGCTGTGCCATTGATATTTTCACAACCAAATCAGATTCAAATGAGGATTACAAAGAGTGTGTTAAAGCAATTACTGGAAGAGAATATAGCAAATTTTCTCAGTACTACTATCAATTAAAATCTACTCCTTCTGTAATCCCACAGCTGAACAGACAGGAATGTTATTTATAGGAGATGCAATAATACAGGTCAGTAAACATTCACTTTTTTCCACAGACATTTGTTTCATACTTGCTTTTATTTCAGTAACTAACTTCGCATTACAAATCATTTTCTCCCTATCGTATCTGTTTTTAGGTTAATGGTATAAATGTAGAAAGTGCTACCCATGAAGAAGTGGTAAGTCATTGCACTTTGATTTTTTTATTGGTGTACAAAATATCTTATGTCCAAACTGTTCTGTCTCTGGTCTTGTTTGAAGTGAATTTACTCTTTTTTACTATAAAGACAGTGCTATTCTCAGGTTTATCATATATTTGATTATTAAAACTTTTCCAGTTATTTAATTCCATTTTGAAATCAAACTTACCTCAATGTTTGGTCTAATCTGAAACAAAATAATTTCTTGAGTAGTGGTCAGGTTTTATGGATTTCCTATATTTATCAGACTGACTGTATGAGGACAAAGACAGTTCACATTCACTTGATGTGCAATGCTTTTCTGGTCTGCAGTGCAAGGCCATGTAGATAAAAATTGTTACCTCTGTTGCCTGTTTATTGGCAGTATCTCAGAATAACATCTGTAGCAACCATAAATGACATGGGCTTTGGCCATGTCTTATCAGCAGGGCAGAAATCACATGGGCAATTACATGGGAAATTACAAGGAAACTAAACTTGCTTTTATTACTTGAAGGTGGTCTCTCTAGGTCAAGATAAAGTGCAGCTGCATGACCTTGCAGTCCTTTTCTTGGTGTTGATTAATACCATCAAGCTGACTCTCTTACAGACAGTGTCAGTAATAGATCTATTGTGTATTGGTGAACTGCCCTCCTGCTGCTTGTGTTGTTATTGCACAGAAAAAAAATTAAACTTCCAAAAAAACTACTCCTCACAAAATGGTAAGTTACTTCCCTTAAGGATTGTTTGTAAAAACCAAGAAGTGCTCCAGAACTGTCAGTGTAACACAACAGAGATGAGGAATGAGAGAGAAATGCATAGCGCTGCTCCTTTTTCTGTACATGGGAATTCAGTGGAAACATTAAGCATAAGTGCTACTACCACAGTCTGTTACTATGATCAGAATTGGGGTAGAAGAATGTGTCAGGCAATACAGAAAATAACTGGTTCTCTGAGCTGAGGTGGGCTGTTGACAAAGCTCCTGAGAGAATGGAAGACTTATTATTTCTTCTTTCAAAATAATGTCTTTCCATTTTAATGAAATAATGGTTGAGATAAAGTAGTTTTTATTTGAATATGATGGGTTTGCAGTTTGAAGGAACTGCTTTAACAAAGAAGGTTTGGGCACTAGAAACACCTCTGAAGAAGGTACACAACATATTAAGCTTGTTACAATATATTTAGCTAGTAATATAGTAATATAATGATTATGGGTATTTGTCCAGAAAGCAGGAGGTTAAGGATGAAGAACTCATCTATATTTTAGAAAATCTTATCTCTCTGTAAAGGCTGCCCTGTTGTCACTATGTAAGTGCCCTAAATGTCACTCAGATTAAATGAGAGGTGCTCCAGCCCTTCTGTTCAAAGCACACTCATCAATGAGGCTTGGGCATTCTAAATCCACTCTGGGTTCAAGTTTACACAGCCTTGTAAACATAATACAATGTTAACATAATGCAATGGAAGCCTGTCAAAGGTTATTGAGTCATTCTTTTGGTATGCGTCTGGCACCATGGTCTCTTACATATTCAGCTTCAAGGTGGGATTCCTGAAACACCCTCCTGCAATGCAGTTTGAAGGCATTTCTTGCTGCTTGCATTCTGGGTGCAGGAGGCCTCTTTTGCAAGCAACTAACTCAAGATTGAGTTGTACTGTGTGATCCAAAGGACTATGTACTGGGTCTAGGCTGAGGCTACATTAGTTTTCTTTGTAGCAGCCAGTATGGTGGTGTAGTTTTGTTCATGGCTAAAACAATATTAGTACCATGCCAGTGTGCCTGTTGTTGCTGAGCAGTGCCTGTAGGCCATCAAAGCTTTATTTTCCTCAGTTTTCCCCCTCTATGAGTAGGCTGAGTGTGGCTCAGAAACTTTAAGGGGATACAACCAGGGAAGCCTATCTGAACTGATCAAGAAATATTCCATACCGTATAACATCATGCTCAGCAGTAAAAATTGTGGGGAATGTTTTCTGCAGGAAGCAGCCATTGCTCAGAGACTGGATGGGCAGCAGGAGATTGTGACTGATTTCCTTTGCATCATTTGTTTTGGTTTTTATCTTTGGCTTTATTTAAGTTACTAAATTGTCTTTGTCAGGAAACTGTCATTATCATGAAGGTTTTCTTTCCTTGTGGCTCCTATCCTCTCCCATGCTGCTAATGAGGGGGAATGGGAGTCAACCCAACACAGACTGCTGAAAGTGATGCTGCTGGCAAAGGTAGAGATTCTGGGTTACTCTGCTAGTCCAACCATAGTGATAAGCCATTAAGGGGCAGAAGCAAATATGTTTCTTTTTTCAGTGTTAAACTGATGGGGTTTTTTTTCTCTTTTTTTTTCTCTTGTTGTGGTTTGATTATTTTATTTTTTAAATTGTAACCAACAAATGTTTTCAAAAATTTTCTTCTTTTTTTTTTTTTTTTTGTTTCACAATGGCATTCCTTGCTGTTCAGACTTTTTCTCTGCTTTTACTTTCTGCCATTTTAGAATGTCTGCTGGTTCACCCTTGCAGGATGTGTGGAAGTGCACTCAGCACACATTCAGAAAACCTTTATTTTACAAAACTGAAGCTCAAGTGTAATTGTACATCAGTATGGCTCACAGGTGTTAAAGACCTAAAACCCATTGGGGTTAATACATGGGAGAGAATGCTACAAAATCTGAGAACTTTAGGAAAGGAGGCCAGTTTGTTCTGTCTCCTACCTACCATCTTCCCTCCTGAGATGTTTATGTAGTTAGCTGGTTCTAATTGTACCAAATAGGTAGTTTTGTTTCTTGACCCTTGAACTTCGGCAGTGTTAAAAGGTGATTACTTCTGGGCAAACCAAACAATTAGCTACTCTGTCAGCAACAATTCAACAACAAACTGGCTCTCTTGTTTTTCGCTTCTGATACTAGAATTTGTTTTTCTCCATAATTATTCAAGCTGCTACTATCACACATTAGTTCTGGCTAAGGGTATGGATAGAATAAATAATTCAGAATCAGTGCCGAGAAAAATTCTGCTTTTGTAGTAGGTAATACAATAGTGTGGAAAATTGAAAATAATTTCTTTTCCTTGAAACTTTAGTTTATTTTTAGAAATAATCTACTGATGTGGAGAATGCAGAAAATGTTAATTCAGAGATTAATATAGTTTCTGCATTGTGTATCAGAGAGGCAATTTAATTTTCCTTCCCTGGTGGCTAATCAGGTTGTCAATGTGCATAACATGAAAGGAGCTATCAGATCTCCTGAGTGGAGAGAAAGAGGGAAGCAAAGATAAAGGAGTATTTTGGTTGAAGTTCACAGAAGTGTACCACTTGGTGTTCTTTGGCTGGGACTTCAATTTTCAAGATATTCACAATAAACTGTGAAAGGAAATGAAACATGAGGTGGCAGTTTTCTGATTCAACAGGATTTTTTAGATTCATAGGCACAAAATGGCTTATTTGGAAAGGATCTGGAAGACCATTTGCTTCCAACAGATGATCTGTTGCTGTGGGCAGGGACACTTTCCATTACACCAGGTTGCTCAAAGTCCCATCCAGCCTGGCCTTGAACGCTTCAGGGATGGGACATCCTCAGTTCCTCTGACAACCTCCTCCAGTACCTCACCACCTTAACAGTAAAGAATTTCTTCCTAATATCTAATCCAAACCTCCTCTTCTTGAGTTTAAAACTGTTCTCCTTTGTCACTATCACTACATTCTCTTGTAAAAAGACCCTCTTCAACTCTCTTGTAGCCCCCTTGAGGGTCTGGAAGGTCTCCTATGGGTTTGCTTCTCTCCAGACTGAAGAACCCCAAGTCCCAGAGCCTGTCATCATGGAGAGGTGCTCCAGCCCTCTGAGCATCTTCATGGCCACCTGATAATCACAGGGCTTAACAGACTTCTTGGCATTTTGTGGTGTGAGTCTGGGTACTTTTGTCTCCCTGTTCTTAGTGAAAGAGAAAAAATATGATTCAGAAAGATTTTTGTGAATCCCCGAGGTAAGCACTGCCCTCTGCTGAAATGCACTAGAAGTACCAGCTTGTTTCCCCCATAAGCAAATAGTAGAAAATGTGATGAAAAACCATCTCTATTGCCTTTCAAAGGGGAATTGGACAGGGTTCTACATAATCTCTCATGAAGACTGTTTTATATGGATCTACGATTAGTTCAAATGTAATTTTGTATGAAATTAATCCTATTTCAAGGATTAATAAACTGATTAACTAGAAAATGCAGGAGAGGATGTTTGGTTATGCAAGAATGAAAAATTAGGTATTGCATGTTATTTTTTCTTACTATATCTTATTAATGTATTTTATAGTAAATTAGTGTTTGACACATTTTTAGTATTCCACACAAAGCTTAATATCTTTGGAATTTTGCTCATTGATATAGGAAAGTACTTGGAAACATTTATTTCTTTTTATTTACAAATATTATCACAGAAGGACATTGCTAAATAAACATTATCATTAAAACAGAGAATCCATTCAGTGGGAATAATTTCAGTTTTTCAGAATTTGACCAGTTTTTAGTCAATAGTAATTATTTTTTAAAAAATATTTAGTACTTCAGATGTTTACTGTAATGTTATTTAATGTATCTGGCTGGCATGTCTGGCTGGCAGTGATGAACATGTTCTTCATTTGGCTGATTAATTGAAATACAAGGATTGAACCTGAAAATTGTTTATTTTCATTGAGAAACTGAGATTTTATTTTCATTTGTGCATTAGCTATTTTGGAACTGAAGTTCTCTGCATGTTCTTCTGGAATTCAGTTCCAAATGAGCACAGTGGAGCACAGATTATGAATTTCATCCATATAATATCAGAAAAAAGAGCCCAAATAGAAAATATAGCTGAGAATACATAAATAGAATAGGCACATCACGGTTAACTACTTAACAAATATGTCAAAACTAATAAAATAATAAAAAACATAGAGCTAGAGTTATGGATTATTAAAATAAAATAATAAAAATAATTATAAAATAGCTTTTCAAATAGATGCTTGAAAAGGAGCAAAATATTTTTATTTACAAATTTTGCTGTGTAATAATATCTTTTTGTTACTATATTAATAATCAGATTTTATTGATTTATTAAAATCATTAATCTTCAAACAAATTAAGATATGTATTTACAATGTGAAAATTGCAGTGTTATGCTCTGTTGATTAAACCACATGTTAATATTGGAATATGCAATTCATTCATATTTGAGGCAACAACTTTGACATTTAGAGAAATAAAAAATAAAGTTTTTATTTTATATATGCAGAAGATTTGAAAACTCAAGATTACTACTAGAAATAGTCAACAATACAGACCAAAGTTCAAGGAAATTTTTTTTAGCTAGGCTGCCCAGGTAGCTGCTACACTAACATGTATTGATACCCTTACAGACCTACACATATTTCTGACCCTATACTGACTATTAACATCAAATTACGCCTTGAATTTCTGCAGTTTTTCCTGTGGGATGCTTTTTGGTTTGAACATGCTTTTTCACCCAACAGAAAAGATGTTAATAACAAAAAATGAAGAGTGTAATTCAAGTACAGCAAGTATAAAATGAGAGCTTGACCACTTGAAGGAAAAATGAGTATTTTTCTATGTAGACAAACTGTGTATGTTTCATTGCTTGGTCTATCTTAATGGTACCAAGATTGAAACTTTGCAGTAATTTTAGTGATGCTCTGCGTGATTTGCTTGAATAGTTTGTCCTTTGTACTGCAATTTTTTTGTTTTCTCAATATACAAGAAATATTCTCTTAATATTGGAAGGGTAATTCTACCAGACCCAGAAGAGCCAGTACCTGGGGTTTTTTTACCTCATGTGATTCCCCTGCATGGCACGAAACCATTTGATTTCTTTCTTCAGCTGCATGGCTGACAGATTTTTCTCAGTCTCAAATTTCCAGAGTTTGATTTTAGATTGTTTAGATTGATTTTGGTTTTTTAGATGGTTTAGATTATAGTAAACTATTTCTACTTAGAGTTTAAGCCAAAACCTTTAGCATCTTATACTTTTCTCACTCTAGCTGATTTCCAACACTGACCTACATTGTCATTAGGTATTCAAAAAGACATTTAGAGGGTTCTACAAATCAGTTATTCTATGACTAGTTTCTGTGTAAGAAACTTTCACTTGTTTTTGATTGCACATATTGTCTTCCCAATATGGTGCTGTTGTCATTTTCTTTAAATGGACAATTTGAGGTGCAGAATAAGGGTATCTTGAGTGGTTTAAGGTTTTGATGTGCTCCAGACTATGAGAGTGTCTCCAGTTACCTAAAGACACGTGAACAGAAACATAATGGGTAGAATCCATCACCCAGAAGTATTATTGACAGGGAGCTTGCTGAAATGATCTCACACTGACCCCTTGTTTTTTGTTATTATTAGGAGATTTGTATTTGGGATCAGACAATGTGAACATATAGATTTGGGACCATTTGTAGGTTACTTTCAAGCAAAATGCACTTTTATCTCACAGCTGTTCAAGTAACTGCATCATTTCTGTAAGTTGGTTTTCATTGAGATGCTCTTTATACATGAAAAATTAAATGAAGTTTGTGTTTAGTTAATGCATTGTTATATATTTATAGGACTACAGACACACCAAAGAAAAGTTATCAATATTTTGAAGATTTTACTTTCTTATCTTTATCTTAGTAGTAGTTCTCATTGTTTGTTTGTCATTGCCTCAGTCAGTTCTAAAAGAATGCTTTAGTCATCTATTATGTGGACAGCAAATACCTGTTAATGCTGAATTTCTATCTGCAGGACAGCTGCATGCATCAGACCTGAGGCAGGAACTGTGAGAAGTGAACAAACTCTTTTACTGAGCAGCATTTATTAATGAGTTTAGTGTAGTCACTTTCATTAAGTGCTGTGCACTTCAGAAAATTTTCTCCTGCTATGTAGGTGGGCAGACATAAACATCAATAACAAACAGGCTATTGTGATACTTGCTGGACATAGTTTTCTTTCAGTTAACCTATAGAATTTTCCCGAGCTACTTTTGTGGAGATTTAGTGACAGCAGAACAGGAGTTATCATGACAGTGAGACCAATAATTTTAAAAAGTTTTTCACATTGCTTGGATGAAAACTATCTAATTTAATTTCATTTCTCCAGGTGCTAATTTCCCATAACTATTCTGTATCCCAGCACTGCATAAAGATAAAGCTACATAAAATCATCAAATTATAATATAACTTTACAACTTTGTGGAATGTACAATTCACCCTCATGGTTTCCAGATGCTCTAAGTGTGATTATTTCCTCACTGAATGCATCTGGCAACACTTCTCACTAGGAAACAAGTTATAGGATGCTTTTGGTCTCCAATGTCTTTCACATGGAAGTGATAAAACTCACATGCTTTAAAACATGATTTTGCCATTTAAATTTGCATCTGTTTGCCCCCTTACTGTGCTTTTTTAGGAGATATCAAAACTTCAGAGAGAGATTTTTTTTTTAAATTTATTAACATAAGTACCTGTGTAAAATGTACACCTCAAAATATTACACAACTTTTGTAATGTAATTGTGGAAATCAATTTTTATTTCAAGCTCTAAATATGTTAAGAAAGTATTCACATAAAGGAGTTCATATTTCAGCACTACTATTTTACCTTCATTATTTCACAGGAACTTCATTTCCTGCATTAGAGAAGCAGCAAGTACATTGGCATTATGAGCATTTACAATGTGCATAATCTTTGAGCACAAAAGCAGAATTACTATAATTAAAACTGGTGGAAGAATTCAGGTGCCTCACACAAAGAAGCTCTAGGAAGAATTGAAATCTTCGTTAAGCTATGGATGCAAAATTACTTAAGTACTATGGATACAAAATTTTCTTAGGTAAAACACAACAGTGTGGCTGGACAGCTACAATTTTAAGTAATTTCTAAGTGTACAAGGAGTTAAGATATTTAATTTTTTTAAAGGCATTTCTTTTAATGCTTTTAAATTTCTATTTTTTTCTTTAATAAATGTTGAAAGACATACAAAGGATTTATGAGAAATTATACCAGCCACTTTAGTCATAAGTAGAGGGGCATTTTCTTCCATCTCCTCCTCCACCTCCCACCTGTACAAAACTGAGTACCATAGAGGTAGGTTAAATACGTGAACAAAAAAGGGACTTGGACCAAGAAAAAAAGGGTGTAAGCTTTCTGTGGGTAAATCAATGGGGAGGGTGAGTGAGATGAGGGGAATTGTCTTTGAGAGGGCTGGTAGGAAAAGAAAAAGCTACTTCATAGCTTCATGAGCAATATTTTATTATGTTCCTTGTTATCCTTGACAATTAGTATGAAAACTCCTGCTTCCTTTGATCCTTACGTACTGTGTCCAAAGTAGCCTATCTCTTCCTTTAGAGTCACTCTGCTTGGTTTCCACTCTGGGCAAACTAACCTAAGCAGTATCACTCCCATCTCATTTCTCTCTTACACCTTCCTTTTCCTATCTAAACAGTGTTTTGTGCTTTTCATTAGTTTACTGCCTTATATTAGGTGACCTTCAGTATTTCATCAGGGTATAGAGAATTTTGAAGTGCTATACACTCTAGCTCAATGTTATCAACACAACATAGCTGCAAGCTAATAAAGAGTGTGCACCCTGGTGATTCCAAAAAGATGAATTAAATAAGTGTTTGTGAAAGAATAGACTTAGGCTGTTTATATAAGTGAAACTCAGTTATTTTGTGTTTTTAAGGTTTTTTTTTTAAATGGAAAGGGAAATGTAAGTTATATAGAGGCCTTACAACTACATAAAATTAACCCATTAATAAAATTGGTGTATTTCTGTTCACAAGAGAATGACTCCTTTGAGATCACAGTACATATTGTAGATAAGTACTATTTCTCTTCAAAAATTATTGACTTAATAGGATTGTGATCTAAATAAGTGAATAGATCTTACAGGTATCACTAATATTTCAGACTCATTTGTTTAGCTGCTGACTTGAGGATGAATAATAGCACCAACACTTGTTCCTTATTGTAGACAGCAGACAAAACACTCATAGCGCAGAAGTGTATTGATACACTTCAAATGCCAAATAAGCTAGCACATTGCATCAAAAGTATTAAAGGACTGGATTAGAAAATCAAAAAGGTTTTTGGTGGTTTGTGGGTTTTTTTGGTTTTTTTATCTGATATGATATTAGGCATCAAAAAATCTAATACAAAAATGTCTAGTAGAAAAAGTATAGCCCTGCATTTAAACAGTTATGGCTCTAACTGTAATCAGTACTCTGAGGGAAGAGAAACCAATTCAGAAGATTGTAACACTACAATGGGACATGAAAGCTATTCCCGTTATCAAATAGCTTGTTATTTTCCCAGTAAAGGAAATTTTTAGTATTGAATAAAATAATATAATTTATGGTGGTCTGTACTGAATAAATATTAGCCTATACAGTAGCAAATATACAAGGAATCATTAACAGGTCTATAATCATTCTCAGGACTATGGTCCTGAGACAATATAAAGACGTTTCAGGTATGGGACTTTGCCTAAAGAAGATTTCTCTCTGATGTGTGCTGAATATTGCAGATGATCTGCAGGTTTATGGTGATAGTAACACTTTCATGTCCATGGAATTGGGGAAACAAAACCATTAAGAATTATCATAGAGGGCTACTACTACTATGAAATAGTTCTGAACTTTATCTGTAGGTATTCCTCTTATGCTTTTATGTTCCTCTACATGCTGTAAGGTGACAGTGGACACACGGCTGACACTGAAAATGGTAGCAAGCATCAGCCCTTTGTTATTCCCCAATACCACTTTTTATAACTTTTTTTCTCACATGCATAACACCTGCATGCTCTTTTATTCTTTTGTGATGGGTCAATACACATCAGCATTCCACACTTCTTTAATGCTGTTCATCTGTCTTATACAGCTGCACCCCATTAGGGATGAGACTCTGCCATAGCCCCATTTTTATTCAGCCACAATCTATTCTCTAACAGTAAGGAGTTTAGTAAAGGAGACATGTTTCTGTGTTCTAGGTGCCTCAGTTCTTTAAGTCTGAAAGAACGAACGTAGGAGTGATTATAAATAAATTCTGTGGCTGATTCAAACTGCAGAGGACTCCATTGGATCTTCACTCCTTCAGTCTTCTGGCTTGTAGTTCACCAGTTATATGTAGGCAACAAAAACACTTCTTGGTGCTTCCTATCTTAATCCTGTATTAACTCTAGCTTGGGCTAGAAGACTGAGATCAAAGGTGTCATTGTGGAAAAGTTTGTTGTGAGAAAAGGAAGAAATGTCCAAATTGTTAACAATTTCTAAATCAGAGAATGCAGCATATGACCTGCTGGGTTTGAGAACTTCAAAACCTTCCAGTTTTGTTTTGACATTTGGTAGCACAAGACAGCCTTCATTAAGTATTGCCCATCCTTCAGCTGAAGTTACCTTCATGATCATTTTATACCATTGCCATTAAATGATGGCAGGGGTTTTTGGTGGATACCTCTCTCCTCAGAAACTTCAGGTCAGATAAAAGCTGTTTCTGAGAGCTGTGCAAGTGTTAGATACAAGGAAACAAAGTAAATTGGAAAGTAATGGCTACATGAAAACCTGCATTTAGTCTTTTTAGCTCAATCTGTGCTCGTTTGAGTTTGTCTAAACTGAACCACTAAACTATCATCTAGAAACATTTCTAGATATAGTTGAAGATTATGGACCTGCAAGGTTAGGCTGCTCCAATTTCTTTGCTTGAAAAGGACTGCAGAAATGATTTTTTTGGACAGAAATGTTTGCAATTATATGGATACTGATTCCACTTTACCATATGCCTTTGCAATCACATGTAGTCAGATATGTGTATCTATCTGTTGTGAGTTTTTGATACCTGAGACAATTCTTTCTTTTTACAAGCAATGCAAAACAGTAGAGAAGCAATAAAACATACTCCTTGTTCTTTAGTTCTGTAGTTTTGAACCCTTTTTATTTATAGCACACTGATCATGGTTGAGACTGACCTTCATTTCCAGAGAGAAGTCCCCATAATGCTCTGATATTCTTGGAATTTTTTTGAAAATGTTACTTTCTCAGGAATGGGTCTTCATGCTTCAGGTAATAGTTAACCTTAAGTGAATTTATTTAAACTTTAATTGCTTCAGGGAACAGCCAAGTTGACTCAAAATTTATTTTCCAATGCAGAGTATGTAACAGCACCTTTGATCTTCCAGACAGTTTTGCAAGCATTGTTTACACAATGCTAATTATACACTAGAGTGTGTAATTAAATAGAAAAAAAGTATGTACAGAATAGTGAAAAAAATTGAAATAATTTCTTTTTTTGTTCATAATGCCTGGTATTTATGTCATACAGAAGCAGCATTATTTGTTTAAATTGATGCCAAAGCTATCTGTAAAAATATCTTTTACTATATTGATAGGCAGAAATTAGAGAAAAGTTAGAAATGAGTAAACTAAGAGAAGTTTCAATTTGGTTTAAATCTGTGAAAATTTACAAAGTCTACATTGACTGCCATTTTTCCTAGCATATTTGTATAAATTGTTCAGACACAAAGGCTTTCTTTGTATTAGCCAGCCAAGCATTTAGAAAGGGATTATTGCTCATTGAATAGTGCAATGCTAAGGAAAAGAAGAATCAAAAGTATTTATTTGAAACCATTCCATATTCGACTATTGGAAAAGAGACAAGTATAAAGAAATCATTGTTTCTTGAACTAACTTAATTCTGCTTCGTGGTCTTCCAATATGAATTGCAATCCAATTTTAATTTTAAAAATTATTTTTAAAGCCATTTTGTGTCTACTGTCTTTTTAAAGTCTACTTGTACTGCCAGGTGTCTGTCACATATCTCCCTTGCCTACTCATAGACATATAAGCACAATACCACATTTTTTTGCCTTTTCTATGCTTTGAGCTGAAATTGCCAATTTTCCTAATGAGCCTCAAAGTATACTTTTGCCTGGGAGGCATTTTAAGTGTTAAACACTATTCTGTCTAAATAGTGAAGAATTTTTTAAAACTTTTAGTTATCTGGATTTCATTGGGGCTTTTTTGTTTTTGTCGGTTGTTTTTTTGTTTTTTTTTTACTATCATATATTATGGTCTAATTCTTCATATATTTTACTACGTCTCAGTTTTTTGCCTGCTCTGTTGCAGGCTTGTACATAACCTTCCACCCAGATACTTTTCAAGGCCAACATTTGCACTTTGTGTGAATTTCAAGTGTTTTATTTGGGAAATACTTGTGTCTCAAGCTCAGGCATTCATCAGGGGATTCACATACTTCTACGTCAAAATTTTTGTTTCAGATTTTTAGTCTGATTTTTGTAATTAAATATTCTTCAAGACATGCAAGCTAAGATTAATTCCATCTAACTTCCTCTGTTTAAAGTGTAAGGTTATCATCCATATTCATTGTATTTAGAGATACATATCTGTGAATGAGGATTTCTTTGTATCCTAAGATCTTTACTGATTTCTAGAAAAGATATTAGCAAATACTTTAGAGTTGAATGTTTTAAATGGCTACAGTGAAATTATTTGACTTCTCCAGTCAGAATAGATATTGGCTAAAGGGCCATATGGATGAAATAATTCATCCAAAACATTCTCATTTTCAATTTTAATTGCTGTTCTTAATAAAACAGAACCTGTTTCAAACAGCCAAAACCTTTTCTAAATCTCTGAGCAGTGTGGATATTAATGTTCAGATATGTTTGAAGATTTAGATCAAATCACAGTAAACACAAAGAACGAGAATTTAAAAAGAATGCCAGCAGCTTTGCATTGTGCCATTGGCTTGTCTGCACAAATGTGTATAGAATTTCTCTTAATGGGTGTTGACAGTAAAAATGAGATGACAAGGGTCATTAGGTTTTCCTAAAATATGAGTCATATTTTTCTCTGCAGACTCTCTGCTGTAGTTGGTTCAGATACAGAATCTCCGATTTATATTTGTAACATTGTCTCTGTTGTGTTCTTGAGAAATGCATGTGAGAAAGAGAAGCGTAATAAACCCTGAACTGATAGATGTTCTCAGAGATACGCAAAGCCTGTGAACTGGGCCAGCATGAAAAGCAAGCAGTTCAGCTGAAGCCCTTTTTTCCTTTACACACATGAACATAAATGCATGCACAGACACACACAGAGTCTGCTTCACTAAATGCATTTAATCAACCTTAAAAAAACAACAAAAACACTCACTTCTGCAATTCTCTTTTAATAATTTTACTAAAACACAGTAGCAGTGAATGTTACTCAAAAGATACTGGATTTGTCTTTTTTGAACTCAGTACACTTTTGGAAAAGCTTCAGCATCACAGAGCAGTGCAATATTTAGTGACCTTCTGACTCTTAAGACCTTCTTGTGATCACTGAAATTGATTTAGTTCTGTTGGTATGTGTGTGGTTCAACACTCTGACTTCTTCAGGCACTACCTGAAAAATACTAAGCAGCTTCAGGAGAGTATGATAGAGTGTGAATATCTTTGAAGGTACTAGTGATGCTGGGAAATTTTAAACCAAATCATTAATGTTAAAGTTATTTATTTTTCAAAGTATAATTTGAAATTTAAAAAAGTGAAATCTCATACTCTGCAACAGTTTCTAGTCTACTGTTTCATTTTTTTTTCCAGCAGTTTTTGGATTTGTCTTTGTAAAATTTGACTAATATCTTCCAAAAATACATTAGGCAATATGTCTGTCATGCTGTCTCCTTTCATTTCTTGACAAATATAAATGTTTGTGTGCAAGCAATCTTTGCTTAATTAAGAGGAAACATAGTTGTTCTTCTGTGTTTACAAAATATTTATTTCTATTAAGAAATTAAAATTCTTTCTTGTTATTCCAAAGGTAAAATTAAAGTACTTCACTTCTTTGGCTTATTCAAAAAGGCAATTGTGAATAAGAAAGTGAGTTCTCAGTATTAATTTTATTTGGTTTATATTTTTTCCCATTAGACATATCAGGACTACACTTAAAATTTGTTGGTTTTGAAATTTTCTATTTAGTTATGCAAAACATTGCTGTTTCTGTCCTGATTATAAACTAAAGTTGGCATTTTTAATGGATTTACCATGCAGTAAAAAGTAAAATGGTGTTACAAGAACAGCAGAACTTGGTAACAGAATCTTGTATTTTTTGCCAACTGACAACTGTCTCCCTGCCCTGACACTTGCTGACATTTTTAATTTGGAAGGGAATATATTGGTTGTCTTATCTTTGTAACAGTAGAGTGAGACTAGCAAAGCTACCAATCATCTTCACTGTTTATTGAGTAATAAATAATATCTAAACTAGGAAATAGGAAATTTCTTGCAGGAAATAAGGGGCAGAAGATTTCAGGAGACATAGCTTTCTTGTGCCTTAGGATATAATACATACTGGTTAGCTTTGCAACCCTAACATATTTTTGGATGACCCTAAAAAAAGCATGCAAATTTTGCTGCACTATCAGTCCTGTTGTGACCATCTTCAAATGCTTTAGTCAGAAATCAGTGATCATATTATTTTTCTCCACAGCATTTTTTCCCACAATGAGACCTGAGGATCCCTTATAGTCAGCTGTCCACAAAAGCACAACACTCAGATTTTTGGGTTGAGTAGGTAGCACTGGCTGTTGTATTTTTCATAGTAAATAATTTAAAGTAGATTAATCTGGGGTGAGAGGGGGAGCAGGAGATGGGGGTGGAAGAAAAAGAAAAAGAAACTAGGTTCTTTATTTCCATCAGACATAAGCTTGATGTTTTCATGTAAATTAATACATCAGTCGCTGATGTAAGCATTATTTATGTACACAAGTGGAAAACTTAAAATATTCGAGGTAATCCTGCATCTCATGATGTTGGCCAATGTGGCATTTTTTTAAAACAGTGGTCTGGAACAACACAATCACCAGCTTCCTCCCAGCACATTAAACCATTAAATGCATCTATATAAGCCAGTGTGCTAGAGTTAGGTACTTTTCTGCTTGGTGGATGAATGCTCTGGTTGTGCTCAGATTAGAGCCTACAAGCTGTAGCATCCATTTCTGACAAACTGGGTCAGGGATATGCAGACCCTGTGGGCACAGGACATTTGCAAACCAAACACAATACCTGTTTCCTGAGAGTCATGGATATGAAACTGGGAAACACCTTTGCCCTGTAGTAGGAACTGAGTTCCATCAGAGATATTATTTGTAGTTCTGCATTTTAAAAAACATTTTATGTGGTAGTGTGCTATGCCCCAAAGTGAATTCTGATGGTTTAAAACAAGTCTATACATGTGTGTGTGTATGTGTTCCCTTTTGATTAACAAATGCTTACAGACAATAAAAACACAAAACTCAAGACTCTATTTGAAACACAAAAGTATGCTTAATTTGGTACCCAAATCAATTAAACCAAATACTTAAGATCAAGATGTGGATGATGTATTAATATATTTCCGTGTATCTTTCTGTTTGTATACAGAAAAATTAATGTATTATGTCTATATAAACACATATTTCCCTACTATCCTGTGTCAATTTTATAAAATCATTTAGTGAAAGTTGTGTTCAGCTGGTATGTAATATCAGGTTGCCCAGCAAATTATTTATTCAGGTGGTTCCACTGGTCTTGCCTACTCTTTTCCATTGCTGGTGTGGCTTGATCCTCAACTATTCTACATTCTAAGTCAGAAATGCTTACACTGAGTTTATTGTAGATCAACAGGAATGTTGATTTTATTGTAAGAAATGTGCTTTCCATGACTGTTCTTTGGTTTAAAGTAGTCATTATTTGTCACACTGACAGGTACATCTACTGCGAAATGCTGGCGATGAAGTTACCATCACAGTTCAATACCTCAGGGACGCTCCATCATTTTTAAAGCTCCCATTAGGTAAGAGGAAATTAGTGAATGGGAGTAATTTGTTTTCCTCTTTGCAGTATTCTTGTGATAAGCTGACAGTGACAGAAATAGAAATTCAATCCTTGAGTGCTTTACAGGAAGAAATAGAAAATTATCTGTCTACTTTACTGTTTAAGATATAAGGATCAAATGCATACTGCCTTGCTGCTTATGTATAATTTATTCAAAATAAAACTGAAAAAAATCATTAAAATGCAGTACAGTCATGGGTGATAGCTGAAAGTTTTTCAATAGAAGCTTTGCCCGAATACAATAAAATAGTGTTTGCAAACATATGAATCATACATTTACACTGAAAGGTACTTTCAGGGCACTTACGAAATAAATGGATAACATTAATTATGTATGTTTCAAAATTACTTTGCTATTTTGATTGGTTTTGTCAGCAGAATTATGTTGAGACAACTGAGTAGTTTAACAGTAGCAATACTAAAAATTGTATGAACAATACAGATCAGGGAAGTTTGGGGCTCTTTTGGTTAGCAGATAAAATATTCAAGTTGCACAGTTGTGATCAGTGTTACAAGTAGAAAAGTGTTCATAAAAAATCACTTTATTTAATCAGATTAAATTATTTTGCACCATTTTATTTTAACAGATTATTTTCTCTCCAAAATAAGTAAAAAGTTTTGAAATGTGTCTTGTTCTTTGGATTGATTTAGATTTTATTTATTTAAGTTGCACTCAGCTATGTACATGGTTTTTTTTCTAATTTCAGCAGACTCATAGATGTCACAGTTTAGACCTTGCCATTAAAAGGATGTCAGTCATTTAATCTAGATTTTTATACCTTTCAAAAGCCAATTTGGCAGGCCTCTACTAAGCTGAACTGTGTATTTCATGCTAGAATCTTTCTTTCAGTGCTTACTTTTTATCATTTTCATTTGAAAATATATGGTCAGTGTTTCTTATAATGAGTCTTCAGGTATGGTCTTCCTACTTTTCCTACTATATCATCAGACAACTCTAAAATTGTGTTGACTGTGGCTTGGATAACTGTGTCCAAGCTTCAACATGATTTTGGCAAATTACAACATCTTACCAGTAGCGTCTGTGTTGTTGGGCATATTTATTTGTGACTATGACAGTGCTACTAGAACTTGTATCTCATCTTGTAGACTGACATCACATACTTGAACTGTACTGCCTGTTGTTGGTTAACCTTAGCTAAGAGGCAAACTCCCACTCAGACACTCTCACTCCCTGTTCTCAAACAGAACATGCTGTACAAATAGAACAAAAAAGCTCTTAGGTCAAAAGAGATTAGCTATTAATTACTATCATGGCCAAAGCAGAGGCAATGAGGAGAAACTTAGATACATGTATTGCCTATTAAAATAGATTCAGGCAATGAGAAATTAAGACAAATAAATTGTCCATCACCTTTTTCATTGACCTTGAGGTTTGTTTGATTTTTGTGTCACTCTTTTCCTTACTATTGTCTCTGCCCTTCTGCATTTACCCTTTGTTAAATAGTTTCCCAGAGATGCTACCAGCTCAGCTGCATGGCCCAGCAGTAATGTGGGATCTGGCTGGCTCTGGCTGTTTCTGGCACAAGGCAGCCCCAACAATTTCCCACTTCTGGAGGCATCCCAGGCCATAAGCCCTTGCCACTAAGACCTAGTACACGCTCTACACAAGCTGGCTGCCACCTTCACAAGTAGTTCATGTAGGTCCAGCAATATTGGTGCCGTCTTTGTACATCATGGGGGGCCTTGGCTTTCTCACTAGGAGATACTGCAGCATCATTGTCTGGGAGGCTGAGATCATGGCACTGCTTCCATAAAGTGCTCTTTCTGGAAACAGAAAGCAGTTATCATCAGGGAGGCCATCTCCCATCTCAAAGTGACCAGCTGGCAGTTTTTGGGGTCTGCCCCTGATTACTGTTCAAAGAAAATCTTTTCTGGAACAACAATGACAGTGCCATTTTAGACAAGCTACCAGACTTCCAAAGAGCACAGCAGTGCTTCTGAAATGAGACATCTTGTGCACAAGCTGCTTATTTTGGGCAGCTTATCAACCTTGCTTCCTTTATGCAGACCATGTGGAAATTTTTGGCAAGTATTATACTACCCTCCCAGGTCCCATGCAGGACCCCAGCCTTATATCACATGCTCAAAAAAACCCCAAAAAAAAACCAACCAAAAAAAAAAAACCCACCAAAAAAAAAAAACCCAACCAAAACCTGCTAGATATGATTAGACATGTAAGGAACTTAAGAAATTACCCTTCTCCTGAACTGAACTTGGACCTCCACAAGAGCTTACATACACCTCTCTAGAATGTTCTGTGTAGCCATTCAAACGAGGCTGAAACCAAGGTTTGTGAGTCAAGTGATATTTGGTAAATGGATTGCTATAAATATTCATTCTTGTAGTAAGAAAATAAGCAAATAAGATGGATAAAATTATGGAAAATAGTTCTGATTTAATACAATAAACAAACTGGAGTTACAGAGAATAGCACCCCTTTGCAAGAAAAACTTTTCACAAGTCCATGCACAAAAGAGAATTCCAGTCATGAAGCATCAATGACACATTTAGAAAGCTAAGTAGCAATTCCATTATGCAATAAAGAAATTCCCAAATCACACTGCAGGCAGTATTTAAGTGCATACATGCATGATTCTGAAGTATCTTGGCTACTCTGGCATCCCAGAAGACTGAGGCACTTGGTCCCCTACCTTCCAGCATTCAGTCAGACCAGCTGCTGTGCTGGCAGTTTTAGTGCTGTGGTGTGTTCATTTTAACTGCAATCATACTGTCTCTTTACATCAACCCATATCATCACTGTGAGTACATCAGCAGGAGTTGCATCTGCCTCCCCTGCTTCTCTCTTATACATCTCCCTTCCCTACAGCATCTCATGTCATGGCAAAAGTACAAGATGCCTTAACATGGAAATATCTCCCTACAGTTCTCACAACATTTTTAATCTGTTCTACTTATTTGTTCTTGCCAACAAAAAAACCCAGAATTTGACAAGAATTTTACATGGGTTTATTTGTAGATATAGATTCAGTATCACTTAAGGATAAGACAAGAGCTACTTGTTTTGAATGTCTCATTCTCAGTGAAACAAGGCTTAATCCTACAAACAGTTAAGCATACAAATAGATCTCATGAGCACAACCCCTCTTAGATGACATCTAGAAACCTTTTTTATTTCTAGACATCAAATACAGCATGTGGATATTTAATTGTCTGTCTTTCTAAAATACAAGTAATATTTCTGTCTTGGTTTGGGGAATTATATTAAAAATTCTTCCTGTGTTTTACAAATGGAATAGATATTGTCTGATATGTACATATATTTTTAACATCAGCAGGTATTTTTCTTGAACTCATTTCCAGGTTCCCCTGGACCATCCAGTGATCACAGCAGTGGAACTTCATCACCTCTCTTTGACAGTGCCTTACATTTAAATGGAAACTCAACTAACACGGTATGCAAATGAATAATAAAAGCAGAGTGGGTGTGAGCTTTATAAGTTATTTTCCCATTTTGAGCTTCAAAATGCTAGAGTAAGACTAACTTCATTGTTTTCTTGTTGTTGTTTGCTTTGATTGATTTTAAGTGCTTATACTGTAAAATTCTGTACTTACAAAGTCCACAACACATGACCCTGAACTGCTAGGTTTTTACTCTGAGACAGCTGAGACATTTGAAAGAGTGAGCACAGTAAGATTTAATCATTATTTAGACATGAATTCATATGAACTTTTGTCATACTTTGTTGCATATACTGTTTAATATAATTCAGCTGGAGATGCTGAAATACAGATGAAATTAAGAAAATAATGTAAAGTTGAATTCTTGAAGGAAACTTTTTTTTAATAAGAAAGATAGGGAGAAAAAGAGAAAGAACTAAAAGAGGAAAAAAATATCTCTTTCTTTAACCCAAAGGATATTCAGGTTTGTTTTTTTCCTGCAGTGAACTGTGATTAAATTAGTTGGAGAATTGTGGGGAAAGAAAAGAAGTTCTTTTCTCCAGGAAAAGTGGCAGTCACCAAAGAACATAGAAAGTCTTA
This sequence comes from Passer domesticus, assembly GCF_036417665.1. Lineage (NCBI taxonomy): Eukaryota > Metazoa > Chordata > Aves > Passeriformes > Passeridae > Passer > Passer domesticus. The sequence goes on along the minus strand of NC_087476.1, from coordinate 19,542,345 downwards.
GTAAGCAAGAGTGCTGTCCTTTTAGTAATGAAAATTGGAGATGTAAATATTAGCTGTACAAGGACATGGACCTTCATGCTCAAACCCTGTTCAACACCTAACAAATCTCATCTCTAGTCTTACAGTTGGATATTAAATTATACAGAAAGAATACCCTGAATGGAGAGAAGGCTTCTCCTCTGTTTTCCTTTTTCTTCTTAGACAGTGATATAATTGTCTGATGCTTACTTACTTCTCTCAAGCTTTGCACTTCTTTGAGCACTGTCTCTCTATACTACTCCTGAACGCTTGTTTTCATCTGCTAAAAATATATTCATAAATGATAGTGTAAAGGCATAACATACAGTAAATAAATAAATAGAAATATGTTTCTGTGCTGATAGCTGTACCGCAGTGTTTGGTGTCCACAATGGTCATAGATACAAAGGGTTTCATGTTTATTTGCTTGCAGTTATCTAGATGATTATTAATTTGAACTGCCTAGTACTGTTGTCTTACTAAAGAATCCAAATCTCAGGATCCAGCATTCTGCATCGCCTGTTTTCCATGTTCTCTGCAGGCAAGGAAAATCCTTTCTGCAAAGAGCTTACATTATCTATGGCAGTGATTACACTAGCACATTTTAGTAAATTAGCACCTACTAAATGCTAGAATGAATGTGTTGTGTTGATTTTTAACAATCATTGTGACTACTGTGGGAATTTCACACTTATAACTTCTCATATTGTAAAAATATAAATAAGTGGCTGGAGTTTTGTAGACTTGTAACAGAGTAAGGTAGAGTTAGCACACAAGATAGCACACAAAAGACTGGGTATAGGCTTGAAATATAAGCAGAAAACAAAAATTAATAAGGTGCAATAGCAAGGTGCTAGGTTGGTTTTATCCAGCACTTAATTTTTCTGAAGCCTGATATAAACTCACATGAAGAGTTATGTATAAAATAGACACTATAACCTAGAAGTGGACTAAACAGGACAATCTACATCATAGATTGTAAAAGTCATGCTCTCCCTTCACAGAAAACAAAATAAAAAATTGCTGGGATCTTACTGTGAAACTCAGAAGCATGGCTCTATGTATTTTGAGCAGGAATGACCGGATTTTGAGATGATGTACTGTACGACTAAACTTTTCTCAAGCTGTGAGTGTACCTGAGCTGTGATCATATCTTGAAAAGTGATTATGAATGTGTTTCAACTACCATCTAGTGAGCACTTCAATTCTGTTCAATTAAATATTTTCAGTTTTATGGTAAAGTAAAAGCAGAACTGACATTTCCTCTAATGCTAGTGCCTAATAAAACTAATGATATTTGAATCCTGTTTTTACATCATCTTGGCTGGGGAGATCTGACTCACTTTGAACACGGCATCTTGCAAATTTGTGTTGTAGTTTTTGCACCTTCCTAACCACACTCAGATCCATTACATAATACACAATGCACCTATATTTATAAGTGGAAATTCTGCTCCAAAAACCACATCATGTAAAGGAAAGGAGAGGAAGCTAAGAGCTAAGGAATTACCCTTACTCCAGTTTTACCAAGCTGTCATTTTGGATGTCTTCTGAAAAACAGTACTGAAGCACTACAGCTGGCTTGTAGCCTAGAGGCAGTAGTTTAGCCACCTTAGCGACAAAACCTTTCAGCCTAATAGGATTGCACCATTTTCAGCTCTGGTGCTGTCTTGCCTCTGTTAGAGGCAAGACACCTCTGTCACCTCTCTGTCACCTCTGCTGTGAAGCATCTGCTGTATGTGATGTGATACCATCTTCAGGATTTATATACATCTTTTGTAATATCAGAGCAGTTTGCCGTAGAGCATTTTAACACGGTTCTCTGAAACCCAGAGAAATGAGCTGAAGTGCTCTCTTCACACCTGATTATTTTGTGCTTGGGCACTACTGTGACAAATGCTACAGGGATTGACAGTGGCAGTCACATTCATCTGTACCTTATAGGTGGTTTATTGAACACAATGCAAACTTCCAGAAGGGAAAATGAAACATACAAAGGAGGTGGTCTCAAGGCTAGTGAGTACAGGTTGTTTACCTGGAAAGTTTTAACTCTAAAACAATGAAGAAAGTGCTGTAGGTATATCCTACCAGATGTCCAAATATCCTAGACATCCAGGCCAGCTCTCTGGAGAAATTAGTTGTGAAAAAAAAAAAATACTGTAAATAAAACAAAGTACTGTTTAAAACACCATGGGATAATATTGACAATTACAATGCAAAGGCAGAATATAATAGCTTTTCATTTGTTTGAGAAGCCAGTTTCTTGGAATTGTCTAAAAGTGATGTTGTAACAAGTGAAGTGAGACCAGAGTAAATTCTTGTTTGCTGTGTGTTCATGTAATTTGAGAACTCTAATTTTGATAGTGTATGTTAAGGTTAGTTGGTTAGATGAAGCTAAACAGGCACTTACATTTTTCTAAATTGCTTTAAAATGTTTTTTCCTTGATGCCTATGTTTTATGTGCTAAATTAAACTTTGCTTTAAGTTTTGCTTTAAAAAAGACATTTCCTACTTCATCATCAAGTTTTTAAAAAAGAAAAAACTACAAATGCTCAGCTTTTGATGGGCTAGTAGAATGCTACATCTTTAATGTCTATGGTACTCCTAGTTCCAGAGTGAAAGAATGATATGACTCAATCCCAAGCACTAAATGGCAAAAAGGAAGAGGATTCAAGACAGGGAGGTGGACACCCTGGGGGAGTGTATGACCAGAACATTGAATTGAGATTGAATGGATGTCCTACATATTAAAGCTTCAATACTCTTGCTTTTTTGAATATTCCTGTAGTGTCTTCCATTTTCATATAAACATCCCATTCTTAAAGCTTATTTTATTCTTTAGTTTTCGTCATCCTGTAGCTTGCTTTAAGAAGAGAAACTTCAGAATTTCATTTTGGTATCTTTTCTAGTGGAGTGATTTCATGTGTGATACCACTTGCTTCTGCTAACTCTTGATCTGAAAATCCATGATTTCTCACGTAGTATGAAAGCAAGGTAAATTTGAATTAACATCCAGTTCACAGTGTATCATTTGACAATGTAAATTCATAAAATGGATAATGTAAAAAGTACAAAAAATATCTCACACAGAGGTACATTATGGTTACTTGTCTTCGTCACCATGTCTTCCATATTTTGCTGAAGAGAGAGGCAAAACAGATAAACACAGCCAGCTGCACTTCAGTAGTTTGGACTTCTGTGCTGAAGACCTTTATGAAATGAGATGAACACACCGCAAATAAGTTTTCCTCAATTAAAAAAATATGAATTGACTATCCCTTTTCCACCTCAGTGAAAGATAATCCAGATTTTTTGTTCCTGACTATAGCTCTCAGAAATCATAGCAATAGAAGCCAGAAGAAAACTTTTAAATAACACCTTCATACTTCACTACAACAGAATTATAAGAAAAATCTTTTGGATTTAAAGGTTTGTTTAGATTTAGCTGTACAGAAGGGCTGTGTTTTTCTAATTGTGATTAGAGTTGATTGGGACTTTCAATACGACATAAATGAAGTGAATTAAAAGTAACTTTACAAGTCTTATCCTTTCCTTTTATTAATGCACACGGTCACTGCTAATCCTTTTAACAGAGTTATTTCTTCCAGTATTTAACATTTGATTGATCAGCTTGATCGTTTCTTCTGCACAGAAATTCCCCAGGTTGTTAAGTTCTTATTCCCCCTGGTTTTAGTTCTTATATATATATATTTTCCCCATACACAGCCCTTACATGTGAATACATTATTTTTTTTTTTACAGTTCTTACAGAATTTGCTCATTTTGAGTTTTCAGCGGCAGTGGTAAAAAGGAAAATGTTTCTAAATTTGATGTTAGCATCAGGAAGTTCAGGTACATGTGTACGTGAATTATAGAGAAAACTGAGAGTAAAATTGAGGCAAGTTTTCCCTCTAAGCTGCATTCAGTGTCTTTCCACAAGCTCCGGAAAAAAATTGACACTGCTCTCAGAGAGAGAAGCAAGAGTCAAGGCTCAGATTTATCCTGAGGGGTGTGCAGACTGTGTGAAATTCAAAGAGTTTCCCTAACTTTGAGCTAATTTTTCTAAGTAAGGACACCATGGGGGGATATAAAAGGCCACCAAAAACTGTGTCTAACAGCTGAAGTTTGGGTACACTTGCATTTATAGTGTAAAACTATAACAATCTCAACATTGTATCTTTTTCTTATATACATTTAATGTTAGGTTTTGATTTCTGATTGCTATTGTAGTTTTTGAGCAGTCATAATTACTTTCTACTTTTTGTGCTGAGGTTTAATATAAACTACTCTGGTCACTGTCCCTTACTGCCAAAGGAAGAATGTATCTGGAAAGGTGTTCCAGGCAGGGTTGTTTAGGTTACTCAGAAACCAATTACATACTAGCTCAAGGGAAACAAATTAAAGAAAAAGGTGCAAGATTCTGACAAATAGTCCATATGTATTCTCTAAAAATATCTTACTCAGACTTTTAAGCCATTGGTTCATTAAAAAAAATAATAATGTAATAGCACCTAGCAGCACAGATCTAATGAAATATTCATTAATATTTCCATTGTAAATCACCTCTAGAGAAATTTTATAATTGAAAGGGTTTTCATTTGTTCCTCACTGGTAGAATAGTAATCCAATTGATTTAAATGCATAGCTATTACAGCGAATAAGGCAGTGTAAGTCCCTAGCATGTACTGCTATACAGGCTCTATGTAAACACCATATATATGTGCTCAGTGTTCTGTAAACTCATGTATTAATCAAAAAGAATTAAATGTCTTAAAGAGTAATCATTATATTTCAGAAACATATATCTGATGCAGCATTAGAATTAAAAGTATTTCTTTTCTCTGATAGGAAAGGAGGAGTTTTTCACATGCTTTTTTTACCTTCCTCCCATTTAATTAAACATCTGTCAATTAAAATATTGTAGATAGAGCTGTCTAATTAAAAGGTGCTGCTTTCAGTGAATTTTGAAGACATCATATTACAACTCCAAATTGTTACTTCACCTGAAAGAGCATGTTTCCTCTATAGAAGCCTTTATCTATTAAATGATTCAGTGATGCATACTTTACCAGATAATTACTGTCTTCTTAAAACTGTCACAGAATTGTGCACCTGCATCTATGAATTCCATTAAAAATAAATAAATACAGACCATCTTCTGAATTCATGCTGCATCAAAGGATGCACAGGTATTTTGATATTGTAATTAAATCCCTCTGAATTCTGAGACAAATTGAAAGCTCTGACTCCTATCTACAGTAGATATCACCATAATTTGTTTCATTGTCTGGGCATCACAAGAGTTTCATTCATGTCTCTACTTCTGGCCATAAATCTGGTATTTCTGTTGTTCAATGATTAAAGTAAGCTAATGAGAGACTCTTACTGCTAAATGGAGCAGTCTTGTTTTGTTCTCCAATCAACAAACAGCCCCTTTCTGTCTGTCCCTGTAATAAGTATTAGCAAACACTCACCCCTACATAGGTCAGATAGGTTCATTGATGTACAGAAAATCAACCTAGTTATATATGTATATATACATACATTTCAATCACAGACCAGACCAAAATCTGTAGAGAGACCCCACTGAATTCATTCTGAGTTGAATGTTGTTGCAAGAAATTATGTAACTCTAATTCTCTTTTTTTCAGAATAAGTGTAAGACAAATGTCTGTTTGAAAAATGTATTATATTGAAGGCTCTTTTTTGAGTATGCTGAAATATTTTTAGTAATGTAGCTTTGACAAAACACACGCCAGTTGGCATCAAAAAGATGCATGAAAGCTAGTGTTTTCTAATCTAAGAGATTGTCATGAAATCCACTGAAACTTAATGGCCAATGTTTTCAGTTATAGCTTAAGGCAATGAAGCTATGCCAAGCTGTTTTAGCATTTCAGAGTTTAAGGCATGTCTGGAAGACACTCTTAGTCATATGATTTAATATTAGGTAGTCCTGTGAGGAGCAGGGATTTGAGTGATCCTTATGGACCCCCTCAACTTGAGACAATCTATGGTTTTATGTTTCTATAATTTAAGCCACAGTTGTTTCTACAAGGAAAATATATCAATATATAAATATCAAATATATTCATGTTGCTACCACTTTCATATACTTGTTTTACAGAGAGATATTTTATGTTCTTTTCAGAAATTCAAAGCAATGCTCACTAAAATGAAAACAGCAAAAATTGCTTTGAGAAATAAATAACAGCATCATCATTATAATCTTTTCTTGAACAAGTGTTGACAAAGACAGTAATCAAGATTAGTCATACCTCTTGCATATGCTTTGTAGAAATATAAATTTACGGAACAGGATCAAGACTTTAATGATGCACTTTGAAATATTAAATCCTTTAAATCAGAAAATTAATAAATTCCAAATTATCAGTTAAAGATTACATTTTTTCCTCATGGATGTCACACTTGATTCTTATTTCAAAAAATGGTACAAACATAGGCACATTTAGGTTAGAAAAGACTTATAAAATCATCAAATTCAACCTGAACTTAACCAAGAATGGCCAAGTCCAGCACCAAAACATGTCTCTAGGTGTCCTGTTTACATATCTTTTAAATATCTCCAAGGACAATAACTCAATCATTTCCCTGGGTAGCCTGTTCCAATGTTTGACAACCTTTCTGTGAAGAAGTTTTCCCTAATATCTAACCAAAACCCCTCCTGGTGCAATTAAGGCCATTTCCTCTTGTTCTGTCACTTGTTTTTTGAGAGAAGAGACCAACCCCTACTTGGCTACAACCTCTTTTCAGGTATCTGTGGAGAGTGAGTGATAAGGATCCCCAGAGTCCTGCCTTTTCTCCAGCCATTGTCCTTAGTCACCCAGAGTCACCCGGGCTCATGTTCAGCTCTCAGCCAGGACACCCTGGTCCTTTTGCACCTTTCCAGGGACTCTACCCCCAGCCTGCAGCAGTGCAGGGGACCATCATGACCCATGTGGAGGATCTGGCACTTGGCCTTGTTGAACCTCATACGATGGATAGAGTCTGTCCAGATCCCTCTGCAGATCCTCCTCCCTCCAGCAGACAACACTCCCACCCTGCTTGGTGTCCTCTGCAACTGACTGGAGGTACACTTGATCCCCCTCCTCCAGATCACCAATAAAGATGTTAATCAGGACTGGCCCAAATCCCTGGGGATCACAACTTGTGACTGGCTCCCAGCTGGATGTAATTCCATTCACCAGCACTCTCTGGCCCCAGCCATCCAACCAGATTTTACCCAGTGCACCTCTCCAAGCCACGGGTTGCCAGCTTTTCCAAGAGAATGCTGTGGGAGGCAGCAATAAAAGTTTTACTGAAGTCCAGGTAGATAACATGCTCAGCCTTTCTTTCCCTCATCCACTAGGTCTTGTAATTGAAGATCAGGCTGGTCAAGCAGGACCTGCCTTTCCTAAAGCCACTTATAGTGGCTGTACCTGATCAGCTGGTTGTCCTGCATGTGCCACATGGTAGCACTCAGGATGATTGCTGGTCAAAGCCCCACTCAGCCTGACCTTGGATACTGCCAAAGATGGGACATCACTGGCTTTCTGCAAAGCAGACACTGTAATATGAGATTAAAAATACATTTAAAACCAAGCTTAATCCTGCTGAGTAATATGACCCTGAGTATTGCTGATTCCAAGTAAATTAACCCATCTTCAGCCTTCCTGAAGCCCATGTTTAATGAAAAAGCTGTGTCAACTTAAAATAACACTGTGGCTGCTTTCAAGGTAGGGCCCTAGCAGCAGCTGGAAATTAAATTACTAGAAAAGGTTCAGAAAGACTTTCTTCTGATGACATGATATTTTTCTTGCAGAGATTTAAAATCAATGACAGCTTAAAAGTAAGGTAAAATAACTGAGTTTCCCAAACTCTGCAAATTATATGTCACAAAAAGAGGAAAAATTGACAGTCCCAGCCAGCTGGGATCTTTTCTCTTCCTTCCTATGCTCTTAGTGGAAATTTAATTATAGAGGCATGTCTGATTACATCTCCCTGTTAATGGTGGACTTTATGGACTTATTCTACCTCTTGAAAGACTTTTTGGTTGCACCATAATGAGTAGTTACATAGTTGTTTAAGAAAGCACTAATGCACTTGCCTACAGTGTCATTCGTAGGTCAGTGATTGCTAATAGGATACAGTCAGGCCCTTCTCCATGTCAACAGTACACAGCTGTCTCAGGTAGGTAGTGATTATGTGTCATTAAAACTTGATTCTTGTTCACTGTTCTGTCAAAAACGAGATTTTTGTGTTCAATCCATTTCTTAATGGGCAGGTGTTACAAGCAAATTGGCATTAATTGGCAACATTGTTGGTGACCTCAGCAAAAAACTGAAGGTATAAAATGACTGAGAGTATAAAAGCTGTGATTACAGAGATGATCTCTATTTTAGTGCTTTGGAGGAATGATGTGAAGAGTTTTCAAGATGAGCAACAGCAGATGTTTAGTGGAGAAATGCCTTGAAAGTCAGCCAGCTCACTACACTGGGTCAGACCAAAGAACCATCCAGCCAAAAATCTTGTTCCCAGAAGATGCCCTCAAGAGAATGCAACAGAGGAAATACGTACAGTTATTTCTAGGGAATATTTCCTGCACCTCTGGTGACTTCTGACATGGGTGCTTCATGGAGCAGTTGGTTATATAGCCTAAGACATTAATTCCCTGGTTTTATCATATGTCTTTTACTTCTAATCAATACCCCTGCTACTTATGTGAAAATGCCAGGTGAACCACTGGCTTTTAACCCCTTTCTCTGTCATTATTTTTTTACATATCTCAGTCATACAATTCCTCAACAGACCAATGAATCTTTGTTAACCTAATTGTTAAAAACTTACTCTTTTCAAGATCTAAATTTTGAGTTGTAATCACTTGTTCATATCCCATTAGAGTGTGGGAAAAGTTAATATTGTTTTTCTTCATGCGCATTGCTATACATTTATCTACTGTATTTTTAGCAGTTCTTTTATCTCTCATTCAGTATAATGAGCTTCTTCCTCAGCCCTTTCTCTTGTTTTTTCACTTGCTTCCTCCCGAGTTTCTTATTTTTATCCATGTGTTTTGAAGAGGATATATCAAGAAATCTCAGTTTGAATTGTTAATAGATTACAGGTTAAATAGAACAAAATAGCTGCTGGTCCTATGATAGTATTTTGTTTCTATGCAATGGTCTTACAGACATATGTATTCCCTGTTTTGTCCTTAAGAAGATGAAAAGGGGTAATTCCAACTTTACGCTCTACCATAAAGTCGTTAGTAGAGTATGGCTTCAAAAAAATACATATTTGAATCTTAGACTAGATTGACACCTTCATACACTTTTGCTGTTCTTGGCCATTAATGTTCAGATCAAGCAGCAGGGTTTCTGCAGGTATAAGTAGTTTGGAACTGTGGGAAAAAATAAATAATTCTTTCTATTGTTTTTCAAATATCAAATCTTTGAAATTGTCTGGGAAAGACCCATTTGCTTTAGGAATTTACAGCAGTTTTAACAGTTTAGCATTTTGACATGAATATTTCTGTGCTGCAGTTTCATAGCTTGGGGTTAATAGATTTTTGACCAAGTGATGGTGGCCAAGTTTCCCCTTCAATTAATTAACCTAATTAAGCTAATGAATAGCTGCAATGTACATTTTCTAAAATTCTAACTTTTACTTCCATTGAGATGCTTTTTCTTTATGCTGATACCCTACTGAAGCATTTGATTGAAGTGTAAGGGACTCAAATGGAAACATTAAACTGCCTATGTGACCTGCTCTTTTTTTTTTTTTTTTTTTTGCTGCCAAATGCTCTTAAATTACCTAGAATATTGCAGAATATTTATCAAGTTGTTCCATAATCTGACAAAACAAGTACAACTAATAGTTCATAAGAAAAATACTTTTATGTATAAATTGTCTAGATGCTTTCTGCATCTTGAGAATTTAGGGGGTTGGAGCAATAGATGATGTTGTTGCAGACATTATGTTCTTTTCTCATTCTTGGATTCAGTGATCATAATCAAGTATTTATATTTGGCTGCAATAAGCTACCTTCTGTTTTATTCCCAGACAGACAATGTTAGATTATGTTGATCCTTTTCAACTTCAGATTGCTTGTGCTTCTGTCAATTATTTTAGTTCATGCAGAATTCTGTAATATGTGTCAAATTCTTAGTTGTGATACTAATAAATTTATTCTAGATTTTAAAGACACCTTAGCCTTTTGTGCCTAATTTCATAAAATAAAATTATTCTGTGGACTTGATTATGAAATACTCATATGCAAAAACACCAGGAGATCTCAGTCAAATGAGCGCTGTATGGTTCTAGGGGATAGCAAATGCTCTAAATGAAATTCCTGTCCCCAAAATAATTGCTGTCTAAAACATTCCTTAGTGTTACCAACCCCAGCAATTTCATTACAAATTTTTCTTTTACTAGGAAATTGTACTTCAGTCATTAAGTCTCAGTCATCCTGTTAGGATGTGAAACTCACTATTTTTATTTATTTAAAGAAGTAAATAGATCAGCCCTTGTTGACTGTAAGAAGGGGCTTTAGGGGGAAAAAATAATCCTAAATCCTTATGAGCAAGAAAAAGAAATGCTTTTTAGTGTGTGTAAGTTTTATGGCTTTTAAACCTCTGGCAGAACAGAACTGAATTTGGGTCATTCTGTGGTTTCTGTGCTTTCATAAATACTCCCCAGTGTTTATTTACAGCTCATATAAAAATAACTAACTTTCAACTCTGTTTTCTACTGGAAAGTTCTCCACACAGTGCAGGATAAAAAATTTTGGTTCAGAAACAGCACAAACACCTAACTTTGACCTAAATATGTATGTCTGTAAATCTTTCTCAACCAACTTTGTGTAAATGTTACTTGTATCTTTATAAAAGAGTGAAATGCTCAACTCTTGCCTTTTTAGTTGAGGCATTTGAAGAAAGGCTTCAAAGATAAAATTTCAAAAGTCATCCATCTATATTATGATAACACAGGAATTAGAATTTTAAATCTACTCTTAAATGATATAAGAGCACAATGCACAAATAAATGTTCTAGTGTTGTATTTAATTAGGATATTATTTATGTACTTTTCTCCGATAATAGAAGGATGCAGAAGAGTTATACAGAACAAATTAATTTAAATTACAAACGTATACTATGCTGCATTTGGAAAGAAAGTGTGACATCTATGACTGAAAACTTTCCTTTCTAGTATCAGTTATTAATATTAACAAAAATTTAGACATGTTTAATGTTAAAGTAGTACTGAAATTGTAGCAGGAGAAAAATATCAAGATGGGTAACATAAGGGGTTTTATTTCTCTACGCCATCCTGAGTTTCTTGAATACTTTTATTGTGATGATTATTCACTTCTGAGACAAACAGACCCCGAGATGCATATTCATGGGTTTTCCACTATATTGTCTTATAAGCTCTCCTACTGTTTCTCATTTATTCTGCACAGGCTCCATCATCACCTTCTTCACCCATAGCTAATGAACCAAAATACGAGAAGCGCTGGCTAGACACCCTATCAGTTCCTCTGTCGATGGCTCGAATCTCGAGGTACAAAACCGGAACAGACAAATTAAGGTTTGTAATCTAAAAGGGGAGGCACTGGGTTAGTTAGCTGTACATAGTGTTTTGCTGTGGATTGTTGGCTTTATAAGAATTGAGTGGAGATATTAAATTCTTCTTATTAAAAGATATGCAGTTCATCTTCTCCTAAGATTAATGGTATTCATGGTGATTATCAAAGATAAGGTAAAGCTCCTACAAATACATTTCTATAATCTGTTGTATCTTGGGAATTCAGTTGGCATCAGCAGCTAGTACAAAGCTGAATCCCCATGTTACGTGAATGAATTTTGAAGCTACTACTATTCCTTCAGTATACCTAATAGGATACCTCTATATTCCCCAATTCTAATATTGTCAATTAACTCTCCTTTTTTTTCATTATAAATGATAACACAGTGCATAATCATCATGCCTGTGCTATCGTGTCATATAGATATGCTTTTATCAGTGTCATATAGAAACTCATATTGATGAGATTTTGGCAAAGTACATGGTACAAAATACTGTATTTTTGATCATAGATTTCTTTTGCATCTCAGAGACATAACTAATGGTTCATAAAGTAACTGTGGAATAGGATGTCAGAGGTTATTTTACTGGGCTTCAGGAAATATGAAAGCAAAAGTAAAGTTTAATAAAGCTTCAATAAATAATATGCTTGAGAAAGTTTAACACATTGCAGCATATATAAGCTTTTTTTGCAAACCATTCTGTGGTACAACTGTCTCAAATTTACCAGTAGTTGTAGGCCAAGCAGTCCATAGTTCTCCATATGTATCAGAACAGGAGTTCATTCACTGTCACTATTTTTCATGGGCTTTATGGGTTGCCCTGCTTTTATTTGCCTTTAATACATATTAAGGAGATAATTGGAAGAATTGAAGAACAAATATACAGGTCACCTGCTAAGAGGAGGTACCAGAAATTCATGTGAATACCTTTCTTGATCTATGCCAGATTTTTTACCGGTTTCCTGAAAATGACCTGAAAATCATTATTTTTCTAGTAGGACAGATATGCTGCTTTAACTTACAGCAATTCATCTTCTCAGGCAGTTGGCAGCTCCTCTCCCAGATTTTGTGTTAAAGCATCACAGGTGAATAATAATAAATTGACCAGAAAATTATAGCTTCTTCCACAGACTTTCTTTGAACCCTTAATTCTCTTCTACTTAGTGTCTCACCACTTCCTTCACCACTTTCTTCCTCCCTACTTCAACTGACAAGTCCATGCTGTCCAGTCTTGTCCAATCTATCACAGACCTCCAACAATTCAAGGCTTAGACATTCAGTGAATTAAGTAAAAAAATCTCAGTGTTCACATTTAGGCATCAACTTATCATCAGTATTCTAGAATCTAAAGGATAAATGGAAGAGGATAGAACATTTAAACCTCTGACTTCAGTTAGCACCCTGATAGTTTGAAGCACTTCCCTTCCTGTTCTGTGCACTTTGCACATTAGATGGAGAAATCCCAAGGGTTTCCAGTTCCCAAGGGAATCCCAAGGGATCCCAGTTCCCAAAAAAGTGGCATGTGCATTTTGAGAATTCTTTGAAGTAAAACGCCTTCAGCTTTGTACTGCGTCTGGTTGAGGTGGAGCTTATCTTCTTTATAGTAGTCCATATGGTGCTTTGTTTTGATTTGTGACTGAAGCAATATCAACTGCATACCAGTATAGTGGTTATTGCTACCAAGGCTTGCACACCATCGAGGCTTTCTCTTTTTCTTGGTCTGCTCCTACACAGTAAACAGACCCAGGGTAGGCAAGAATTTAAGAGGAGGCACAAGCAGGACCAGTGAACCAAACTGACCAAAGGAATATGCCATGCTGTGTAGCATCTGTGCTCAGCAATAAAAACTGACCAGAGAGGGCTTGGGGAAGGCAAGCCATTTCTTGGAGACTGACAAGACATCATTCTGCTTGTGAGAGATAGCGAGTGGTTGCGTTTGCATCTCTTGTTTTGTTGTAATTTAGTCAGTTGGGTTTTTTCCCCTCTTCTGTTTGTTTATTAAACTGTCTTTATTTCAGTTTATGAGGTTTTTTCTTCTTCGTATCCTTTCTGCTATGCCTCTCGAGAGGGCTGGGGGAGGGAATGGCAGTGTGGATGCTTGGCTCCTGTCCCGGGATCAACCCATCACAGATATGTTTTTTGTGTAAGATTTGAGGAAATTAGTGCTTTCAGTTTCAGTCTTGGAGAGACATAGTCTCTTGTGATGTATCTCACTCCCATATATATATTTAGTATTTATTTCATTCTTTAATTATTAGTGGGCTTTTTTGTTATTGTTGTATACACTCTGAAGGAATATGAAATAATGCCATGAAATCTACTGCCATCCCATGATACTTTGCTTCTAAAGTAAGTGCTCCTTGCTTGTTTTGGTGAACCAACAAATCACTTGAGCATTAAAGGGATACTGCCTTGAGGTTAACTGTGGATGAAGCGTTTCCCATCATCTTACTAAAAGTGGGGTTTTTTTGCCTGAAGGACACCAGACTGCTCTTAGCATGTGCTGTGAAATGCATGTATGTATTTTTACTATTATCCAAATTGTATCCTTTTTTTGCATTTCCCCATGTTCATATTCTTCATAGTGTCCCACCTACGTCTTCTGTAATTACTCTCTAAAATCAAATATCTGCCTTGCATTAAATAAAACCTCTGATCAGTCTAGATAAAAATCCCACTTTCAACCATATCTACACATCTCTTGTTCTCTTTTACATTGCAGCCATCAGTCTAAAGCCATTGGAGTGAGCCTGAATTCATTCCCCTGAATGGATCACAGATCAATCCTTTGGACTAATTTCCTAATTTTACCATACCCTGAATATTTATTTGGAGCTTATTTGCATACTTGGGTTGACAGCATGCCTGTTTTTCCTGTACTACATAAGTCCACGAGTCTGTCATAACTTGTAACGTGTCTCCTTCATGTTATTTCTCATAACTTTGTTTTGTTGCAATGCTTCATTATGTTTTTATCCACTAAGTTATTTCAGTTGGTCTTGCAAAGGTGCTCTGGCATCAGAACAGCCAGATTACTTTCTAAGTTAGTATTGTTGAAGTATTGGAACTATCATCTATAGCATCATGCGCAGCTGTGCGCCTTCTCCTCAGCTGGATGGGCTGTATGGAAGGTCTTTTTCCCCTACTTCCTACCTGAATTAAATTAAGAGAGGTCTATACAATTCTTTCTATCAAAAATTACCTATAGTCCATCAGCTTTTGACATAGCTTTTTAAATATGCAAAATATTATGTCTTCTTAAAGGTTATTAAAGATTGTCTATCAGCTCACAGGAAATGCACACTTTGCTTTCTTCAATCCTTCATTACCCTGGCATAAAAACATCTTTTTTACCTGTGGAATTCTTGCAGTTAGATGCAGTAGAACTTAACATACTTTCTTAGAATACTCTGATTTTTAAAAATATGTAGTATTGTTTAGCCTATGTAAAGTACCTGTAAATTCAACTACTCTTGCTGTTCTGATGTGGTAAACTGCCATCTGCCAGTGTGGATAGTTCCTCTGACCTCATCCACTTTACTTCTCCCTGATATTCAAGACTGTTTCATATTTTCAGCATTCTTTTTCTGGTAAGTAACATTCATATAACCTTAGAACAAGAAAAACTTGTCTCTTATAAGGTTGGGCAGAGTCAGATATACACTAAAAGCCCTCTTTTTGTTGCCATTATTTTTTTTAAAATACAGAATATTACAAAGTATGGCATGTCAGCACTTTGCTCAAAATTAATATTTTCATTAGAAATGCCTTACATAGACAGAGTTGTATGTAAGTTGTATGTATGTATGAGTTAGACTGTAGTATACTTTTTAGTGTGCATTAGATCAAATCTGGTCTAATCTAATCATATTAGGCTGTATTATTTCCTTTGTGGTTAAACTGCAGTTTAAATTATTCTGTACTTCGATTGAGTTTTCTGGTAGTTTTGCCAAAAAAAGGCATAATTTCAGCATATCCTTGTGTCATGAGATGGCCAAAATCACATGCATCTCTTTGATTCTTATTTCTTTTTCATGTGAAGAGAAAGACAACTTTCCTCTGGTTTTTCATTTCACTTGACTTTTTATTGCATTTTTCACAGGAAGTCTTTAGACTGTCACTTAAGGACACAAGAATATTTTTTTAGTATATTTTAAATTCTGTTAACACCATATGTATTAACAGAAACAAAACAAAATGGGATAGATATTTTCCTTCCATATAAAGGAATGGCTGAAAATACTGCACACTGGGCATGTGAAATATATTTATCAATATCACAAAACAAAAGCAAAACAAACTTCCACAAACTTTTTTAAAGGAAAGATAAGAAATACCGTAGATATCATTCCTGTTCCCAGTGGAAGATTAAACTTTATATTAACTACTGAAATCACCTTGAATTTGTGCAGTTCACGTTGTTGATATGATTGGAGTCTGCCTGAAGATATTTATACGTGTAGCATGCTAATTAGTCTTTTTGATTAGTTAGCAATTCAACAACTTTTTTATTCCTTTGCCTTTATTATATAAAATACTGCTTCTGTTATTCTAAAATTCTCACTAATCCTTCAAGGTAATTTTTCTCTGTAAGAAGTAAGGTAATATAAATGTCGTGAGAATGCTATTGTTGTGAATACTCTTAATTGCTAGTTGGCAACAGAAATGTTTTTTGACTGATGAGGATTGAATTGGTCAATAAATGTGATGTAAGTTCAACAGAGAAATAATATCAGTAAGTTTTTCTCACCCAAAGGAATTTGTGGTTCATATTATAGTTTGGGGTGGGTTTTTTCATTTTTTTTAAGGTAGAAAACTAAAGATAGGTAGTCTTTTAGAAGGTGGGGAACACAGTTCATGCACTGTAGTTTTTCATTTTTGTTATGGAATTGTTATTTGGGGAAATGCAGAGAACTATTTTTAGTCCTCACAGCTGATACTGGTAGTAATGCATAATAATATTTATACATTGTTTTGACAGATGTTTTAATTAAAGGTACAATATCTATAACATCTTGCACATTATGAGTTTAGAGACTGAAGAAAAAATGCTTATTTTGAATATGGGAGACTGAAATAGTGAGTGGAATGAAAGTAATTCACGCCCAGTAGCTATGAGCCCAAGTATCTATGATGTCAATTACAAAACAACCTAATTAGATTTAGATGTTATTTTCTATTTCTTGGTATTCTGACCATTGCAATTACTCCAAAGTATTGGGTTTTTAAATTTTTTTAATGCATTATGTTAATTTGTTTCCTAACAGATTTTTTCTGAACAATGTTATTTTCCATTTATCATTTCGTAAGTTAACAATATGCCTTTAATTAGATAAATTAATCGAAAATTAAGACATTGAAGCATAATCTCACTGAGTTACTGAATGAACTTTATCACAATTTTCTGATAAATCATTTAGAAAATATTTGTAGAAGCATAAATGTCTGTGTTTCTTCAGTTATCTTATTTGGTTGCTACAAGTGTCATGAAAAGTTACAGTACTGGAATAAAAATGTTCCCCCCAAAACCACAAACATAAAATGCAATCCAAGTTTATGTTTAATGTTTTGATATCTTCTGAGCTACGTAGTTTCTGTCAATAGTCCAGTTATATGGGCACATTTAAACATTTTGTAAGGTACGAGGTTCTGTGACATTTACAATACAAAATCCCATTACTTCTAACATGACATTTCAAAGAGATTAAGTAATTCAGATCCTTCCTTTTGGAGAATTTTGGAGAATTTCACATCTACCCATAATACTTAAAACTTCAGTCTAAGTAGATATTCTAGCAAGAGGGCTGTGTAGTGTTACAAACAAGCCACAAGAAGATGTTGTAACAAAAGCAATATTAACTAACACAAACATCAAAAAGTCATACAAACAGGAGTGAGTACTGAGTCAAGACCTGGGAAGAGGCAAAGCTGATTAAATACGTCTGTCTGTATCAGCATGGTAGTAAAGATAAATGAGTTGCAGTCAAGCATACATCTGGATTTTTGTAGAAGAATCTGTATAATAAAATGCCTATATAAGTCTAAGAAAGATGGTTTCACATGCCACACATACTAAAAAATGTAATATAAATATATGCTTTGCTGGAATCCTTAGCCTCCAATAAAGTAAAAGTTCATCTCTTCCCATTTCAGCTGGCACTGAAAATACTTTTTATCTTAGAAAAGTCTTTGAATTTAACACCTCTATAGTAGCAAACTGCTTGTATGGAAAATTTTCTTACTAATATTAATTAATAGTACTTGTTTAAAGGCATCAATTTCAAGAAGAGAACCTAAAGTCTACCAATGCTCATCTGTTATTCTGACTGCCATGCTCACAAAGATAGGGTTTCTTTTATTACAAGAAACTAATGCCATAAACAAACTCCAGAAGAGACCAGACATGCAGATCTATTAATCATTTCACCATGAAAGTGAGATAGAAAGACACTGAGTATGGAAAATGGTGCCTCATGCTCCTTAGCAGAAATGCTTGAAGGAAACAAATTTACAGGTAGGGAGACAAATCTCAAAGTAAGAAATGTGATGGAAATGCAACACAAATTTCTAGTATTTAGGAAAGGCATCTATTCATTTCTTGCTCTAGTTGGAGTAGTCAGCAGCATAACTTCAGTAATAGAAGATACAGAAATTTCCTCTGTCTGTGTTTTAAAATCATCTTAAGGCCTCAGGAAAAATAAATACAAACCAACAAAGAAAATAAAAACCCTACAGCAACTTTATAGCATCTTGAAACCTTTCAAACTTATTATTTGGTATTAAATTGAAAGCTCCTCCTTGACAGCTAACAGGAATATGTGCTTTGTTGTGTCTCTTTTTCTTTTCTTTGTTTTGAGGAAATGACAGAGAGAAATGCATGTCATTTAAGCCTATAGGATTTATTTTCTCGTGAATTTCGGTGCCATCTTGGTGCTTGCTTTGATTGTTTCACTTAAAACAAAAGCCTCAGGATTTATTTTGTTAAGCTCTTATTTTTAGTTTGGATATCTGTTTTTACTTGTAGCCTTCTGTACACTATGCTTTTCAGAACACAGTGTGGTACACAGAACAATATCAATATATTATGGGATCTTCAGAGAAAACCTTTTGTAACTGAAAGCAAGAAAAAATCATAGCAAAATTGATTAAGATTCAGGGCAAAAACACTGTCTTACTACCATAGACTTCGTGACTGGCATATGTAAACTTTGAAAAGCACTGGCTGGTTTTTATTTTGTAATTTACACTGAACTGCTTTCTGGTAAAACCACCTTCCTGCCAAGCCAGCACAGTGGGGACAGCAGTGCCCCAAAGGTCTCAGTCTTGTGTGCCAGGTAATGTGACCACCACTGGCACATTAGAAGCCTTGAACCAGCCTGAGCCCTGGGAAGAGAATGTGCTGGTGTCAGTGTGCTGGAGCAGGGGAACAAGCTCTGCAGGCAGACTCCCCAGTGAACAGGAGTCAGCTGAGCACAGGTTCAGTGGTGAAGTCCCATATAGGGGCTGTGTTAGCAATAACATAGTCAACAAGTCAAGGGAAATCGTTGCTCTCATCTCACTTGAGGCAGCTTCCTCTATGTCCAGTTTTGGTCCTCCTGTGGAAAAGATCTGTATTTTAAGAAAGTTAGTGAGGAGGCTGGACTAGGGGTCTTGCAGGATCTCTCATACCCTATTTGATTCTGTGCAAATATCATGTTAGTGAAGTGTTGGATCTCTAGATGAATACTGAATATTATTAACTGTCTGTAATTGATCACCACATTTAAAAAAAGATAACAGGACTTTTAGTGTAATCCATTCTATCACCAGCACCATATTTCAAATTATTAAATACTCAGTAATTTTTATAATGAAATTTGGTTTTTTTTAGTTTTGATTGCCTGCTTCGGTTGCATGAATTGTTAACCAAGAAGTTTCCTTCTGTGCTCTTTCATCAGCCAGTTAAGTGACCTCATGCCACTGGGATAAGGCATTCAGGTCTTTGTGTGTCTGCAGAAGCTGAGTTAGTATCTAGACACCCTGTGGTTCCATGGAGAGCACATACTATTGCCTGGCTCTCTTAAATGCTCTGGACAGCCCTCTTGCTGTGTAAGAATCCTAGCATCTTAGCTTTGATATTTGAATGGGATATCTAAGGTGGGCATTGTGAAGGGCTTCTCCTCACTGCATTAAATTAAGTCTGTTTCCAGGCACCAGTGTGTATCAATGCACAAGATCTGACAGATTTTCACTGTCTCAGTGGGATGTTGAGGAGATCATACCATAAGTCACTTCATTACAGCATTGTTGGGATCTTTGTCAGAACCTTAGGTAAAAAGAACAATATGTTTGTTAGGTGATTATTTTACTCAGTTTATTGACGGCAATAAAAGGATTTTTTTTTAATCTTGTCTTTCTTTCTGAAGAGGTGAAAGATTACTGAAATGTGACACAGAATTATGCCATTGCCATCAAGTTTTAGTAGTTCTTATGATAACTCAATTATGAAAGAAAAATGGACAATAATCTGATAACATATCTAAGTCATCAGGCCAAGCATGTTAAATTTTGCAAACAGCAGATATAATGCTTTACAACTCCTTTAAAAGCAAAGCATCTCACTGTTCTAGTTTGAAAGCAAAACAAGTGAGAGACTGTAAGTCAGGAATACAGTTTATTAGGAAAAGGGAGAAAAAATCCCAAAATACATACAATAATACAAAAGAAAAACCACTGTTAGGGTGGTAGTAGCCATCCAGATGAAATGGTCTTGTCGAAGTGGCGATCCTGTA
Source organism: Passer domesticus (assembly GCF_036417665.1). Classification (NCBI taxonomy): domain Eukaryota; kingdom Metazoa; phylum Chordata; class Aves; order Passeriformes; family Passeridae; genus Passer; species Passer domesticus. Next base: position 19,521,973 of record NC_087476.1, on the reverse strand, counting down.
GAAAAGATGTGGTAGCTCTTGTCTTGTGGAAACCAGAGGGTAAGGGCAGTTTGTTCTGCCTGCAATCCCAGATTACATCCAGGTGGGGATGCTTAGCTCCTCCCCCCTGGGCAGAGCATCTCACAAGGGGCTGATATTATTCTGTGAGTCATGGGGTGGGTCCTTGATTGCCCATTAAACTGAAATGGCTCCCCAAGGGAGTTATCTCTGGGTCATATGGCAGGACAGTGATGGGCCCGTTAACAGGACATAAAGACAAAACAATGCCTCTCCTGGTTTCAGCAGCTCTTGAGGATGGGAAGAGATTACAACTTTATATTGTAAGCTAGGACACTCACATATATCTATTCAGATACATTGTTTTCTTTATATTGTGTATGATGTGTCATTTATATTACCTTTTCTAGCAAGTATATAGAGTTCAGTATTCATGTTCACCATCAAACTCCCTACAAATGACAAAGGTTAGGTTAGTAACTTTTTCACTAAGTCAGGAATTAATAACTGTCCATTAACCTCTATATGTCATTTTGAATGTTGACATATATCATCAATTAAGTAGTAGATGGCTTCACTTTGGATCAGAGAACTCTAGGAAGACTCAGCAACTTCACAGAGGAGTATTCTGATTCGGTAGTTGGCTTTCTTCTAGGTTGGTACCAGAAATAGGACAATATAGCATATAAGTAAAAATATCTCATTTACGAATGTAGAAGGTAGTGGTGATGTTCTCCATATTATACAGAAAATGAACACACACACAATCATTGAGAAAATTATAATTGTCTTTCACAATAATATATAACTAAAATCTAATTCTCCTGGCAATCATAGGCATTTAAATAATCTGGTTATCTTTGTGAAGTTTCGTTACTGCAACTATTGTGTGTCACTTTTTTAAAATTTAGACCAGTGTACTTCCATGCCTCTACTTAAAACACTTTTGTTGTTTCTATAGGAAAATTTTAAGAGTTAAAAAAGCGTATCCTACCAGCATTCAGATGCAGGGGATTTTAGAGGTACATAGGCAGTGCCTAACTTACTGCAGATAGTGAGGAATGGAAAGCATTGGCATTTGCAGAGAAAAGTCGCTATAAACACATAAAAGTTGCATTAAAAGTTAATAAAATGCAGTTGCACATTGGCCTGTGCCAATGCTGTTTTGAGAAGACTATTTAAGGAAAAATTTTGAAGAAACTTCTAAGAATGTTTTTCAAATTCCTATGACATAAAAGTGCTTGAAGTAAGCATTGCTTTGAATGCTACATAAAAAAAGTTTAGGAATCCAACAAATGAAAGCTAGGCAAAACAGTGCTTTGAATCTTCATACATTCTTAGTAAATGAAGCCAAAATGCAATAAATAAAATTGGCGTTTTGGTTTAAAAAAACCACTATGGTTTTGTTTTTTTTTCAAAAAGACCCAATGCATATTTCCTGAATATACTACCTTATGTTCAATAATTATGAACAAAATATGTATACCCAGGGGAAGTAAATCATCAACACAGGTATATATTGGTACAGAGAAAGTACTTATTGTATCTTTTGCTCTTGGTACTGCCCTATTATACTTGGTTTTATTGCCTTTCTATTGATTGGTAAATTAAACACTCAAAAACTTGTCAAAAGGCATAAAAATCACTTGAACACTGATAAATATTGGGCAGTTTCCAAAAACTGACATATCTTCCTTTACGGATATATTTCTTCTTACTGCAGATCTAATGCATTTGAAGTGCTGGCACTCGATGGAGTTAGTACTGGGATACTTCAGTTTTATACAGCCCAGGAGAGTGCTGACTGGCTGAGAGCAATGTCAACTAACATCAGTGATTTGACACTTCAAAATGTATGTTACTTTCTGCATATTTTCTTGTTTATGCTATTGTAAAATTATTTCTAATTTTCAAAGGATAAAAAACAATTCACCTTTAAGTACAATATATAAAATGCTTGTGTATGGGGAGGAAAAGGAGAAAGGACAACACAGGGAGAGGTTGCCTGATCAAAAGAATCAAGAAGTTTTCAAGGCTTGCGGTGTTAGCATAAAACAGAAACCAGTAGAAAAACAGATTATATTTATAATTTTAAATATTTTTAGGGCAAAATATGTATCAATACTGGTCATTTCACAGAGCTTTAGATGTGACCAAATATTTAATTTTCACATTTTTGTAGTTAAAATATGCTTGAAATTAGCATTTGTTGATTCTGAAACAAGCATGCGAAAATTCTATAGGTAGTGAAGTATGATTTACTGAGACTTACTGGAGACAGTAATTTTACATCTCTAAGTTGTCTAACAGTTGATTTATTTAAGGCCACATTATTCCATTTCACTTCCTAGAAGTATAAAGATGCTTATGCTATTTTAAGTTACTCCTGTAAATTAATAAGTAAAAATTGCCTTTGCAAGCAGAAGTATTAACTAATCCCCAGAGAAACAGAAAATTACTATTTGGACAACACATTTATTATTCTATCAAAGAGCAGCTAAAAACATTGATAATTATGGAATTAACTATGAAGTTAAATAGGGAACTCAATAATGTACAATTTTGAAAGTATATTTGTCTTTAAGAAATGATAAAATTCAGTGATGAAAACAAAATAGCACAGCTGTCCCTGAAAGAATTTCCTATGGAGGTTTTGATCTTTTCTTTCTCTACATGTGCAGAGTCTATTAACTTCTTTCATAAATTATGATTTAGTAGCCTGACTTTTATTTGTGCTTTGTACTCTAAATGAACTGTTGTTTAGGTCTCCAGATTATATTGTGTATAATTTGTATTAGATTTTAACATAAATCTTTAAGTCTGTTTGTTAAAACAGACTTAAAATTTAATTTGTTTTCCTAGTCTTCAAAAGCTACATAAATCACATTTGATCATAGTAGTTCATTTATTCCATTAATTATTTTAAAATATTCAATTGCTTAAACAATCTCTATGTCAAAATCATTTTTGCTTATGACGTATTCTTTTAAAATACTATTTAGTGAGTCACATAATGTACAGGGTATTATTATCTAATAATTCTAAGAAAGTGTATGGTAATATTTCTAGAGCAATTCCAATTCATAGTTACTAAACTTCTTTTTTTTCTTTCTTTCTAGAGAAATTCACTGAATAAAAGCCACTCTAATGATATAAGTGAATAAGAATAAAAATAAATGCAGGCATCTTTTGTTAGTCATAGGGTGCTAGTCAGTTTTTTTCAAAGGACTATATGCAGTAATTATGTGTCCTGACACAGTATCTTCACTGTGCTGCAACCTGTCAGCAGCAATATTTTATTATAAACTGAGTGCTTTCTTAGTCTTCTCCACTATCTATTACTAGTGAATTCTGACAACAAAGTAGTCCATCTGGTGTTCAAATGCCTGGCTGTTCCCAGGAAGTGCCTGAGAAACAACAGTCATGATGAATATCCATGTTTTGTGTTCTTGGTGAGTTACAAAGTAAACTCTATGCAGCTCATATGAGAAGCATGTAAACCTTTTTCACTTGCACAGTAGTTTTACAGGTTTTGTCAGGTGTGCAGCCTGTGGTACAGCTGGAAAGGTCAGGCCAGAGCATTTATTCAATTACTGATCTTCAGAAGGGAAGATGCACTAGTCAGTGAGAATTCCTTTTGTTGCAAACTATTTTTAAGACAGGGATTGAGAGGCTGGAGTACAGCAGAAGGCTGGATGACTCTGCCTCGGAGCAGCCAGAAAACACAGACCACCCTCCACAGTGCTTAGGATAGGGCCTTTGAATCAGGCTTCTTGGAAGTCTATTTGGAATTCTTTTGATTACCTTAGTCTTATAATGTCAAAAAATTATTCTTTTCTTATCATACCTCTGACACTGACATTGGGGACTGAATCTGCAGTTCCTTCGGAGCTGCTTCCTTGTTTCTGCATTTCTACACTTCTGTAAAGTGTCTCCCCATTCTCCAGGACCAAAGATAATCACTACTCAATCAGAAATTGTTTCAGAGACCTCCTTATCTGGTTATGGGTTATTTTCATGAGTACTTGCTGACTCAAAGTTCAGTTGCCTCTCCTAATAATTAAACTATGGAAATTAATTACTAGATACATGGCCACCATGAACTTTTTTGCTAACACTGTTGGCATAATGTCAGCATTCTTACCTGAGCTATTACTAAGTTTTTAAGCAATATTTACCATTATTCATGTTTTACTTCCACACATTTTTACATTTTGTTTTGCTGGTACTTTTTTCATGACTTTAGCAACTTTTCTCGCACCTTAGTAATTCTTACTTAAACTGTGCCTATCTGTGTTACTCTTATATACATTTTTTGTCCTACATATTTGCATGAAATTTTCAATAATTTCTTTTAGAATTTTAGTTCTTAAAAGCTCCTAGTAGGGATTAATTGTTTTTGTAGAGTGCACCCAATCTTTCTTGTATCATTTTACCCTAATATGCTTTTTTTTTTTTTTTTTTTTTTTTTTTTTTTTTTTTTTTTTTTTTTACCCTAATAAAGTCATGTTCAGCAGCTCTTTGTCAGATCTCCTGCTGATGCCAGGAGACAGTTCTAGTGTAGGTAGTGCAAAAATAGCTCTGCCACAATGTGACACTTCTACTAATGTCAGACTGCTCTTTTGAAGTACTACTGAAACATCTAACTTCTATACAAAGGCAAGCTCTCTGGGGATCAAGTGTGTAGGAGGAGTCATCCACAGTGGAGATATGAGAAGTTGTCACTGCACAGGAGTGCTGCCCCTGTACATATTTAGAGAGTGTTACTTGGTAGATGAGAAATAATGATTCTGGAACCAGCCTGGACTTAATTCTTAGATGACAGAGGAGCACAGGGAATGCTGCAATGTGGAGAAAAATGTGTCTTTTCAGCCTACATTGCTGATACATGCTTTGTATGCTTAGCTCAGAAAATCTCCTAGTTACAGTCAGTTTTACAAGCAACATGTGTTTCTGAGGACCCTTGCCCCAAATTATTCATCTCTCTGTACGTATTCTGTTTTTTCACATCCTTTTCTGCCATCATGAAACTACCCTATCATCTTCCTTTGTGATTCAATCCTCATTTTCAATATTCTCAAAGCTTTTTGCATTTATCCTTGGCAGAAGTAAATGCAGGTGAATCAGCACATCACATTTATTTCTTTGTACACCTCTTTTCTTGCAAAGGAGGTGCAGTTGAAGAAACTGAGGGAAGAGGGGTAACAGAAACTGGCAGTGAATCTTCCATGATGAAACAAGAAGTCCAGGAAATGAATTAATCTGCCGGTGCTTCTCACTGCTCCTGTTCTTAATTTGTTCAGCTGAAGGGTTCTTTGTAGGCTGAAGTGACAGTGCTGTAATGGCTATGACTTTTTAGGAGAAAGGTCTTTGGAATAATTGATATTTCTCTCTCTGCTTTTCAACATTCAGATTGACAGCTATAAGATATATGCAGGTTTTCTCATGGATCTTAATTATTGTCTTTGAAATATAGCACTGAGCATAACTTCAGTCATAATCAGTAGAAGCACCTAAAGGTAATGCTGTTAGTTCATTTACATTATAGAGATTTGTTTCTTATATATAAAACTTTCTCAAGGTTTTGTGTTTTTTCACAGTAAATTCTAATGGTGTTATTTTTAAAAAAATTAAATAAATGAGTAGGTCGTAAGCAGGTCAGAGAACAAGTTATGATGCTCTTGTTCCACTTTAAACATTATTTATGATTTTTATAAATCATTCCAGCAGTTTCATTGGAGGATGGCAGAAACATAACATTTGATATTAAAGTAGGGTTATTAATCCAGATCACATTTATGCCCGTGACATCTTTTTTAATTGTATATGTCATAGTCTCTAAACCTTCTCTTTTATTTCTTCATGTAAACACCTATCGGGGGATATTTTGTATTGCAGTTGTGTGGAATGTCTGTTGTAATAGGGAGAGATTTAAGAAATATGAGCTTTAAACATGCATTAAAATAAAAAAGAATTTTGAGATCTTGCTTTCTTTACACAGCAGATTGTGGGGTACATGTAGATGGAAACAAAATCCTTGTGTGTAGGAAGCAGTATACAAATTCAACTGCCTCAATGATTATACAAACAATTCTATTCCTATGGTGAGAATGCATAATATTTCTTCACTGCTGTTTTTTTATTGTTTTAAAAAAGCAAAATTTCTAATTGAAAGTACCACAGTTCAAACTGTAGAGGTTGTAAAGGGAAGTCAGTAAGGGTAGGACACACGTGCCCTAAACTTGGACAAGTAATAAGTAGCTACGAAAACATAGGGGCCTGTCAAGGTCCTTCACTGTTTTCTTGAAAGACAATAAAGGTATATTATATGTGAAATAAATCCCAGCCTGAGAGGCATTTAGATTTAGGTAAATGGTTTTGAATAATTTTAGTTCCTGCCCTGTATGTATCCATTTAGAACAGAGCGTAGGAATTATAATTTGCTTAATAATTCCTTTTCCAAGTAGCCTGCAGTCTTTGCAGACCCAGTTTTTTTGTTCTAATTCTCCTGCTGTGTCCAGCTCACATTTCTATATTGCAGTGCTGAGAGCTCATGCAGTGCCAGCAAAGTAAATGTATCCCATTGGTATTCCTGCCTGTCTGCACCAGCTGTGGAGACACGTGAAGGACACATGTGGTGCTGGGTGAAGTGAAGTGTTTGTACTTCTCAGACCCATGACACTGAGATGTAATGTGATATAGAAGCAGATCTTTCTCCTCTCCCCACAGCTACATCAGGGCTGCAGCCATCCTGCTTTGAATAGGGAATGAGTTGCCTGTACATGACAACTGTGGAGTCCAAAGCATTCTTCCCTACTATCCTTACCAATGAGAATCTGAGCTGGTTATTAAGGTTAATAAGCTCTTCAAAATATTCTACCTGCTTGTGCAGAAAACCTTCATAGCCAGGCTGACACACTTTTTTCCAGGCACATCTGAACCTCTTTACTTGCACTAGTTTGTGCTATAGTAATCTTATTATTGGGTATGGTTTTGGACACTTGGAAGGAAACTATATTTTCTGTGTGTTTAATATGACTTTTCTGGAATTACTTTGTGTATGTATTTGTGTCTGAGGCACAGGAGAAAGGTTGGACTATGTTATGGGCAGGGTGTATCAGCATTTCTACTGACATTGAAGAATTCCAGGTGACTTTCATTATGTCCTGCACAACTCTTCTAGTAGGAATAAACCCACCACCAAATCTGACTAGTGACTGCTTCCTTCTGCAACACTGGCCATTTCACCAAGTTGTTTTAACCAAGTTACAGAGTGAGGTTCTTGAGTTCCAGCTGGTTTGTTACTGATCGAGCCCTGTGGGCACCAAGAAGCTTTTTGACAGCAAGGTCCTCTGCAAGTCTCATCAATTCTAGGACAGTTTTCAGCTTACTCCTAACATGTAGGGAAAACTGATTTTCCACTCTAATATATTTATTTCTAAATTCTTATCTACACTTAATAAAATTGCACTTCAAAAAATGTTACACTTCAAAGAAATATTTGTGTATGATATATGTCAGTATTTGACCACCACTCATATGTGCAAACTATGACTGCCAGAAAAAAGTCAAAATTATCAAAACTTTTCATTATCTAAACAAAGAGGAAAAACTTTGTCTTGAAGAGTAAACCAAGAAGAAAGCCCATGAAATTTTCATTTCATCTTTAAATACATCTTATACTCTATGGTCATCATTTCACAAGGACTTAATTACAGATGTCATTTAAGAATCTGCTTAAGCAATTTTTTAACTGAGACCTAAGTGAGATGTCTACAGAACAGTATAGTATTTCACTCAGATTGGCAAAGTTAAATTCATAAATGCAAATCTTTATGAGGTATTTAAGGAAAACTGATTGAAGGCTTTTGTCTCTCAAGTCTTGGTTTTGCAAATTTGCTATAATAATAAAAATCTAGTATTTAAGCACTGAATGATAACATTTCTTACAAATATAATTTGTAAGTATTAATATAGTATTCAATAACTTAGTCAATGATAATTGCTTTACAGAAACTCTTCAGCATATTAATAATTCAATGTGTTCTTCCTTTTCTCTTTCATAGATGAAAATGGCAAATAAATGCTGTTCTCCCTCTGACCAGGTAAGATTTCCATTATGTTATCCAATTTTTTTAATTTGTGTGATTACATTGTTGGAAAATTTGTAGAGCTTGCATATACACATCTAGTCAGTTTTAAAACTGATCTAGTCTAGTGGATGGACTGCAAGATCAGTGATGGGAGTGCAAAGTCTATCACACTGTAAGTAAAGATCAGATTTGTGACCACTTCAGGAACCTGAACAAGTCTATGGGACCCGATGAGATGCATCCCAGAATCCTAAGAGAACTGGCTGATGTAGTTGCCAAGCCACTCTCCATGATGTTTGCAAAGTCATGGAAATCAGGTGGAGCCCCTGGTAAGAAGTAGAGAGGAAACATTGCACCTGCTTTTAAAATGGATAGAAAGGAGGAACCCAGGAACTACCAACCTGTCAGCCTCATCCATGTTCCTGGGAAAATCAAAGAACAGATCCTCCTACAAGTTGTGATAATACACTTGAAGGGCAGGGAGGACTTGGAGAGCAGAAAACCAACTGTGTCCTGGGCTGCATCAAAAGTAGAGTGGCCAGCAGGTCAGGACAGGTGATTCTGTCCCTCTGCTCTTGTGAGACCCCTCTACCTCTGCATCCAGCCCTGGGGCTCCAAAACAAGAAGGACATGCTCTAACAGATGCAGAGGAGGGCCACGAAGATCATCAGAGGGATGGAATACCACTCCTATGAGGAGAGACTGGGGGAGCTGGGGCTGTTCAGCCTGGAGAGGGGAAGGCTCCAGGGTGACCTTATTGCAGCCTTTCAGTATCTAAAGAGTGCCTATAAGAATGACTGGGACAAACTTTTAACAGAACTTATTGTGATAGGACAAGAGGTACAAATTCTAAACTGAAAGAGTGTTGATTTAGTTTAGCCATAAAAAAGAAGTTTTTCTTACATTAAGGGAAGTAAAGCACTGGCAAAGGTTGCCCAGAGAGGTGGTGCATGCCCCATCCATGGAAACATTCAAGGTCAAGTTAGTGGAGCTCTGAGCAATCTGATCTATTTGAAGATGTGCCAGCTTTTTGCAGTGGGGTTGACCTCTGTTACATTTAAAGCTCCCTTCCAACCCAAACTGTTCTATAATTCTGTGATTTAATTGCTTTCTTTGTCATGGCTTTTAATTATTAATTAAACCAATATGAAAAAGAGGTGATTATGAATGCCAGGGGAAAAGGTATTGGATTTGGATATCTTTTATTGGATTAACTGTCTACTGCAAGTGCTTTAGTAACCATTCAAAGTTTTTTTCCTTATCAGTTTGGGCAAACATAATGAATTCAGTTGAAAAAAAATAGACATACTCTCCCTCAATTTTCAAAAAGTTTTGGGACAGTTATACAAATACATACATATCACTAGATACGTAATTTATTTCCTAAATTAATAGGCTAGTCTCCACAAACTGCCTAAATAATCCGAGCAGAAACGTATTCCGTTCCAGAGACTGTTCAAATGTGAAACTTGGTATCAGTGCTTTAAATCTTTTTTTAGAGGAGTCATTTTTGCTAGTCTTGACTTGCCTCAGCCTACCTTTAGGCACCTTTAGGTAGGTGCCTAAAGATAGGCTGTACAAATCTATCTTACTTTTTCCATTCCAAGTATGAAAAGGATAATTAGGACCTTAATTTCAGAAGATGAAAATTTAAGGTACAACTGACAGCAACAAACATTGGATTGTTCTCTGCCAAAAAGTGAGAAAAAGAAAGTTTGTGAAAGTTAATGATTTTGGTGAGATCAAGCAAACAAAACTAGAAAACATAAAAATATTAAAGGAGCAATTGTGAATAACTAAGATTTTAGATGTCCTGTGAAATTTTGCTTTAAAAGCAATCAAAATGGGAATTCTCAGGTATATTTATCACAGAAGTATCATATAGAACTTGGCAATGACAACTGAAAGCAGAAGAGGACTTCTGGCCTAGAATAATAGCACCTATTAGTGTCAGTTGCATAATATTTGTATAGACCTGAATAGCTCTTATTAAGGCAATTGATTTAAAATTTAGAGAAAAGATAACCTTAAGAGATTGAAGGTCGCTTGAAAAACTGCCTTGAAGTAAAATTGGTGATAGCTGCAAATTTATCTTTCCTTTTGAGCATGGACATTCCTGAAGAATTAAACAGGTCCTTAGAGTTTCATTACTGTGTTGCCTGCAGTGAGTTTTCTTCATTGCTTTTAGAGTCCAACTTAATCTTTCATAAAGGGAGAAGGCTGGATAGGTTTCATTCAGATTCTATTTTACACAGGCCATTAAAAAACTAGGATTCAGGGTTATCAAGAATGTAAAAAAAAATACTTTGCTAAACCTGGCTTTCTTCTTTGTCTTTTATATTGCCTTTAGCTGGTTTTATTGCAAACTGAATCTCCAGAATATAATGAATTCTGTACACATTTAAATAAAATAAAAGGGAAAGGACTAAGATATTGGTTCTTGGGTCTAAACCAGCTTCATTTATGGGTCTCTTTGCCAAAAGACATCAAACAAACATGGTGTGATTCTTAGCCTGTGCAGGGCCATAATTTAGACTTTGATGATCCTTGTGGATCCCTTCCAACTCAGAATATTCTATGATTCTATGACTTGGCCCTGTGTCTATGACCCAAAGTTAGAGGTATTAGGCAAGGTAGTAGAAGTTGTACTTATTATTGATGTTTATATTGCTAAACATATCAATATTGTTAAACATATATATTTATATTGACAGTACCAGGTCATGAAGTTAATTGGTCTGGCTACTTCCACACTTTTAAATTCCTTTTTCCCATCAAAGTAGGGTGTTTGTTTTTAAACTGCTTACTGGAAATTATTTCCACCAAAGCTAAAATCCCAGACTATCCATAGAAACTGTTTGGTGAGTTCTAGTTATACCAGGACAAGTCATGATAGTTACTCCAACTCAAGGACTACAAGACTTAAAGAAATATTCAGGGATTACACAAATTTGAAAGGTATTAAATAAGTAGCACTGCTGAAGCTCTGGTTCTAAGTGTTTATGTAACCTGTGTCAATGATGAAACACACAGCATCTAAGCATCATAACTTTTGATTTTGCTTGATGTAATTTATTATAATACTCTAGAGATTTGAAAGCACTTGATTCTTTGTTAGATTTGGGATTCAATTTTCAAAAAATACATACTGCTGGATTGATTTTTATTTTTTATGAAAGTAAATTAGCCAATTCTCTCTCTGTACAGATAAAAATACTTGCAATGTTTTTTTGTTTGTTTGCTGGATAGTTTTTTAATGTTTTTAAAACTTAAACTTTTACCATTATTATTTCAGGGAATTTGTGTCTGCAAGTGACATATCTAAACATTAGGAAAGGGCAAACATTATGGTTGATAATGGAATAAAGAAGGAGAGGTTGGACAATTAGATACTGCTCAATTTGACTTCAATCCCTGTAAAGAAATTTAAAATAAATAAACAAAATACCTGTGTGGAGCAGAAATATGACAAATGACTTCTCTGAAGGTTCTTTCAATAAGAAATCCTGACAACCAATCTAATTTTCTCTTGTGAACATGTAACATATCCTGTGGATGTGTGACAGGAGGTTGCTGCAACATATCTTGATTCCAGCAAGGTTTTTGACAACTTCTGACATTAAAATATTTTAAACAAGTATTATATGGATTTGATTGTACAGATTTTGTTGGATAATCCAATACCAGGTATAGATGGTTGACTTTCAAAACTGACATATTGACTAGAAGTGCTGAAGAGGTGACCTGGATCCAGTTCCCTTGAATATTGCCTTTATGGTGCATTAGCAAAAGTAAACCTACTCATTTTACAGACATTAAGCTTTAAAACACCATGTTAAACATATGAATGATCTTGCTATGTTGAAGAGTCTGAAAACTAGGATTGAGGCCAATTAGGACATGACATATATGCAAGAATAATTAAGTATGTAAAGACTGGGAAAAACTGAAGAGGTTTTTACTGCAAAATGCTTGATGGTTGTCAGGGGAATAAATTCTTTTAGAAAGGTTTGTTTCATCCACTATTGTTTTACTAGAACTCAGAGATGACCCTATTTGCAGTCAGACAGAGATAATATGAAAAACAACAGGTTCATTTTTAAGACTTACTATTATGGTTTGTTATTATGTTTACTATCACATCAGAATGTTGTAATGGGGTCTGAGGTTGACCAACGGAGACCCCAAACACTTGCATTCCTTTGGTTTACCTAATATTCCTTTTTTCCCCCTTTTTCCCCTTGCAAATAAGGAATTCACCTACACTTTACTGTTTCTCCATTGGCCCTTTTATTTTTTTCTGAATTTTACACGCTCATTTGGTTATTTAAGCCTTAATCTTTGATACCATCACCCATCTATAAATCAGACCCCTTTTCCTTTATCTTTTGGCATTCTTTACTCATTACTCGCCTTCCTTCAGTGTATTTCACCTTCTGGTTTACCCCCTTATTGATGTTTACCGCCTTGGTGGCATCAGCTTCCAGCCAGCTCCTCCCTTCTCATCGCAGGCGATGCCCAGCGGTTTCTCACACTGTTACCTTGTCAGTTTAGAATCAGGCCAGGCTGGCTGCTCACCTGCCTGCCAGAACAGCCATGTCTGCTTGGTAGCTTTTGAGAAATGCAGGTATTGTGGGCTGTACCTAAGCCAGCTACTGCAGAACATGCTAAGCATTCCTGTTTCTGTAAAGCCTTGGCATTGCCAAGGAAGCCTTGGAATACTGCCTCTGTATTAGGTTCTGTTTTGTCTGGCCAGGGTTTTATGAGCCCTTAAAAGGGAACCTAATACCCCAAGGATAGCTTAGCTATTACCTTTGGAGGCAAATAATGAGCAGGATGGCTTCTGCTGCAGTGTTAGAAACAGAAAGGTTTAATAAAAGGAAAAACAATAAACAGAAAATCCGATCCAGGTACAGAGGTCTGAGCCTGGTAGAAACACGTTCACAAAAGCCTCGTGGTTTCTTTGTTCTCTCTTTTTCTACCTGATGGCCCAGGCGGGACCTTTTGGCTTCCATCCAATTAGGTGACCCCAAGGTTTTAGTGAAGTCTCTGGGGTTCTATAAGGTGGCTTTTCACCTGATCGCTGGGAGAAACTTCTGGGCTTCCTTCCTTTTTTGGGGGACAAAGGCTAGTTTGCCCCTCTCTCATTGGGGGCATCCCCCTACACTCCTTCACCTCTGATTTTGTGCACTGTGTTTCTGAAGGTATTGACCTTCAGAGGTTTTCTGTGGCCTCTGTGGACAGGCTGAAAGAAATAAAGAAGTATGAAATAAATATTTTTGAGAGAAAATAGGAAGCCTCCACTATAGCAGAGGTCCTGAGAACATTAAGGAAGCATTTTTTAGAAACAAAATATGTATCGTGGCTACTGCAATTTGGAGAAGGTAGGGTACTAAGTTTTTCAGAAACTCTTTCCTACTGTGTGTTTGACAATTATAAGATCGTAATTCTAAATAAGAAACTTTTCAAATATGAAGGGTTTTCTCATTGTTCCTTGTAGCAGAACTGCTGCTGCAGGTGTGCCATGAACATGTTTGCCTGGCTTCATCCTGAAGCATGCTGAAGAAATCCTGCACCTACTTTTGAAAGACCAATTTTTCTTCCTTTCTCGTCTGGGTGGTTTTTTTTGTGTTTTTTTTTTTTTTTCCTCAAAACAGAGAAAAATGTTTTTAGGATTATAACATATAGCAAAAAAATTACTTTATCCTAATGGTTTGTCTGGAAAATTTAGGTTCTTGAAGACTACAATGTTACAATTTACACCTGTAGAAAGGGAGCAGGACTAAATTCCTTTAAGTATCAAGAGACCATATAGAGATAGAATTGAAGTCTTCTTTGGTTTTTGGCTTTATTTATGTGGGAGGACAGCTTTTCATTTCCTAATGAAATTGCCTTGACCCTTCAAGGTCTTTTTCTGGCAGCTCAGATCCTCAATTGAAAAAACTTAGTTTAACAGAAGAAGAGCCACTTAAAAACACTGAACTTTTTAACCTCTAGTCAGCTGATAGAAAGTGCTGTGAGGTAAATATGCTCTGTGAGATAAACAGCTAGTTTGAAATGCTTTCTTCTTTATTTTTCCACTTGTTATTATTGTAATATTGCTAAAATACTAAACAGACATAAGAAAAAAAATGTTGAGAAGGATGTGAATTTTCCATTTTTCTTTAGTTTGGTTAGTTCCTGCTACATAGATAATGCTACTGATCTGCTATAATATAAGAATGCATAAGCAGTAAGGCAACTTACTAGTGGCAGCTGGCTTCAAGAGTTTTGTGTTTGGATCCTAACTTGAACAAGAAGGCTGTAATGAGTAAAGGTGAGAGACATCAAGTCCAATTTACCAGCCTCCTGTTAAAACAAGCAAACAGAGTAGAAACTACTATTGCTACCCAAAAGGACTTGTGATCTGAATTTTGCCCCAGCAGACAGTGCCTGGGAAGATGTGTGAATTCAGGTACATACCTCTCTTCATACTCCATTCAGCATAGTGTGGTTCATTGCTATTTGTGGTGTTCAAACTGTGCCCAGCTTGGAGTTATAAATTTCATTCTTGAACTAAAGCAGAAAGAACACTTGTGTCATAATTTCTAAGCGCCTCTATGCCTTGCTCTCTAGAACATTTCATTTTGAATAGTAGCCATTCAGACAGAACTGAATGCAACTGATGTACAATGGAAAACAGTAATGTAATATATCAAAACTTACAGCATTACAATCTTATTTTTTTATTTTTATTTTACTTTTAGTTAATTTTTATGTATGTGTAAGGATTGCTTGTCCCCCCTCCTAGTTCTGCCCCAACAGCTGTTCTCTTCTAAATATACCATCTACCACTTGTTTTGGAAAAGACCCCCCCAAAATTGTTTAAGGTGCCTCAAGATATACTTCTCTTTGCTTTCTTAATTTGTTATAATTCCATTGTGCCTTACCGTATGATACTGGTTCTTTACTTGCAGATCAGTCTGGCATCTCCTGTAGATTCTTATCCCACTTTAATTACTTAAGTGTTTCTGTCTGTTCTGACGTGTCATACATAGGAAATCTACTTGATTTTCTATCTTCAATTCCCTCCTGAGTGTTTTACATCATTTGCTTTTCAAAAGTGTTTAACTAAAAGTACTATATGCAATGTACTGACTGCTTTATTAAATTTAACACATTAAATTTCCAGTCATTGCAGCATCTAGATGCTTTATTGCTGCAGGAAAACAATAAGTGCAAATAAGAACTTTCATTTATCTGCTATGATTGGATTACATTTTGTTAGTGACTTGTTTTATCTCCTTGTAATGAGTGCCATTGCTCATTTTCTTCTTACAGGAACTTTTGGAAAGTGTATTAAAGCATGTTAGAAACTTAATAATATATCAATGATGTATGGGTAATTTTCAAACAGTAGTGAAAGCAGTGCTAAGAAGGGACAGTTTGTAGTATAATGCCTTGTGAGCACTCCTGAAAACTTCAAATAGCAGGTTTCAATCAGAAAAACAGAATAATTTTTTATCCCAGACTAACATTCCAACCCACATACTAAGATCACATTAAAATCTCAGTAACCCAGTAAACCACAGACAGCTTGTAATTAATTACCAACATTGTTTGCTTTTGTTCCATACATATTTTGTTTAACTGAGTGATAATTCTTTCTCCATTTCTGAAATCTAAAAAGCTATTAAATAAACCAGTCAATACGAAAGATATGTGGAAAGAAAGTAAAAAACCCTAAAATTATATTGGATATAATTCTTTTTGTCTGTGTTATTTGTTATTAAGTCCCTAATAAACTGAATATATAATATCATTGTAGTAGAGTAACAACAATAATATTGTATTTTTTTAAAGTAATGTGATGTCTGAACATCCTGCTTCAACAATTTTGCTGACTACTATAGAAACAATGTTTTTGTGAGAGTTATTCAATTTGCAGAACAGCAAATCAAGAACTGGAAGGGCTATGTATTTTGCTTTTTCTTAGATCTCCTTAAAATGTTAGTGCTGGAGTTCAGAACAACAGTATGGAGAAGGATTATCTGGCTCAACATACTGATCTATTATTCATTTATTGACAAAAGACATAATTGATACATTAAATGCCAACATTAGAAAACAATTTGTGAGGTCTTCATAATACAGGTATGAAAATTCATCCATACTATTAGTGAGGGCTTTGACATTTCTTCCCCCTGTAACTCATTACTGTCTGTAAGTGTAGCCTTAGTTGAAAATGAGCAAGCGGCTCAGCAATACTTGTACACTCAGACTGGTGATTCACTCTAAATTTAAGTACCTGTTTCAAGAGCAATATATTTCTCTTAATGTATGCAAAATGGAGCCTGGAAGGTTTTTGCTTTGTTATTTTTCAGTAAAGGCATTCATGATAGTGTGCTACCACACTATGGCATTCTTATTTATGGCATTCCTTTATAAATTTGTATTTACCTCAAAAAGGAAGCATGCAATTTTACTTCTTCATTTCATTTCTTCATAGCATTAATTTATCTGGAAAATAAAGGCATGCATTGCAACGCTGCTAACGTTGGGTAACTGCTGGATTTGATATCTGATTCTTTGAAAATAGAAATATGATAAAGCATATATTGAAATGCATAAACTCTGAAAGACAACAAGTGTGACAAAGACTTTAACAGTTGCAAACATGAGCCTGGTGAAAGCTGTTTGATTTCAGATAAATCTAGATATTTGTTTACAGGAATTTCTTTAGAGGTATGTGTAATAGAAATATCAGTATGTCCAAGTTTTGACACTGCTATAGATAAGGTATTATGGCTTTTATAAACTGTGGGACTACTTTGGTACATGTAGATTTTCTGCTGGCTCAAATGAGAGTCTGCTTTGACCTGCATGGGTAGCTTTTAAAACAGGGATTATTTCAGATAAGATTCAGACTACCTGTACTACAAGTTTAAGTCTCTTCAAGGACTTCTGACACACTGGCATTATACTGTATGCTTCAAGAATATGGAAATGGTTGCAAAGCAAATGTGAAGTAGATGATGCATCCCATGCTACTAAAACCACTCATGATCCGATGAGAAAGAGAACTTTATTTTCAATTATTTTCTTTTACAGATCATACATATGGGATGGGTAAATGAGAGACTTGAAGGAACTGATTCATCTCAGCTCTACAAATTCAAGTTTCTGGCCCTGAAGGGTTCATCCTTCTACATTTTCAGCACTCCACCGGTAAAAAAAATTGATATTTTTTGTATGAGTTTCATTGTAAATGGAAACCTGTTTGTTACAGCTGGGTTTGTTTTCCTTTATCAAGTGAAGTTTTCAGCTGAGATTTTAATATAAGTTAAAGTCACAGATGCCACTGAATTTCAATAAATGTAGATATTTAGCCTCTTTCAAGGTCCTCTGAAAAGCTTGCTGCATGTTTTGTTTTTGAAGTTCTCAAAGTCAGGTTTTATTTTGGTTGTTTACGCCTAATATTTCTTCCCTTATTTATTTTAAGGTATTTTGTAGATGTTATGAATTGGTAGTTACTCTGCTTTCTGATGCATCATTAAATAAACCATCCATACTATTGGATGATAGTTGTGGACTTTTCACACAGGAAGGGATCAAAATGCTAAGTGTACAGTTTGGACAAGTCTTACTTTGATAATTTATATACCTCCTAACAAGAATTCTGTTTCGCAATAGGTACCTTATCTAATATTTTTTTTTAAATTAATTTAGAAGGGTGAAATGGAAATGAGCTGTAGAATTCTAAACTGTTTAAAAAAATTACTCATACTTACCACATGGTAATATTTAATCCTTTCTTTTTTTCTCCAGAAAACCTTTGCCTTAAACAAATCATAAAAGAATAAAAACTGGACTTAGCATGAAATTTAAATTATACAATGTGCTTACAGTTTTGCTCAGTCTCCCAATTTTGTCTGCTGGTCCAAAGAAAATCTGATTCTTTATATGTGTACTCTCTGCAGTACGGTTGGGAAATACATACTTTTCAGAAGTTATTTGTGAACTCAATGAAATGCAATAAGTAAAATTTCCCTTCTCTAAGTGGAAATTATTAATCCAATGATTAATTAATTTCAGTCATTTTAAAATGGCTAATAGCATTCTTTTTAAAATGAGACAACACATCTGGGAAAAGCAGGGGGATTCCTCCTCTAAAAATTGGTGTTTCATATGTTAAGCAAAGGAACTAAAATTTGATTAAATTTCTACAATTTAATTAAAATTTGAAAACCATCCAGAAATATCAAACAAATAAATAACACACCTCATGAATTATTTTCCTCTTTAAATTTTAATTATTGTCTTCAGGCCTGTTTCTAAGACACATTTTTGATATAATTAAAATTGTATATCTATATGATACTAATTTGGGATAAACTATTTCATTTACTATTTTCAGCACTCTACAAAGAACAGATGTAGGGATGACTGGTGGTAGAAATTACCTGACAGAATCTATTATCTTTTTACAATATTTTTGTAGGAGCCTTGGCTTTCAAAAAATGAACAAAGGGGAACTCTTTGATCAATGTGTTGTGCCACCTCAATACTGTGATGCACCAGTAAATGTGAAAGAGTCTAGAAATCATAAAACTTGTTGATTGGTTTTCTTGCTCTTTTAATATTCCCCAGATGTCTCTCATCAAATGAAAAAACCCCAGAAAGAAAAGACCAAATTAACAGTTTCCAGCAACCTCCTATCTGGAGACTTCAAATCTGGCTCTAAAGCCACAGTTGGAAGCTGGTTATCATTCTCCTGAGGACACCTCCAGCCCTGGCATTTGCTGATGCCCTTCCCTGTGGCTCACTCCATGATCCCAGTGCACCCTGAGGGCAGCAGGGCCTGTCGGGCTCCACAGCCCTGCCCTGCCCAGCCTGGTGCCACAAGGCAGGGCCCCCAGGGGCCATGGCCCAGCCCAGCCTGTCCCTGCTCCCAGGGGCACGGCTGGTGCCCCGAGCTGGGGCTGCCCCGCTCCCCAAGGCTGCCGTGCTGCTGGCTGGGCCTTGCTGGGAAGGAGGGCAGCACTTCAGAGCAGCCGTGGTTTCTCACCTGGAGCTAAGAGAGCTAACGCAGCCGTGTTTGGGCTGATGCTGAGCAGGGCTGGTGCAGCCTTTCCATCCTCACAGCTCACCCAGGGAACTGCCTGGGGCTGGGACAGGCTGCGGGGGACACGGCCGGGACAGCTGATTTGAATAGAGCAAAAGGGATTTCACATACTATGAAACATCATGCTCAGCAATAAAAAATGAGAATTTGGTCTTCAAAAGTAGCCATTGCTTGGAGAATGGCTGGGCATTGGTCTACTTGGGGTGAGCAGTGTGCAATTGCCTTTGCATGAATTGATTTCTTCCCCTTTCCACCACTTATTAAACTGTCCTCTTCTTGCCCCATGCATTTTCTTGGTTTTGCTCTTCCTATTGTCTCTCCCATCCCATAGCAGGGGGATGGGGAGTTAGTGAGGGGCTGTGTGGGTGTTTGGCTGTGTGACAAGGTCAGTCCACTGTGGGGATCCTGCCCTGACAGACCCCAGACAGCTCCCGTGGCACTGATTCTGTGCCACGTGTCCCAGCTCTGGAAATACAGATCCCCCCACAAAACTGTGCATAGAGCTCTTTCACTGCATTTAGAGATTTTAGATGATACTGCTCTTACCATTGCTCCTATTGAGGTTTGGGTTTTTTTACTATTTTAAGCAGAAAAAAAAAAAAAAAAGATTGTTCAATCACAAAAATACAAATGTTTCAACTTGCTTGATCTTTAGAAGATACAAGTTTAACACATTTTATTTCAGAAGAGTTGCTTTGCTATTTGTATTCTGAATCAACGTTGCATATCAGTGTGTCAGTATAGTGTGCACAGAGCAGATGACCTCTAAATTCTACACTTATCTTTAGCCATAATTTTACAACTGATTGTAAAAGGATGTAGTACAATTTCCACTCTTTTTCTATTTCATTGTGTGTAAAAGATAACGTGACTGTACATACAGCTGCTAATTTTCATAAGAATGGAAAACATAGTTATATATGAAAAAAAATAAAGAAAATTGTGGAAAAAAGTGGATATTATACTATGAAATAAATCACTATGACAAGTAATATTCTATTTATATGCTATTTCTACAATTCATGTAGTCTCGGATGGTGATTTCACAAATGTAGAGACTTCACCACAGAAGTAAATATCAAAAAAGGTGAAATTAACAGAGAAGTGTCTTTTTGCATCCCTGAAGGGACTTATCTGATTGTGTTTAAGAAATTTACAGATTTCCTTTACACACTGGTATATTGGAAGAGTGACCCATTTCTAAAAACTAAATGCCCCAATTGTGAAAACACCACTGTGAAAACACCGTGAAAACACTGAAAAACACCACTGAACCAATAGAAAATCAAACTTTTTTTGTATATCTTTGAGAAGTTCCAGAAAATAATTTAATGTTTTTATGTAATATGGGCTAGATGGAGGGAAAATTTCTGTTTGATTTTTTTTATGTTTCCCTTATAGTTCATTATGATTGTTACATTAAACTATTCCAGTATCCATAACCTTAGATCTGTTGTGTAACACTTAATTGCAAAACTGTCTTTTTCAATGTGACTAAATAAATAGCACTGAAATGATTTAACATGAAGGCAGCTAGACAATCACTGTGTGGGCTGTTTATAATTTTAAGAAAAGAATAAATAGAAGAGTATTGTGAAATAGTTCCACATTTGACAGTATAGAGAAGTTTGTACAATGTAATTAAGACAAGCAGTGTTTTTAATGCTGCCATGTAAGTTCTAAATACTAAAAATAATATTTTTTAAAAAAATATATTCTTGGGTTATTTTTTTTTTCCATTAAGGAGTGAACAGACCAGTGAAATTAATTACTCTTTACCTAGAAGTATTTCATCTTCTCCTTAGACCTTTTTAGTACTTCTAGGCAGGTTGGATGCTTCTGCTTAATTCTCAGATAATGCAGCATTTGCTGTATTCCAGTAATAAATACTTTAATTTTCTTCCTTTACATTTACTCAAATATTTTTAATATTTTGGGAGTCTCTGGAGACTTCTAGAATCAGATTCTATGTTCAGAGAAAGTCCAGGAGTATGTTATGTTAATTTGATTTCAGTGATTTTTGAAGTATATTCTCTTTTACATTCACCCCATATTTCTTTATTTAGTGGTGATCTCTGAGCAGGGATGAAAGTCTTTTATACTTATTGCCGGTTCTCGGCTTCTTTTCTCTACCCCTGTTGAGGCTGGGATTGAAGGCACTCAAGACAGTATTTTGTGTTCAGACTTATGTGTTTATTTTTTCTTATCTGTTTTACAGCCTCACAGGCAGGGAGTTCTGCAGTATTTCACTAACTAGGTGCAAAATGGCTATCTTTTGTTACAAGTTCTTTTAAGGCTAACCAATCCAATTAAAGAAATGACACCTAAATTATCTTCACTTTTAACCCAATAACCAATCACTCAAAGTCCACAATGCAGACTTTGCTGTCCAATTACAAAATACCACCCAAACCCATGCAGAAGAAGGAAGAAGGTAAAGAAGAAGGGCAAGCCTCTGCTCTAAAACCTCCATCTTTCTCCATATATATTACTATATTCTAAAACCTGAAGCTCTAAGTTCTCCACCCTGTGATATTGCACACTTCTAATCAAACTACACACCTGTAATCCCAGTGCTATCAATCCATTTTGGAAGTCTTCTCCTCGACCTCAGGTCAAATGCACTGCTCTCCTGGGAGTCAGAGTCTGTCAGCACAGAAAGTCTAAAATTCTCATCATCCAGAGCTCCAACACCTATTTTGTAATTGCAGAGTTCTCTTCTAGGGAGTAACTTTGTGAGCTAATTGTTTACTGCATGAGTGTGTCAAAATTAGTTTCACTTCATTGTTTTCTCTCTATTTTAAATCATCACTGTTTAGAGAAAAGCCAATGATTAACTCACATATTTAAAGGCAAGTATATTTGGAATATAAGTTTGAACTGATGATGAGATCACCTGATCTATGTAAAGCTAGATTTTATCAGTTTTTTTATTTTCAGAACTCCACTGTAATGCCTGTTTTTAAACCATGAGGAAATTGCAGAAATCATGCTAAAGTAAAAAGTACTTCTGCAACACTTGGGACTTTTGTAACTCTGTGTACCTATTTTAGTCTCTCATTGGAGACTTAGAATTGTAATTTCAGATTCCTATTTTTTCTAATCCTGTTTGATTTTATTATCTTTCTTATCAGCTCAGTGTTACCTGTGGGTTTACACATGTCTTAATTTTGCAATGTTCCTGTAAGGATTAACATGGCTAAATGTCTACAGAACCAAGTATTCACACACACTGCACTGGGTTAGCTAAGGGGGTGGTCTGCCAATAATATAAATAACAACATTCAGCTACTCTTGGTAATAAATTAATACAGTAGACAAACACAAATTAAAGTAGAGGCTTACTGAATGCTAACTGAAACTCTCACCTATTTTGACACTCTTTCTGAAACTGTCTGAACTAAATTTATGTGAATGCAAGCATGTCTCATTGAGTCATTTATTCTGAATAGAGCTGTTTGAAATGTTTTGTCAAATGCTTCATAAAAAATAATAACACTGTCATGCCAAGAAATTGCAATATATAGAATACCTGCAGGAACAATTCTAAGGGGAAATAATGAGAAAAACTACTTTATTGTCTAGGAAATATACTCGGGTGTCTCATTTATCTTAGGTACTTATTACCCAGTTATTACATGTGTGATGATGGATAACCTACAATAAACTGGAACACTCTTTAAATCAAATGAAGGATATTGCAATTTTCATGATCTTTCATGATTATTTCCAGCTTTTCCTCTTGACTAGGTGTATATGGTTATTTGTGGAGTTTTAAAAGTAAAGCAGTCTATAAGAGTAACATTTTAAACTTTAGACATGCATTGATAGATCTGATAAAACATTAAATAATGTCAGCTGTCTGTTTAGATTCTAGTATTCCTCTGTAATATATTTATTTTTCCTCCTTGTAATTCCTCTCAATATGTCATTTGTGTTCTGAGCACCTTGTATACAGTGGTATTCAGACTGTTTCACTCTCTAAGTGTGGTAACCTTTCTCTGACACACACAGGTAAAGAAATCCTTGGCTTATGTAGGTACCAGCAGTTGTCACTATAAGTGTCTGCCTCTGCTGAAAAAGTCATATGAGGTTGCACCATATGAGCATCAAAAGATGAAAGAGATGCGTGGAATAATGGGAAGAAGTCTGAAGTACTCAAAGAGAATTTAATGGCACAGCAGTGTCACCTTCATCTATCATTAATAGTGCAAAGATCCCCAACAGTTAAAATTAATGTTCAGGAATCAAAACAAATGATGTGAGCAAATGAAAGTCCATTCATATCTCAAGAGCTTTCAGGTCATAGCCCATGTCACGAAAGCCAGTTGCATAAACAGCAAATGAATCAGTGCTTATGCTTCCTTGTCTAGCCACTTACAGCAATACAGGGTTCTCCCGCTGTTAACTGAGATGGAAAAGATCCTTTCCTTTTGAGAAATTCAAGACCAAATAATGGACAAGCCTCCAATCTACTCTAAATCTGATTTTGCAAGAAGCATGAATATCTCTTTGGAGGAGTAATGGGGAAAAAAACTTATTATTTAATTATTTTCTTTTCAAAAAAGCCATCAAAGTACAAGATACTTCCCTGGACATAAGATTAAGCAAAGACCTGCAGTGCTTACTCTATTGTGAGACTGTTTAAATGTACATTTCTTTATGAATTAGCTTTTTAAGTCCTCTGTTTCAGTTGTTTAAAAACTTAGGTTATTTCTTATTTGTACAATAATTAAATTGCAAAACTCATATAAAATATTGAATGGACTAACAGTAAGATAAATAGAAATGAAAACCTAAAAAATAGAAAGGTATGTCTTTAAAAATTGATACCTCTTTATAAAGTGATAGGAGGAAAAGTTAGTACCTAAAATTTCTTTAAATTCCTTTTCGAAACCAGCTGACATTAGGTTTAGATTTGAAAAAGTTTAAGTAGTACTATGTGTTTTTATCATGTAATTTTAAAATTACCTGTATGTAATGTTTTGAGCTCTAATTTTTGAGACATTGCTCATAGTAAAACAAAGTGCATGACCTGCCATTTGATTGCTAAGATATAGAAACTATGAAATGGAAAATCATAGACTGTGAGTCCCTCTATATCCTGAAAAGATGTGGTACTGGAACTTCTAGAGTTCTTCAGTCCCATTTAAGTAGGTGATTCATAATATCTAAATTTAATCATCTAAAAAAACCTAATCTAAACCTAAAATAAATTGGGAAAAGGTTAGAAGGTTAGATTGTTAAGAATTAATTCAGATTGTTAAGATTAGAAAGAAATTAATACCAAGTTGACATTACTCCTCCAAAGTAACATTTCATAACTAACAGAAGTCCCATTAGAGGCCTGTAAGTGTTGCAGTGGTTTGGATTCTCATCAAGTTATTACAATTCTGTTTAACAGCTTAGAATTTGAAGAGACTTAAAAATTAAACTTTAAAATAAATTTGAAAAGAACCAAAACATGTTGATATCTCCATGCAAATCATGAGAAGAAATACTAAATTTTTAAAAGGCGAATTATGTGCTACTGTGAACACAGAAAAAAAAATCTGTGATTGAATTTCATAGTTTTTTCTAGTTAAGTTTCATCCGCATAACCAGATGTTTTACAAACAAGTTTTTTTTCTTTATGTTAATAGTTTTAATTTATTTTTCCTGCTTTCTTCCTTTTGGGTGGTGTGTGAAAATAGGACGAAGCTAGAATTTTAAATTATCCAAGTGTTACCAAAATACTTATTTCCATATATTGAATTTTTCCTTTGTGTGAGTTCTTTTTTTTTTTTTCTTGAACTATGTAGGCTGGGTACTGTTTTCAAAAGAAAACAGATTATCGCATCATATCATTAAGTAGAATTTTGGTAAAAAACTTCAAACATCATTCTTCCTATTCAGATTTTAACAGCCTGTCATGTCAATAGGATTAGGTATTGAAATCAAAAGAAAACAAAATATAGGTGTTTTCATATTATTGAGCACACATCTGATATTTTTCTTGATTATAAATATTGCAGTCACATAGTCCTTTTTCCAGTTTTAGACTTAATATTGGATTATTTCCTCCCTAGTGCATGTAAACTCAAAACTGAATTTAGGACTACATCTTGATCTATTGATTGTAAGGTTTTTTTCATATTGAGACATGAAGGTGAATGACTCTGTGTTTGAGACTGAGTTCTCTGTGTTACAAAGACATTTCCATCATACTAGGAAAAGAAAAAATGAAATTATTTAGCACATTTTAATTCCTGTTTCTGTAAAAATTTAATACTATTCGACAGTCTTTTCTAAATACTGGATATTAAATATAGTGATGTGCCAGTATTTAAAAGATCCAGTAGAAAAATAATGGGTGAAATGTTTTCAGGTTTTTTTCATCTGAACATTATTTTCAAATAAAAAATGTGCTGATAATTCTTTCTTTTTATATTATAGGTAAGCACACTAGACTGGGTACGAGCTGAAAAAATCTATAACCTCTGTGAGGTTCTATTTAAAATTCACAAGGTAGGTTTCCCAATGGTTCCAGTGATTTTATTTAATAAAGAAAGTTTACCTTTTCCTGTTGATGATAAGCTCAAATTAATCTTAACTAGGAATAAGTAGTTCATCTGTTGTTATAAAAAACTATTTGCAATTGCTGGTGCATTAGATATGCAAATATAAGAAAATATGGAAAATAGGTTAAGCTCCAAGTGAGCAAGTTACGTTTTTAGTATTAATGCTGTATGAAGTATCAGTGAGACACACTGCTAAGCATGATATTCGTTTTTTCTTAGTGGGTCATATTTTCAAGCAAACATGATGAAAAATGTTCTTGTTGTAATTCTTGATCCATGTAAAATATTTTTATTTTAGTAATAAAAATTATAAAATTATGTCTTTGTTGTATCATATTTATTGGTTGCTTTATCCAGTATTGTAATGTGTTTTTCTTTATAAAAGGCTCTGTTTGTTATAACGTGTTGGATTTGTGTCCCATAGAATTAATTTTCTTCCTCCAACTAGGCAAAGTCATGTTTTCTTTC
This sequence comes from Passer domesticus, assembly GCF_036417665.1. Taxonomy (NCBI): domain Eukaryota; kingdom Metazoa; phylum Chordata; class Aves; order Passeriformes; family Passeridae; genus Passer; species Passer domesticus. Next base: position 19,495,751 of record NC_087476.1, on the reverse strand, counting down.
TAGGTTGTCCCAGTCAAAGATTTGGGGCAAAATATTAGCACTCTGTGTAAATTATTGACTTATAGAATATATTGTCTAATAAATTGCATCAAATAGATTAATTTTATTCTCCAACAAAAACAAAATCTTTGCAGGTGAGATAAGGCTACTGTGAGAGCCTATTTGTCAAGGAAAGTTGTAGCCACAGCTCTCTCCATAGAGAGCAGCAGGCATGACTTTCCCAGGCATTTTCCTAGGGAAGGCTGTGAGAAGATCAGAGAAAAGATTGAGAAACAATTCTTATCTACACTTGCTCGCCTGTTGTTCTGCACATGTGGAAGTTGTTATGGAGATTCATTTACCAAAGGGTGATTTCTTAATTGGTCACTGGTGATGGTGTTTTGATTGATTTACCAATTAGATTAATGCTGTATCGGGCTGCATGTAAGGGTGATGAGTTTCTTAATAAATATAGTACAGTATAGTTTAATAGAATAAAGTGATTGATCAGCCTTCTGCAATCATGGAGTCAATGCTCATTATTACCCGGCTGGGGGCCTACAGCAACAGAGAGTAAAGAATATTTTCAGAAAAAAAACCCTCCATTTTTTTCCAGATAAAATACTATTTCAGTGCAAAATTAAAGCTTATCTTTAGTTCTCACCAGCTGCTGCTCTCTGCTGTTTCCTCTTTGACCACACTAATGTCATGGAAAAGGCAGGTTGTTACCTGTAACAGATCCTGCACTGAAGCAAAAGTGCTTAAGGTTTTTGATTTGGTATTGGTGGGAGTGGTTTGGTTTGATTTGGTTTGGTTTGGGGTGTGTAGGTTTTTTTCTGTTGTAGGGATTTTTTATTTGTTGGGGTTTTCTCTGATGTAGGTTATTCAGGAATAAGGAAGTGATTTGGCACTGCCATGCCAGGAAAACAGTAGTTCTGGAGTTCAGGACTAGAGCTCAGTTCCAGAGGCACAGGAAGACAACCATATTCTTGTAGTCATGGCATTATTTTTGTGTGACCATGTCTCCAGCTGGGAACATAAGGGGAAATTCAGGTCCTGCCCATCACTATCATAACAACAAAAATGTTCTGTTACAGATAATTTATTTAGTCTCCTTTTTTTTTTTTTTTTTTTTAATTATTATTTTACTTTTGGCTCATAAATAAGTCTTGGGTTTTGGTTTTGTTTTTTCTCCTATAACTGTTACTGCTAAAACTCAGTTCTTCCTGGAATATTATGGTAATTTCAAGGATATTCTGTCCTTCTGCAACTTCTGCAGTACTTTTTCATTAAGAAAAAGAAGTTTGGAAATAAACTATCCATGATTCAACTCTATAATGTTCTTGACATTTTCATAAATGAATGCTTAATTGCCAGTCTTCATGAATGCGTAAGCTAAAGTGCAAAAGCTCAAATTGAACTCCTTAACCTCTTTTCTCTTGATTCATTGATATAAATGACAATGAGGCAAACAGAAAAATCCAAAAAATTATGAGATTAAGGTTTCTGCATTAGATATGATAGTTATGTTGTAAAAGCTGCCATTTAGTGAGAGGATTCTTAAGGATTTTCAGAAGCTGGTTAGCATTAGTGCAAAACTCTGGCAGAGTATTTTATTGTATCTTCTCATGAAAGATGGATTTTTATGAGAAGTACTCTTGTTACACACCTAATTGTAAGCTTCTTATCTATGTTTATTATGATGCAAGAGTTAAACATGGAAAATAGCAATCCAATATGGAACTTAAATTTTAAAACAGAATTTTTGATATCTATTTAGATTTGGGTGTATGTATACATACATATAAATACAAAAATATGTGAATTTAAACTTATATATATAATATGCTCCTGCATATTTCTGTTCATTTGGTGGTAACAGCCAGATGACTTGAAATGTAATGTCTTGCATCACCTGTGTTTTTTCTTATAGCTTGCCTCATAATTCAAACTCTTACTGTAATCCTGTATATTTTTAAGTAATTTGTCATCAAAACATTTATTTTCTTTTATTGTCTGGTATTTTCACATGCAAAATTTAAAAAAATTGTTAATATAGTAGTCTGCAAGCTAGATATGCAGCATTGAGTCTTGAAACAGATGTAATACCTGTCACTCTATAGCTGCTGAACAGCAGAATATATGCAGGAATTTTGTTTAACTTCCTTTTCAACAGTGCAAAGGAGTGTTGTAAAATAACTGAGTTTCATCAAGTTTGTTCTCTCCTCAGGTAATTGCAGGGCCAATTTTGACAACACACTGCTTTGAGCCCTGTGTTCAAAGCTGCTCCCAAGATGCCCCATGAATCATTGCTAATTATTTTGGGGTTTCAGTCTTTTCTGCCCCATGATATCACAGAGAAATGGGGATAGGGAAGGGTTCTACCTGATAAACAAAAAAATAAAAATATGTGTAATTTGGATATTCAAGCTGTGAAAGTACTTAGATGCGTAAGTTGCAGCTTTTTAATTTAGTTTTCCTCTATGTTAATCAATGAAGTCTTGAAGCATTAGCGAAGTTTCTTATATTAATTTGTTTAAACTTACAAAACATTCTATTACAGGTATATTTTTTATTATGCAAGTTTAATGTACAGTTTCTCTTTATCTTGAAGGTGATAGTAGGATCTTGTTTCAGTCTCCTTGTATTTACAGAACAGCATTGACAACTACAAGAGGAAATGCTCATGTTGTCATTTCCAGAATTAGCCCTGGGGAGCTTGATAAATTACTGCATTCCTTGGGGTTTAGCATATTGGAACCCAAATAGAATGGAGTAATTATAGTCTCCTGTAGAGCTGGTACACAGCTTCTGGAGTGTCTTGAAACATTCAGGGATTTCCTTCTTTTTCCACTGTAAACAATATATTAGTTCAAACTCACTTCAAATTATATATGTATTGCTTAGGTAATTTTGACTGTGTTTTGGAACTGCAGTAGTAGCTTGGATTAAAAGACAGGGGACAAAGCAAATAAGAATCAAAGAGAGAAGCTGTCTTTGACATAATTATTTAACTCCTAGAACATTTTTTCAACACAGTTGTTGACATAATGGCATAGTATATCCAAGTACCCATCACTTACTACAGACAGTGTTGCTTCTATTGTTTGGTTTTGCCAGATGAAGAATCACATACTGAAACATATCTTTCAGCTCTGGCTTGCTGATGATTGCTGGCTACAAGCAAACTTGTATTTAGGTATTCACCAGGACTTCGATCTTGAAGACCAAAGGCCGTATTGTTTCAGTGTTATGGTTGGACATGGCAAGAGCCACTATTTCAATGTAGAGCTGGGCAGTGAATTGGCAGTGTGGGAGAAATCATTCCAAAGAGCAATTTTCTTGGAAGTTCAAAGAACAGGGGTAAGTACAATTTAAATAATTTAATCTGTAAAATAAGTATAACAAGATTTTGAATTATTTTTATGTTTAATAATACTCATGTCCTCCATGACTAAGCATATGAGTAACTTTAATAGGCTGAAGACTTCTGAAAGCTTCATCAACACATCAATATTCTTCTGCCAATGACTGTGTAATACCAGTCAATGAGCATGTTATGACAGACTGAAAATTGAAAGTTATCATTTGTAAGTTCACCTTGATTATTAAAAACTGGAAATTACTATGTATCACCAGTGGAAAACTCTTAGGAGTGTATTTAATCCAACTTGAACATTTTCTTCCAGAAAGCTAATTTTCTTCTCACATAAGGTAAATATGATATGTCTTACGTAATGCTTCTGTATTCAAAGAAGAAATATTTTGCTATTATATTGTTAATTGTGAATTGGGATTGTCCTTGTTAACATTGGAAGAGTTTGAAGACAGTATAAAAGGGAAAAGAAGTTTGTAATAATCTTGAATTCTCAAAATTAAACAGCAGATTATCACTTTCTGCTGGCGAGTAAATCTAGGTCCATACTCTCAAGTGAACTGGACAAATGTTATAGGTGTGTATGCATTGAGACTAGAGGCCTTTCCAATTAAAAATATATTTACTCAGTTTAACACAAATGCAGACTTGATTTGGTGTGCTCAGGTTTGCAGTGCCCTGTGGACCTCCTAAAGATACTTGAAACACTGAGAACACTGGATCACAGCATTGTATTAGCATCACTTGCAAGGAGCAGGAGTCCTATCCCAGGTGGTTAATCAGCTCATCTAAATTTCCAAATCTCTGGGATTATAAACAGGTTTCTGGGTTCTTACAAGGTACTTGATTAGAACCCTTCTGTTTGTCTCTTTAGACTGATGAAGGAACAAAACGGTTTTGTAACAGTTCCTAATCCTGAACTTCTGAGAAGGAATGCAGTTCTTCAGAAAAAAATTGATCCTTGTATCCATATAAAAACCAGATAATATATAATTAAAATTAAGTATAACAGGCATGCAGATTAGCTGGCTCTTTATCTGATTAAATATCTGAATGTTTATTGTTAAATCTCAAAACTTGCTTTTCCTTTACATCCTTAAAATTAAGGAATGATTCTTACTTGTGGAATAATCTTCTGTCATTTGAATCAGTCATCTAGACTCATTTCACACGAAAGACATTAAATTTTCTGCAGCTGTGGTTTAACCTATCTGAAACCTCCAGGAAAGTCTTTCAAATAAAATCCTGATTACAGTGCTCAAGTCTCCATATGTGTTTTCCTATGTCTTAATTGTCTCTCACATAGTTAGATACATCCAAATTTACTGTAAACTACTATGTCAGTGGAGTTCAGAGTACTGTGATCAGTCTCCAGCAGTGAAAATCTTTTGGCTATTTTCTTTCTTTCTTCAAAGCATAAATTCTGTTGTGAGTGCCTTTCTTTTCAGAATGATGTCAAAATCAGCATGAATGAGGTGCAATTTAATATTACATGGAATATTTCAAGTCATAGAAAAAGTACAGGCATTCTAGTATCCAGAAAATTCAAGCTTGTCACTGGTATGTCAGTCTGTAAAATTTCTTTCTTTTGGAGAATTTTGGAAATTATTTTTTATTCATAACTGATTGGGCAAGATTCATGGCAGCTGTTGGATTTCATTGTGCCATTTCAGCCATTCTTTTTTAAATGGAGCTTGGTCTGTTTGATGTCCTGTGTAGCTAGGATCTTGCCCATGAGGGTTTTTTTAACCTTTGCCTGTACATACCCTTTGTATTTAATGTTTCTATAATAAGAGCTGTATTTCTGAGAAGATTCTGTCCTTACACAGTTTATGAAGAGAAATGCTAAGATGCTGTGGTCCTTTTGAATTTTATCTGCCCTTGTTGCATGATTTTTTTTATATTTCTTTTGAAAATGGCAGCAGCAGTAGATGATAGAAAGAATGCAATAAAGCAGGAAGAAACACCCCTCACAATATTGCTCCCCTTTCAGCTGTCTTAAACCCCTATTTCAATCTGCAATTGTTTACAAAAATTGTACCAAGAAACTCTGAAATTCAGAGATCCTGATGAAATTAATCTATTTGCAGACAATGGCAACAAACAAACAGATGTTGAATCCATGTACTAGAAATACATGGGGTTTTTTCTTAGAAAAACATTTGTAGCTGCTGATAGCCTAACTTGGATAGATGGGGACAATAAAAATGCAGGAGAAGTGAGGCAGAAAGGCAGTTGAAAGAGAGGAAAAGTGGTGTTAAAAAGTATTTCCATGAGGCTGGTAAGAAAAGTCAGCATTGCAATGGTGGAATGAAATCCTCTCAGTCATATCTTGAAGTTATTCAACTCCTGCAAATCCCAGCAAGAATGGCTGTTTCACCTGGAACACCCTAAACAGTGCAAGATGAATAAAGGATGCTTGGATTAGGTAATTTTTCTTCCCTTTTCAAGATTTTTATGGTTTAGAAAATCCTCAAAAATAAGAGACTAGCACATTTTCCAGAGCTCTTACTAATTCTTTGACCCTTCAGGTTGGTCTTGTCTGTGGCATAGGATATTATTCCACATTTTTTCAATGTCATCATTTTTAAATTTCTTAATTGGTATTCTTCCTTTGCCTCAGACTATTTTTTCCAAATGAAATTATTTGACCCATCTGAGTCTTAGATATGATTATTAAATTAATGCAGAAACGTCTCAAAGGGATGATTTGGATCAGTTCTGTTCAGCAAGAGGATGGAGAATAATACTGGAATAGTGGACAGAGGAAAGAGTGACAGTAATATATTTTACTATCAGCTGTAGAAAATTGAACCAACAGTTTTGTCATCTTGAAACCTTGTACATGTAAGCTTTGTTTGATGGCTGGAAGAGAACAGAGGAGAGGAATTTGCTTTACAAATGAAAGAATTATCAGAGACTGAAAAAAAAAACATGCAGTGGGAATATCATCTACCACAGTGTCTCTAAAGTACCTGCAGTTGGTATATAGTGATAAGCCAGGTTGCATAGTCTCCTCACTAGCAATTCTAACACAAAAGAAAGTTTTCCCTTAATACTTCCAGCTGTGATGAAGATGCTGCAAGTTCTTTCCAATCCTCATATAGCTGAATAACCTACTCCATTGAAACCATTTGTGTTGCTTGGACAAAATATTTATTTAATATGAGTTACTCCAAGAATTAAAATAGGCTGGATCCCATTAAATTATAACAGAATAATCAAGAAGTTTTTCTGCCTTATTATTTTCCATGCTTAAAGGTAAGTACTTCTAGGTAACTTCTTTCAATTTTGTTCATGATTCAGTGACTAACATCAACAGAGAAATAAACCCTTCAAACACAATTTTTTTTTAAGTCAGAGATATGAATGTATAGAGAAATGTTAGCAGTAAAATTCATGTTCCTGGAATGATACAGGGTCATCATGTGAAGAACATATATTACAAATAAAATCAAAGTAAACCAAGCAAAATAGACAAATGAAGATTAATCAATGTTGCAAGTTATTTCACTTAACATGATTGGAAATCCAAAATCATTTTATAATGAACATAAATGTATGATGGATTTTTCCTGCGTTTTCCCTTTTTTAAAATCGGTTAACATAAATCCCATAATCTGTGGATGTTTTATGTTTTTGTATGCATTTTTAATATGTCTTTATTTTCCAAGAAGTTAACAGCAAACCATTCTCTATAGGAAGATTCTTGATGCTCCAAATATGACTCAAAATTGTAACTCAGAATTGCTCTCAGACAGATTATGTCTGTTCCTGGATAAAACAAAAATAACTGTGCCTATAGACCTAGAGCTTTGTTTCTATAAGATTCCCACATTAGACTTTTAATTTTTCTACAAATATTGTGCTGATAAAACACCATGATGAAAATTCCTAGAAAATTATATAATAGATAAGTGCAATTGGTAATTTTGTATTGCTTTGTAAGCAACAATTAATCACTTTTGCATATTAGTTATTAAGTTAGTCACTCTTTTCCTCCGTGAACTTGAGTCTTCCATGCTTCAAAAAGATGACAGACACAAGAGTGACATAGCTTACACAATGCTTAGTTCACCATCTTCCTGTTCCACTTTAACATTTCCCCCTATCCACTGTGTGTTCTTACAGCTGATCAATATGAAGTATTTAAGGAATCCAAAATCATGTTATTGACAGTTAAAACCAACCAATCAACAAAAAAAAAATCACATAGAAGTGAAGGTTATTGAGTTAACACTTCTTCACATTGAAGAAGTGTTAACTCAATAACCTTTCCTCAGCTTTATATGTCTTTGCCTTTTTTCTTGATGGACTATTTTTCATTAACTATCTGGTCCTGGCTATCTTTGGTATGCTCTCTCCTATCCATCTTTTTAATTTCTTTATAATACCTTGTCATAGATTTTTCTAGTTCATCAGTTTGAATTAATTTCTAATGTATTCATAATATTTTCATCTGATGAAAGGAAGTTTCTTTCCATGAAAAAATATATTGTTCATTATACAAATCCTTTCAGAATACTGTTGACAGGTGTTGATTTTCACCTCATGGTTTTCTAGTAAAGATTTATGGGTTTCAAGTTTTCTTTGTAAAACTTGTCCATGCAATGCTTCCTTCTCATTGTTCCTTTTCAGCTCAGCAAATAATCTGTGCAACCTCCTCATTACAACACCTACTTGCTGTTTGTTCTAGACTGTTACTTAATTTTAGATGCATATCTTTGTTAAAAATGTTCTTCAAGGGTTCACTACAATTAATTTAAGACATACAGAAGTGATTAAGTTCTTTCCAATTAACCTCAACAACCTTTCAAGGAAACCAGGCTTTTTTGTCATAATTTCTCTTTAAAAGCCTTCAGTTGACTATATTGTATAAAATAACAGTATAATAGTGACTGTATGCATACATACTACTTACTAACCAGTCACAAGCAATAATTGATTCATAACATGAAAAGCAGTATTTATATTTTAAATCACATACTTGCTTCTATGGTATGTAAAACGACATAATGATGACAGATCAAAAAGAACTGCACAAAATTGCACTGACATTTTAAGACTTCACATTTTCACAAAATTAGTGGATAAATAGCTCCCATATCTTGAGCAGCTCAAGAGCCAAAAATAATTTAGTTACGCATTTATTCTTTGTCCACCGGAGATAATGATAAATTCCTCATGATTTTAAAATTAGGAACCAGATGGAGAAAATCCCTTACATAGAAGCTCAAATGGCTTCTGATTTTTTTTTTTTTTTTTTGTAAACTTAGCTTCAAGGCATATTTTAGCAACATGCCTTCATATTTGCTTAATGCTGAGTGTTCAACAAGTCACCAAGAATATAAATAGTGATGTCTGCTGGTCAGGGTTATTGATTCCTTGAATTCCCAGTGTATGGGAGACAAGCTGCATGGAAGTGTGGAATTAGCCCCACCTGAAACTAATTTTTTTATCATGCAAGGTACAAGTTCAATTGAAGATTTTGGATTTAGAGAAAACAGAAGAGTTTGTGATATTCATATCAAGACAGCCTACAAGAAGTTCAGTTCCTGTATCTCCTTCCTGCAACATAATGCAAAATGTGTTTTCTAGTCATTCTCTAGCAGCATTTTGAATTGATTTTACTACAATTCAATTTAGATGTAGTCAGAATAGATTTTAGAGAGTATCCCCGCTAGAACTTGGTCAGAGATTAGTTGTTTTCACTTGTCTGTCACAGCTTACTTAAGTCTTCCAACTACCTGACTCCTGAGATACTCAGAACTTTGGCTTTCTCAGTAACTCTGACATCAAAACAAACACACTCATTTTTTCTGAGCTTCTTTGGGAATTAAGTGGTGCTGCAGAAATAGTAGTTTAAACCACCCTCGGAGACTGAGCCAAAAGAAATCCACTTAAATAAACAAAACCTAGCTGAAATTAGGTAATCTTGATAGGAATTAATTGTCATTTTTATGATCCATTATTGGATATTTATGATTTTATTAATTCGTCATGGTGACCTGAGAGGTTGAATAAACCATGATTGGTTGATCACAGTATAAACCTTGTGAGCTGCATATGCTGTATTGAATTGCAAAAGTATTAAATTAAGTTGGCCAAGTTTTTGGGTTTTTTTTTTTTTTTTATTCTGTGATGATTGCAAAGCATATATGAAACAGAGTTATATGTAGGATTCCCTTTAAGAATGGAAATGCCACCATATGATAATTTCAGAACTCATTTCTGAGACAAACATTTAAGCAAAGGAAATATTCTCCTTATATTCAGATGAGATATTAAATAGCATTTAGATTAGGTGAGATTGATAGTGTCATTAAAAGATACTCTCCAGTTTGTTACAAGAAGCACTTAGTTTAATTACACAATTAAGTTTTAGATTGTTTTCATTATGCACAGAAAGCTTATTACAATTACAATTTAACTGGTCACCTTTAGAAAGAGTGTTAGATTCTAATTTGTTTCCACACTGATACAAAAAACTCACCATTTGCTGACACAAAGAAAGGTTCTGATAACCATACAGATTAATAGGTAATACTTTTTCAATAATTATTACTAATTCATTAATTCACATAACAGATGAAAATCAAGCAATGTATTTATTAGAACTTTTAAAACAGTGAGAGAATGTACCAGTTTTCAAGGCAATTGAACTCAAACTTGTTTCTATATTCTGTATTTTTAACATGATTAATATAAAATGTTGACCATTATCCTGAAAATATAAGATATTCTTAAAATTACATTTATTTATATTAAAAGAATAAATCTAAATAATTTTATGCTACATATATTTATTTCTAAATCCAAATATTTAGATAAAAATTATGTCATGGGAATCTAGTTTTGTTATTATTTTCCAGAGGATCTTATGGACTTGAATAAGGAAGAAACCACAAGAAAGCTGGAGAGGGACTTTTTCAAGAGCATCTAGTGATAGAACAAGTGGGAATGGCTTTAAATTGAGAGTGCAGGTTTAGATTACTTGTTAGGAATAAATGCTGTATGGGAAGGTGGTGAGGCACTGAATAGGTTGCCCAGAGATGCTGTGGGTGCCCCATCCCTGAAGGAGTCCAAGGCAGGTTGGACGGGGCTCTGACAAGCATGATGTACTGCAAAGTGACTCTGACTATGGTGGGTGAGCCCATTCTGGACCCTTCCAACCCAAAACATTCTGTGATTCTTTTAAAGCTGTCAATAATTTGCTGTGAAGAATTTACTGTCATGGAACTCCAGATTTATAGAGTAATATTACCTTAGAATTTTGATGCTGGATTTTATGGTTTTAATTTTGGTGTTCCCTATCATTCTCCCCCCACAATTTATAAGAATCAGGCAGAAGAAGAAAATCCCAATGAAAGTGTCACTGATTCACAACTGAATTTTGCACTCAGGACTGTCTCTTGATGATATTTCTGATTAATTCCCTTCTCAACAGTGAAATTCCAGAATTTACAGATCACCAGAGAAAAAAAATGTTTATTATTGTGTAATAACAAACTGCATCAGAATAAAGTCATTGTCTTTGCTGAAAGAAGCCAGTAGTGGTCTACTGGTTCTACTAAAACAAGCAGTGTCAGCTTGATTACTGTGATTACCACTGAGAATCTGCCTCAGGTTTGTGAAAATATGCTTGCGACATGTAGGAAACATAGGAAATGTAGGAAACTCTTAACATTGAAGGTCACGGTTGATTCTTGCCTTTCTTTATGGAAAAATGAGTTACTGCAAAACAGTGAAGGTATTCCTCAGATACAGAGATATGGAAGCACAATCTCCTTCTGACATAAGCAAAGGCTAAAGAACACAGTTTGAATTTTCCCTGCTAGGAGATAACAATTTCTAAGCAGTTGCCCTTAGATTTTGTCCTCCTGCATTCATTTTTCTCACTGCCTTTTCCTGCAACCAATTTAAGCCATTGTCTGCCTGTTCAGCAAAGAGGGCAGCAAGTCTTTCCTTTTGTCAGATTTGCTTTAGCCCTAGGTTCATATCACAGAAAGAATACCATGGCCAAGAGTAGGCATCCACCACTGCATTATCTCTCTTGCCAAGGAGCAGTTGAACCTACAAGTTCACCTCAGTCTTCCTACTGGATCACAATTCCCTGTGGAGTAAAATTCACTTCATCCCACATGTACATGTAATGCTAATATCTGAATGGTGGTTTAATGCCTTATCTCAGTGGTGCTGAAAGTTTCTGAAAAGACAGTCTGTACAATGAGTGCTCTACTAAGCAAACCATTTTTGCAGTTAGCTGCTATAATGTCATGAGCATTAAAAATTAAGTATTACGAATAAATCAGATAGTTATTTCAATAGATGACCTAAAGGGAAAAGTTTCAAGTTGAGCAGTATCCTGAGAAAGCAAGCATTTAAAACATGGATGTATTAAACCTAGATATTATTTTCTAAAGTACTGAGCTAGTCCCATTTCTACTGAAATAAATAGAAACTTTCTTTGAAATTCAGTGAAAATATAATGAGCCATCGTTTGAGTCCTTTGAAAAATCTTACTTTTACTGCCAGTGTCTCTTGTATACATATATGCTGAACCACAAATGTGCATAAATGTTTAAAAAAACAACAATAACATCTTGAAATCATCAGATTACAGTACTATCTTTTATAAGAGGATGCACTCTTTATACTAATAGCAGCAAGGTATGCAAAAAAGAGTTATTTTAGGATATTATGATGTAATTCCTTTGGCAACAGGAACAGCAGATCATGAAGGAATATACAAGATTTTAAATCAGATCTGGTTTGTTTTGATGAAGTGGTTTTATTTGTATCTATTCATAATTATCAATGTTCTGTAACATTTTAATTGTGACATAATAAATTCCTTAAAGGTATGGGTAAATTAGTGGATCCACCACAGTTTTTAAGTGCAGATGATATTCATTTGATCACTCATACTGAAATTATTTCACTGATACTTTTTTGCTGGCAGATGGAACAAGAATACACCTGAGCTTTGGGAGTCTGTTCTAGATGAAATTTCTGAAAACTCTCATGCTTTTGGTGAATGACAAATTTCATTGTTGCTTCATTTTCTCATATATAATGTGAATTCAGAGTAACAATATTTTTGGTGTACTTTATAAATATGTTCTGCAAGTTTTGTTTTTTAAAAAAAGACTATATAAAAATATTTTACACTAAAAACCCAATTTTTTTAAAATATGAGAAAGCCAAAGCATCTACATTTTTAATTCAGTGATTCTGCTATTTCAAAGGGTTTATAAAATATTTCTGCTTAGCATTAGTCATTATATGCAAAAAGACTCTTGGAGGTTTTACAGGCTGTGTTCAGAATTAAGGGGTTTAATTTTGCCTTCCAGTATCTCTGTGTGGGCTGATATATATTTCTCAGTACAACCATAATAATTCTGGTTGCTCTTATCTTTATTTTCACATTCTGCTTGGATTTTTTTAATGCTAAAAGGAGAATTTTCAAAAGTAATTTTTTGACATATCTGGTCCCATATTAAGGCTTTTACCAAACTCTATATTTTTGTAAATACATTGGATACATTAAGACACCTTACTCCTGTCATTCCTGTATGATTTAGAAGCTTTTAAAAAGCTGCCATATAAAGTTTTAATGCAAGAATCTGTGTTCCAAACAATTTTTCCCTCCCTGTCACTGTATCTTAAATGCTGGTGTACATTATTTTTATTTCTAATGCAGAATAAAATAACACATCATTTAGGTCCTTCTCTCTTTCAGGCATTTACGTTCCTCTGACAGTCCTACAAAATTCCTTCCATTTTTTACTGACATTGACAGAAAAATGAAGAAAAATATTAAATGTAAGGTGGTGAGAGATTTGGTCTCAGAAGTAAAAAGAAATAAGTAGAAGTGATATTTGGAGGATGCTAAAATTTTGTCAGTTCAAATTAGCAATGCTGAAGTCTTCTGCTCCAAAAATATATTCTTTGGCTTCATAGCATAATTCAGTTTTAATGTAAATACTTTTTCTAAGAAAAGGCAAATTTTCAGGAAGATTTTAGCATTTTTTACATTGATGGCATATTATTTTTACACAGAGGCATAGCACACACTTTAACTTAAAGTGAGTAAGTGAATACAGTATGCAGTATGTGCACTGCATGGATATGGCTATTGCCTAAATGCTGTCCTGTCTGGTTAAAATTTAATTTTAGAAAATATGTGTTAAATTCTATATCATGAGTATAGTGAGAAATAATGTCTGTGATCCCATTTACATGTAATAAACCTTTACAGCTCATCTTAGAGCAAATGTATGTCTTTATCTATAAGGTAGTTAACAGCACAGCAGGAAAATATGTAGTTCAAGCAGGAAAGTGTAATGGTATTGCCAACTTTCCAATTGCTTTTTGGAAAATAAACAAGTAAAATCATGTGCATGCCCAATATGTATTAACTTAGACTAGAAGGTAGGTATTATTTCTGTATTTTGGCTGATTAAAAACACTAAAATTCTTGCTCAATAGAACATGGCTGGTCTAAAAATAATGAATACATTGTGTATTGGTTCTGTAGTTAAAGCAAAATGAAGATTTCCTTCATGCAAGACAATAATTAACTGCAATGTAGCAAATCATCAGCTGAATTTTTGAAACTGTACATGTGATGAGACATTTGGACCAACAGTATTAGAATTGTAAAAGTAATATCTTTTAAAATGAATACACACTGTGTCATTTTTCTGTGTTACACTTAGATGAGCAACATCACTGAGTCTCACATGATCCTTAGAAAACTTACTGCCATGAACTTAGGAAAAGGAGTACTGACTGAAAAGGTTGGTGCCCTGATTCTTAAAAAATTATGTTAAATGATATTTTTTACTAAGAATCTTTGTTGATGATCTCAGAATATGCTATCTCAACTGACAGTTATGGTTATTAATCTTGATTTTAAAGAATTTTACTGAAAAACAAAAGCAAGTTGAACCACTATTTCTCAGACAGAATACAATCCCACCTCAGAGTGACATTAAGGACTCTATGTCTTCAAAAAAGAATCCAGAGATACTACACTGGATGCCTGTGGCAGAACTTAGGCAAATTTAAGCTGTCCATCTAAAGCACTGCAATTAACTCATGTTCCAGCAATAACAAAAGTCTATTGCAAAAAATCTGTTGTATGCCATGATTTATTTAGAAGCATTTGGACTGCCCAGTCCCAGAAGAAACCAAATGTACTTATGGCTTTAGCCTACATGGGAGACCCACGTGTGTGGAGAAATGAAAAGGCCTCTCTGTTATCTGGGGAGCCTGCACGCTTCCTTCTACCATCGTACTTCAGCTTAATGGGGATGAGGACACCAACACAAAGAAGGAAACTGAAGAAGAGGAAGGTTCCTCTTTATTCTTGCCTTTCCTTCCCCAGACATCTCTGTCTGGGCTGCTACTCACCCAATCTTTGTGCTTCAGCCTCGTCACAGCCTGGTGACTCCCCATGAAGAGGTCTCTCTTTCTGTTTGTCCCTTAGGCTTTGTCTCTCACACATAATTGGTGCTCTCCTCTCTGAGTGGAAATAAATCTCTCTTTTTTTCTCTTCCCATGCATTCACTTTCCAGTTTGAGTGTTTACTCACTTCTTGTCTTAGGTCCCTAAAACTTATAAACTGAGTTCAAAACCCTTCTTTTTGCATTAGCTGATCTGTTTACAAACGCATTCTCTCCTGTGAGGGAAAGAGTCATAGCAACTTACAAACATAAAAGCTGGTTTTGGAATTAATCTGCTCTTCATTGTTTGTATTTGTAATGTCTTTTACTGTTAGACAGAACCCTACATCAGTCTTTCTTTTAGAGTACTGAAGGAAACTGTTCCATGTCCTTGCCCCTTTGTAAAAACTGGTGAAAAGGACCTGTACATCATCAAGTCCAACCAGATTGATCACCTCCTTCTTAACTAGACCATGGACCATGTAGATCACATAGACCACATAGACCAAGTGCTATGCCTGGTTGTTTCTTGACCACCAAACATAGTTCAAAGCTGAATTATTTCAGGGCAATCTCTGTTGCGAGAATGAGAATGAGTGTATATGTGCAGTCATTGTAACTATTAAGCCCTTTCAGGGTCTTGGATTACAGATGCACAAGCCAGAGATGGACAAGAGTCATGCTTCTGATCAGCAACAGGAGGTCTGTGTGAGGAATTCTGTCATAAATAAGTCAGATGCAGTGTTCTTTTGGTATTTGAACAGTGGTATTATCAACTTAATGATCTTTTCATGAGTTAATCTGCATTGAGATGCCTGTACCTGAACATTACACAGATAAGAGTTTTGTTATTATCTTTTATTACAAATATAATATTCTATGGATGTTTACATTGCTAAGAGAACATCAGATGATTGATCTAGGTCATATAGTACAGTTTTCTTTGCTATTGCACTATGAGGCCTGTTCTCTCTGTTGTTTAAACTGTGACTTAGACTTAGCAAGCTGCCTGATACGCAGTGCTTTTTTTTTTTTCCTAAATTCACTGAAAGACACCTGAACCCAGACCTCTGATGTTAAATTTCCACATAAACAATTGCTGTGGAGAGCCAAGGATGATGACAATTGCAAGTGTACGGGAAGCTTATTCCAAAGGCAAAAATGGAAAGGAATAAGGCACTGTCCTAGGGTCAATGAGTCAAGATGGGTCCTTACCATAGAGCTTTGTAAGAAACTGCTCAAAGTCACTGAGAAGATGCCAGGACCAGGCTTTTAAATTTATATAGCAAAATACAAACTAATTCTGTTGTAAAGAAAACCCTGTGAGCCTGTTTTGTAAGTACAAAACACATATATATTTTTAATAACAGTGAAAATGAAGCATGTTATGTCTCTGGTACTTGTGAAAAATTTCAAAACTGGTTCCATTATTTCCTAACACTGAATATTTTTTAAAGTACTCCAAGCTCATTATTTGTGCATAGTTCATTTTAGTATTCACCATTTGTGGCTGAGCAATTTGATGCTTACCCATTAGGGGAATCTAATTTTATTCGTTTTAAAAATTGCTTTGCTCAGTCAGAGCTTAGCTAGTATGACCTTTTTAATTGGAGAATAATGGAGAATAAGTTATGGCTGGTGCTTAATGCCACCTTTTAATTACTGAATGAAATGTAAGGATATGTAAATGTCATTCTAATTGAAAATCAATCACTGAAATCTTTTTAAATGCCAAATAATATGATCTTTGAACACCAATGAGCAAATTAATTTATTCAGAAATATTATACATCTCCATTATTGTGGAGATGATTATAATACTAATCTGTACTTATAAACTGATATTACTCCTAACCCTTTCAAAATCCTTTTTAAAATGTCAAAACTGTAACTCAAAAATGCTTATTTTAGTATAACTAACTTTTTTAATTAATACTGGAGTGAGGAAACATTTACAATCATCCAGAAGTTTTAGATTACACAAGAAATTTTTTAAAAACCAATTCAAATGGTAGTTTGCATTTTAAGCAGGTTTTATGAATGTTTTCAGTGTCCTCTCGGGAATTCTTGCATGTAAAAGGATTTTTTTTTAATTAAAAGAAACTATCCAGATACAAAACTTTTGTGTAGACAAATATCTAAGCATGAGGCAACATTGAGATTTATGATATATCAATCACAGTGAAGTAATACTTTCTTCGAAGAAACAAAAAAATATCCAAATTTCATAAGGCACAAGGGTATAATCTTAAAAACGACTGCTAAGATGTGGCAAGGAAAGCCTGGAGACAGGATCTGATCTCTGCTTGTGCTGAAGGCAATGGGCTTTTTGCTATTATGGCTGTCAATGGTGAATGTCATCAGGTTGCTCCATATTACAGCAAATCTCATTCATGTATTTCCAGAATCTGTCATATACCTAAGTTAGTGAGCCTTAAAAATGCCTGGAAAGAGTTAACTGACTTTTTACTGTAAAGCTTATTCATAAGTTTAACCAGAACTTCTGAGTTTTGTCCAAAAAACAAACTTCTTTTCCTTTCTAATCTGAAAGCTTATCATGGAATTGGTGAATGGATAGCAGGGTCTGTCAGGTAGCAGTGCTAACCAAGACATGATAGCTATTAGGTCTTACTATGAAATTACATTAACTAACTTTAGCATAGGGCTGTGCCGGCATGTCACCAGACCCAAATTAAAAAGTGTTGTGAAATAGAAAGATTCTCTACAAAGTTTAAATCAGATGGAGAGGTCAAGCAGACTGAATGCTTTTCTATAACTAGATTGCAATGACTAAACATTTAGGCACTGTTCCCTGCACATGGAAGCGATATTAGAAGTCATTAATAGTTCAGGTCTAAGCAGTTTAGAGTAGTCAGATTTGGTTTTGTTAGTTCTGTGTTGCATTTTTCAAGGGTTGCTTTTCAAGAATATATTAATTTTGTAGAAGAATGACTTGAATATAAAAAACCCGCAGTTAATGTCTAGCTGACAGATGGGACACTGATTTACAGTTAGGAGTTTTTGACCAATTTTCAAGCATAGTAATATAAAGGAGTATCAGTGCTGTCAGCTGAGTGTTTTCCCAGCCAAAAATGCCTGCATAAAATATTATTTTAATACAATAATTTACAGTGATGGTTGTCTTCTCAAAGATCATGCCTTTTTTTTTCAGTCTAAAACATATATGTGCAGTTGGCAAGGGGATACCCTGTGTTTCACAGTCGACTTTGCTCTAGGATTTACCTGTTTTGACAGTAAAACAAAGGTAAGAGTAAAAGAAAAGGAAAACATAACTCTGTATTGTTTTATAGTTATTGAAGTTATCATCTATTGCATTTTCTATATGTTTGTGTCCAGTATTTATTCTTCCAATATACTGTACTATTTATTTATTTAGCCCTACTGAAATGTAGTCAGTTTGGGACTTCAAAGGGGCAATCATAGTTGTATAGCATGTAAAGATGCATTTTGAAGAAAGGTATAAAAAAGTAACTTCCTTTTCAAGTGATAAAAGCAAAAGAAGTTTATATTTAGCAGAAAACTTGGTTTATTATAACAAAGAAACATAAAGATTTATAAAATATTACAAGTCATTAAAAAATGAAATGTCACCTGATTCTATTTGTTTTGAAGCTGCAAAAGTAAAATAGGATTAATTATTCTTCCATCATAAGAAATTTAGGTCATGTCTAAAATAAAGGCAAATGCTTTTCAAAGTCAGAATCTAAATATTACATTTTCAAAGATGCACTTATCTTGCAAAACAGTGGCTATATAGAAAGTTCCTGCAGAGAATGGTTAATGATAGATGCCAACTTCCAAGCCCTGTCTATAATGCTACTATTTTCTGTATCATTTAGTGGTACTTTAATGTATATTATTCTAAGTGGATTTTAACATTTTTTCATAGTAGAAGAAAACATATATACAAAAAATGGTTTTGCATTAATAGAACTGTTCAGTAGAAAGTCGGTCTTATCAAATATTTTTTTAAAAATCAGTCAGTCATTCTGAGAAAAGAGGGAACACACCACATTTTGAAATACTGATGCAGGATCTAGTTTTTGCCTGTTGGCATTCTGTGGGTTTGGGACCAAAATGCCCCCAAATTTCAAATCTATTGAAATCTTAGTGCAGAAAAATAATGACCAAAATTGCATGAAAATTTAGACTAATTAAGTGTGCATCCCATGCAGCAGGTTAAAATTTCAGAACATACTTTTGTATACACTTCTCTCCATCAGGTGGTACTGCATTCTGGAATTCTGCTTCTTGCACAATTAATTATACACATTTTGCGTGTAACTGTAAGAAGTAAGCTCCGTATGGAAAAGGTTTCTTTTTAATGTGAAGAATGATTGCATGTACTCTCACCTTTAAAGTAATAGCCTTACTCTGTTAATAGAATTTTGTGTCACATTACCTACTTTCAGCGTTGATGATGAGGACGATTTAGATGAATGACTGTTGCTTACCTAAGTAGAAACACAGAATACTAGCACATAGACTGACTCCATTGCTAAACAGTAAAAACTCTGGAGATCTCAAGTACATTTATTCTTCATCTGTGTGAAAGATGGAGAGGTTCTCTGCATCCTCAAGCCTGAGTAAGGCAGTAATGGGCAACTTCTACAGTTCATCATGCTTCCCATAATTATCAGCTGAAAATTACTGTGTTTTTCCTATATGCTGAGCTATTTTAGAATATTTCCTACCAATGGAAAAAATATTCTTAAAGTGGTCAAACAATTAACAGTTCATTAGGGACATAGGAATTTTACTGAATAATCTTTTTCTTGAAGTTAATGAAAAAAATAAGGTCTTTTATTGATGTAAAGAATGCTCTTACACCCCAGCAGGTGTTCAAAGACGTTGATTAAAATAAAGGTCAGTCCCCTGTCTGCTCTATGACTCTAAATCTGGATCTCAAATTTTGGGCTCATGCAGTCATTGAAAAACATCCTTCTTTATACTTTGAAAAGCAATTTTAAAAGAGCCTTATTGTCACAAATTCTGAAAGAAAAAGCACAAAAGTTTTTGCTTTGGAGTGTGGGAGGTTGACCCTGTCTTCCTCATGAGTCAAGCAAATGAGAGGAAATACAACTAAAGACTTGTGGGTCCAGATAAAGGCAGGGAGAGGTCACTCAGCAGTGACTATCATGGGCAAAACAGACTCCACCTGGGCAAATCAGTTTAATTTATTGCAAATCAAATCAGAGTATGCTAATGAGAAATAAAACCCAGATCTTAAAACACCTTCCCCCCACACTTCTCTGCTTCCTAATTTTCTTTATCTCCTCCTCTCCAGCAGCAAAGGCATTTTGGAAATGGGGGCTGTAGTCAGTTCACTACATATTGTCTCTGTCCTTCCTTCCTCCTCAGGAGGAGAACTCCTCACACTCTCTCCTGCTCCAGCATGGAGTCCCTTCCACAGGAGACAGTCTTCCAGAATCCAGCATGAGTCCTTCCCACAGGCTGCAGCTCTTCATGAACTGCTCCAGGATGAGTCCTCCCCAGCAGGTGTGGTCCTTCAGGAACAGCACCTCCTCCCCCTTCTTCACTGACCATGGTGTCTGCAAGGCTTTTTCTCTCCCATATTCTCATTCACCTCTCCAGCACAAGAAAAATATCTTTAAAAAACTTTCCTAGAGCAGTTTCTTTTCCTGCATATTCTATTCCAGGCTCTTGATGGGCAGAAGTTTAATTCATTCAGCTTTTATCTTTTTTGGACCCATCACTGAGCTACTTCTGTAGCCTGCATCTGCTTTATATCTCATTGTAGAGATTCTTTTTATCTTGTCAGCTTGGTTGGTTCATCTTCCCCATCCTGTGCCTCCAGCCACTCCTCCAATATAAAGGGATCCCAAAGTGTGCATTTTCTGCCCTCTTCCAGTGCTCTCTACTTCTCATCTTTCCCTCTTGGTGTCAACTGTTGAGAGAGATGATGACTCCAGCAATGCTCATTATTACTAAATTGTTCCTAAGTTCTTGATTCATCTCCACCTTAGCAGTTATTACATAGCAAACATTCATCTATCCTGTTTAGACCCAAACTCATTTAAGCTTTTAACACTTTTCAGGTGGTCTAATTAGGCCCTCTGGACCCAGTTAAAATCTGTTCATTAATGTAAAGTTTAAGCACTAACACAGTTCTGTGGAATACTTCAGTTTTTCTTCATATGTTATATCTCTCTAAGAACTCAGTAACATTTATGTCTGCAGGGAGCCAGGAGATAGGTTTTTTTATAGGACATTCCATTTTAAACTATGAATAGGGTTCCAAAGCCCACTGGTAGCACTGGTCTGCTTAACAAAAATATTTTGAGAAGAGGCATGTTGGAAAATGGAACAGAGCAAACTTTTTTCCACGTGTGCTTTTGAAATAAGCCCCCAAGTATTTAAATTGTGTTTCTTCAGCAGCGTCCAGGAACTGAAGCACACTTCAACATGTGCAGAGAATTTTCATTAAGATTATAGGCATTAAAGGAAGCATCAACAGGAAGTCCAGGTGCAAGCTATTACCTTGTGTTCTTTTTTTTAAATTATGCATTTTCAGGTGTTTAATAGAAACCATTCAGAAAAATACAGAAAATAAACTTGATTTCAATAATAATTTCCCAATTTTTGTTTTTACAAAATATTTTCATAAATATTAAAGCATATCTGTCAATCTAGAGTTTGCCAACACTACTAAGATGCCATAGATAAACCTGTGGGAGACCAAGAAGCTTAGAAGTCATATATTTTACAAACCATTATGTAATGTAGGACACATTTTTGTGGTTTCTGAGACTATGTTCAATAATAATATTTTTGCATTTCTATAGCTTTTTTGAGAACTTCAAACCACATTTCACACATCAGTAAGCTTTGCAATATCTGTGTAAGTCACAATTATCTACGTTATGCAAATGAGCCAACTGAAATACGAAAGACCAAGATATGGCATGGAATTGTGTTTATACTGAAACTAATACAAATATCCTCATAGATCTTTATGGAATTAAGCTTTTGCCATCTTTGTGCAATGTCGGCAATTGAAACACTTATATCTCAGAGAATTTCAAAATAGTTTAATTAATGAATTTTAATATTGCATCTTTTGCTTTCACAAAGGATACAGAAATGTTAATTTTAATTGCTCTGCAAAGAGCCTGTTATCATTCACTCATTACTGCTGTAGTGCTTTATTTTAGTACATGTATATTGATCATCATTCTATAGTTCTAGGTAAAAACATGTAGCAGAGTCCTTAATCAAATTTATTTTTCTTTAGAATGTGCTATGGAGGTTTAAATTCTCTCAGCTCAAAGGCTCATCAGATGATGGGAAAACAAGAGTAAAGCTGCTTTTTCAAAATATAGACACCAAACAAATTGAGACAAAGGTAAGCAACATCCTCTTTTTCAATTTAGTTAAGCATGACATAAAATTACTGTCAAGGCATCAGAAATCCCCTTTACTGGGACATACATGTGGTGAACACATCACAGCTTATGTTTTTTCGCCAATTCTTTAGAAACTCCACAATAAATGGAAGCAATGTAATACCCACAGATTTATTGCACTATTTCTACAAGCCAGTTATTAAGGTGTGTTATGATAGTATTTTAGTTTTTTAGAAAGATAGTTTCTCTGAAGTTATTCTGTCAACCTATAGTAGATATAATGTCTAAAAATTGTGTTTAAAAAAAATAAAGTAAAATAAAAATTTATGCCAAGCTTGCTGTTGAATTAAAAAAAAAAAGTTTTTCAGTTATGTAGTTTTAAAAAGAAGGAGAGCATGGCATGATATGACATAGAAAAGGAAGATAAGACTGTGGTTCAACTGTGTTCTGGTTGACAAAATCCAGTGAAACCAGAGAAAAATATCTGAAGACCTATGAAAGTTCTTAAATACTCATAACTGGAGTTGTAAAATTAAAGTCACTTATAAAGTAATATTTTTCTATACTGACCATACACAAAATATATATGTTACCTATCCTTCTAAAGTTTAAAATAATTGTAAGGAAGAAGTCTATAATCTTCCTTGTTTTTCATAAAGTTTCAGTACATGCAATGTATCTTCCTTTATACATCTGTATTTTTACAGATGTAAATCATTCACGATTTCATCAGCAAGCTTGACCTGAGTTGCCTCTTGGCTCTACTGTAAAAGATATTATAATATCTGTTACAAAAAGTACTATGTATAATAATTTGTCTAGTAGCAGGCCATTTCCACTTCATTTCTCACAGTAGACCTTGGAGACAGAAAAGGACTACTGACTTAATTTCATATGTGATCCTCTGCTGCAGTGAGCTTACATAACTTGTTTCAGGTCAGACAGGAAGATTGTACTCATGCATAAACTACTTTGTGCATCTTTGTGAATTAAATCATTAGATAGTCCCTGTGTGTGATTAGCCAATGGCTGCAATTCCATTGCTTGTAATGGAATTCTTTTACTTTAATACTGTATCATTCCTCTTTCTGTTGGGGTAAACAATCTGATTTTTAAAATTTTATTTTCTTTTTCTTTTTGTGCAAATTAGATTGTTTTTAATTTGTTTTACCCAATTTTACTCTTTGATAGAAAAATTTTAAATTTTAGTATTTTTATGAAAATTTGGTTATCTGTAAAATTAGTATAATGTTAATTTTGCAGTAAATATAATATATGTTTTAATATAATGTTAACTTTGCAGTAAATTTTGTTCAGGAGACAGATTTGTTAAAACATTAAGAATTAGTCTTTTACATAGCTTTAATGAAAACACCTTGCAGTTGGCAAAATTCACCTTGAAAGTATCAGATGGAAGTTGATATGGGATTGGTTCATACAGAATTCTTAATATCTATGTATCTAAAAGTACGTATGTGTTCCAAATGTTGGAAGATCCCAGAAAAAGCTCATTAAAGGCCAGAGGAAAGGCTGATGTTAAGTAGCTGATGATTTATCAGAATTTCAGTGATTACACCTTTTACAACTGTCTCTGCGAAGTGCAATGTACCCACTAGGATTTCACATTTAATGGGACTGGGATGCAGCTGTGCAGCCTCTCCACTTCAGATAACTGGTATATACCATCAACTATGCCCACCACCTAAATGGTGTGATTTCTTAGACTTGAGAGTTACAGGCTGGCTGGAAAATGCCCAGCACTAATACCCATAGTACAATCCAGTATTTGTCTCTGCTTATGGCACTGAAAGAGATTTCATAGGACCAGATGGTGTTATATGATGAAATGCAGCCAATAACAAGAAATAAAAATGTTATCAAATAACAGAAGTTTCATTTTTCCTGGGTAAATGAGCTACTATGCACAAAAGAAGCTTGATGCAGATGACTTACATTCCCTTGGTGGAAAATAGAGAGTCAAGGTTGCAAAAGAATTTTCCAAACTATGTTTAATTCTATATTATTGTAAATTCTTGGGAGTAAAAAACCACACTTGGGAATACTATTTTTGTGTCTTGTTTACTAGCTAGATGTGATGTTTCTTCTCCTATTTTGGCTTCCAAATTTTAAGCCAAGTATTTTTTCCTGTGCATTTTAGTTTTAGGCGAACAGTACATTTCTCCATTTAAAAAAGTTTTCTGTTGAAAGAAGATAATAAGGAAAATATTCCTGTCAGTTGTTTCTCCTTCAGGTTCTTAATATTCCCTACAACTTCTTATAGTTTCCCACTTCAGTACTTCCCTGAACTTACCCTGCCTTTAGTGTTGAGAAATTACAAGTAACCTTAGTAATTGCAGATATTCTTTACCCAAATTTTCAAGGTTTCTCTAAAAAAGAAAAAAATTAATACTTTCAGGTTTGTATTGATGTTTTATTTCCCTTTGCTAAACTGTAGCTATATATCTGAAAAAAAAGACTTTTTTACCAAGCCTATTTGAATTGAGCATTTCTGTTTTCTTTTCATCTTCTTAGACATAAATATTTAGTGAAGAAAGATAAGAAACCATTGTGGTCAATAGAGTATTGTGAGCTATACTGAAGCCTCAACTAGATGTTGCTGTTCTCATAAATTTCATATCTATTACAAGAAGACAACTTAACAACCCTGCATATTTTTCTCATCCATGATATGGCAACCAAGCCCTGCTATATTTGCTGAGATAAATAATAAAATTTGAAATTTTGGTTTCCATTTGGAATGTCATTTTGTCTGGAGCTAAAACCTGAATATCTTTATTTGGGATTTTAACCTGAAAAAACCCAACCAAACATCACCAAACCAACCAACCAACAAACAAACAATAACAACAAAACCCCACAGCAACTGAAAAAATCAGTCTGATTGGAAAACATATCTTGAAAGATACAGTGGTAACAGTTCTGCTCTGGTCAACAAATAACCTACACAGGCTTACCAGTGTCTTTAAAGTCATGAAAAGCACAAGGCAAAATAACACTATCTGTCAGCATCTCCATTATTTGTCTTTCACGTGCTACAGGCTTATGTCTTGTTCAAATAGTGATTCAACAGCTCTCAGAAGTTCTCAATAAAATTGCATGCATGGTAATAAGGCAATAGGCCTGTCAAGCTCTTTATGATATGTAATAAATCCAATTCTCCCAGGGGGTGGATGAAATAAGAACATATATTTTTCTTCTGTGGCTGTGCACATGCAGTGAAGGAGGTCAGTGCAGTGCGCTCATTTTTTGTATTTTCAGTACCAGCAGGAAGTTTTGTAGTCTTGTCCTCCCACTGCTTTAATCCAATCTTTTGTGTTCTTCTCTCAGTGTCTTCCTTACAGTGCCTTTGTTGTACTTAATCTACTTATTACTGAACATACAGTAACTGAAAGAGCTTTGGTTGTTAAAATATTACACATGCACAGATTCTCCTTAAAAACTGACAATCTCAATTAAATAAAAAAGCAGCAAACTCAGATACGGAAAGCAAACATAAGGGTGCTGTTAGATGGTATAGTGCAAACAAAATTATCATTTACTCATTTGCCTGACTGACTAGAGAGACAAATGTCACTTTAAAAAAAATAAACTATTAGAGCAATGTATCTGTTTGAAAGAAATGTCATTGGTGTTATTCTAGGAAGAATTCATATTACATTCCAAAGCTAAAGAGGTTGCATTTCCATCTATAAAATTATATTCAAGATAGCAAAGAGACATATTGTGTCCCAGTCTTCAGACTGTGCAACAGGTACATTTTCCCAAGTCAGAAAGGCATCCTTATCTTTTACTAAATCCATATTTTCAAATGAACCCCCAGTCCTCTTCCCCTTTCCCTGTTGTAATCAACATGTAAGCAAATCCTTACCCCAGCTTATCCTTAGGTATGTGTGACTATTCCTCATTACCTACACATGACTAGCCAGCTGCAGGATTGCAAAGGCAGCCAACATTCTTCAGACTCAAAGTCCACAGCCTTACCCCCTTAGTGGACTTCTTGATCAAATACCACCGTGATAAGCTGCATTTCTAGAAGCTTCTGGTGCATGAGGCCTCAGATGAGCCCCACATTTCTGATGCCACCATGGGTGGCCATATCTAACTGGGGCCTGTAAGACAAACTCCAGAGCTCTGCTCCTGTTTTATGATCCCAGAGGATTGCTCATCCCTGCACAAACCTAACATCAAATAGTGAAGAGATAAGAGGAGTGGACCAGCTGGTAAACTGCATGAGGAGTGCTTATATGCCACACATTTTGCTTTTCAGCTCTGTAATAACTTTGAAAATTAGCACCACTCTTGAAAGTAATCCAGAAACAGGGGACTTGCAGTGTTAACTGCGGAAAGTAGTGTTGTTGTCACATAAGACACAGGTTTAGTGTTACTGCTAGTTTTCCACCTCTATGCAGATTATATTTTACAGAAACAAGAGCATGTTAGTATTCAAAAGTTTATTCACAAGAGATTAGACAACTTCTCTCAGATACAGAGGAGGGGCACTGCAGTTTGATCCATGCTCTGAACTGTGATGGAAACAGAGAGGACTCTGCAGTTGGGACATTGGGAAAGACTGACTCACAGTGATGAGATGTTCCTGTCTTTGCTCTTTTGTAAACCCAAAGCTCTCCAAACAATGTTGTTAGAACAGTCTGAGATCCTGTCCACAGTCTGTGTTAGGTTCCCTCTGTTTGCTTATCCCCATAAACATGTACAGATTGGAAGTGCATAAAGCTGGAGTAGAGAAATGGGAACCCTGTGAAGGGCTCCCTTCTCTCAGTTTGTTTCGTTTGGCTCTGTTTGGTCGGGGTGTTGAATGTCAGAACCTAAGGTGAAATTGTTGGATGATTTCAGTTGATTTTAGAGTAAATCTAAGATTAATGGGAATGGTCATATTTTTTAATTCCTTGGTTTTGAAGATGTAAATTCAATAGATGTAAAACATTCGATTGAACCAAAACTTATGTATTGAAGCTGATATTTCATGTTTCATATTTCATATTTAATTAATAATCATGATTGTGTACATAATTTTCATTTTATTAAACTTAGATAAGGAGCTTTAAATAGTGGCATTGTAGGGTTTTTTCCTGAAAGTGTTTATATTAATTTATATTAATATTTAAAGTCAACATCTACTGTCAATAAAATGTATTTTAAGAAACCTCCTCCCATATTTGCTCTTCAAATGTCAGTTAAATGTCAGTTAAAATGGAAGAAACAGGAGCTTTTTGCCCCCAAATTGTAGGACAGTGATGTCATGGGCTCGAATACACTCATGCTTTCCTCTGCTCCACTATGGCTTCTCCATCAGTTTCAGTCCCTTTAAGGGTGTTACCTGCTCTGTCATGGAGCACCCTCTACTTCACTGGCCTTGTTACTATTTTGGGGAATTTTCTGCCCTTTCTTACCTATGTTTACCCTGATGCACCCCTGTCTCACTGTCGGGCTCAGCCATGCCTGGTGGTGCATCAGCTGGACCTGTCAGAACCTGCTCTATCTGGCACAGGGCAGCTCTGGTCTCTCCTTGAAGAGGCTGTGCATGCAGGTCCCTCCACTCCCAAAAACTTCCCAGTTGTGCCCCAAACAGGGTCACAAAATCATGCCCCACAAACACTACTGAACCATTCATTAGTAGTAGGACCACTTGTGCCTAGTAAATACCTGGCCTTGGATAGCAAAATGGTGTGATGGTGAGCTTTTCTGGGACAGTAAGTTTGAATTCCAAATATTCTGTTTGGGCCAATTTTGTTTAGAACATACTATAAAATTTTGTTACAGAAAAAGCAGAAACCCAGTGCTTTGCTTTTTGCTTAAAAACAAGTATACAAAATGTGCCTCAACAAACCAGTTAGCAAACAGATTGTTGAAAATAGTCTTCTGCTCAAACCAAAAATTGTCTCAAGTATCCCCACAATATATTTACCAACTGACATGACACATAGTGGTATCACTTAAATTGAAGGTGTTTTTTACATTATATTTGGTTTTTATGTTATATTTACATGTCATTCTGTCAGACTATCCTCTATTACTGTATGGGTTCATAGGGAAAAAAGAGAGTTGACTTGTACACGGAAGATGAAATATGTTGTAAAAAGTCAAGCAAATCTGAGAACAGTTTAGGCATAATTCTGCCTTTCTTTGTGAATTAGGGCATTTGAATTTCATACCCAGCCATGTTTGTTTCTATCATCAGGGTGTGGTGTGACTTCACCTCATCTTTCACCCTGCCTCTGGCTTCTCATCTCTCCTTCAGAAGCCGACAGAAGATGTGATCTCCTCACCCTACCCTTCTTGATACCTCATCATCCTCAAACAGCCTTAACTTGTCAAATACTTTAAAAATGTTCAACAGGGCCAAGTGCTGAGTCCAGGCAGTGCTGCAGGCTGAGGGCAGAGTGGCTGGAAAGGTGCCTGGTGGGAAAGGACCAGGGGAAATGGTGACCAGGAAGAGAGGTGCTGGTTGACATCAGCTGCACATGAGCCAGTGTGTGCCCAGGTGGCCAAGAAGGTCAAGGGCATCCTGGCCTGTATCAGCAATAGTGTGGCCAGCAGGAGCAGGGCAGGGACTGTCCCCCTGTACTCAGCACTGGTGAGGTCACACCTGGAGTGCTGTGTGCAGTTCTGGGCCCTTCACTTTAAGAAAGGCAACAGAGCTGGTAAAGGATTGGATGGGCATGACATTTGAGGAGTGGCTGAAGGAGCTGGGGATTTTTAGCTTGGAGAAAAGGAGTGTCAGGAAAGGTCTTACCACTCTCTATGACTGCCTGAAACAAGTTACAAGTGTAGGATGAAAGGAAATGGGCTCAGCTTGTGCCAGGGAAAGTTTAGACTGGATATTAGGAAAAAATTTCTACACCAAAAAGGTTGTCAAGCATTGGAATAGGCTATGTAGGGAAGTGGTTGAATCACCATCCCAGGAGATGTGTCAAGTGTAGATGTGGCACTTAGTAGCATGGTTTACTGGTAGACTTGGCAGTGTTGGGTTAATAGTTGGACTCAATGATCTTCAATACCTTTTCTAATCTGAATTAATCTATGTTGCAATATTTGAACGTTCTTTCAAGTTGACTGATTTCATTGTACAAGCTGAGTACAATGTAAATAATAAAGTATCACAGAGTGAAAACTAAATTGACACACAGCACTGTCAGTGAACAAGGTATGGATATACAGATTTTATTCTTAACAGTTTTAATTTTAGTTTCCTATAAAAATTCAATTTTCATAAGACCATTATTGTTTTCTAACTAGTCTGCTCTTTATTTATGTAAAATGTTTATAAACATGAATTGAATTCTTTTTTTTTCTTTTTTTTTCTCTTACTTCTTTCAGGAACTTGAATTTCAGGATCTGACGTCAGTTTTACACTGTATTCACTCCTTTATAGCAGCAAAAGTGGCATCTGTGGATCCAGTATTCATAGACAGTCAGAGTATTGCAAGAAAATATATGTACAGTAACTGATACTAGATTATATGTTGTGACTATGGAAAATAAATTATTTTCTTAACAAAAGTAGTT
This sequence comes from Passer domesticus, assembly GCF_036417665.1. Classification (NCBI taxonomy): domain Eukaryota; kingdom Metazoa; phylum Chordata; class Aves; order Passeriformes; family Passeridae; genus Passer; species Passer domesticus. Next base: position 19,466,013 of record NC_087476.1, on the reverse strand, counting down.
ATTTCATTCATAATATTGCAGCTTGGTGATTTTATAAGAAGCCTATAGTTGTGTTATCTGTAATGTTAAGAGTTTTCACAATCTGATAAATATTTTGAATCTATGAGTTAAAAAATACTAAGTCAAAGCTTATCTTCACCATTGATCTAAAATTCCAAGTGAATATTCATTCAGTAATACTTGTAGAGTCATTTTGATTTCTGCTCCCATTATGATATGTTTTGCCCCTTATTACATGGTAATGTGGAGTAACATTTGAAAAGTGTATGTCCAAAATTTGGCCTCTAAATCTGTTTTGAAAAGTGTTGGGCATACAGGCAATTACTACAGTCTTTACTGTAGAAAAGAAGTAATTATTGAAGACAACTGCTGTAGGAATAGAACTTTCATCTTCCTTCTATATCTTAGAAAAATTTTAGTTCTGTGGTTGGGCTCTTTCAAGGCCTGAGAGTTTAGCTCTTGTGAAGCACTAGATACTCTATTTCAGATCTAGGAACATAGCTAAGCACACGCTTGGCTCTAAGAATACTCAGTAGCGCCAGTGAATTTGCAAGGTAATGTTAAGAGTGTGTTTAAGTATCAACTGTGAAGAGCTTTAGACTCAGCTAAGATGCCTGACGATAGACACTTAGTTTCAAGAAACTTGCCATACGGTTTTCTTATCTTTTAATAAAGCTTCCATTTATTCATTAAAAGATTGACTTGACACATCCCTTTGATGTAATGCTCTGTATGCTTGGGAACAGCTTTTATTTATGCTTCCAAGATAAGATGAACATAACAAAACATAAATATTTTTCTGAGACATCTGCCTTTCTTTTTCCTATAGCTTTAACCTTGCCTCTTATTCAAGAAAAGTGGATTTTGTCCTTGCTGAGGAAAAAAATAGTTTTACATTCAACATATGCCTAACTTTCCTTCTGAAATCATAATCTTAAATGCATGGATAATTATTCCTGCTATTGAAAAATTATTAAAAAGAAGACATTTTAGTCTTAGGGCATATTTGCTGTAAGTGATACCAGATATTGCAGGTTCTTGTGATAGAAATTTTGGTTTTTCTCACTTGTACTTTTGAGGCAGCATCAAGAAAATAAAACAATCAAAATTGAACAAGTAGAATATCTTAAGTAGATGCCATGGATAAGGAGTGAATTCGGCAAAGTCGTCCCTAAATTTTAGGAGTCTTGTCAGGTGTCCTGATAAAGTTACAGCCTAAAGTTACTGTAGCCTAATGAAAAGAGGTTGGTGCCTTTAAAAGGTCTCAAGTGAGGACTGTTCTTATATAAACTCAGTGCTTAAATTTAGTCAGCTAAATTCTCTCCTTCGGGTCTGGAGCTGTCTTTTCAGACTGCAGTGGGGCACTTAGTTCAAACAGATGCTTCTCTGTCTACGTAAAGCTTGGGCACAAATAAAGTGCCTGATGCAGGTGATTTAATCCTGCCAGGAGGATTGCTTGTTTCTAAGTGCTATCCATAGAGAAATTAATTTGAGTGGTGCAGACTCTGCTTGTAATTCCAGTGTTGTTTAGGGTTCCAGAGTTGTTTGCATTGAGGTATGCTAACTTCTGGTAAAAGTATTTAGCAAATGTGATATATATTTTTATTATTTTAAAATAAATCTTTATAGCCATTCTTGTATTTTTAACATACATAATCTTAATTTTATAAAATTTTTTTCAAGAAAATAATTTTAAAAGTTTTCTTTTTTGAACATGCATTTATTGAAAGTGTTCCATTTAATTCTCAGCTTTCTTTTTTATTTTCATTGTCTTTACTGAGGTTTTAACATTGTCTTTACTGAGGTTTTAACATTCACAAATTACAGCATTAACATTATTATATCATTCTTACAACCAATTCTCAATTCAGTTTATTAGCATGAATAATTAGAAGCATCACAGTTTCTGTAGGATGAGGAATTATGGAATTAATTCAGTTTTGTTTTTCTAGTATTTTCTCATAGACAAAGTTCAATACTAACATGCTAGTTATAGTAGAAAACTATACCAGCTAGTACTGAACTGGTACTACAGTCAGTCATCTAGACTTAATGTTTTAAGAATCATGTGATTATAAACTAGCATATCTCACCAAATACTGTAATAAAACCTTAAAATTAAAGTAGGCCTAATTTATTAAGTAATCTTTCATTTCTACAAAAAAAAAGTTCTGCAATTCAAAAAGAGAATTCTTGATTTTTTTTTTCAAAGCAGCTGGATATTGCATTTTTTTTCATTAGCACTTTCAAACTTCTTATATGAAGTAACTTATGTTGATTTGAATTAATTTTGTTATGTGTTTAATGGAATTTCTAAATTCTTTTATTCTTTTGATGAGCTACTGTTTTTGCAACACAGTAGTTTTCTTCTGTATGTCCAAATCAATCTCAAGGAATATTAGAGAAAAAGTTATATATAAATTCACCCTCTGAAATTCAGCATTGTATTTTAGAAACAATTCTCCAAACATATTTTTAATGAGGAACTTGAAGATCTCTATTAGCTCACTTGCTTCTTCCTTTCTTTCACATTCTGCAACACTCTCAAAGCAAGGACCAAAGGCCAATTTTTTGAGAAAGTTGCCAGAGGCTGGGAAAAGCTAATGGATTCCTGGTTACTCAGCTGTTACATAGGCTGTGTAGGACTTCCATGCACCTTAGTCATATATCTCATATTTGAAACTGTTGCATTTCCCATTTGTTCTATTCTTTATGTTTCTTTGTCAAATTCTTAATCATCAGTAAAGCATATTAGTTTGTCATTGCCTTCAGAATGTGGATTATACATCATGCATTTTTTTTTGTCAATGTTTTGAGTATTTGCACCACATTTCAGCTGACAAAACACCTCAAAATAGGAAAATAGTGGGATTCACAAATAGATCTACTGGTAGATGCCTTCCACACTCGCCCCTCAGGAACTGTAGACTGAGACAGAGGACATCTGCTTTAGGCATTTCAAATGGCAAATATTTAATTTCTAATGAAATCATAAAACAAACTTTTATATTCTTTTTTACATACTTGTGATTTATTAAGGTTTACTTTTACAATCTCATTATGTATTTGTGAATAGTTTTCCTTTATATTTTTCTAGGGTGACAAAGGTGTACCAGAATTGAATATGGAGTAGGAAAAGACAACCATTTGCTGAAGCAGCACCATAAACAGCATGTTGGGGAAGGAAGCATACAAACACAGAGTTATAAAATTGGGCCCCATCACAAAATCAAGAGAGCCGCTTGTGATTAGAAATGAATAAAAACAGGACCGTCTCTGTATGTCCAAGTTATCTTTATGTCTTTATTTAAACTCAAGACTTGGTTAAAAGGCTAAAAATGATCCCATCTACAAATGTGATTTTGAGCAAATGGGTAGTACTGTTGATTTAAATTAGAACAAGGCTCATCAATGATTTATAAATTAAGAAGTGGTACAGCCTGGACTTAGGCACTGGACTTGAATCACACTGATGATTTGTTAATAGAATTTCTGACATTTTTTTCTCTAACATGATTAAAATCTGCATTAAAAAATCCTATTCACAATGAAGCTAAAGTCAGCTCAGCTCTGTTCTCAGTGCATGGCATGGTTGTGCTACCCTGTTGAAAACACCAGAGCATTTAATAGAGGGAACGTGGCCAGGCTGTGCCAGATGGCCTCAAGGAAAAAAAAAAACAAGTCCTGACAATTTTAGTTATAAATTTAGATGTTACCAGAGCATTTCACTGAGTTAATCTGACCTACAATATTTTGTTTTATTTTTGTCTGTGTTCATAAAGTCTGGGTGGCTGAGGCTGTGCTGATACAAAGCTCAAGTTGTGGAAATCTCACTGAATTCTTCTAAGGTTAGGATCTTAGAAAAAAGTATTTCAAAATCATTCTTAACCTTGAGCCAGTAGGCCTGAAACTTAAAAAATAATGTTCTGGGGAGGAAGACTAAGCTCTGCCAAATTTTGCAACCATTAATCTAAAGTCCTGTATTATATCTGCACTACATTAATTCATAAGTAACTTCAGACAAGGCATGCCTTTTCCACAAAACCTTTAAAGTGCGTAATCTGATCATTGCAGTGGCCTAAGCAGAATTTAAAACTGCCTGAATTTCTTTTTAAGTACATGTCCATAAATGCTTCTATCAAAATGTTGTCAGTATTTTATAACACTTTCCTGCCCACCTGAGTATCTCCCCTGTCACAGTGCTCAAAGTAAGGTCTGTATAATGGCAATGCAATTTTTCTGCTTTTTATTTACTTCCATGGTTGATTTTTTTTTAATACAGTTTGACTGTGACCTCCAGTAGGCTTTTTTAGAGGAGAGTGGGTGAATGTTAGGAAGGAAGCACTTTTATCCATGCTCTCATGAGGGGTGATTTCTGTCCCTCTTTCCTGTGCATGAGAAATGGGAGAAAGCACTGCAAAAATGGAAACAGGGAGGAATGGACAGACAGACTGTGAAATCTTAAAAAACTTCTTCACTTAGGTATGAAAAACACTTCTTGGAACTCATTTGACTCATTATTGGAACTTCATCAGGAAATTCATCTTTCAGTGTAGTTCTCTTACTTTGAATAGCTATTATTAAGCTATGGATGCTGAAGAGTTAAATACTGCAAAGGAAAAATGTAAAATGAATCATGTAATTGTGTATATTTTTAAACAATGCTTCAAAATGTTTAGGTACTTTTGTGATGAATCATGTAGAAAAGCGATTACCTTATGTGAACTAAAGACCTTGTAGTAAATTTATTAAGTGCAAAACAGATTTGTGTAGAATGCAAGAGGAAATCAAATATGTATTCTAATATTGTTCAACCACAAAAATTCTTAAGTAAAATATTTTTATGAAATTTGAAGTTATCAAATTCCATGGACATGACCCAAACTCCACTGCTGTTTTAAGTCCCCGTAAATTATACAGGACTTTGCTTGAAACAAAGATACACAATTTTAAATAATAAACAGAGGAACCAAAATGCTTTTCTTTTCTAACATTCCCTTGGTGCACAGCTGCCTACATGTTCACTTAAAGGATTCATTCTTACTGAAAAAAACTGCTGACTTTTCAGTAGATAATCAAAATCAGAACGACTCGGGCTGAAAGCCATAATCTTTTTTTTTTTTGGAGCAGTTGTCACAATGCCCTGTACAAGTTTCACTTATTTGGGTATTCCGACCTGTACTTTAAATGGATCACAGATATTTTTTCAGTGCAAAGACATGATCTATTATGCAAGTTTACACATCAGGAGGTGTGAGTGGCAGAAGCATCTCAGCTGCATAGATCTCTAGGATTGCAAGACAACCAAGAAGGGAAAGGAAGTTAAATGTAAGAACTTTATTTTTCTTTCCTCACTACTGATTATTCTTAAAACATTATTTCTGTTATATTTCTAGGCTAACTGTCTGTTTCTTATGAGTCTCCAAATTCCCAACTATGATGGAAATGTCACACTCAATATTTATTAAGGAATTAATGTAGAAATTAGGTGTCCAGTCTGTGTTAATCATCTGGTCTCAATCCCATAACCAGTGGATAGAAACCAGCAAATCTGAGGAGTGCTTTATTCCTTACTGCAATAGATGCCTAAAGCCAGTGGAATAAATAATGTTCTGAGAAGGCATCTTTCTCCATCAACAAGCTGTACTACCATATAGATTTTTGACAGCTCAATTTTCTATAGATAGGTTTAATATCAGATTTATTGTAGCAATACAATTAAAGTAGCAATCATGGGCAATGTTGCAGGATTATGAGGATAAAATAAAACAATGCTGAAGTGAATGAAATTTAAATCAGAAGTTTGTCATCCCATTTAACTGGCAGAGGAGAGGGAAGAAAAGGTTTTAGCCTGTTTTTCTAGCTAGGAGTTACTACCTGGGGCATAGTAGAAAATATTTCTAAAATAATACAGTAGAAATTGTATTAATTCATAGATGAGTTCTATGTCTCAGGAGATGCACTGACTCTTGGAACACAGAGCTACTCATAAAAAAATATTAGAGACATTCTACTGTATCTCTAAGCACTTTGTTCAATTAACATTCAAAACTGAGCTAAATTACTACTCTACAACATCCATAAGTAGAGTACATAATCAGCTCACTGTTTTCTTTTTGCACAGAAGACAGACAAGTATTCCCTGGCGGAGCGAATATGAATATCAAATTTGTTTTAGGGACAAAACTCCCTGTATTTTAAAGTAGAAGTCCTTTACTGAGCCAGTGTGCTTCATGCGTGGATAGAACTGGAAAAAGCTGCTCTTAAATTTTTCTCACTAAGACTTGGAGGAGTGCTATGATTTGCATCTGTCTTGTACTTTAACTGATTTCAATACAATGAAGAATCTTTGGAATAAAGGCAGGAGTTTTCTTCATTTGCCTACAACTAAAAGAACAGTGGCTTCCACAAAAGCCCTAGCAGTTATTGGCACATATCTATCATGGTACTTGAGATATATTGATGCTTTCACAGAACTTAAAATAAGAAATATGTGCAGCCAGAGAGAAGTAGGAAACCGCAACATCCAAATGACTGCAGAGTTGAATGTCACAGACATTTCTGGGCTCCAGTTCTTTACTCAAGTCAACGATATTTATCAGCATTTGAATTATTAAAGATTTATTTCTCCCCATCTCTAGGATATTCATAACAGTTTGAAAGGAAAAATAATCAGATTTGTAACCAAACATATATTTAATTTGCCCTTTACCTTCCTTTAGACCAAAGCACTGTGGAATTTCATTTAGCTCACTCATATGGTAGGTAAAAATACTCTTACGACAGCATCAGATTCTGGGTTTCTGTTCACTCAGTTAATTTATTCCCAGTCCTGCAAATAATTTCCCTGAGTTTATTTGCTTATTGTATTCTTTTGCACTTTAGAGTTTTATTAAAAACTCAAAATATTCTTAACATTCTTTTGTTTTGTTACAATTGTCACCCTAATACTATAAAGCAAAGTGCTTCTATGCCTTTTGTTGCCACATTAACCGTTTCTATTCTTTCAATATTTTTAAATTTTCTTTTAATTTCTTAATTAGTTTCTCACTCAGTGTTTTATGTACTGTAGAGAAATATCTGCAATTGCAATCAGGAAATTATACCTAAAAAGACAGTTTCTGAATGCTCATATGAAAAGGATCTAAACAAGGTTTCTCTGCTTTAATCATGCAGATTTTTTACTAATTTTCTTCCTGAAAAAAACTTGTACCATACTTCAGTTTTGTCTGGTATGTCATGGTATGCACAGCAGTGTAGTAGGTCTTTCCCATGCTAATTATTATACAGCCTTCAATAGTATGTGCCTTTCATCAGTAGTAAATCCATTTATGCGGCATGCTTTCATGTGATTTTACTTGATCTATCTTAAAGACACATAGGTTTTCTGGTTTTTTTTTCTTTATTTAAATAGCATGGCCTGTCACCAAGCGGTTCTTTTCACTCAGAATTGCTTAGCACTGCCTTCAAAGAAAATATTCTCCTAGTTTAACATGACATCTTTTGTTTTGTAACAATACAGACAAGTAGGTAAGGTATAGATGTTATTTTTTTTCAATTATTTTCAATAAGCACAGTCTATTCTCTACCATCCAAAGCTGCACTACTTTCCCAATAGGCTGAAAATGCCTGTGTGATAAACTGTGTCTAAGTGTGAGTCCCATTTTTGCCTAATGTTTTCTAATCAGTTTCTTAATTTTTTTATTGGCGCATTTTAATTTACAATAAACACTACCCCTAGATTTATCATACCACTGTCATTTTATCAAGGTCATTTTTCTGAAAGATTATATGTTGTGTTCATTTGTCACAGTTCTTTCAAAAAAATCAAATTTTTTTTTTTTTACAGGTGCATTTTCATCTCTTGGTCTGAAAAAATTCAATTGCCTGAAAAAAAAATCTCTGTAGTTTTCTCCAACAATTTGCTTCCTTGATGTCTTGATGTTATTTTTTTCTCTTCATTTTCCTTTTTTTTTATTTTGACAAAAAATGAGAAGAAAATTATATGTGGAATAATAAGTTGCATGCTCTGTCCTATTTTTCTCTTTCTCACATTCCTTTTTAATCCTGACATTCAAAACATACCCAGAATTATGTCTCTGTGGCAGGAAAGCACACCATCCAAAATCAAAAATTAAGAATTCAAACTGTGAAATAACCTCACAACTACATCCATGGGCAGGTTACTGTACACTATTGTTTGGCACCTGAATTTGGAAATTGCCAGAACTGTGTGCAGCTCTACTTTAATTATCTGAACTGCAAATAAAATTGCAACTGAGGAAATGAGTGTTTCATTAAACATTGCAAACTAGGAACATTTCTATAGCATAAGGAATAGGAGACATTTTGGTATCAGGCATGTGGGTGTTTTTTATATTAAGATGTTTTTCAAACCATGTGGACATAACTACCAATTTGTGTCTGGCTGTTTTTTATCACCTAGAAAAGCCAGAGACCAGTAAAAAATACATAAGAAGGAATTTCCCAGAGTAGTTCAACTCTTCAGAAAATTTCTTGTGTAGACAGACATCTTGTCTTTGTAATTTTAAAGCATAATATACCAGATTTTAAAAGCTGAACTCTACTTGAGAATATAACCCAGCAGCATTCACTGTGTGCTACTTGCAATTTGCAGACTGTAGGATTTTCCCTCAGAATCAACTTCCATCTAACAAAGAACAAGCAGATGTATTTTAAACACCCACAAAAATGATACAGAGCTTTAAACCAGGGTAAGGTAGTGTCACAGGGTCATCAAGGTTGGAAGAGATCCCCAAGATCATCGAGTCCTGCTGCCCACCCAACAGTACCACTGTAACCACTAAACCACATCACCTTGCTCCAGGTCCAGAGGCCTCTTATAAACCCCTCCAGGGATGGTGACTCCACCACCTCCCTGGGCAAGCTATTCCAATGTCTGGCCACCCTGACAGTGACGTTTTCTTTTCTAATATCTAATCTGAATCTCACTTGTCTCAGCTTAAGGTCATTTCCTCTTGTCCTCTCACTGCAGGCACAGCAGAAGAGACCGACCCCCACCTCTCTGCAACCTCTTTTCAGAGAGTTGCAGAGAGCGATGAGGCTCCCCCTGAGCCTCCTCTTCTTGAGACTGAAAAAAACACCAGGTCCTTCAGCTGTTCCTCAGAGGACATTTTCTAGTCCTTTCACAAGCCTTGTTGCCCTTCTCACTCCAGTACCTTAATGTCCTTTGTGAAATGAGTGGCCCAGAACTGGACCCAGCACTCAAGGTGTGGCCTCACCAGTGCTAAGTACAGGGGGACAACCACTGCCCTGGCCCTGCTGGCCAAACCATTGCTGATACAGGCCAGGATGCCATTGGCCTTTTGGCCATCTGGGCACAGACTGGCTCATGTTAGCAGCACCTCCAGTCTTTTTCTGCTGAACAGCTCTCAAGCCACTCCTCCCCCAGCCCGTACACAGCGAGGGGTTGTTATGACCCAAGTGCAGGACTCTTCCCCTTATTGAACCTCCTGAAGTGGTTCTCAGCCCACTGATGGAGTCTGTCCAGGTCTCTCCATAAAGCCCTCTGCCTTCCACAATCAGATCAATGCTCCCTCCTACCCAGCCTGGTATCATCTACAGATTTACTGAGGGTGGACTCAAGCCCAACGTTCAGGTCTTCATTAAGGTGTTAAACAGGACTGGCCCCAGTACGGAGCCCTGGGGAGCACCACTAGTGACAGCTGCCAGCCAGAGTGAGCTCCATCCACCACAGCTCTCCAGGCCCAGGCAGACAGATATAGCTCTTACTCTTTGAAGAGCCTACCCAGCCAAGCTGCCAGCAGCCAGTTTTTCTGAGAGGATGCTTTGGGAGATGGTGTCAAACATTTCGCTGAAGTCTAGACTGCCTTTCCCTCAGTCTAGACTCCACAGCCTTTCCCTCATCAATTAAGCTGGTCACTTTATCATAGGAGAACATCAGGCTGATCAAGCAAGACCTTCCTTAGGTGTTGATATAACTGTAGTTATATCAGCATATATATATATGTTATATGTTATATATATATATATATATATATATATGTAATATGTTATATATATGTTATATATTATATAAGTATATCATATATGTGATATATATCATATTATATCAATATATCATACATATATGATATATATATATCACCTTCTGTGAACTCTAGTTAGTAGGAACAGTGACAATCCCAACTGTTAAATGTCCTTGGGGGTTTCCTCGCAGGAAGCTCAAGAAACAGAGTTCCATAATCAACTTCCCCCTTGCTGAGCAGATCTTGCAGTGGGAAATGGATGTAGCTGTTCTAGTATTATGTATAAATGATTATTTAGATCACCCTAAATGAAAATTGATAAGTTTGCAACAATCTACTCACACTAGGAACTCACTTTTAATTTCTAGACCTTCACAGTTGTTTTCTGCAGTTGTCGCTTGTTCATCTTGTAAAGGCAGTAGTGGGCTAATTTTAAGAATATAAATAGAGAACAGTCTACTGGAGTGACTTCTCATTTAATTTCAAACATTTAATATTTACATAATTATTTTTTTTTGTGAGAAAAGAGTAGTTGTGATGCACTATGTGATTACAGTCAAAAAGTCAAAACTTATGTAAAAACCATCTTGTAGTGGTTTTGCATCTTGCAGCTGTCTCATGATAGCTGCATTCACAAGGCTCTTGTCTGTAGACCACAAAGCTCTGCAAAAGCACATATAACCACGTTTTTGTATGGCTAGCTTACTGCTGTTGAATAATATTTTTTATGCTATAGCTGTGGCAGTGTTTGAAATAAAGAGCAGGACCACATGTTCTGCTCTATAAACAGTTAAGTACAACACTGATACTTAAAAGTAATTTTAAATATTAAATCAGTCGTGGGGGGAAATATATTTAAACTGTAAAAACATTCTCTCAAATGAAAAACTTGGGAGATGAACAGAAAACAAATAAACAAAAAAAGCAAACTAATGAGCTCAACTGGAACAGCATGGAGCCAGGTGCTTGGGAATATGCTGAGTCCTGAGAAGCTGTTATGCAGACCAGAGTAGGCAGCATACGTGGTTACAAATGTGTAGAGCAGGAAAGGAGAATTATTCAATAATTACTTGCACAGTGTGAGCAGAAATACTGCTCAGTTGTTCTGGAACAGAGGTCCTATCAGAGAAAGTGAAATCTTTGGGTTTGGTTTGTTTTTTGTGCTTGTGAGGGATTTTGCAAGTGCAAGTACTTTCTGTTTCTCTTCTTGAAGTGTGTAAATGTATAATTCACAGCCCTGTTCCTCAGATTATAATATCAATTATGCCTTTTGGAGAAAATTATAAACGTTCTCTCAGAGGAAGAAATTCCATTCTCCAAGAGGTCAAAATCACTGGTGGTCACTGAATATTTTCTCATTTCATTCCTCTGCATTCACTGTACCCATAGCAGGTACACTAAAAGTATTTCTGCCGTTTTCTGTATTTTTTCACTGAGCATCCTTGAATGGCTGATGTTTTTTTCATATCTGGTCTAGAGCCTCTGGAAATCAAATTGTTTATTCTCTTAATTAATTTAATCAAAACTTCTTATTTACAACCAATATTTTGGAATTCTTAAATTTCTCAAAGACAGATGGAGATAGGAGTTTAACCCTATTTGGAATTTTCTGATAGCTTACTATATTGACAATGTCAGTTGTTTCAAATTTTTACACTGACATGACATTATCAGGTGTACTTAAATGATTTATTATTCATGCTTATTGCATTCTCTTTATTCCATGACATGAACAAATTGGATATTTGTTATATAAGCCATGATATTTTTTTAAAAATGGAATAACAATTTATGATGTTAGATGCTCAGATCTGTATTTATCTTTGTATTGACTGGAAATTAAATTAAAAAAAAAAAAAAGAAACAATTTGCAATGACACTGGACAAGTTAATTTATATTTAATTATTTTTGCATATTTTGTAGCATATTAGTTGATTATTAGTCCTGTTTCAATAGAAATATGACCAATGACTTATGTTGACAGAGATAACAATCTGTAAATCAGTTATGATTATATTAAGGAATTTAAGGTTCTCGGGATGTTCTCAGGTTATACTTAGCTGCAAAAAAAAATGGAGATTACTTAATTCTTTCTGAAAGTGCTAAGTGAAAAGAAGGGAAAACTATGTGACTTTTTATTTGAAAAAACTAGTTATTATGTGTCCTTGAAATGTGTATCAGGAGCATTCCTACACGTGCTGTTGTATCCATATTCCCAGGAATTACTATCTTAAATACCGCAGTTTGTTCAGTGTGGGTGGCAGGCACCATCAGTAGCTGATCCACACAGTACATCTGTGGGAATTTCCTTCCCAAAATAATCAGTTTGAAATATGCAGCTGTTGCTTCTCCGCCCCTCCATCATGCCATCTTGTTTGCAAAGTGAAAGGCAATTGCCACTTCTTGGTGAAAACTTGCAATATGTGCTGGAGGAGAAGTGTGGAGATTTTTCATGAAATCAGTGTTTTCTCCAGTGTATGAGCATCATTGACAGTGATGTCCAGAGCTGGTTCATATTCTGATCAGTAACCCTCAATGTGGCATAAATCTCACTCCTGGCTACTGTTGTTCATGGGAAAAGAGGTGTATATTCCTTCATCATTCCTTCATCAAGGAATATCCATCAGATATTCCTTTTAATGTTTTGGGTTTTTTTGTTTTTATTTTAGCCCAAAGAAGAAAAATATATGTAGACACTTTATAGGTAATGTTTCAAACTACTTCTATACATGCCTTTGAAAGTCAGTGGGCATAGGCAGAATTCCTTAAGAACTCAGGGCTTTAGGATTAAATAGTCAGTGGTGATATTAATACTCAGGTATTCCCCTCTGATTGCCATTTGTTCTTATTCATACCCTGTAAATCTTTATTGAAAGGAAAAGATCATATTTTCCTCAGTAACTGACATAAGTTCTGAACAATCAAGTATATTGCAGCCTATGGAACAGGAAAAAAGTGATCTACAGCAGATAACTGGCACAAGATTTTCAGTTTTAAAATGTTATACAACACGATCTCACAAGTTCTTTTTGAAGAAGAACATTTGAATTAGTATACTCTATTGCAGCCAGTAACTATACCTTATTAAATGTTTCCTGACAATTCACTACCTCTGTCCCAAAAATGCATTAGTTCAGCAGTCCATAATAGAGCCTAAATAGGTGTCAAAATTCTATATAGACACATAAAGATTGAATACTATTCATCTTTGCCATGTGGTAGTTAAATGTTTGTTGAAGCTCTTTGGGGTTTTGTGTATTGCGGGTTTCTTTCCTTTTTGGAGGAAGGTGGTACTGAGGGCTACAGTGCAACAAAATAAGCCCATATATGTGATCATCTTAGTGTAGAAAACTACTTGCAAGTAATCCTAATGATCAAAATAAAACTAACAAAAATTTTTCATACTCATAGTGTTTTACAACTAAACGGTATTCATTACATATTTTACTACATATTTGATGTGTTTCAGTTGACAAATTAAAAAAGACATCTGAAATGCAGCATTTTTTTGTGTGTGCAGCTTTGCTTTTGTTCCTTTTTTATGGGAAATGCAGCCTCTCAACATGTGCATGATTATAGATTTGCATAGTGTAAAATTACTGTAATTTTATCTGTTCAGGAAGTCAGAAAGGGATTTAATAAGTAGTAAAATTTAAACTAGGAAGTAATATAAAGGCAGAGTGTATATATTTTGCACTTTTAAATAACCTTTTATAACGAGAATCTATTATCGTACAGTATACTGTAATTCACTTTGTAGTGATGCTATTGTCACAGTATTGTCTTTAAAACTGTATATGAATGGTTTGTATATGTACACACTTCAAAAGTGATTTCTACAATGGAATATGTGCTCCCTGTCACTGTTATTAGCATCCAACTGGAGAAGTATTCACCAATTATTTTTTTTTATAAATTATGAATGTACAGTGTAAATTAGAAAATCAAATATTGTAGCATTGAAGAGATGCACTTTAAAAATGTAAAAGTGTATATCTCCAAGAGTGTTATTTTGTATAGATGTTTTTGAATAAATAATTTATTGCTCATTAGTGGGGGTTTTTGTCATTTATGAAATAAATATAAGGTATTTGAAAGCAGCTATTTGGGTTTTATATATTATCATTGGTGATTTTAGTGGGTTTCTTACTTTTTAAAATTAAGCTTTTGTAATTAGAACAGTGAAGGACTTAGTCAAATTTTCCTTTTAATTCACTAAATCATTGTCAGCCTGATTCAGTTGCTGTGAGGAAGCCAAAGTGTGAACCATGATCAGCCCCCAGTCCTTTTAGCAATCAGTGAGCAAAAGGACATTGCCACAGCACCTTCCTTCAGTCATCAAGACCAATTTGGCCATGGAAATCAAGATATGGAGAGAGGGGGACATAGCAAGGAGTTGGAAGCACTTCCATTTTCCATGCTTTAAATGCAGCCAGTTGATATTTACTGAAAGGCATAATGACCACAGTATACATTTGCTTCAGTGAGAAATTAGTGCTGAAATTCTGGACTGAAAAGCACTAAACAGGAAAATGTCTGTAGCCTTCAAAGCTGGGCATAATTCAGAATTGTAATCTAAGATTTCTCCTAGATTTGTTCCCTGCTTTGCTAACAGATAAAAAATAGGGCACATTAGGTCACCTCTACCAGGCAGATGTTTGGGAAAGGAGACTTCAGATAATTTTATAAACAGGGTTTTTTTTCTTTTTTAGTGTCTTCTTGTACATCTAGCTTGTGAGAAAAAAACCCCACATTTATATTCAGAAGGAAAAGTATAAATCCTGAACTTAAACCTAAAAGAAAAACAGTGTGTGCTTTCATGGAGCTGGGCTTGCTACCTTAGATAATGACCATAGCAGTGTCAACCTATAAGTTGTCTTTAAGTTAACATTTTTCAGTCACCCCTCCTCTTAGTCTTTGAATGCAGAGGTATCCTATTATCACAAAATTGAATCTGAAGTAGGACTTAGACAACTGAACTGAAACCACAGAATGAAAAAGCAGTCACAGAAGAAGTATTTTCTCCATTAAGGCTATATCCTTAATATCCCAAATTTCCCACATATTCTCATGTGTGCTCCATGTAGGCAGAGGCCAGCTGGGAGGAGGAAAGGCTGCTTGGTCTGCAGAAAGGCTCGATGTTACAGTGCAATTTTAGAGTGCAGTCAGTCTCCCCAGAAGATGACATGGCAGCTGCAATTTCCATTAAAATATGTACTGGCAGGTGGGGAAAGGCAGGGTAACACCAACATTTAACTGCCCATTGATTAGAGCACTGGGCCCAAGGGGAAAATGTTCATTTAGCAAGTGAGCTCCTAGAGCAGACAGATTTATAGATGCCTGCCTGTCCCTCTTCTCTGTGCAGGGCTACCCCTGAGCAGAGGCAGCAGAGGAGAGTGTGTACCTGCACTGGGGGTGGCAGTCTGGCATTTTGGTCCAGCAGTCCCTCTAGAGGTCAAATGCAGTGTCCAGCATGGAGGGTCCAATGGGATGGGAAGGACAGGGCAGGCAGCTGGGAGGCTGTGTACTCCTTAAGCATCAACTCCTCTTTGCATGTGCCCAAGCCCTTGGGTGCGATATCAGAGCTGCCTTTATTATCTCAGGAGGCTGCTGTGAATGGCAGCACTTTTTTTTGGCAGGCTCCTGATGAGGTTGTGCCGCTAGGGAGGAGTCAGATTTGCTGGAGAGAGAAAGTAAGCACAGATGAAGGTGCAAGCTTTGGTAACCCAGCAGTCAGGACAGTCATCTGGGGAGGTGTAGCCCTGAGCTCTGGTTCCAAAGAGAAATATGCAGAGATGTGAGGAAGGTCTCATTTATGTGCAGCTTAAAGTGCATTTTACTATGACATATTGGACTCTTTCACTTCCCTGTGGTAGTAAATTGTGCTTCACAGGCAATAGATGTAATTGCATTGCACTAAATTATATTAACTATTTCAGGTGGTTTGCTCTACTTCATGCTTGGAATGACAGAGCTGAATTACTTTCTGCAGTATGCACCTCAAAAGAGAAGAAAATTTGTGATTATTGGGGGGAAAAATTGGGGTTTTTTCAACTGTAGAAAAAATGTTGAGACAGTGGCAAATTTTAAAGTATTAGCATTTATTATTTTCATATGATTTTTAATACTAGCTGGGGTTAGTTGCAAATTTAGTGATTTTTCCAAATGCAAGAAGCTGTTCTTCACAGTTCATTTTTTTTTAACCTAGATTGTACTCAGTCTGCACTCCAGCCTATGAACTGGGGCTAGCAGCATTGCACCTGACAGAGAAATGGATGGGTTAATTTTTAAGTACCCAAAGTGAAGAGGTTGTTTTCTTTTCTCTCTTCTGAGAGCTGGACGTTGTTGTTCATATGCAGCCTTGTTTAATGATTCAGGTGCAGCTTTTGTGCATCCAAAGCGGGAAATTTACTTGATGATGTCAAAAGTAGAGCAAGAAGAGCTTAGGAGTACCTGTTCTGTATCTCTGCCATCTGTGAAATTCCCATTGCATGAAATACTTATTGCCTACCCAGCACAGAGGACTTTAAAGCATATAAATACCTCCTTCTTCTATACAAAATTGTGATGTAATTCAAGAGACTAGTTAAGTGACAACTAAAAGAGACCCACAACAGAAGAACTAGGGTAAGGGCAAATAATATTAAGCAAAGTAGAGTAGGAGGAGGATAGAGAGGGAGTGTTGAAGATAGAAAGGCTGGGCAAATGGACAGTGGGAACATGGGAAAGGGCTGGAAAGTGAAAATAGAATGTGAGATCTGAAAGAGGGGCATACAAGATGATACTGAGAGATGTAAATGTTGGAATGGTAAGTGCAGAAGGGTGTCCTTGCCTGGAAAATTGGCCAATACTTGCATCTTTGGTTGAGAATTATAGGGGTGCTCCCTCTCAGACATTAATAAGGGGCATTTGCAG
Organism: Passer domesticus; assembly: GCF_036417665.1. Classification (NCBI taxonomy): domain Eukaryota; kingdom Metazoa; phylum Chordata; class Aves; order Passeriformes; family Passeridae; genus Passer; species Passer domesticus. The sequence continues at coordinate 19,449,066 of NC_087476.1, read as the reverse complement.
CTGTGTTGCTGATGTGAGGGAGCAGGAAGTAGGATGGAAACTCTGAATAGAGCTTGATCAAAAGGTGTTGTCAGATAAGACATTTCCAGGTGATGCAGGTAAGTTGATACAAGTTTGTTACAAGCATAAAATTATTCAAAAGTAATAGAAAAAGATCAAAGCTGGAAAGAAGGATATGGTCTCATATTTTAATTTCTTGCCCAGAATATTTAAATCTTTTCAATTTTCAGACTTGTTTTGTAATTTGTCCTCTTGTCCAACTCTCTTAGACATTAGGTGTATTCACTTTAAGGAAAGGATGAGACAGTTATATGTGAAAGTTTTAACCAATTTGGGGAACACAGAAAGATGAAACTTCAAGAGATAAATGAGATCAAATATAGCTCGAAAGAAAAGAGGAGAAACTTACTGAAGGTTTCAACAAAAACTACTGAGGAAAAACAAAGTGAGATCAGTCTGGTACGGATGCAGACAGCTAAACTGCCTGAACCTATTGTCTTACACACAAAGGTCAGGTTAACACTGACTATAAAGCAGGTTTGAATGAGAGACCATGACTTCATTTTTGCAAAAGTACTGTGTCTAAGCATATACAAAGCCTCTTGAATAACTGTTCTTTGCCATTCTATTCTCTGAGCATTTTATTCTTGAGAACCACTGTAGCTGATCAATACAAAATATTCTGAAATATAAAAAGATGGTCTTAGACATTGGATGTTACTAATAACATTTTTAATTGAGGGCCTTTGATGTTTCTGTAAGAGAGCCCATGCAACTACAGCACCTTGTTCCTGTGCCTTTTCAGCCTTCCAGCATTTTCTTAAACAGCATCTGACCTCCAGATCTCAGATTCAAAGTCTTCAGTACCCAAAACTGAGCAAACCAGTCAGTTCACCACATAGAATTAGCCACAAAGTGTTGGGGTCTTTTGGGAAGAGACGAGTTCTCTGTCTTCTGCAACTTCTCCTTCTTAAATACCCACACTGAATCTATGTATCCCTGGCATTCTCACGGCTAAAGGAGAATGTGTACACCTGTGTGAGGTTGTACATACTGGAATATCTATAGCTTCATGCACATCTCCTTCCTGTCTCTCAGAGAAACATTCCTGCATCTGCTGTCCTGCAGCCAAAATGAGGCATCTGTTAAACCATTACCCAGACCTGGCACATGTACTATTTTAAAAAGAATGTTATGGCACAAGCAGTGGAGTGCAAAAGTCATCACAAACTATGGTCCCTGTGGCGCTCTAGCCATCTGCTTGCTAATTATGTATACCACAGCCTGGCTGTTGCACAGAAAACAAACATTGCTGCTGGCAGGTTTGTTCTGCCATATAATTACTGCGACTGGCACAGGCAGAATTCCAGGAAAGTTATGTCTTTTTCTGCCCATTGCTGTTGCCATTTTTGTGTGTTCCCCCTTTAAAAGATCCACCTGTTCTTTGTGCCACCTTGTACCTTGTTCTAACCTGCTTGCATCTGCCTTTCCCAGCCTGTGCTAATCTCTCTCTCTGAGAGTCAAAGCACATCACATTACTTAAGACATGCTTGCTATGTGGCAACAACTTTATTCATATTAAGCTAGTATTGATATACCAGTTGGGTATTTAGCATCTTTGTGCATATTGAGCTAATGCTGATATGTCAGTGTTGTATTTAGCAACTTTTCTGCAACCTTTCATAAAAGTCATCTATGTAATAAGGCAGATATGTTCACTGCCTGGGGAAATGAAGCTGTTCTTTGTGTCAGATTAGATCTCCAGGTAACAGTTAATTCAGAGCAATCAACACTCCTTTGTGGTCAAAGCTCTGTGAAATACCAGATTTGCACTCATCAGCACTTTTCTCCCGACTGCGTTTCCCTGTCTGTGAGCTCACCCCTCTGCCCAAGTACTTGTTAACAGGGGACTGAATTCATCTGTTACAGACAGGCTTGAGTCAGAACAACCTGTGGAATGAGCAGTGAGGCAACGTCACAGACTGGGCTGGTGTTGCACTGCTGGCTAGTCATTCTCTTGCACAGGTGCACAAATGTGGTGACTTTTTACTAATGAAAATTCACCTACTTGGGTGCTATCACACACAGCAACTGAAAAGAAAGGTGAGCATCTAAAACTCTCTGTGCATCAGGGAGAAGAGAATATGGACATCATTCTTAGATTTATGTATATTGAAAAAAGCTACCTGCTGTCATAATATTATTTGGTTTTAAATGATATATGAAGATTATAAACATGTCTGTATGAGTTACACACTCAACTTCAGACCCTATTTAATAATTTCTGCAGGGAGAGGTATCATTTCTTATTCAGGGTCCTTCAAGAGTATTACATTATATTTGTCACATCCCAGAGCTTCTAGTAGTCCTGTTGTCAGTGTGTTCTTATTTATGAATGGATACCCAAAACAAATTGATTGATCATGTACTCCTGTTAGAGCTCTGGAAAGTTCATTTTGTCCTTCGGAGTGGTCATCAGGAGAGCCTGGTACTATTCTATCACAAAGTGAAGAATCTGTCTTCCATAGTGGCCACATTCAATCACCTTGAAAAATTGATTAGAGAGCACCCTTTATAAACCAAGCTGTTTCTCTCGTGAAGACCTTTTCATTGCTCCCATGTGAGTAAATTAAACTACATTAGGAAATGGTTGGGACTTGTATTATGGTTACCCCTAAGGTAAATTTTTGAAAATTCTCTCTAATATATTTTTGCCCCAGGCCAGTCAACAGTGTGCTGAAATGCCCCCAGGCATGGCTGAAGAATTAGCACAGGCCAGATGCTGTTCGCTACAGGCTGTGCAACTATGCTCATCTGGATTTGGAGATCTCACGTAGTACAGATGAAATCTGTAGTGTTTCATGAACCTTTAATTCACTCTGCAGAAGCAGCTTTCCATTTCAGGGACTCCAGTATTCATACGCAAGTCCCACCATATGGCATTGTTACCTTGTACTAGAGAAAGTAATCCATATCTTCCATGCATGCCTTGTGAATAAGAAGTTCTTTAATTTGTGATGAATTTGTTGAAAACTAGAAAAAGGAACTGTGTATGAAAATCCTGCAAAATTTCACAATAAAATCATGGTATGGACTTACAGCCCTTAATATTGCAGTAGCATAGTTTTGTGTTTTGAGGGCATTAAGCAGTCTAATGAAATAAGGTTAGAACTCTTTTTGGGAGCACATGTTGCCAGGGTGCTACAGCTACAAAAGCCACTTCCCATGAAATGACATTTCAGTCAAGTGTTTATTCCTCATTAACACAAATTTTATCATTTCTCAAGGGAACTGTGATCCTCTCAGAAGGCAAATAATTCTGCTGTCAAATACCATTAATCTGAATTGTGCATAAATTTGTTTTTTTCTGTTGTTGAAGAATCAGGGATCAACTGCATACCTGAAGAAACGAGGGGTACATTGTCAGAGAAGACTGACATAGATGGTTCTCTAACTGTGGTGCCTACAATTATACACAAAAGCATCCTGCTAGTTTAGAGCAATGAGCTGATCTGCCAGACAAGATTACCCATCCCAGACTACCCGTAATAAATGCCACCTACCATTACATACCCTGCAATAAGCGGCTGTGCAGAAAAGGAGCCAGACGGGTAGTCATGGATGGGGGATGCCCAGGCAGAGCTCGCCATTGCCTGCAGAAGAGCAGGGCTGGGAAGCTGGGCAGGAGCACAGGAAGGGCAGCAGGTAAATGTTGCAGACAAGTCTGCAGGAGGAGTAATGAGAAGATGGGGGTGGGCGGGGGAAGGGGAAAAATATTGCTGTTCTTTCTGTAAATTCTTGGCTTTGTTCTCCTTCTCACAAAGAGCTGGTGTGACAGGGACTGGGACCCAAAGGTATTGTATGCAGGAGCCCTGAACTAAGGCAGGCCTAGGGGGTCAGGACCCTGTGGGGAAGGCTTTCTTTCTTCTTTCTTCTTCACTGTGCACTCTTGTAACCATTTTCAATTTTTAATTGTATTTTTTTTGCTATTTGGGAGCTATGTTTTATTTCATTGCCAGAGTTGTTCAATTCTAGTACGGCTCATTTTCTTATGCCTTTTTCTGTAGAAATGAAAAGTTGCTCCCTACAGTTTGGTTTTTTTAAAGTGTAAATGCTCAACCACTTACAATACCAAACTTCAGCATTTTCACACCAAACCAAGAACCTTCACTCCTTTAAGCCTCACATTGTAAAAGTTTCCTCACAGTCTGCAGATCTCAAAAGTGGGTATGATGAACTTGTAGCAGAGTTACCAATTCCAAATATTGATGGCAAGTTTTTGTTTGTTTGTTTGTTTGGGTTTCCAGATTCTCTTATCACACGTTTATTATCTATAAAATTTATTTCCAAGGATACCACTTTATATTTGAAAGTATTAAAAAGGGGGTTTTTTTGATTTGTCAGTATACAATGTTATCTATTATTAATTTTGCCTCTGTTTAGGTATGAAGACTTCAGTAAAAAATATTATTTTGTTGTGTCTATCTGTGTGTGTGTGTATGTACATATATATTTTTATGTGTGTTTATATACAAATACACACACATACTCTTCCCTGTGCCTTCACCTATTTGATAACCTCAGCTTATTTTTCACAAAGTATTGATTCTTATTAATGCTCATTTAAATGTGATAGATTTCATGCATGCAATCTATTAGCTACTATTTAATGCTGCATGTTTATTAATTCTTATGTGCCTTTTGCATCTGGAGAAATAGAAGAAAGTTGTAGCATCTCCTGTTTGCTCAGTCTGAGAATTTTCCAAAATGTACTTTAGCTACAGAATGCTTCAAACCCATCAGGGTGTTAAAAACAACAGTTCAAGATCTTTGGAAGCTTGACATGACGTCAAATAGCCAAGATGTTTTTATTACTCAGCCATAAGGCTCACTTGAACACTAAATATTCCAGAGAGTAGTGCTTTGTGACCTCTTAATATCAGCACTCATGAAGAATGTTTCATTTAACTTCTTCACATCATTTACTTTCCTGATTTGTGACAGAGTAATGGAAATTTGGAGATTAATTTGGAAGCATACTCATTTGCCTGAGTGAATATGAATTTGGATGAAACAGTTCAAGAGTAACTCATCAGATTTAAAATGTGGTTTTCAATTAACAAAATGTGTTTATAATGTAGGATGTGTCTAGTGAACAGTCCATTTAATGAGCTGGTGGCCATCTTGAGATCATCAAACATCACTGCCTGTTTGTTTCCCTTTACTACCTCTTTTTCCAAACTGATAACTCCAACTCCAAAATTATTTTTTTACTGTGTTAATATCCCTCATTGCCTTTATATTTGAATTGATAAAAACAAATAATTAAAAATTAAATAATAAAGTTGGCATGTCAGTGCCATGCCTGGGAAAATGCAGTGACCGGCCAGGCAGGTCACCAAAGCAGAACAGCAGAAAGCATTTAATGTCAGGAGGAATTCAAGAACTGCTCTCCAAGTTATTGCACCATTTGAGTCTACAAGGGGGCTTCTGCATCACAACCATCTGTAATGCCTCATTTTAGACATGGTATACATCCTAAAAAAGCCCAGGATTTTTGGTTTCAGAAAGTGAAGAAAGTAACACTCCTCAGAATGGGCTGTACCAATACTGTCCTACTGAAATATCTGACCCAGCTTGTTACAACAACTGAGAACACACAACTACCATGAAATGCTCTTCATGATATGGCAGTCACACTGATCTGCAGGGCAGATTCTCTCTCCATTATAATTCCCTGCTCCTCTTCCTTCATAGATGTCACCACTTTTTCTTGAGCACTTTGACTACATCACCTTTTTTTTCTTTCAAATGATGGGTACAAAATGCAAACATTGTCACTGTCTGGATTTTCCCAGTAAGTTGGTTCTGAGAGGCAGGAGGTCAAAGACATTGGTACAGATCCTGGTGCTATCAAAAGAACTTCTAAAGTGAGCTATCTATTTGTCATAATTCCTACCCTGGAAATATTTCACCACAAAAGCAAGACAGAAACATCTGCCATCCTTTGAGTATGGTAATGAATCACTGTCACTATTTGCACTTCCCAGTTTTTTCTCTGGAATCTTAAATTCTTTTATGGATTTGTCACTAACAATGATAAGAGCTTCATTCACAGCAGGCTGAATATTCAAATTCATCTGTCATAATTTTATTATGTGGTCATTGTTTTTGTTTTGCTAAATACATTTCTGTTTTCTCCTAAATTACAAAAGATCATGTCTTGTTAGTATTTGATCAGATTTATGACTACATGACATATGGTGTATCTACTGACCATCCTTAAATTCATGACATAGACTTCATAATACAAAATTGCAGTGGTTTCTGCAAGAGAGTGATGCATTGGAAGAAGGCAGAAAGTTCACCGTTAAGTTTGCAATTAAAATTATCTGTCTGAAAGAGTCTGAATTTGATCTGAAACTAGTGCTCTGTGAAGATGAAAGACTAATTTTGTCTCACTTTAAAAGGAAAAGCTTTTGTGATTCAAGCCACTGAATTTCAGACCTTCTATAGACCTTAAAAATTGTTCATCTGTTCCACATCCTTTCACATAAATCATAATTTGTTCATTAGTTAAGGCAGTTTTCAAACAGGATTCACATGAATTCAGCCACAAGAAATTGAGTGGGCTCCTCTCTGCAGTTAAATTTAACTTACATAGTTTTGTTCTGTAAATTGGGTTACTCCAAAACAACAAAGCATCTGATGGATTCTTCCTGTAATTAGAGTTTTTAGTGCTTGCTTGCATGAGATAAAACATCACTTTGGGTTTGAATCAACATTTTAACAAGACAACCTCACATTCTGTAGATGTTACATGCCACCTGCTTCTGAGAAAAATTATTTATCTGAGAACATGATTTCAGCATCACTAAAATGAGTATGTAATGATCAAATCCATGTCCAGATCCCTCTGCAGAGCCTTTCTACTCTCCAGCAGATCAACACTCCCTCCCAAATTGGTTTTATCAGCAAACTAACTGAGGGTGCCTTCAATGCCCTTGTCCAAATAATTGATAAAGGACTGGCCTCAACACTGAGCCCTGGCGAGCCTCACTAGTGACTGGCCATCAACTGGATGTGGCAGCATCAGCACCACCCTCTGGGCCTGGTCACCCAGCCAGTCCTGAGAGCCATTCAGCATTATAATTTTTATTTGACAACAACAACAACAAACAAAAAAACAAAAACTCCAATAAAAAAAAAGGAAAACACAAAACACCAAAAAACCCTCCACAAACAATAGTAAATGCTGGGAGAAGCCTTTAAAAAAAAGGATAAGAAAAATTCCAGCTATACTTAATTTGTGATTTAAGAGTCCCTGATGTAAATCTTGTACCTCATAGGCCTTAATATATTGGTTTTTATTCCATAAAATTTTGAAAACATTTAAATGAACTTATATGTAATTTTTTTCCATACACAAGCTGTTTCATGGTATAGCTTTGTGTTGTCTAAATAATAGTACATTTTTGTTTGTTTTCAATCTGTGTGAGCTTTAGTTCTCTGCTGGAATAGACAGTGAATGATTGTGCCTATTCACCTTCTTCATCCCATTTCTGGCTTCAGACCTCTACAAGGTCTTCTCTATCTAAAGAGAGCAATAGCAAAAACAAACCTTTCTAATTAAATTGATTCCAGAAAAAAACCCCAAAAAACTAAGTACTTAAAGTAAGTAGAAGTAATGGCATCATTGAAACCCAGCTAAATTGATCTTTCCCACTGAACTACTTTTCTTTCACTCTTTTCTTGTCTTTTTTGACTTGTGATATTTTGCTCAACAAATTAAAAATTAGGCTTATGGCTGTTGTTTCTATGTTGTTAAGCTGGAATTTCAGCAAAATTCCTTCTCTGGAAGTATTGTGCAGTTATATGTACTTTTTGCCTCTTCTCTTGCAAGAATGTTCTTCGAACTTTAAAAGCTAGAAGAGATTAGAAACTAATTTTTCTATTATAGATTAGACATCCATATTAGCAGTGTCCTTTACGCTTTGCTAGACTCCAGGATTGTCACTAAATGCTACAAAATGGTGTAATCTGCTATCAAAAATAGCTCCTGCACCAGTACAGATTCGTGTTGGAAATCTCTCATTCTAATCCAGTGTTTGTAAGAACTGATGATGCCTCAGAGAGCCTGGCAGGGCTGCAGGCTGTTACAGTGCAAATGTAAGTTCTTTTGAGATTATAGAATTGTGTCTGTTTCCTGTATCAAACATCATCTGCAACTGCGTAATATTTTGAGTATGAGTTAAGTTTCCTAAATACCATAGTAAGCTTGCAGAAATTCATATTTGTGACTAAGCTGAAATTCTATTGCTTTGGGATATTTCATTGAACTGAATTTATCTTTTATTATCAACTCAGGTCTTTAACTTTCAAGAACATAGATACAGCATTGGTCTTCATGCACAGATTTAAATCTTGAGAATATAGCAAATTGAACAAGTCAATTTAAAACTTAATAATATTAATATGGTTAACTAATAAGATGCACTGCTGCTTTTCTCAAGAGTTTTGTTTAGCATAAAGACTGTTTTATACTTGTCTTGTACTCCAGGTTTAGACCATCATTGACCTGTGCAGTTTCACTGCTGGGCATGAAGGCTGAAACCCTTTCTGCAGGAAGAATGGCTTAAGAAAGACAGAAAATCTGGAACAAAGGGGGCACATTCAGCAGGATATTCACTGATATTTTCTGCACTTACCATGCCAATATGCTATTCTGAGATTAAAAAAATTAAGGCTGTTCTTGAGCAACTGATTTTTACCCTCTTAATTCTCTTTAATCAGATTTAGATAACAAGAATCTGAACGAGGTCCAGTAAGAATAGGAATTCAGCTGTGTCTGTCTGTGTGAGTCCAGTGTAATTAAGACTTTGCACAAGTTTTAGCTAAAACTGTATTTGTGGCTCAGGGGGCAGCCAAATATTCATACTCAGAAAAACACAAAATAAATGTTGCCATTCCATTTTTTCATCATAGACCAATTTACTGTGTGTAAACATTTAAGGCCCACTGTTGACAAATACTTAACTGCAAACAATGAGCAAATGTTGAGAACCTCATTCAAACAAATCTTGATGTAGGTATGCTCTTTTTGAACTAAATGGGTAAGCTTTGATTTTTGACTGTGAAACAGCAAAGAAAATCAAATCTTTTTTTCACTTTAAGGATGTCTCTCATCTCTCAGAAATTAAACCTGTAGTACTTGTGAAGTATATGAAAGGATACAGTGCAAGCTTTTTATTCTATTAGGTGTTTGGAATGGATCTGCTTTTCTCAGTGCTTAGCTCTGCCTCAGAAGTCAATCTCCTTTATACTTTCTTATGTAAGGAAACATAATCTTAAAAGATTTACAAATTGGAACAGGATAAAGAAGTATTGCAAGTTTGACTCCTTGCCTGCAATCTAAAATCCTCCAGCCAAGGAGCATAAGCCTACTTTTCCAATAGAGGTCTGTTCCCCTTTGCCATGTGCTTACTTCTCAACCATGTCCACTCATCTTTGCAGTGAACAGGTTATGGATGACATTCCCACACCGCTGTAATAACATCCTGGAGTTTGTCCTCCAGTCAGTTCACGTGTTCCTAGGTTTCCTTTCACCACCATGTAGCACAGCCTCCAGCTCCAGGATGCTCCCTGCTACCCACTCCCTGCTCACCTTGTCGCCTCTGGCAGCGATCAAACTCTGATCTTTGGCTCCACCTTGTGACCTCCTGGCGTGACCAGCAAAGAGAGAGCGAGGAAATCCTCAATACTGATTCCAGATCTGATCTTGACCTCCCTGCCTCTTTAGAACAATGGAAAAACCCCAGCCAAACAGATTCTTTAGGTCAAACTACTGACTTTAAAAGAAGCAATAGGGCTGAAAAGGTAACTAAAGAAAAATAGCAAGGCTCAGAGAAAAAGAATGAATAAAAAGTGTTGGAAGGAAGTTGGTGGGCAACCTGGGAATTAGCATCTGAATTCCATATAGTCATTTTGGTAAAGAGCAAACTATAGAATGCATAAAACTGGACACAGAGTTGCTTTTTTGTCAAATAAATTTGAAAATAAAGAAAGAATAAGGAAAAATATTTTGGTTCACTGTATAACATGGCAAATTGTTAACATATATATATCTTTATACACACATACACATATATATTTCATATGAAGTTATTTTCCTTCTCATTTTCAGGAAAATAATTTTAATGTAAGAACTGACGACACAATTATATTTTGGTTCCCAGCAGGAAAATATAAACAAGTCAAGTATTAACGTCAGTTTCTGCTTTGTGGGAACATAACTGTGGCCAAAAAGATTTTGAAATAATTTGCACTGCTAAAGCTTGAGTGAGTATCAGTGCATAAAGCTGACAGCATAAACTGGGCCCCTGGAAAGTACTTGGCTTTCATAATTCAGAACAGTTACTGCCATCGATAAAGTACAGAACTGTGGAAGATAATCTCCTCAGCAGACAAAAGGTCAGACAATAAACTTTTGCTTGACATTTTCCAGAAGAAATTCATCATATTAACTCAAGAAATGTAAAAGGAAGGGGTGTTTTCACACTGAATTTCTATGGGGAATATAGTTTCTCTGAATTTTCAGACTTGATTTCTTTTTTAATTTTGATAGGATATGGAGCTAAAAATATTTCAAATCTTACAATTTCCAGTCAATATAGTGCATGTGAAAAATGATACCTCTTGGAGAGTTTATATATTTGCAGTGCTGTAAGAACTGCCAGTGTACCAGTACTGAAATGGAGAATGCAGCTCACCTCAGCAGAGTGAGCATATTCACTGTGCTGCTTTGATACCAGTTATCTATGGATAGGAGCATAGGTTGGGGTCTGACTAATTGTTATTGGTTTGGCCATTTCATTATCTTATGTGCAATCATTGATTTACAATCAAATCAGTCTAGTGCACAGAGAAGTTCAAAATGAATGGGGGTAAAATGTTGATGAATTTCTAATGTATAGCCTAAGTGCTGCTGATATTGTGAGAATGTATTATGTTATAAAATAAAATTATGTGTATCATTGTGCTAGAAGCTTCTCAAAATGTAAAAGAGTGTAAAACAAAATGTAAAAGAAAAGTAATAAATAGGGAAGAGAAAAAGAGAAAGTGAATTACTTTGAACTTCAAAAAATAGTCAGAACATGGTTGGAAATCTAATTTTAAAGTAAAATTTGCCATATACAGAAAATTATTTATAGTCTGGCTTATAATTAGAAGATGAAGGCATATGTATTTTCAACCGTTATCTCTTCTTTCTTGTAGATGAAAGTTTTCATTATTTTGGGATTTTCAGCAGCTATAGCCTTCACAGCTGTTTTCTTTTCTTTCCTTCAAATAGGGAAAGACACCATCTTTGGTAAGTAACAGTAAAAATACACTTTTTTTCTTATGTTGACTGTTAAGCTGAAAATACACGGATACTGCAGACAGTTTAGCAACAGCAGTATAGCTCAACCTCTTTTGTGTGCAAAATACACTATCTGCCCTCTCTGAGAATTATTCCATGGAGGTGTTCTTTTGAAGTGTAGTTTCATAAACTCAGTAAGTAAAACTTTGTATGCCTAGTGTATCTCAATCACTGCTTTGACTAGGAGTGATTTTACTTTCTTAGTGGCATTCATGTGTCAGAGGACATCTTGCCAAGCATGATTGCTGGATTTCTTTCCCCATCTGCTAATCATCCTGGGCTAGAGGCAGCTGCCATATTCCCCCTGGCACCCTCCTGCTGTCCCACAAAGGTGCTTCTCTCCTGTGGATCTGTTGGCTGCTGAGGATTTTAGAGCATCTCAGATTGCATTATTCCTTATGTCCAAAAGATGTAATCTTGTAATTTTTACCAACATTTGCATCTGCTCATTTTAAATCAGTTAAATCTAATAAACTAGAAGAGTAGCAGATACCAGACTGAATTTTAAAAGATATCTACAGAAACTGATTTTACATGAAATTAGGGCAGAGATAGTAAAGAAACAGGATTTCAAACCACAATCTCATATTATATAGCTATATGCTTGATTCATAAGGTTTGGTGATATGATTCCCTAAGAAAGTTTTCACCTGAGGTTAGTGTAGAATCACAAATAAAATAAAATTATATGCAAAAAAAAACCCTTAAATTAAAAACAAATTCCCAAGATATTACTTCTTATGAGAAATATTTTTTGTACCATCACTGCAAAACAGGAGATCAGGTTTTCTTTCCATAGTGGATTCCTTACTTTGAGCTTCCACACAAATTGTTTGGAAAGATGTGATCTAAAGTGACCACATTATGTTATATGTTAGTTAATACAAAATATATCCAAGAATAATAGAATGGTTTAGGTTGGAAAGGACCTTAAAGATCATCTAGGTCCACACCCTCTGCCATGTGTAGGGATGTGGTTCACTAGAATAGGCTGCTCAGGGCCTCATCCAGTCTGGCCTTCAACACTTCCAGGAACGAGGGATCCACAACTTCTGTGGGCAACCAGTTCCAGTGCCTCATCACGCTCACAATAAAGGATTTCTTCCTAACATCTAATCTAAACTTGCCCTCTGTCAGTTCAAAATCATTGGCTCTCATCCTGGCATATAAGACCCTTTCCCTCCTTTTCATATTCTTCCCTAAGGCACAGGAAAGCACAAATATATATTTTATATATATATATATATATATATATATATATATATATATGAAATGTTATTCTTTTTATAGTAAGTGTTCTTGATCTAATGAGACAGTACGAGATAATATTTATTACTCAAGAAACACATATTTGAAGACACAGTATAGGTACCAAATTCATACTTCTTAGAAGAAAAGGAAGAGAGACAATGGAATTTAAGTATAGCAAGTGGATATTCTCTTTTACATCAGAGTATGAATCAATATCACAGGATAAGAAATACTTCAAGCATGCTATATTTCTCAGAGCTAAGCCCCCTAAAAGTAATTTAAAAATATGCTATATTAAATTCTAAAAGAACTATTTATTGTATTGCCTGTAAAAATAAAACTTGGTTTTTAACATAGACTCAAAAAGGTTTTCAGAAGTAGTGGAAATCCAAATTATATCACCAAATGAATCATCTGGATATTTTATTATGCATAGGTGAAAAAGAGAAATAACTACTGCTATACTTAGATACTGAAAATTTTAGTAGAGCATAATTTAGCCTAGGAGAGATTACTCCTCATCACACATTTCTCTTCCTTGAGCCGAGTGCCCTATTCAACAAATAGATTATAGAAATAGCACAGACTGTACTACAAATAAAACCTGCTCCTCTAAGATTGCACTGTACATAAATGATGAATAATTGTACATAAATGATTGTTATTATTTTTTATTATTTGTTTCCTAAGAAAAAGAAGGGCTATTTTGCAAAATTCAGATAAAAATAAAGCAATTGGACTTTAAACATGACTGGTTCTTTTATTATAAAGCAACATGTACACAAAACAGGAATAAGCTAAGCCTCATAATAGCATCATACAAAATAGTGCAGCTGAAGTATTATTATGTTCACATGTATCTTTCCATCAAACATAGGTGAAGAAATGAGAATAGGGTTTTTATGAACTGGCCCAATCTCATGTCTTACTTTTACTTGAATATGTTCTTGAATTCTTCATGTGGCTCAGGCCAGCTCATATTACCTATGAAGGAGGGTCAGGTTTGTCCTGTCAATCCAAGGACTGTTTGATGAAAAATGCATATGAACCTAAGGAACACAGCTGCATACAGAGAACACAACATGTTTCAGCTGGACCTATTATGTTTGGTCTTATATGACATGTTCATAACTGGATTTATATTTCAAGCAAGGAAATCTAAATCCCCAAGCCTTATAAATTATGGAAAAATTTATTTACCACATCTACCTTACCTTTTAGAAAGCTCAGAAGCCATAACACAAATTTCAGGAATAAAATATGGAATGGCTTTAAAGGGAAAAAAATATACCTTAATATTAGAAACTTGTATATTTTCCAATTATAAATATTTTAATAAATATGTTATTTATTAACATATTTTTCTTTCTTTCTTTCTTTCTTTCTTTCTTTTTGTTTTTTCCCTGTTAAGAACAAATTGAAGATAACTGCATTACTAAGGCTATCCAGAAGGGTTCTAGTCTGGTGGATTATGTTTCACATTATGAAATTAAAAGGTAAAAAAAAAGAAGTGAACAATGTATTCAGGAAAAAAGCTTTCATTAAAAAAAAAATTTGATGTTAATCTTTCTGTTTCTTTGAGAACCCATATAATCAAAAAATCACTGCTCCCCTTTGAGGGCTCTGGTCTAGAGGAAGATGACCCTGCCCACGGCAGGGGGGTTGGAACTAGGGGATCTCTAAGGTTCCTCCCAACCCAAACCATTATGTGATTATGTCACTGATAAACTGATCCAATAGGACCTTGTGCATTATCAACACCTAAGCTGCTCTTTTAAAATGTGGGACAAAATAAATTACACAAAAATAAATACAGATGTTTTTCTGAACCAAATAGCTCAAAAATCATACTTTTGTCAACCTATTTTTGGACACATTGATTATGTTTTTTCAGTGCACTGAGACAGGAACAACTCCTATGGCATCAGAAGCCAAACCCTGTTGCCTTAAATTGTTAAAGTGAATTTCATATTTCCCCTTTCATCTACAATAGATGCAAAAAAAGATAAGGGAAAGGAAATAAAATATTTGTCTTGTACTGTGGATAGGCAACAAATTCGGGGAAAGCTTGTTTGTGCTTGAGTTACAGTGTGAGAATGAGCTCTTTCAACCATTTGACTAGATTTCTGTGCAACACAAAATTAATTTCTCTCCAAAATTTGGAACACATCATCTAAGTTTTACAGGGCACAATCCCCACACTGTTGCATAGACTTTTCCTAAAAACTTACCCCTGTGATTTGAAAATGAGTCATGATTTTCAGAGCTCTTTGAATGTTAACTGTTTATATGGACAGAACTTGTCGAGAACTGTTGCCCCTCTGTATGTAGAGACTGAGGTCACTCTTGGCTTTTAGTGATAGTATTTTGGTGGAAATCCTGAGGCATTTAAAATTTAAAAACTTAAGTTTAAAGCTTTCAGTGGCTCAACTGACTCATGTAATAGATGGAGATACTGATATTTATGTCTCACAAGATATTGTGGCAATTATTTGGTCAATATCTTAAACATGATAAAAGCTAAGAGATGCTAAAGATAAATGCTTAACAATGATTATTTCAATTAGGAATTGAAATTTTATTAGGAATACAACTGAGACCACTTGCCCCAGACACCCGACTATAATGCTTCCTTTGAAATACTGTATATGTGGATGTATAGACTTTAAAGAGAATTGGTGCTCAAAAGTCCTATTGATGATTGAGGAAGGGTCTTCGATATTAAATGCTACATGAAAACAAAGCCTACTCACAGCAGTGAGTTGGGAGACCCCTTTTGTGACTATCCTGCACAATGTCTTCCACTTGGTGCTTCAAGCTCTGCTCATGCCAGAAGTTTCTTTCTCATAATAAAGACATGCCACAAACTGACCTCTTGTTGTATGTCCAACAGAAGCGCAGTTTCTCTTTTAGAATTTTCCTTTCAGAACAAGGTCACAAAACAGCCTTCCTCTTTGCTTTCCCAGTGTTCTCTTCAATCAAAATATACCTTAATACCTTAAATACCTTAAATTAAAACACATCCAGGACAGACAGCTTTATTGTTATGAAAAAGTTCCAAAAATGCATACATTGTAAAACCTTTTGTATTTATCTCAATTATAGAAAGATCCATGGAAGTGGTATAGCAACGCCTACCTTACTGCTGGCTTTCTCAAAATTTCCTGAACAAGAGAGTCAAGAGATTTCCCAAGCAGCTGAACGAATGGAAATGTCAATTCAGGTGCTGAAACAAAAAGTTTGCCGGAAGCACAAGCGTTCATTGCATCCAACTGGTAAATACAGTTTATTGACATTGGCAAACAACCCTATTGATATGTTGAATGCTGTCTTTTAGATTAGAATTCAGCTAAGTTCACTTTTATTTTATTTTTCACTTTCTTTTGTTCTTGAAAACACCTCAGATAGGTTTAAATTTTTCTTTGCTGGAGTGTGGGTGGTGTTATTAGAGTTGAGGAGAGCAGTATTTCAGTATTGGCACCCTGTGAACTCATGACTTTGTATTTGTATTGCCTATAAATCAGCCTGCATATCCTCAGTGTTTCAAGCTTCTTGTTTGCAGTGAAATATCTATCTTCCCCAGCAGTTTGGGTTTAGTGCTTGATCTTCTATCACACTATGTCATTGGCATTATCAAACACATTTCCTCTCAACATGTGCATATCCGTCTTTTAAAAAAAATATGTTATTTCCAAAACTAATTTTATAATGCACTGCTGTTGCACATTTATTTCCACTTTAACTGGGTTTTTTTAATATCAAATGGGGAAAGGAAGAGAAAGCTCAATGTTGTCTAAGTGAAATACTTACTGTTAATTAGATATGAATTTCAAGATGTCTGTCTGGTGTCTGCAAGGCTCAAAATATCAGAACCATTGACTTTTTTCTCCCCATAATTTAATTCTGTCACTTACACAAAGTGTTCTATCTTAGTATTAGAACATTTTTTTCCAAGATATAGAACCATTAGAGTGCTGTAAACAAACACAAAGCATTCACCCCAGTTATTATTTTATTTCCTTGCAGAAATATCTGGCTTACTAAACTGACAGGACATTTGTAAAACTAAAAATATACCTTTATCTATATGGATATGTCTGTGCATATATTTACATACACACACATATACACAGATGCAATTATTTTTATGCTGTGTGATTTCAAAAGAAGTTCAATTTCTAAACTGCAGAAGTGTACAAAGTTCTTGTTAATTTTCAGAACTGAAACAATGTTAACAGAATGTGAATAGATACTGTACAGTCTATGTGCCAAAACATAATTGTTTTACATGAATTAAAGAACTAAATTGACTTTAAAGAAAACATGTGAGTCTCTACCTAGGCAGCTCATAACTGGGGAGCTGGACTCTGAGTATAATTTCGAACCTGAATTAACATAGAAGTACAGCTCTATCTGCAAATCTGGCACAAGTTACTAGTACACAATGACAAGATTATGTACCCAGTTTAACAACCTATTCTCCCTCTGCTCTCACTACTGCCTTGTACAGGTTCTAACTGCTCAGCAGAACACGTTTTGAGCTGATTTGGTTCTTGTACCTTTGTTCTTTGTTTTTGTGGCTTAATATTTTGGTTTGAAAAATGGACTAAAGCAGCTTACTTCAGAGTTGAATGGGCAGAACAAATAGATATTGGGACTGGGTGGCATGCATTAGCCAGTGGGGAGACAAGGGCAAGAGTTATATGTTACCTCTACCCTCATCTTTCATCATGGGATGATTGTAGTCACTTTGAATGTCAAGGGTTCTCTGAGTTCAGAAAGGATATTCATAGAAACATAGAAAGGTTTGAGTTGGAAAGAACCTTGGAGACACCCAAGTTCCATCCCCCTGCCATGGGCAGGGCCACCTTCCTCTAGACCATGTTGCTCCTATTTCATGGGTACATCCACCTCCAACTGGCCACAACTATTTCAATACCTGCAGAGGTGAGAATAGGTACCAGCTCCCTACAACTTACACAATAGTGAGGCTTTGTTCCTCATAATCAGATGCTCACTGGGAGACCCATCTTGGATTGCATCAGAAATATATGTATAACATGCTGTCTACTGGTATAAAGGGACTTGATTTTATCAAGCTTCCAAATTCCAGCTAATAATTCTGATTCTCTTCCACTCAACACTGAATTCTATAGTCAGCTGCAGGGTCTTTAAATTTCTGCGTCTTTCCAGTCACATATTTTTCTTCTTTGGCATATACTTTTGTCCTTGAATAACATTTTTTACACATTTGTTTTAAACACAAAGACCAGGCAAGTAAAGGACTACAACACAGGAAAAGAAGGAAGCATAAAGCGGGTCAGCCTCAGATCTCACCTATTGCTGGACCTCTTTCTTCTCATTTTCTATGCATCGGCTAATAAAACCAGCTCTTCCTCTAAGTCTCTGACACAGCCTGTTGCAGCACTTCTCACTAAGAGCTCTTTCCAAGGAAGAGGGGGAATTCTGTAGATGCAGCTAACCATAATGCCTTTTCTACTCTAGTAGATACAGCAAATTTCTTGTCTGGGTTCTTCCTTTCAGATCATTTCTCAGCTGATCTGCTTACTATGATTGCTAATATTTCTGGATGCCTGCCTTATATGTTGCCACCAAAATGTCCAAATAATTGCTTAGCTAATAAATATCGACTCATCACTGGTGCCTGCAATAACAGGTATGTATGATAAAAATTGTGTCCTAAAAATCCTTCCTTCTCATTCTTTAAACCCAAGAACCTGTGTTTACTTTTTCCAAGGGGGACTGGTATTAATCAGTTAACTTTAGCATCAACGTGGCTGTAAATGAGGTGACTGTGAAAGTTCCCGAAGGAAGAACTCATAATTTAAACTTTGGTGCACTACTTCTTGTAAACAGGCTTTCCCTCTGAAAGCTTCTAGGATTATGTGAGGAGCTTTATATTTTGGGAGAACTGATTTAGTAGATGCCTTCTTCTATATAAAATGAAAACTTAATTCTAACCCAGCATTTATTTTTGATTGAATTAGATAAAATTATAGAAAGCAGGAAAACAATATTACTTCCCAAGGAGAAATATTTTCATATTTTCCCACAACTCTAAGAGTTAGCAAGCATGAATCTAAAAATTCTAGGTGTTATTTTTAATTTCACATATCTGTTTGTATCTGTTCAGTGGCTATTTTTTATAGGTAGTATGTACTTGTTGCCTAATCTATTTGGCAATTTTTTCCTGCAAAACCCCACATAATAGATGTGCCTGTCTTTTCACAACCCTCCAATGCAATGAGTGTAAAACTGAGAATGAGGGCCCTTTTAAGTACAAGGGTAAACAATATTTGTACTCTGCAGCCTCTGGATACACAGACCTAAGGTCATAAACTGAAAGGTGGACTGTAAGTTTACAGGTGAAGTGCTACAGAGATGAAAATGGAAGGCCATTATTATTGTGCAGGTTAAGGTACTCTGCAATCTGGTGAATAAAAAGCAGTACAATTCTGCAGTTTTATTATTCAGTGAGTCTGGTTTTATGAGATTAATCTGTTTTGCTACATCACAAGTCATTTGCAAGGAACATGCCTGATAGACTCTTTCCTGAAAGGACGCAACCTGATATGCATCAGTGTTATAAATCTAACTATGTGGATATCCATAATTTCCCCCAGGCATGTTCAGAGTTGCTTTGAATCTGAGCTAGCAGCTAGTACAATATTTGCACTGACATCTCCATCACAGCTTGAATACATTGGCCAAGATTTGTGCAGCTGAACACAGACATATGGATGAAGCTCTTAATGTACAAGAGTGGCTATTTAGTCTTTCTCCCTAGAGATGGAGAGAAGCACTCTGCTATAGGTAAAGGTAAAAGACCTTTTTCTCTTCCATGACTGATAATACCAGGATGTGTACAGGCATTTCAGTCTGATATATCTAAAGCTGTGTAGGGTAAATATGATTCATTGAGTCTGGTCTGGAGTCACTCTGTTCTGCTTTGTATACTTTTATGCTTGTACCACATCGGAACATAAACCCACCACTCATATTAGGTATTATTTTAGACTCTTTGCTCTAAATGTCTGTAAAAGGTGTAAGGCAACAAAAAACCCTCCAAAACCAAAGGCATTGAAACCAGTGAATCAGATCTTAACTGAGTCTAAAAATTTGTGAGCCCCATGAAATACCTCTAGTTCTATTGAAATACATCAGCCTAAAAAGCCCATAACATTGTAATGTAAATAATATATTCTGTGATGTGGGCCAGCTTCGAGGACTCCAGACATTAAATGAAATACCAGCCTGTGCTTCTCCTTGCTTTACAGCTTCCACTTTCAAGCACAAATTATGTCAAGGCCTATGTTGCATTTGTACTTTTGTTCACTCTCTTTGAATACATAGATGTACTGTAGATCACAAAATTCTGCATTTCATGAGTGAAATTTAGAAACAAAATTTTTAGTGGAATGAATTGTGTGTCCACAATAAAAATATTTTAAAATCTATTTAGAAGGGAGCAATTAAATGCTGTACAGATGTTCTGCTAAATCGGTTTGTGCTTTTGGGAAAAATCAGATCAATTGCAAAGGATTTTTTCCTTAGCATTGAGATTGCTTTGTTTTAGTTTGCACTTTCTAGAACAAAGGTGTAGTAGAATAGCATAAACATGACCTTTCATAGAGAATATCAACATAATAGCAGACATTCCCAGCAGAGTTATTATTCACTTTTACTGGTAAGAGATATTCACAGATTTTAGTTTCCTTTCAGCCTAAACAAAATAAATTTTGCCTAAGCAAAATAAAATTGAATTATTTTAAAATTAAGGATAAGGAACAGAAGGAAAATCCATAGAGTTGTTTTTCCCATTTTTTAATCCCAACCAGATAGCATTGATTCGCGTATTTTTTAGTGTCTAGTACAATGAGAGGAATTCAAGGGTGAAGGAATTACAGGTACTAAAGGAAGGGACTCTCACGGTGCAATTACCTTCACCTAATCTTAGCTGTCAGTTATGTATCTACTGCAAGGGTGCATCTTTGGCTGTTCCTGGTAGTGAGAAATAGAATGGAATGATAGGATGGCCCCCAGGAACTGTCTGTCCTTCTGGCTTGACGGACAAGTTGTTCCATAACTACCTTACTTTTTGTACATCTAATATTTGGGGCAAATTTTATCTGGGAGGAATTTTATCTGCAGCATTTCATTGCTGTGTCATTAACCATTCTCTCAGGTGATGCTGATGCTCAGTCTAGAGGTCCAGTACCAGCAGAGATAGGAGTGTGTGTGGATCACCCAATGGAAAGAACGGCAATCCTGACTGAATCCACTGACTTCCAGAAAAAGGAATTGAGATGAGATGAGATGAGATGAGATGAGATGAGATGAGATGAGATGAGATGAGATATGTTTTCTTTAGGTTGGCTACTTCACCTCAATGCAAGCTAAGTGTTCAACTAGCAGCAGACCTATTTTCCAGAAGTGTCCCATGTTTCCAGAAGTTACACGCATGATAGCTCAGCACAACATAAAACATCACAAACTCCAATTATTAAGTTGCCATATGTCATTCCTTCCATCTACTTGAAACTAGGCAGAACATTAAAATAAGATTCAAAATATAAAAATCTGTATACTAAATGGCAGCTTAATACTCCAGGTTGCTTCTCAGGCAGCCAAAACAAAATCCAATCAATCCAATACAATTCCAGTGTTTCACAAGTAAATGAAAACTCCCACTTTCCATAAACAGAATATATAGTAATCAAATTTGACTACTTTATAAAGCTGTATGGTAGCAAAATCTCATTATTTCAGCTGCCTTTTAAACTCAAGCAAGATTCCAAGACATTAACATGTTTAATGCAATAATAAAAAGGCATGTGAGAGGGGTTTTACTAAAGTAGCATTCCAGTGATCTGCTAAAATACAAAAGCAATCAGGAGACAAATCACTGGTTAAGCAGTTACATTAACATTTCATTATTTTTAATTGAGTGAAATAGCACTACACTATGTGCAGTATTTTATGCAATTTCAATAAAAGCAAATCAACTGTAACTAATTTGAATGCTTTAGTAAAGCATACTTCAACCTTCAAGTGTGAATTATTGTTGATAATTAAGTGTATTACAGCACCATATAGCTGGCAAATTGAGTCTCTTCAGTGTGCTAGAGATCAATGAAATATTAATATAATTGTTTAGCATCCTGATAGACATGTAAATGTATGTTTTAACACTATGTATTTCTGCCAACATTCCAGAAATATTTCTGGTTCTTTGTGGCGTATTTTACAAGTTTAGTCAACTGAATGCATTGCAAAAAAAATATTTCTTCCTTTTAGTGTTGATATATATTTAACAATTATGAAATATATCGAACAGGACAAGTGAAAAACAACCAACAGAACCAAATCCTAAAATTTCTGATATTCATGATAGAGGGAAAATTAATCGGGTCAAACCCAAAACTCACTGAGTATACTAATAGATAGAAATCTCCAAGAATCATTTGCTGACCCTCAAATTAAATATGATCTGATTCTTGACACCCTCTTACTTTTACATGTATGACTACACTTTTTTACTCCCCTTCCCCCTTCCAGGTAGGCTGGCTGTGGGATGGCAAACTGGTATGCAATGGTGCCAAGATGTGCTCAGGCAGGTGACACTCAGAGAAAAGCAAGTTGTTGTGAGTTAAAAATACACTACACCTAATGCTGACAACCTGGCAGCATAGTTCAGTGCCTGGGCTTGTGCACAGGTCCTCCCAAAGGGGGACCCAAGAAACTGGTATAGCTTCAACCAGAGGCAGCAGTGCCATTGGATTCAGCTCCCATCTCCTCAGCCCTGGCTCCTTTGGTCTTGCTAAATGATTTCTTCTCTATGACTTGTGTGCAATTTTCAATTAAGTTTTCTTCACCTTCACACTGAAGGGTTTCTTCATATTTTCCTAAGTTTTTATTTCCTCTCTGTTGCTCTAAACAAATATTTTTTAAAGATGAAATATTTTTTTCAAAGGCTTTTGACAGTGTATCTGACTTTATGGGGAATAAGGACACTATCAGGCTCACCTTCACAGCAAATATTTTAAAAATATCAAAAATTTACCAGCTTAGATTACAAACATGAGTAAAATAGTAATAATTCATTAGCAATTTAAATTTTCTTTGTTTTCATTTTGAGTAAAATTAATATTGGCCTACCTGAAGACAAGTATTTTACACACTTTCAAAGATTGCTACAAGAGCATCTTATTGTAATGACATTTTGCTATGTTGCTGATGATTATTTCATATTATTTTATTAATAATAACATAGATTTTTCATATTTTATTAATAAAACCATTTTTATGAATAATGGCCATTTCTATGGTCAGGTATTATATTCAGAACATTAATAGAATATAAATAGTATATATACACGTGTGTGTGTATGTATATATATACACACACACACACACACACACACATATATATATATATATATATATATATATATATATAAGATTCAGAATATATTCAGAGGTTCTGCTGCTGCTCTTGCTTTTAGGGGATTCTTAATTTTGTTTTTCTGCTCATAGGGAACATCCTAGATGGGGAGCATCCAACACAGCTTTGGCTAGGTGGCTTCCAGCAGCCTATGAAGATGGCCTCAGCCAGCCTCGAGGATGGGATCCCAGTGTCCGATACAATGGATTCCAGCTACCCTCGGTTAGGAAGCGTACCTCCAGATCACTTGAAACACTCACACTGGGCCATTATCTCACCTGCCACC
The DNA here is from genome assembly GCF_036417665.1 of Passer domesticus. NCBI lineage: Eukaryota > Metazoa > Chordata > Aves > Passeriformes > Passeridae > Passer > Passer domesticus. Next base: position 19,425,645 of record NC_087476.1, on the reverse strand, counting down.
ACAGTAGAGGAAGTATCTGTGTAAAATACTGCAAAAGTATCTGTGGAGCTCAGTTAAGAAGCCAGGGGCTGTGCTAAAGCATAATTTCAGCCACGTGGTGAGAGGTTTCCTGCCCCTGGCTGGGGTAAGCTCATGGAGCAGTGCAGGGGGCACTGACGTTCCTGAGGGGCAGCCCAGTACTCCAAAAAATGCTGCAGGGGAGAGAGGCAGGACAAGAGCCAGCCAAATGCCTGGCCTGGCAGGCACCAGGCAGCCAGCAGACACAGGGTGATGATTGCTCAGGTAGAGAAAAGGTGCACAGTGGACCTAATTCTGACCTTCCCATGATGAAATTGTAGATACAAGGGAGGCCTACAAGGATGCATGCTGCCATGCAAGAGGGAATGGTCACAAGTTGCTCAAGAGAAAATTTTGTCTTGAAACAAGAAATTAAATTTGTTGTGAGCACAATAAATGTTGGCAAAGGTTTTTGTTGGAATATAGATTCCAGCCTAGAGAACTTCTGGCATATCCCTCATGGGAAATACCCAAGATCTGTCTTCATAGGGCTCTTAATAACCTAATCCCTGCTTTCAATTTAAAGCTGCACATTGTGGTCTCCAGAGTTTCCTTCTAGCCTAAATTTTCCAACGATTTTATGATTCTTTGTTTTAATAATACCACCTTTATTCAGGGAAGGAGGAAGAAAAGAAGGTTGGATGTTAGCTAAACAGGTAAAAAGCATGTAGACATGCTAGCATGTGTGTAGGTGTGTGCATGTATGCCATTCCTCATAGTCTAGCAAGCCCTAACTGAACAAGTATTGCTGTCAAATCATTACTTCATTTGTTAGCTAGTCTAACTCACTGATCTTAAAAAGTATTGCAATATTTATGGATTTTAGCGCCTCATATACTTAAAAAATAGCAGACCTGCCATAGAGGGAAGTTTGAAAAAAGAACATTTGCACAGAGGACTGGGAGAAAAATTCCCCAATGCAGTGTACAATGATTTGGGCTGGATTTACAATTTGTGATTTGTCATCATTGCTTTGAAACCTGACTTTTAATGGACTCAAAGTCTTGTTATTTTAACCATTGTATGTTTAATAAGGATAATCAGGAGAATTTAGTGTTAATGTCACCAGCAACTCATGTTATTAATTAAATAACATTGTCTCTAAGTTGCACAATTTAGCACTCAGAGATGAAAACCTGACATTTACACAGGCAAATTTCCAGTAGATAGTACAAGCTGCCTTTTTCTAGAATCATTAGGGTACATGCTTGTAAAGCAAAACACTCTTAAAAAAAGATTATATAACTGTACTGAATCTGATCATAAATGTCTGACCATCAGCAAGATTCCCTGCTTTGTTTTGGAGTAAGGGTAAAACTAATGTCATAATTTTTTTTCCTCATTTTCATAATTATTCTTTTTGTTCTTTTAGCTATCTAACTATATTCTTTCAAAAGAAACATGAAAATATTGTGAAAGTGATAGATAAGTGTGAGGATTACTATAAAGCAGAACAGTGACAAGAAAATTTTACTAACTTCAAGAAAATGTTTGTGGCCACCAAAGCTATTAAAATACTGATCTAAAGATTTGGATTCCTGATGAGCTGTAGATAGCTTGCTCACAACTATTTCAGTACAAATCCTGATGTTCCTAACAAGTCCCATGTTGTCTGTTGTCCTTACCAATTCTATTTAACTGAACCTGCCTTATACATTTATTATATAGCCCTTATATTTATTACAGGCTCTGTGAGTCAATTTTATGTGCTGCCCTTTCAGTTGCTAGACTTCCAAGGCAGCTGCTACTTGCCAGGGAATATTTTGCAGCATGAGGGAGGAATCTGTGAACAATGATACCCTTAACATCTCCACAAACTGAGTGCTGATTTTGCCCCTATGGTTTTGCTTGGTTATTAAAATGTAGCATGGATGCCTCTATGTGCTCCTCCTAGAGCATCTGTATCTATGTGCATCTTGCACAGAATTGCATCAGAAATATTTTTTTGCTTCTCCTTGCCTGGGAAAAGGAAGCTGAACTTTCAGCTACCATGTGTTTGCAGCCTACCTCATGTCCTGAGCTGCATAAGCTCCTTCATTTACATTCAGAGCTGCTCAGTCTTTCTGAGTATCAACAGTGATTTGAGATTTCCCAGCAAATCCTTTTGTTTAAGGAGGAGAAAACAGAACAAATAGAAACAAAACTTTTAGACAGTCTAAAATAGATATGTGGTTTTCAAAATTCTCTGGAAAGGAACAGATCAAAGATACACTGCTCACTGGCAAGCAGATAGAAAAACTCAGTTGAAACATCCTTGAAACTGCTCGTAGCACCTTGGTCCCAGCTCCTGAACAGAAATAAGAACCTGGTAGAAGATGGATTTTATATTGTTTGGTTTGGGGGGGGGGGGGGGGGGGGGGTGTTGGGTTTTTTGGAGATTTGTTGTTGTTGTTGTTTTTGTTTGGTTTGGTTTTAGTCAAACCATTAGCAACACTCTACAACATAAAGTTAGGGAGGGGTAAGATAGATTTTATTACTGTTGTCCTTACTTTGCAGTGTTCTATCACTTTGGGAGAAGTAAAAACTGTTTGACACTCAAGGTAAATTTGTTCTTTTCTCAGGTTCGTGAAGTGACAAGAAAAATTATTCATGCACCTAATGAGGCTGTTACTGAAGACAGCCTGTATTCTGATATCATTATGGTATGGGGACAGTACATAGACCATGACATTGCATTCACACCCCAGAGCACAAGTAGAACTACCTTCCTAAGCGGGATGGAGTGCCAGATGACCTGCGAAAAACAAAATCCATGTTTTCCAATAAAGGTAAGATGCTAACTTAAATTCTTCAAGAGAAATTCCAAGCTCTAAACAAGTGAGTATAGTCCAGAAACATTAGAACAGACAGTGGTAGAAAAAAAGAATATAGTACAACTATTAAATGAAACAGGCAGACTTTTTTTTTTTTTTGGTAGAAATAATAAGCTATAGTTAATAAAAACATCAATTTTTTAACCTAAGATTTATGTTGCAGAGAAACCTTCCTAGTCTCTCCTAATGTTGTTGTTCTCATGCTTCAAGGTTTTGAGTTCCACTGGGGAATATCGAAAAGTAATAATTTACATTTTCAGTTAGATAAAATGAAAGGATCTTAACATTACTCATTGAAAGCAAAGATACTTCTTCCAGTTAATGCAAACTTTCAAAGAGAGCTATCTTTTCAATGTATGCATAAAAATGATCTCCAGGGAGTTGCTGAAACCTATATACATGACATCTTTGCTTTGAGCAGATGGAAAAACATGAGTTCAAAGCTTGTTAGAGGGCTAGAAGAAACATAAATAGGTATAAATTTAGGATACTAAATTTTTGATCACTTAATTTAAAAGAATAGTCCTTTCACTCAAAAAAATTGAGTAGCAAAGTAAAACCATGTTTTTGTTTCTCAAAGCACAGCCTGTCCAGCTCAGGCTGCAAGAAAGTTGCATGCCCACCACAGCCCTTGGTGATGTTTAAGTCAGAGCAACCTAAATTTCTTTACTTAGCATTGGAGCTTGATTATTGACCAGCTTCTCTATGTACTGCCATGTAGGGCTCCTATCAGAATAGAAAACCTTTCTTGCCTCAGCAAACTGTAGTTGATAAACGTTCTACAGTTTCCTTTTGCTTTAAGTGCCTCATTCCTCTTTCATTAAATGTAGAGGAAAAGATTTGGCTAACAGTAAAGAGAAACAAATCAGGTTGTGTTAAAAGATAGTTTGTCTTCCATATGGTGGGAGAATTCAAAATACAGGAAAGGTTAAGTGAAAATAATGAATGCCTACAATTTTACCACACGCTGGTAAACCTAGTCCCTCTCACCCTGGAAATATGGATGAGAGGGACTATTTTGAAAGTTTGCAAACATATCTTGAGAGAATTCAGAAAGAACAGAGGAGGAACCACAGTCTTTCAGATAGTGAGAAACTGAGGGCACTGAGTAACCTGAATCAACCACAACAGCCCTAATTACTGAGAGTATGCCATAGTTCTGACAAAAATCTCTAGTTTGCTGTGTTTCAAATTTCCATCTCGGGCAAGAAATTGGTTTTATTCTGTATATGTTTTTAACTAATAGTCTTAGAAATATTCCCATTCCCAAAGTCTTACCAAGAGAGGCTAGGACAGACACCCACTCCCTGAGCAGCAGTGCTTTGTATGATGTGAAGACCGATCCATTTGAAACACATAACACAGTATACGGACTCCCTGTTTTAAAGAGTCCACTTTCTGTAGCTATAAAACTGCAAAAGTCTTCAAAAGTCATTTGTGTTTGCAATAAATTCTTTGAAATAGCATGACTAGCATTGATTTTTAAGTGCAAAACCCCCACATTTTTTATTACTACGTGGATTTTTTGCTTGAAAAGAGACTCATACTGTTTCTCGTAACTTGAATGAAATGAGGATCACAGGGACCACAGTGGTCTAATTACTGAACCCTGACTAATTCAAGTCTCGAAATCCCATCTACTTAAAAAAGGAAACAACATAAGGGATCTTTGAAAAACTCCAAGGCTAGCATTATTCATGTGATAGAGGCATTCAGTGCAGAGGGATAAAAGGTGAACAGATTGCCATGGCATAGACTTGCGAGTGCATCTTTCAGTGCTCTAAACAAAGCACAGACTTTGGATTTCTGTCTTGGAGTTGTGATAAGGTTCAGAGAGCATGCTTCAAGGATGCTCTTGAAGGCAAGTTATGTGAACAGGTACTAAATCTATCACTGAGTATTTAACATGTAGCTAAATCTAGCACTGGATACTCCTCCTACTCAGCAGCGTAGCCCAGCAGGAGGACAGCTCAAAGGCTACCTTCAATGTAGCCACGACTGGCCATGGTAGGGGACATACAAAGAAATTCAGTCACAACCCTGAAAGTATTAGATAAGTTCCCCAACTTGTGACCCCTTCACATGGTTACAGTCCCATGAATTTTTCAGCTCCATCTTGTTATTAACCTGTTATTCACAGCTTTGATGGACAGATACAAAGATGTTCTTTTGCTTTTATGTGTTCAGTATTTTGTAACTCCTTTTTCTCAAAGACAGAGAACAGAGTCGGTATAAAAAAAAAAATTAAAATTAAAAAGAAAGGGTTGTTGCAGTAAATGCAGTAAATAGTGTGATCAGAGGAGCTAATTTTTGAACACTGAAACAAAATCTATTACCCTCTAGAACTACTCTTCTTTCAGAATTATTAACTAAATAAATCTCCACATAGTAAATATTTGGAAAACTGCCACAGTCAGTTTTATACATTAATTTTTTGTATGAAGAAACTGTGGCTGGTTTCCAATGGCAGTGAAATCAATAGCATATTATACAACAATGTAGACATAGAGGCTGCAGTTTACACTCTTGCTGCTCCTACAAAAGCGACACCCAAGAGAGAATCCACCCATAGGAAAGGACAACTGTGCCTGCAGCTACACATCCTCTCTGGGGGTTTCAGCAGGGAGAGGAGGCTGCACAGGTTAGGGAATCTGCCTAGAAAATATTCAGACAGTGCAATTCAATGAAGGATCAAAAGCTGCAATAGTGCATTGATATTAATAAGAAGTGTAGGTAAATGATTCATAGGTTCCCAGGAACCATTGTGATTTTCTGTTCTGGACATTTTTATAATAAATATTATAGAATTTCTCTCAGCAATTCTCACATTGAGCCTGTAACTTCTGGTAGAGCCTGAACATTCTTTTTGCTCTATATTTACAGGGTCCCCTAATGGGAAAAAAAACCCCCAAACCCACTAGCTTTAGTTTACAGTTCTTTTATAACAGCCTGACATGCAGAACAGGAGAAAATGTGTCATTCCTCAGATTATTATTTCAGGTTAGGGCTGAGACATAAATAAGCATTACAGAGACTTTCATAAGAGAGCTACTGACTTCATTCAGTATTAATTACGTTGCTGCCAATAAGAAAGACACGACACATACAGTTAGCATGATGCTATCCAGAAAAGCTTACAGTTTTACCTGAGTAAAAAAAGGTGGAAAAGAAACAGTCACAGAAAATTGAGGTGATTTGAAAAAGGTGACATGTAACATGACAGGTTACTGTCTCAGCTACAAAGAGATCAGTCATCTGCACTCAACAACTAGCAAAGTGAGTTTCTTCCTTTATCTTCTGTTACAGAAGCAGCAGCTTGCTGTCAGATGGGATCATGGACTTTTCTCCAAGTTGCATGTCCACAAATAACCATTAATATTTTTCTTTTTTATAAACTTTCAGAGACCATAAGCTAGGTTTTCTTTTAAATCCACAGGAAAAAAAAAAAAAAAAACCTTTACAGGGTCGTTTCCCACAGGGTGAATTCCCAGTAAGCAAGATTTTTCTTTAACCGAATTAACAGTTTAGAGATTGTGGTACACTTAAACAATTATTACCTTTCATTTTCTTTCACATAGAAGAATTTCACCATGACCAGGTTTGACCATGCATATATAAAAACTATTTAAATTAACATGCATACAGGATATGCAGGAATATATCCTGGATATACAGGAAAACTATTGTGGCCAGTCAGGGTTCTGTTGCAATTTTTTTCCCTCTAGAATTACGTGCCACAAACAAAAAAGAATCATGAATTTTAGTCATTAGTATTGGAAAAAAAAATGTTACTCAGTATCCATTTCAGCAGAAAAGGATCTCTTTTTTCACTCAGATTATTTTTAATGTCTCTAAATTATAATGTAAGGAACTTCTATTTTACACATTCAGCCGCTGGCTGCAAACTACTAATCCTATGAAAAGGGAAAGGACAGCATTATGCAGCTCTGCCAGTCCCTTAATGTTCATTACTGCTGTTTTTTTTTCCACTAGGGACCAGAACAGATTGAATTGAAATTGCAGAGGCAGTTAACTAATGATTATTCACTGAACTTCATTCAGTGTTCATATGTTTTGCTGTGAGCCTCACTGTTAAACAGCATAAAGGCATCTCCTACATTCTTTTCTCAGTGATATCTGAATTCTTCCTGGAATGTCTGCTGATGACTAGAAGCAGGAGACACTCAAACACATACAGGGCTATGGCTGTCAAGTTCAGATATTTGTATTATGAAATGAGCTGCCTGCTTACATTACCAGCTGAAGGGAAAAAGAAGCCACACTAATAGCAAAAGACATAATAATGAATGCTAAATAGAAAACACAAGATAGAGAAAATACTTATTTCAAAAATCAGTGAAAAAAAATTACTTGTTTTCTTCAAACGTAACCTACCTTGATTTGCTAAAACCTAGACAATGAAGAAATAATGGTAAAATTTATTTACCAAAAAAATTTAAACCATTTCTTAATGTAAATGGCTTGTTGGTATCAATCTCTACTGACATGAGCTCTCAGTAATAAGAAAATTTTACTTGGTATAATAAGTGAGAAAACGTCATTATATAAAGTTAATAAATTTCATTCCAAAGTTGCTTTGTTACTGTTAACCCCAATTTAATGACTGTTCTATCTTTGCAGACTGATCTCTCTATTATTAGAAAAATGAAGAAGAAATTACATCACCTATGCAGCATTCACTGTCTTCTGCCAAAGAGTTCTGAAAAATGAAAAGAAAGCATATAGAATACAAATAAGGGTTAGCTCAGGTGTCTGTACAAAATATTTATTTTCTCTTAGTCAGATTTTTGAGTCTCATTATTTAATCTCAGTGTCTCAACTGCGTGGGGCTCAAATCAATAAATGAGTGGGAAATCTTTCATTTAGCCAAGTCTATGTTCAGCCTTTGCTTTTTATAAAGATGGTCAGAATTCAGTACTTGTAAGACAACTGTTGCAATAAAATAATGTGGCAGAAGACTTGTGAGGCACTGGCAGAAAACAGAATGAATATTTATATCTATTTTTAGTTAGGAAACTGGATAAGAATTCAGTATTGAAACAAAGCTTTTACAGAGTGCTGCTGCAGACACTGAAACTCCTCATTATGTTTTGATGCATACAGCTAAATCTGCTGTCTCAGTTGCTCTTCAGCAGAACAGAATTTGACCACATGTTCATGTCTTCACTCTGATACATTTTATGATGAATTTTCATTGTAAAGTCAGACTGATTTAGATGTAGATGTATTGCATCAATAGCTTTTGATAGAGTAAATGTTTTGCGGTTTATTTGTCTCTGCTTAAAAAACATTCATCTTTTTCCTTCAGTCTAAAGAAAAACATTCTATACATATTTAGAATATGTCACTCCAGTAGATGAGGTCTGAGCAATGAAAAACTGAGAGAGTGAAGGTAAATATTTAGACAAGACTCAATTCAGCATCCACAGCTGTTCTCACCTCAGAAAATACCCTTATTTTGTATACAGGTAACGACCAATGATACATTATCTGCAGGGATGGATTGCCTGCCCTTCTACCGCTCATCTCCTGCATGCGGCACTGGTGATCATGCTGTTCTCTTTGGAAATATATCTGTGCTAAATACAAGACAACAGATCAATGGCTTAACTTCTTTCCTTGATGCCTCTACAGTCTATGGCAGTACCCCTGCTGTTGAAAACAAACTGAGGAATTTAACAAGCGAAGAAGGCCTTCTTAGAGTAAACTTAAAGTATTATGATAACCATCGGGAATACCTGCCTTTTACAGACCAGATCCCATCCCCATGTGCACAGGACTCAAGTGCAAGTGGAGGTGAGAGGGTGGAGTGTTTTCTGGCTGGGGACAGCCGCTCCAGCGAGGTGACATCCCTGTCTGCCATGCACACGCTGTGGCTGAGGGAGCACAACCGCCTGGCCCGAGCGCTCAAACGCATCAACGGCCACTGGAGCGCGGAGACCGTCTACCAAGAGACGCGCAAAATTGTTGGTGCTCTGCATCAGGTTGGCTGCTTGTTTGCTTATCTGCACTTGGCAATGAATAGCTCACAACAGAACTCACAAAGCTTCGAACGTGCTTCTGTGAGGGGCTTTTGAGATCACACTACCTTTTCTTTTCCACCTATTTCCGTGCTTCAAATACAGAATGCTTAAAGTTTGTTTTGCTTTCCACTTTCTTAAATGCAATGTCTCGGTGCTTAGTTTGTCTAGACACCTTAGTGCTCTGATTTTCATGGCAGTTCCTACTCTGATACATATTTTTGCAGGCATCTCCAATGTCTGTTTTTCTATAAAAGATGCCTTTTCAGATACTTTTTTGCTTGGGTTTTTTTTTTTTGGTAGGGGAAATTTTTTTTAAGTTATGTATGTCTCTGTATTTATATAATGTACAAAATGTTTCCTTTCTCACAGGTATATCATAAATAATAAATCCCCTGTGTAAAAATGCCAGTGAGGTTCTCAATGAAGTAGTAATGCACAAACATCAGGGGCTACTGTTGACAGGAGATAGCAGGAGAAATAAGAGTGGGAAAATACAGAAGAGTCCATAAGGGTGTTTATATAAGGCATGTTTTCTGACTCACATAATTTATTTTTTTTTCAGTAACAAAAGAGACTTTTTTGAAGATAAATTGGGGAAGGATGCAATAAAACTTCACTTTTTTGATAAAACAATTTCCCTTTCTTCTGCCACAATTTTTAGACAGTAGAATAGAATACGAAGCATGTTTTCTTTAAGGAACCACCTACATTATCTAATGCATTGTTACTTGCACTCAAAGCCACAAAGCTTCTGAGAAGTAACATACTTAATTGTAGTCAGTTCTTTTGAAATGTTTGGCATTTTGTTTGCTTAAACCAAGTCAGCTCCTCTGCCATAAATATACCATTTTCATTAAAAGAATGGCACAGACAAGTCAGAATTGTTGTTAATACTTGTTAGAAGAAAATCCAAAAGCAGGCCTCTGTGCATTCATACCCTTCTCATTTGCATCTACAAACATAACATCCTGAAAGAAACAGCTTTGTGCAAGGCAATGCACTGCATGGATCAGCACTGCTCATTACCTCTGCTGCTATCACAGACTAATGAGATTTGCCTGTGGCTCATTAGAAATGGGTTTGAGTTATCTCTAACTGGTTTAGACATTCATTCAGGACAGATAATTGGAGTATCTCTATTAACTGGCACACTAATGACAGCTCTGGTTGAATTTACCTTGAGATTTCCACTATCAAGTTTTATTTCACTTGCTAGACATTTGTAAAATTCTTTTTTTTGGAAGGAATGCTTTCAATCATGAGTCCTGCCTGTGGGTGTGTAATTGTAGAGACTTGAATAAAAAGCCTTTTCTTCTTTCTAGAATAAAGATGAAAGAAAACTATTTAGACCATACTTTTCCTCCTGGATGTTTTTTTGGCACCATACACATCCCTAGTGACAAGTACTTGATAATAGAAACTTGATAAAGTTAGTAAACATAACAATTGTCTGTTGATATCCTGCATAAAATAGATTTTATTTTTTTTTTCTCCATTATAGAGTTTCACTGATAAAGAGTAGTAACTGTCCTTTCTATTTCATGGGAATGACACATGCTTAACTTTATAAAGTATTAATACTGCAGTATACAGTGTTAAAAATACATATTCTTATTTACCTCGTGTTTTGTGCAAAACAAACCCCATTTTTTCATTGTCATTTAATATTTGAAGGAAAAAAATGTTCAATTATGCAACTGCTAGTCTTAACATTACTGTCTCATACATAGGAAGTTTGCACACACCTATGCTGCTCTTTCTGGAGACAGTTTCCCCTGATGTGCCATTTGGATTATGAAAGATGGATTATTTGGCACTAGTCAGATGGAGCAGGACTTCTGCAGATCAATCTGAATCCAATTCTCTTTGATTTATTACAGTACCAGAGAACCATCTCTGAATGAATGCAGTAGCTCCCACTTAATCCCAATTTTAGGTGACAGCTACCTTTAGTTTTCAGTGTACACGTAGGTGCTCATTTCACTTCCTTCTGCATCTGCTTGTGTTCTCTGAGCATCTTGCGTGGTCCAAGGCATGGGTTGAAAGTGAGTGACTTCTGAGACTTACATACATTAACTGCTTGGATGAAACTTGTTTGTGAAATTAGATGATTAGATAGCTCCTCTCCGAATATGAAATTATAAAGAATAAATAGATAAACAATATATATTATAAAATAATATATCTTGAATAATGTCAGAACTCATGTTTATAAAGTGCATAGTTTGGACTATTAACAAAACTATGATAATGTGTTCATTTTTATTAAAAATTGAACTCTCGTAGGATCACCTTTTTCTCAAAAGTTTAGGACTTCAACATCATCTTCATCATCTGTAAATCCTTTAGTATTTTGAGTGAGAGCTGTAAACTAACTATGCATAGCACTTTAATGAATTAAACATCATTGCTATATTTGATAGTTCTCTATTATTTCTGCAATCTCTTCCAAGTGCTGAAGCTTTATTTGATTAGCACTACACTATCTCAGTGAAATACTATTCCTCTGCAGTTACAGCTGGCCAATGGCAATGACAAGACCTACTTTTGGCCTTCCTTATGTTTATGGTGGTTCACATATTTTTGTATTCACTCTTCCAACCTTTTTTTGTTTTCCTATTCCAACCATGGTGCCCCACTCACGCCTACATTGGGGTATACTTGTAGAGGCTTTTAAAAGGAAAATCTCCTAAACCCTATGACAAAGAATTTCTGGATCTTTTGCATTTATCTAATTGATAATAATGTTTAGCTGAAATTCTGCCTTCTGAATGAGAAGATTGTTGCCTTTAACACTAACATCCTGTCTGACTTGCAGTATTCTAGTGTTTACAGGTCAGGATTCAGTTATTTTTTCTGTAAACAGTGCACATGGGATTCACAATATGATGCAAAATCTATATCTTTTCTGACATTCAATGCTGTTTCTATCTGGATACTTATCAAATGATTGGCAGAACTGCTAAGAAATTAGTGTTTTATTTTCTCTGGTATAAAATTAATAGCATTTAAATGATCTTAATTTCTCAGTTAATATATGATTATATAGATTAAAAAGGTCATATTAAAACACCAAGCATATGGGTCTCTGTTTAAAACATAGAGCTCATTTGTCATGATTTTCCACTAAATTAAATTGTTGGAACAATGACTGCCATGAGATAGTAGAAATATTGATGTTACTGATTTAAATTGTTTTCTTCGTGAGGCTTCTGCAGAGATTGGATGTGATGCAATGAGATGATGAATGTAGCCTAAGAGGAGCTTGGATTATCACTAATCTCATAAATGTCACAGCGTTGAGACCACTCAATACATTGCAGGTTCAGACTCAGGATATCCACATACATTCCTTATGCTCCTGCAAACACACATAAGTTAACCTTTTTTTTTTTTTAACAAATAGACTTACAGTAAGCCAGAAACGATGGAGCCATTCATTATGCTAGTTTGTGATTTCTTTGCCATATAGTCACTTTCTGTCTGATTTTATTGACATATTTTGTAAGAAGCTGATTCCTTTGTTTCCACAAGAGAATCTCATTTATTAAAGGAACACTCCACTGAAAGAACTGTGCTTATTTATGAAAGCAAATAAACATTTTATATCATTATATGAGAGAAGGGACTGCATGCAAAATAATTTAACAAAAATAATTTTGGTGCTTGTCAGCTGTAAACATCTTCTTTAAAATTTATATATGTGTCAGTTGTAAGAACCTGTAGTGAGCCTCTCCTTGGCTTCACACAGACAAATTTGGCCACATCCAGAGACTACACAAATGCTAGATTCCATTTCAGATGGGGTTCTTTAGCAGATTCCAGTAGCAGTATCTTATTCTTCTGTATTAGTAACCACTTAGCCTATACTGTTTAAAATTCACCTCTACTTGATGGGGCCTCATTTAGCCTTTGGAAGTTTTTATTAAACAGATGCCTCTCCTAGTGGAGGGTAGGCAGGCATAAGACCCCTCTTTACCCTTAGCCTTTTAAGTTTTGTGTCTTGAAATGGCAACCCCTCTTTCCCTGTCAAGGAAATTAGAAATGAAGATGTTGCCTCTGGAGCAAGTAAAAATCTGAGTTGCCCTTTCCTTCAGGGAGTCTGGCCTTCCTGAGCAGCTTAGCTTGGGATTTCATTTAAAATGAGCCAAAAAATTAGTCATGCCAGGATTTTTGTATCCATGACTAACCTACCCCTCCATAAGGTCTTTGATTGTAAAAACTATATCTAAAATTAGAACTGCTGTCTTGCAAAACCTTTGTGAATAAAGCAAAAGATTAGCTTTTCAAATGACAGTGTCAGTATTAATTTCTTGCAATAATTTTATTTGTTTCTTATGCTGCATTAAAGGATCTGTAAAAGGGATTCTAACATATTGTCTTTTATGTCTTTTGTTTGCTGCACAACCTACCCTGAAAACCTAAACCTCTACTTTCTGAGAAAAGTGATCAAATTGTGGAAAGGTTTGCTTGTCTGTGCTCTGTTCCTAAAATAAAAATTCAAGTTTTTTATAAGGTCATTTTATGCCAGCTAGTTTTTCAATATGCACTATATCAAGTTCAAAACACATTTGTCTATATATTTATTGCATATTATATTGAATCTATGAGGTATTTTATTGACTTCATTATGCTTCATATTTATCTCATATTGCTTTATTGAGTTCATCATAATCTTTAACCTATAATGCATTTTCATTTTATTTGGTACATTAGAATATTTTCCTTTTGTCATGATTACTCCTATGCTTTTCCATGCTACTGTAATACTATTACCTTATAAAAGCATTTGGCAGAAGGTGTTTATCAGTCTTTTCATTCTTGAAGTGTATTTTTTAGAAGTCTAAAAATTGATTTAAGTTTAGTATAAAATGCCTACAAGGGGATTTTGGGCACCAGTATTTTAAAGCCTCATCATTTCAAATAAAAATAAAAGAGGATTTGTGTCACAAACATGTGTCTGAAAATAGCATCTGTTCAAATTAGAAAGCATTCCTGAAAGACATTATAGCTCTTCTTGCTTTCATTGCCATTTTTAAGGCCATTATAATTTGCATTTTTTAATCTCAACACACCTCCTGTGAGCTGGATTACCCCCGTGGTTTGTAAATGAGCAGCACTGGTAATCTCTGCCCAGGAGTCTTTGGTCTGGCATATCTATGGTAAAACCTAACAGGGCCTGAGTACTGCACTGTTCTGAGCTGCACCACCAGTTCTCTCTGGTCATTTGTTCCCTTGCTGCAAAAATAAGACTGATATTGTTTTCCAGGGAATACTGCTCTTACTTATGCCAAATGCTTGGGCATAGATGAATGAAGTAAAAAGCATTTAGCACCTGGGTTTCATGAGTATTCATCTACAGAAAAGCTGAAATATGTTTCTTTTTCTTTTCTTTCAGATTATTACTTTAAGAGATTACATTCCCAAAATCATTGGTCCAGATGCTTTCAATCTGTATATTGGCCTTCATACAGGTTATGATCCCACAATGAATCCTACAGTTTCTAATGTATTTTCAACAGCTGCTTTTCGTTTTGGTCATGCAACAATCCAACCAATAGTAAGGCGATTGAATGCACAGTATTTAGATGATCCTGAGCTCCCAAATCTTCATTTGCATCAAGTTTTCTTTAGTCCTTGGAGACTCATTAAAGAAGGTACGATTTTATTTAAACTGTTTCTGTTGTTTTTTTGTCTTTTTCTTCCCAGAATACTGTAACTTTTTTCAAAGTTGCTTTTCCTGAATTAGGAATTGGAGCATTTATTTAATGAAATTATTTATTTAAGTTGTTGACTGCATTCCAGAGCACTAAAAAGAACTTCAATTATTATTCTCAATTAAATAGTTGACTGAATTGGAAAAACATTACTCTCCAGATTAAACCAGTCTGGTAGATTAGCAATATGAGGATGAGTGATGATGAAGACAGTTCTGGGATTTTTTTGTGTATGAATTTATTAACAGGTTGCAAATTATTTTATACATCAAGAAGATGGAGCTCTTTCATACCTCTATTATTTTTTCTTTAAACTAAAGGAGATTTTTGCATGTGTTTGAATGTAAAAACCTGTGTGGACAATGTTTTAAAAACATAGAAACATATATGTGTTCACATTTGTTATGAAAGTTACAATGGCTTACATATATGCTATAATACCATAATTTTTTTTAAAGGAGGCTTGGATCCTTTAATAAGGGGTCTTCTAGCACATCCAGCAAAACTGCAGGTACAAGATCAACTGCTGAATGAGGAGTTAACAGAAAAACTGTTTGTGTTGTCCAATAATGGTTCACTTGATCTATCATCATTGAATTTACAACGTGGTCGTGATCATGGACTTCCAGGTCTATTGATTTTTCTTGATTTTTTTCTTCCAACTGGTAACTGAAGTATAACTGCTTGTATTTGGGATACAATCATAAGCTTTTAAATAATAGCTTTAGTAATCAGAAAGGTCACTGAAGTCTTTTAAAATGTACATTGCTAATATTCTTAACTTTGATGGAAAGTATATGACAGTTTTGAGATTAACATAGTCTGGTAAATCTGGAATCTAGAGTCTAGAAGAACAGTACAAGTGAGTGGATCTGGGTGTGCTCAGTGTAGGTACCTGAGGCTTGTTCTTGCACCAGCTCCGAGAAGTGGGGCTTTTCTGCCTGAAGCAGCCACTTCCCATCACCAAGCTGTCCCCAGCCTGTGGGATAGGTCAGTTCAGGCACAGCCTCAATGGCTCCACCAACCACAGAAGGTGTTAGATGTCTTCAGGAGTGGTGTAGATGACTTAGGTACACTCTGAATTTAGAGAAATATTACATGTTTGTCACTGGTTTTTGCAGTCAGCCCAGGGTAAGATTGAACTAACAGTCAAGGAGTTAATAGCCCATCAGTCCATGGATATACCTGCTTAGAGAATGACTGTTGGAGCTTAGTTCAGATCCTGCCATAATTTCTCTGATCAATTAAACCAATAATAGTAGATCTTTTTTACACATAACTCTCTATGACTATGATCAGTGTTGTCAAAATCCAGTCCTTATAATTTTTTTTTTATTTTATATGTCATGCCTAACAGACAAATCTAATTGTCCTTTAAATATCATATTTGCAGGTTATAATGAATGGCGAGAATTCTGTGGTTTACCAAAACTGGAAACTCACAGTGACCTGAATACAGTAATAACCAATCCCAATGTCACTGAAAAAATCATGGAATTGTACCACAATCCTAACAATATTGATGTTTGGCTTGGCGGTCTCATGGAAGACTTTATTCCGGATGCTAGAACTGGTCCCCTGTTTGCATGTTTAATTGGAAAGCAAATGAAAGCACTAAGGGATGGTGACCGGTGAGTTTATTATGAGCCAAATGATGTGTAGAAACCCAGTAGCAATGGAGATTTTACAGCCACTTAAATAAGCTTCAAAGAAATCATTCTCTACTCCTTACACATTTTTGTCTTAGCTTTGTTGGGTGAGCTTTTGATTATTCTTCTTTGGTTGGTACACAGTCTCAATTCCAGATGACATGGAATTTGTTTGTTTCTGTGGTACTGAGGTGTCCAGCTGTGCACTCCTGCTGAAAATTCAAGGTGCCACCAGAAGTTAATTGTGGCAGGGGCCAGTAACTCCTGCAGGGATGGATATAGTACTGTGCAGGCTTTATTCCCCCTGAGGGCTGCACTAGGCTCAGGAGCTGAAAGAACCTCAATATTTTACGTTGGCAACTGCAGCAAAGTCAAAAGGGATAGGAAAACGTTGTAATTCAATCTTCATAGAGGGGACAATAAAAACACCATGTACATGGCCCTATGTGAATTGGGACTGCAGAGTATTCCCAGAGTTACCTCATTTGACACAGCATAGGATGTCAGTTCAACCAACCCTGCACAAGTGCCACCAGGACCTTGTGCCAGTGCAACGCTTCATACCAGAAAATCAGGAGGAATGCAGCTTTAGGTCACAACAGGGTACAAGAGGATCTTTATATCTTGCTTCTGCTTGTGAAGCAATTATAAAACCAAACTTTTTTTTATTTCTGCCATGTAGTTGTGGCAGTAATTTTGGATCTCATGAGACAACTAATTTAAAACTGCTCACACCATGCTAGCAGGGATTTTTAAGTACATCTAGTCCTCACAATGACCTTTAAGCTCCTCTTATAAGTTACTCTTATGGAAAATAGCCATTATAGAAATAATCATCCAAGGCAGAATTTAAATCTGAACTTTAAAAAATGTTAATTAATTAGCTCACAAGAAAAAGCAATGCTAATCATAAATGTGATATTTTATTTGCAGAAACTGTATAGACAACAAACATTCTACACATCTGTGTTAAAATATGGTTGAAAGTCCTCTGAACTGTACAGGCATACTTTTTCATGTCTGAGGAAGGAGTTTCTATGGAGGTCTTTTCAGCCTCCATCCTATTATTCTGTACCTTACACTGTTACTTAACATTCAGTGTCTTATAATGGTACCTGCCTTAAATAAACATAAACCTAATTTACTACATTAACTCCAACTTGAGAAAAAGAGAGTTCTAATAATGAAAGCATTCCTCAGTTTCTGCCACTCAGTTTCTGGCCAAAAGAAACCCCCTAAGAGAAGTTAGAAGTATGTAACAAGATGTTATAGTTGTCACATAATAACAACAGAAAAGTGTCTGGTCACATAGAGTGTTGGGTGTTACCTATAACTGCACCAGGGACATTACATACACTAGAAACTCCAATTGACAGATCTGTATTCAGGGATTTAAAAATAATTATTCTAATGTACTCTTTAAGTTCAAATATCAGGACTACCTGGAATTGTCATCTGACTCAACTCTGAATTCTGATAGCCTGAAAAATTTTTTTCAGTAAACTCATAAAAAATAAAAGGTTTTCTTCTTCCTATCTACTAAACTCAGGCACTGTCTTAACCACGTCACCTGAAACAACTTGCTTCTGATCCATCAGTCTTCTTCCTCCTCTTCCTCCTCTGAATATTTTTCACAGTCTCAGCATTTGGAATATTTGGGCAAAACTTCTGAATTTTTGACACAGGGATTTGGTCACCTGATACAGACAGAATGGAGTAAACCAAAATGTTTGTTAAAGAAATCACCTATCTGTTGTGTAGATTTAAAACATCATTTTTCATTTAGGCCTGTAGATAAAACTGAATTTTGCGGTGAAAGTAGAATAGCTTTAATGCACATGAAAGAGGACATGACAGGTGTAGGAGAACTGAGTGGAGAAGTCTTTGGTGGCTTTGGTTATGGGAAGGGGCCCCGGAATCATCAGTGAGATTTCAGGATGCTCTGGTAGTTTAGGAACAGTGTGCAGGTGAGGTGTAGGACAAAGGCTCCTTTGGTTTTTTTCTCCTTCCAACCCCTATATCTCTCCTGCATTTCAGTGCTGCTGAGGTGTGGGACATTTGCTCCACCCCTGGTTCTGTACATTGCCTCCTCCTTCAATGTAGGAAAAGTGGGATGGGTTTTTAAACAAATCAGGCTTCTGAAGATAACTATTGGCCTACAAATATATCCCATTTTCCAAAATTTCACATACACTTACCTTATCCAGCAGGTATGCTCCTGTTGGCAGCAGGATCCGATTTGCCCTAAAAAGCCACCCTAGGGCACTCTGGCAGTCCTCATCCTCCCCAGAACACAAACACAGCTTCCCACAACATCAGACTTCCCATTTGTATGGTACCTTTACAAGCAACTCATAAAAATCTGCATAAAAATCCAAATGCTGCACACGTGCCAGGTTTGCACAGAGTCCACAGTCAATATTGCTGTTCCGTTTTAATCAGGAAAATGTAAGCACAAACTCTCAGATGTTTTAGAAACCTTAGCCATGCACCCCCTCTATTATGGATCATAAGTCCTGTGTTAAACCTAGGTCAGTTTCTACAGTGTGATCACTCTGATACCCATGCCTGACCATCCTCAGGCATGTCACCACCAATCCTGCCTAGTGTTTAGGAAAATCCTAACTGTCCTGGCCTGAGTACCACAGGGAACTCAGCATTGCAGCAGTGCTTGTCACTGTTTAATGTACTATAGAGATGTTAAATCAAACTCTCCAGAAGTATTTTTGCCATTAATGACATGTCTTTATATACAAAATGTTTGTCTTTCCTTTTCTTCTCAGTGTTTTCTTTCCTTTTACCTTTTAATGTATATGTGTATGCATAAATACATATTTTCTATCATGTCACCATTTAATAGGTATACCTTTGTAGCACCAACCGGTTCCTTTGTTCTGACACCACACCCCTGATCTGACAAAAATAATCAGGTCTTGTCTGTTCCAGACAGTCCTCTTTGCTTACTTTTTGATCAAAAACATAATTACTGTCCAACCATTCAGTAAGGGCAAGCAGAATTCAAAATCTTTGGTATGGGGAAATCTATTATGGTCATTCCTCCAATTCTTCTGTAATTTATGCTTTAAACAATTTATGAGTGAACAGCACATATTAGTGTGCATAAGAGTAAGGGTCCAGTCCAATCAAGTCTGTCTCAAGTTTTTTTCTCAGGATTGTAACTTTTTTTGTGGACCTGTTTAATCAATGAAAAGCAGTTCTGTTGGCTTTAACAGAAGACCCGAGTTGACCAGTACATCAGACTCACACTAGCCTTTTTATGACTGGTTCTATATGGTCATGGTGTTTACTCTTATTATTGTTATATTCACCTATTTTTGCTGTAATTCTTATTTTTGATCTTTTATATAAGGTACTGTGTAAGTAAGAATAACCAGCTCTTTGAATCTGATCTTTTCAGAAAACGTTTATATTATTCTTTCCAGATTTTGGTGGGAAAATGATGGTGTTTTCACAGAAGCTCAAAAGCAGGAACTCAAAAAACATTCACTGTCCCGCGTGATTTGTGACAACACAGGAATTACTGAAGTGCCAGCAGATGCCTTTCAACTTGGAAAGTTTCCACAGGATTTTAAGAATTGTAACGATATACCTGGGATGAATTTAGAAGCTTGGCAAGAATTTTATCAGGAAGGTACTCTGTAGTTACCAATCTTTTTGGAGGGGAAGGGAGAGGAGGGGAGAAAAGGGGAGGGGACGGGACGGGATGGGACAGTAAAGAGCAGTTGAAGCATTGACCTTGGTTCTGGCAGATCTTGAATTACTAGTCTGAATGAGACCTTTAGTATTCTAGCACTTAGAATCTATATAGATTCATAGAACATTTTGTCTTGGAAAGGATCTTTATAAGACATCTAGTTCAACTTACCTGCAATGACCAGGGACATATTCAATGATATCCAATTGCTTAGAGCCCTGTGCAATCTGAATCCAAATGTTTCCAGGGATGGGGCATTCACCTCTCGGGGCAACTTGTGCCAGTGTTTGACTACTCTTGTGTGGTCATCACATATCCTCTGAACAAAGAGAGACATAATTCTCTCCCAGGACTTTCCTGGGAAGCTGTGAGAAAGCTCAGAGAAAACAATTCTTATCTCCATTTGCTCCACCTGTTGTTGTGCATATGTGGAATGTGTTATGGAGGTTGTTTACCAAAGGGTGATTTCTTAATTGGTGATGGTGTTTTGATTGATTGACCAATTAGGTCAAAACTGTATCGGACTGTCTGGCAAGGGCAGTGGGTTTTTCAAATGGTAGAATATAATATAGGATAGTGTCGTGTAGTAGCAGTAACCATAAAAAGGTTAATCAGCCTTCTGCAGTCATGGAGCCACTGCTCATTATTCCGCTTTCAGGGGATTGCTACTACAATACTGTTGTAAAAAACTTGTTTCTTATATTTAATCTAAATCAACCCTCTTTTACTTTAAAAACATTACCCCTTGTCCTATTGCAGGAGGTTCTGGTAAAAAAATTTGTGCCAATCATTCTGAAAAGACTTGGCTAAATTGACAGATTGCAAAAAGGTCTCCCTGGAGCCTTTTCTTCTCCAGGCTGCAATAGCAACAACAACAACAACAACAACAACAATCCCAACTCTCTCAGTCTCTCTCTTCAAAGGAAAGGTGCTCCAGACCCCTGATTACCTGTGTTGCCCTATTCTGGACTTGATCCAACAGGTCCATGTCCTTCTTATGTTGTAATGCTAGTTTTGTGAGGATTACAAGTCAAACCTGTGCTATCCCATATAAATTATTTTCCAGAAGTGAACAATTAAAGTCTCGATCACCTTAAAACATGTGAAAATTTTCACTCAAGCTAATGTTTATAGCAGTGATGGAGAATACTATCCATTTGCAAGTACAAGGGAGTGTCATAGTTTGATATGGGATGTCAAGCTTTTAATGTTTTTAAAGCCTGTTTTTAAAGACTTCCTATTTGTAGATGAACTATGTGGAACACCAAAGAGTGTGGAAAATGGTGATTTTGTATACTGCTCAGAATCTGGAAAATCTACAGCGGCTTATACATGTCACTATGGATTTCAGTTACAAGGAGAAGAACAATTAACCTGCACAAGTAAAGGATGGAACTTTGAGGCTCCAGTTTGTATAGGTATATATTATTATTATTATTATTATTATTATTATTATTATTATTATTATTATTATTATTATTATTAATTTCTGAGTTTTATAACAGCTAAATTCCACCATAGCTCATCAGATGTGAATTTACTCCTATGCTTTCTTGTAGTTATTATCCTGGGGTTATAGGTGTAATAACATAAAAATGTGAAACTCTCCCCAGAATTGCTATCTCAATTTCTACCCATCCTGATTCAGCAATCAAGTTGATGGTAGGAAAATGGCACTAAAAATTGCCCAATTAAGCAAAAATCAAGTATATTAAGAGCCAGTGGGAGGGAGGGGGATGAGAAAGTGAGGAAAAAGTCAGCAAATCAGGATTGTACATTGCTTCCTCCTACATTGAATATAACAGCATGACAGAGTTGTCATTTTTGCAGCATTGTTTCAATGGATGCTCTAGATAAAAGTTGAACTCTGCACCACTAGGTCCTATGTCATCCTAATAATTTTAGTAAAAGTGAAAAAAAAAAACATTAATAAGTGAATAAGTGAAATTAAGGAAACTAATAATCACTTTGGGTCCAACCTCCCTCTTCCAAATAGCTGTGGAAAGATTTGCCAGAAGTTAATTATTTCTGCAGGTACAAAAGCAGAGCAGGTAAAAAATCAGCAAAAATACATGTTTCTGGCACATTTTCACAGGAACCCTTTTCTGTTATTTTAATTATTCTTTCATCTTCTCTTTTCCTTTTGCCTTTTACTGTTTAATAGAATAGGTTAGAAAGAGAATGTGGCAAATATTTCAAGACTTTCACTGTTCATGCTATGAAGAATGAATTCTCTCTGTTCACATTTCAAATATGTGTGTTTATAATAGGGGTGTATGTACATATATATGTATATATGTATGCATGTGTGTGTGTGTATTCACACTCCTCTGCTTTATAAGAACATGAGAGAAAACTAAAAAAAAAGCTGTATTTCCCCCAAAAAGCTGTATTTCAGAATATATTATGCACGGTGGTAAAATAATTTGAGTGCAAGTGCTGGAGCTCATCCACAATAAAGTCTGCTTATCGGTATTTCTGTGATAGCGGTATAGAAAGCTCTTCATTCTAATTGTATACCTGGAATGGAAAAAGTCAAATGAAATTTGCAGCTCTTTCCTTTATTCACATCCTATTTATCCACTGAATTCCTCCCACATAAATACCATATAAAGAAATAAAGCTGTTAAATGAATTATAATAAAACCTTTTCAATAGATTAATGTTCTGGCAGTGAATGGAATAAATAAGTTAAATGAGTGAATCATTCCTTGTCCTAGTTTCTTTTAATATGTTCAGTAATGTAAACGAAAGACTGTATATCTGGTATAGGAAAACAAGCTGCTGCATATATTGAAAAAGCAATGCCTTTATTAAAGCAAAACCATCAAAACCCACTTATGCAGATGCTACTTGAGTTTTACAGTAGAAAGCACTTTGTTCCATGCATGTCTGTGCAATATGTTCCCATTCTTTTAAATATTCAGCAAATTAGGGATAAATCAAGCAATATAATGAGGACGATAGAGCTTAGCATTTCTGCAGATGGTTTCAAAATTATATGCTGCTCTGGAAAAGACGGAGTGGCTTGCTGGCAAAAGCATAGGATTCTGAGAGCTGTTAATTCTCGCTTACTAACTTGGGCTTTGACTGAAATCATTTATATTGATTCAGGAAGTCATTTAGTGCTAGAATATGCCACCTTCCTTTAGATTAAGTGATGTCATACTCCTGATAGGTAACTCTTTATTTTGATTTAGTAAACTACTGCTCTCTGAGCAGCAGGGTAGACTGGTCAGATCTGACATGCACTATTTAGTGATGAAGAAGTGTTCGCTACTTAGCAGATAGCATGACATGGATCTGCAGAAGTGGAATGAGCACATTTGAATTACAGTGCAGGAAAAGGTGCAGGTTTTCTTTCCTGGATGATGATTAAGGCAGTTACCATTAATACAAAATTAAGTTTTGAAGGGAGTAATACTCAGAAATCTTCATCCTGAGCAACAGATCCTTTTCCTGCTTCAAAGAATATTATGAAAGTTATTGTTTCTTGAGGGTTCTGAAGTTTTAGATTTTTCCTCCATGTTATTATTTTGACTGCATTAATTGATAACTACCTTTGGGCACAGCTGCTTTTTTGTAATAAAATTTGAGAGAATCAGGCTGATTCTATTTCCAATGATGGAAAGTGGTCTCAGTGACAATGCCAAACTAAGTCAGTAAATACCAGTCAGTTTCTAATACTGATTGAAAATAACTACTTATACTAAAGTAGCAGATCAAACATTGTGGTAGAGAAGGAAAGGAATAAAAACAAAAAGAGAAGACATTGAAGACTTGACTACTTGTCCACATATGGGTTTGCAGTTTTTCAGAGGACCATGGGTCAGAGACATTAAACAAGCTGTCAGACATACAGAACCAATTGGAAAGTACCTAAAATCACACTGGACACCTATGTTTACCCAACTGAATTCAGTTATGCAGAAAGAAGAAAGGTGCAAAAATATGAAAAGACCTCTTTCTTTCTTTCTTTCTTTCTTTCTTTCTTTCTTTCTTTCTTTCTTTCTTTCTTTCTTTCTTTCTTTCTTTCTTTCTTTCTTTCTTTCTTCCTTCCTTCCTTCTTTCTTTCTTTCTTTCTTTCTTTCTTTCTTTCTTTCTTTCTTTCTTTCTTTCTTTCTTTCTTCCTTTCTTCCTTCCTTCCTTCCTTCCTTCCTTCCTTCCTTCCTTCCTTCCTTCCTTCCTTCCTTCCTTCCTTCCTTCCTTCCTTCCTTCCTTCCTTCCTTCCTTCCTTCCTTCCTTCCTTCCTTCCTTCCTTCCTTCCTTCCTTCCTTCCTTCCTTCCTTCCTTCCTTCCTTCCTTCCTTCCTTCCTTCCTTCCTTCCTTCCTTCCTTCCTTCCTTCCTTCCTTCCTTCCTTCCTTCCTTCCTTCCTTCCTTCCTTCCTTCCTTCCTTCCTTCCTTCCTTCCTTCCTTCTTTCTTTCTTTCTTTCTTTCTTTCTTTCTTTCTTTCTTTCTTTCTTTCTTTCTTTCTTTCTTTCTTTCTTTCTTTCTTTCTTTCTTTCTTTCTTTCTTTCTTTCTTTCTTTCTTTCTTTCTTTCTTTCTTTCTTTCTTTCTTTCTTTCTTTCTTTCTTTCTTTCTTTCTTTCTTTCTTTCTTTCTCTGAGTATTTTCTCTCCTGCACCGCTGTTTCCTATTTCATCACATAAGCAGAAAGTGAAAGAACTTGAAAGGCCTCAAGAACAATACGCGTATGTACATTTTCCAATGGATAATTGTTTATCTGCTCAACATTCTGCCAGGATATTTCCATTATACAAAATTTATATAGCATCTTGAAACAACCATCTTTGCAGTGATATCACCAATTATAGTTATACATTTTGTAACCAAAGCTAATCTGAAAATTTGACTCCTCAAAATCATGCCTAGAAGTGTACAGAAGTGTGTCTGCATTATTATTTTCATTATGTCTATAGAGCACAGAATGAAAACATTTACAGAGGAAGTAAAATCTTAGGATAACCACATGCAAGAAGAGCTCTTAAGTTTAGGCTTTGCATTTTTGAAAATTCAGCCAATTTCCATTTGTAGCTTTTGGAGGATTATGAAAACAACCGTTTTTTTTCATCATTTCCAGCTTTGAAACAAACAAACAAAAAAAACCAAAACAACAAAAACCCTCTACTTCGTCCTTTAAAGAGTAACAATAGAGATTTTTATCATTATCTGTCTCATTGAAAATGTACAATGTCTTTCATTTATGAATCCTTGTAAAAAGTGTTTATGAGAAATTAATAATCCCTTTGTAATTTGTAACTCTTATTGATCAGTGTGTACTCATTTTGCAGACATCAATGAATGTGAAAATGAAATTAATCCACCATGCCATCCTTCTGCTATTTGCATTAACACTAAGGGCAGCTACAAATGTCTCCACACTGATCCCTACAAGCTGTCAGAAGATGGAAGAACATGCATTGGTAATGGCTGTGAACCTACTCTCCATTAAAATGTCCTCTGTTCCACTTTACAATGTTGTAAAAATTCATCAGATTACATTTTATTGAAGAGCTGTTAACACATGTGAAAAATCTCCACACAACCATGGGCATGAAGATACAGACAGATTCTGTAAATGAAGGTGTTGAATAAATAATTGTGCTACATAAACAAGCTTTCCATTTCCATTCCTATTGCATATAAACTACTAAGTATTTCCTGACAGTGCATATGAGGAGGGAATCAAATTTGTTTCAATTTCTCCTAGTCAGTATCTAAATTCAGAATCCAAATATTAACTAAGTTCTACCTCACACAATCCCAAACTGTCAACCCTTTCAGAGCTTGAAATACACAAGCAGAAATTGTGTCTTTTCTTGAGGTTTTCTACTTTTCAGCATGCATGGAAGCTGCATGGTAGAAGTTTATGGGGAATATGGTACAGCTGCCCTCTGAAGCTGGGAAATACCTGTTCTGGGAAAAACCTCCATGCAAACGTAAAATCCAAACTCAAGTGAATGGGTATTTGCTTTATCTAAGAGCCCAAGGGAAGCACACAATGTTTAAACCACTCAGATCTTGCAGATGGAGTGCTGTATGCCACACAATCATAAGCACACTGAATCTCACTGATAGCACATGGCGTTTTTCCTATTTCAGCAATTCCTTGGTTATGACGTGGGACTACACTGTGCCTTATTATTAATTGCTCTAAGAAAACACAAGACGATAATACCACAGAGAAAAAATACCTAGTTGCAAACAAACATCTCTTCAATTATATGAGGTATATCCAGTCAGTTTTTCAAGGTCACATGAGCAATCCAGCCAGTGACACCACATTCTTCAAATGACACCTGAAGCAAGACCACATGACTTCATCAAAGGCCCAGGAATGAAGTACAGTGGGAGTCTGAACTAACCAATAGAATATGGCACACCAATAGAAAAACTTCCCCAACAGGAGGTTGCCAGAATGGACCTCCCTCTCTCTTGCTGTAGAAAAAGCAAATGCAAATCTTCAGGGCCTAATTTTTATGAGACTAGACTAAATAGCTATAGTGGTAGCCATGCACCATTCAGATTCATCTGAATCAGAAAATAGAAAAAAAAAACCCACCTTTTTTTAGGCGTTTCTTAACTTTATTATATATTCTTTTATACAATCAACCATGTTTTCATTATTCCTCTAAATTCACAAAAAATCTGCTTTCAGATTAATACTAAGTGTTTAATTCACTGGTGTTGAATGCAAGATAACATGAGGACACTGCATTGGCATATGGCTGCTTTTGCAGTGGGTATGTGCTATGCTTTTCCTGATCAGGAAGAAATAGATGAGTCTTTCTTCAAACAACTGAAAGAATCTTTGTGTCCACAGAGCCTGGCCTTAATGGAAAATTTTACCCACAGTTGTAAGGACAGTAGAGCAGGGCACATACAATCTAAAAGATTTTTGGAGAGTATAGAGAGCTTTCTGACAGAAGTTGATCAAGGAGGAACAAGAAAAGGTGCTCTGGGGGATCTAGTGCTTAAAAATGGAATCACAGAAGGGTTGAGGTTGAAAGGCATCCCTGGAGTTCATATTGCCCAATTCTGTTCAAGCAAGACCACCTAAAGCCAGTTGTCCAGGACCATGTCTAGACAGCATTTGACTCTCTTCAATAGTAGAGACTCCATCACCTCTCTGGGCAAACAGTAACAGAGTTCACTTACCCTCCCAGTCGCAGTTTCCTGATGATACCAACTGTATACCAGTTTGTGCCCATTGCCTCTTGTGCTGTCACTGGGCACCACTGGAAAGAGCCCAGATCCATCCTCTTTGCACCTTTCCTTCAGATATTTATACAAATTGATAAGCTCCCCCCTGAATCTTCTCTTTGCAAGGCTAAGCCCGCCCAGAGCTCTCAGCCTCTTCTCATAAGAGAGATACTTTAGACTCCAATTGTCTTTGTGCTCCTTTTCAGGACTCTTTGCAGTATGTCAATGTCTTTGGTGCACCCACCCAACTCCTGATGATGTTTCATCCAGAGCAGAGGGGAAGGACCCGCCTCTCTTGATCTGCTGGCAATGCTTTGCTTAATACACCCTAGGATACCATCACCCACCTTTACAGGAAGGATGCATTGCTGGCTCACCTTCAGCTTGGTGTCCACCGGGCCCCACAGTCCTTTTCTGCCAAGCCATTTTCCATGAGGAGTTTGCATTTTCCTCATTGAACTGTGATGAACCTGTCAGCCCATATATCTCATCTGTAGAGGCCCCTGGGCAACCTCCTGTAGCTGATCCTGTTTGAACAGGGAAATTTGACTAGCTGACCTCAAAAGGTCCCCTCCAACCTCATTGACTCTTTGATTCTACATTTAGGTAAAGAGAAAACAGGTTTTAACAGTGTTTTGTATGGTTTCTCTGTAAACTGTGGTTTTTAACGTACTAGTGTACATCTCTCACTTTCATTTCTCATATTTTTTTTTAATTGAGAAAAGAGTCAATTAGCTACTTGATAGTAGATTGCTCACAAAAATATTTGTATTAACAAGGGAAAGGAGAATGTTACAGCTGAGTGTATTCTAGTTTATTTAATTTCCATATTTTAAAAAAATTACATAAACCAAGACATTTGTGTTTTTATTTCAGACAATAAGTTTTCATCAAGGTCATTGAGTGGCTTAATTTGTTGGTCTATTGTTTTTGCACTTTTAAGGACATCATTCATAAGGCCTAGCTAATTTCAGCCTATGAAATGCGGTTTTGAGACTTGGTAAAAAAAGGCAGTGAAACACTTTTCTAAACCAACATATTGGTGATAAGACATGAGCAACTGAAACTGAGCAGTAATAAGGATTTGGGAATCTGCAGTATAGAATGATTTAAAATTATGAGAGCACTTCACATTATTATGAGCATTTCAGTCTTCAAAACTAAAAAGCTCTTATAAATTTTGAAGAGCTCTAGTAATGCTAACTCTTCAATACTAAAAATCTATATAACCTTCAATCCTGCTTTTATTGATGGAATTCATCAGTAGCCTCAAGGCTTTTTTTTCTAAGTTTGGATAATGTCTTTGACTCAGATGGAAACTTCTACAGGATAGCATTATTCAGGAAGAGAATTTGTTGAATGGTCTCAAATCAAAGTTGCTCATCCTTTACCACTCTGGCCCATGGTTTGTGATACTTTTAGAAGTAAAGAAAAACAAACCAAACAAACCCCAAATAAAAACAAACAAAAAAAACCAACAAAGCCCATAAAATTCCCAATTTTCCATCTATGCATACTCTAATGACATTAAAAAGACTGTCACAATTTGAATATCTTCACTCTTGATCCACAGTTATTTTACCTCTGGACAAAATAATTTACTCTCAAGATTTCTCAAAATATTATCATTGGCCTCTAATTTAAATTAACTTTAGTTCTTGTTTTGAGTTATATGACAGTGACAGATTGTAACCTTTGGATAAACGTTCTTAACTTTTTGCATGTTTTTACTGCTATGTCAAAGGAACATAAATCCTGAAAATGACACTTCCTTAAACTTTGATGGAATTATAATATTGGATCAACTTTCTTTGCTGTGCTGCAGAATGCTGTAAGAAGTGACTCATCACAGCAGGTGCTTTAGTCTGCAAAGTCAGTTGGTACTCTCATCACTGCACCCTGCAGGGCTGAGAAAGCCAGCTGGTTTGAGATGGCAGAAAACAAGACTTTTGACACTTTTATCAAAACTATAGAAAAAATATGGCTTATTTTGGGAAAAATTTACAACAGGAGGTTTATATTCTGTGCTACTCACGTGATTACAAAATTGATCTTTTTGTATTCTTGATTTTGTATTTACAAGTGAATGGATATTGTTCTAAAGACTTAACTGAGAAACTGAGATAAATAGTGAGGCATATTCAGGGGTGGGTAAAGAGAATAGACTGAAGCAAAATAGTTCAGCACTTCAAATTAAATATGTACCAAACTCAAAACACAGTTTTATTCCATGAATGATGTGCAAAAGCAAAACTAAGTACTTGAATTAAAACAGAATACGAGATAAGTTATAGCAGCATTTTTTAGCAGCTATGATATTATTTTCTGACATATGCCCTTTAATTAGATTGTTTCAATGAAAAATATAAAAACTCTGTTATGGTTTCTGTGAGTGTTCATGGGAATTCCATTGTGCCTTTCAGCATGCATAAGAAAAGTTTTTACATTTATATTTACTTAAAAGCATTGACAATTAAAAAGCTAAGTTACCAGTGTAATCAGTTTTTAAATCTGTACAGCTTTTGGTGAAAAACTAAGAAAGAATTAACATTCTCATTTTGCTATTCTTGATTCTGACTCACAGCCTGCAAATGAAGTTGGTGTACCTCTCTTCAAAAGTTTATCAGTCATATGATTACACCCTTTGGATATTACAATTCAAGAAAAAATGGCAATCAGACCTCCCAGCCTGGAAGGTCAT
The DNA here is from genome assembly GCF_036417665.1 of Passer domesticus. Taxonomy (NCBI): domain Eukaryota; kingdom Metazoa; phylum Chordata; class Aves; order Passeriformes; family Passeridae; genus Passer; species Passer domesticus. Next base: position 19,395,745 of record NC_087476.1, on the reverse strand, counting down.
TTTTATTTTGGATGGTTCTACATGGCATCGGAAGCACACACATCTGCCGAGCTGATGGCCGCCTGCCCACTCCCAAAACAGCAAACCAATTTTGCAAGGATACAGATGGCAGCTGAAGATGCATGGCATGTCTGTCGCTGGAGAGGCAAATTCCACCCTCCAGGAAAGTTTTGTTGCTCTATCACCGTGTGCCAGTTTGTACTTTATCATGCTTTCCTCAGAAACACAAAGTGAAAAATGCAAAAGATACTGAGGCACTTGACACAGCAGAATATATTTGTTGCAATGGGCCACATGCTGGATCCCCAGTTTCTGCATACAGTAAAGACAGCCAACCTCCAGCCAACCTGTTAGCCTGGGCTTAACTCAGAGGCAAACACTTCAAGAGAAACTCAACCACAAGCCTGACAGCCTTGTCCAAACCACAGGGCTGAACTCATGCTGAAAACCAGTGGAAAGGCAAAGGTTTGTGTACTGACCATTTCCCCAGGAGGTGTTTGCTCTCTGCTCCGTGGTGCAGCCTCAGAGCTGTGGTTTTAGACTCTGTGTCATTGCAGAGCAATGTCCAGGTGCCTGCACAATGCTTAGAAAGGGGTAGGCAGCCCATCCTCCATCAGAATTTTCATGCTCTTCCCACTGTCGTTTTGGGTGTTTCACACACCTGCTTGCTTATCATGCACATGACCTGCACGCTCTTTCTCTGACTTTATATCACAAAACTGTGGAGTGCTTATCCTGTATTTCCACTCATGGTTTCTGGAGGTTCCTATGTTAATTGTAGTTAATCATTATTTTGCTGATTTGATTGCAGAATGACATTTAACCACAAGGGAAAGGATGACTATTATTTTTGGAAGAATATAGGAAATGTTAATATTGGATGAGTGCTATGAAGGTACCAAGAGAGACTTCAGCCAATGCTCAAAATGAACTGCAGTTTTCTCAGGTTTTTTTTTCCCAGTACTTATCGGTCATTCAGCTTGTCTGAGCACTGCACATTACAAGGGCGCAGTTCCAGATCTTTGATAATTTTTGACATGACTAAAATAAGAGTCTTGTATTCCCTTTCCTTTTTGAGCTCCTAAAATAAAGAATAATGATTGGTACCACTCTCTGTATAGCCAATTAACAGTAAAGATAAACAAGCACAGGCTGAGATTAGGACCCCACGACATGAGCTATAAGTCAAAGGTAGTGACCCATTTGGGTCTTTAAAATCTCACAATCTTTTGTATGAATGGAAAGACTTAGAGCTATGGATCAAAGTTTATTCCGCAATGCTTCAGGGATTTTTTGACATTTTTCACTATGATGGCAAGTAACCAAGATGTCAGCTGGAAAGCATTTAAGAAACACTGACTTCTTTGACAAAGAAAAATACATCATCATCTGTGAATTTCTTCTCTTTTACCATTTTCCAGTCCATGAGGAAATTTGCAAAATTTTTCAGTGTTCTATTATTAATTTTAAGAAAAATACAAAGCTCTCAACTTCTTTGGGTCATTTGGCAGCCCGAATATCTCTAGCAATATCCTTAGATTTTTAACTCTGCCATGTCAAAACTTATACTAGGGACTCTGATCTGCTTCAAATGGTCTCTGAATACCAAGTAGGTAGACTGTTGACCACCCCAAAAATTTATGAACTTTGAAAGTAGGGTTGGTGGCAAGATAGTCAAGTTGTTGCTGGCTATAAAAAGCATGCTGAGCATTTCTGAAAAATTGCTCATGTTAACTTATACCCAACAAAGACAAATGTGACTCTTCATAATAACTAAAATATAAGAAATATGTGACAATGACAGATTTTACCAGAGGGAATTTAAACAATTGTTATGTTTTGGAATTATGCTATTCATAATCAGCTCTGACCCATTTTGACTGTTTCTGAATTAACTTTCCCATTATATTACTCTGACATCAAATAAACTCACTGCATGATGATATTTCATGTGGAACAAGTCCTCACAATGCAGGATTCTGTCATTTTCTTCCATGGGACAGAAATTCTTCCTTTGGGCTGCTCCCAAGTAAAACAGTACTGTTTTCTTTTACCTCTTTCTGGGCTGGTGATATCTGGCTTCTGTCTAGTGTGTATTACACTTCCAAAATAAAAGGAACCTGTCTGTTTAGTCAAAGTAAATACCTTGGGAGTATTTAAGTGAGCTTATTGTGGAGTGATCGTCTTGTGTTTTGTGGTATTTTTACATACATTTTTCTTGGATTATTGCAAACTCTGGTGACAGTTCTCCTTATGCTAAACACAAACCCAAATAAATATATATACCTTCAGTGGGAGAAACCTGGCAACAATAGGAAGAAGAAATTTAAGTGACTCATCTAAGGTGTCTCTTTCTCCACAGAAACTTTAGAAATTTTCCTGCAGGAGACATGGCTATTGATTTCTCACATTTGAAGACACACTGCATAAAACCAAAAGCATAAGTAATTTGCTTTAAAATAAATGATGACACATGAAGTCACTCATGCTTGTAAAAATTGTTCTGATGTTTTTCATAAATGGTGCAATACCTGCTCTTCTTCCATTTTTGTATTAAATTACCAGAACCAAAACTTCCATACATATATGTATATATATATATGGATGTATTCCATATATATGCATGTATACCCATATGGATTGAGATTTTAATTGGTAAAATCTTTCTGTGATTCTGCTCTATTGATTTGCTTAATAAACACGTATTGAATTCTGGCAACATAATGTTGCATGTTATTATACAGTCTGCTAAATGTGTTATTCCATATGCCAGATAAAGTTGGAGAACTGGATTTACACCAGATTATTTTAGATTTCTGACTGCAGCTAAAGTCAGTCCCTTTGTGGGATTCTGGGGGAAATGGACTCTTTTGGGGTACATCTCCTCTGTTACTTGTCTGATTTGCATCAGTTGTCTACATGAGGATGAAGTCAATGCTCCATAAGCTCACAGCACCACAAATCTAGACATATAATGCACAAATACCTATATTAAGCTTAATGAACTTTGCCAGGGCATGAGGGGTCTGGAGGCTGCTTGAAGGTAGTTGCTGGAGATGTTGGAGGCTCCCTGGGCTGGCAGGGCAGGCCATGTCCCACGTCCCGACCAAGAGCCAGGGGCACCGTGGCAGCCCCAGCCCAGGCACTGGGCACTTCACTAGGGACTGGGGATGGGACAAGTCTGGATGAGACATGAGCCTGTAAGTGAGGTTCATGTTTCACATCAATAGACGACTACCATGGGCATTACTGTGCAGCATCTGTAGCAGAGTGCAGGAGAAACAGAGTGCAGGGAAACAAGCAGGAGGGGCTCAGCTTGAAAGCAGGTCCCAAGCTAAAGAAATTTCAAAATGCATGCAAATGTTAAGTACAAATTTTTTTTCTGAGAAAAATGTAGGGGGTTTTGAAATCTTTATGCAATCTTCTTTATCTTGTCAATCTGAGGTTTCTCCCTGTCAAAATAAAGACTGCTTGATATTTAAAAGCTGAGACACCTGAAAGCTGTTTCCAGGTTATGCTAATTTGTGCTGCATCTTAAATATCTGGAAATTTTTGTTTAAGAGAATGTTTTATTTAACTAACTTGTCACTACAAAAATCTGATAGACAAGACTGAAATTTGTTTAAGAAAATTAATAATTAATAATTATATGTCTACAAGGTATTTTTCTGCAGGCTCTAGAAACACTTTGGAGACTGCTAGCCCAATCTGAACTAGAAGTAGGACTCTTACTCACTATACCTCACTATACTTCTAAGCAATTACAGCAATCTTTCCTTACTAGGAAAGCTATGAATGAGATTTTTATTTTTTTATTTTTTTTTTAGAAAAGGAAGCAACACAAATTCTTCAGTTTTAATGGCAGAACAGAATTAGATTTTCAGTACACTAGAAATTTAGAAGCAGCAACAAACAATACTTTGAAAAGTATTGCTGAGACATACTTACATTTTCACTAAGAATTTGTGATAAGGAAGCTGGATATTTATTAAATATGTGAAATATAATCCTTTTATGCTATCCAGTTAGCCTATATGTATGTAAGATTATTGAACATGTGGACATCTGACTCTTTTCCCTGCTCTTGACACCCAAACTGCTTTCCTGGGTCCAACAATATCAGATCTACCCTCATATCCACCATGACTGAACTATATTCCCACATTCTTGCACTCATCCTAATTCTATCTTATTATTCATGATAATGCTCTTCAGATATATATGCAAGAAAAAAAACCTAAAAAATACAGACATATATATATATTTCAAAGAGTTTTCTGGTTTCTCAAGAAAATCAATTTTTTCACATAGTAGCAAAAATTCTTTAGTAGTATTATTAAAAACAGGAAGAGTACTGTGACCATAAGGTAATGTTAACAACAAGCCTGGATTTACTCCTGCTTTCCTGTCCTGAATCAATTGTCTTTGTTTCACTTCTCTGCCCTCTTTCTCCTGACTACGCTGTCTGCAGCATTCCTTCAATACAGTTCAACAGAGAAAAACCCATTGCTTTAACACTGATGTATTGGAAACCTCTAGGCATTTACAGGTAACCATTTTTTTTTCATAAAGATTGCTCTCCTAATTTGCCTTTCATACAAGACAGGAATTTACACAAACTGGAATTTTCCATGCTCATTCCAAAGTGAAATTAAATTTACTGTTGATCATTCCAACAGAAAATCTTGGTTCATTTTCATCAGGCAATATTTATAAAAGCACATAGGAGTCCAAGGGCTAGATCAAGTGCAGCAATCAAGCAGCCAAGCCTAGGCAGTCCTGAAACCTCATTTCCTGGCTGAAGGAAAATGCATTTCTGCACCCAAGATTTAAACCTTAGATTCTGACCCTGACATGAGTTTTCCTTCACAAATAGCTGGTGTCTTTTCTTTTGCAAATGGACCCTTATCCCATAACAGCTTACAGGTCAGAGAAAATAAGATTTCACAGGGACTCTACAGCTGCATGCAACTCACCCCAGAAGACCAGACCTGATGCTGTTAAAGTTGCACCATGGTGGACTGATATCCAGGGTTAGTGGTATAAGAAGGTCTTGATTTTGTATATAATTTTATTTCTGTTTTTATTAATATATGAGATTGATTGCTTACATAACATTTTAATTTTTTTTCCCATAAGCTTGCTAAGCTTGGTAGGCTTTGTTACATTGCCCTCCCTTTGCAGAAAAAAAGCTGTGATAAGTGGACTCTTTATCAAAATAAATCTTTTGGTGGTCCTGCAGGAAGTGCAGACTGCATCTTCATTACGTGAGAGAAAAGGATCAATGTAATAACTCCTGCACTGATCTAATTTGCATGTTTGACCCATTTCTATGATCCCTGTGGATAATAGCCAACCTGCTTCAGGAGAATTGTATAGATGATGAATTAACATTTGCTTATCAGCATTCTCTGATACTATTGTGTTGAATCCCTGCCTTAAATTCACACAGCATGGAGAAAAACACCACTGCCAAGAATTTATTTTGTACCTAATAATTATTCTGTGACTGTAGGTGCAGACATGTGAACAGGATTTAAATTCACCCTTTTTTTTCTTTTTGGTTTTCATTTTTTTCTTTCTTTTCCCAAATTGCTGCTGAGGATTCATTTTGATTTCAGAATGCTATCTGAACTGCTTAAATGTCCATAACAAGTAAAGCTATGTTTACCATATGGTAAACCATATATGGGGGTTTTATTGTTTGTTTTACAGTAAATTACTCTGAAAGGAGGAATGACTGCAAGGTGTTAAAACTGATCTGTTTCCTTGCCTGTGCACACGTGGGTGTTTTCCTGTGTGTACACATGCTCTTTGGCAAAATACTTGTCAATTTGTTGGAGTAAGATGAAGAAAAGAGAAATCTGAAGGATTTTAGCAAAGTATTTTGAAAGCATCTTCTCTGCCCCACTTAACTGATATAAAAGAGTTTTTGAAACTCTTTTCAAAAGCTAAGACTGAAACCTGAACTATGCAGACAGCCACCAGCACTGACATTCAGCTCTCAGAAGCTTCACAAAAGTACTCCAGTTACTCTGTGCAATTTTCCTTTTTCTTTTAGTGTTTGAAAGCTGATTTAAATAATATATTTCTTTTATTTCCAAATTTTGCTCAATAATTTCTTTAGGCTTTACCTGAAATGACCCAGAAGATATGTTTTGATTCATGCAGAATTGCTTACTTTATTGGTTGTGTGAGAAGTTCAGCATGTTTCCTTCTTTTGTTTTAAACAGGACATATTCAGGTCTGTTGAACACATTCAATAAATGGAATTAATCTAGTTAGTAAACAGAACCTGAAAAAAACCATCATGATGATGAAGACATCTCAATCCACCATACTGGCTGATCCAGCCAAATGGTCTAATGTCCACAAAATTAAAACATCACAAAAAATAATTCAGAAGTGAAATCCTACATCTGATCAAATTTTATCTACAGGGAGGATATTTACTTACCTACAGCAATATCTTAGTAGAAGGTTGGGCATATAAACATAGAATTATCCAGTTTCCAAATCCAGTATAGAAAACAGATACAGTTAACTGTGAAGTGTTTAAATAAAGTCCTGCAGATGCACTGGGACTTTCTTACATGTTTTACCAATGATTCCTTGGTAAAGTTTTGAGCAAATTATTTGGTTTTGGTTTTAATATACCTTTGAAAATAAGTAGAATATTTGAATCACTGCCAGAGGCAACCTGTCACATGCTAATTAAAAAAAAAAAAAAAAAAATTAATCTCACCCAGGAACTTGACACCAAGTGAATTCTTCTTTCCTTCCACATGAGGTACCACAGAAAGGAGGATTACAAATAAGTCTTAGAGACTAGGGATATCAACAGAAACACTACATGCAAATTGGGGTATGAACCTGCTTGCAGACTGTTCTCTGAGCTGAATACTAAATTAATCCGGGAGCTAGTGAATCTGTATGAGATTGGATTTAGCTGGTTTTGGACGCTGTGGGTTTTAGCACGCCTATGAAAGGGCAGATGACAACTGTGCTCTGAAAATGTTAAGGGGCATGGACTTTGGGATGCAGAAAACAGTTTTTTAAAACACAAGGTAGGAAAAGATGAATGGGTGCAGGAATCTATCAGCAAGCTGCAGATTGTTACAGAGTGAATGCTGAGAAAGGTGCACAAAAATTGCAAGTGGACCTCATAGTTCATGGCATATATTGTATAACAGTAAAAGTTACTTTGAGAAAAAATAAAATCAAAAGGTAAAAGAGAGAAAAAGAAAGAGAAAACTCTCCTCAGTGGCCAGCAGGAAAAGTGATGGAGGTTCCCAGGTTAGCAGCCACCCCAAGGCTCCTCTCCAGTCCAACAGGGTGTCCCCACAGCACCCTTGCAGTAGAGACACAAGCTTTATGTTTGAACCCTTGTTGATGGCTCCTGATGATGTGATCTGATCTCTGATGTGCTGACAGGTGCTGCATCCTCACTGCTACACTCACTATTAAGCATATTATTGATTCTCCAATTTACCCTGAAGACCCAGAAGAAGTGAAAATAGTTCAAGATTGTGTGTTTCTCCTGCCTGACACAACTGCTTCCTTTGAGAGCCAACCACAGCCACATTACCAACTTAGCAGGAGCAAGGCCACAAGAACAGATCATGGAGAGCAAAATCCAGGCTCAGGGCCCTGGGAGGACCCTGGGAGATCCTTCCAAGTGGCTGGAGTGATGAGCACCCCACCACTGCTGGGGGAAGGCAGGCTGCACATCTGCAAACAGGAGGCTCCAGTACAAAGGAGGCTATGTCACCCCAAGCACTGTGCAACACTCTGCACGCACACAGCAAATTAGCACCGAGCATTGCCATTGTCTGAGGAGGCTGAAGAGAATGAAAATTCTCTTCTGAGCTGTGAGTCATAAAACCATTTTGTTGTTGCAGCCATTGATCAGCCTCAGCTCTCTAAAATTAGATACTTGGGATGCAAATCAGCAAAACATTTTATACATGTGCATGGAATTCAGGCAAACTTTAGATACAAATTTTAATTACTCTTTTACTTGTCTTTAGGATCATCATAATCTACCTACCATGTAAAAAGCTTAAAATGTCTTAGAAGACATTTAAAAAAAAAAAAAACTCAGAAAGAAATTCACTATTTTGGGAGTATTCAGCGTCCAGACACTTTTGAACTTCGTTCAGCAAAGAGCTTGCATAGTTTCTTCGTACTTTGAACATTTTAGAGTTTTAGTGTCCTTTATCATTATCATAATGATAATATTGTAAGATGGAGTATGTTAAAATTTAATATAGGGGCTCTTCCAGTGCTTCCAGTGCAGTAAATGAAAAGCAGTACAGTATTTGCTCTGGAAAATCCAAGATGTGCTTTTAGTTTCTTTGTGAACAAAGACAAAAAGCTTTATTATTCTCTGATTCCAGACTAATCTTTAGTAAAAATAAAATGAAATAAAAATAAAACCCAACCAACCAAACTCCCCCACAAACTGAGATACTCTCTCAAAGTCAGATATTTTAACTTCAATAAAGCAATAAATGCTTTATTCTTAGCCACTAACATATGCACTTGAAATATATCTTCCTTGCTCTCTATTCATCCCAATTGCCACTTTTACTATCTATTACATACTATCTATTTAGAATCTTTCGAGATGCTGCAGTTTGGTAATTTTTGTCCAAAAAACAACTTATTAACCTAAAAGAAATACTGATTAATAGTTTAATAAATGCAGATTAAATTTATTACATTTTACCAATGTACGGCAATATTTCATATTCTTTGCTGGTATTTATATCCTCAGTGATCTCTGCACATGACTCATGCTTAAAACACTGTGTCTTGATTACAGCTATCGTTTTATGCAAGTTTGAAGGTGAGTTTTAGCTTTCTCATGTGCACAGCTACATGCAAAAGTGTCTGAATTTTTTACATTTTTTTATTACTTTGACTGTGTTTTCAGAAAAGTAAACTAATTTTTATTGCCATTGGTTGAGGTAATTTTAAACACAATCCCATTGCACTCTAGTCATACTTGCACAGAATTACAAAATGGGTCAGGTTAAAAGGGACCACAGTGGGTCGTCTGGGCCAACCACCCTGCTCAAGCAGGGTCACCCTACAGCACATTGCACTGGACTGTGCCAAGAGAGTTGTTGAATATCCCCAAGGATGGAGACTCCACAATCCCCCTGGACAATCAGCACTCAGTCACCTGCACAGTAAAGTTCTTCCTCATATTCAGGAGGAACTTCCTGTGTATCAGTTTCTGCCCATTGCCTCTTGTCCTATTGCTTGGCTCCACCAAGGAGAGCCTGGTCCAGGCTCCTTCCCTTCAGATCCTGACAGACATTGATGAGGTCCCCTCTCAGTCACCTCTTCTGGAGGCTGAACACGCCGAGCTCCCTCAGCCTTTCCTCACAAGAGAGATGTTCCAGTCCCTAAATCATCTCTGTAGCCCTCCATTGGACCCACTCCAGGTGCTCCACGTCTCTCTTGTCCTGAGGATCCCAGAACTGGACACAGCACTCCAGATGTGCCTCACCCGGGCTGAGCAGAAGGACAGGATCACCTCCTGTGACCTGCTGGCAAAGCTCTTCCCAAGGCACCCCAGGATACCTTTGGCCTTCTTGGTCACAAGACACACTGCTGGTTTGTGAGCAGCTTGTTGTCCTCCAGGTCCTTCTCCATGGAGCAGCTTCCCAGCAGATCAGACCCCAGCCTGTGCTGGTGCATGGGGTTGTTCCTCCCCAGGTACAGGACCCTGCACTTGCCTTTGTTGAATTTCAGTTCTCTCCAACCCATCAAGGTCCTTCTGAAGGGCTGCACAGCCCTCTGGATAGCAGCCACCCTTCACAGGTTTGTGTTGCTGTGGAGGCATCTGCATATTCATCCAAGTCAGTGACAAATAAATTTCAGTAAATTAAAAAATTCTGAGCTCAGTATTGAGCCTTGAGGGACAACATTAAGGACAAACTAGGCCTCCAACTAGACCCAGTTCCACTGATTACATCCTCCAGGACCTGCTTTCACCTCACTGTCCACTTACCTGGTTCACACTTTCTGACTTCACCTATGAGGATGTGTTGAAAGCCTTTTCTGTTTTAGTTACTTCTCCTTTTTGAGCTTCTCTCTGGATTTTCAGGCACCAGTAGAATATGTGTTTTTTCATATCAAATACTCATTTGAAAGAAGACATGAGAAAAAAAATATATATTTTACATGTTTTTGCATTTAATAACTGTAGAAGACAGACAATCTGTAATTTCATTTTTAAAACATTTATAGGCTTGTTTGTTGAATGCAGCAATCAGAAAATAACCGAAACTAGAGTGAATGCAAAATACTTTTCCTAAGGCTTATGAATTGTTACAAACATGAAAGCATGCATAAATCAGGAAAAAACCCTACACTCTAATACCATCTAGACCAGAGATAAAGTAAGGATTTAGTTACAAAGACTGACAAAATATTTGAGCTGTGTCACTGCCAATGGATATCAAAATATGTTTTAACTAGTCACACTGAGGCTTTCCCAACTTAACTGTGACTTCACACTTTTTCTTTCCTTTTTGTTGTCAAATTCACATTGTGATTCAAAGGGATGGTTGAATGGTACCCTGATTCTACATTGTAAGACATAACAGCAATGTACTGTGATACAATGGATTTACTTTAAGGCATTATAAGATAACAGAGAACTTCTAATGAGCTCCATTTATCACTTGGAAGTGAAAAATTCACCCACACTATAACAGGGAGAGAAAATATTAAACTCTTGCTGCAAGACTGAGAAAAAAAAAAAAAAGAAAACTCAATTGGTCTTGAACGCTTGTTTCTTGCAGTAAAAAGAATCAATTACACGTTCTATAGGGTCTATAATTTAAATGTAGAACCACAAAGAAATACTCAGTTTAACTCCAAAAGTGTTGCTAGTTCTGCACAGCGCAACATAGAGACAGTGTCTCACACTTCTGGATGTATCATTGAGGACCCAACTTGGAAGTTCTTCCCTGCCAAAAGCTACATAGGATGTTGCAGATATGCCCATAGGCTTCTACAGATTTGTGAGCTTGCCACAAGACTGACAAATTGACATCTACTTCACAATACCCCAGAAGGCACCATTCAATAGCAGGGCTGACATTGTTCATTATCTGCAATATGTATCACACAGACTACATGTTCAGCAAATGTGCAGATGTTGTCAAATTAGAAATGACACCATATCAGATGGTATCATCTGTAGCAGAATAAACACTGTCAAACCTGTAGGAAGCTAACAAGCAGATGCAGATCCAGGACTGCTGCAGACAAGAGTGGTCAGTATAAAGTGTGATTTTATCTTTGTACACAGGCTCCATCTGCATTAGGAAAGAAGGCCCAGGCTTGTGGTTTATATTTGTCCCACAGTCATCATGTTTTGATCTATACTACTAAAAAATTTATCTTGTTGGGGCTTCGAGCATCATTTCCAGCATCCAGTGTGATTTGCTCCAAGATTGCTCCAAGACTGACTCCTGAGATTAAGATGTTAGCATGAAAAGCCCAAACAAAGGAATCATTCTGAATTAGAGCTGAATTTAAAAGGGGTAAAGTAACTATGGCATAGGGCCACATATTGAGCACAACAAGAAAACACTGAACGCCATAAGCAATGCTGTACTGATTTGTGTGGAAGAAAAGATACAAGCACATAGCTAAGCAAGCAAAGCATAAACAAAAGGGACAAAAGTCACAATCTTCAAAATGTCATCCCTACTTGAATTTGCTCTCAATATTTTTTGTTGTTGTTGTTGTTGTAGCTGCTGCTCATTTTATGTAGCAAATATTTTCTTATTATTATTTCAGCCTGATTTCCTCTACCTTCCTGTGGCAAGTCTTTAGGATAAGAGGATATAAAATTCTGCCAGAAACAGGAAATTAGTTTCTAAGAGTAAAACTATGCAGTACTATGAAGCTTTCTTAGAGATAGAAATAAAGGGAAGAGTCAGAAATCACTCCCACATTGCATTCCTGTCCTGGACTGAGTTGGTGCCGCTCAATTTTGCTATTTCCCTCTGTGTTGGTTTTACATGGCCTGGTTTTGGGCAGCAGATGGGGAGGGAGGGGCCAGGCATAGAAGTGGCTTCTGTGAGAAGCTGCTAGAGGCTTCCACCATGCCTGGCAGAGCCAATCCCTGATGGCTCTGAAGATGGACATGCTGCTGGGAAAAGCTGGGCCAATGACAGGTTGGTAATGCCTCTGGGATAACAAAGTTAAGAAGAAAATCAAAACTAAGTGGGCACACACAGTTTATCTTTTAGTCAGAGAAGAAGAGGAAGTGACAACATGTGAGAGAAAACAACATGGAAACACCAAGGTCAGTGCAGAAGGAGGGGGAAGAGGTGCTCCAGGCTCCAGAGCTGAAATTCCTCTGCAGCCCGTGGTGATGACCATGGTGAAGCAACTGTGTCCCTGCTGCCCGTGGGGATCCACAGGGAATGCAGAGATCCACCCTCAGTCCATGGGGGAGGTGCCCACACCAGAGAGGATGCCTGGAGGAGGCTGTGATCCAGTGGAAGACCTTGTGGAGGGAGAGAGCCCTTGGTTCCAGGCTGGAGCAGCCTGTCCTTGGAGGACTGACCCCTGGGGAAGAGTGACCCATGCTGCAGCAGTTTTGGGACTGTGTGCCCATGAGAGGGACTGACATTGCAACAGTTTTGGCAGGACTGCTGCCCATGAGGTTTGGAGCCATACAGGAGAAATTCAAGAACTGTCTCCCCTAGGAGGGACCCCACAGTGAAGCAGGGGAAGGCTCTCTCACTGAGCAGTGGAAGAAGGCATTGGGTGATGAATGATCAAACCCCCATGCCCTTTCTCCCGCACTGTCAGTGGGAAGGAGGGAGTGGGTGGGGAGAAAAAAAGGTGGTTTAAGGGCTTATTTTACTTCTCATTATCCTCTTCTGACTCTCTTAGTAAGCTGAGCCTGTTTTGCCTTTGAAGTGTTTTCTCTAGGTCCTTATCTCAACTCATGAGCCCTTCATTAATTTTTTTTCTCTCCTCTGCCCAGCTGTGGGACAGAAGGGAGAGCCAGTGGCTTTTGTGGGTGCCGGGCACTTGACCGGTGTCAAACCACGACATCCTCTCTCCCACATTTGTATGAGAATCAGGATGTCCCACAATGTTGATGCTGAAATCCGCCTCAAGTTCACAACTACCTCCTGCCTCTACTTCCTCACCACCTATTCTAGCTTGGACAATATCAACACTGAGGGCATATGTATCTCTTGTATACTGGTAAGCAAAAGAGTAAATTTAAAATTTAAAAAATTTTGCAGCCACTAGAAATTCTGCTCTTGGTCTCAATGAGACTGAGATATCTGCCTGAATAAGCAATAAATGCTGGCCTGTTGGTTCTAATAATGCTTTTCATAATTAATCCATCATTGTTTTCTTAAAGAAACTTTAAGTGGTAGCACAATTTCCAGTTCACTGTGTCACATGGGCACTGCAAACAGGCAGTCTTAACACTGATAGTGTAAAGGTGCTTTAATACTTATTTATTAAGCCAACATAGTTTATCACTGATATTTGCAAAGCATTACCTTGGTAGAAATTAAGTCTAGATTTCCATGAGTCACATAAAACCGGTTTCTGTCATGAATCATCCTTGGCCTCCTCTGTACATATTTAATCAGCAGAGACATACAGATTTAGGCTTACCTGGCTTATAGCCACATGTCATTGGAGTAGCACCCAGTGTTGGGAATCAAACTTTCTGACCAAATACAGCTTGAGTAAGAAATCACTAGTTTGCAACTCCTGACAGACTAATTCCTATGTATGGGACTCCACAATAATTTGTCTATATTGATCCTGACTATGCAGTGTGAATTGCTAATCTTAAACCCTGGAAATCCCTGTATTGTGCTCTATTTAGCTGTGTAAATGTGTTTGCCATTTGTTGTAGGGCTTTTACAGTGATGGTTGTTCTGCATGGTTTCAGGCACTAGTATTGGGAAGAAAGAATAAAGAGGGATTCTAGAGATGATACATCTGTGATCAGCCAGCTCTACCAAAATTTTCAGGCAGCATTATAGATGAGTACTACAACTGCTTGTCTCAGTTATGTGAGTTGTTTTCATTGTGTAGCAAATCTTCAGTATCAGTGTGAGGCTTTATAACTTTTAAGAAATGTCTTTATATGATTACCATATTAATAATTTTTTAATGCAATTGCCATTGATTTGGGCAACATCCTGGGGAAGCTTCTATGGAAGCTTCATTTGTAAATATTTTCATAAATCATTATATTTTCTTAAGTAGTCAGGAAAAGCAATTGCCAGTATAATTTTCTACCATCCTCCATGGCATGGAGACAATTGTTCCTTCATCAAGAAGAAATACTGAGGGAAGAAGGAATTAAGGCAGCAGCAAGAATGTCTGTTTGGAATGTGGTTGTGAATGTCTGTGAGAACTGTGAAAGCTCTAGAGATAAACTAAAAAACAGAAACAATGAGGAGGTTTTCAACTATTTCCATTGATTTCAGATATGTGCCATGTAAAGTCTGCCCTAAACAATGAGATAGACAGTGATTTAGACTCCAGATATTTTTGTGAATGAACTTGATCATGTCACAGCAGTTGAAAATACTGAAGATAAAGAAGAAAGGGGAGAAGAAGAAGGAGTACAGAAGCAGGGAGGATGGTATAAAAAATTTGCATTGCTACAAGTTGTAGCAATATTGGTATAAAAAGCAGAAGTGGATGGCTTTTAGCTAAATGAATGGCACATGAAGTGGGAAAGAAAGAAAAGTAATTCACACAAGAAAAATTGCTAGCATTGTTGGAAATAAGCTGAGTCAAGGATGTTAATCTATATGTCATTTCTGTTTAATTTTCCAAGCGAAACCTGCCTGCCACTGTAATAATTTATCCAGCTGTGTAGTATCAAGAAGTCATAAAATTATTCAGGCTAGAAGGGAACTCACACTGACTGTACTGCAGCCTTCTGCTCAAAACAGAGTCTACACCAAGTTCAGACTAGGCTTCTGAGGTCTTTGGTCACGTGGGTCTGTAAAACCTGCAAGGAAGAGAGTTACAGAACCTCTCTGGGCAGCTTGTTCCTGTTTTGCATACTTACTTCTTGTTCCACTTACTGTGGAGTTCAGCAGAAAGCCTGGCTCCATGTTCTCTGTAACTACCATGTAGGTGTTTCAAGGCTGCTGTCAGGTTCTCCAAAGGCTGTCTCTGCTCCAGGCTACACAGTTCTATCTCCCTCAGCCTTTTATTTCAGGACAAGTGCTCCCACCCCCTAAGTATGTTGGTTCCCTCCAATGAACTCATTCCACTTTATGTTGGAGTCTCTCCTGGACAGAGTAGACCAGAAGTTACTCAACAAGTGCTGAGGGAAGGAGAGCAATCCCTTCACCCTTAGCACAGCCCAGGACGCTGTTCATTGTTGCTGGTGCCAGGGTTCAGTGCTGGCTCAGGCTCAGCTCACTGCCCACAAACTTCATGAGGGTTTATTCTCTCTCCTCCTCCTCTGCTTTGATATACAGAGGAGACTGACCCCCACTGCCTGGGCTCAACAACTGGGACAGTTTTTCACCCAGCTGGAAGTGTCCCAGTCTGGACAGTGATGCATCTACAGCTAAACATGAGAATCAGTGTTAAACCAGGCCTCCCAGAGAGAAGATGACAAGCAAGGAGCTCCTCATGCTAAGAACAGTCTGTGGTAAGTGCAGTGACCCAACTGGGTGCTGCAGGTGTTGAGGCAAATGTGAGCAAAGTAAAGCACTTCACTGGTCTGTACAATGTCATGAGAGTTTTGGTTGCCTGCAAAAGGCCATAAATTGGTCTAAATCAAGCACCTTAATATTTCTAAGCACCTGTAGGAAGCTGTCAGACATCACAGTCCCTCCGTGGGTCTTCTTAGTCATACAATGGCAAGTGGGAAAATATATTTGTTATTTTATAATTAGTCCCAGTATTTTTCATGTCAACATGAAATGCAAATTAATGCAAATGTTATTGTAAGTTCTGTTACATTTTAAAACCAAATGAATATGCCATGGGTGGCATTGCATGTCATGGGAGCCACTCTAACTGAACAGGCTGTTAGAGAAAATGATACTGCATGCAATCAAGATCCTCTGCTGCTGAGCTCTGCCCAGAAATGCAACTACATCTGACAAGTGGAGCTGAAAGAATGTCCCTGAAGCCAGCAAAGACATTTCTTTCCCTCAAACCTTTGCCATTAAAGCTGAAATTTCAATACATCACTCTAAATGAAAAAAGGGGGGGGGAAAGTCTGTTCTTCTATGCTCCATCTCAGACTCCCTACTTCATAATTGCCTTCATTTGATATTATTAGAGAACGTTTAAGGAGTCTGAATCAAAGCCTATGTTACAGTGCTGATCTGCAGCATTTATTGCAGGGTGAACATCCTGAAAGCAGAAATAGTTTAACTGTAGATCAGCTTTACCTCTGCTGATAGGTACATCAGGCACTGTAGGCTGGTTGGGAGACTGGTATCTCTAATATTTTTCATTCCTTCTTTGTATCATTTAGATGTATTTGTTCAAGTGGAAAAGCATGAATTATATAAAATGATTCCGCTGTTTTTTTCTCTCAACTTCAATCTTTGAAAACAAAATGAGGAAAACTTCTTTGGTTTTCCCCTTTCTCTTACATATGAAGTTAATATTCACCTAAATGAGAGCCTTGTCAAGTGGTTTAATTTATGACATCATTTTGAGTTAGCATATTTAGTGTTTTAAAAAAAAAGTTTTAGGATCACGGCTTAGTTATGTGGTATTTTATATCTGATGTAAATGTGTATTTGAATAAAAACTATTTCAACATGACCCTGTCCAAAGGACTTTGGCATGCAGGAAGTGAAATGGTGCATTTTGGTGAAAATTTAAACTGTGTCTGTAGAGAAAATATGTTATAAAATAAAAATTAAATTCTGTTACTGAATTAATGGACATACTTATGAATTTCCTCACATAATTTTTATTCTACGGATATAAGTATCTGAATTCTCTGTACTTGCACTTCATTTATAAAACTCTGCAGCACTGGCTGATTCATTCAGGTTTTTCAGCTCTTCAAAGTTGCAGAAACAATTGTTGAGGACTTATACCTTCTCCTTTTAATCATTGAAAATATAGTGATGTATGAGCTGGTGAATCTTTGCTCTTGATAAGATGGGATTTTCATATTTATTGTTGAAGTCTACTTGTATCTAACTTCATTAGTTACACTTTTCAAAAGACTTGTATTTTGTTTCGTACTGTAAGTTATGAGTCTTAGAGCCCTATTAAACCAAACACCACTGTTTTATATATAGTTCAGATAAAAATATACATCATAAAAATACCCATTAAGTAGGGACTATCCACATTAAGATATAAATAATAGTGAAATTCAAAATGGGAAATTCAAGAGAATTCTACTTTTACATCAAAATTCTAAATTAGCACTATTCTGGACAGATATATTTAGGCTAACTGCATATCTTTCAGTTTAATTACAACATTCATACTCCTATTATGGCTAAAAATATAGAGAACAGATCAATGCTATGCTATACTATAAAGTAGATGAGGTATTTTATCAGAGGTAGGAACTACTTAAATTAACTAGCCTTTATCTCTGCTATTAATTTTTGTCTTAATTAATTATATGCTAAAAATACTACATAGTTCTTTTATGGTAATGATGCTAATTTGTATTCAAGTGTCCTTCTGTAATGGAAGCTATTCTTTGCTTTTTCTAGCAGTTATGGGAAAGCATACAAATGAAAATACAGTGACTTTATCTGAACATATGGGAGAAATGACATAGTCGTATTTTTCAGGACTGTATTTGGTCTGCTGGCAATTATGTTAAACTTGATTTATTAGTTCCACTAAATTGGGAGCCATCAATAGGTCAGATCCCTAAATGCAATACTTTGGCATTGAACACAGTGCAGCTAGGTTGACCTACCCTAAATATGGATCTGGTCCGCAGTTCAGAAGAAAATATTCCAGAGACTTCCATTTACTCAAAGTTATGAGTAAAACTCAAATTCACTTTTACAAGATGAAATCTTTTAGAAGAGTAAAAATCTTTAGGCCTATTAGAAATATAAGAAATTTATACACCAAGCCAGATGTGTACAAGCATTTGAAACTCAATAACACTGAAATGTACTCAGTGGGATTTTAAAAGCATCAAAAGCCAAGAATTCAATGCTCAAAACTGTCATCTGAAAGCCTATCCATAGCCTAAGCTATTTTGTTCTCTAGGTTTGGTCATGAGATAAATTGCTTATATGAATATATTGAACATTTGGAAGGGCACTGGAGTGGTCAAGCTACTGTCAACCTGTGTCAAGGAAGTCATTTATAGCAAAGCTAAAGCAGGCATACTCCCTGATAGATACCTATGATATCACATGAGTTACACAACTGGGAAAGAGCGCTCCCTTAAAAAATGACAGGAATTTTATTTTTTTTTCTGCAGTCACTCAAAGTAATTGGGGTTTTGTTGGTGGTGGTTTTGGGTTTGGTTTTTGGTTTTTTGATTTTTTTAATATGTAATTGTTTTTGACACATATTGGTTATTGCATACAGATCTAAGACAATTAACAGAAATATGACTGTAAATTCAGGCTCAGAAAGACAAATCAATAATTTTTAGAGATGTCTTGTGACTAGCCTGTGGTTTTTTATTGACACAAGCACTTTAACAATGCTAAACAGTTTTCCCAAATAACTTAAAGGAGCTATCAGAACTGACAATTTCTGCTACCATAGTTGCATCTTAATGAACTTTCTGATAATGCAGGCTGCTGCTATTCCAGTGTCTGACTGGAAGTGGCATATTTTAAATTTGCTGCTCTGCTTTGTCCTGTAAAATACTTCAGAAAAAGGGGTAGATATAGGAAACCGCAGCTGGGCTTGGAAAACAAACAGGTGAGGGCAGAAAACACAGCTGACCCCTCAGCTTTTACACAGAAGTTAAATAGAAGTGCCTCTAGATCAGTCCCTCCTCTTGGCCCCCAGCCTGACTGTCTCCCATGAGAGAAGGTGCTCCCGCTGTTCAGACACCAAAGACAAAGAGTGCAAAGACCTGCAGTGCAAGCACTGACAGGTTGAGCTCAGCTCACTACTACAGTCTCTTCTTTCAATCCTGCACTTTTTGCAGACCAGACTCTTGCATTGCCCAGCTATGCAATCCAGTTTTTGGCAGTCTTGCTGTCACTTGATAATTTTATTGGGGGCATCTCTGTAGGGGAGCTAGCCTCTGACTGCTTAGCAGTCTTGCTTCCAAACTACTATTTAGACAGTCTGCTTTTAGGGCATCCTATCCCTGCTTTTAACCTCTTCTGTCCACGTGAGGGACTGGAGCCACAGGAGGCACATGCTTGAGCATCTTTCTCAAAGCACTGCATAGGAGCACAGTTAGACTTTACTTCACATTCCCTGTGTCCATGGAGGAAAAACAGGTCACTGTCATGAAACTGTGCTTTGCTTCTCCCAGCACCACCCAGAAGTTTAAAAACAGGACTTTTCCCTGTGCTGTTTCCCTAATAATTTAAGAGCTGTGACTGACAATTAATAGAAAGGCAGGATGGAGAAACACCCAACTGGGTAGAAAACAAATACAAGCTGATGACTAAAAACTTAAATGGTATTTTTCCAGAATATTCATTCTAATGTGATGTTGCTGATACAGTCAGTGTTCCCATTTTACATCTCTTCCCTCATCTCCCCTTTTGGCATACTGCTTTCTTGGCTTAGAAAGCAGCCTGTTCAACTAGTGAAGTAGTGGCTCCTCCATGGCTAAAAGGGTTGGAATAAAATATACAGTAATGTGGGAGCACTTGGTAAAATAAGCTCCAGGCTAGTCTCAGAGGCTCAGGAGGCAGCTGCTGCTTCCAAAATGTTTAGCAGATATTGTGCTATAAAAACTACAGTGTATCAAAATGGGGTTTTTTTTTTCCTGGAAGTCTGATACTAGGAGGATGAGATAAGCATGACAGAGCCTTCTTCAGTCAAAGGTGTATAGGGAAATTACTTAAACAAGTTCTTGGCCTGATGATTTCAGAAATCTGGCTACATCAGAGATAGCTTTTATTTGAAACTAAGTGTGGAATTAGGGATTAAGAGACGGGAGCATGTCTCTTATGAGGAAAGGCTGAGGGAGCTGGGCCTGTTCAGCCTCCAGAAGAGGAGGGGACCTCATTAATGTCTGTCAGGATCTGAAGGGAAGGTGTCAAAAGGATGGACCACGCTCTTCTTGGTGGAGCCAAGCAATAGGAGAAGAGACAGTGGGCAGAAACTGATGCACAGGAAGTTCCTCCTGAACAAGAGGAAGAACTTCACTGTGCAGGTGACTGAGCACTGGGACAGATTGTCCAGAGAGGCTGTGGAGTCTCCACCCCTGAGGATATTCAACAACTCTCTTGACACAATCCTGTGCAGTGTGCTCTAGGATGGGCCTGATTGAGTGCAGAGGTGGCTCTCTATGGTCTTTTTCAACCTGACCCATTTTGTGATTCTTTGAAATGAAAAGTTAGTCTGGGTTTTTTGGTGTGTCTAAGGACCCACCATCTGTGCACATGCTGCTGGTCAGTCTAACAAGCTCCTTATCCCATGCACTCTGCAGCTTCTGAAAGCTCTAGTCTTCTATCAATCAGACATCTGCCAAGCACAGACCTGGAAAGAGGAGCTGCAGTATTTGCAACCAGAAAAGAAAAAAGAAAAGCATTTTAATTTCAAAACAGGTAGCACAGACAATGTGCAATAAAAACATGAACTCCTCAAGAGCCTTTTAGATAAGGGGGCTGGTGCCTCCAGGGAATAGGCAGGGACAGGACAGCACCTGCCCTCCTCTGCACCAATCACTCTTCTGGGGTCGCTCCTGCCCCTGAGGCCAGCCCTAGTTTGCATCATAACTGGGTGGGTTTTTAGACTTCTTTGGAGTAAGAATTGCTTGTGACATACGCATTGAACTTGTTTTTTTTGCCATCACTCTTTGTCCTGCATAGAGAAAATTAATTCATATTGGTTCTCAAGAAAGGAAGAAATCAGTATAAAACAAAGAAAAATAGAGAGATGTATCCTTTTTAACAAATATATCCCACAGATATTTCTAAACCTTGACATGGCATAGCATTTCATACATTCATAGAATCTTTCAGGGTGGGCAAGTCTTCTAAGACCATGGAGTCCAACCATTAACCCAGTACTGTCAAAACCACCACTAAACTATGGCCCCAAGTGCAGCATCCGCATGCTTTTTAATTACATCTAGAGTCAGTGAATCAGCCACTTCCCTGGGAAGCCTGTTCCAGTGCTTGATATTCCTTTCAGTAAAGAATTTTTTTTTCTATTAATGTGCTGTAATACACCAGCACATTAGTATAGAAAAGAATTTGGTTTTTTCTTTTTTTTTAACAAACACTTGCTCACATAAAACCATGCATAAATTGCAACATGTTTACATAATCCCTCACATTTTGTGACGCAATCCTGTGCAGAGAGTGACTTGTATGTTGGTCATAGCTAAATAGTTTAAAATCAGGAGTTAGAGCACAATGCATATTTTATGCTACAGCACCATCTACAGTAAGGACAAAATATTGTGTGGTAAAGTTTCTATTTTATCAGATGTTAAATCACAGTGGGCTTGAATTTATATTTGTCTGCAGATTTGGCAAAGTTATTTCCAATTTACAATACAAAAATGCAAACGGCTTGCTTTCTGATTAATGAACAATAAAGTTAATTTCCTTATTTGTTCTTTTTCTTAGGCTGCCTCATTTGTATGTATTTTATAGGCTAACTTGTGTAATTTTTAATTTTATAATAATTTTATAATCTGTGATAACTCTTTCTATAAAACATAGAAAGTATTTCTGTTACATCAGTTGTTACAAATAAAATAATAACGATCCACCATTTAAATCCTGAATTATGTCACATGTTATGTTACAAGCCCAGATGACCCTGCTTCCTCCTTATGTCACAACAGGTAAGTATTTGTTGCCAGACAAATTATCTGTCTCACTGTGCCAGCATCCTGGTCCAGAGGCCATCTGTGTGTATGTCAGTTCCCTCCCAAGTTCTCACTCCAAATACCTGATTAGCATTTTGCAAGCACAATTCCCAGCAACTTTCCCTTGTTCTAAGCTGGAGATCAGAAAAAGCAATATTTTTCTTCCATAATATTCAAGTTTCTGAAAATATCTTATCCATAGAGGGCACTACCATACAAAAATATCTTTCAGTCTGGTTGACCATATCTATCCTCCATCTCCTCAAATCCTGGCAATTATACAGTGTCAGTGCATACCTCGTTGTAAACATTTAAATTTAGAATTTCTGCTAAATGTGCAAATTTGGTGACCTATATCAGTTTGCACTGTGGGATCCAGGGAATCTGCTTTTCCCTCCGAGAGGCTGCAAATTGCAAAATTTTATTAGGTGACCAAAAGAAACTAACTTTAAACCTTCAATTCTTTATTGCTTACCATCTAAGTAGTAGAAAATCTAACACTTTCACAGATCAGACCAGACACTGAATCACATGAAACAGAAGTCCTGTTTTTTTAGTTCTTTGTGCCATTATGAACCCTCTACTTCTATTCTGCAAAATAAAAAAAAAATTAAAAATAAGACAGGTGAAAAAAAATAATGTAGGACAAGTAGGGGTAGGAGGTGTGGGAAATGGCAGGGCAGGTCTTTATAAACTTCTCCCTAGTGTCCCACAGTAAAACACATGCACCAAATTCTGAACAATTTCAGCAGATTATTTTTCTTCTGATAATTTATTATAATCTTAGGTGAATCACTTCATATTATCTCCTATTATGCACAGGACTTTGACTTAACAAACAGGTGGAATTAGAATAACAATCTTATTTAATTTAAGACAAGAATTCTATGTATGGAAAGGCTCTGGTGTAAGTTGGAGTAACAGCTCCTCACAAGCAGGATTTCACAGTTAATAACTTTACCTCCTAAGTGTCAGAAGAGTATTGGCAGAGCTAATGAGAAGCTGTAAGAGCTGTACCAGAGGCCTAATGCAGATTCATAAGTGGAATAATTCCTGAAGGTATGTGTAATGTAACATGTGTGTGAAATGATAAAGCAGCTGCTGCAGAGTTTGCTCTTTTTTCACAATAACCTTAGCAGAGGGCTCATGAATTGAGAAGCCAACTATTGCTTCCTGTAAACTGGGCAGGCAACAGAACAGCTAAAAATTTGCAAATTTTCTATAACTTATAATTTCAGGTGATTGGATATGGCATTTATTTCACATTTTCAATTTTTTTAACAAGTGTTAAGTCAGTTTAAATACTTTTCTTGACCATAAACTCTTCCCAAGAGTGTTATTCCATCTTTTATCTCTTCCAGATCTAAAATAAAAGATGGCTTTCTAAGAGTGAGAGTATTTTATTGTACTCAGCCTAGTTACTTGAAGACATAAGATTTGAGACAATTACAAAGCATTAGACTGTCTGGTCTGATTTCCCATGTCTGACACATTTTTCATTTTTGTACAGTTAATCTACCCATTTTATGTATTATGACAAACCACCAAACCACCATATGTTTAGACATAGTTTGAGAAGATTATCTGATCTTTTTGTAACTGAACATCAAATAAGAAAACAGTGAGGACCCTAGACATGACTGGATTTGGCCACTTGTCCATCCTAATTTCGGTAAGATACTGCACTTTCTATGCTCTAGGATTGCTGCCATGTTCTTGCAGATGGTGCCCGTGGTTCTTCCCCTGTCTGTAAATGGTGATGAGCTTCAAAATATGTTTAATGCCTCATTTGAGACATGATTGTGCCCCCTGGCTTGGGAACTAGTCGTGACTATGTCATAGAGGGAGATGAAGCATCCATGACTGCTTGTCAGCCCCAGCTGTTAATGGTGCTGTGTCTTGTTTTATATACAAAATTCTCTGGCTTCAGGTTTCACTTGCTTGTTGTTTTTCTCTGCTGCATATTTTCTCCTCCTGTGGATATTAAGGTTTTGTCAAAAAGATCATAGTTTTTTTCTTTTTTTTTTCCATTAAGTAAACTGGATTTTTAATACTAACAAATTATTTCTTATAATCAACTGATTTTTTGTAGCTCATTTTTCACACCTTCAACTTCTTCAAAGTTTTTTTTTAAATATTGTATATGCTTAGTATAGATGGAAAATAATTTCACTTATGCTACTCATTTTTCTTTTATTAAATTTTTACCCATCATATCAGCTATTTTTGAAACAATAGTATCTTGAAAGCTTCTGTTGATTTACTTCTCTTCAAGACTTCCCTGAGTTAGTTTTCCAGAACAGAATACTTCTCTCATTAGGAACAGACTGCATATTGGGTTTTCTTAGCTTTAAAATTATGTCATAACTTAAAAAAAAAAAAAAAAAAAAAAAAAAACAGAAAAAGAAAGTAATTGCAAAAAGTTTAATTCTAGTACACCTTTCTTTCTGTTCCACTAACTATAAGAAGTCTGGGCTCATAACACCTCCAGAGCGACATGAGACTTGTGGCTCGTACTGAATGTGGAACTCAGAGGAAACGGCCTGCTGAAAGTCAAAGCCATTGGCTCTCTCTCAATATCCTCTGGATCCTGGTCCTGTCACAGATTCTTCCACAGCATGGAAAGTCTACCTGCATGCCAAGTTCTATATCAGTTCCATGGGCTGGTGGTCCCCATGCTACACATACTGACCCACAAAATTGCCTTTTTGATGAGTCAGGAGCTGGGCCCCATGCATTGGCTTCCAGGATTTCAAATAATGACCTGTAATTTGCAGCAAAATAAACTGAATTTACCACAATGTGTAAGTGCTTGCCAGTCATTTTCATCACTGTTCATTGTACATTGTTGTAATGACAAAATATTACCAGCCATAAATAAGTGCACCCCTTTAACCTGTCTTTGAAATTCCAAAAGGGAATTGTTTCCAGACTTTGAGAACAAGCTCCCATGTGGCAAAGTTATACTCTTGTTTTGGTTTAGCAAATACAGAGAGTCCAGGCACACATTTTGTTGTTACCATCTTTTTCCACATTATCTGTTATAGCACCACTCATAATGCTTCGCACAGCTGTGAAGTATTATATTTAGTTGAGGATGTTTTTTATTTCCTCACCCTCTCCCAGCTTTTACCAGCAGATTGTGTTCGCTAGCAACCAGATCACAGATTAGGCCAGAATGACAATTTTGGACACAGGTCCAGATCATGATTCAAGGCGCCTTTGGAAATTACATAAACATCAAGATATATACACAGAAATATTTTTTTTCCTAATATTTAATTCAAAATTCAACAGGAAAAACAAATAGCCATTGCTGAGAAAGGGAGCATCAGCTTTTCTAAATGTTGCCAGTGGCTTTCATGATGAAAAACACATAGTCAGCATAGTTCCCATCTCAAAAGGAGATATTCATATGAGACAAGAAACCCTGGCAACACTGATTTTCCTTTGCTTTATATATTTTTTCCTAATGGTATCATACCTAAGTGCAAAGATGAGTAATTACTTTTGTCACCAAATAATTCATTTCATTGAAAATTAACATGCCAAAATAAATATATGAAAATGTTCTTCTAGAAAAGTATTCAGGCTTCCCTAAACAAGTACATTTTGAGGCTGGGGCATGGGGCTAAATGCATGTGTGTTTGTATTCAGGGTTGTACAAAGGAACTGCTGAAGTTATTTCATAACCATGCACTTAAAGACAAAAATAATGCAAAACAGAGCTTTTGCATTTTTCAGCAGTGTTTTTTCAGATGCTGACTAATAAATTGTGAGAACCTGAAATCAATAAGAATCCTTTGATTCTTATCTCAGGGGAGAAAGGCACAGTCAGTTTGTTTTCTCTCAGGTATTTATGTGATTGTGTTGATTGTCTTTGCATGCGTCCTGAAGTTTTCTTTGTCCTTGGTGGCTTCTTCATTATTGACAAAATAGACACATTGATATGATGGAGAGAAGTTTCAAAGGAAAATAAGCAGGGATGCTGCTAATAGCAGCTTGAGCAGAAGAGATGGAAGGGGTCTGTGAGTGTCAAGGAATGAGCACTGACATCACAGCTGCAGAGACCAGAGTGAGTAGTCCTGCTATTTGAGATTCAGTCTTATTACAGTAGAAAAACTAGTGAAGGGCTGCCTGCTAAATTTTGCTGAATGTTGTGATGAGCCAGGAAACCAGAGATGATTGACAGTTGGGGTTGTTCAGCCTGGATGACGAGAAGGCTCCAAGGACATTTTAGAGCACCTTGTAGTATATAAAGAGAGCTTACAAGAAGGATGTAAAGAGACTTTTGGCAAGGGCATGTAGTGATAAGACAAACAGGAATGACCTTAAACTGAAGGAGGGGAGACATTAGATATTAGGAAGAAGTTGTTTACTGTGAGAGTGGTGAGCCACTGGAACAGGTTGCCCAGAAAATCAATGGATGCTTTATCCTTGGGAGTATTCAAGGCCTGGTAGGATGGAGTTTGGAGGAACCTGGTCTAGTGGAAAATGCCCATGCCCATGACAGGGGGGTTGGAACTTGATGGTCTTTAAAGTCCTTTACAACCCGAGCCATTCTATGATTTCCAACCCAAGCCATTCAATGATTCCATTCTATGATTCAAAATGCACCTATGCAATTGAATTGAAGAAAGAGTAAATCATCATTGTCTATCAAGACACGTAATAACTGCCTCACCCTAACTCTTAATAATTAATCTTCATAATAAAGTATTGTTTTTGTATATTTTAAGATGTATCATTTGTATTGCATTTGAGCCATAATATTTTATCTGAATAACCTGTATTCTCATAAAAAGAGCTCAGTGTTTCCTGAACAGGCCCTAACTTCTTCTGGGAGACAGAGTTGGATAGACTGTTAAGCTTGGTGTGACTTGAGGTCAGGAAGAAGAGCACTTTACTTTGCAAGATTTGTAAATCTATTTCATTCCCAATAAAGTGTTTATACCTTATTTTATTCTGAAATTGTTTAGGTCTAGCTGACAGTCCATGGACATTTTTATGCCTTTGTTCACAAGATGAATGGTTCATATATTCTCTTAAATCACTTTCCTGTGTAGGTACTTACAGACATTGATTTAGTTACATACTTGATTTAGATTAGAGATTGATATTAGCTGTCTTAGTATTGCAGTACATTTTGAGTTCATGTCCAGTTTGTTATCTACCACAATCAGACTAATTCCCTTTCTGAGTCAGTGACATTCAGAACATTCCCCCATTTAGAAGTAGCATCAGTAGCTGGCATTAGTCTCTAAAATATAGTCTCAAATTTGTTGCATTAAAATACTAATTATACAAATTAGTTCAGGTGGCTGTTCAAAGAAGTTTTGGGGTTTTCTGGAAAAACTTACTTCTTTTACTATTATTTTTAACTCTGATATTTGTTTCTATTATGTACAGCTATGTCAGCATGGATTTGCATCTCCAATAGTTTTCTTCAGGATAGTAAAAGGTCAATTACATATTCTTCATTAATCCCACTTGAAATGTACCGACTGGATAATGATTTACCATTAACTTATCTTTTAAGTAATTATGAGGTAATAATTTTAGTGTAGACTTGAAATGATACTGTCAAAATTTTAATTAAAATACTGTAGAATGCTACATCAACTGACTTCTACTAATTTAAGCATATTTTATCAAACCCTTTGTAAGTCAAATCTGTAATCATACAATGAAGATTTGCTTCAGCTGGGATGATCTATTAGCTATAAAATGCTATTGAGTGATATTAATAAGGCTACAATTCTATAATTGTATAATACTTTGGTATAATGCTTTCTGAAGCATCATGCATCAACAATTTCATGAGAACTGCATAAATATAGATAAAGAATATAAGAAGTGGAGATCTGGCACTGATCTGGCGAGTTAAGTTCTGGCAACTATTTTAATCAATACTTTTGTACCTGCCTAATTTCATTAAAAGACAATGCAAACAGGCATGAGTTGAAGGATTATGGTTTAGAGAAATAGCAGAGAATGGCCATGTAGAGTGGGTGTTATCCAATCTGACTAAGTCAACATGAATTTCAGTTTCACAAGCAGAATCCATTTTCATTCCTGGAAATCTTGTCAGAACAGAATATTTGCACAGTACTTGTCCAGGATTGCTAGACATATCTCAGCACAGCAGGAGCTCAGAACATAATGTCTATAGATCAGATATGCTCACTGTGAAACTTCAGAGCATTATCACTGGATCAAAATGCCCCCTCTTACAGATCTGATCTTGATCTACTGAACATGCATCACACCAACATCTCTGCACATACTGGAGCTACTGTAAACTAAAAAAAAGGTAAATACATGTGGAGTATGTCTAGTGCTTTTTTGCCATATTTGACTCTTTGATTTACAGTACATAACACACCCACAAGTACTTTTGGGCAGAAAATTTAGCAGAACTTTGGAGTTCTTGCTGTCAGCCACATGGTCTTAATATTCCTTGTGGAGAGGGAGTATAAAAACATTACCAGAAGATTTTGCTTGCAAATTCCCAGGAGGCAGTTGCAATACAATGATCCTAAACAAAAGAAAAGATCTCAGAAGTTGTGACCTGTCAATTCAAGAGAGCAGACCTGAAGCCTTTGATTTCCATCAGCAAATTACCAGGCATCTCATCCCCATTGAACAGAAAGGTCACATTTCTATTTTCACAGGAGAGACGTGCTAATGAAATACTGGTACAAAGGTAGAAAGTGGGCCAGGGAGTTAATGTGACTAACTGAGACACCTAGTTTTGGTGCAACAGGATCTGAATACTGGATGCAAAGCACCAGTGAGGAAATGTAATCTGCTCCTCAGAAAAAACATGCTTAAATTCTTTCTGCAGTCAGCACAGAAATAGCTACATCTCTGGAGACTTCTGGAGAGCTGTAAAGTAAAATTGCACTAAGTACTTACATGTTCTGTTCTTTATTGAAAATGCCTACATCCACTGGCAACCTGAACTGATGGTGTCTTTTAAAAGATATAGCAAAATCAACACAGGACCACTGGGTGTGAATCTCTTTTCCTTCGGATGTCAGCTCATCCTTCCAAGGAAATACCTCAACTGCCAGCTTTTGGGGTTGTTTTCACTCTTTTTATAGTTGTGGAGCCAAAAATGCATGAGTGTAAAATGGTGAGAGGTGGAGCTAGGCAAGACAGAACCCAACTCTCACCTGGAGGGTAAAGAACCAGACATTTTGTTCTTGCTCTGTTATGTTAACAGAGGTCTGTAATGACAGAAAGAAAAGAAAAATGGTATTTCTGGGTGAGGAAAGAAATATTTTTGATTATTGATATTGAATAAGTAATTAATTAATGCTGACATTGGCTAAGATGTATAAGACATTTCTGTCCCTGAAGATAAAAACATTAAAGCCCATGTAGCAAAGCAGTGCTGCAGTGTTTTAAAGGCATGTGTCAGACAAAATGTCAAGTTATTCCATTAATTTTATTCAATGTCTATTAGAAAGCTAGATGGCTTTATTGATAAAGTGAGATATTTTTTCAAAACACTTATTCTGCTGTTAGCAAAATCTTGTGGGGATTAGTTCTGAAATTGAGTTATTTGGAGAATTTATTCTTTATAGAATGTATATGAAAACTCAGGTGAATGTAGCTTTTAATTACTGCTTATCATGTTTCAAGAGGGTGACATCTCATTGCTCACTGTCACAGCACATGGCTTTGTGCTCCCTCTCAACACAGGGCTAAACTCACAGTTATTTCTGATTAGTACAAAGAGTTGATGAAACTCTCAAATCACGACCACTCTTTTCTTCTCTGCTTCTTTTGGAATGGAACTTAAGTTCCATACTTCACACTTTTGATTCTCTTTATGCAAGAAATAGGGAGGAAAACAAGCTTGTGATATAAGCATTATATCTGCAATGAGAACAAATCCCTAGGGAACCTTCAGTCATGCCACACAGAGCAGAAATCAAGCATGTTCTTGGAAAAAATACTTAACTATAAGCAGCTAAGTAATTGCCTCGTTTATTCAACCTACACACAAAAGGCCCACAGCTTAAAATATTTTAGATAATGATGGTTTGCTAAAAACCTTCTCAAGTTACTTTGTAAAAGCATTGATATTACTGATATATGGCTGAACTAAACAAAATGTCAAGCAGATTATGAGTCCTTTGGCTGAACTTTTTCATTAGAAAATGCAATTCATTCATATTGAAACTCTGCAAAGGAATGTGCAGCTCTAGTGAGATGTTCTCCTCAAGGGGAAACTGATCTCTGGAGCAGCACCTCTGTACTGGGAAGCTTGATCCTGAAC
Organism: Passer domesticus; assembly: GCF_036417665.1. Taxonomy (NCBI): domain Eukaryota; kingdom Metazoa; phylum Chordata; class Aves; order Passeriformes; family Passeridae; genus Passer; species Passer domesticus. Next base: position 19,365,440 of record NC_087476.1, on the reverse strand, counting down.
CAGCATCTGGAGCATTCACTGTTTTTATGGCAACGGAAGGTAAAAGACATTTCTCCAAAGAGTAGAGCAAGGAAAACTGCTTCAGTATTGTGATTGAATCAAATCTAGGTCAAAGCAGTTTCTTGTTTTGCTGATGTTACAGAAATTACTGGTAATCAATAATTTGAGATCATTATCATCAGACCAACAGATAATTCACTATACTAGACACATACAAAGTGTAAATAGATGTTATTCTATGAAAAAAAAAAAACCCCAAGACATTCCAATCCTACCCCAACAACTCATGCATAATAATGTGCACACTTTGTATATCCTGTTTGTAGCCCTCTGACGTTACCTGTGCACCTCATATCCTGAGAATGATTGTTCCCCCTCTGCAAGATTCACATTTTCATCTGCTGGAGATGTGTGCTCTCCAGCACTACATGAGCCCCTGCAGCTCTTTACATCTTGCTGGGGCTGGGACTGGTGCAAAACACCCGTCAGAGTCCCGCAGGCACACCAAGGTGTGAGTCCCCATGTGTGGGGCCCTCTCCTCAGGCTGGACACGGATGCCTTGAGGTGGCCCATGGGAAGGTTGCAATCATTTCCAGGCAGCTTCTCACAGTGCCACACCAGGCTGTGCTTCACAAGATTTTCTTACACTCCTGTCTCCCAGGTAAAATAAATTTCAAAGAGTCTTTTATACTCCTTTTCAAGCTGACCCTCTTTTGACTGAAAAATCTCCAAACAAATACCTGATTGCTAGTTAATTGGGTAGTGGTCATCTTTCTCCCAGCAGTACCAGTCTATTCAGATACTTGGGATGATTGGCTTTTGGAAATTTGGGTTTGGGTCATTTTTTTTATCATGCCCTAACCACAATTAATGACTTCATCTGTTTGGATCTTCTAAGAAATTGAATGGATTGATTGCAAGTAGTAATCAAAATTTTGAAAAGGGATTTGAAGCTAGGTACTTAATTTTTATATTCCTGAAATGAGATATCTTACTAAAACCTGTTAAAGGATGTCCTAAACGGGAAGACAGATAAAGGGATAGCTAATTGCTGCCTAATACAAGGCAATACAGAGGCAGATTCTTCTCAGAGGTGCTCAACAAAGGGACAAGAAGCAACAGTTTTAAATTTCATTAAGGGAAATTTCAAGGTTGTATTTACCTATAGAAAATCCCCATGAAAATAGATAAGCGCAATTTGCTAGAGGATTTGGGATATCTCCATTATTGGAGACTTTCAGGAAGTGACTGCACAAGGCTATGAGTAACTGAAGTAACCTAGAAAAAAATGTTGCATAGAGAAGGATGTCAGATTGTCTTTGGTCATCTCTTCCAACCTAAATAGTGCTGTGGTTCAACACTTCCACTTTCACGTACTTGGTGCTCTCCTAAGGACCTGATTACTGAGAACATGTCTGCAGTCTAGTGGGACAATTAAAGATCTCATGAAGAACACTGCATCTGAAGTTGTAAACTTCTCAGTGCATAAGCACTAAGTTGTCAGAGTCTGGACAAATAAAGTCTCTTAAATTCTCTTAAACATCAAAACAGATGCAATTGTTTTCAGGACCTTGAGAAATATAGGAAAGTAAGATTGACAGAATATAGGGTAAGACACTAGGAAGTATCTATATATCAGTGCTAACTGCACCACTATTGGGAAAGAACTGTAATAATTTGATAGCCTGATTGTAAAAGTTAATTTTGGTGCAACTACTTAATATTAGTCAACTTTAGACTAATATTAATGTATTGGTTCCATATAGAAGGTGTGATTCTTCAGCCCACTTTATTCACACAAGGTGCAGCCTTGAGAACCAGTTATGAAATTTGTGTGTAATGATGTAGAGTGTGGGCAATAAAGGGTATAACAGGGAATGCATCAGCTGATCAGGTCAAACAGCTGGTTTGAACCCAGGATTACTTGGAAAAGTCTGAGACAGCCTGGGTTATAGGCATACACGGAAAAGAATTAACCATGGAACTCATCAAGTTCAGTGTCCTTGCTAACTAGCACAAACATGTTTTTCTGTCTTCTATGGACATTCAAACCTACATTCCCCACTTCCACTGTCAAAGCCTTAGACAGTGACTGACAGATTAAGTAAACTTTAGCTCAGTTGAAAATTATTAGGAAGCCATGGATGTCAGAGCCATGAAGCCAGACTCTGATAAAATACAAAGTATAATAGTTACTCTGTGATTTGGACACTTATTTTGATGAGTGAGAACAGACTTGTGCATGCCTTCCCCAGCAGATCAATATGCATTCTTCATGGTGTCTCAAACTGAGTAAACATTCCTTTTGAGATGAAAAAAACCAGAAACAATCTGGAGGAAAAAACACTCTGCTTAGGTAACTCCAGTCACCTCTTGTGAGGGAGTGCCCTAGCTTTTAATCTGCTCAGCAAAGTGGTTCACTACTCCCTTTTTCAGATTATAGATACCATCTGTGTCTGCTTTGCTGTCTGCTGAACTCTGTGCTTCATCTGCGGTAAGTGGTGCAAAGATCACACCTAACAAACCCTGCTTTCCCCAGGGTTTTAACAAGCTCATGACACTGGTGGGGCAGGAGCTAAAAAGGCTGCTTTGTACATTTGCAGGGGAACTTTGCAATGGCAAATGTAGACACTAATTACAAATATGTTCTGGAGTTTAGGTTTTTTGAATTGCCCTTCTTGATTGTGGATCTGAAGCTGATAGGATTTTTTGAAAGAAATTTAAGTCCAAAAGTTAGCTAACTAAATAAGGAAAAATATAAAAATCTAGTGATCATGTTCAGGCTCTCAGAAGGTCTACATAGCCATAAAAAAAAAAAAAGAAGAAGAGAAGGAATCTGTTGCCTAAACAGCATCCTTATTTTCTTGAGGAAATGTATCTATAGGATACAGAGGATGCTTGAGTATTTAAAAGCCATCAGCAACAACAAAAATCAGGAGCAGAAAAGTTAGGAACCTCTTTCAGTAAAATCTCATTCTCACAGGAGTTTAGTTAGTTTTCTTGCTTTGTTTGCACTTTGTGGTGTAAAAAGTTCAACAGAAAAAGCTCAAAAGAGAATTAGCCCTGACTTTTCTGCCAGTTTTCTGGCTGCAGAGTAGTAGAAATTTTGGAGCAAACATCCTCAAGCTAATGTAAACTAAAGCCTTTCCCTGATTTCTTGGCAACAACTCTACTGTGTGAAGTAAGCCTTCTCCTCCGTATGTGCTTCTGCATCAAGTGCCTGCTCCCAAAAGAGCGTTAACCCTTCTGGGACTATTTGAATCTCTGAAATCACAGTCTAGAGAGCTTTATGGTCAGGTAGAAAGCCTAGGACCAGGTTAGACTGTCTGAATTAGTTTATGAGAGCCTGCAGTCTGCTTTCTAAGCATTGAAGGGTCCAAGTTGAGTGTGTTGAGTGGGCAGTGTGAATGACAGGTCTCTCTTACCTTAGAGCAGTGCTGGATTTCTGCAGTTTTGTTCCAATGCAGGGTAAGAAAAATATTTTTTTTTCACCCACATAAAGTCCTAATGTTGTCTTCAAGGACAAAATTTAGTTTTGCAAGAGTCTGTTTTGAATGTATTTTATCCTGAAAGCATTCTGCTATACACAGACTTCTTTACTCCTACATGGATACCAGGATGAATTAAAAAAGTCTCTTCTAGTAGTAAAACAGAATTTCCTTGTTCAACAGTACAACCCCCCTTCATTAGTATATATGTTAGAAGGTGTTTAATACTTTCCAATAAAGAAAACCTGATTTTAATTTTTAACATCTAGAGTTACTTCAGTTGTGCTGTAGTAATGGATAAGAGAATATATTTTAACTCTTCTCTTTAAAAAGGTATCTGTGGAAATGAACATGAAAACTTTTGTATTGGCTGTTACTAACAGTGAAAATTATTCAAAAGTATTAGGAAAATCTGGAGTTAAATTTTCAGTGCTTGTGCTAAATCTTAAGTATCATTTTTATACTACAGCCTTTAACAACATAAGCATATAATATTTTTTCCACAGGATACTACGTCATTCAGTGCAGGGGACAGACTGTTAGGCCTGTAGTGAATGAAACCCTTGTCTGTACAAACCCTGCCTTATGTTTGATAGAGTTGAGAACTTAAATAGAAAACAAAACAAAAAATATAAAATAACAACCCCCAGCAAAAAAAAGGGGGACTTTAGGAAGAGAAAGGGTTTTATCAGTTGATTCAGTACAGGATAGATATATTTCAGCCTCTGCCAGATGTCTAGTTTGTCAGAAAAGCCTAATTTTAATGTTTTCTATGAAAACGAGAGTTGGATAAAGCAGAATTGCAGGAAATGCTGTGCAAAGTGGCACTTAAACATATTTATCCATAAGTCTTTTATATAAAAATGCATTATTTTATAGTACCTTTACAAACAAATTAAACATTCAGAAATTTTAAATATCTTAATAAATCAAGGGCATAAATCATATGTTTGTAGTTAGCTATGCAAGCTGTGCCAAGTTTATAGAGGTGGCATATTAAGCCCAACTTAGAAGGTAAACCTATCCAAAGTAAAAATGCTTTGTTATTTTTTATACAAATTACCTTCCATGAGAATAATTGTTTCATTTATCATTTCAGAAATATTAACATATGTATTGGTTTTGGCTCTGCCTGTGGAGTACATAGGGATATTAGGACATGTTGGGACATATTTCTTCCCCACAAGGTGGTGGTATTACTATGCTATATAGTATCTTCACAATGAACTGAAGCAGTTTTATTTCCAAAAGGCATAAAATGCCATTTTGAGCCATGAGCAGAACAATTTAAGCTCACATATATCTATTTAAAAGGTTAAATAACCACACCCACCTCAACTTTTAAGACTAAAGTATCTTTTTACAGATGTCTTTACCTAGATTTGTCTAGAGAGTAATTCTGTTATAAGAACCTAATAACTGAGGAATCAGTTTCTCTGTGTGATGAGAGGTGTAGGATCACTTCAGTCAGACGGACAACAGACATGTTTCTGAGGGTGGCCAGCAGCTCACATCTCAGGGGTCTCTGGGGGGCTGCTGACCAGCATCCCAAGGTGTGTGGCAGAGAGGGTTGATTAAATTCGGCTGTGGAATGCCAGCCAAATTTAATTTTTATGTAATTGATTAAAACCCCACGTTCATCACTGAGGATTCAAAATTGCTGAACCCCTAGATAAATTAACAATTAAATAAGTCTCAAAGTGATATCTCCAGTTTCTTCCTTGCTGAAGGGACTTAGAAATATCACCTGGTTCAAACTTTAAGGGAAAGGGATCCTTGGTGAAATTATCTAACATCCTGTTCAATCCCAGCTTGAAAATCTCCAGTGGCAGAGACTCTACCACATCCCTGGGGAGGGGATTCCAACACTAAACACTGTCACTAATATAAACAAGTCATTGCTAAGGTGTTACATATATGTAAAGACTGACAGCTTTAGATCTCTAGTTCCTGAAACATAAGAACACTAAGCATGCCAAAAATCCATTGAAATATTTGATTGTTCTGAAGCATCGTACTCCTTCTTTGAGCAGAGCAATATCTAAAGACAATATATCAGATTTAAGATATTCACTTTAGGGAAAATATGGGATCAAACATATTAACCATAGTAAAATTTCTTTCAAAAGCTTTAGTGTAGCCCAAAACATTCTACTAAACAATAAATAAGTGCAACCTCATGGGAAACAAATTTTTTAAAAGCCAATGGTAAACCAGCCAAAGTCTGCCTTCCAAATCACACACATAATTCTCATTGGGGAAGTGATGTTCTTAATTACTCACTTACAACCTGCTTCTTTGGCCACTGGCACATAAAATAGCAGAATTTAACATCCTCATAAATGGAAACAGACTTTGGCACTGAGTGCTTTCTTCAGGAAGCTTGGTCATCTGGGAGCATTACTGATGGATCTGCATTTATGTGACAGAAATACATTTAAACTCAGCTCAGAGGAGGTATTTTTGCTCCAAGCTATGAAACAGAATGATCGTGTTAGTCATTTCTAGGACAAAATTATCTAGTGTGAGGAATGGCCTGCTCTGAATAGCATTGCTTCCGAAAACAACATACAAATGTAGGAAATCAACAAAAAAATTCTGCAATAATTTGAATGCAGGCAGCTGAGATTCCTATAAAAATTGAGGGCTCTACCTTAATCTAGGAAGTGACAAATGGAAACATTATTTATAAATTGGCTTTTTAAATTGGCTGTTTTATATTAAAATGCTTAGGAACTAAATTATTTTTGCTTTTTCCTTGAACCATATTAAGGAGAAATTAGATGAGAAAATAATTACATGCTCATGGTATGTTTTACTGAAGCTCTCTGAGATCACCACAGAATTACTTTTTAAGGCATTTTCTCTCCAGAGCTTTTTGTCTTGTTAAGACATTTAATTTTGTAAACTGAGGGGCAAGGAAGGAATGAGAAATTTCCAAGTAAAAAAAATAAGTGAGTTAATGATACGTCAATGAATATTGTTTCATTCTGCTGCAATCACTGAGTGATCATATTCACATGTAGGAGAAAAGTAAATAGAAAAAGTAATTTGGTTAACTGGTAGCTAAACCAGCTATTTTTATGGTCTGCTGGCTCTATTTCTTACTTTGTCCTCTGAATCTGTGAATCTTTTGATTCCTCTTTCCCTCTTTTTTCCTATTTTTTAATAATGTGTGAAAGGTGGTTACTCACATAACCTGCCACATACTCATGCCAAGTGTACTTTCACATTAAGATGATAACATGTAAATCTCAGCTTCACAGTTTCTGTCAGCTGTCTGAGGATTTTCTCTGATACCTTTTTGGCCTTAAGAAATGTTGCACACTTGTGTTACTTATTTCTAATTCCATATACACAACTTTGGATATCATGGTGCAGGAATTCACTTGTGGGACCTCAAGTTCCTCTTCCATGAGGATTTTAAACCACCTAAGTTTTTGAGACTGACTGCCCATTTCTTGCTCCTTGCAATTTTCTACATCAGGCTACCTCAGCTGAAGCATTGGCAATAGTTCAAACACAAGGCTTATATTCCTCCTTTAGCTGAAGCAGTAAACAAATGTAAGTGGCCCTAGTGTTATACTTTCCCAGGTAAGTGTTAGTTACAAAAACCAAAGATGGGTATTTTATTTTACCTATTTAATTCACCTGTGTCTGGCACAAATTCCTAAACATGCTAAAGACTGGAGTTTTCATAGAACCAGCTACAATTTTTTACATCAGTGCTTGAGCATTATGAGAATCTGGTTCATAACATGACCTATAGAGAGGTCTTAATTATTCTTAGGCAATTAATGTAACCCTAAAGTGTATTTTTGTCAGGTAATATGCCTTCCTGGAGCCTTAACTCTTAAGCTCGAGGGAGCAGAAGATTTTCTGCCATAATCCATCTTTGGCAGTTTCTGTTGGCTAGTCTTCTCCCCTCAGTATGCAGGAGTTCGGGACTACCACTTTGAATTCTATAACCCTTCCCATGCCCTGAGGACTGAAACTCTTGATTCTGGATTGTAGTCAGGGAAAATTGCTTAAAATATAGGTGCTACACTGCCTGTTTTCAAGATCCATAAATCCTCTTTTGGCTCTAACATAACTTCCCATTGAAGATTTATCCTTTAATGTCTAGGAAGTCTATGAAACTGAGCATTTCAGATTGCTAAAAATGTAACACTCAGAAGGGTGAAAAATTCTTAAGCCTGAATACACTGAAAACATTTTAATTATTTTTTTTTCTTCCAGCTGGAAACCAATTAAGTCAATGTCAAATTTTTGCAGTAAAACCTGACACTGGGAACCAGATCAGATAATATACAGAATTTTATATAGCTCTGCATGTTTAAAGATCACCTAAACTTCATGAGCTTTTCATATTTACCCAGACCATTTTGAGGTTTTATGCTAAAATTATGTTTAACTTGGGGTTTTGACATGACACCAAGTGAAATTCTGTCTCAGTTTTTAGTTCCATTCAAAATCAAAAAAAAAAAAAAAAAAAAAAAAAGGAAGGGGGGACCATATCCTTATTTGCTGTAAACCAGCATCTCTAGACTACTTTCAATAAGGCTGTGTAAGCTTACAACTGAAGAGCTAATCCCAGTGAAGTAAAGCCATGTGGTGAATTGAACCAAAGAAAATGTTCAAACAAGTAAGGCCAGCTGTATAGCACAGGCAGGCTCTGCAGCTGGGCATTGGGCCAGGTTTCCCCATTAATTGCCTCCCTATGCTTCATTGAAGGAAGTTTGAAGCCATTCCAAATCTCCTAAGCTCCCCAGTACCACCCCTCTGTTTTTACTCCAGCTGAGACTTCCAGACATTGCTCTCACCGTCAACAAAAATGGGAATACACACAAAGAAGTTTTCTAAATAGTACTTTGCATGAACTGCAGAAATGGGGCTGAGTCATGAGTAACTCTAGTTCTTGGAGCAACACTGTTGTAGGGGCTGATGATGAGGATCCAAGTAGAGGAAATGAGGTGGGAGGAGAGGCTGGGGCTGGAAAAACAAGGGGGGAAAAGCATTTGGGAAAACTAGAGCTAGTCTGAGCTAGTTGCAAAGGAAGGCAGAAGAAGCAGCTCTCAAAGCATAAAGACTTCTGGAAAAGTCTAAGTGGAAAAGCAGGAAAGGAAAGTCCAGAAAGAAGTGTATGGGATAAAGTTTGTGAGTTAGGAGATGCCCACAAGACAGATCCATATCTGGAAAGGAAACTGAGCAGGGCAGTGTGATAAGGAATTGAAGACCTCTTTTAAGACAAATCATCGAGGAAGGTTGAATGTACCAGGAGAATGTGGTGGCACTCAGCAAAGAGACACTGGGGATAAGGAAGTGAGAGCTGGAGTGGGAAGAAATTAAATTGTATAAAACAGGATAAGTGTGAACACCTGACTGAGGAACTGGGAGAGCAGAGAGGCTTGACATGAACATAGTGGTGAAAACATTGGCAGAAAAGGTCTCCCCTCAGGAAGAGATGGCCTAACATGCCAGTATCCAGTAAAGAAATCTGCCTTAAAACTAAAATACAGATCCTCATTTCTGAGCATCAACATTCCCAGTGGCAGCACATCACTGGAAGCCAGAGTAATTTTTATGCAGAAATGATCAAAAATAGCATGTATTGGAATGGTTCTGCCCATCAGCTCCCTGTGCTGTCCAGTATCAGTTTCTGACACTTCACATATTCCAAAATAGCACTACTGAATCCTATTGGCAAGCAGTCTAAATTCCTTCTCACAGCCATGGCAGAGACAAAGGCAACTTATTACTGCTATCAATTAATCTCTGAGCTGAAGGGGGGGCTTGAAGAGGAAATGAGAACAGTGTGAAAGCCATGGAATGGTATGGAACTGATGAATGAAAAAATGAATATGCACAAGCCAGAAGAGCTGTTTTGGAAAGATTAGAATTTTTTTTCTTTACTCCAAAATTAATAAACAAAACAGAAAAAGCACTTCAAGGCTTTGAAAAAAAGTTCACAAAGCAAATTTCACAGCTTTGCTATCAGGAAGTCTTCTGCCTTATGTCTTTCAGAATGGAGAAGACCTAAAATGAATAAGACAATGAATAAGACAGGGAAAGGACAATTTCTGAAAAGATATAGTGTTATTCCGCACACAGGTTGTTACCAAATCCCCATGCTGAGTTATCAGCCCTGTCAGTCAGGGCATGAAGTCCATACTTCCCTTTGCCTGGTGCTTGGTTTAGAGAACTGAAACAAAGACTATTTGCTGCTGCCTTCTCACCTCAGCTGTACTCTCCATGGAAAGTGTTAATCTTCAGTACTTGACTCGGCTATCAAAATTTTCAGCTTGGAGGGGCTGATGCCTTTAGCCAGCATTCTCTCTGTTCCCTGTAGTTATGACAGTAGTTCTGTGACAGAACTGTGCATGCTGATCACATGATAGACAAGATGGTTACTAAATGCTTTACCAAGTATCACACAAAATCAATAGCTAGAAAACTACACTTGTTTTTTTCCTTTCGTAGTCTCCAGAGCCTGTATGAGCCCTCAGACCCACCAGCCTGGCCGGTGGGAGGTGGCAGAAGATCCCCTGGGAAGTGCCAGCTGACAGCTGTGACAGAACAGCACAGGGTGGGCGAACTCCCTCCCTCTCCACCTGGCCAAGTCCAAGTTGTCCTCCAAACATGCAGACTGTACCTCCCTGTAAGTGGGAAGTCCTCAATTGGTAAAACAGTCTGTTTAACTCTCCCTGCAATGTCAAAGGTGAATCCTGAAGCATGAATGGAGTTCTTCATGTTCTCCAAGATATTCACTAGCAGAGTCAACAGCAAATTTTGCTCCTTTGCTTTCTGTTCTCATTAAGTCAGACTTTAGGTCAAACATTGGAGTCACTTGCAGTGGTTCTATTTCACTTCAAGGTACAATAGTGTAAGCACTATGACTCTGTATTTATAACAGCCTAAATTCCCAGTTCTTCTGTACCCTTCTGTGCAATTGCACTCTGCCTTAGTTACTTTTAATTGGGCCTTTCCTTAGCTTGTTGTTACGTCTGACACATACAGCTTTTTGTCATCTGTAGTCTTCAGGTTTTATAGCATTTAGGTTGTTCTGGTGAACTACCATCCCACCTCCCAGTCTCCTATTATAAAGTTGGTATTTGGGGAAGACTGGGAGAAGAGGGGGAGCACTGCATGACATAGTGATTTTCCTTCTTTTAAGCAATTGTATTTAGCAGACTCCATGTTCTTTATCCTAGAACAAAAAAACAGAGGTTATATGAAGATGTTTGAAAAGAAAGTGGATGGCATGGACTGAATTCATTATCACTTCAAAAATTCCCACAAAGGTTTGATTTCCTTTGTTTTTAATTACCAGGAATGAAACAGTTCACAGTACACTGCAAACATAGCCCCAGTTCTTTGTTAGAGACAGTTGAAGGGGAGGGGAGAGAGGGAAAGGCTCATGAGGAACATGAATGAGTAAGCTTTGCTGACTCTTCTAACTACAGAGCCTGAAAAAGTGCCTATAAATACATTTCCCATGTTGTTAATAGCTGAGCAGGACTTTCGTTGGATGATAACTGGGAATTCAATCTTGTCAAACTTAGACAAGTGGGAGTAAATTGTAATTAACATCTCTAATACAAAACAACTATTACATTGATCTGTATTTTAAAACATAACTTTGACATGCATATCATACATGTATATCAAATATATTCATTACATAAATTTGCTTTACTGATTGTGTTTTCAATTTACCTCTTTAGTATTTTTTGATATTTTACTGCAAGTGTCTTAGCCTATCTAATCCAAATCACAAATATCAATCATAAATACTACGTTTGGTTGAGTACAACTGTCCATTCATAGTATATCCCATAAACAGACTTACTAAACATGTAAGGTCACATGTATGCAATAACGATATATATATATATGTATGCAAATAATGACAAAAAAGAGTAAAAAAATATTTGCCACATTGTGTATCTGAAGGGAGTGAATATTTATTTTATTATCTTTCATTTTCCTCTAAGGATATTTATTTTCTGAAAACTTGTTTCAGACAAAAATTGAAAAGAGCTATTGTAGCAACATCTCAGAAAGAGTTTTAGTGGGCATAAGTACAAATCAGTGTCCTTTCTATTAAAACATGATAAAAATGTATTTCAATATGCTAACATTTCAGAAAAGACAGCATTTTAATCTCATGGATTTATGTTTAAGAGTTGTCTTTAGCCACTGATTTTTTAAAATAACCTAAGATACAAAGTTCAGACACTGGATCTTATGATATCCCTCGCTATGCTTGCTATGCTTTTTCAATTTCCTTTAAGAAAGGCTATACAGTTTTGTTCCATTCAGGTGCTCATGATTTACTGTTTCAACTCCATTGCACTAATATTTTACAGGTTTTCTCTTTTTGGTTGTACTTAACTAAATCAACTGTCGTATTTTTAGCTCAAGAAATTAATATACTATTTTATTAGGAAGATAAGTTGCTACCTCTAGTTCATCTCCATCATACCAATATCTTCGGAAAATTACTCAGCAAAATCATGGTGGATTTCCTATTGCTCCATATTTGCATAAGATCTGAGAGATGTTTCTTTGCTGTTTTTAATAGAACAAGAGTACAGACACATAACTAATGTAATCTGATGTTCGCAGTTTGAATCCAGATTATTTGAATCCAGCAGAGTCTAACAGGATGAAGTTTAATAAATCCAAGTGCATTTTGGCCACAATAACCCCCTGCAATGTTACAGGCTGGGGACGGTGTGGCTGGACAGTGCCCAGGCAGAAAGGGACCTGGGAGTACTGGTTGACAGCCGGCTGAACATGAGCCAGCAGTGTGACCTGGTGGCCAAGAAGGCCAAGGGCATCCTGGCCTGTGTCAGGAATAGTGTGGCCAGCAGGAGCAGGAGGTCATTGTTCTCCTGTACTCGGCACTGGTGAGGCCACACCTTGAGTGCTGTGTCCAGTTCTGGGCCTCTCAGTTTGGGAAGGACCTTGAGATGCTTGAGCATGTCCAGAGGAGGCAGCGAGGCTGGTGAGGGGCTGGGAACACAAGCCCTGGGAGGAAGGGCTGAAGGAGCTGGGGGTGTTTAGCCTGGAGAGGAAGAGACTCAGAGGTGACCTTATCACTCTCTACAGCTTCCTGAAAGGTGGCTGTGCTCAGGTGGGGGTTGGTCTCTTTCTCCAGGCAGCAACTGACAGAACCAGAGGACACAGTCTCAGACTGCATCAAGGGAAATATAGGTTGAATATTAGGAAAAAGTTTTTCATGGAAAGAGTGATTAAGTTCTGGAATGGCCTGCCTGGGGAGGTGGTGGAGTCACTGTCTCTGGACATGTTTAAAAAAAGACTGGATGTGTCACTTGGTGGCATGGTTTAGTTGAGGTGTTTGGGCATGGGTTGGACTTGATGGTCTTTAAGGTCTCTTCCAACCCAGTGATTCTGTGAATTCTGTGATATTCAAAACAGGATGAGATTTCAATGCAGGTCTATAACATACTCCTCATACTTGCACTCTGGAGTTTCTATAGTATTTTTCCTGCAAAAGAGCCACAAAAAAAGCATTATGCATATTCTCAATTACATTTTCCATGTGTTTCAATGGGTAATTTTCTACTTACTCCCCCATTCCCTTCATTATATGTCATTTTCCATGATACCTGCATGATATGCATAATTACACTCCTGCACAAATGTGATCAAATATTGCCTGCTGGGATACACATGTTTTATAAATTGTTTGCTTCATACTTCAAAGCTACAGATTCTGATGCAGCACCACTTCCTCCAAGCCTTCAAAGCTCACTCTTATGAATCTAATGAGTAAAGTCTCCTCCTAGCAGTCTTCATCCCTTTCCTCACCTTAGTTGCCTCTGAAAAAAATCTCTTAACATGCTTAAATAAATATTTATACTCACACATTCTTTTGATGCCTTGAGAGGCTACCGAGAACAGAGGTTAGACAGTGTTAAAGGAATAAAGTAGGCATTTATTAAAAAGGCCTTCAAAGAATGCACCTTGGGCAACACAAGAGCCTGGCTGAGGTTATACCCAAGCCATGGGTCACGAGTCTTCACATTTTTATTAAGTTTTGGTCCATTTACACATTGGGTTTAATTACAGATTCAGGTTATAAAGTTCTATCCTTCCAGTTTGCTCTCCTCAGTTCACTGTTGTTTACACTTTTTGGGCCTGAAGCTGCAGTGGTGTCCTTGGCTCTTAGGCTGGAAAAGGATTGTTTTGTCTGACTAAATTGTGAGGAGAACTTGCTAACTTCATATGAAGTTCAGAGTTACATGCTAATGCAGTACAGAATCTGGAAAATATGAAAGCTAAAACTTAAGGCATCACTTTCATCCAAAGGTCTCAGCCCTTCATTTTTTTTCCATATGAGACACTTTTTGGGGTAACAGCAAATTGCAAAGTGCAAGCCTCAGGAACCATCTGAGCTACTGCTCATTACCTCTGTCTTTGAGGTAATACCGTACTGTAAACTACAGCAACTTCTTCCAAGTGCTCATGGCCTCCATCATGCCTCCTCTTGTTTGTAAAAGTAGTTCTCCATATGAGGTTTTTGACAAGTGAAGGAACAATCACCTGGGTCTTTTTATACTGGCCAAAGAAAAGCATGCAAAGGGAGTCACAAATCTATCACTTGAGCCTTTAAAAGCAGTAATGAAAGTGGTGCCTGGCCAGATGTTCAGAGGTAAGGAAAAGAGTGAGGGTTACTGGAAAAAGTCAAATGGAAAAAGGAAAGTAGAAGACTGTACATTGTCAGTGCATTAATTAGAACTTCACTGCCCTTAAGCTCAGCATCCTTACCCTGGGATAGCTTCTGGAGCACACTGGCAGCAGGGTGTGAGGGGGGAGCATGAGGTACAGCTCAGGAAGGAAAACTGCGTTCTTCCTGGAGTGCAGGTATATATATTTGACTTATATACAAATAGTGATTCTGGAGGCTTCAATTACATGCACAGATAGTGCATGATAGTCTGAAAATACACATGATATAAAGTTTGGGGATATGTTGAAATGAGAAAAGAAGTAGATGAAAAGATTTGTACTGGTTTTGGCTAGGATAGAGTTAATTTTCTTCCTTTTAGTTTGCATGGTGCTGTGTTTTGGATTTGTGCTGTAAAAACAGCACAAAAGTATTGTGGGATTTTTTTATCTGTTGCTGGGCAGTGCTTGTGAAGTGTCAACATATTTTCTGCTTCTCACTCCACCAGTGAGGAGGCTGGGGTGCAGAAGAAGTTGGGAGGGGACCGACTGGGCAGCTGACCGCTGTCATGACCTATCTCTTAGTCAGGACAACTGGGTTCTTTAATAAAGGATCCCTTGGAGGAGATTACAGAAAAAAATGTTCAATAATTGTTTATAACAACAGCAATAGCTTTTATTTTTAACAGCTCTAGAATAGTACTAGAAAAACCATAACTGGAAAAAACATAACTGGAAAAAGCAGTCTATAGGTATTCTGAGAGCTAAGATCACCATAAGAGAGAAGAGATAGAAGGAGCAAGATAGAAAAGGAGATAGAGAAATAAGAAACAAGACAAAGAGATATTACCAGCTGTGCCTCCATTGGTGTATGATGTTTTGTAGTCAGTCACAGCTCCTGTCCATCAGGGTGAGGGCACCCATATGGAAAAAAAAAAAAAAAAAAAGAGGTTTTATACCCTTGCCCTCTTTCAAGAGATGACCCAGTGTGATATTCACATTCTCTGAACAGAGAGAGACATAATTCTCTCTCTTACGATTTTTCCTGGGGAAGGTAGTGAGAAGCTCAGAGAGGAAGAGAAAACAATTCTTATCTCTATTTGTTGTGCCTGTTGTTTGGCACATGTGGAATGTGTTATGGAGATTGTTTACCAAGAGTAATCTGTTAATTGGATTCTGCTGAGGGTTGTTTGGATTGGGTCAAAGCTGTGTCCTGACTGTCTCCAGTCAGTCACGGATTTTTCTTTAGTATCTCTTTAGTATAGTATTTTTTTAGTATAGTATCTCTTTAGTATCGTTTTAGTATAGTATTAGTGTAATATAACCTAGCTTAATAAAGCAGTTGTTCAGCTTACTGAATCATGGAGTCAGAGCACATTATGCACCTTGTTGGGATCCCCCTACACTGATAGCCCAGTATCTCCTCCAGGAGGAGTTCTGGTGAGCGTGTGTCATCTTTCCTTGGAAAAGAGGGGTTGAGAGAGGGGATCTGTGTATAGGCTGAAAGTCTGTGGGTTTCAGTTGTGCAGTGATGACTTTTTGCACAGGAAGAAGACAGGCACAGTGGAAATGCTACCCTGCCTCCTCAGGATCTGCTGCTTAATGGCTGCTGGTAGTCTAGAATCTGCCCAAAATACGTAAAACATGGACACTAAGTGATTGACACCAACTCACTCCCTTCAAAGCTGCTCCTAATATGTCACATAACATGTCACATTGCTAAAATAGGCATAAGCACAGCTTCTACTTCTTTTGCTGAAGTCATACATTTTGAATCCAGAAGACAAGATCTCTGTTTTCTCTCAAAACACAGACACATTCTGTCATTCAGTCCTTGGACTGCAATTAGAAACCCAATCTCCAGACCCAGTCATACATGACTGGGGATGTGCCCAAGTGACACATCAGAAGCCTGGCTAGGTTGTTGCATTGACTGTGGGAGTCCCACTGCCAGCTGTCAGACGTGGGATTAATAGTTGGGCATTCCTGAAGCTCAGCATAGCAATCAGTCCTCATCCAGAGACCAGTGGAGCTTAAAAAGGCATGAAACCCCATGAATGGATCCAGTCAAAAACACCGCTTTTTTCAGAGTAGTGAGTGAGAAATTGTAGAAGATATCTATCCGAAGATGCTCTATCTTTCCCATTTTTTCACTTCTTCCTACTTCTTTGGAGCCACACCATGGAGACCCTAGAAAGAGGAGTCTTTCAAAAACATCATTAAATCCACATGTTCAGAAAAAATGCAACATTTAAATTAAATACATAATGCAGGAAACTGCTCTGTCAGACAAGATATTCCTCACCTGATTATGATTGGAAAGCAATAAATAGAAAGACCTACTCATAAAACAAATGGCAACTGAAAACACATGCATTTAGGTCTTTAGCTTGAGAATAAATTAGGTGCAAATGTAGATTTTCCATATATCTGCCAGAATTTAGGTAATTATGGTTATTTTATCCTATTTAACAAGTTGCTTGTATGAAAAGCTTTTTTTCTAATAATGAAATACTCATTGTGAAACAGTTTTAAATATTTTGTTACTGACACAGTTAAAATGAAAGTGGTTTTTTCCTACTTTTCTGTGCCTGTAGAGCTACAGTAAATGCCAATTGAGATAACAAATACTTGCTGATAGCAAACACAGACCCTAAGGTCTATCATATCATTCGGTCTACTTATTTCTCTAAGACTCTAGGACTGCTCATAAAATCTGGTCTTCATGGCTTATGTGATGGAAGTATTTCTCTAATTAAGCTAAACTCTTTTAAAAGCCCCCAAATATTACAATTTAATGGTCCATGTTCAAGAATAAATAGTTGGATTCTATTATTGGGTAACACGAAGTGACTGCCAACATTTAAAGAAATATTCTGGATTCAACCTTCAAGCAAATTTGATAACAACCTTGAAGTCCACAAGTTAAATTTCAGATCATTCTCCTGTAACACTCTTCCCTTGAGATCTGGTCAGATGCCTTTACATTACATATTGTCAAATGTACCTAGCCATGGAATTCAGTTAAATCAATTTCAGTGAAAACTGGGTGTTTTGTCAGTGTAGGATTTGGGCTCCTTGTTTTTCAGTTTCTTGTTTGTATAGAGGAAATTTCCAAACACCAACAGCAGTAATTTTCAACAATAAATTTTCACAGGGCAAAAAAGTCAGAAGTCTGTAGAACTATATAAATTACTGCATATCTAAGTCTGCAGAACAAGCAGACATAGGTATTCAGTAGTTCATATTCTGCAAAATTGTCATAATTTTATTTGTAGATCAGCTCTGTGATTATGTCAAGATCCTAAAGCAGAAAACATTGATATTTGCAGCTCACTGTCATTCTACAGGACATGTGACCTTCAAAACTGCCATTTACCTCCTCTACACACAACTCTTTTTTTACTGTTTAATTCTACCTCCATTATGCAACCACCAATTACCAAAAATGGCTTAAGACTGCACCGCCAGGTGTAACTCTGTAACTGTGACTTTCTGCTTCTTCATTAATTTTGACTATTCTATTATTAGGATTGATGGTATTCAGAAATCTCAATCATTTATATGAAGCCTCACAGCAGCAGTCAATCCCTGCTCTGAAGACCTTAGACTTTCAACAGGTAAAAGAGACCCAAAAAATACTGTTTTCCTAACATTACAGATCACCCAGCTCCCAGTAATACAACTTGATGCTTCTGTTCTGAGCAATTATAAGACACTAGAAAGCATAAAGTGCATGATAATTGCTCAGGGCAGCTCTTTCCTCTTCAGGAAGTGGCAGCATTGCAGTAGCCTTTGCTTCCCTATTTTCTTTGTTGTTGCCTTCCTAGGCAGTCCTGCTTTTCTGCTCAAGCTCACAAAACTCCTTCTGCCATTCCCATATTCCTAAAATATAAAATTATATTGGAAAGCAATATATTATATTTAATATATATAATTTTGTGTAAAGTTAAATAAAAAAGAAAATTTGCCTATGTGAGATCTTGTCAATGGAGCCTGTGCATACGACAAGCAACCCCTCCCTTTCTATGCTCTCAGTCAGGGAGTATTTTGTATCTTTATCAACATTTCTAAACACTGAACAAATTAAAACAAGGGAAGCTGAAATATTTTCTTCCTGTTTCTGAAGCAGAGGATGTAAATGGGATTCTATCTATAGGTAGACATTAGAGTGTAGATCATTATTCTTCAATATTTTATAGCCACTAAAAAACAAGCCTGAAAAATCAGCATCAGATCATTTCATGTTAACTGACTTGCCAGTGATACAGTCCTGGATTTACTGAGTTCTAAAAGGGCTTTTTGGAACAACAGCTGTGATTTTTTCCTGGCTCATAATCATCATCAGCCATAAGGAAACTGCAATCAGAAGGGAGGAGACAGATCTGCTGATGGAGCACAAGCCTGCCTCATATCTAATTCCCTCTCGAGCTTTGTTGGCTCTGCAGTGCTAAAAGGAATTCAGTTTTGTCACTTGCATAAACATATAGTCCTAAATATGAAATACACCTTTTTCAGTGGCTGCTGAAGTGAGTGGCAATTTTCAGTTGTAAGGTAGGAATAAAGAGTAAATCTTTTCCTGAGAAGAAATGGATTCTCAGGATAATTGATTTTTCTGGCTAGACCTGTCTGTGGTGATTAGCTTGTGTAGTCATTAGTTCTTGGGCTGTTTTCACACTATCTGGCTCTGTACCATGATACTGGATGTACCCGTCAAAGGTTGTCCTTTTGTCTGGTGTGGCACTTATGTTACTGGCATTTGCAGAGGAATGAAAACTGTATGATCTGTCTCTTGTGGAAAATTGTCTTTATAAAGATCCAGTTTTCCCATAAGAACATGGCAAATTGTGTAAGGCAGCTTTTCATTAAAAACCTTAATTATTAGCTGTCAAGATTAAGAAGTGAATGAGAAGACTCCTTTATTCTTCAGGGCAAATGGAGCATTTTCAGTGAAGAATCCTGGAAACACTTGCAAGAAAAGGAAAAGGAAAATGGCTTTATAATAATTTACAGCATGTCTGTGTCAAAAAATTCACTATTTTATGACATTTCTGATTCTCAATTTTCAGTAATGTTATATTAACTGAGGCCTGATTTGATGCCTGGGCATTTTTGGTGAGGTTTAGGACAATCAGTCATAATAATATTTTACTGGAAATTTTAAAATATTTAATTAAAAGGATAATACAGTGCATAATCTGGCAATTATTCAAAATTCTCTTTCAGCAATATTAATGTTTTTCTGCAACACCACATAGAAACACTTTTAATCAGCATGTTTTTAATACACTTTGGAATACTGAGAATAAAAGTGCTTTATAAATTTAAACTGTTACTATTCATTATTACTACAGAATTTTTCCTTCATCATCTTTCTGATCATTAAAGAATATTAATGAGAAAGTTTACTCATTGTAAGTATGAGCTGGTTTTCAAGAATGCCTTTCCCTGAAACTACATGACTGCTGAGATGAAAGCTCTCAAATGTTAATGCACTTGAGGTTTATAATGTCTAATGTTACTGTCACAGGACATAGGTCAGGGAAGTGAACTGGGAGTGATTGCTCATGATAAAACATCTGCATGTTATTTTACAGCAACAAAACAGGGTAAATTAAGTCCTAAGACATGTCTACTGAATTATGAAGTTATTGCAGGACTTCATCTAACATTAATGAGGCATCATTTGAACAAATGGGAAATTCTTGAAACAGGATATCACAGAACTAATTTCTAATGCGCTGAAGGGAATAAATGTTGAGAAAAGGCTAACTGGATTTGGCCTTTAATGATGCATAGGGAAAAAGAGGAGAGAACTTCTCGTGTTTCATATTCCAGTTTTAGGCTACAAAAACTGCCCTGTGCTCCCCTGAGAAATAAGCAAGGACTTTTTCAGAATTTCTTTTTTCCCTTTGTTTTCTTCTCCTCTCTTCTGTTTTGGTTTTTTTTTTTTTTGCGTTCAAGACTTGAGATTGCATGTTCACACACAGAACAGTGAAAGAAATATTTAAGCTGTGTACATTCACAGCTATAAAGCATAAAAATATTTAATATCACTGCACCTACTGTACTCTAAACTACATTTTTCCAGCTAGTATCCAGCTACAAATGATACATTTCAGGCTGAGTTGCTTTGTCAGCTAGACAATGATTTACATGTGCTTTTATTTTGTTGTCTGGTATATGTTCTTCTTAGCTTTATACTATTCTGTGATAGGGACAAACACTGTACCTACAGTGGAGGAGGACTAGAGAAATTAAATAGGTCTTTTAAATTTTACCTGTTTGAAATTGAATTTAATATTGACTACATGATTTGAACTAAGTCTATAAATGGTTTGAAACCACTAGTTTCAAACGTTAAATTGCTTTTTATTGATACAGGTTACAGCTTCAAAATATTTAAAGGAAGCTGCCCTTATAATGGGATATGCAAGACTTATGTTATCCAATTAAAGGCCTGTGCATCCTGCTAGCTTTTAAGAAAGTGAACACACAACTAGTTTATCTAGTGTTTTGTGTAGACACAAAACTAGTTGTCTTAGAAGAGATGCATTTATTTGTCCCTGTGCTCTCAGACTCAAAGAAGCAAGGGTTATGCCCATTTTCCACCCATCATCCTATACTCTTATAGGATAACTATAAGAGTAACTAAATAACTAAATCCTTACACTACAGAGTGACAAACCCACGTGTACTCAAATTGTTCCTTCAAGGTTCCCTGGAGGAGAATTGGTGGGAGCAAATAAGGTTAATACCAGCAGTGAATTTGAATCATTTGTTGTTAAGTGGGAAAACAGCATAAACTACCATGGTCATAAGTCTCTTTTGTAAGCTTTATAAGAAATTAGAGATGTAAATAAGGTACAGGAAATTATTTTTCTTTCCAGGGAATTAGACCTTTTGATTACAGCATGCTTTGGTTATTTAATAACATCTGGAGAAGCTATTTCAACTGCCTTCAAGACAAAAATTAGATAAAAATCTTGGAACATACTTATTTCATATAAGTGGAAATAATGCGGTGTTTGAAGGAGGAAAATAAATAACAAGTCATGTATTCATGTTATTAGGCAGTCCTCAACATTCATTTTTATGTGAAATTATGAAATTCTTTTTTATTCTTTACTCTATGTCTGTCATTCATGACAAGTAATTTCTATATTGTTGTCTGTTGCTACATGAGAAGAAAGTTTAAAACTACAGGTGTTTTTGGGAACAATCAGAAGCTAGCAGTAGAAATGTTAAGTTAAAAACCTTCATGGTACGATAGATCTCGAGATCTTTCTACTGGGCACAGAGAGGAGCCTTGGACAGACTTCTTGATTCTGGTCAGTGAAAATATGAAGGGTATTAAAAAAACCACACTAATGTCATTCGTTTTTAAGTTAGACAGATATCACCCAAGTCTCTCCCTAAGAGCTGAAGATTGTCAATGGACAGAGAGAAGCATATAAAGGCACATTCCTGACTTAGGGATATCTATTCTAGGATGAACTGAGTTACACTCAAGATGAAAGGCACCTCGATGACCAGTAAGAACATTTACCTTGTAGACATCCTCCTTATGGACAGTGAATCCAACCCACAGTTACATTTTCTCAGAAGCAAAGTGGAACTGAGGGAAAGGATTCTGGGGTTCATTGATCAGCTGAGGTACCTCTTCAGAAGGCCAGACAGCCCAGCATCTACAGCCAGACACTTGCCCATAAGCAAGCAGGCATTTGCCCTTTCAGGCTACCAGTGCAACCAGCTGTCAAGTAATAAGCCCAGTCATTCCTTTTGCTTGATGTGGCACAGTAAGAAAAGTCTAAAGAAGACTAAAAGGTGAAATGAGGTGAGAAATAATTTCTTCTCAGCTTTTGTAATTCTCTTATAGAAGGGTACATATGAGATCCTTAAAAAAGGCCAGAAGCATTTCTGCCCATATTGGAGAAAATGAAACCCTTTTTAGTGGAGAAGCCTGCTGGATGGCATGTGAGCTCAGAGGAACCCAGGAAGACTGGCAAGCCTGCCTCTAAGTTTGGCTTTTGTCTTGTAATTTGTAGGATTTCAGTTCACTCAGACCAGCAGCAACAGTGAAAATAAAGCTATCATTCAAGTCATGTTTGGGTTTAACTCTTGAGACTTTTATATTTGATCTGTAATAAAATAATTCACTGTAACTGTTGGTCTCAAGGACCTGGGCACCACTGAATTATTTTAATTATTCTTGTGGGACCTACTGCCAGTGAGCTACTACATTTTTCCTCTGAATTTCCTTGTCTTGAAACTGAGCAACCATATTAATCTCTGTTTACTCCTTAGTATTTATTATTAGCTGTGAATATTCAAGCAACACATCTGAGGTATATTGAATAAATTAGTGAAGTGTTAGATAAACTGGTTGCAGATGACACTCCATGGAGGGGAGGGGAGGGGAGGGGAGGGAAGGGAAGGGAAGGGAAGGGAAGGGAAGGGAAGGGAAGGGAAGGGAAGGGAAGGGAAGGGAAGGGAAGGGAAGGGAAGGGAAGGGAAGGGAAGGGAAGGGAAGGGAAGGGAAGGGAAGGGAAGGGAAGGGAAGGGAAGGGAAGGGAAGGGAAGGATGGTTTTTACAGGTCTCATCTACAGGAGCAGCAGTTAGAAATAGAACCTGAGCTGAATGGTCTGGAATGACTATATCTCTTAGCCAGCTGTGACTAAATACACATACACAGCACAGTAAATCACAGCAGATTAATTTACACAGGAACAACAACAATTTTCTGTATGCTGATGTTGTAATTTCCTCTGCATCAGGCCACTCTTACTTATCTGATTATTTAGTTGATCAGCAACCTAAACCATCTGCACTCAATTAACAATGTCATTCCTGCTAAAAGCTGAGCTTGTGAGATTTCTAGGGATATTCATAAGTTTCTTGTTAGTTTGAAGAAATGCTGCGCTGACTTAAATAACCATTCATGGGAAAGGAAGACTTGGCACTCACTGTAGGTACTATGGCTCCTATCACATATCCTCCATTGCTACTATGAAAAGCATTTTGAAGCCAACATTATTAAACACCCCTTAGCTGCCACCCCTTCACTGGGACACTGCAAAACAAAGTGGCTCAAAACATGTATATTTTCTGCTCACAGAGGACAACCTGGGCAGGAGTCACTTCAAGTACCTTTGGATACCTGCAAGGCACATGTTTATATCCAAGCTCCTCACCCTTGGTTCCTTCCACCATCAATAAAGGGAATGAGTTTTGTCTATGAAAGGATTCACCACAGCATGGCATTCACAGGGTGAATCTTACCAAACTGTAAAAGTGTTGATTTTCACCATTTATGGTGATGAAATGAGTCCAACTAATCTGAGCACAGATGTTCACTTTATAGTTTTCTAAAGTGAAGTAGAAGGAATCCGGTCAGGTTTTGGTGCTCTTTGAGAATCTGAAATGTCTGTCACCTGTCATTTTGTTTTGCCATGATTCTAGTGTTTTAAATTCAGATTACAGTGGAGATTTTCGCAAACTTGGCATACTCTTGGAAAACATGCACAAAGATTAAATCCCTTTAATGGGCAACAGGTGGGAAAAGGAGCAGTGAAAGAAGGACACATTGAAAAATGTAATATAGAGATGTTATACTGTTATATTCATATTTTCTGAAAAATCCCTTCACCCAGGATTTTTCTCCTGGAAGCTAAGAAGCCTCAGAGAAAAATGTAAACAATAATTATCTAATTTGCTTCTCTTATGTTTTGCTCCTTTGGAATGTGTTTGGAGATTTTGGCCAATCAGTGCCAAGCTGTGTTGGGACTCTGGAGAGAGTCACGAGTTTTCATTATTAACTTTTTAGCATTCTGTAAGTATCCTTTCTGTATTCATTAGTGTAGTTTAGTACAGTATTCTTTAATATAATATACTGTCATAAAATAATAAATTAGCCTTCTGAGAACATGGAGTCAGATTCATCATTCCTTCCTTCATCTTGGAGACCTCCAAATACAATATTATACACTGCATTTCTGGCTCACAAATGGCATTCGAGCACTTTTGCCACACTTCCCTGTCCTGCATCCATCACCCTCAGAGTTCCCAGATCACACCAGAGCACTCCCTCCTATCTGCCTCTTGGCTGCTGGCAATGAGTGATCTGTGTGACAGGCGCAAAGCTGTACCTCACAAAATGTAAAGGAATTTGCATCCCTATTCTTGCTCAGTTACTCTTTAGGGATGTAAATTTTCCTGTGGCTATATGTCTGGGGCAGATGTATCTGTTTTACAAGCTAGTCTCACTCACTGAGGCTCATTTTTCAAAATTTGCACTAATGAAAAAAATTAGCATTTCCTTTCCAACAGTAGTTGGAAATAGTAGTGAAATTTCAATGTTTCTTTTTAGTTAGGTACAATAAAGATTTCACATGCTAAAATGCATGTTATTGTAGTGATTCTTTTTCATTTAATCCTTTTTTCCCCCCTTAAAATCCATTTTTCTTCAATTTTCTTATTCCCATTGTCAAAGACTGATTATGTAATTTCCCTCTCTTTTCCAGATATTCTGGTCTTTTTCATTTCATTCTAAAGTTTTGCATTTTCCAGGGAAATATATCAGTGTATAAGACTCTGATAAACTTCTCCAAAGAAATGCTCTGGAGTAAAGTTCATCTACTTCTCACAGGCAGTGATGTGTGTACTCACTGCTATGAGAAACAAACCTTGTTCCTGAAATAAACTGGCCCTAGAGGTGTCTCGGTAGTGTTCTAGCAATGTCTAATTTGTTGACTGCTGATGGATACTCTGTTCCTCAGAGTCTATTCCTATTCATAAAGGCAAAACTTTCTAGGTGCCTTTCTGAGCACTGATGAGCCAGCATACAGCCTAAAGTAATCTAAATTATTTCATCATGCAACTGTACCCAGAGCAGGGCTTTCTCCCTGTGGACCTTTCTTTCTGTTATAACTGAAATCTTGAACCTTCTTTTTTTCATGTGTATGAATTCTGGTTAGAGATGGAAGCTTTCCAAAACACAAACATTACTGGTATGTAACAGTATCAAGCCTACTTCATATTTTCTGTGTATATCACATCGAGTTAATTGAAGTTAAATTTTCAAATAGATTAAAGCTTGACATGTACTCCTGTGCTGGCATAATCACACAGTCTAAATCAAATATTTCTGTCATAAAACAAGATACAATGACTGAGTAAATTCAGACGTATACTTTACATAATTACCTTAATAGAGACTGTGTCAGTGCCATGTTTGCAGGATGCTACATTGGTTATAACCAGACAGATTTAAATATATGCTGTGCAAGAGAAATGTACCTTTCAACAGGCCACTAATTCACCAGTTGTTATTCTTCATTTCTTGGTGATTTTCTATGATGAAAAACTCAAGTCATGAGACACATGAGCTGGCCATTATCTTATTAGAGCCTGTACAGGAGCACCTTCCAGGGGTTCAGAGCTCACTCCTCAAGGAATGCACATAGCTAAAGGACTGCAATGCAGTAACATCCAGGCAGAGTGATTAGTTATTTCCCTGTTTCTCCAGAAGAATGTAAGAAGAAAATGTGGGAGAACAGCCATTGGATCCTGTATTTGATAAATAATTGAAAGTTTGCTTTTGCTAACATCATCACTCATCTTATGATTATTGCAGTCTTTCTAAGGATCTGCTGATTTCAAGCAGGGATCTTAAAG
The DNA here is from genome assembly GCF_036417665.1 of Passer domesticus. Lineage (NCBI taxonomy): Eukaryota > Metazoa > Chordata > Aves > Passeriformes > Passeridae > Passer > Passer domesticus. The sequence continues at coordinate 19,339,580 of NC_087476.1, read as the reverse complement.
GAAAGACGGTGCAGATAAGCAAATAAGCCAGCCCTTTCCTTGGAAGGCATATAATTTTCCATTAAAAAGCAGACTGTAATATTTGCTGGTGTTGAGTCTCCCTGGAGAACACATTTCTGCCTGACATGCCCATTTTGTCATTTTGAAAGTTTAAGAACAATGTTAATTTTTATACACATGGTTTGTATTTTAATTCCTGTTTGAGAGGGGGTAAAAGAGAAGAGTTTCAATAGTGTCAAAGATCTTTCTAATAGCTAAGGGGGAAATGTAAGAACTAGCTGTGTTAATTGCAGGGTCTTCAAACACAGGTCACATCTGCTTACAAAACGTGCACATGCCTGTGTAGATTTTGATTACTAGTGGACTATGAGATTTCATGCCCTCTTATGCCAAGATATAAAGGAAGGTCTTAGCAGTGGCATGTGGCCACCCCACACACAGGCCCAGACCCCCGCTGCAACCTGATGGCATCTGTGCCATGTCCCTGCAGGCTTTGTCCTCGCCCTCAGAGGCAGAACCTTGGACACCATGCAGTGACACTCCTGCTCAATTCCTGTATTGTGTTACTGCCACCACGCTGCTCATTTGTGTTCACAGAGTGCTTCTACACGTGATTTTACACTGGCACAGGGAAGGTTGGATTTACAGCTACCAGCCCTCAGCAAATCTTCATTTGAAGAATTGAAGTTTGAGCAAAAGGCTTTGAGACTTATGTCTCATCTTAAATGTGGTCATAATGGGGTCTTAAATGGGGTCTTGAATGGGGTCTTAAATGGGATTCAAAATCTCAATTTCTGGACTTCATTTATATGCAGAAAGCACATATGGACACAATATTGCCCAAACAAAGTTCCTAGAACCACTGCCTAAACACTTGCTCTCAAGCTGTTAGCCTGTGAAAAAGTTTTGTGAATAAATATAAACTGGGAATTGATTTCTTTACAAAACTAATTCATGTCCATAGAAACTTTTGTGTTTGTTTACTTCTCTTACACTGTCTTTTTTTAATTACCAGTCACCATGTACTAAGTTAGAATTTTCATTGACATTCCTTTGAAGTGTGACTACAAATAAGTAAGCAAACTGAATATAGACAAAATTGAGGACTTTTGTTTGTGACTTTGTTGGATCTTACAGTTAGAACCTTTCAAATTCTTTATCTATATTCCAGACCTAAATACTGAGATTCTTTTTTCTCCTCTTAGTATTTTCTACTTGACTTGAAAAATTTAGAGTTTCCTTTTCAGAAAGTGGAGGTACTTTGTTTTAAAAAATGAGTATTACTACAGTTGGGAAGCTTTTGAAGACATCCCTTTTATTGTTCATGTATTTTATCCCACTTATCAATGAGGCAAATTAAATCTAATATTGTATCTAACTCTATTTACTATAAATATATTTGTTTGCTGAGAAGCATCCTGTGAGAACAAAAAACGTTCCCTGCTTCAGAGCTCAAAGGATTAGGCAAATTGCAAAGTTTCCTTTCCTGAAAGAAAGTTTAGCCCAGAAAACACAGCAGTTTGCCCCAGGCTTAACTAACTAGAAGAACTGAATCTCTTGCCAAACATCTTATATATGGGTTAAAGTTGTTTTGCAGACATTTCAGATATCTACATTTATTAGCTCAAATGATACACTAAGATTCTTACAAGGAGGTCAGTAGTAAATAGACGAAATCCATAGTGGGTACAGTTGGAGAGAAAGATTTTGTATAACTATGCTGGAGATTTGAAAAGTTGTTGTGGTACGGGGCAGAGAACGCCCCTGAAAAAATTCAGTAGTTTCCATACACTTCTCTGGTTTTGTTACTCGTGCTCCCCCACTTCTCCTTCCTGCCTCATTTCCATCACAGCTGCACTTTAAATAATCAGGGCCTGATTTCTCTTTCCCTTGCTCCACTTTCACTGTAGTCTAATGGAGTTAGATCTTGTTTTATTTCTTTACTTCAGATAATGGTGATATTATACACAGGGACATGAAGACAGAACTTGTGAGAGTGGCATAGACTTTGGGAAAGATGCTCTGAGAGCAAAAGGAGAATGAAGACTATTTATTCACACATGTTAAGTGGATAAACAATGGAGAAATATTTTGTCCAGTTCCATGCCTGAAGACCAAAGCCTCTGTATACAGAACTTTTTTCCAGTGCACTGGCTGCAGATGAAATACCATGTAAAAAAAGAGTGCTTACTGATTTACAAGAATTTTGTTCCAGATATTATATGTATTGTAGGTAGAAATAAAGTGAATTAGAGTAACTCCAATACAAACCCCCCCCCCAAAGCTTTGCATCTGTGGTGTACTGGAGCATATTTAAGACATTTTCTTTCTATTTTGAGTGAACAGTGTTCTAAATTCTCTCTCAGAAAGAGAACGGGTTAGTGTTTGGAGCATGTATAGATCTATGGTTATCAATGATTTGTCTACACTTCTAATAATGAATTAAAATCTGCACACATATAAGCAAAACTAATGTAATTTATGTTTATGAACATTGACACAATAACCTGTATACATGGAAGCTCCTTCTCCTCAAAAAGAATCTGTACCTGAAGAAAGAACCTTTATTTTTCCTTATATTCCTGCAGTGCAACTTGCCAGTGACTTTTAAAAGTACATAATGCAAAGATTTTGGAGTCAGCATTCAGGTCTTATTCTATCAGTGAAAAGAGCTCATGGTTACCTGGATCTTTTCATATGCAAGATCTCTCCAGTCAGAAGACCTGGACTCCCCACCCAGATGTAGCTCTGGGTGTCTACGCATAATGTGTAGAAAAAACCAGCAGATTTCCTGCTGGTCACCATAAGATGGGAGCAGAGAGCTCCTCCCCCTGCAAAGCACTAAGACACAGAGTTTACATAACATCCTTAATCATTTTTTTCAAATGTGTCACACAGAAGTTTTACAGTGCTGCTCATCTCAAAGCTTCTTCCTTTCACGGTAAGAAAAGGGGAGACTCTTGAGTCCAATCCAAGTTATTGTTCCAACTAAAGACAGATTGTGTGCTGCATTTAGCCAAGCCCTGTTTATAAAACAGTTTTTTAATATTTTTTTCTATTGTGACAGTAGATACAGTCCATGTCTTCAAACCTTAATAAAACCCAATTAATTTATTTAATTAAAAGAAGAGCTTAGATAATTTTTTGCTTCATATGAGATTCCTTGAGATTGCATAATATGTCCAGAGTTTGTATGCTGTATATGTACTATATATAAAATGCATACTCAGTCAAGATTAAAAGGACATTAAATGAAACGCACATTATAAAACGTTGCTAAATTATGACAAACAACTTGATTTTGAGTAGCATATGAAGTATGTCATGAAACTTATTCCTAAACCAAATCAACAAGACCATTAAAAAGTTTTTTTATTTGACCCTCACTTTCTCAGGTTATTCAAAGAGAATACATATAAATGAAGTGTCACTGATTCAATGCACAAAGCATAAAAAGCCAAAAATAATTTAGAGGGAGCACATTCTTCACACACAACATTTTATACTGTCACTCTGTTTTCTTTTATACTCTGGAGATTTTAGCATAAATTATTGTTTTAAAATTGATAGCTATTAGCATTCATACTGCTCATTCCACTCTAATGAACTTCGTTTGAGATTGAATTATATGAAATTATTCCCCAACTGGCAAGCTATCCATTAGCAGTGACTTCTGATGATTTCTTTATAAAGTCAGGGTACAGAGAACATATTCTTCACTATCTTCACTATATCTAAAAATCATATGCTGGAGTCAAGAAACCTTAGGATTGAAGAGAAGCCATGGAATTATGGCAGTTTCACGGTGTCAAGAAATATACTCCTTCTAGTTCAGGCCTGAAGGAGTTGTTTAGCATTGATGGACTAGCACATTCAAACAAGGATAGAAAATACTCTAAGTCTGCAAAGATTTGTTCCACCACTGAGCCTCAGCTAGAAATAAACTGAAAGAAGATAGTTCCTAAATATTATGTTTAAAAAACAAGCATTTATGTTTTTTTTTTTTTTTTTTAAATTACATATTAAGTGTCACTTTGGCAACTAAAAAGCAATAATGATAATTTCAAAACTATGTAACTTCAGTGGAAGGGAGTAAGGATGTACGTCACAGCTCCTATGAAGCTGCTCCACTTTAGCACTTCTATCACATCTCTGCTCTTTGGATTCCTTTACAGATTCACTTCTATTCAGACAGAGGCTGCTACTCATAAATCCCTGTTCATTTTATAAGGGTATGACACAATAGTTAAAAATACTCTACAGGCTGAAGGGAAGGATATTCACAACCGCACAACCGTCAGTTCTACAAACGCAGTGAGGCTGACTGAGGTGAAAAGCCATTATGCCTTGAACTGTGTGTGAAACCAGTTCCTGGGGACTGAGACCGAGACTCCTTCCTGTGCTCTCTCACTGGAACAGCACAAGATGGGGACAACCATCAGAAAGCAGAGAAGGTTCTGGGAGTCCTGGTGATATGAAGCTGACCATGAGCTAGCAAAGGGACACAACAGCAAAGGCAAATATTCTCCTGTTCTAGGAGTGTTGCCAGCAGGATCAGGAAGGTGATCCTTCCTGTGTTTTCAGCAAAAATGGGACCCAACTGGACTGTTGGGTACAGCTCTGAGCCACTCAGATCCAGAAAGACATTGGCATATTGGAACAAATTCAGCCAAAGTCCATGAAGAGGAGAAGCAAAAAAGCCTTCTTATTCCTATATGGTTGGGGTTTTTTTTTGTTTTTTTAATGCTTCTTGGAATGTAGATTATATCCCTGCTATAGTTTTCACTTCAATAAATCACTTCTATAAGACCCTAATAGCATTACTTAGTGGCAGCAGTTTTGAAGAAAGTAAGGGTTCACATCACTTTCATGGTTTTTGTCAAAAGATGTTCCTATTTTCATCTGTTCACAACTGCCACTACCTTTATGATGAAGAAAAGTAATGCAGTTCTAAGTGCACATTCAAAAACAGAAAGGCCATGGAGGTGGAGCCAGATCTCTTTTCAGAGATTTGTGTTATGTGCCCATACACATAATTTGCTAATTCCATTCTGTGCATCTAATTTCAATACTTAAAGAGTTTTTACTTTTCAGAAATTACCTTGCTATCAAGAAATAAATTAAGCATAAGGTATGAAATTAACCAGTACTACCAACTGAAATAAAAAAAAAATCCTTGAACCATAAAACACTTCATAAATAGAGAACACATTTCAGGAAATATTTTGACTTATGGTTAGGGAACAGTTTATCTCGAGTGCAATCACATGGCACATGCAGGACAGCCAAGGGATCAGGCCCATCCAGGATGGATTTAGGAAAGGCAGGACCAGCATGATCCATCTGATCTCCTTTTAAGATAGGGTGACCCACCTAGTGGATGAGGGAAAGGCTGTGAATGTTGTCTGCCTGGACTTCAGTAAATCCTTTGTGACTGTCCCTTACAGTATTCTCTGGGAGAAGCTGGCAGCCCATGGCTTGGACAGGTGTACTGTCAGGAGAGGTTCAGGTTGGACATCAGGAAGAGTTTCTTACTGAAACGGTAGGTAAGCATTGGGAAGGGCTGCCCAGAGAAGCTGCGGAGTCACTGTCCCTGGAAGAGCTCAATAAATTACTGGATGTGGTACTCCTATAGTTTACATTGCAGGGTAGCGCTTAAAGCGAAGTTGGATTTGATGATCTTGGAGGTCTTTTCCAACCTTAATGATTCTGTTCTATTCAAATAATGTTATAATTGCTCAGAAGAATCACACATCAGGCTCCTTTCACAATTGTCCATCATACCAATTTTACTGTCTCCACCCCAGACAGCACAGGCTACGTATAGGTATCACAAACATATACAAAACCAGACGGCAGCGAGTATTCTGGCAAAGCTTCCAGCTCAGCTGTCATCCCAGCTGATTCTCAGTGAGCTCAAATATAATGCATTGAAGATGTCATTCCCACAGGAAGCTGAGGATCAGTTCACACAGGACTTCGTGTTTGTTTGCATATGTGTACTCACTGTAGTTAATGTCATTTTACTGACTGCACTTAAAAATTGCCCTCCTCCCGAACCGTGTGAAATGAGATTATCCCTCAAACCATGAGACTGCTTCTGAAAAAAATACACGTGAATCAAGCGCCAGCAAGTCTCCCATGTTCATGAGAACTACTGGTTTCAGAAAAGCAGTATCTAAATAATAAATCTTCACATCCTATTTTGTCGTCATTATTCCTAATAGAAATAATGGATTGGCTACCTTTTTAGGTTTATGGTCCAGAATGATTGCAAAGTGATTATAAGCAAATTGTTAATGTCTCAGACAGAAATCAACTTTTTCCTTCAGGATACAATGTTGTATCATGTTTCTAGGATAAATACTGAAAAAAAATGAAACTGTTCTCACTTAAACAAAATTACTGTATGGATAAATGCACAAATTAAAACAGCAAAAATAAAAAGACTCAATAATACTATTAACTATAGTGTAATTCTAAACTAGCAAAATCCAAATGAGGATTTATGGTATATCTGTTACCAGTTTCTGACTGGCTATGTAAAGGCTAGATCTAGTTTGAAGAAAGATGATGCTGCAACACATTTTAGCCATAGGAATTTGTTGAAGTAAATGGAGTAGTTTCAATTATTGTGAGAAGGATTGCACGAGAATTATAATAAATCTTTTAATAAAGAGCTCTCTAACAGGGAGTAGTTCCACAGCACAAGATGCAAGGATTACCTGTATTTGATACCCAGAGCAAAAGTAGCAAAAAAATACTTGACAAAGTGGCAAAATTCTACTCTAGAAACAAGCATCTGTTCAAAAATAATAGGGAATATTCATTGTGTAATAAATATGTGAGGTCCCAACAGTGACTAGAAATGCAAGGCTGTAAGAACATGTCAACAATAACCATGCATTCCTCTAAGCTGAATAACTCCTACAACTAAGAAAGAGAAAAACAGAAAACCAAATGTTGTTGCTAGGATACTAAACAAGAAAAAGTCCCCATCTTGGGTATATTCTTAACCATAAGATATCTGGTATCTTTTTGTTTCATGTGTCAGTCATAATTTAGTGTTTCATGTACCTTAGAATAAAAGTACAGCATCTTATGTGGCACAGCTTCCAACCTTAGTAAAGGCAGCCAACACTCACCAGTTAAAATACATTAAATTTTTACGCTAGTGGGACTGACCACCAGTTTACACTGTCTGGATGCCTGAGTACCCAGTACTGATATTACAGGACAAATCTTTCCAAATCCTTTAGCAACACTGCTAATACAAATATTATCTTGTGCCAGCACACTGTCACAAACTGTGATGCTGTCCACAGCAGTCTCAGAGAAGAAATAAAAGATGAGGAAAGTGAGGTGTAAATATGAGATCATGAAAGACAAGTTGGAAAAAAGAAGTAAGGATCTTCTGCTTAAATAGGAAGTGTGGAAACATCTTTTGCCTTAAACTTTCCCTCTCTCAGTCTTCAGTCTTTGAAAAGGTGTCTGGGGCAATCTTCTCTAAATTCCCTTAGTTTCTTGACCCAGTTTCTACCCAACAGCTAACTTCTTCTAAAAATTAAAAGATACTTTTATACTTTAAGACATACGGATTTTGTGGCACCTCTTTTTGGCATCTAAATTCTAGGTCTTACCCAAATTTCCTTTCAACTGACGAGTCCAGTGATGACATATATTTCAGTATACTTAATTCTTCTGAGGAACACTTTCAAAGCTGTGGGGAAAAGCTTTGAAACATCATATCCAAATCTCATAATGCCTTCTGTTTCATTTCTGTTACTTTGAATTTTTTTCACATTTTAGTAAATACAAACAAATTTTTAACATGTATTGGAGAAACAGACAAATATTCATGCACAGTCTGGAGTAATAAATGTTTCCAGAAAAATCCAAAGTTAGTGGAAATGGGAAAAAATCCTACCTGGCAAAAAGCCAGCTATTTTTCTGCAATAGAAAAGCATGCTAATTCCAGAACATAACAGTACAAAAGCTCTAATAAACATCCTGAATGCTTCATCCCCAGAAAAAAAATTTCCCTTCTATATAATGACTACTGTTGCTGTGTGATCATCTCCTTCTGCATATCCCTGTGAAGAATTGGTACTCTAGGGATTTTTTTGCCTTTGATGACTAATCTGTCTCAGCGGCCGGTGGGAGTTTGCCCTTGACTTCTGTAGAAGCTGGGTCAAGATCCAAAACAAACAATGACAGACTGCTATCTGAATCTGTACAAACCTTCTGAAAAAACCCTCACCAAGTATAAGAGAAGCGGCTATGAAATAAATTTAAATTAATTTAATTTTACCTGTGACATCAAACAAAACATTTTCGATAGATACTATAATTAAACTTTTCTCATATCAAAGCAGAATTCAAATTAAGCTACTATGTCCAACTTGGCAAACTTATCTGTTGTTTTAGAGAACAGGCCAAGGATTGACTAGACACTAGATCAGAGCTGGCAAAAATCCTCATGGTTGTACTAGATTGATTTATGCTGACTGAGGATTTAATCATATATCATCCTCTAATAAAGTCAGGTATACAAGAGGCAATGTGTTAATACTTTTGATAGTTTTCTCTGAACTGAATCTATATTATTGACAGAAGACTTCAGAATTAATTATGGCAACACTTAAAAACATACATTCACAAAATTTTTGGAACTCAGCCATTCTGGCAGTGAATACTCAGACTAGATTTGAAAAGTAGTCTCCATGGAAATCTTTTATTGGAAAAAAAAATGTCCATGAAATTATTACTCTGTAGACCAGAAGAAATGCAAGCCCATTTCATTAGGTGTAAACTCTAGCAATTAGCAATTACACATAGAAAGACTTTTCAGACTAGCATAACCATAAATTCAAGGGATTGCTACTAATTATATCGGTGTTCTCATACCGATTCTTTCTGATTTGAATTTTATTAATCTAAAGCTTATTCCAAAATGTTTTAGATTTTCATCCATTATAAAAATATTGTATAATGCCAGAGGAAATACATGCTTCACACAGTTTTTTCTCTGATATTTCAAAGACATTTGGCACCTTCCCATTTAAGAAGGAACATCTTGTTATTGCAAATAACAAGACTGTAATTCTTTTAATGTAAATAGTGTGTCCCCTTCTTCTCTAGAATTTTTAAGTCCCAATTGCAGTGATTCAACTAAACATTTCTGAAATCAAGCAGGTAAGAAGAAAAATAGCACATGGTCAAGAGTCTGAAAATATGCAGATATCTTTGTTTCACAGTTTTTATGCTTTTGTAACAACTGTTCTTAAATTTTCTTTCTTCAGTATGAGGGGAAAGAAAACTACAGTTTTTACAGATTACAATGTTTTTTTCTGATTAACTATTTACTGTATTCACATGTTGATTTACAGCTAATGTAACAGAAATGAAACTGAAAAATCTCAAGGGTACGAATAGTCAAAATTGTCCTGTTAGAATTGTCAGGCTGATTTCTTCTTTTCTCCTGAATCAAGCCTCTGATTCTCTACTAAGATAAAGAGTCTGCCTTGGGAAACAATTCTTACAGGTAATATAGCCCTTTGTCCTTCATAGTTCCTTAATGTTATCTTTCCTAGACCTGCATATAGAGAATACATTTTAAATTGTAAAGTCACAAAAAGTAGCAGAAATCCAATATTTAAAATACATGCTTTGGATCTCCAGATGGTATTAACTTCACCTCACTGAAAATATTGATATAACAACCTGGTTACAATGTTCTTTAGTTCTCCAGTCCTCATGCCCAAGAACACAGAGTGGATTTTTCAGCTTATTCTCCAGTCAATGGATCTGATACATCACAGGGATGGGAAAGCCATCACTTCACACAAGTGTAACATTCTTGAATGCAGCTGTTTGCAAAAGTAAAACCACATGACATCCAATGAGGGTTATACTAAGGTTCACATTAGACAAAGTCAAATTAAGAACTAGGGAAACTTTAAAACTATTATGGAGCTTTATCTGGGGATTCTCCAAGTGTTATTCCTATTTAGGTTGCTCCTGTGCACAGAGCTGACACAGCTGCTGCCCTTCACAGAATAGTATTTTACCAACACAAGGTGCAGACACCTCTACTGGACTTGGGATGGACTGTTCCTGGACAACTGTTTCCATGGTCAAAAATGTTTATGAATATAGGAGCATTCATGGCTGGAATCAAAACATGATGATAGCAACACCATGATAGTAAGCTTGCCTGTATTAAGTTCCTGAGCAAATGATGGAAAAAGAAGTGGCTTATTAAATGAAGAGGAAAAAAGTTAGGACATTAAAATTCCTGATAAGAAAGAATTTTAAAAGTCATTTCACATTGATTTCTGTGGGATTATCATTGAATGGTATTTTTATTTTTTTTTGCATATTTATGATATTACAAAGCTCATTGCCACACATTAGAATTCTCCCAGCTTTGACATTGGTTTGTATGTTCTTAAAAATTTTCAAAACTATTTCTTGAAAATGTTATACTTACCAAAATATGTCTGATTTACAGCCTATTATGGAATGGAAATACTCCCAATAACATCAGCGTGCATCAGTTTGTAAAGTTTTTGTAAATAATTCGAAATTATATCAGGAATCAACAGGAAATCATACTGTTCCATTATGTGATTTAGAATTTGGAGAAAGATAATGAATAGGGGAAACTGCTGATATGCATTAATAGCCTGTATGGCTATTATTCAATTATTTAATGTATTTATTATGTAATTATTCAATGAATGTAAATAAGTACAATAGATTTTTTGATAACTAAAATATTGTGAAATAGACATAGGAACAGATAAACTCTCCAATATATATCCTCTCAGGCAGATATACTGTGAAATGCCTCTCAGCATTCAGGCTCCCTTTGGTTTAAGGTATTCACATGGACAATTAAAGCTTCCATACTCTCAGACTGAGGCCAAGCAAAGCTGTGCTGGAATCCTTTAGCTGCCAGATGATCAGAGCCCCAGAACTTTCAGAAAATTTTTTTGCCTCCTCTTACAATAAAATTATTGCCAAGGATAACTGTCAGATACTTGTAAGGAGAAGTAAATCTCACTGTGAGAAAGGTATTTCCCATTGTTTAGTAAAAAAAAAAAAAAGCTGTTTGGAATATGTGAAAGAAGGAAAGACAAACTGTGCTTTGAAGCCTGAGCCTTTTTCAAGACTGAACATCTTGAGTCTTTGCACCAAAAAACATTTGCAAAGAATTAATATGTGAATGGGAGCTAGCAATTCAGCAGCCATTAGGGAGAGAATTATAAACCACAGTCTGAGGCTTTCCAGGGCAGAGCCAGCTCTATATACTGAAACAAATCTATTAACTTAATTTTTCCTGGTTTGGCTATGAATATGGATCACAATTAGTTTATAGTTTCATTTGGGTGGTTTCCCTGATTTTTCTAAATATCTAAACAAAAGTCCTCCAAGTGTTTTCTAGCACACACTACTCCTGTTCCTCTATATGGAGCAATTCCAAATTGGATTGCTTATGATATTCTCTTCCTGCAAGCTATATTTCATCAGAAACACCTGTGATTTTTAAGTTCTTTCAGCATCTTGGTATTTAGAGAGTAGGATCTGATAGTTATACAGTGCAAACAGCAATGCTGCTGGTCCCCTAGGAAAAGAATAACAAAATGGAACCATAACTGTGGATAGTAGCATTTTTAATCAAGACAAAAAAATGAAATTTAAATAGAAAGATTCTAGAGGGTTGTTCCACTGAGCTTACAGAAACAATAGTACCTACTTCTTTTTTTCTACACAACCCTTGTTTCCTTACCCAAGGAATGACATGCAATTTTTTCTCTTTCAGCTTGAGTGATAAAGCTTGATGAAAATTTATTCTACTTGCCCTCTTTTGGCAGAGAAATTCTCCAGATAAGGTTTTAATTTCTTTCTTAGAAGTAGTTTCAAATGTCATATAGCCTCTGATCGCTACCCTGGATTAAAGATTTTCTCTGAACTTAGACAATAATTACTATGGTGATGGACAATGCATAAGGTAAAACTCATCTTCTTATTGCTTACTGCAACGTGCTGCCAAAAAAATTGTAAATATCAGATTGTGCGTGACCTTTCATTTAGATTACTGTGTGTTGTCAGCTATAACGTATAGGTTAAAAATAACTCCCTTCATCTCTGTTTTCACACATCTTTTAGAATATAAATAACAGAACAGAAAAATATGTGCGTATGTTTTCTCATCAATAGCAATTAAAAAGAGAGCTTATAAATACAAGATGGGGAAATAGGAAAATTAAAAGGGCAAATGCAAAGTTATAGGAGCATAGCTGAACTCTACGCCATATAATAAGGAAGCCAAAATAATTCAACAGATTTATGAAACTTCTCTAAATATATAACCTCAAAATAAAAAGTTATCTTCCTAAATTCATTCTTATGGCTAGTAGAACATGAACTGTGATCTAGATCCTGTTTTCTTCCCTACCTGGAGTTGGAATAAATATCTTTGATATGAAATTAAATAATTAATTCTATTAAATCAATCTAATTAATTATTGCAATCTTAAATTCAATATTACATAATTGATATGGAAATAATTGTCTGGGAAATTCTTTTTTAGACCAAAAATAATCTTAAAATTTCAAGAATCAAAGCTGTAGAAAATAGATTACAAGATGGAAATATTGCTTGCTGTGTTTTTTAAAATCTTTGATTCGTTCTATGGAACAGAATGAGTAGCAGTGTAAACATCAGCCCAACAATTAAGGAACATAAATCTCTTATACAGTGAAAGCAATATGAATAAAATACAAGAATGTGATTCTGACAATACTTAAACATCCTTGAAATTTCAGCATGCATTACACAGTTCTCTTATTCTATATCCATGTATATGCAAGAAATTGAAATCCCATTGTGAGAGATAAAGTCAAATTTGTTCTGTAAGCAAAAATTAATGACAGTATAAGTACAAAAACTCAGTTTGATCAGTCTTGCTATATTAAGCACAATAAAGGCCAAAGCAATAATATACATAATTAGTGCTTTGAAAGGAGACATTTCCCAGAACTGAAAAGAATTATGAGCCAAGTCAGCTAACAGAAAGAATTTAGGCATATGTCAGTTAGAAATCAATTATGGGTATTTTGCTTCATGTCCAAAAGGTAATAAGCCTATAAACAAACAAACAAACAAACCCAGTAAACAAGAAGACAGTTATAAAACTAGAGTGATATCTTGAAAATTCAGAAAACTAATACTAAAAATATATAAATTAGAAGTTGAAAAATTGGAAGGAAAAGAATATAAAACATTAAAACACAATGAGAAGAATGAAAATGAGAAAGAATAACACATAAGGATTAAAGTTCCATAAGTCTATTGTTCTATTGAATTGGTACATCCATAGAATGATAGAGAAGATGATAGAAAAGATGGTCAATATTGATTGAATGTGGAAGGAGTCACAGTAATGCTTCAGAATGAAAAGGCATAATGCCATCAGAATGATAGTTTTAAAAAGGTAGTGCCATTGTTTTTCTCGGAATTTTAAAATCAAGTAAGATTAATAGGTATTGATTCTTTCAGTGATTTATCCAATAAAAAATTGTATTTTAATTGCATCTTTCATATCTCTTCATCCATCATCTTCACATTTCCTTTGCATTTTTTTCTGCAGTGAGTACTTTCATTTTCTGTAGAGATCATCTTTTGCTAGTGGCGTCTCAAGTGTCATTTTAAGTGTCTAAAACAAAAGTCTTTTGGCTTCTTCTGTGTTAACAAATCAAGCACTGCCAGGGAACATTCCTGGGCACTGGAACTTGAATATGTTAAACTCTTAGAACATTCCCTGGCATCATTTTTCCTGGGCCAGCAAGTACTCTATCAAACAATTTCCAGGTATGGCCTGAATGTTAAAGCAGTCTAGGAACTGATCTCAAAGGATGTACGACCTGCTTTGGTGTCCAGGATGGTAATGGATTCTGTTCCCTGCCCCTTGGCCTCAGTGCCACAGAGTAGCCCCAGGTGCACAGCTGCCTTGTAAATATGTAACCTTTTGTGACAGACCAAATAAAGACAGATTCAAAATTAATGTCTCAGATTCTGAGCCAATGAATGTCCTTTCACATTTTTGGCCATAAGTTTTAAGTATTCCCAGAGCAAAGTCACTTTATATGACTATTTTCAAGCTTCATTTTGGACTTAATTACCCTTGTAGTATAAACCCCAGTTTTCTGTCCAATTTTGTTATTGTGATCCTGATAATATAAGATTCCTGTAGACAGCTTTATTAGGTATAACATGCCCCTTGTAAAAATAAATAGGTTTAGTTCAGAGTAGGTCTTGAATCTTTCTCATTCTTTTTAAGGTCTGCTGCTTTTTTTTTTTTTCACCTGGCTTTGTAAGTTCCCAGCACTGCAAAACAAATCTAGCAGTTTTCTAAAGGACAGCATGAAAAAACTTGAAACCTGTAATTTTCTGTATTGTCTTTAAGCTTAGAATGGTCTAGGCAGCACTTCTGCCAGATAAAGTCTCACATATCATAGGTATGAAATAAGCATTTAATGAACTCAAGGCAGATCATTTGAATAACATTTAAAGCATAGTCTTTGTGAACCTGAACTATGACTGTCTAAAAGCAGTGCCTGATTTGCCTGTTTAGAGGATGGAAACACTACCATAAACCAGGAAAGGGACAGCCATTCTGCCCAGCAGAAGCACGTTCTGCAGCTCCAGTATCATAAGTAAAATCCACCTCCCACTTTAGTCTCTGGGCAATTTAGAAATCTACATTTGTCTTTAAAGGTACACAGAACAAGGATGCAGCATATTCCTGGCTTTTCCTTGGCAAAACCATGTGTACAGTGGTACACATGGATAAAACCAGGAGTGTAGTGGTATTTTTCTTTGGCCTAACAGAATAATGATTAGAGAATTGCAGCAGCAAAGAAGAAAATTTAATTCTTCTTTCAATTTTGTTCAAAAGAGGCACACAAATACGGAGTAGGTGCACGGAAGCTCCTTGCCTTCATTCTCTTTCAAAGGCAAAATGTTGAGCATAGAAGTAAGCCAGAAGTAAGCCCTCTGGAGATGAATTGAATGAAAAATGTCCATTAATGGGTCTTGGAAACTCTCAAGCTATGTTAGAATGTGCCTAGTAAGTATTGACGCCTGTAATTTCAGGACATCTTTTGAAGTTAAAACTGTTAAGATTCCTGTCTGAAACACAGAAGAATTTTAGGCATTCAAATTTTTACTTGGGAAGGAAGGGACATTAGGTCTACAGCTATACTACAAAGTTAAAAATGCCCAGGAACCACTTCTGGTACTGAGGCAACAGGCGTGAAACTGTTTGTGTTATTAATAATAAATGGTTTTATCCCACTAAAGCAGGATGGCTTAATCCAAATTGTAAACTGGATCTTTTATAACACTATTTAATTTATTGCTATAGAGGTTTTAGGTGAAATGGATCTCCCCCAAATTAGCACAGTTCCATATCTGAAACAGTCTTCATCAAAATACTGTATTTTATCAGCTGTTTTTCTTTTCTGTTTTCCTCCACATTTTTCTATGTGTGATTAGTGGCATCTGCACTCATTAACTGGTTCTGTGATCAGTGTTGTTAGAATAACTAAGATTTGCATTATCCACAGTGCATATTTTTTCCAGTTTTCCAAGAAGCAGTCATCTTAACACACCTACAGACTTCTATTACCGTGGATTGTCATTTTCAGCTATTATTGATGTAAGAGAGAGTTGGATATGGGGATTAAAACAATGTATTTCCTTTGGAGACCAATGCTATTGCTTCTGTTTAACATCATTATATTTTTTCCAATATGTCTGCTAAACTGAAAAATCCGCATCTTCGTACCTTTCCATAAGCTCATAACTTTACCAGAACGTCTATCTATTCTGAACATTGTATTTTGTTGTATTTAATTTCTGCAGGAATTTTGTTAAGGGATATTCCTGTACATTTTAGAGGTTGTGAAGAGTGAACACATTTTACTTCAGTAATGCCATGTTTAAGATTCAAACATGGCATTACTGAAGCCAAATAGCTTAGATGTTTTCCAATGTGTTGGACCTTTGTATGAATAGTAAAATTATCCAGAGGATAGAAAACACTCCCAGAACTTTTCTTTGATATGTAAGTACTCGGGTTTTAGGTATGAACCAGATTCCAACTGCTCAAGGAGACAGAACTTCCAATAAGTAGGATCTGCCACAGCAGCCTCTAACACCAAGCTGAAACATCTGCTTCCAACCACCGCTGAATAGAATGCACACATAGTTCTCTGACAATAATTAACATCTTTTATTGCTTTCACCAGTAGTAGCATTCTTTGCAAACATTTCCTACAATTACTTACAGTCCTAAATAGGGAATTTGCCAGCGTCATGCCCATTGTTTATTATCACCTTTTGTCAGGTATGAGTGTACAAATAAATGCAGATAGAAAAAAGGTGGGAAACAAATTGATTTATGCATCCAAGACAGAAGCTTAACTGCAAGAAATCCATTCAGCCAACAGGGGAAAAATAAATCCAGATAAATTGTACAAACCTTGTAAGTAAAGCAATAGTGCCTGACTTTTGGGTTTGTTTGTCTGACTGCCAAAGGAAAAAGCAGAGTCAAATAGAAAGATATCCCGTCCTGTCAAAACTTATGGAGAATACAACAAAGCTCAAACAGTAAAACTTTCCAGGAAAGCTGGAATCCCACTGTATGTTTTCCTCAGAGAGGCAAAGCAGATTGGATTCATGCACATGATTAATTACAATGACCTGCCAGGAGTCCACACCACCATGACCCAAAAATGAATGCAGAAAGGATAGCAATGTTATAAAACAGGCAGTGAAAAAAAAGTCTGAAGGAAGGCAGAATTGAATAGGGAGCCAGTAAATTAGCTGTCAGGCTGGAGAAAACAAGACAGGAAAAGGAGTAGCTCAACGGGAGACGAAACGTTCAGGGGCTCAAGCTGTCATAATAGAACAGCTGGAACAGAAGAGCTTTTTCCTATGGTGACTATTTCTTCCCATTTCTATTTTGTGCTGGGATCTTGGGAGAAAAAACAGAGTCCATGTATGACTTCCCTTTACTCTGTTCAGGAATTCACTGGAACATGGGGACTCAGATTACATTAATGTCATTTAAGACAAATAAATTGAAAGTTACATCAGCAAAGATCCTTTCTCGTGAAGTGCTCTCTAACATGACCTAGCAAGCTGACCATATTTTGTTCAAGTGTGAACAAGCACGGCATTCATTTCGTTTTGTCTATCCATTAAAACAGCAGTATAAAAAAGAGCTCTCCCAACAGGAAACAGGCAAAATTGTCTAAAGCTTTGAACACTGGAAGAGCACATTCTGTTTCCAGTTCTGCCAGTGAACTGCTGTTCTTTCTCCATCTGTCAAGTTTCTCAGGTCATGGCTGACAGTAATGAAGTGTCATGTAAGGAATAAATAAACCATAAACTTGATAAAGAGGCTTGATAAAGAAATGCTATTTATTTTAATTAAGGGTGCTGAGCTAACTAAATGGCAGTCGCTGCCATGGACTTTTGGTTTTTCTCAATTAAAGAAACCAAATAGCTTCAATTACTTCCTACACTTCCCTTTTTTTTCTTCTGTCTTTTCATTGCCTAATTAAATGTGATGTGAAAGCAATACTAAAGAAATTACAGTAACATTGCATGCTGTTTAGAATGAAAAAAGTTTGGTTGGTAGGTATCTCTGGAGGCTCTAGTCCAACTCCTGTCTCAGAGCCATCTACCAAGCCAGGTCAGGCTGTTCAGGGCCTTGTCAAGCTGAGTTTCTACTGTTTCAAGGATGAAGATCCCATAGCCTTTCCTCTCCAGTGCTTAACCAATGTCACAATGAAATATTTATCCCCATATCCAGCTGGAATTGCTCTTGCTACAACTTGTGGCTGTTGCCTCCTTTCACTGACTATCAAAAAATCACAGAATACTTAGACTTGAAAGTGACCTCTGGAGATTCAATGTATATTAATTCTGTAAGGGTTGGTTCCATCTATCAGAGACATCCAGTATCATTTAAAAGGCCCTTTTGAAAGGATCTTCTTTTTGACACCCTGCTGCTATCCAGTATGGCCCCCAAGTTCCATGAGTTCTGTTATTCTGCTGCCAGATTTGGGCATCTCAAATGACACTCAGGAATCACTGTACTGATGGCTGATTAAGTAAATAATCCTCAAATATTCATAAGTTACACTGAACTATATTTTCATTGCCTGCAGTAGAAGTTTAAATGCTTAAAAATGCCTGTAGATGCTTGACCCCAAGTATCTAAGCAGAGCTGTCTTTTGTGCTGTCAGTGTCTGAGCTACTCAAAAGTGGAGGGACGGAACTGGCACTGCAAACATTACCTGTGATAATCTGGCATCAGTGACAGTGGCTTTAGTCACCTTCTGCTAAGAAAATTGATTCTAAAAATAGGCTTTCAACAGAATCACTGAGCACTATTAGAGATATTGTCTGGGGAAGAATACAATGCAATTCATCAGGGATGAATGTCAAGTTCTGTTCATAAGAGTGATCAGCTGTGTAACGACAGGCTGAATAATTATGATCTCTGCTGCTATTGAAAAGGGTCTCTAAAATATGGGGAGCCATGCGTTGAAAGTTATTCAGTGTTAGGCTGCTACAAAAAAACAGAGCGTACCACATTGGGATAGATAAACAATAGTTTTGTTTGCAAAACACATGAAGTAACTTGTCAGTAGCATGACCTCAGGGGGAGCACCATGTCCATTTTTGGGCAGTGCAGATCAAGAAGAATGTGGGTCAGTCCAGACAAGCAACAGAAATTACTGAAGGTCTTAAAAACATGGCCCATAAATGTTGAAGGAATTAGGACTGGGTAATCCAGATAGGGCTGAGGGAAGAAAACATGGCATGATTTAATCTTTTCTGACTTTAAAAGTGACAAAAAGAACAAGGAGGACATAAAGACTCAAGGCCATTTCTGGTGCTGATTGGTACTAAAGATGTTTGGCCACTATGATTTATTTCTCCCATGCGAGTGTATCAGGAGCAGGGTCCATGCAGCCAGTTCACCCATCACTACTGCTTAGGTCACCCTCATGAGCTAGGCTTTTGGCAACAGAAGGCTCTCAGAAAATATGAAGCTACTGCCAAACATTGAGGACTGTCCAATCTTGTAATCTTTTTTTCCCCATACTATGCATCAGCTTGTATTTGTACAAAGAGTGTTTACACCACATAAAGAGCTGAGTCAGAAACAGAGGCAAGCTACACAAATAATTTCATTACAAAATTTGACCATATTTCTGTTTCTTTAAAGACAGAATCCAAATGTAACCATCAGCTCAGAGTTAAATAGTGCTGTGGAGTTGTGCACAAAAAATGTACTTCTGTTTAAAAGAAGAAAAGAAGAAAAAATAAATCCATTGATAAAATTTTATGCCAGGGCATAGCAAGGGCCAGCTGCTGCCTAAGGGAAACGACAGGGGAGGTGATCCAGGGCAAGTCAAGGGCTCACCAGGTGGGTGCAGTCCTACAGGGCTGAGCAAATTGGGCAGGACTATGGGTTGATAGCAGGGTCTGTCAACACCCCCAGATCCAGGTGCACAAGGATACAGTCGGGGCAAAAGAAGATGGAAATAGCTGCAAACTGACACAAAACAGTTTGGACAGGGACAGAGAGGCTGTGCCCAAGCTTAAATGGTGTCCTGGCTTACAGGGTGGGGTGTGGAAGACCAGCAGGATTAGCAAGGTATATCAGTTCTCTCATGGCTCTAGAAAGTTTCAAAGGAACAAAAAATTACTTATTCTTGATTTAACACACATCATACTGATTTTAAGGATAGCTGTTTTTAGAATCAATTGATGCTACACAGCATTTTAAAGTCCAAAGGAAGGTGGATAAAATTCAATAAATACAATTTGTTCAGTACTACTGAATTCAAATGTAGACATTTCTATAGTAAATAAAATATAGACATTTCATAGTAAATATGGGCTGAAAGAGAGATTTTTTTTGTCTTTGCTTATGCTTGGAGTTTACCAAAATTACATCTTGGGTTGATGGCAGAACCAACCATGCCAAAATCTTCTCAAATAGTTATGTGGTTTTGGAAAAAATTTCATGAAATCTCCTGAGAATTGTTGTTTTTGAAAATCTTGGCTGCATCTGAAATGGGAAACAGGCTTTTCCAGCTTTGGGATTTTACTGGAAACCATAAGCAAATAAATTATGTTGAAGCTGGGAATTCAAATTTTCCCCGCCCTTCTTGGCCAGAGATTAGATGAGCTGGATGTGACATACTAGCTTCAATCCATCTGTTCTTTCAGGCACTATCAGATACATAGCTCATTTCACTGACAGCAAATGTTCTGAATAATTTCTGTTACTTGCATTCTGCAATATCCTTGGTGATCTGTTCCCCTTCCCCACTTCCCCCACAGACACAGACTTAGTTATTCATCATGTGCTCCTCACCTCATTGTACTATGAGACAGCTGTGCTCTCATGGATTGCTGTAGACCATTTGGCTGCAAAAGTTGGCTGGCAATCCTGTACAGCTGTAACCTTGGCCCACTAACTTTCTAATGAAAGCCATGCCACAGTGGGTACCAAGGGGAAAACAAATACCCTTTTGTCCATGGAAAGTCTGGCAGGGAAGCAGATCCACTTTTGTTTCAATAACAAATTTCCTTTGACTGCAGCCCTCTCTTTGATTTTTTTCAGTTAGTCAAATTAGTCAAATTGACAGAATAGCCAAGGGCAGGAGGAGACCTACAGTACTTTGGGCTACAGCTGCCAATTATTTGAAACAAAGAATCTATGGACAATTAGCAAAGAAATTGCTAAATCAATTCTTAAGAGTTCTGCCTTAATGGGAGGTGGTTTCATTCCTCAGACTGGTTTCTTTTTCATATGCACACACATTCAGTAGAAAAGCCTGGAGCAGTGAGGAATGTCTGGCATTTCTGCTGTCAGTGTGCATGTACATGGAGTCTTATTTTTAGAATCCCATCATATCCAAGTATGCATGAATTCTCACGTAACCTCATAGCATGAACAGCTCAGGGAGTCAGGGATATGAGGCTTTATCAGATCAAACACACAACTTGGTTCCTGCTGAGTGTTTTTCACACAAACACTTGCTGCATATTCCAATCGAGGGGCAAATGACTCTATAAGATTAAAATGGAGAAGAGAAGCAGGAAAGGATGTAGTAGCTGTGGTATAGCATAATTCTGCAGGACAGAGCTGAAATGCATTAACCTGGAGATGGCATGGGGACAGCTGGATGTTCAGTGCATTTTAGACAGCCATATGTCTTTTGTAATTGGCTCTAAGAAAACGTTTCTTTCTTAGGGGAAATTTTCTGTAAATAGGAGATTTCTGACGGGTCTACTGTAGTTTTCTGACCCATGCCCAGAAATGAAGCCTTATTTCTTCTCTCTTGGCCAACCATCTGATAAGCAGCCTTTAAGGGCCTTGACAATAGAAGTAAAAAAGGGTCAGGTTTCAAAGAAAGCCCAGGGAAGGTCAGCTTTTGAGAATGTGTGAGACATAGTTATTCATGTAAGAGAAAGGGGCAAATTTGAAGTGGTATTTTCCAGAGATTTTTCAATTTCCCTTTATTTCCAAAAAGAGTAAGGATACTATTTCTTACAATGCCAAAGCCCAGCAAATGTAAGGGAGACACTTAAGAAAATATCCCAGTGTTAGGGACAGAGGATTTACTGGTTCAGCCACAGAACTATTTTACAATGAGCTTCCACTTAAAGAGGGCATTGTTTTAAAGATAGGGCAAGGATCTCTAAGCTGTTGAGTGGTTTTAGATACCTGAAATTTTGCAGGCCAAGAAGAAGACAGTTTCAAGTGCCTTGCATCTCTGCTCTAGCACCAAAACATCCAAAATCACTTGGCGTGTGATTAGATGCACTGAAAAAATAAACAGGACAATATTCCACCAGGGTACTTAAAAAACAATTACTTTTTTCAGTAAAATAAGGCAGAAATAAATGTGAACCATGGGTCAAGGATTTTTTAATTTCTTTTTTTCATTGAAGTTTTTAATCAGACTTTCACTATTTAACTTAATCACTAAAGCTTGGGCCTTAAGCCCTTTGCTGAGGGAAATCCAAGTTTAGAACATAAATATAACATTCTTGTCTAATGCAGCTTTGATCTAATGAATAATAACATGGAATGATTCTTGTTCTATTACTCCCAGAACACAAATGAAATGGCCTTTTGTGTTAACTTTCTCTAGTATTGATTACATCTGTATGTCATTTATGTCCAAGAGAGTAAGACAAAAGTAATTATACTTCTGTTGGCTTAAGGGCAATCTCTGCTTTTGGACACAGAGGTTTTAAAAGGGTTGAATTGACTTCCCTTCTCCCACCCCCCCCTCCATTTTTCTTTTAAGTTTCTTTTAAAAATCAGAATGAAGAAATGGAAAAAAATGAGCTAATTATATGGCTAGTGGTACTTGTTCCTTCTTGTGAGCTTGTCCAGAGCTCATAATGCACATTTCCTTCAGAGAGGAGATAAAATTTTACATAAATATAGATAGCATGGTGTTGAGCTACTGGAACTGTGCAGGCTTAAGGCAGCCTCTAAAAATACTGTGTATGAATATGCTAAATGTCTTTCTAGTCCCCATGGTAACCAAAGGAACAATCAGTTGCTCTGAGGACAAGTGGAAAAGAAATGAGAAAAACAGACCCTTTCTGACTGGAGCAAGGAAAAGGCATGATCTCTGCAGCCTCCTAGAAATAATGCACACTGCCATTATAACTTGCAGTATGCAAACAAAGATCCAAGTATCACAAAGGGGATGGAAAATACAGAGCTGGCACAAGGCTCTGTGGTTTTACGATCGGCCTTGAGGTGCAGAGGTAATTTTCAGCCTGTAATTATTATTTCCCTGCTACTGCCAAGGCTTACATAGGCTAATCTCTCCTCTTTCAGGGTTTCTAATTGGGTATCCTCTGAACAAAGTCCCACAGCTCATTTTGCTCAGCACCCAACATCAGTCATCTTTAGACGTGCATCCAAGCCACTGCCAGGTATAAGTAGGATTGCCTTACTCCAGGGCAGAAGTACCCATTAACACCACCATATCTGCAGCATTCTCACCAGAGCTCACTAAGCTGATTATGCTGTCACAGCATAATCTTATGTGAATTTTCATAGAGAAAAATATTAAATTTTCATAATGATGAGTGTATGAGAGATCAGCTTGGTATACTGAAGACACATAATCTTGTTTTTGCTGTAGAGATCTCAGAGAGCAGGAAGGAAATGTTCCTGAGGAGCACAGGGGAAAGGAAGAGGATCTGGAACATGAATTTGAGGCAGAGAATTGGAGGAAGTAGCTGGGGAAGATGAACACCTGGCACAGTAATTGAAGTTCATAACATGATTTTACATGTGAACATCAAATCTGCACTAAATATTCTGCACCAATATTCAATATTCAAATATTCAGGTATGTTTAATACACTTTCTAAAAACATTTATCTATACACCAAAACATATAAAAATGTGACTAGAATACCACTATATTAATAACTGTAACAGTGAACAGTTCATAGCCATAACTGATTTTAGTAATTGTCTAAATTACTAATTGAGCATCCCACAATGCTCAAACTAGCGAATTAGTGTTTTCTATCAAATGATTGCTTAAATGCATTTTCTTGCATCTCATGCTAAAGCTTGAAGAGTTCTTTTGGGCTTCACACCAGAAAAATGACTGCTACTGAAAGGAACTCTTTATGTTGTGTCTCTGATCTCAGAAACATTGGCTCTAAATGCTAATTTAGAAATCCGTCACCTCATCATTCTCAGCAGGCATTGTTTTTTGAAATCTCTCCCATTATTTGAAAAGGCAGAAGAAAAATTTCAACACATTAAGTGTACTCTGTAGAGAAAAATGTATTTTTCATTCCTGCATTTCACTTCCAGAATTTCAGCAACAGATGTAACTGAACTACCAAAGCTTCTGAGACCAGATTCAAGATGTCTTCCTTCTGCTCTAGGTAAGGTACACTGTTTTCTTGGCAGTTTTTGAGTGGCACCTCCTAGGCAGAAATACGTATACATGTGCTAGGTTTTGGAATTCCATAAGGTTATTCAGGAATCTACTGTATGTGGAATGATCTGGACAGGGTTCCAGGACACATGGGGCCCACTGGACGTGATGCACAGATTGACATCTCAGAGGTGAAGTGTACACTTGCACTAGGTCTGGTCCATCCAAAACATGATCCATCAGTGAACCATAAGCAGCATGCAGTTAATACAGCAGTCTCAATATACATCATGCATTACTGTCTGCCACTGTACTAATCAAATCATCCTCACATGTCCCTGTAATCCTCAAATTCATACATGTCCATCTGGTAAAGAAATTTACTTTACCAGATGTAATAGCATGTACCAATTTACTTTCCAAATTTAGAAATTATATTTCTCATCTCTTATATCTCATAAGGCAGAAATTTTTACCATTATTGTTGTCTGTCTTCTCTTGATGCAAGAGAAGGGGAACCTAAATCCCTCATGCTTTTTTTTCTAGATTTATTTACTTTCCAACATCCCTTCTCTCTCACTGGAGGCACAAGTCTAAGAAAAGTGATGGCCACAGAAGAAAGATGTTAGCAGCAGCAGGAAGAAGATGGATGCAAGATGCGGGTTGGACAAAACTTCAAAGCAAAAACATATGCACTCACCCTCTTATCTCCTTTCTCCTTTATCTCTTGCTTCAAACACCACCAACTGTATAAGGTCTGTCAGTGTACATTAAAAAATCAGTGAAAATGCCTAGGTCTATAGAGTCCTGGGGAAAAGAATAGTATCACTTCAACCACATGAATGCATCATTAATCAAGTAGTATAAAAGTACTGGATTTACAAAGTTGTCCTTTTTCTCCAGCCATGCTGGATTTTATCACTTCCAACAGGTGGGGCATGACAAAAGAAAAGAACAAGGTCTTTGGATTATCAGAGCTCACTGTCAGTAATTGTGAGGACTGCAAGGATTGATAATATCATGGGCTGGGCATCCAATTCAGATATCTGAGTGCAGAGCTGGTTTTTACTCCTGCATGTGCTGAGGAAGAGCCTTAAGGGAGTTGTACAAAGGCAGGCTCAAAACATTGCCCTTCCCTGCCACACACTTCATGGCCCAAAACTGGAGGGGAACTAACGAATGCTATAAATAAAGAAAAATAAATACAAAAAGACTAAAAGAGGTTACAGTAAAGCAGAAATTGGAAACAGGCATAAGTCAAAAAACAAGCAACAGTCTAAGTACAGACAGGCTGGCATCACGTCAAGCTATGGGACATAAAATAATTTAAGGCATTCACCTTTAAAAAGAAGTCGTAAAAATGCACTGGTTGTATCAACAACTTAAGCCCTTCTACAGAATAAAATCTCTGTTTGCTTTTCTTTCCCCTATTCTCTTTTTTCATACATCTTGCATTTCCCTCAGGTCCTATTCCTCACAGATAAATTTTCTTCCTGCTCGGAAATGCATTATTTAGAGTACTTAAGCCCAGGGTTTTTTTTAAATTATACTGATAAGCAATGGTATTTTTCTGGGTCTTTGACAAGGGGTGACATTTTTAAAATAATACTAAGTTAATGCAACACAAAATTTTGCACAATTGTTTCTACTGTAATATGTCTCAAAATAACAGCAAGACAGTTAAAAGTATAAAAACCTCTGAAGAGATAAAAGTGCTTTAACTTTGCCATCTATAAAGATGAACAATTAAGAAAAACTAATCTATGAAAATGAGGTTACCATAAAACAGCCCAGAATAGTTAAAGTGAACATTTTTTGTTAAATGGGAATAAAATATTGTTGAAAATTATTTAAAGAAATAAAAACAAACACAACTTTTTAAAATCACAGAAAACATAAATGGTATTGGCTTTGTCCCAAGTAGAAACAAGCTAAAATATCCATGTGGTCATAAAGATTTTCCAGAATCTCCATGAAACTGTGAAGTGAGTCACAAGGAGGATTTTCCTGATGCAACTATGTATAAATAGCTTAAATAAAGTAAGCAAAGGAGTTAATTCTGGCACAAGAGGTCTGCTTTGAGTTATTAAGAAGTTACTCTCTCTTCATGTATCACTCTCAATTTAAATCAATGAATACTACAGCTCAAACCACCAGAGAGGAGTAAAACTTGGGACTGGTAACTTCTTACCTCATTCCCAGTCACAGACTTTGGGCTTCTGGGAATGTCCTCTGCCCTTTCTTGGCTCAGCACCATTCAACCCATCTGCCTGCCCCACTGCCTTCCTACCCCTTCTGCCCACTGAGGAAAATGGAGGTGTAGCTAGGTAGTTGAGAAAGATAATTTGTTCCAAGCTGTTACGTTTCTCAAGTGAATGTCAGATTAATTTATAATTGTGAGAACTCTTGAAACATTTCCAGCCTTACACAACGTGTTTGTTTTAGGGCTCCGGTAATGTCTGTAATGTGTGGGTCTGCTGAGATTTGGAACAGATGCATTATTTTCATCAGCCACCTGGAAGAAAGTAAAATATTGAAAAAAGTTGGTTTATAAGGACTCCCTGGTGTCCACAAGCTGGTCTGGTTAATAAAAGAGAAAATATTTCTGATTTTTTTCAGCTGCAAAACAAATAGTAAACGTATCATTGCTGCTTTCTGTCAAGGACATTAAAATGTCAGAAGGCTTGCAAGGCGTAAAATGGTAAAATGAACACACAGTAGCTTGCCCAGTGTCCTGATTTGGGGGTACATTAAGGATTTGTGAATGTACTTTTCAGACTTGTCCTGTAAAACTGAAACTGAAGAGAGAAGGCCTCAAACCTGTGTGCAATTTAGTGTAAACCAGGTGGTTTTAGCAGGAGTTAAAAGAAATTCATAAGATTGTTATAAGTTTATAAATTATTTTACTGGGAAAAAGACACACTTGAAGTTTGCACTTTTGAGAGCAAAAGATCTTTGAAAAAAGAAAAAGTGACCAAGGTCAAATGGCAGCCCAAAAAATTGATTTCTCCAGACTGAGCAATGTTCAGCTTGTTGCAAATGCCCTTGAAATTGCCAGCAAACTCTTTAACATATACAAGTATCACCAGCCACAACATTTGCTGAAGTCCTCCCGTGCTTCCCCTCAATATAATAAAATGTGGCAAAATCCTTCGTAATCCCCATTCCCTTCTTTGAGAGAGAGGGGCCTGGTCTATCTATCTTTAGGCTGAAAAGAGGAACTTTGTGTGCTCAGCCCTGGGCCTGGAGCAGCCAAGGACATTTTCTGCCAGCAGTGACTTTGTAGGTGGAGCAAAGCCTCAGGCAGGGATCAGGAATATGTGAGGAGACCCCGCTAAACTGCAATGCTCCATCTGCTGCTCGGCTCATATATGGTCTCATGGTGACATCCATAACAAGAAATTCCCAAGTTGGCTCAAGATGGAGCTTCTCTTATGCAGCCATTGGTTTTAAAGACAGTGAATAACAAATCTTCCTGTATGCAGAGGCCAGGGACTGTTACAGACCAGCCCACAGAATCTGGATATTGACAGGACAGATAAGCCTTTAAAGCAACTCTGGACATTGAAGCACAGGGGTGTTTAATATCCAGGATTTCTCAGGTAGATTTACCTTTAAAAAAGTGTTTTAAATGTCTTCACAGGCTGACCAGAGTTTTCCCCCATACAGATATACAAGGTTTTGCCTGAATTATTTTCACAAATTTTCCTGAAATGTCATCAACGTGAGGTAAATGAGGTAAATTCCTAACTACTGCTGTGAATAGGGAGGACACAGTATATACAGGAAAAGGCACTTGTCAGGGACAAGAGGTTTTGTCCCAGATATACACAATTCAACAGCACATGTAAAGACCAGTTGTTTCACTAGACATCCTAAGCTGCTGGCCTAAAAATAATGTTTGGGTAGATAGTATTCTAAAAGAAAGAACTGTCTGGCTGGCTGTGTTTGCAGGCTTTACAACTCTGAATGTACTTCTTTACATGTTAAAACTCAGCTGAAAGACGTATACACTGGAATGTCCAAACTAGGTTTCAGATCTATATATTTCATTGAAATTATTTTTTTTAATTTCATTGGAACTCTAAAATTTCAAAGGAAACAATCCTCATCTATTGCCAAGACAACATCAAGTTTAACTGAAGTTGTCTTTTGTCTCTGCATTTCAGAGATCGAATGGCAATGATTAAAATATGATTTTATGGCAAATATTTATGCATCACTACGGAAATTCCTGCATTGTTCTTGTGTGCTGGTCATTGTATAAGACCAACTCTTCATACCACAGTCAGTTCATCTCATCTTTGAGATAAAAATTATGACATTTATATGGCAAAGTGCTGTGTAAAGAGATCATTGTGAGAGAAGCTGGCACTTCTTGAAAAAAAAAATAAACCAAATAAAATGTTTATTTTTCAAGCCTCTCTTCTGCTAAGTGAACTAGAATATAAGGACAGTTATAATACTAAGAAAATGAAATATGGAATACATCCCTCTCCTTTCACCCCCCAAATCTAAATCTTCATTATCTAACCATTTACAATGAGCTACATCTGCAAACCTGCATAGCTGCATTTGAAAATCCCAAAGGCCTAGTACAATTCCTAACAGATGTATCATTGCTTTTATACAAAGGGGAATAATGTGGCCCACTAACCACAAGAAATACATCAAATTATATCTCTGGTGATGACTCTAGTGTCTGGTGATGATATCATGTGCCAACCAGTTTTTTAAGCATCTTACACAAACCTAGAATTAGGCCTGCCTGTGAAGCTCAGCAGAGAATTGCACTACAGTTCACTTCTTATTTCCTTTTCAGAAATGCTATGGAACACTTAATTGAAATGATAATGCATTTATGAAGTCTATTATTTAGTAAACCATTTGTCATCCTTACATCATGGATATAATCCAGATATCAGGTTTGCAGGCAATGTCTTCTTGTGTTAGACTAATTGCTCTGCTGGAGTTTGATGACATGCTTGATTTTCCAACTAAGCCCAATGTGGAGTCAAAGTGGGAGTGAGACGAGCAAACCTGGATGAAAATCTAATGGAAGTAGAAGGACTAAGATGAGTAGTTAAGGATACAAGGGGAGGAAAAAGAGCAAGCAACCAATGCAGAAGAGAAGGCAAACTGAAGGGTGGATCAGAGAAGTGACAGCAGGGCTGCACCCAAACAGAGCTTGTCAGCTAATGTAGAAATTACATGGACCTGTAGTCTTCAAGCAGCTCACATAATTGCCAGTTATCCCAGGCATTGTCTACTCCATTGGTTTTTAGATATCTAAAAGTTGCCATTCTTTGAAACTCATTGGCCTGTTTGTGCTAACTTTTTGGAAAATGTTAGTTGGAATGAGATGGAAATGTGCAGGTTCTTTCTAACTTTAATTCTATGCTCAACATTTTACAGAGAAATCTCTAATTGAACTTCCTATAATAGAATTAAAGTTGCTAATTCCTTTTGGAGGAAGGGAATGAAAATATAATTCAAGCTATAAAGATATACCTATCTTCAGTCAGAAGAATTTGAATTCAGCTGTGAAATTAGCCTATCTCTCATCCTTCATCAGGTACATTTATGAAAGGGACATCTTTTACATCTTTATCAGGAATTCTTGATGAACAACTTGAAAGAAACAAACTTGTTATTAGGATGATTGAACATTGTATGGCTGCAGAAACTAGTGTTTTGAGAAAGTAGAAGCATGTCTTCTCTGAGTCCATGCTTTCCTGGGAAAATTTAATTTTGGTAAATATGCTAACAGAATGTGAAGACAATATTTTCCAGATTAATTTAGGATGAAGATTGTCTGAAAACATCAGACATTCTGATGAAGGATGGAATTTAGAACTCATTAAACATCTCAGAAAATTAAACTGATAAAAATTTAATTCTATCTGCTAGCAAAGACAATATTTTTGTCTACGCATTGTCTGATGATGAATTCAAGTTCACTGGGGTTCAATGAAATTCTGAAATGTTCTATGTTTGTTTTCAAATTATATTAACTGGCATTTTTCCTTCAGTTTAGTTTCAGATGGATAATCTGATGTTCAAGTGATTTGAGAATTTATTTTTAAGGGCACAGGCTATCTGACAGGAATTAGATATGCACAAGTATGGTCTCACTAATTCTTCACATGCCTAACTCCATCTACAGGATAGGAAGGAAGAAAGGACAGGGAATTCTAAATCTCCACTACAGAGCAGCTGGTAGGAAGTGACAGGCCATTATCAGCCACTCCCAGACCTGGAAAACTTCTGTCATAATCAGATCACATAAGACTCAGCTTCCCCCTCTGGTTAAAAGTTCATGGAGGTGTTGTACATGGTAGATTTGTCTTCCTTTGATCAACCAAAATTCTATTCAAAATAAAGGCAAAGATCACCAAAATAAAAAATAAACAAGGAAAGGAAATAACACATGAGAAGTAACAGTAAGCTTTCTCTGAGACACGACAGGCCACCAGTGAGCTTCAGAGATTTTGAAAGACTTTAAGAGGCCTGCATTATTATGTCTTTCTTACAGACGGGAGACTTAAATATTGAGAGCTTAATTTAATTGCCTGAGCATGCCAAAAGCTAACCCAAGAACAAAACCATCCTGTTTCTTATCTTCAAGGCCTTCCTGCCTTCAATTAATTGCTCCAAATCTAGTCAAACAAAGTTAAGAGATGTTTTTTTCCCTCTGTCTGCCTTGATCCAGAATATATTTTATGATCAAGATGTCAAATAGTATCAATGTAGAATCCAATAAGTCTGGAGACAGGAAGGTGAGCAGCTCCATTAGCCAAGTGTCCTCTCCAAAGTGTTTAAGATCAAAACTTCCTCCTAAATTCTATTAAATACTTAGGCTAACTCACAGCTTGACTCCTAGAGTTGAAAACTGTTTTCTTGCTTTTTTATTCTAGTTTAGGCAACTAATTCTACCTCTGACTTTTAGTGTTAAAAAAGCATTTTATTTTGGTTCAATTGTGTATATAAAACACATTAAAAAAAAAGAAGGATATATTGTGTAGAGTACTCCCTAACAGTTCATTTCCACTTCTCAGTACACAGGTCTCTGCATTGCCTTCAGGTCAGAGAAACAGAATTGTAACAGAATAGAAGCCCCAGTTAATGAAAAATAACTAATACATGGATAACTAATATACAGATAAATAAGTAAATAAATATATATAAATAAATAAGTAAAAAATGCCTATTAATATCAGATACAAGGAACAAGACTCCTAACCCCTGGTTTTGGCTGGCATAGAGTTAATTTTCTTCCCAGTGGCTGGTACAGGGCTGTGTTCTGGATTTGTGCTGGTTGATAATACAGAGATGTTTTTGTTATTGCTGAGCAGGGCTTGCACAGAGCCAAGGTCTTCTGTGCTTCCCATGCTGTCACGGTGGTGAGGAGGCTGGGGAGCAGACACAGCCAGGAGAGGTGATCCAGATTGACCAGAGGGATATTCCAGAGCATACAGCATCATGCTTAGTATATGATGTGGGGGGAGGAAGGAAGAAAAGGGAATGTTTGTTTTCCCAAGTGATCATTGTGTGTGATGGGCCTTCGGTCTCCTGGAGATGGCTGAGCTTGGGAAGCACTGAATTAATTCCTTGTTTTGCTTTCCTTTCTCTGTTGAACTG
Source organism: Passer domesticus (assembly GCF_036417665.1). NCBI lineage: Eukaryota > Metazoa > Chordata > Aves > Passeriformes > Passeridae > Passer > Passer domesticus. The sequence continues at coordinate 19,307,909 of NC_087476.1, read as the reverse complement.
TGTTTATCTCAACATGTCAGTTTTCTAGCTTTTTTCCCTAGCTTTTACCCTTCTGACCCTCTCCACAAACCTGTTGGTGGGGGGGTAAGAGGCTGCATGGGGCTCGTTTGCTGGATGGGGTGAAACCATGACATCCTGTCAAGTTCAAATGATTATCAAAGGAGTATACAATGTATTAACACAGTAATTGCAATTTACAACTTGGAAAACCACATTTTAAAAACTGCAGACAGTTCTTACATGGTGGTATTCCTTTCTCAAGGAACAGAACTTTCTAGATGATGATCAGTAAATCAGCATAAAAGTAAAAGCGGGTATGATGTATTTAGATATGCTGCAAATCTTGAAAATTAACGATTTAATTTTTTTTTTTTTTTGTACATCCTGCACTCACTTTTGTACAAATTTTACCATGGACTGAACAAATTAATTCCCTCAATTTACTTCAGGGATTATTCCACACTTTGAGGATTTGAATAGGGTAGCTCAATGGCCATTTTTCTCCTCCCAAAATTGCATATTTAAACCACCTCAAAAAACCCCTTCCTTCCATTTTCCCAAATATTTCCTTCAAAATAATTGTGAATTGTTTCCATATTTAGACATTTCATGATGGTTGCTTGGTAAAAAGTCTGTTAACTCCCTTAGGAAACCAGTCCCTATGGGACCATAAATACTGGTTCTCTCTTACATCCATTCCCTTTGACAAAACACTTCAGTGAGGACTTTGGATCACTTGTTTAAGTACAGGATCACCAGTGTCATGCAATAGAGAGTCATGTGGACTACAGAGGGCATAAGAAATATATACATCTTAGAAATAAATATATGTAATCACTATAGTCACAAAGACTTTACTCATGTATATATATACATCAAACATTTCATAATTAAAAGAAAATACACACAATAAAGGGATACCATTTTCAGTGGAGGTTTCCTTCCTGCCTCCAGCTGGAAATTCATGTATTCTATAGAGATATTTAACTAATTGGCTCTCAAGTTTACAAGACAAAAGGGAAGTATGGATTTTCTGCCTGATTGCCAGAGGTTTTATTCAGGGCCCAAGAGAGAAATGTGTTCATGTAAGTCATGATCCTGTGCATGCTTCCTTAGTGTGCTGTGCCAAGACTGATGTAACAAGCCTTGGGAATATTCACTGAAGACCCAAATGTGCTAACTGAGATCTGAGATAAGAGCCATCATCCTGTCAGTTTGGCAAGCTGTCTAGAATTCTCTGAATCTCCTGGAAGAGTCAAAGTTATTCGCTAAAGAGTGAAGGATTTCCTTATAGCTTGCCCAAACCACAAAAGATGGCTTTTACATGGATTCGAATTTCATTTGTAGCTAGCACTCACAAGGATGGACCCTGCATAATAAAATATACCTAGAAAAAAAATTAAACATATTCTAGGAAAACATCACTGTTTTTAAGACAGAGGCCTGGGACATGACAGAGAATAGGATTTCTTCCTAATGAAAATATACTCTTCAGTGCTGTCATACTGTAGTAAGATGACATTACTGAAACTGATCTCCTGATCTTGTATCTTAGACACCAAATTCCTTCTTCTTCTTAATACACAGAATCCAGAACTACCCAGAACTATAGGAATATTATTTGATTATCTGTGTGGAGATCCTGGCCCAACAAGAGTCTTTCTCAGGACGGACCATGAAGTGTCAATGACATCACCACACTGACTTAGCAGAGAGAAGATTCCAATCCTGTCTTATCTCTTGCTAATTTTTATGGGATTTTAATGTTAATATTTTAATGTTAATTTAAATATTTTTTATGAGCTTTCAGATGGGGCTTTTTATGGGCAACTGTTTGGTCGAAGATAAAAAGACAAAACAGAAAAAAAATGGTCCACTTAGGGAAGCAGTTTCTACAACACTTTTCCAAGATTACACCTTATTTAGAGTTTATATTGCAAGTACTTAAATTTTCTATAATCCCATAGGAAAATTAAGATTATGATTTTAAAACAGGTGAAATGAGCTGCACAGTCACTGACATCAGCTTTCTTCAGACCAAACTTAGTACTAGTATCTTGGTTGCTTTGCAAGAACCTGTGAAAGTAAAGCTATAACATTTTCTGTGAAAGTCTGGGATTAACATTCTAGTTTACACTTAGTAATAACCAGTCAACTACTCAAGATTTGGTTTACAAAATAAAGGTGTAATTGTTATGGCATTTCCATTTTCTTCTATTTGATCCCTTTTATATTTACTATTTAAAGTAGTAATTTTTAAAAATACCACATAAATCAGTTTTCTATGCATAAATATTCTAATAATGCAAATAATAAATATTATGGATTTTAAGGTGGCCATAGTTAAATATTGCTAATGCAAATGTTTCTCCAAGACAGGCAAGATGGTTTGCAGAGTTTCTAGTGGAGAAGCAAAATCATAACCAGCAATTCAGTGCAGAACAGAACATACTTCTCCTTTCCAGCCACCTGTGAGCGAGTGATGCCACAAAGCCCACCAAGCTGGTACTTGCAGTGTTAGTCTCAACAGAGACACCAAGGCTTGAATGAACTCAGGTCTTCTTCTGTGTCTGAGTAATTTTCCAGAGCTGTGGTGGTGTTCAGAGGTGCTAGGAAGTTCTCACATCTGCCAACCTTGCAAGCCAAAGCATTTTATTTTCCAGTGGTGCAAATCCAACACTAAAATATGCAAAATTCCTGACCACAGCTATAGCTTCACGTAGCCCAAACTCTTTAAACTTCTAATATAAACAGTTTCCCCAGCCATATTTTTCTGCTCTTTCATAAGTGTGGGCCATTCTTGTTTTAATCTAATTTAAATTAGAGACAGAACTAAGGGCTACAATACAGGAAAGCTGAAAGGGAGAGACAAGATTATCACTAGGAAAACACAATCTACACTGTTTGTTAGTACACAGTGTAAATCCTGACTTTCTATCAAAGCCTCCCTCTAAGCTCTTGAACCTTTAAACAGTGCATCAAGACTGAAGAAAACAGCAGCAGATATGTGGGGATGGGGAAAGCCAGAGATCATCACCAGCTTTTTTTCATTTGTGAACATCTCACCACAGAAGGGAAGCAGCAGCTCAGCCTCTGTTTGTTTTTCCTTTGCTTTCTTGTTCTCTCAAGTGTGGTCAGTCATACTTGGCTAATTATTGCTACAAAGAATCTACAAGAATCAGAACATCTATACCAGATTACATAACTTGAAACCTTAAGTAAATAACAAATATAGAGAAAATTAAAATAATTACTGATAAATCTGGCTTACTTTCTAGACTGTTTATCTGATTAGAGTAACATAGTTAAATGCAAAATCATTCATGGGGGAATAAAGAATCTGACTCCTACTAAAAAAATGCAGGCCTATAAAATGACTAAAAGCAGTTCTAAGATCTGGCTGAACATTAATTCTTGGTGTCATTTAGTGAAGAAGAGTCATCCTACACTGCAAATGGCACCCATCTAAACTTGTAGGCTTGAAATTAAAACAAAAAGGCTGGTCTAATTTAAAAGTTAAACTATGGGTTAGGATGAACAGTTCAGCAGTAGAATACAAAACTATTGCATACTGAATTTTTTTGTGAGAGTAATCCCTACTGCACTTTAAGTTATGGTCATGCGGAGGTAACATTTTAAAATTTTGAAAGACTGGAAGCCTTTTAAAGACACTATTCAAACACAAGATAGTGTTTTAATGCAAGACACTCTAGACAGACTGAGTTTACTAGAGAAGGCTACAGTGACTTCTCAGGGCTTTATAAAGTCTGTTAATCCAAAGCAATAGGTAGGAGGTATGCCCCTTTTTTATCACTCCCAGTGTGCAAAATCCTTGAACTCAAAAAAGTAAGATGACATTTTCTGATATATATCTGCAGATCAAATAAAAAATACTAGCTGCTTGTGAAGTAGGATTTGGAGTAACAACAGCATTCCACCAAAAAAAAAAAAAACCCAAAAAAAACCCAAAAAACAAAACAAAACAAAAAAACCCCAAAAAAACCCCCATAGTATGAAGGTTTTAAAATCTACATTAATGTTGGCCTGTAGCAGAAACAAGCTGTCCTTTTCTGACTGCAAGGCACCTATTGTTTGTTATTGCCTGAATTGACCGTTGATATAAAAGAAATCCCAAATAATCCCCCTGCAATATTTAAATACTCTCAGTATAAGAGAACAGCCCAGCAACATCCAAGGCTGAATACAATCATGCAAAGGCATTTCAGATGGAAGAAAACATTTATTCCACTTCTACAATGTCTCCAGTCTGCCGCACTCCATTCAAGAAAGCTATTTCCACAAAGCCTAACTTTAAAAAAAAATCATTTTCTGTGACAGCATTTGAGTTTTTAAATAAAAATGTAGGTTGCTAAATAACTGATTTTTACCCAGAGATAGAGAAAATCATTGGTTAAAACAGCTTGAGTATTCCTTCAGCAACTGGAATAGCTCTCTATATATGAAAGTTGTTATACTTACCTCTCAGGTGTAGCAAAGAGATGGCTTTCTATACAAAGAGTGACCTAGGAAAGTGCAAGCCCTCAGTTTGTTGTCTCCTAGCAGACTTACATGGAAGTGTGAAATCTGTGTTACTGGAATCCATAACTAACAGTGCCAAATCTGTCACCCAAGCACAGGAAAAGAACAGGAACTGCTCTATGTCCCTCAGGGAAATGTTTTTAACTGAATGTCTCTGAAACTTTCTCTGAAGTACCTCATTCAGACCTCTCTTGTCCTTGTTCACAAGCCAGGACCTGCCATTCTGGGTCAGGCTGATGATTTGCCCTAACAAACACCTTGACCTTCAGTTCTGAATTCACATTTAAATGTGAAATGAGTTCACATTTAAGTCCTCTAGCTGTGAGAGCAGGTAGGACAGAAAAAAAAATAAAACTTCACTGCAAGAGAGGCAATGCACAGAGTGGAGATAGAGGACTAAAATCCTGCCTTACTACCACTAGTAGCTTGTTCAACAAATTGTGAAATTGCTTCCCAGTGCCTCCAGACTCTCTATCACAACCTAATATATGTGTTGCTTTGGTAAAATTAACCTGCTTCTATATTCCTAATGAATTTTTGCCTTTGCCTGAAAAGTTTCAGAGGCCTTGATGAAATCTTTCTTTTTTTCTCCCTGCTAAAACAAAATAAGTATCTTATTTCCTTTTCTCTGGACAATTCCTGACTACTTTTACCCCTCCATCTGGACACCTTTTTCATGCTTATCTCTATGAAAAGAGACATGAAGCACTTTGCCATTTCAGTCCTTGGAATGGCTGCACATGAGATTAACCACTTGGAGCATCTCATAAAGATATAAGTAATAATGAGATTTGTTTTGGCAACTCAGCAACAGCACATGACTTGTGGGAATGTAAAATTGTATCACTGAGGGAGGCATCAAAAAACCACGAACACCTTTACCAAATACAACAATTAAGTTTACTCCCTTATTGCAGGAATTGCTGTTCTGTTTGTTCCATTTCTGAATCTAAACAGATATTCAATTCATAGCATTTCAGCCAAACACAGCTATCCAGATCTTTTTGTAACTTAGACATATCTGATCTGTACTCTGCTCCATCTGTTAGCAGGCTGTAATGAATAAGCCCTGTGAAAGGACCATTCATAACACTGCCAGCTGGACAGCAAATTCATTGGGCCCAAAAGAAAAGGAGAAGTTATGCTGGAGGTGCAGAGGTTTCCTTGCTATGTCATAGCAAGCTAAGTGAGGAAAAAAAAGGAAAGTAACAGAACTATGTCATGAAAGACAGGACTCGAGGAAATGGTCTGAAGCTTTCTCAGGGAAGGTTTAGGTTGGGTATCAGGAAAAGGTTCTGCACTGAGAGGGTGTTTGGGCACTGGAATAGGCTCCCCAGTAAAGTGGTCACAGACCCAGAGCTCAAGAAGCATTTGGACAGTACTCTTGGGCACATGGTGTGAATCTTGGAAATGCAGGGCCAGGAGCTGGACTCAGTGATCCTTGTGAGTGCCTTTCAGCTCAGCTGATTCTATGAAGTTCTATGAAGTAAGCAGCCAGAACAATTGCAAAACAAGAGTCTGGTATTCTTAGTATGTCTGCTTTAAAATATGCTGTTAAATGACAATGCTGCTTTTTCATTACTCAGAACAATCTCCTGACTTCATAATCCAAAGCTGGTCAGGACTGTATTAAATTGAACAATTTATTAAGCATTTAGCAATTTATTGGTTCACATTAGTTTTAAGGATAATACTTCATTCTGCTGGGAGTCTGAGAAACTTCCAGCGTGAATGACATAAGTGCATATGCTCATATTAGTATTTTTTGTTGACACGGTTTAATCATGTATTGGATCACATTTTTTCTTATACAAAACAAAAATTAGTCTAGTGAGTTCTGAAATATATTTCACTGAACCCCATGCTGTAGATGGGAGACCATTAGAGGACATTACGGTCTTTTCTTCTATGGTAATTTTATAATTTTATTACACTGCATGTGCATAACTTAAATTATTTTAACAATACAACAACAGAATAATGCAGATGTTTTGAGAAAATTAGTCAAATATACCAGCTTTTGATAACTTAATCTAGTTTTCAAAGTAAAGCCATGGAACAGTCCAACATGTCTAATGATCTCTCTGCAAAGATTACTGATTTGGTACATATTAGAGGCAAAAAGCATGAAGCTAGTTGAGGATTTGAAAGAAAATATGAGGAGAAATACTTTAGACCATATAATGATATAGTCTATGGCGGCAAAATATTATTTTACAAAACAAAGTTAATGACTATGTGAGGTCATTCCCTATAAAGACAACTTTAATCATACTGCAGCCAAATGATTCTTAGTTGTAATCAACTAAAAGAAAAAACAAAGTAAATAAAAATTACTTCATTTATTTCAAATGCAACCGAGCCATCCTCAAAATATATCAGTATCAGTGCAAAGGTTTTAGACTAAATGTCTACACTTCGTGGTTTGTTAGCAAACTTCTAGGCAATTAATACTGAGTGTGGGTGAGCAGCAGGATATTTCAGCAGCCTGCTGGAAAACACACAAATGAACCATTGCAGATTTGCTTTTTCTAGATTTGCCTTATGACAAACTATAAATTATATAAACTATTGTGAAGTGCAATTAACTGCAACCTGAACACAATTCTTAACTTTGTCTCTTTGAGTCCTTTAACTTCTCCCAGATCAACGTCAGGTAATTTACAATTATATTAATTTCAGTGATATTGTATCACAAAATTCTTCTAATGAATTTCAAGTAAATCTGACACAGGAACTGACCTAGTATCCTGGAGATGCTAACACCTCACCAAAGAATGAGAGTAACTCATCATGTGTCCAGCAGTACTTCATATCCCAGGATAAAAAGAACAAATGAGGTGAAGCTCTCTTGCACAGAAGACTCATTTGGAGCAGAGATTGCATGAACCTGAATATCCATTGGTGAAATGATGTGAAAAAAGAATGAATGTAGAATCAAGTGATTGAGAAGGCAAGTCTTGACTGGATCTATTTGGAGACATGAGGAACTGTAAGAAGAGGCTTAAATTTGTATGTGTTTCTATTTACTGTTATGACATTCCCACAAAAAAAAAAGTTCAGCACTAAGGTCTAAAAAATGCATTTTGCTAAGAAATAAGTGTATTTTTAAATATTCTTCCTAAGCCTGTGGTATCTTTTTCCAATCATCTAGAAGCAAACAGTGAAGAGACATTTTAATTTTATGTGTTGTAATATTACATAAACTACTGAATGTACATGACTCATTAGCCCATTGCTTACTTCTCAGAAACATGACAATCCTGCTTAAGATAAGTAATATGAATCTGATCAGAGCCTACACATGGGAACTTCAGCAAATATTCTAACGAATACATGTACAAGAAGAAACTTTGAAATTTACTTGGAAATGTGGCCCATTTTATTTTAACTGTAAAGCATTCATTATACAGTGCAAACAGTTCTTTGGTAAATTTACTGATTAAAATAACAACAACAACAACTTTGTTTTAGGTAACACTAAAAAAAGAAAATAAATATGTAAAATTTGCATCATATTACAGCAATATTCTCACAGTGGATACTGAGTAAATGGTCAGCTAGCCATTGGCCACTGTTTCAGAAATGTTAATGTCAAGGCTGGTTCTAAAGACACTGCAATAAAAGTGAACTAGTACAATCCATGACTGATTACATTTTACACTGTGGATAAAGACCTGTTTTTCCTGGTTTATAAACAGATGGATGGTGGAAAATAACTCAATATTAAACTTGTTACATTTGTTTAAGCATATCCAGACTCCTAAACCCATTTTATATACCATATGAATAAACAGTGAACAACGAAAAAAACCTCCCACTTTGGAGGCTGGAGAAAAGGAACAATCAGACACAAGGTACTATTTTATAATGTATAAAATGGAAACTCTCTTCTCCTATAAGCAGAAATCTTGAGAAAGTTTATTTAATATAAAATTGAAAAGAAAGAATGCAAGTAGTAACCAGCTGGATGTATTACTGCCTTATTTAACTGTTTGGACAGTTAAATTATATTTGGTTTAGCTGTGCAACCCTTTCTCTTTGAAGAATTTCTGCTATAGGTCAATGGGAGCTCCATCTGAGTTGGAATTAAAGGACGAGACATGTGGTTTGGACTCTCAAGAAAAGTCAACAAAACACAGAGTATCAAAGAAATACAGGAATGAAAATCTTTAGGAACCATGTGATACTCAAACACGCTCGCCACACAATTTCTAGAAGCATTAACAAAGGATATTACATAAATCAAAACATTGTATATAAAATCAATTAAAATATTCTTAAAAATATAAATTGCAATTCCATGTGTACCACACACCTTTAACACAGCACTCACATGTACATATTGCTTCTACCATAGTATGAAAAAAAGTTTCTGTAGTAAGCTTTAAAGTTACACCAAAGTTTGAATGTGTGTCATGGTAATAGTTTATCAAATTAGAAATTATTAATGTTAGTAATCAGAGAAATTATGTGCCAAAATATGATAGTGGATTTCATATTGCTGTTTTAGTTAGTTATTAGATAGGTATTTGTTCTACCATGCAACAATTAAGTACTCAGTCTGTTTGCATAATCTGAAATGCTTAATATATGAAGGTTTAATTTTGTGCAGATTTCTTTGATACACCAATAACTGTCCCTTGAATTTCAACACTTAAACTCAGAAGTCAGTGAACCATGTAATCACTTCTGGTTCTAGAGAGTCCTGGTTTAAGACTAAAAGACAGGGAATAACATCTAACAAATTAAGTATTCAGGGAAAGAATAAATTCTGAATAAACAGAATAAAAACTGTAAAATGAGGTATGATAGTTGTCCTTCACTCAATCTCAATCTAATTCCTGGTCAAAAACATACCGTTTGTATCCTATAAGGTACACAACTTTGAAATGCTAGTGTAGACATATACTCTATAATGTTAAACATTTAATTGGGAGACAAAGTCCATTGATGGACTATTTTTAACACAAATGATAAAAATATTGAGGTAAATATATATATTCATTAGATGAAACTGGGGAAAAAATTCAAACACCTTGTCAGAAAAAGTAGTCAATCCACAATTAATCATGTTGCTTGATTTTGATTTTTCCTGTTTTCAACAGTGCCCAAATATAATCAGGAACATATGTCTATTGACAACATGCACAACTAATCAGTAGGAATCTTTGTATACAAAATGGCATGTGACATCTTTTCACATTTTCAAAACATGGCCATACAACTACATGAGCTGATCTGAGATAAAGAGAAGCATGCTTTCAAACTGACCTGGATGGTTATGTTACAAAATTGAAAATAAATGAAACAAACAATCAAAAAATGTCACCTAGCAATTATAAATGTTTTGATTAAAAGGATTCTGCTAATTTTTAAGACCGAATGCTACTCTGTCATGCATGTTTCCCTAGAATGAGGAACACTGTCAATTACATCTATAATACACATTAAGTTGCTTTTGCTTTCTTCCAATTACAGCTATTTATATTTCCTTACTAATTCTTTTATTGCTTTGAAAATGTGGTTAATTTTGCCCCTTAAATTAAGGAAAGGATGTTGAAACTTGTCAAATAGCTTTCTTTATTTCCTTGCTGGCCCAGGTCCAGCAGTGATAATGCAATTTCACAGAATTTCCATGCATTGATGATTGCAGAAGCTGGCCTGGATATGACATTGCTCAGGCACAGTAAACTCATGTTTTCCTTTCCCTGGCATTTTATTAAATAACAGCAAAAAGTTAAGTATAAGACAGACTGGTACTAGAAAGGGACAGTAAACCTTTAATGCTGCTAAGTAAAGATAGGAAACAAAGTGTTCATTTTAGAGTAAATCCTAAACCCAGTCATTTTGGGTACCTAAAACTACACGACAGTGTTCTTTTAAAGTAGCACCAGTTCGAGATTGTCTAACCTGAGAAGTATAACACACAATTAACTTTGACCTGTTTGCTATTTTCCCTTTTATTAACTTTTGCATTGTGATTTACCTTCATGGGCAGAAAAGAAAATGATACATTATGTTATACTGTTACAGCACCATTAGAATATTGAAAATCTTGATTTCTTGCTGTTGTTAGAACTGCAGTTACCTGTTTTTGCCATCAGCAGGCACTGATATGATTTCAGGAGTATGTGCCCTAAATTCTTAAAAAGCAGACTTATGGCTTCTTTTTATTAGTATTTTGTTGTAAGCAGACTGGGCAGCAATCTCCTTTACCCTTCACAGGTGCTTCGCAGTCAGCGGGCGGGCAGAATTCTACAAAACAGGTAATCTGACCCCCCTGTGCCAGGAGAAAAATGACAGAACAAAAACATGCTTAGCTACATGTTCCAAACAAGAAATACATTTTTTATGTCACTGGAACTGCTGTTTTAGAAGCAAAATTATAATTTCTATCACAAAATTAATTTCCACATACTTACTTTGCATTCACACAGAGTACAAGGGTCCTTTTTCCAGGTTTCATTGCTGGAATATGATTTGCCCTCTTCATCAGTGCAATCAGAATTACTGAGGCGTGATTCAAGTTTTTTTATCTGAAAACATTAAAAAAGGTAGCAACTGAATCAAAAAAGGTTTTTATTTGTGTAAAATATTCTGGCTTTTCTCTTTTAATACATGCTATATAATCCTTGTTATACTTGCTGGGCTTTTCTTCTCACTACTTAGTTTTTATAATACTAAAAGACTAGAAACAGAAACAGGTAATATATATATGTATAAGTATATGTATATATACACCTTTCCTACATTGAAATATTCAGTAAGAGGATACAAAGAGAAATGTTTCATACACAAAAAGACATATTTAAACTCTCAAAAATGTTTTGGCAAGGAAGTGAATTTTATTTTTTTAAAAACAGCTTAATTAAAAATGTTTACTTGAATTTTAAACTAACTTCTGTATGGTGTACATTTTAAAAATGAGACTCCACTATGGCTGAATAGAGTTTACCTGCAAACATTGTAAAGTCTTATCTAAGTGATCTAGATCTTAACTCTGTTTACAGCTGTAGTCTGGCCCCTTACTTCTTATGAAGTCTGCACTTTAATCATTTCTTTACAAAAATTGTATGCATTTCAAATGGTAAAAAAGTATTTTATTGACACTACAAACAAACTTTTAGAGGAAGATGAATTCTGTGTTTAATATTCAATGGTTACACAAGGCTCCAGGTTCAAAAGTCAAGAGGGTCCAGCTGTAGAATATTTCAGTATGATTTCAAAAGAACACAGAAATGAACAACACACTATTTTCTGTGTTGGTTTTTGTTTGAGATACTATGTGGTGGGTATTGTCTGCAGGGGATGTCTAAATATTAAAAAAATGTAAGACAGATGTTAAGAAAACATTATTAATTAAATCTACAATCAGACATGATAAACTACAATAAATTCATTATAGCATCTTACCTGATTTCTGAGGCTTGAAATAGTTTTTTGCATTTCCAAAATAAATTCTTTGAAGTCATTCACTGTGGGCACATTTCTATTTTCATTAGATGTGGATGTTGCATTACGAAAATGTTTATTCCGTTTCACAGAACTGCAACAAATAAATGCAAAGTCAGGATATTAATCTAAACCATTTTTATTTGGCTAAATATTTTAGGATACTTAACAAAAATGTAAAACAAGAGCAACCAACAAATGTAGGAATATGAACCACAAGAGCTGGTGCTGAAGACAGACTCAGGACAGGTGAGCTCCAGATTACTGTCAACATCACGGCCAACATGGAATTTCTTATACTTAGAAAAATTATTTATTTCATGCAGGGGTACACACCAAGTTGTCACCAGTGACACTATACAGCATCACCTTAAATTCAACCCCGAGCCTCCAATATGAAAGCAGACTAAAGTGAAAGTCTTAAAAAGTGTTCCCTCCAATATGAAATTCACATTTCACATTCTGAACCGTAAATTCTTCCTCTAGAGACTTGTTAGCAAAACATGTATTTTAAGAAATATGACTTTAAAAATGAGAAAGTTTGGTTTCATAAATAAATGAGAAATACTTCTAGGTATGAACATATTTTTAACTTTCTTTTGACATCAATACCGCTTATAGTACACAAAATCTAAAGTCTTTTGTCTGTAGTATTTTCCAGTTGATATCTCATAACAAATATATAACACTAAATTGTGTTAATCAATTCAATCTGTTGATGAGAAAGAGTAACAAAAGGAAACTGTCTGCAACTAACAATATATTATCTGGTACAACTTGAATAAACAGGCATTCAAAACCATGGATAACACTAATTTTTAAGTCACTTATTACATTAAGATCCTTAAATCCATTTACTTTTTTAAAGATTCTTGAATCCATTAATAATTACAGGCATTACTGTTTGGTTAATGTGTCATCTCCATTGCCAAGGGATACCCAAAGAATGAACTGGCAAAGATTTCTCATCTATCAGGGGTCAGGATTTATAATCTTTCTGCATAAATTAAAACAGCACTTCCTGGCAGGGGTTCAAGCTATTTAGTTTCCCATAGTTTTTAATCTAAATTAAAGAAAAAGAACTCTAAACAACATAACATGCTAAAGTTCAAGTAAACCAGCTGCTATTGTATAACAAAATATTTAATCTTCCCCACCTGTTCAAGTTAATGAAAATGAGAAGCTAAAAAAGGAGGAAAAAACCCTTCTCACCACAGATGCAATTTAAATACAACACTGAGCATGAGAACTCATGGGAATGTTCAATGACTGAGGTTGCTTTAGCTTTATTTATGCTACAAATGAAGTATTGTAAATCTAGTATTTTGTAGTCTTAATTAGTAATTGGACTGAAACACAGTCAAACAAGCTAGTACTTAGAAGTGATTTTTTTTTTTTTTTTGCTTTCATTTTGATTTAATTTAACCACTATTATAACTTTTGAATTAAGGGACTAGGCATCCTTAAAAAGTGAATTGCTGTTTTGTAAATTTTTCTAGCAGTTCACTTGCAAAGATGGACAAAACATTCTTCTTCAAGGATTACTTCAGAGGAACCTACTTTTTCATATTATCCATAGACCAGCTCATCCATAGCTGCTGTCTTCTCTTGTCTAAAATCCTAAACACCTAAAGGATCTTTTATTTCTGGACAAATTCCTCTCAATCAAGTGGAACATAATCATGGTATTCCTTCAAGTACTATAACACCTCCACAGTATTTCAAATTGCTGAAATTCATTTACCTCTTAATGTATCTGTCTAGATGCTTTCCTTGCCAGAGTGGGTAGACTCTGCTTGATCATCATCATCACTCAAATAGAAAGTTTTATTTGTTCAAAGACATGCATGCTGAATAGAAAGAGCTGCAATTCAGGTGTTTCAAATTTGTTCATCATGAAGGATCTTCACAAGAAATGGTCTGAGCAGAACTCATTTCATGTCACTAATTCATAGGTAAATTTTCATTCCCATAAAAGGGCAGGGACCCTGTGCAGCTGATAATTTGTGACTGAAACAATGATTTACTTCCTTGCTATATTTTGAGGATTAGGGAGTTATAAACAATATTATTAGCACTGCTGTTCTCCATTCCTGCTTGATGTATTTTGGTACCAGAAGCAATCCTTATCGTTGTCACAAATTTTTATGCAACTTAAATCAACACTTGGTATCCTCCTATTTCTCTAGAAGCTCCAAATAGGAAATAAAATAATTTAGATTAATTTAGTTACTGCAGGCACTGTAGGAATGTGGCATCTCAAATCTCCAGATTACACTTCATTAGTGATTTTTTTTCATGAAAACTGCAGGAAGAACAGAAGTGCTATACTTACACTACTCACAAAGAGTTTTAGACAAATTTGAGCTTGAAAAAAAAAGTGGTTTATTGTTAGTAGATATGCAGAAGTGTCAGAATAAAATACATCAATCATAAACTTGAGAAAACAGGAACTGGAAAAAAGTGGCATGTGCTCCCAAAGAAATCATTCTGTTTTATTCCATTTTGAAAACAAATGATTTTTTTTTTTCTAATTCCTTTAAAGAAAAAGTCTCACCTTACTGATTTGGACATTTTCATTTTCTTCAGGGGCTTGTCCTCCTGAAAGCTGTAGTCAAGAGAACGTCTTCCCCGAAAGTGATATGAAAATGCATTAAACTGTCCTCTGGTTCTACAGTCTGAAAACAGACAAGAAATTACACATAAACTACAGCATATTTCAGCAGTTACAGTATTAATATGGTTTGGCAGTGTTTTCTGAATTGGCAAAGATAAGTCATACATTCAGTCTGATCCCTCTGGAACTGGTTGATGGCAGATGAATCTATCTCTGTGATAGAATATTTAAGCTAGTTAGATGCAGAGAATGTGATTACCCACAGACCATATTTTTAGTTTGAAACAAAGGAATAAATACAATTTTAAAAAACCCATATAGTGCTACTTTAACTATTCTTTTCACTTCTGAAATTTTCACTCTCTTGGCTTTTAAGTATTTTCTGGGCAAATAGGGCAGCTACATATGAAGAAAAACAATGACAGAAAAAACCACTCTGTGGGTACCTCATCTCTCCCAGACACCATTACTTGTTATTTTTGCCATCTGAAAGAGAATTTTCAATTTAATTCCAAGTTTTCAGACATGCTCTATAGGTTGATGAATCTTATTTCCAAATCTGAGGAATCTGAATGTATCACCAGACCCTGAAACTCCTTCCACCACAGAGCAAAAATCTCAAGCCTGAAAATGAGCTATGACAGAAATCATGTCCTAAGATCCGAAGAGGAGGTCTTGGCAAGATGAAGTATGTCTTTCTTCCAGTTCACTTTATTTAGCCTTTCAAACACAGTGAGTATTTGGAAAGAGTCCCATTTAAGAAAGAAAAGGAAAACAAAGTAAAACTGCAACAGCACTTGATAGAGGAGACAATGAGAAAATAGAAATTTTCTCATTTCTGTTCACAGAAGCTTTAAAGCTAAAAGTTATAATGGGCCAAGCTGAAGCAGGAACAAACTACATGATCAACTGCTCGAAGCAGAGTCTGCTAAAACCAAAGGGAAAGCCTAAATACAGGATGCCATAGACATTTCTCAGCTAAGTCTGGTATTAGCAGAATGAGTCATGAAAGCAACTGAACATGGGAAGGAGTAATTTTCCATAATGTTTCTCTTAATTTACACCAAAACAAATTAAATCAGAAATTCAGTAACATTTATAAAGTATTTTTCTGGAATTTAGATTGAACACCCAAAGTATTAATGCAAATTACTGCAAAAGTTTCAAGTCTATAAACACTGCTGAAATGAGCAAGTAGAGAAACAAATGGAAGGTTGTTTTGATTACACAAAATTAGGTATCTTGGACTACTTTTAATTGTGTTGAATTTTTATGTATATTAAAATATTATAATTACTCTGTTAGGAAAAACTTAAGTTTGTCTTAGTGGCATAATAACTAAGACACAAAAAAAGATGACTGACCAAAAAAAAAAATTCAGATCAAAACCAATATCTACAGATCGTTCTGGAACACAAGTTATCCACAATTCATTCCCCTTCCCTGTTATTTCCTTGCCGTTTGTCCCATTCTTTAATAAATGCATTACTTTCCTCCTGTAACAACAGCACCCACCAAAGAACTACATGCTATTTGCTGCCAACATATTGTTCGTTCTTCTTGTGTGTTCTGCTGTTTCCCACATAACCTCTTTGCTGTCCACTCAGACAGTAAACTCGTTCAGATGGGAACAGACCCATATGTCTGTAAGAAGCTCGGCATGAAGGCATTTTTGAACACCCTTAGACACTTCTATATTTAGTATGGTGAGAAAAAGGATCATACTGAAGGGTTCCTGAAGAAAGAACTAATTTTGGTCAGAGGAATTTTTTTTTTCTCAAAGCAATGTGCTGCTTAACATCTTCCTGAGTATCACAAAATCTCTGGTTTCTCTTAGAAGCAATATGTGAAAGGTTTCTGCTATGCTTTGGTAAGTAACTGCTATAGTCATCTTGCATAATACAGATTTTTGGGGTTTTTTTTGTACAATAACACAATGGCCCATTGTTTTTTTCATTCTTAGGTTGTTTCTTAGAAACAAAGGCCTGAAATCTTGGGAAGGTTTTATCACCATATACTGGTAAATATGAGAACCATATGTTCAGTGACAGCTTTAAGTACACAGATCTGATTTTCTGAGTTTTTTAGAACTCAAATATGCCAACTTGCCAAATTACCAGCTCATGTTGGTTTGTCTTTCAGGTACAACAGGGAGAAATGTCACTGCTGAGAAGTGCAGGACAAAATGCATCAGCTTTCAGACAGCATGAGTCAAGAAATTTCTTCTCTCTCCTTTTTTTTTTTCACTTTTATTCTTAATGAAGAATATCTTAGCAGTAAATAAGAAAAAATAAGCCTGAAATTCTGCTTTCCCCCCCCATCTTATCTAATATGCCCCCAGATTAGCTATGCCCATTCCATTTAATTTTCTGCAGAAAAAGTGAATGTTTAAAAGTGGCCTAAGAATTATTTTTCTCTGCAGACAATTCTTTCTTCCAGAAGTTAGCTACTGTTACACTGCAAGTATCAAGCTGATCCATTTACAGAATCACACATAATCACAGAATAATTTATGTTGGAAAAGACCCCCTGATATCTTCAGATGCAACCTTTGACCAAATATCACCTTGTCAACTAGACCATGGCACTCAATACCATATCCAGTCATTTCTTGAACATTTCCAGGGATGATGGCCCTCCCACCACCTCTCTGGGCAGCCTGTTCCAATGTATATTCCTTTCCATAAAGAAACTGGCATTTCTGTTTGTATATGCAAGCCATGTCCACATCTTTAGAAAATCCTGCTTCCCACAAGGTTTTAAAAATGCAGCTATTACATAAATTGGATAATAAAAAACCTGACAGAGAATTATAGTGCAGTCTTGATTCTCTATGAATCACTCCTCAAAATCTAGGCCATGGAGAATTAATCTAACAGTAGATTAAAACAAAACAACTTGAAAGACTGAGGAAATGTGAAGCAAAGCACATATATCTATTTGATACTAGTTTGATTCTCCAAGATTTATTGTAGTGAATTAGGTTGTTTTTACTGTAAGCATTCATATTAAGAACTTGTAGACATGCCAGTGGGACCAGTAAAAGGGTGGAGAAACACTAAAAATATCTGATGTAAAATGATTTTTTTAGTAGATGTTTTCACAAAGCAGCTACCTAAAAATTGCACAACATAGAAAAGCAACTTTTCATACAAAATGAAGCCCTAACTCAAAATAGCTGGGTTTGTTATTGCTAAAACAGGCCACAACCCTTCACATTGCACAGCATATCTTCATTTCTTCTGTTGAATAAGACTTTCTAACAAAAGAGAAATTAAACATCACCAAAAATGTAAGGTGGTGGTCTGAAATCCAACACTAATCTGCTCAGATCAGAGCAGATGTATTTTGTAAAAAGATTAGTTAACCATCTGAAAAGGAAAATGCATAGAAGGTAGAAGATGAAGTAACAACTCAGATTGTCATCTGCCAGCTGATATACTGGGGAATTTTAAGAATAAAGATATTTCCTGTAGTTTATCTCAAAGCTCACAGACTGAGCTTCGAGATCAGTCTGCTACCAGAATTAGAAGGTTCAGATGTTGTTGGGAAAGCAAATGTCCAGTTTGGTAATATAAAGCTAATTATAGACTAAAGATATTTAAAATCATATCATGCTTTCATGATCTAAATAGGTCTTGGATGGTCTTCAGGTAGATAAAGGAGAAACATTAAGTTCTTGACACCAAACCAAAGCAAATCCAACCTCTCCAGTTGAGGAGAGTTTGGATTAGTTAGAGGAGTTTAAAGGCAGCTTTTGGAATACAAATCAGTAAGAAAAAGTCATTTCAGACAGACTGAAAATCCATGGAAATTTTTAAAATAAAGACCCTAAGAACTGTCCAACTAGACTGTGAAGTCAACAGTGTCTTAGAAAGGCGTCAAAAGACTACAGGAAAGAAGGAAACCTTCCAGCTGCCTAGATTTTTAGAAATCCCTGAGATACTTCAATTAGGATGCTTTCCTACCCATCTCGATCTTAGAGTCAATGAACACTGACATAAGGCGAGGTTGCAGCCTGACTGTCCTCCAGAGACATCTCTTTATTGCCAGCAGTGGAACTTTGACAGATCTGGCAACTCAGTCAGGAGTTTGAATTTAAACACAATGATTGAAGCCTACTGCTTCCCTGTTGCTCTTTGGAAGGGATGGCAACTACTGGCATGAAACTCCTGGTAGCAAAGACAAAGCAACATCATAACTCAAGTCTCCTTATTTTATGTTTATGAATGTAAAATTGTATTTAATGGATCCTAGATACCTGTGAAAGATAAAATATTTTTGGTTTGGATGAAATACAAATAAAAATACTGATTCTCTTAGTAAAATTTGTAATCATACAAAAAACACTGGGCTATATTAAATACTTCCACTCAAAGATAAAAAGGATGATGTCCTTATAATTATGGACCCTGGAACTTAATTTTAGTAGCCTGGCATAGACTGAATTGTTACTAAGCTAACAGACACTGTCTTTAAATGTAAATTAATATGTAAATAGATAATTTGAACATAGAAGGCAAAAATATGTGACTTGACCAAAGCATACAAGTTCTGGGTAGAGACAAAACTTTTCAGACATAAATCACATAATTTTGGTATTTTGAGAGTCCTTGGTGAAAAAGAACTTCCAGTCTCACACAGAGATTTCTGTTAACATTTTGAAGTGTTATTTCCACTATATTCCACAGAATTTAGTGCTTTGCCCAGTTCTGTTTAGTATTCTCATTGAAGATTAAAGGATATAATGACAAGTGCATAGTAAGAGATTAATGTTGTCAGTAGAGAAGCAATAGATAGCATAATTGTTCCTCTGGTCCTAAAACACAAGGGTTCATAAATATAGGTCTAATCTACTGAAAGCATGCAAATTAAGAACGGGAATTAACTCTTCTAATGAAATTCAGTGGAATTTAAATGTTTGATCATAATTTGTATAAGGCTGTATTCCTGAATTAAACAAAGAAAAAGAGCAATATCTGACAGAGGAGATAGGCTGTTCACTAACTGAGAAATAGTTAAGAAAAACCTTTTCAAATCAGTTTACACTTATAAGGATGACTTGCATCTTATCTGAATCACTTCCTCCAGGGTCACTGTCCATTGTCCTCCTGGGTCCATGTGAAACCTCATGGGTTTTGACAAAAAACAAAAGGTTAAAGAAATTTTTTACTTCAACTTACAAAAATCCCCCACAAAACAAAAGAAAGCCAAAAAGTGTGGAACTTTTAAAGATTTGCATTTGACTAATCATGAAAGCATACACTGATTACTTTAAAAAAAAATCAAAATACACTTCTTTCACTAGAGAGACTTGAAATAAAGCACCAGAAGAAGTTTCTTGTTTGGAAAATCTGAAGCTCAAGTGCTCTTTTCACAAAAAAAGAGCAGCAGCAAATCCAGCAATTACTCATCATCTCTAACAAGACAAAGAAAGGTAGAAAGACAAAGGAAAGCAGACAAAAACTTGTGCACTTCAGTGGAACCCCTATTTTTTGCCATCATAAACTAGTAATTCTGTTGTATGATTTGCCAACTGAAATAGAAAGGTAATCTGTTTTTTTATTATTATTATTATAAAGAGGAATAATTCTTTGCTTTGTAAGAAGTAAATACTAGCTTTACTCAAAAAATCTACAAGGCAGATTTTTATGTCTAAGAAATTTTTCTATTCTTCCTATGGAAAAGTATTTTGGCTTTTTACAAAACAGGAAGGACAACAAAACCAGATGTGTTTTTAACCAGGCTGAAACAGCTGAACACATGGGTCACTTATGAAACATACATAAAGTGCAAACAGAAATATTATGTACTTGAAATTTTAACTTAGGATAATTTTAATTTTAAGATCATTAGAAGCATTTTAAATATGGAGAAGGGTTTATTTTTTTTCCTTTTAAATAAAAAAAATAATAAATTTAAATAAACAAACCCCTTTAATGTATTCAACTCAGAGTAAATGCTGTTCCTGAGTGTATGCCCCACCTCAGAGGAGTGGCAGCTATGGAAGGAAAGAAACTTTTTACATCAGTTACTTAAACTGAATCCCACAGAAAATGTCACAGTCATTCATCCATGCAAGAAAATAGTTCAAGCCATGGATACTTCACTTTCTCTTCATTAACCCCTGCAAGGCTTCAGAAGTTCAGAAAAAGGGGATACAAATAGGAAATTTTTCTATAAAACAGTACTTATTTAGCCTTTATTTTTCTTGACAGTTGTCTAACTGTGCTGCATCCAGTGGTATTCTCTGGTAGCAACTTTCTTGAATGAAAATGCAAACTGGGTTGTTGAACACAGGAATACTCTAAAGACTTTCCAAGGATAACATCTGTTCTAAAGGGGTCAGTGATAACATAACATTTAAAGAATCAACACATAATTTCTCAGAACAGCTTTATCTTTTTTATAAATCAATATAAAAAATGTATTTGTGAAACTGTCAAGGTTCATGAACCACGGCAAAGTGAATTTATCCTTAATTGGAAGAATGCACATTATTTATGGTGAAGCATTTAAAGTGTGATAATTGGTTTTCTCCCAACGTTTCTGGCACATGTCAGGGAATTTTTGAAGAGATTCTGGAAGACTTTGTATTAAAATTACAATGTGTCAATAATGTCTAGCTTTTTAGAAACTATTATCATTAATTTGGGAATGGCAAACCTGGTAAACATTGTTTAAAAAGCACCCAAGTAACCTACCAATAAAAATTAGAGTAAGTTCTGAAAGATATTGTACATGGAGAATACTGTACGAGATCTTATTGAAATTTAAAGTTTTTATTTCTGTTAGTTTCACACTGATAACTGACATTTTGAACAGTCTTCTTTTCTTAGAGTGATTTTTTTCTTTAAAGAATTGTTTACTGACTAAGGCAATACAGTAATCAGTTTAAAAGCTAAGCAATGCAGTAACTTTGAAGAGTAAATGTCTATCTACCTTTTTCATTGTTAATGATATCTGAGTTTGTTCTCATGGTACAGTCACATCACTATAAATGCTTCCTCAGTATCTGCAGCAGACTGAAGAGACATCCTCCATCAGTTTAACTTTTACTTTCTGCATTAAATTCTGAGCTGTACCGCAAAAGAACTTTGTCATTGTGGACAATTATATCTTAGTTATATCTTAATTATATCTTAGTTAAATAGGCAAGACACTAGTGGAAAATTGTGACTTCTTTCAAAAGTGAAATCCACCAGTTATTTATATGTGCATTTCTCTCAACAGAATATTGAATATCCTACTCAGCAGTAGTAAACTCAAGAGAACCAGCAGTAGAAAAGATAAAGAACACAGATCTGGATACCTTTCATCAGCAAATCTACAAGGTATTAGTATTGAATCATATTAGGGAAATGCCCAGATTCTAATAATATCAACCAATACTACCCTTATCCTCTGAAATAAGAGCAAGGCTTTTCATACTAGGAATTTGTTTGACAGCAATTTCTCAACAGTCAGAGTTCAAGAGCAAAGTTCCCAAAATTCCTGAATATACTTTTACAGCCTGGGCACGTAATTTGAATTTTGTCCAAAGAAAATGATAATGACATTGTCAAGGAGATCTCAAGAAAGAGGGGTCATTGTCCTCTGAAGCATTTTGTTGTTGATGCTACTGAAAATCATTCTGCATGATCCAGAAGATTCTCTTGGGAATGGATTCTAACTTTGTAACAGTTGCAGAGAATTCTGATGTGATGATGGCTGAAGAGAGGCCATGCAGAAAATCTGTGAGACAGAAGCCAACATACAGGCCACCAAGCAGTGTCCTGTGCTCCATGCAGCTAAACAAATCCTATTTCGGGAGAAAAAAATCTTATTTTTCAGGAAAAAAGAAATTAACCCTCACTCCTAACTTTTGAAGGGGATGGCAATGAACAAGAATATTTATCAGCAAAATAAAGAAAACAAGAAAACTATTATCTACACCTTGCAAAGCTCAAATTGATGCTATTTTTATGAGGTGTTTATTTTATATAGAATATGGAATGATTTCCCACTTAACAGGGGCTATGCTTCAGATTAGAATTTGTAATATCTAATAACAAAACCCCTCAAATAGTAAAATATCTTTTTAAAATAAAGTAGACACTTAACAAACTGCACACACCTCACTGTCCCCAAATCCACCTCTATACAGACCTTCACAGCAATCTTGCCACATCCTGAGGTCCAGTTTAGGAATATCTTCACAGCTGCTATATCCATGTGGGAATTCAGCCACCTTAAAGACATCATGTTGTACCCTGGTTATGTTGTCACCATTGTCACACAAAACTCTGGCAAGAGATGTCTGCTTGATCTGAGTGAGCTGAGCAGGAGTGAACACACCCGGGTTTTCATACCATAACCTGTAATCTCACAGAAAAAACAAGTCTGCTAGTGAAAAGAAACAAGTGGCAGTTTTTCAAAGATATTTCAATGATATTCCAATATTTTCAAAGATATGCCAATGATATTTCAATTCATTTCATTTCAGAATGAAATTAAATATCTCATAGATCCTGTTCTTAACATTCTATCAAGGGACTGATACAACTGCAAAAATTTTAGTTCCTGGTGCCACTTCAGCACCAGCTGGAGTCATGCTGACACTCTGAAAGGGATGAAATCTTTAAAAAATTGTTTGATTTCTCTTCTAGTCTCATTTTGATGTCTTGAGTATCTCTGGACATTTAAAATGGCACCAGACTACCATGTTAAGGGTCCTTTTAAGTAAGATACTTAAATGACCATAATTTATTCCTTTAGGCAACTTTCTTATGGTCATGAAAACATTTTGATGCAATTGCTGAGACTATAAGAATGGTTAATCTATTTCTAGGTTACTATCAAGATAAGTGAGATGATTTAATTTACTAACAATTTTTTTTCTGTTTAACTATTTTCATGACTATGTTGATTCAGGGACTTTCTCATACGTGCTTAGTTAATTCATTATATTCAAGAAGGAAACACTATGGTTTCAAATAGTTCATTTTTTTATACATAAAGGGCTAAAAGCCTGTTATCAATAGCAAATATAAATAATACATTACTATAAAAAGCAAGTTTTACATGGAAAAGAAAATTGCTTAAGTTACTGTCCAGAATTTGAAAACATTTTGCACCATTCTAACACATAGGTGCAAAAAGAACCAGTTACTCACTGGGACATTTTTTTCTGTCTCCCAAAGCTGTATCAATATTGATACTTTCCCCCCCACCTATTTTAAACCAAAACTAACCAAAGGAAAAAAAAAAAAGGTGGCTTTTTAAACTTTATGAAAAATCAAAAACAATAGTAAACCTAGAAGAATGGTCAAAAATTTCATTTTACCTATTTAATGAAAATTTTTCATAAAGTATTGGACAGTAGCCAATTAATTTCCAAGTACTACAATCAGATTCTCAAATTTCCATCTTCACATGAAGTTAGGCTCCCTTCAAATATCACTCCTTTTTCATGCACAGACACATCTGCTTTGCATGGTGTTATCAGCTTTCATCCTCTGCCCACTGAAATGACTTTTCAAAGAAGTAAAAGCTGCTTTCATTATGTGTAATAATATTTTACTATTTGCTGACATGGTCCTTCCAAATATTTGTATTCCTTGGACAGCAGAATCCCCTTTCCTAAATATTCAGTGGTTTTCTATAGTTTCCTAATGTTGTATCAGAAAACAAAACAAAACAGGAAAAGGTGCTTTTATTGAAAAAATGCAAACATTTATAAACATAAAGCAGTATAGATATTCTGTTGTGTCACAAATAGGTACTTGTCATTAGTAACCTGGAGCTCATACTGTATATATTCCTTCCCCTTTTACTCTCTCTGCTTCCAGGCATGAGAGTTCTATGATTCACAGCTTTATTTTTTAACATATTTTATATAACAAAAAAAAACCAGCATTTTCTATGCTTTAAAACAGCATAGAAAAAGGTTTGGGTTATTGACTACAAAAATAAAAAGCCTTTATAATATTCTAAGTAGTAGTTTAATAACTTGATTCAATAAAATAACATTAAATAAAAAGAATCAAATCTAATTTCCTAATTCTTCCTGTTTTCCTTTCATTAGGATTCAATTAATCAGTCTAAGTCTATTTACTCTTATGCCATGAAAAGAATAGGATTCTAGGTCATAAATTATGTTAAAATGAGGGAAACGTTGATTTTCAGATGCTGAACAAATGTGCTGAAATAATGCATAAGAGATCAGGCTGCTGTGACAAGAGAAATTACTATTCTCTCATTTCAGGTATTCTAAAAACTGAAAAGGAGAAATTACTGGCAATGTGCATATATTTAAAGTATTTTTACTTTAAATAATTATAATTTAAAGTAATTGTAAAACAATTATCAATTTGGGCTCTTTGTATTAACCTGTCTGTTTTTAATACTTATTTGGTACATAGATTGCTTGTATTATAGCATGAATAGAGGTTATATATACAGAGTGATTCTGTTCCAACCTATGCTTAAGTAACAGCCACAATTTCTTTGCCAATAAAATAACTCAATAACAATAAGAGAAGCATCATGCACTTTTTCTAAAGGTAAGTGGCTTGAATATCTGGCAGAAGGAACCTCAACATGTGTTGACTGTTATGGTTTTGTGCTGGGGTCGGCTGTCAGTTGTCTCTGCCCCAGCACGGGAAAAGGTGGTTCTGGGCAGGCCGCGCTCTTGAAGAAGGAGTCTGGACTCTTGCTTTTCGGTCTTGAGTTGCGTTTATTGTTCCTTATCTACAAAGTTTTTCTGTCTGTCCAGCCGAGGTCTGATCAGCAAGACAGCCAAGGGCACTCTCTCCTGCCCACGGGGCGGTTGTCTCTTTTATAGTGAAAGCTACGTACAATATATTTACCTTCAATTTCCAATACTTTTCACCCTTGTTGGCAAGTGCACTTTCTCTATGAACCAATCCACACATGCCAACATCATCCTGAACATGGATGCCAAGGAGAAGAAAGAAGGACAGGGCACGCCCAAATTCCTCCATCTTAGAACCCTTGACCCCCATGTACAGAATTCTAAACCCCCCTGTACAACATACAAAACCCCCCCGTACAGTGCTCCAAAATTTTTTCCTTCACCCTGTGATTCCTACTTAAACTTTTGTGGCCTGTAATTCTTTATATAAGGTTGGCAATTTACTCTATGAATTAAGGTCGAATTTCCAGGTGTCTTTGGCTTCCTGCCAGGGTCTCTGAGCCCCTGCCAGGGCTTTGAGACACCCAGGGCATCCAGAGATGTCCTGGGTCCCGACAGTTTTGGGGTCAGTATGACATTCACTACAAAGAGTAATAGAATTAATAAAGAATCATGGCTTCTAGCAATGTTTTAAACATATATTCTTCATGTTTTCAGTTGTATTTTAAAATCATAAAAGAAGATAAAATGGAGTTTGTTTTGGAAAAATGACATTGAAACTCTTATTAAGCATCCTTAAATTAAAATTCATTTTGGTTTCCGTGGTATTTTAACGTACCTGTCTCCATCCCGAATACGCCTGAACTGTGTGCTTAACAGACACATCAAGGTCGGCCCCAGTCGACTCCCTGGAACCAAGTCTTCCACCATTAGAGCAGGAAATAGGTCTATATTCAGTGGGGAGCCATACAACCTATAAATTGAAAATTACAAATCCTGAATAACAAATATTTCATATTTACAAAATAATCAGTACATAATGAAGCTAAGAGATACAAACAACTCACAGGAAGAAATGTAGTGATAGCGCTACATCTTTTGTGAACAAGCTGTGAGTGTATACACAGGAAATCCTGCAATGCAGGTTGTAAACACCATGTGGGTCTGACTTTCGAGTCTGCAATTTTTTTTTCTCCTAGCAGTTTTCTTCTGATTTCTTAGAATTGTTTCTTTTTTTGTAGCTTCTCTTTCCTGTGCCTCTGTACACCCTTTTTATATTGCTATAGGTGAGACTAATTCTCTATTGTTTTTAATTTTAAGCAAATAAGCTAGGCGTAGCAAGTAGATGTAGACTTAATTTCAAACACTGACTCTCTAAAGAAGAACTGATTACTGGTAGTGAAGGATGTCCACATGACAGTACAGTGGACAATACTGACATTTGTTTCACTGTACAGAATTAATAGAATTGAACATCTAAATACTTGCGTGAAGTTGGCATTTAATATGACCTTACACAGAAATAGCATTCATATTTAACAGCATTTACAAAACTAGGCATTTCAAATTGATAATTTCATGAACACATGCAGTATATATTACTGCATATATACTGTATATACTCTTTCTGTTCATAGAGATGCAGAAGTAGAGAAATTATCTGAATGTGGAAATTGTTAACATCTATTTTCTGGTGCTGATGGAAGTTTCTTAAAAATCCCATTAAGTCTTAGCAAGTATCTTTTTCTAGATAAGACATTCAGATACCATTTTTTGCATGCACATTTAGATAATTGACTTTTTCTTCACCTCAGGCTCACCTGCTAAGTTTCTCCCTGATTTCAGGATTCTTAATTTCATTTTTCAGATCTTCAAAAGTCTGAGCTGAAGAAAGATTACAGTAAACTCTAAAATCATGGTAGGGAGGAATTCCATGATCTCTGCCTCTCTGAATATTCATAGCTGCCAGATCTAAAGCCACAGTACGTGCCATGGAGAAGAGTCTTTCTGTTAATTCTGTATTGAGTAATTGTGAGGGGACACGCATCTTACCAGCAACACCAAAAAATCCCCTTAGAAGTGGATCAATGCCTCCTTCATTTACAATCCGAAATGGAGAGAAGAATGCCTTGTGAAGAGGTAGATGGCCTTGTGGAATAGGTTCAAAGTTTTCATCCAGTCGATACAGAAAAGGATTAATGAGTGTGTGACCAAACCTAAAAGCGGCAGTTGCAAACTCATTAGTTATGCCAGAATTAACACTGGGATCATAACCCTTATATTCGCCAAGCATCTTCATGCCTACCTCTCCAAAGATCTTAGGGAGCCAGTGGCTAAATGTTATGTGTTGCATTTCTGCACCAACAATTTTGCGTGTTTCATGATATATTGTGTCACCATCCCAGTGAGGATTGAGCTTCAGTAGCTCTGTGGCAATTCTGTTGTGCTCTCTAAACCAAAGTGTGTGGATGCTGGTAAGACCCAACTGTTCATTAGAGCGCTGATCACCAGCTAAAAAGCAGGGTATTGGGCTCTCATTTTCATCTCTCATACATTCTGTTGGTGGGCCAGTGGCAAATGGAAGAAGGGGCTTGCCAGATCTCTGTACAATGCCCTGCCTCAGAAGACCCCTTTGACTTGCCAAGTCTCTGATTTCTAGTGCTTCATGGTCCGAACTGCCGTACACATTGGAGGCATCAATGTATGAGGTCAGCTGGTTGATCTGCTCTCGTGGGTACACAGAATTCATCAGGAGAGATGTCATGCCACTTCCACAAACTGGGCTTGAGCGTACAAAAAACATGCAGCGTGCACCATTTCTAACTCTGGGATCGTTTGGTGGTATCATGATTGAAAAGCATGGAGGATCATTTGTACAAACAGAACTGCAATGCTGACCATCTGAAAACCTGGCCTCGCTTAGTGCAGCCACGGTGAGGTCAAGGTCATGGTCAAGAAACTGGCCCCACTGCATGAGCATGTGAGTGTACTGGTCGTCAGGAGTTACGGTTTCCGTGCCGATCAGAGTAGTTGAAACCAAGCGAGGCATTGGGAGCGCGTAGCCATTAGAGAGTCTCCTGGGTTCAATTCCCCGAGGCAAATTAAATCCATTTTCATAGACTGACTTCAACAGACGTTCAAAAGCTGTCAGAGAAGCACCCCACATGGGATGCTGAAGGTTGTTGCATGTTCCATCGTGTGTCCTGTACTTCTGGTGGAAGCACATATCGGAGCAGTTGTTGACTCGTCGATGGGCTGTACAGCCTGAGAGATTGGCTATCAGATTCAAGTACTGTGGGGATACAAGGTCATTATAGTGATAACCTGAAAGAGAAAACAAAGAAAGAAAACTATCAGAGAATTCATAGACTCATGGTCCCCCCACAGATCACGAATGTATTTGAAATGCTATTTTATTTTTTATTTTATTTTACATTTCCCATCAGATTAAACATTCCTATTTTTAGATAAGGACAGCAATAATCATATATGAATATTTGAGCATCAGGTCATTTTAACAACTTCACCATCACCAGGTCAGGAGGAAACTTTCTAAAATGCCAATTCAAGTGCAACTTTTATAAAATAAGCTTCCACAAAAGGAGCTCATTTGGTCACTTAGAAAAACAGAGATATTTTCAGAAAGAAAAGTCTCATATTGAGACAATAGAACATTTTTTTCATTTACTAAAAATATTTTAAAATGTCAGTAACACTTAAATGGATTTCAAGACTTTAGCTTTTGAGGCTTGCTCATTCACTGAACAATACTATTTTGTTTTGCTTTATTATAGCATAAGTTGCAAATTTTAAGAAAAAAAATCAATGACAAAATAAAATACCACCAGTAATAGAGCCAAACGTGGAATGATCTCTAGGACAAACACTGTGGAGTAACTCACATTCACATTACCCTAGATGAGTTTCTATATGAAAGTAGTGTTTGTGTAGCATTTGGCACAGATTCCCTCTGCAATCCACACCATTCACCTCTGGGACTAAAACATACTTATAATTTTCCTGTATTTTTTTTCTCAGTTCATAGAAAAATAATACATAAAAAATATATACTGTTATTCATTAGAGTTATGTTTTTGGAACCTCAAACTAAGGTTATGTACTGCATGATCTCTGTTGTGGCATGATGGCGTGTGGAAGGACTGAAGACCATAAGGCCGCCTTGGTTGACTGCAAATAGAAGAGTCAGCTTGTGCCTTGTCCTTGCTGCCTATTGGGAATCATTGTAAAAGCGATTTTTACTTAATAACATTTGGATTTAATTTCAGGGGGAAAAATTCTGGCTACATCTACATTATCAACTTGTGCAGATCAACAGAAATGTCTCAGTAAAGTGAAATTTTTGCTGCTGAGTAAGACCTGAGTAAGACCTAAGACCTCCTGTATCCAGGAGTAGGTTTCCTTCAGAAAATCTGTACTTTATACTCCTGGACTGAATGTGTGCCTGAACCCAATTTTTCATTTAAGTTGAAAAGAATTCACCTTGTTCAAGACCCTTTCACAAATCATACTAAAGCACAGTAAGTGGGGACATCTTCAAAAAGGAGCCACTGGTCCAAAGCAAAAGGCACATCATAAGTGACTAATGGATATAGAGCATGGATGAACAAGGTTCCAGGATCCAGGAAGAAGTCCAGGAGGTGGAGTATTTGGAGTGTAGATGTATGTTTAGCTAACTAGAAACCATCATATACCACCAAGGATCTTGATCTGGAAAGATTCCAGTCAGGAATAAAACCAAACAAGCAGTATAAAGGCAAAAGGAAAAATGGAAATGAGTGAGTGTAGAGGGGTACTGTGCTCCCACAGGCTTCAGGGGTTCCCAGCACGATGGCAAACGCTCAAAAATATGAACTGAATGCAGTTTTGCAAGGGGTCGGTATTGGGTAATTGCACGCAGTTGGGAAATGTAACTTTTAGTCCTGAGCTCAGTCCCAGTGTGCCTGCAAAGACAATGGTCTTCATCTAAATTCAACACATAAACATGTGCTAGGCACAACAGGCTCTCTGCCAACTTCCACAATGCAGGGTAATTGCAAACAAACTACCTAAAGCCCAGCCTTGTCTTTGCCTTGAAAGGGACTGGGTTGCTCAAAGTTGCCCAGCCGGGACAGGACCTGTGCTCAGCCAGGGAAGCTGTTTTCTCAGCCTCAGGCTATCAGTACTCCACATGGCTTGCAAGTCAAAGCAAAAATATCAGAGATTTAGTGCTTGCTAATATGCTCATGTAGACATACAGAAACTATTTTACAGAATATTCCATACTAGGGAAAAGAAAAACAAACCACAGAGCAAAACTTGTAAGTGCCACTGGGTAATGCAGCAAAATACACACTTTGAGGATATAATTGATAGCATATTAAAATATCCTGGCTACCAAGCCAGTTTAATTCTAGAACTATGCCCAGAAAACTTATCTTCTTTATAATAACACTCCTGTTTAAATGATCATTGTTGATCATGGCATCCTTTGCTTATGATAATTATTCATTCAAATAAACATTTGTGGTTATCCTGATTGCCACCCCCACTTCTGAAATCAAGTTGAGAGCAAAACTCGACTGTGAACATTTTGGGTAGAATGACTTTCAGTACTAGTTTAAAATAAAAGGCTCAGGTTCTCTCTTTAGAAGTTCAAGTAGGATCTAATGTCTTATGATGGATTAGATTTTGGCTTTCTGATGCTAGTTCCTAATCCTTAATTACCTCTCACATAGTAGGCACTAACTTTGCCTCTGCTCTCTAAATGGCTGGGTGCTGGGCATTTCCAGTGCTTAGAAGCTGGCTAGCTTAATTCACATATTACCTTTTTTTTTCAAAGCAAGGAAGATGTTTCATAGAGTCTAGAAATATTGATTATAAGGGACCTTTTGTCCAGACCAAGCTTCTGGTAGAAGTAGAGCTGTTTCCAGCACTAGACACCTGTATACCTGGTCCAGCAGGCTTGAAAATCTCCAAGTCTGAGACTCCTCCACCCTTCTGGATTGGTTGTTTCAGTGCTGCACTGGTCTTCTGGTGAGAAACTGTTTCCTAACATCTAACCTGAACCGCCATTAATTGCCATCCCCTTGTTATACAGTCTGGCACTGTGAAGGAGAATTTGGCTCCATAGTCTTTCCGTGGGACTTTCAAAGGTTTTGCAAAAACAAGAAAAAAAAAATCTCTGACTGGGAAACTGTCACATTTCCCAACTGTTCTCAATGCTAAAGTGCTAAATAACACCTTTCATTTGGCTCTGCATTTCAAACTAAAAAATGAAATAAGGACAAAAATTGCTATTAAAAATTGGATTATTGGGCAATTTAAATAAAAACAGATTTATTTTATTATTCAAGTTTCCCTAAAAGCCAGGTTTCTTTGGATTCTGTAGGTCTGAAAAGCAAGATCTGGTTACAAAGAGACTTTCCAGTATCACAGAAAGTTGCCTATTTTGCTTTTATTAACTAGTACCCATAGGCTTTAATACTAGTTTTTGGTAAACCTTAGGTGTTTCACTATTATGAATCCTAGTCAACCAGTTCTCACACATCACATTTTATATATTGCTAGTACTACATATTTATAGCATATATATGTTCAATATTCTTGCATATGCATCTAATCAGAGAACCAAGCCAAACAGGGAGGCTCTTATAATACATCAGCCTTCAAAAATTTTTGAGTAAGTTTTTGTGGTAAACAATTCATCAAGAATTATCTACTCAGCTCTAATAATGAGCTTTCAACAAGCTGCTTTCACTAGCAAATGTGACAGTACACCACAAAGCTTGTTGTCTTTGGTCTTATAAATACTTGATAGTTCATGGTCAGTGTTAAAAGTTTTCAGAAGTTACAATAAATCCTCAATTATAAACATCAAAAAGAATATAATGAGTAAAAGTATTTCCTCTAGATTGTCAGTGTAGTTTTTGGCTATGTCTCAAGTCTCAAAAGCTCTCCTAAAACTCTATCATTATTTCCAAATGCTTCAATCCTATGTTTTAAGCCTATCCACACATATATCTACACACATTAGCTGTATGTACTCCAGCTGGACTTCATGAGTTTGACTGGAATCCAATACCTAAAAGGCTGAAATTAAACCTCACACTTTTTTTTGCTAGTTATAAAAAGCAACAAGAACTGTATTTCTCATTACATCATGTCAGTGTTAAACAAAGCAATTAGCTTAATTTGACACTTATTTACAAAGTAGCAAATAATTCTTTGAATACTGTTGTGGTAGATGCAGAAATCTTAGTTTGTAAGTTATACAAATCCTTCTTGTTATGTCATATTTTCTCCTTGCCAAGGCACACTGATATTAAATGGTTTTCCTTAAAGAAACAGGAACAAAACACGGCACATTTTTACCACACAACAGAAAAGTCTGTTCTGCTATGAGACAATGATCCTAATAAATAAACACAGAGAATTAACAAACAGGATACATTATGCACTTCCATTATACGAAGTTTGACCAACAGAAGGATCAGAATCTGAACTCTTTCCTAATATGTCAGTGTGAGAAAAAACACTCCACTTGGAGAGCTCCGACTTATATAGTGAACAATGTGCAAACCAAGGATAGAATTTGGTAGAGCTTTACAAAGTCAAATACTTCACTGATTTCAATGTAACAGCTGGGACCAAACCTCAGAAAATTAATATCTCCTGAAGTATAATGACTTAAAAAGGCAAATACACATCAAAACAGAAAAAAAAGGAAAGAATACTGACTTGTTCCATTCAGGTCAACCATTAGACCATCTTGTACATGATCTTGAATAAGCTGTAAGGTCCTTTCAAATATTTCCCCAGCTCTTGCTTGCTCAACAGTATATGGGTCCCTTGGGTATCGAAATAAGGCTAGCAAATCATTTGGAGAACGAGGACGACTGATAGATAATTTGGAAAAAAAGAGTAAGTGTACACAAGATTTACAAAACAACAACACTACATAAATCATATAAATGTTCAGTAACATGATTAGTACATACCTTGGTTACTCATCTCAAAATGGAAGGCAAACCAAGAAGAAAAAAATTCAATAAAATAATAAAATTTTAAATATTTCATAGTAATTAAATATTTAGTAGCATTTTAACATACATTGTCTCAGCAGAAGAACTGCTGCAGTGAACAGAGATCTCAGCAGTAGTGTATGAACAATAGGAATCCTTACATGTTAAACTGTTAGTACTCTCAGAAACAATCAGACATTAACAATGTCTTTTAAGTAACAAAATGGTTTCTTGTTTAATAAATGTCCCATTATTTCTAGTATATACAAAATTAATTCTGACTTCTCAATTTAAAAAATAAAAAAAAAATAAGGAGATACCTGTCAAACAGATGTGTACGTGTTGAATTTATTGCTCTGTCAACAGTTGCAATTGCTTCCACAATTGACGTTTGTACAAAAGGATCTCCATTTCGGCTGACATTAGGAACTAGAGAAAAAGGAATTCACATGTTATTGCAAAAATGGCCACACACAAAAAAGATACTTCCATAAAACAGAGTCTAGACACGACATCATTTCAGTTCTACAAAGTAAACTCTTGTTCTTTAAATGTTAGTTCACCCAAATATAAAATTCTTAACCATTTTGGAATTCTATCAAGACATATTAAAGTAGAAAAAAATTAATTTAAAACAGAAGTTAACCTAAGCTTAAAAGTCATCTTGCTTATAACTCAAAACCAAGATAAAGATAAATGCATACAGTGTTTAGCTGTCCTTTAATTAGACCTACAACTTCAAATGAAGATGACCAAATCAAAAATTAATTATCAAGGGTTTTTTTCTGGTGTATTATCAGGTTTCAGGTGTTGGTATCAAGAGCCTGATCTATAACCACTGAAATCAATGCAGATTTCCCCTTTAATTTCAGCTAGTTCTGAATTAGTATTGAATTCAATGTAAGAACTTAAAGTGCTTACAGAACTTAATGTGCTGCAAGTGGTACATGATGAACATAATTTACATAATTGAATGAACATAAATTAACATTGTTCTTCTCCTGGTCTCAGTATAATAAGCAATACAGATTAATTTGAAAGGGCAGTAAATATTTTTTAATTTAGATCACTATTTTGTTTCCTACTTTACAATTTTCTTTTTAATACTAGATTAAAACTCACATGCTGAAATGCTATTTAACAACTGTACACAATACTGGAAGCTCAACAATGCATATTCCTTTTTATACAGTGCTTTGTTGCAGCTGGATGTCTGTACAAACTATGTAGGACTAATAACCTTCCTTTCAGTCTAAACTAAGAACTACCAGATCCAGGGGCAACAGCTAACAATTTCCAGAGTGTGTTTAGATTGGAGAAGTCACACAGGAAGAAGGGTAAAGTAGGGAAAAAGTCCAAAGCAAATATACTGGTATAAAATCAGCAGATGTACAAAATCATCTGACATAAAAACTGTTGTTTATAAGCTTTTCATTACTTTTTTTTTTCCCCTAGGCCACTTTTCATCATTCCTTCCTAAGTGGCAGATTAAATTGTCTCTACATGAGTTTCATAGTCTAGACCCACTTAATCAAACTTAACCATCTATACCATCAAATAAAACAGTCCCTGGAACACTATAGCTGCAGATGAAGCCCCTTTCTGTGCCCTGAAGCCAGTCTCAGGCTTTTGGCAAAATATTCCCAGCCTCCAAAATCAGCTGACCCTTTCCACACTGCCCGAGGGCAGTAGTCCCTGATCCATCCATTTCAATAGCAACCATTCAGAGACACTATCAGATAAGCTACTTATTTTAGGAAGAAATGTCATTTACAGGTTTAAATTTCAAATTTTAGTTGTTTCAGCATGTTTGTGTGCCTTGAATGACATGAACAGTGCAAAAATGCAGTCTGTAGAAATCCAGGGGCTGGTTACCCTCCTTAGTGCTGTCTACATTAGATGTAAACTTGGTGTTTACTTGCAGGCCTATCTTTCTGATTAATGATATATGTGGGCTGAATTATAAACTTTGGTCAGATGTTAACTATTCTGTACTTGATTTTTGTTTAGATTGTTTATTACTAGCAGTTCTTTTTTCAGACTGATAAATGTTAGAAGGTAAAGCTCCTTGTAAGAGTTTCCCACAATACTGTTTTTTAAATTTGGGCAGGGAGGGAGAATGACTCTTACAAAACAATGGAAAAACACAGAAGAAAATGGCTAAAGGAAATAATCTTTAAAATATCATCCAACACAATCAGCAAAACGTGTTCCTAGCTTCTATACAATTGCCTTCATTTGGTCTCAATCTTAGGAAAGTGTTTTGGTTTAGAAACATTTATACAACATTGCACCATTAAAATAAATGATGGCATGCAAGTTTTTAGGCGTTTCTGGCTATGCCATTATAAATGTTATCTACACAGCAATTAACCAATACTTATAATCTGTCCACTTGTCCTTCTCGAGCCTCTGACAGTATCAGGTTTTAAAGCAGCCACAGCAAAACAACATCTCATATCTCACTAGTATGAAGGAGAAATTTCATTTATGGTTTCAGATGGAATGCAGATTAATTAAGTGTAATTTCACTACTTTTAGGTTTATTTATGCTACAGTTTAAAAGAAATTACCCACATTACAATCATTTACTGCAAATCAGCTAATAAGTAGTTCTGTAGTTTGCTCATTTCAGCAGATGAGAATGATCAATTTACACCTGCACTAAGTGAATGAAACTCATTTCCATTGGGTTTTATTTCAACTTATGGTTTCATTTTTCAGCACTCTTAGTGACTTGAGAACTAGCTAATCTTTCCTAAACAAAAACTTTTTTTTTTGCTATGCATCTCCAGAGTAGCCAGATTAACTGACTTTCATAGACTTTCTTTCATTTTCTACTTCATACATGTAGACAGAAACTTATTACTGAATGATTCCTAGCCCTACAATTTATCTCTCCTGAATAATCTTTACAGTTTAAAAAATATTTTTCATGGAAGAAAGTACAGATTAAAAGTCTACTAAAAGCAACCTAAGACAGGTAACATAATAGTTTTATTGATACCGTGGCAAACTATACATTAGAAAAATCACTGATACACATTTATCTGTTTAGTAAACAAGATACAGAACATCCCAAATGACACTGGGAAACAATATTGACGATATCTTCACAATAATCTTCAAAATACCAAAACAAGCACTGTTCTGTACTAATTTTTTGAAGGTACAAAAATATTGTCCTATATTCCCTACTGAGAGACAGAAATCATACCATTTTCTTTGACTTTCTACCAAAACTAAACTGAAAAATCAGCA
Organism: Passer domesticus; assembly: GCF_036417665.1. NCBI lineage: Eukaryota > Metazoa > Chordata > Aves > Passeriformes > Passeridae > Passer > Passer domesticus. The sequence continues at coordinate 19,271,380 of NC_087476.1, read as the reverse complement.
GTTTTAGTCAATAAGTCAGAAAAGTACTATGGTGAATCTTTGTAGTAAATTTATTTCCTTAGCTTCTTTTGCTGCTTTATTGCCATTTATTACATAGTAATAATTGATAACTATTATTTGCCATTATTACTTTCAAATAGTTAGAACAAGATCAAATATTCTCCTTTTCTTTCTGTTTTCTCTTTTAGCTTCTTGAGGTGTGTATGACTTTCCTGAACTGTTTTGCAATATGTGCAGCCTAATTTTCAATGAAGTGCTGTAAGTGTCCCTTTGAAGATGCCAGAAGACATTTGTCAAGTTATTTTAAAATTTAGACTGGGTATTTGACTAGCAAATTCTAAAAGCTCTAAATAATATCTCAGGAAGAAAGTTGAAAGATTAACTTGAGCCCAAAGCACAGTTGATTTTGGAGCTTAACACCTAGAGATATTCCTATTATGACATTACCATCTTACTAAAATATGGGGGGGAAAAGAATCATGGGAGGAAAATAGATGCAGCAAAAAAAAATAATTTAGTATTTCGACAACTTTGTTTCATCTTACATGTTAGACAATTAGGACAAAACTAATAATCTAAGTACTGAGTCATGTATCTTACCATTCACACTAAGCACCATACTAACAGAGGAGTATCCTATGGTGTTGCGGGCAACGCACTCATAGCGACCTTCATCGGCTGTGCCAACATCGCGGATGGTGAGAAAGCCCTCTGGGCTAACATGGAATTTTCCACTCTCAGTTACCTGCACTCCATCCTGCAGGAAAGCCCAAAGTTGACTTATTCAAAACACACTCGTCTTCATACACAATTTTTTTGTCATCTTTTTCTCTTCTGATATTATTTTTATTTTGTATTTCTATTTTGTATGCCAAGTTTACAGTCAGATTGTTTTAAATAAGCTTATATAGAAAAATCACACGTACTTCTAAAATGTACAGTGTATTTCTTTACTTCTACAATTACTCATTATTACAAATCAAAGTATTTTAATAGGCTTTCACCACATAAGATCTATGACCCAAAAATAAGATAACACCACTTGAGAACATACATATTTTATTTTTCTCAAAATTAATCAACTGAAATAGATCTCAAGAACTTCATGTATATCAGTTCTTCATGTGCTACATATTTAGAAGCTATTTAAGGTTCATTAGAGTAAATTTCTAGTATTCACTAATTGAAGAGAAGAAAATAATCAGAAAAATTGAATATCAATATTAGGAACTCATTAATTCTCTGGTAACTCTGCTAATACTCTATACTTTGATATAGCAATTGTTATATCAATGGAAATCAAAGCCACAAAGAGGTTACCAGAAAGTTACCAAAGCCTGTCCTGGTTAGTCTCAACGTAGCAGTAGCAAATGGCTCCAATACACCATTTCTTATTGTTTTATATCAATAATGTCATTGAAATTGTGAATGTTAGTAGGCTATTCTACTGTCACAAAATACAGACCTTTTAAGGTATACATTATGAATTTTAGCTGGTCTGCATAATATTTTGCATAACTACATACGTAAATGTATCTATATACCTGCTCTGTATTAAATACTTACTGACTGGACTGCAGGTAATGTTTTCATACACCATAGGAAGGAAAAATTTGACAACATGCACTTTCAATAATGAATTATGAAGAGATGGAAAGGCCACTGTCTTTCTGCAATAACTGAATATGCAGTACCTTATTCCATGTAATGACTGGCTCCGGCTCTCCTTGAGCACTGCATGGGATCTGCACGTTTGTGCCAACCTCCACTGTCATGTCACTGGGAACACTGGCAAATACAGGAGTCACTAAAAAAGCCAAATGATACATTGATAAATTAGGAAATACAACTTGTGCAAAAGACAATCAAAAAATAGGTTAGCACTCTGTTTTTGATCAGTTTGTGAACATGTCTTAATCTATTACATGATTCTATCTGCAGGTTTTTAGTTGCTTATAACTTTGTTTTAGGGATAAAATTCTCCTTGAAGAAACTAGCATCCCATGGTGTGGATGTATATTCTTTGCTGGATAAAAAACTGGCTGGATGGTCAGGCCCAGAGATAGTAGTGAATGGAGTTACATCCAGTTGGTGGCCAGTAACAAGTGGAGTTCCCCAGGGCTCAGTATTGATGCCTGGCCTGTTTAATATTTTCATCAATAATCTGGCTGAGGAAATCAAGTGCACCCTAAGCAAGGCCATAGACAACAGCAAGTTGGGCAGGAGTGTTGATCTGTTGGAGAGCAGAAAGACTCTACAGAGGGAGCCGGATTTATACAGGCTGAATAAATGGGCTGAGGCCAATTGTATGAGGCACAACAAGGCCAAGAGCCAGGAGATGCCCTTGGATCACAGCACCCCCTGCAGTGCTGCAGGCTGAGGGCAGAGTGGCTGGATAGCTGCCCTGTGGAAAAGAACCTGGGGGTGGTGGTTGACTACAGCTGAACATGAGCCAGGGTGTGCCCAGGTGGCCAAGAAAACAAAAAAATGGTATCCTGGCCTGTATCAGCAATAGTGTGGCCAGCAGGACCAGGGCAGGGATTGTCCCCCTGTACTCAGCACTGGTAATGTCCCACCTCGAGTCCTATGTCCAGCTGTGGGCCCCGTACCACATAAAAGACATTGTGGTACTGGAGCATGGCCAGAGGAGGTTTAGATTAGATATAGGGAAAAATTTTTGCATAGGAAGGGTTGTCAAGCACTGGAACAGACTGTCCAGGGAAATTGTAGAGCCACCACCCCTGGAAATGTTCAAAAAATGTGTGGATATGACACATAAGGACATGGCTTAATGGTGAACATGGTGGAAGTGCTATATTGACAGCTGGACTTGATGAAAGGTCTTTTCCAACCTTAACGATTCTATGATTTTATTCCTGATGTCTGCTTCAGGATCATTTTAAAGTACTCAACTTCTAACATACTAGTCTAGTAGTTGTCAAAACCACTTAAGTTACATTAATTTAGAGCTCTGAAAAATATTTCTGTTAATAGCTAAACCTGTAGAAAGTCATCAGAATTAATATTGTATTAACTTGTCATCTTTTCTTTGTTGTTGTTTTAATTTTTTTAAGTACTGACAACTGCAATTTCTCAGATGACAAAAGCAAAACCTTCCACAACTCATTCAAGTGAGTCTCTCAGCTTGACTTGATGAGGTACTGAGTCTTGACAGAGCTCCTTTCTCCATGACACCTATGAGCTTCAGCCCTTAAAACATCAAAAATCACCTTCAATTCTAAGGACAGAGTACACTGTTACCTAAATCCACTATGAATAAAATTAATGTGCTTTTAAACTGTAATTTTCTTCAAATCCAAACTGATGCCTGGCATTCAGATATCATCATAAGAAGCACATACAAGATTATACAGACATTAAGGATTCTATTTCTGCTGTAACACACTGCTATATTACTGATGTCATGATATTGATATTTAGGGGGGAGTGGGAGAGGGTGGAGGATTGTGCGTTTACAGAGAAGTATGTGGCTCCACTGCAGTCATTTATACTACCAACCAATCTGGCCCTACTGTTAAACTGTACACAAATGCCTGTAAAAGACCAGAAATCAGTTCAAATAAGGCATCCAGAGGCAGGTGTCCAGCACTGGGAGGTAAGAGAGTCTGGCTCTGTGGATGTGAGCTGAGTCATGCCAGCAAACATACCTGGACCATTAATCTGTGTTTATTAACACTGACTCAACCACAGTGACCAATGACTAAATATTCCTCAGGTAAACAGTCCTTTTGTTAGAAGCCCAAAAGAAATTTTCTTTTCTTGCACAACTGAAAACAGCATTGCAAATAATCTCTGGAGAGCTCCAATTTCATGTTACATATTCAGCCTTCAATCTTGTATTTACTATCTTTTGGTGACTGAATTTTGCAACCTGAGTTGCACAAAATTTGTATTATTAAACTTTACTCATGTCCAGTGAAATTTAACACTGCTGGAAAACTTTTTTTAAAATTATACTTGTTTTATACAATCTTAATCAACATTTTATATAAGTTTTAAAAAATCATGTCAATTTTGACAAATCCATCTTCTAATACTACTCTTAACTAAGAAAAATCAATAGAATTTTTTTCTGACAAACTTCTAAGCTCATTTGAGCCCCTTTTACTAATATACAGTTTTAAGTTAGGTCAGTAAAAAGAAATGCTTTGAATTACACCTTTTATCTCCTTGAATTCAGTTCAACATCAAAATACTTAAATAAATTATGAATGGCAATATGATTATAATTTATCCTAGAAGTAACTTACTTAGAATTTAATTGAAAAAAAGTATAAAATTGGAGTTTGGGGTTAGTGTTTTAGGACTTTCTTTTGTGTCAGTTTATTTTCAGTACAAGGAATGACTTCTCTTTGTGAAGTTTGTTCTGCTTTTGTAAAAGAAAGTGTTCTGTTTCTGGATATGAAACATTATGTTAATAACACCACTTAACTAACATCATAGAGCCTTATTGGAAACTCGATTTTTCACAAAATAAAATATTTTCCAATGCATAGGAATACTGTCATACTCAAAGCAAACCTCCAGTTCTTTCAAAAAAAAAAAAAAGTAAATCAGGTAAACCCCTTTCCCAGAAGACAGACTGTTCTAAAGGAATGATACCCTGCACAAATACTGATAAATGTCCAGACAAGGTATTTGTTGGAAACCAGCTGGGATCTACAAGGAGATATACTCAGAAACAATCACACATGATACTGTGTATTTTAGTGTAAGCTTAAATATTTCTCTTTTTTCTTTTTTTTCTTCCCAGCAGCTGTGCATGGGCTGTACCTCTAGGCTGCACAGTCAGGTACACAACGATGCGCTGGGATCCAATAATGTTGACAGCCTGGCATTCATACTGTCCCTGGTCATGCAGAGCAACCCTGGAAATCCTCAGCGTTCCGGAGGATAGAACTAAGTGTCTTCTGTCAACAGACAACTGGCCTCCTGAAACACACAACAACACCATTTGCTCTTTATAGCAACAAAATCCCTTTGTGTCAGAAAAAGGGAAATTCAGGTTTTAAATTTGAGAAAACACTGGAAAATATTAAAGCTTCTTAAAAAAAACCCCAAAAAAACAAACAACAAAACAAACAAGAAAAAAGTTTGAAATCTTTACTTATAAGATAAACATGAAAAGCAAACAAATTATACATATGCTCACAATCATAATTCTGATCTCTTCTCTGTTTGTGGTAGAAATAAACATTTTCATTTAAGGAGCATGCTAAAGCATCCAAATGAGAAGGCATGAAAACACCAACATGTGTTACTGTTCATGTCATATTATTACCATGTGTATAAGACACAATTTATCTTATTTGCCTAGGCCTAGATAATCCACAGAAAAATACACATCGCCCCACAAAAAAAATGGAATATAAGTAAAATGGATGTATATCAGTGTCTGTACCCTATCCTCCCTTTCTGGACATTTAATTGATTGGAGCAGTCTAAGTAGAGGGAGAAACAGGGACATTAACAGCATCAAAATGATGAACAATGTTAAGAATCTGCTTTATGAACCATAATTTAGAATTTCCTAAGAGTTATTTACCCCGCTAGGGTTTTTACACTCGAATCAAATGGAATTTTTGCTTACCAACAAAACATCCACTACAATATTTCTTCCCGCTGGATTTGGCTTTAATGCCTTAAGAGCCATAACTTGATAAAATAGTCAGCAGAGTACACCCCGTTGTTTCTGTCAATGTGCATTAAGTGACAGAGATGCTGGTACAGTTATAGGCTGGACTGTTCTGGTTTCTGAAGAGAGCACATCCCACCTAATTTCAGACCTCCAGTTAATGACAGCTATCTCTGTTTCTTCTGCAGTACAACAGCAGTGATACATACTGCTACATACACTTTGCCTCATATTTCTTAAACATTTATTATTAGGAATCTATTATGGACACATATTTTAGTGACTCTTTTTTACTTAACAATGAAAAATACTTGGGCAGCTATCTCCTGTGGGACACCTTGCCTTTCCCAGCTAAAGGAGAAAGAGATGAACTCTGTTTCCTTCAGAGACTGAAGCATCTAAGCAAATACATGCATTTCCTTTCACTAAAGAAGTGATTCCAATATGACTGCTAAACTATACTGGTAGTTTAAAAGTAAGAATGGAACACACTTACCTCCTTTAGTCCAGGCAATAACAGGCTGGGGATAGCCTTGTGCCTCACAAGGGAAGTCAACGGTTTGTCCCTCAATCACTGTTTTGTCTTGTGGAGTGACAGTAAACTGAGGTAGAGCTACAGAAGAGGAAATAAAGCCATTTCAAAAAAAACAATTGAAAAATGCATTACTCAATTGCATACTATTTCCTGTGTAAGTTGAAATAGCTCATACTGGTGGGAAAAGAGATGCTAATGGAATTTTTTTATATTGTGACCCCTAGAGAGAAGAGAGTTAGGGCAGCCAGTTGTGCAAAAGGAACATCTCTCTCACAACCTGGCCCTGATGCCACTGAAGACATGAGATCTACTACAACACATCCAAAATAAGAGGTACAGTAAAACTTGTAGAATCAAACATAAGTCTTCCCTGGATTAAAAATATTATCTTCTCTTTGTCTCAAAACTACCCAATTAAATTGTGAAGAAAAAATGATGTAATCAAAACGTTGAGCTGTTGAGTTCTTCCATTAAAACAATGAGTGGAGCGTGGACCAGATTCAGCAGTAACACTGTGCACTAACTAACTATTCACTATGTGAGAAGTATTCAGCTCTCAAAACACAATTATCCACTGGTAATAAATGAACAAACCACACAGAGAAGCTGTTTTGTATAGCTTTAGAACTCATTAAAAAGGTATTTGCAATCTTAACTGTTTGCCAACTAAAGATTTTAACATGAGAACAGAGGCAAACAAATTTAAAGGTTACTTAAAGCATTTTGGAAATAAAAGTTCCAGCATGAAAGTGTTTGCAAAAAATATTAACTATATACACAGGAGACTTCTGATAATTGATCTCAAATACTTTATAATCACACTATTGCCATACAATATCAAAATTATTGCAAACTGAGTTAGTGTACTTTGACTTTTGTTTTGCAGAAAAGCTGTGCTAATGCCTCAGCTGGCAGAATGATAGCTTCTATCAAACTCAGCAGAAAATGTTTAAACATTCACTGAAGTGTCTACAAAAGAAAAGTGGCACAGAGCTGTATTCAAAACTCCATTTGTAGTTCTCCAGGCATAAACTCTAATCTGTAGCATTAGTGCCTGTTACAGAAAATATGTAATCATTCAAAAAATTTGACACTTCTTGTTTGTTTCTCCATGCAAACACAACATAAGAAGTTAACATTTGAAAACATTAAACTTCTGATAATAATAATTTTCAGGGAAATAGTATAAAATATCTCTGTGTGAAATGTATAGCAACTTCCCTATGGACTACAATAGTGCAATTAGAAGTAAAAACATGGATGTTTTTAGTTTGGCTTTGTCACCTCAGAAGAAAAGACAAATCCACACAATTTCAAGTAATATGCCTCTCCCAGTTTAACATGATTTACCTTGGACTATGATGTATGCAGTCGCATGGATGTTATCTATGGTGTTAGTTGCAAAGCACGTGTACTCTCCACTGTCCTCCTGCTTTACATTTTGGATGTAAAGTCCTCCTGACGGAGTTATGGTGACACGAGGGTCATTTGGTAGAGGGGTTCTGTCGCCTTTGGTCCAGGTAATTCGCGGCTGAGGGTGCCCGGTTGCGCTGCACTCCAAGGTAACGCTCTCTCCAACCAGCACTTCGGTATTTTGTGGGTGAATCACAAAACTTGGCCTGGCTGTGAGAAACAGCAATGCCTAAATGCAGCTTTTAGCTTGCACAGCTCTAATTTAGACAAATATAGTCTATAACTGGGGACACCTGGGGGATTTAATAGCTCAAAGATGCCTCTAATCTCGGTGCAAACTTTGCCTTGCTTTAAGTCTAATCTAACTGCAGACATCAATACATAAAAACAAAAGCTCATAATTGCTCCAAGGTTTTTTTCTCAACTCCCATTAAAACAGTTTTCAAACATTTTGCTCTCCTATGCTGATCTTTATAAAGGTCTCTTCAGACGCATGGACACTGAGACCCAAAACACAAACAGGCTAAACATTGCTCTAAGTGCACAAAAGCCAAAACTGATTAAGCTACATTTTAAGTAACCTTTCTCAAGTACATGAGTAATTTGCAGTGACATTTTAAGTTTACCTGATGCTGTGTGTCAAAACAAAATGTTCTCACAGCAAAGACTGTGTTTTAACAAAAAAACATTACAGTCCTGGACAGGAATTTAGTCCTTGCAAACATGAGGCCTTGGCTAGACAGAGCTAAAAGGTTCTTGAGCAAGGATGGCTGCACAGGGTGTGTCAAAGCTTCCATGAGTGGCTTGTTCAGCAGCTTGTGGTTTTTGGTATCCAGAGAGAACGTTACTGCATTGAGAAATGTTGCAATGCAAAGCCTCTTCTCCCAACCCTTCTACAGCCTACGAGACTATTATAAAAATTGCATATTACAATAAACATATTAATTAACCAGCTGAGTTGGATTTTTGTTCTAGAGATATTATAGCTTCATGATCTGGGTCTTAAGATGCCCAAGCCCAACTAATCTACATATCAAGCGCCAAAGCACTTTATTTTTTAGCAATCTTATTATCAAAACAACTCTATACGAATGCAAAATTCAGACTTAATGTTCTTTACCTGGTGACTCAAAGTATCTAAGAGTAACTTCCTGAGTTTTCACTTCTCCAGCCACATTTTTTGCCATGCACTGGTAAATGCCTTGGTCTGTTTCTTGAGTATTTTGAATCATCAACGTGCCATCATCTAGCAAGTTTAGACGGGAATCTTCTTTCATACTGAGCTCATTGCTGAGAAGAAAAGGATCTGCTAGAGTTAAACCTTTAAATCACAAGTGCAGAAAACTGCCAAATAATAAAACCCAGGAGATAAATTACCCAAAACAATTTATACAATATATATTTCCCCAAAATAATTTGTGGGGAAAAAAAACATTTTACTTTGTTAAAAACAATGGAACTTAACATTTTCTCCTAAAGAGAAGAGGAAAAACAAATCATGAAACTATTTTGCTTGTGAAATGCAAGTAATGCATCTTCAAAACAAAAAGTTAAAATAATTTTATGAGGAAAAGCTTACAGGGAAAAAAAACCCAGTGAACAAATACACATATCTGGTCTTTAAAAGGCTGTGCTAGTTGGCAAAACAATTAAAACCGTTTCCACTGGAAGTATGTCATGGAAGTTCAATATTCAAGATACTTTCTGTTAGGAGAGAGGTTAGTTGCTATAAAACCATCTTTGTGCCAACCTCTGCCTGGATTGTTCAAGAAGCACTAATAAATTTGATTATATTTTGTACTGTTTAAAATGTAAGTTAAGGTCAGGTTTTCAGGTTAGGTCATGCATGAAAAGTTTCTGTGATGTAACCTAAGAAGTCTTAGGGGGTTTTATTAAAGGAACTGTTTCTCAGTCTCCCTCTCACTACATGATGAAGAAAGCACAGAGGAGGGATGAGATCACACCTCCTATGTACAAAACCCAGCCTACTGATCTATTCAACATACTGCTCAACAGGCTTTTGACTGAAATCTGGCCATATTCAACTAGCTTGCAAACAGCTTTGCTCTCATTCATACAGCCAGGAAACAAGCCAGAGTCAATAATCGCTCACCCCAAGCTCAAGTTTCTTCTTATAACTCATATGTGTATACTGAATACGTTTTCTTTGTGTATTATAAGTACATGAGCCAGAGAAAATTCTAAAGAAATAATTATACCATTCGAGTTCAAGGCTCTATTCTTGACATACTCCATAAATGCTGCACTTTTGCTGCACAAGGGGTTCTCACTGACATCAGCAGAAAGATATAGAACCAGGACTCTAAACCATGTCATTTCATCAGCAAGTGACTAACTAAAATGCTTTATAGAAACTTTATAGAAAGGGATTTATGTTCCAGGTCAGGTTTGTATAAGAGCATTATTAAACCAAAGTCTGATTTACTGATGGTAAACTCACAGTTCATGTGTCCATTGTCAGTTCACACCAGTTTAAGGGGGTGATATGCTGGCACAAGGCTGGTTCAGCTGTGCTGTGCCCAGTGCAGCTGGAGGGAGCCAGGCTCTGGGCACAGCCTGAGCACTCACTCCACAGCAGGCTGGCCCTTGGGCTGTTTAAAGGTAGTCACCCTTTACAGAACTTTCTCCCAACTTGTAAGCGGTGAAGGAAAGAGGTGAAGTAGGTTGCCCAGACAACCTGTGCTATCTCCACCCTCAGAGGCTTTTAAGACCCATCTGGATAAAGCAATCTGGTATAATCCTGCTCTGAGCAGAAGGCTGCACTGGAGACCTCCTCCAACCTGAATTACACTACAGTCTTATGATATAAAGACTTGCCTGCCCTCCATGTATTGTTTTGAGGAGGCTGGAAACAGATGTCTCTCTCCTCTCCTGGGACAGAGCTCAACCTTGAAGGAAGATATCTCTGAGGAGCTAGGGCTCCAGAAAGAGTTCTCTGAAACTTTAATTGTATCCAGCTGGAGTCCTTAAAAAAAAGTACCTTTTTCTCCACCCCAAAACATATGCAAATGCTAAGTAATCCACAGTCTGGACATACAACATGTCCACATGTCCTGGTACTTATATATAAATGCTTTAGTATTACAGGTGTGAGCAGTTTTGCAGGTGTACTACAAATAGTACTAGAGTAATAATACTTTCTAGTTTCCAGCTCTTAAATGTTTAGAAATATTAATAAAAAGCTATGGGCCATCATTACTTCATATGCTTGTTTTAATTATAGCATGTTTTTGCTGTAACTATTTCATATATTACCATATATAGCACACGGACATGCACCCAGAAATGTACATACACACAGGCAAATGTAATTACAAGAAGTTTCTCTCTTCCTCTTTCAAACTTACTTGTTTCGAAGCCAGATAATTTCTGGTTTAGGATTGCCTTCAGCCCTGCAAGTGAAGTACACTGTATTCCCTGAGGTAACATCCACATCCTGAGGCTCTGATGTAATTCTTGGCCTCTCTATATCAACAATAAAACACACAAGGAACTCTTACTTATTTTAAAACTACTAAAAACTGGTAAATAAAAATATTTCCACATATCTTGTAAAAAATATTCGTCACAAATGTTTTGACTTAAAATATGCATATGCTTAGTCAGGATTAACTGCACTTTTCCCTGTGCAAAAGTGACTGTGGGATTTCTGACCTCCTTCATTGTTCCTTAGGACCTTTCAGCAGACTGGAAATAGATTGTGCAAATTTGTATCAGGTTCTAAAGCAGCTGTTTTATTTATTTGAACAGAGATTCAAATTGCCTATGAAGGAAAAACTTTAAAGCAGCAAGCACAAGTGCCATTTAAAATAACTTCCTCTAGATAAGTATCAGTGCCTAGCCTGCCTCACAGCATAATTTGTACAGCTTGCTTCCTGCCGTTTCCATATTCAGGCTCCTTGGAAGTGCAAAGGGCTGGTAGGATGCCATGTGCATTATTCTTGCATCAAATTCCCTTTGTGCTATCTTTTTCAAGAACCTTGTAGATGCTTATGGTCAGTTCTCAGGATCAGAATTATATCCAACACATGACCAAAAGGAAAATTTACTTATTTTTTACCTTGGCTTCATTATGTGAGTAGGCAGGCAAATGCCCATAGCTTGATGAGAAATCTGCATTTTGATTTCAGAACACAAGAGGTACTTGGCCAAGTCACAGGGTGCCCATGGGGCCAAGTTTTTATACCACTAGGTTGAAGAAATATACACAAACAAAAGGATTACAAAGGTGCTTTTCCATAAATCCTCAGTGGCAGAGGATTCCAGTGCCTGTGTGAAGTACTCCTAATAATTATAGGTGAGTAACAAAAAATTCAGTGACCCAACCCCAACTCCTACATCAGAAAATGATTTTAAAAGCCAGAACTGTGTCATCAGGGGAAATTCAATGAAGCTGATTTCTTTCCTTTCCCTCATATAGAAGGGAATAAATGACACCAAATAATATTAACGCAACACCATAGACCCTAGCTGACAATCCTGTCATGATCAGAACTGAAATATAAAAGGGAAAAATAAACTCCTTCAGGATAATCACCTTTCGTTCTTCAAAGGGAAATTTCAAACATGGTTATATTTGTTTCATTAAAGATAGGCTCAAGGGTAAAAGCAATCAATCCTGTCAGAAGCACACAAAACCAGAAAAGGAACATGGAAATATTTCTAGAAATAACCAATATTATCCAGAGGTGGTCAGTATTAAACACAACAATAAATTCTAACTCCCCCCAATAATACAGTTTAGGTACATGCAGCCCATTACAAATAAGCCATCAGGAAGTGGCAAACCCACCGCAGTTCAATTCTTCTGGTGTTATTGTGGCCACAGATCTTCCCTGGATCCTCCGAGGGTACTCACAGGTGGCTGCTGCCTGCGCGTTACCCGACTCCGCGTACGCCTTCAGCAGCTCCGCCAGCCACAGGATCTCACAGTCGCAGTGGAGAGCGTTCGAGTCCAAACGCCTGCACAAAACAAGGAGCAGCCACAGCCCCGTTAGCAAGCCTCAGCCATTTCTCTAGGATCAACATGCCCTGTAAATGGAGCAATGCCTTTATCTGTGAATAGTGACAACAGCCAACATGCAATACAGGTGATGGTTACTTGCTTATAGGCATTCTGGTAGTTTTTATTAGAAGAATGCATGTCATTTTTACTGCCCAAAGGACAATCTGTGTATATTATTTAGTCCATAAGACAATGATTACAAATAATTCCAATATAGGAAATAAACTTCAGTCAGTAACTAAAGAAAATATAGAAAAATAAGAAAATATATCCATAAACAACTGGAGCACAGTTAAGAAAAAAAATATTTAATATTTAAAACAATTACACCACAAAAGGCATTTACAAGGAAGATAAATATTGCAAGAGAAGATACAATCTAATTCTGTTATTTAATGTTTCATTAGTTCAATAATAATTCAATTTACTTACAGTCTCTTCATAGATTCTAAGTGGCTAAATGTTCCAGGAATCAAATGAGCTATTCTATTGTTATGCAAAAACCTGTTAAAAACACAGAAATATGCATGTAATAATTCAGATTTTGTGATGCATTAATTTCATTTACATAATTCTGGAAGTTTTCAAGAGAAATTAATCTAAGAAAATTTAAGAAAAAAAAAAATTGAACCTGTTCAGCAATTCATTGTCTGGTATTTTTTAAGTGGCCTCCAAGGTATACTCGGGTATGTGGGGAAAAAGAAGTCATAAGTAACTACAAGGAAGGGAGTTCATAAGCATTCAAATTAGAAATCAAAAAGGTCCTAAATAAATAGTCTAGTTCTTCATTCATAACATTTATTTTAGGCCAAACATTGATAACAGATCTTTGGGAAGTAGTTTTGCAAAAGAAAAATAAACCACAGGCAATGCTCACTTCTGCATGCCTCTAAGGTCAGCCTCGCCAAAGCGCTCTTGGAAAGACTACGTAGTAGTTACAGCAAAAAAAATTTAATTCAAAACCATCTATGGGAATGATAAAAATATTAGTTTTTAGTTTAAAATGCTTGATTTAATTCAAACAAGGAAGCAAGCTGTCTTCTGAATCTTACCCCAAGAAAAACAAACTTACAGCCTTTCAAGTTTTGGAAGATGAGTAAAGGATTCAGGTTCCAATGTTTCTATTTGATTAAAGTGCAGATACCTGAAAATATGTTAAACAAAAAGAAAAATACTGAAACAATTTTCTTGGTGAAATATTTTAAAGAACTTATTGTTTCCATAACATTTACAGATCTAAATGACCATAGTGATGTAGCAGCTTTTTTCTGTTACCATCTGAATCTCATACTTGAATCTGAGAAATAGAAGACATGACAAAGACGTGTTTGCAGATCACTATATTGAGGGTGTGTGTGTACATATATAAGCAAAAAAGCCTCAAATATTGCTTTGGAGATAATACTTTGAATGCTATTTTGCCAACTCTGATGTTCATTGTATGCATGCTTGAAACAATTTATCAGAAAAATAAAATTATTATTTTTTAATAGGAAAAATGTTAGAGGTCATTTAGAAAACTTTTACAGTTTCCAGCACAATAACATTTTTCATGGCCAAATGTTTTCATTTCCATTAATGAAAATGTCAAAAGATGCTGAGAAATCTTCTCCAGCCCACAAACACTAACATTTAGAGCTGTGAATGTTCTCAAAACCAAATTTGTAATATAAACCCAAGTTTGACTAATTTGACTTTAGACAAAGGACTTCCTAGCAACTGGTGCTGTTTGATGCTCTCTTGATGCTTATGCAACCTATTAACATTACACAACAATAAATCCACACAGCTGTTAATGCTGTAAAATTGACAAAGTTAACATAACAAGACAATTAACCAGACTATTAACCTGTAACTTGTGAAAATGGACTGCAAAGGCAGGATCATTCCAGCATCTACTATTTTGTAGAGCAACCCCTGAACCTTGCAGATGAGAAAACAAGATGCACTGGCTAAGACTGGCACAAGAAACTGTGAAAATGATTTATAGACTTTGGATCTTGATTATATCCAAATGTATTCAAAACCCTTTAAGTTTCATATTTGACCTCTGACAAACTCAGGAACCTCTGGAGAATGTGTATATACAGAAATCACTGTGGTCTGAAGAACAAAAAGGCCTGTCATTTAAAAACAGTAAGAACAACTCCGAGCTCAATATCTCCTGAAACACCAATCCCTCAGCACAACAAGGACAAGGACATGGGGACTGGCCCGTGATGAGCCAGATGGTGGCTGGGCAGAGAGAAAAGTGATGATTGCAGCCAGGCCCTTGCAGGGAGCCCTGGAAGGCGCGTGCAGGGGAAGCCAGGCACGTGCCTGGCAGCCTCCCAGGGCAAGCGCGAGCCAGCGAGCGATGCCAGGGAGCAGTGAATGGGGAGCACAGAAAAAGGCAATAAATCAGCACGGGCGTGACCAAGCACATCAGAGTGTCAAGCCTGCCTGCTGCCAGTGCAGTGCCACAGAGTGTCTTGAGCACACAGTATGGTCTTGTTAGCCTGAAGAACCAAGAACGCATCACCTTGGTGGGAACTGCCTGTTTTCATCTCCCCTTTAAAAATACAGGGTGATTTCTTCTAAATTAAAAAGACAGATCTCAAAGGCAGATATGTCCTGCAAGATTCATTCAATTTGCCAGCAGAGAGAAGAGAGACCTCAGAGAGGAAGGACTGGCCGGACAAGGACTGGGCATGGCCCAGCCAGGAGGTGGGCAGGCACCCCTTGCCAGGAGCCAGGGCTCTGCTCGTCCACCTTCCAGGGTCAGCAGCATTTGGGAGGGAGCAAGGCAAAGTGGCAATCACTGCAATGAAAGAGTACAAAGGGAAAAACCAGGCACAACTATGGGGTTTGTTATCTCCGAAGCAGCTCTTGTTTTAGAAAAAAAATTACAAACACTACTTCTTTTGCAGGCAGCAGTCATTTTTTTCCATTTTAACTTCTTTAATTCTTGCATTTTTATGCCTCATGAGCACCCTGCAAACACATCTCTTTATATTCCAAATAAATAAGCTCTTGCACTTCTTTGGCGTTGACAAGGCAAGATTTGTAGGCACCCTTATTTGAACAAAAATAACATTGGTAAAAGCAGACCCATTAAGTCACACAACCCCTTCTTCAGGGCCACAAATCAGGGTGAAATTAGAAAGAGAGAAAAAGAAAGAATATCTCTCTCAGATAGTTTAAGTAGTATATACATTGCAAAACTCAAAGCTGCAGCCCATAATGGCTGTTTAGTACTCAGGACTATTAGAAATACAGATGTAATCAATGTGTGCCTGACAAGTCATCTTGTTTTTCCAAACAAATAAAAAAAAATTTTCTGTTATAAACCTTGCCTTGTTTACAAGCTCACACCCTTGCAGATACAATAATTCAGGTGCTGAAGAACCTTTTAACAGCTAACTACGCCTCATCAGATATCATGCTGTCTAAAGTAGCTCAAAAAAATCAAATCATGAAATCCAGCTGGAAAATACTCTTAACTGCTTCACAATAGTTGGGTACACAAGTTAATTGGGTTTTGCAGGTCTTTAAATTATGATCTAAAAAACTCCTGAGCAACTTATCGCACAATTTATTAATAGAACAAGGTGTTGAATATCTGGCCAAAATAATTTGTAATTCAGAATAAATAGATGCAGAAACAGGATTGCATTTTAAATATACAGTAAAGAGAATAAAAAAAATCCTGGGCATTATGACCTACACTTTAATCCCATTTTATCACTTAGGTTTATCACTTTTATTATTTTCTTCTATGTACCACAATAAAGTTTTGTAAAGGTATATTTAAATATTTTAATTAATATGATAATATCTTGGACTTAAAATTCACTCTAAAGGTAACCATATTTAGGAAGTACTCTCACACTGGCATATCTTTATAGGCATCTTTTGTGTTCAGAGTACAAAGCACTAAAAATAGTAGTATCATGTAATAAGTTAGATATTTTAAAGACTTTCAGAATGGAAATTGAAAGAAAAAGCATGCAAGAGTGATTTTTAAATACCTACATGTCTTTCTTTTCTTTTTTTAATTCCAAACTCACTACCTAGAATTAAATAAAAGGAAAGGAAATACTTATAGGGAAAAGAAGTCCAAATGAAACACCTCAAGAGGAAGATTAAGACTGTATTAAATAAGCATGGTATATATTGTCATTCTTATTATTAATCTTGTAGGACAAAAGTTTACAGTAAAATTCAGTCCCAGTGGCATTTTTCACAGCACTAAATTTAGGATTATGTCTTATGTAGCTTTGTAATTTTTGTAGGTGAGGACTTTTATTAAATAAGCCAATTGTTCATTTTCTAATAGCATCATCACATCTTTGGGGAAATACTTACCCACTAGCTGAGTATAATCTATGCTCATAATATTTAAACAACATGTTTGCCCTTTTGATTATTTGAATGAGAATGAACAAACATATATTATCAAAGAGCTTTCCCTTCTCAGGAACAACAAGTAGCAGCCTTAAACCACAAGGAAAAACATTTAAATTTATTTTGTGATAATGATATAAAATATTGGAACAGGATACTTAAAGAGATTATGGAATCCTCACTGAAAACTTTTAAAATAAGGCTAGACAAGTATCTGTTTCCAGTTTGTGGTCCCTAGCTGATCTTATTGTAGAATAATAAGTATTAACTTCTCAAGGCCCCTGTCATACCTCTTGGGTTCCTTTGTTTGTTTATTAATTAATTATCTGACATAGAGTCATGCAAATCAGGAACTTGTCGTATAAAACAAGAAAATAAATCACAACACTTCAAAAATACTGAAAACTGAATTGAGGTAATTAGACTTAATAAAACAAACAGTATCACTATATGTTAGTTAAGGTTTTTGTCTATTAATTCCCCGAATATGTATATGTGTATATAAACTACATCACAACTAATAACATCTTATAAAGAACAAAATTAGTATCTTAATGCAAAAGTTAAAAGAAAATGCATAACTGGAATTAGGTAAACAGATTTAAATAATTCCATTAAAATTTGGGGATGCCACTAGTTAAATAGTGGAGAGTACACTTTTTGTCCCTGATACATAAGCTGAGATCTCAAAAATGTGATAGAAATTTGGAAAGCAAGCAATGTATACACATCTGGAAATGGACTCCATTTAGAGGTAGATCTCGGGATCCAAACTCACGACCTCCCCAGCAGGGAGGGTGATTTTGTGACATTTCAGGTGGGATTCAGTTGCCAAGCCCAGGCACAGAGGCACCGAGCAGTCCAAGCCCAGGCACAGCCCTCCTTGCCTTTCGGGTGTTCTGTCTGCCTTCCGGCTGCTGCTCGGAAAAAATGCAAGTTTCCTGCAGCTTTCTGCTGTCTGTGCCAGACCCAAACATATGTATGGCAGATTTAACAGTGTCTAAACTGGTACTAAGCAGCTACTTTTCATCAGCTGACTCTCTCCCTTCATGCCCAGCCCCAGGTGAGAAGTTAGGTGATGAAATATGTACGGCTCAGTGCGTTCAAGTACCTAAAACTGCCAATTTTTCTTCAAAATTTACCCTAGCAAAACCAGGTTTCACGATCTGATTCCAAGATCTTTTTCCCTTGGCAGAAATTTCCAAAGGAAAAGCTATTTTGACTACATCAGCAGCTAAGAATTCTGCTTCAGAGCTTTAAGGAGGAACCTGCCAGCTGCAGTAAATACTTAGAGGTTTTATCCCTTATACATGCAACAGTACATTTAGCTTTTAGTTAGTGTAATTTAATTACATTTAACTACATTTATTTTCTGGCAACAACATCAATCACCAAAAATGTGTTTACTTTGCTATTCAGGTATTTTTTAAAAGCAACTATCAGTTGAATTCTGCTTCAGTGGAGTAGAAGAAATTGCTGTGAAACAAGTCATTCCCTGAAATGTGGTCCACAGTGTCTACTTCTGAGAACTCTGCTGAGCACTGAGAACAGCATTTGGCTGAGTTAACACAACCAGTAGCAAAATGTGTTCAATAACTTGTGGCCACAGAGACCTCAAATGCAGAAACATTGATTCAGTACCATCAATACAGTTCAAAACTGAAACTAGGACACTTAGAAACTTGTTTGCCAAAGGTAACTCTTGTCTTGTTAGCAGTTTTTGTCCAAAGCTAATGTGATAAAACAGACCCCGTAGAGTCAGAACATATTTTTATGCTAAAGATGCATAAATGCCAAATCTCTCCTAAACTAAAAATCTCAAAGTGTACTCTCCATTAAATTTATTTCTGTGCCTGCCACTGGCTTCACGTGTTCCTATTTTCCCTCCTGGCAAGCTCTGTGTTTAGGAGAAGCAGATGAGCACTAAAATTCTGTACCTGCCCCCATTCCCCAGCAGCTGCAGGTGCTGACATGGCACACAGGCAGGCAATGAGCAGTGACTCTGCCATGCTCCATTTCCAATCTTCCCAGCTACAGATGAGACTTAAGCCCTGAGTCTGAATCTCAATTTCGTACTGAATAATGGGGATGTCTCAAAAGTTTGAGATGAAGCTGATACAGTGTGACATCACTGTGGGCAGAGAGGCTTTTAACTGCCTCAAAGAGGAAAAGTGCATTCAGAAGATGTTAATATTCCAAACTGATTTCTGTTTTTCAGTAATAACATAGAACAACAGGAAAAAAGAACACAAGAAAAAAGGACAAATATTGCCAGTTGCAGCATTTGAGGCTTTTGGCACAGGGAAAAACACTATTTTGGAAATATCAGTAATTCAGTAAACGGGCCTCTGTATTCCAAATTCTACACAGAAATTATGTATTGCTATTAGCATAAAAGTAAGCCCTACCAGTTGCTGTCAATATGGTGCAGTAATAATTTCTAGAGTAAAGGAGAAGGAAGAGAAAGGCATTAAGGAAAAAAATTACATATTTATATACCTTTTATAATTAACATTTCTGTTTTACATAGAAGCTCCTCCTTCAAAAGGCATCTATTTCACTCTAAAAGAAGCATGTATGATTTTGTACCCATATGAAGTGTCATTTTATTTAATATATACTCTGTTTCTACCATTAGGGGTTTACAGGAACAAGGCAACTGGTATGTACAGAACACTTGTAATACAATGATACTTTTCAGGAGTTTAAAAATTTATATTCAGCTCCCATCGGTTTACTACTGTTACTTGGTAGTCAAACTGTGAAACAACTACACATTTACAGCTTTTTCCTTTGTCTCAACATTATCACAATGAATGCAGAGCAATGCTTTCTGATCATAGAGTAATAGAATTGTTAAGGCTAGAAAAGACATTTAGGATTTTCAAGTCTAACCATCAGCCTAGCACCATTATCATGTTCATCGCTAAACTATGACCTCAAAGTGCTATATTCAGTCATTTCTTGAACACTTCCAGGAAGTGTGACTCCACTGCTTCCCAAAGCAGTTTCAATGCTTTATCACCCTCTCCATTAAAACATTTTTCCTAATAACAATCTAAAGCTCTCCTGGTGCAACTTCAGACCATTTCCTCTTGTTACCTGGGAGAAGAGACCACTCCCCAAATCACTATAACCTCATTTCAAGTAGTGGTAGAGAGAAATTAGGTCTCCACTGAGCCTCCTTTTCCCCAGACCAAACAACCCCCGCTCACTCAGCTGCTCCTCACAGGATTTGTGCTCCAGCCCCTTCACTCACTTTACTGCCCTTCTCATGCCAGCAATTCAATGTCTCTCCTATAGTGATTATAAAACAAAACATAGTTGAACTTAATGGAATCAATACAACTGGGTTTTGTCATGCTTAGGACTGTATTTTTCATTCTTTTTCAGTAGTAATTATTCTTCATTATACAGGAAAAGAAGTATGATTTTAATTGATCTTTCTGGAGGACATTACTGAAACATCTACATTGCAAATTATGAACTTCCTTATTTTTTAAACATGTGTATCTTTATGTGGCAATAATTAACATACATAAATTATAGCAAGGTTTTTATTAAAAAAACTATTCTTGTTTCAAAGTATAACAAAAGAGGGTTGAACTTGCAGAGGCAAATTCAGCTTCAGTTATGCTGCATAAAACAAAGTAACTGCTGTAGTGAAAGGTAGTGAGATATTATAAAAACCTGCAGAAATGAAAGCAGAATCTATCCCTAAGCAATACACATTAGTTTTCAACATTTCCCACAATAATTCTCCTTTTTCAAAGCTATGTAACAATGTACAGGGCCATCAGGAATGCAAATCACAAATAAAAGACAAACATAGAAATGAGGAATTTGACACAGAGATCAATTGTGGTTTTTTCACATGCAAATGATTATGGGGCTCTCTGCCCAACCCAGGGATGCAGACGTGCAGAGCATGCAGGTAGGATGTACGGATCAAGGCGTGCACTTTTCCTCTGCAGGGGAACCATGGAGATGACAGCACAGAAGAGAAAAGGCACTTACAGTTGTTCTAGAGAGGCAAGTCCTTTAAATGCTTGCCTGTCAATTGACTGGATTTCATTCTTGTACAAATAGCTGAAACAAGAAACAATCAGTAATATTAGTACACAAACAAGAGCTACATGAAGGTGGAAAAGAAGAATTAAGTTGACACGTGAAGACAGTTTTTCAACTACATATTAGAAAAAATAATACAAATCAAAAACTAAAAACATAAAAATATTCTGTCCTTGAGATTTCATCCCAAATGACTACTAGAAAAGACAAAAGTCTTGGGCCTTAAAGGCCCTGAGGCTAACACCCAGATGGACTTGGGCTTCCGAGTGTTCATGGCACTACTTACTGGATTTTTGTCCCTTGTTTTCTTGATTGGTTTGCCAAAAGTCAAAATAAATTCATCTCAGTGGGACAGAATTGCATTAGAAGTGCCTTTACCAGAACACACCAGGGATGGCACTGGCCTCTTGTTTTCTTTAAAATATCTCATTTGAATACTGGTGCACATATTCAAATTAGGATAGAGTGAGTCTTTTACTGGACTTGGAAAACAAACAGTGAGAAATTTCTGTAACTCCACATGAGTCACCTTTGGAATATTCACAAAAAAATACAAGTGAGAATATTGATATCACATCTGTAAAGCAGCACTGTATATTTGTTTTATCACTGTGTAGAAGATGGACATTAGGTCCCCATTGATAATCTATAATATAAACAGAATACACATGCACAGTATCAGTATGATCACATGTGTTGTCTACAACTTTTTTTACAGAATTAAAATAAATCAGGGGGGATCAGTGTATGTGTTCATGTTCATCATGCTCTTAGCAACAAGGATGGTTTAGTGAGGGCGTATTGGAGAAAAATCACACAGTTTAGCTGATGACTATAGTTTCTGCATGGAGGCAGCAAATGAAAATACTTTGGGGGTTCAGCGTCAGTTGCTCTTTTTGTGTTAGGATAGGCACAGGTTTGTGGTTAAGAACTTTTTCATAATTATTTGACAAATGATTTGAAACTCAGTTAATCAGGCATGGGTTTCTATGGAAAGGGGATGAAGAGACTTTGTACCACAAATGACTTTATTAGCAGGCATCTTATTAGTAGTGGTTTTGGGTTTTCTATTATTACAGTTTTCAGTAACTTACTGGAAATATTGCAAACTTCTTTTGGTGCAACAGAAAAAATACTGGCTCTGCTGGAGGTGGTGGCAGTTTTTACACTGATGTGACAATGGGCAACATTTCACAATAGGCCCTAACAAGGAAAGAAGTTGTATGTATTTGATATTCAACTAATGACAGCTTTGGGGAACAATAAGGAGTAGTATCCTTCCTTTGAATCTAAATCAACTTTTCCAATGCACTGCTTGCTGACAATTCAACACATTACTATACAGAGAGTCCTGTGTGCTTTTTTGACATAGATATGCACCTGAATAAAAAAGCAGAGTTCTTCCAAGAATAGGTAACATGGAAGTAAAAATTTCTGAGGTTTTTAAAATATTTAAAACCAAAAAAATTACTGTTATGTGAAATTACTGTAAAAACTTTGAAAATAATTTTAAAACAGTGATTTTATATGTGGAACTGGTTTTTATTCTATTTGAACAAAAAAATATTTAATGAGTATTAAAATATTTGTTTTGGCTCGATTTACCAATTCATTTGAGGATCACAGTCATTACAGTTTTCTCTCCTTAATTTTCCTCTCTGATATTAAATTCCTATCTTATTTTCCCCCCGAGAATTTTAAACACACCTTTTCACTCCTTAGAAAAATTTGAGGACTGATCAGCTGAAGTGTTATTTATCTTTCTTAATACACTTAATTCCACTTGGCAGTGTGGAAATCTCTCTTATTTCTGAGTACTAAACTTCTGGTCAGACCAGAGAACCAAATGGGCTTAGACAGTTTTGAAAACTGCCCTCAGTTAATTATCTCCTTTTGGCATTTCAACAATTTTATTCAAAAATCTGAATTAATCCGATTTTTTTTAAGTTTTACCACAACCATTCATATAACTTTTATTTAGTCTCTGCAGACAGAAGAAGGAGGAGTGTGAAAACTGGAGTTGAGTTAGACTGGGATAATGGCTGCAGTACTGCAGATTTTGCCACCACACTACAGGGAAGGGAGCAGCCTTTAGCAGTTCTTACGGAGCCACTGCAGTGAGCCTTTACTTTGTGTTTTCAGCTTTAAATGAGAGCTTTTTCCATTCTAACCAGAAAACCCTCAGCTGCAGGAAACTCAACCAACTTCAGTCAACCATATCCTCCCTCCACAGAGAAACCCCAGCAACCTCAGGGCTACATGTTCTATGACAAATGTGTTAACCAGACTTCCATTTAATTGTGTAGCTATTTCACTAAGGACAACAGAAAGAAAAACACATAATTATTTGCCTAATGGACAGAGACATGACAGAATATAAAGTACAAATAAGCATCATTCACAAAAAAAAATTTGTCCCTCTAAAATTGTAGCATGCACATACAGTGTTATAGAAGTAAAAATTGTAAACACTGCTAAATTTTAACAAAAATTGTAAACACTGCTAAATTTTAACAAACATTCTCAAAATTTATTTGTTACATTATCGGAAAACAAATGTAGTACAATTATGGAAAAAAAGATTTATCATTTAATTTACCTAAAAACTGAATATTAGAATTTTACAGGAGATGAATAAACAGTGGATTGAGATGAAAAAAGATATATTCTATTAAGATATTAAATTATTTTTGGACAATTAATAATATCTATTTTTAGAAATGTTTAAAAAAAAGAGCATTTTTTCCCAGAAATGCAAGCAAGGCTGCTAGAGATCAGAGGTACTGGTCATATACTTAGGAAATGAACAAATAGGTAATCAGTTACTAGAAAATTTGGGAGGAAAAAGTAATTAATTAACAAACCTGCTAGATTGTCTATGAGGATATTATTGGGAGGTTCTTATTTTCTTTTTTTAATGGGCAATATTAAAAATCATGTGATTCAAAGAAAGTAAGATTCAGATATATTTGTTTGGAACTGGAGGGGAAAAAAGGCAAAAAGTAACAGGCATTGCAGTGTTAAATCTCACAAATAAATAAACACCCAATTACATGTTTACATAGGAACATGAACATAGGACAGTGGAACCAGCAACATGAATTGCAAAGAAAAGAGATCTGGGACCACTGGAGGTGCCCAGAGGACCAAGTAACATGACCAAGACAGCAAGAGTGGCAGAAGGCACAGAAGGAATTGAGACCTAATCTCAAACACATAATCTACCACTATTGCTTCATTTACCAGACACAAAACAAAACTTGTATACTCCCTGTTGGCATTTCTGAAACTGATACACTTCAAACAGTCTCAATTAGCATCTACCATATGCTCATGGTAATACTTTCATGTCTGTTTCCTCATCTATGCATTTCATACCAGGCGAACATACAATGTTGTTGACAAAGTTAATTTCATTCCCCAGTTTTATCTCTTTCACTTCCTTCATATTATCTTCTCCTTCATGTTATCTTCTGGCTCACTGCTCTGTAAATGTCTGATACATGTTCTCTTTATCTGGAAAGGTTTGTGATAGCTAACTTATATTATATATTTTTCCATATCTCCTCCTGACTTCTTCCTTTTTAACTCATCTTAATTTTTTCCATTTCTGATTCCAAATCTTCTAGTATTCTACATGTTGAAATAATAATGTGCCTACCTTCAATTCCCAACTATCTTCTCTCTTGGAGAATAAACTGTCAACTTTTAGGCTTAGGAAGAATTATCTTATCATGCTTCCACAAATTTACTTGCATCTATATTATAAGGTTGGGAAGCTTACTAAAGAGCTTTATTGTCAAGACTGAGGTATATGGAGTAAGGACAGAAAAGCAGAGAAGCAGAAGAAAAAAAAGTACCCTCTTGTTTTTACAACAAAACAATAATTATATTTCTTTCTTTCCAACCTTTAGTATATTAATACGAAACCAAATTATTACCACAAACAGCACAGCAAAATCACACAGAACTGCTTTTATAATTGCCAGAATTTCAATTACATAAAGAACAAGATAATAAAAAGTCCTAAAAAAAGGTTAAATTATGTGCACAGCTTTCTTTTTATGATGTAAAGACCAACTTTTACAGTGATTAATTTTTTCAATGCAGAGAAAATTGAGAAAATATTACTCTCCATCAAAATGTGTTCTTCATACAGATAATTCTGGTAACATACACTCCTCATAAAACTCTAAGCTCAACTTCAGAAAGGAATAGTACAAAGAAGCATTTGAAAACCCTGGATTTAGATCCTGTTGAAAAAAATTTTTGTTTGAAAGCACAAAATCTGATATTCTGTAGTCACACAGGAATGGATCTTAACATCTATCTCTCAGAGACTGGCTTTAAAAAAAATAAATATGCTGTGGTACACTTTATGTATTTTATATAAAAATATAGAATTGTGAATATTTTTACTTAGTTTTATATATGCATGTTGCTAATTGTTATAGATTTTATATTTATATATATTCACATTTTGCTGAATCAGGGACACTGAGAAATGACAGGGTTTTTTTAAATTAGTCAGGGAATTATATATTTTCAGAACTACATGCAATCCAGTACAAATTGTCATAAGAACAGAAGTAACATTATAGATCAATGATCTAGTTTTATGAAACATGACAGTAAAAGTTAGGTTTGCAAATATCAACAGGACCAGTTGATACTAAATCTCAATTTTTCCAGGTGATTTGACTTTATAATAGCACATTCTGAGCAGTATTTCTAACTTTTGCACAATCTCTCCCCCCTGATTTCTACTTCAGTGTATCCTATTGGAAAGAAATGTTTTGATTTGTTCCCTTCATTTCACAGAATACAGTTAGCATTCAGTTCACTCAGCTGAAACCTTCACTGCTGAATATTATTGATTCATTACATTGAAATCTTCTGTATTGATAACCTGACCAGTACCAGAAATTTTGTAACTTTAAGGGTGCAAATTTTAAACATTTGTCACAGCCTTTGAAACAGGCAAAAAACCCTTTAGTTTATTTTTTCAAAACAAAGTATAGCTTTAAAGAGCTCTCTTCAGTTGAATAAATTACCCCATTGGACTTAATATTTAAATTTTCCAGGGAACAACAGGAAAATAAAAAGATCTTCCCCTTAACAATATAGATACTGACAGTCATTACTACATGTATATGAAAACGAATCAGAGTTCAAGTTATCTTTTTTTGTTCTTTCACCGAATACATTGTCTTGTTAAGCTTTTCTTCAGTACTACACCTAGGAAAAGGCAAGCTTGTGAAGACAAAAAAGTAATAAGAATCAAGAAAAATCTTTGTACAGTTGCTGACTATGGAAAGAAGTTTAGTAAATCTCGCATAGTAAAACCTTATGTACAGCACTACCAGAACCATCATGCAGAAACTCCTTGTAACAAATACAATCATCATGGACTTTAATCATTCATTGGCAACAGTCTGTTCAATATTCTTTTCCCTCCTATTGTGTAGAGGTTAAACAATTTCATTACTGAAAGACAATACACATTAAAATGAGAACAGAAAACATAAGCACAACTTGGAAAACCAGTCTGCACAAATTTATGCGATTCTCTCCCTGCTCCCACCTCCTTAGAGGTCTTCTGGATGTATTCTTGAAAACTGCATGGAAAATTCAGCTTCTAAATTGTTTCCAAAGCAATGAAATCTCAATGTGACCTTATTCTTCTGTATGTCATTCAAGTAACCATCAATCAATACTACAAGACAATGGAGTGAAACTTTTCTAAATGACACTGCATAAGGTTGTCTCCAGAAACTAGAGCTGAGAATCCATGACAACTAACTGTGCAGCTTTAGTCTATTATACACACAAAAAATAACATTTTTGATGCCTTTTGTTTATTCATATAATTAATAACTGTGGTAAAAAAGAGAGAAGTTAGGTTTAAAATATATGCGCTTACTGAAGAAGTAGAACTAACAGCAAATCATATACATACTCTGAATATTTGGGTTTGACTAAATTTTTCACTTATGAATTCAGTGAAAAATTTAGGGATAGTTAACAAGCTTAGGTAAGTTACAAGCTTCTGCAGACACCACCTTTGGACTAGCTACTTTCGAATCACTTTTCAAAAGGCAAAAAGTACCTGTTTGAAGATTTCAGTGACCCATTGAACAGGTGGTTTCCTTCACCTTTCAACGTATCCCTTTTTAAATGATAAGTGGCATATAATAAACAGCAACTAGTAAGTCCTTTAAAATGTATTCCTTACAGATAGCAGTCTTTTATTTGCAACAACTTAAAGAAACACAGTGGCCCCCACTCCATAAATTAATTTCACAGTCTTTCAGTGCAGTTTATCTCCTGATATAGTCAGCCAGATAGAAATCACCATCTCAGATTAAAACACTTTCTCCCTGAAGAAGCTATTACACAGTGAAACGACATTTCATTTAACTTACAGATATTTCAGATTTTCAAGATCTTCAAATGCCCCACTAGGAATTCTTTTGATTTGATTGTTGTTTAGAAGCCTACAAAAAGAAATAAACAACTACTTATTTTAACATAAAGAAACACTAGGGGAAAAAAGTGTAAAAGCAGGGGCAATATAGTATTAAATAGAAAATGCTTTTTGCCCTAAGAGTAACTGTTAGATAAAAAAAAGGTTATGTGCTTGCAGCTGCTCAACCACTATCTTGCAGGTGAAAACCTGAAAAAATTAGAAAGAATTGTAAAAAAATAAATTTTAAAATGCCCAAACCCATAAAAACAGCAACAAAGATAAACAAATAAAACCCCAAATCCAAATGAAAAACAAAAAGACCCACCTAGAAATTGAATAATGTAGTTTCTGGAAGTTATCTGTGATGCAGATGAAGGGGAGAAAAAAACCTTCTGCATCAAGTATACACATCAGTTTAAAACTGATAAAAACAAAGATTTGTCACTAGCAAGTGCATTAAAGTGACTTTTCCCAGATGTTTCCTAGCAATATTTTGTGTACTGGGCCTTGACATCATTTAGGAATACAGCTGTGTGTGTGCACAGATTTGCACTTATCCTTCATACATTGGTTTTACAAAGAGAAGGGAATTCAAACTTAATGTATCCTGTCTTTATTTGGGACTTGTGAATATCAGATCAGTGATTTGGACAGTTAAAACGCGAGCTGGATATTTGGCAGAAATTGTAATTCAGAACTGGGGATCAGCTGCAAACTGAGGTATGATCAAAGGAGACTGAAAAAAGGGACAGTTAGTAAGAATATCTTGGCAGCACAGATTTGAACATATACATTCCAGGAAAAGTCCTATCATTTCTTCTGGTGTGAATATAGAGATGTGTCAGGATATTTGTCAAGATTGCCCGCAGACAAACAGTGATCCACAGCTCACTGACATCATTACTGTATTTCAGCTCATACACTACTTGTCTTCTGGGAAACAGTCACATTTGCAATCATAAGTTTTGTACATTTAAAAGTAAAAATAACTGTCTATCTTAATTCCTCCACATGCCTGGTAATATATTAAAGAAGAGAAACATGCATGCATTTGTTTTAAAAGTGATGCCTGAAGGAATGATAGAAGAGATACAAAGTTAAAATTACAATACTCAAACTAATTGCATTAGTGGATGTAAAAGGTCTTTTAGAAAGACTTTTCTTCACAATCGTAAAAAACAAAGACCTCCGTAAAAGGCAGCTCTGTAGGAACAAAACCATCTGACTCCTGTCAGTCCTGGTAAGCACATTAGAATAGGAAACTTCAGAATATTAGAATTTGTCAAACATTTTGTAACTGTAACACCTTTGCACATCTCAGCCTTCGAACAGCTTTCTTGTAACCCCATGGTATATTATGTGATATTCCAGCAAAACAATTTAGCACCACGTCAAAAAAAAATCTTATAATAATGGTCTGCATTTTTTCATGAAATTCAATTAAAGTGTATCAGTAAAATATTAGTATGCAAATAATTTTCTTTTTATTTTGATAAACATACATGTGGTTTTGCCTTCAAATATTTTGGTCCTAACCCCCACTTCTCTCATCTGTGTAAATGCTACAGCTTCAATTTATGACACCACTTACCTGTGAAAAGTGAGCAAATATGACACATTATCAAACTGATCATATTAAGTCAAAAGGGAAAGGTTCTTAGAGTTGAAAAAGAACTTACAGTGTGTTCAGGTTTTTAAGCCGTCTAAACTCTCCAGGCTGGATTTCTTTAATCCTATTAAATCTCAGGTCTCTGTAGAATTAAAAAAAAAAATATGTTATTAAAAAAATCTATGTATTTTTTCATATGAAATAATGAATTAAGCACAAGTCTTTTGTGATAACTGACCAGCCTCTGTCCATAAAACACAACTTTTGACCAAAGCAAAACAAATCCAAAGGCTGTTTGACAAGTTTAGGAGAGGATTCACCAAATCCAGCCTCAGTGATCAGCTGAAGGCTGTATATCTAAGTTAAATCTGTGGTCATAAAGTATGTTCTCTTCCACAGTGAAGCAACTTGTAATGGGTTGTTCAGTATTTCACTAAATTGAATTGTCCCTGTATTTTAAAAGCTGTTTTAAATAATACTGTATAACAAAAATGCTTATATATAATTAAACAGATATGGAAACATTTGCATCAGAAAAAAAAAATATCAGGAAAAAGAAGAGACAAGTTAAGACTTTTAAGCTACTCAGTTCTTTAGCTCTGAGTAAGGAGGCTTAAGTGCCCTATGTTGTCTTGCTTTTAAAACATGTAAACCCAGCTGCCTGAAGCTAGACATTTCCGTATTTAATTTTACTTTCTCTTATTTATTTCTATGTTTCTACCACCTGTTTCCTGTTAGCTCTATAGCTTAATGAGAAGTTCTCCAAGAAGAAGGAAATCTATTTCTCAAGCAAAATTCTGCAGAGAAAGCAGAGCCAGGGAGCAAGCTGGAAGTGGAGCAGGGATGTGGGGAAACACCTTGGCTGTGCCAGTGTCACCCCTCTCTTCTGCTGAGAGCAGGCAACAGGGCTTCCCACCTCTGCCACCTCCTGCTCTCCCCTGACTCCATGTCTGGCTACTGTATTCCAGCACCTCAAAATTGGTTTAAGCAACTGGTCAGAAGCAGCAAAAAATCCATGCAAAAGAACCCAAAACAACCAGGAAATAATTTTCTGCCTGATAAGCAAAATGGACAGGCTTCTTGGGAGAGGTGAGAGGAGGACTGCAGGACCAGGGGAAAGGAAACAGGGTGATAAGTCTGTCCTCTTCCCTAGCAACAGACCAAGGACACCAGGACCTTATAGTGTCTGGTAAGCAAACAAAAGGCAAGCAAATGGAAAGTAAGTAAAATCTAAGACTGTGATCACAAATCTTAGAACACACACTTACCAACTGCTTTCAAAAAGTAGGACATAAACATGTCAAAACTGCAATCTTTGCACCATGCCTGGTTTCAATTAAAACAAATACACTCTGCATTTTAACAGGTAATATGGGAACAAAAGCCTCTCTGCAATTTGGTCAAAGGAAATACAGAAGAGCAGACAAAACATCAGCTGCATCCTAATCCCATACAGCCCCACTGGCTGAGGCTGCATTAGTGACAGGTATAGTTGTCTAAAGCCTTTTATGAAGGACATACTTAAGCATCACTTCTCATGAATCCACCCACCAGGACTTATTCAGCTCTGGAATAATGGCCTCAGAAGGACTTTTTCTACATTAGTGGTTTAGGATGTGGCCTACTGTTCATGGCAAGGAAAGGGTTAGACATGTGGTTCTGTTTGCATTACACTCCAGCAAAATATTTTATCGGTGACTGGAATAAATGGGGGATGCAAACTTCTGCCTCTTATTTAGATGTGTAGTTAAACTGCCTGTAGATGTGCTGGACAGCCCCTTGACACAACACTCAGTGAATTGAGGATTTCCAGATTTGGAAGCACAGATTTTCAAAGCTCTAACTTGTTCTTCACAAAAGCACTTCTTCAGTTCTACTTTAAGAGCATTATGTTTTGCTCATCAGATGTTTTATGTCATACATATATGTTCCTGATGAGAAGGAGACGCTGCCTCTGAACCTCAGGTGCCAAGATATTCTAAACAATCATGGAATGTCATACCCTGCACTGAGAGAAGATACAGCAGATCCCTCTGAAAGAATCATTGGACATGACATACCACTTTACTTTTCCTGATTTTTCTAGATTATCTGAAAGTTTACTGTATTCCAAAGGAGCCTTTTAGTTTTGATTAAAATATTCAAAAGTGCAAAAATTCAATATTCTTGAATGGAATATTGGAAACTGAGTATTTTTCAAAAGCCTCAAACTACCATTACAACTAGCAATATTTAGCTCCTAAAACCCTTTTTTTAAGATATAAAATAATGTAAATTAATCCATATGACAGGCAGACCTATTCCCTACATCGGCACAAAGACAACAAATAAAAATTTAACTTTTATGAACACAAGCAAGGAGCCAGAGCACTGGGTCAGCAGCAAAATTAACCCCATTTTGATGTATCCAATCTACTCTGCAGTAACTCATGAGGATAACTGGGGATTAGGAGCACCAAGCAAAGTAATTACATGCAGTACCAAGCTGCATGTAATATCATATATAGTGGTATTTATCTCAACTCCTAACACTATTGCCCTTCTCATATGAAGTCGCTAAAGAACACATCAAGTTTGAAATTCTACCCATTCATTTTCATTCTACACAAAGATATGAGAAAAAGGAGTTGCAATAAAGCACAGCACACAAATTTTCTGTATATTTTGTATCTGTAAGAAAAATTATAAAGAATGTATATGTTTTGTTCAAAGTCAATTACATTAAAATTGGAGAGAAAAAAACAATGTTAATCTTACTAAAATGTAGGATTATATCTTGGTCCATTTTTTCAAAGAATATTTCCTTCTTCAAAGGAAATAACATTTCTCACTGTTCACTTAAACTATTTTCATTAATTTTCAGCACAAAATCCCCCTAATATAAAGAGTTAAACGGCTCACAAATTAAGAAGGTAAAACTTAAATCATAACCACTGAAGATTTCTAAAGAAGAAATCTGCCAAACTGTGATATTTTCAGTATACAACAAGATAATAAACAAGCAGATAAAGGAAATAGAATTTACATTGCATGCATTAGTTTAGGGGGTGTGGTATATATCATTCACATAAACAACAGAGGAAATCTCTGTAAACCAAGTGTTCAACTGCTAGGGGAAAAGATATGCAAGACTAGTTATTGAAGTGAAAGATTGCATCCAACAGAATTGGCAGAAATCAGATTTAGTAGAAGAAAAAAAAAAAGCAAAAAACTTCATTCACTGCTGTCATACCATCATAGGAAAAAAAACCCCAAACCCATTCCATACTAAACAGAAGCTCCATTTCTCAGGCTTGAAATGTCATGCTCCCATAGCACAGACAGCATATCCAGCTTATGATAACAGAATGATTTCAGGGAACAGAAGAGCTCAGAGCAAAAGCACAACAGCAATCGGAAACATCCCCTTGGAGAGTGAATGGCAGGAATGAGGACTGTGTTAAAACTGAAAAATGAGTATGGGTAGCACAAATAGGCCATTATGGAGCAGACCTTCAAAGGCATTTTGTGTTGCTGAAATAATGTGTGGTCAGTCAGCATGATGATGTTTCTTGACCCTTTTTTTCTGACTAGTTCCGGCCCAACTGTGCCACATGACTTTCACTCACAAAAGCCTGTTCCCTGCCCATTCAACTCTCTTTCACCTTTTTTGCTGCTCCCCATTTCACTCTTACAAACTGGCATATCCTGGCTGGATGCTGTGCTTTGGACCAGAGCAAGCCTGACTCCCACTGACCAGCCAGAGTGCACCACGAGGTTAAAACAGCAGACTGAGGGAAGCCACTCAATTGTCGACTGCCATTTTTCCCTCTCCTGATCTCTAAACAGTAAATGAAATGACCAGCTAAAGAAATGCAAACTCCCGTGTTGATGGCATTGAATTTTAGGGTATTTAATAACTTTTGCATAACAATTCAAAGATAAATGTAATGCATTTCGTTTTTTAAATAAAAACCTATTATACCTAATACAGATTGTCTCTTTTATTGAGTGTTTCAAAGTGAAAACATTTACTTCTTAAAATTGCAGCTAGACAACATAATTCAAGTTGAAAAATCCACTTCAGCTGCACAGGCTTCCACAGAAGCTAAGCCCATCATTTTGAAGCATGTCTTGCCTCAATAACACAAACAAAACATGTCCATGATAGCCAGTAAACTGAACACTCTCCAGGGTTATTTTCCTGGCTGCGCTCAGGAGCTCCGTTCTGCGCTAATCCATGGAGCATGACCAGGAAATGTTCGGCAGAGCGCGAGGCTGCGTGGGCCAAGAACGTGCCAGGGAGCAGGCGGTCAATTTAGCAATTGGATGCCCTTGAGATTCACATTCCAGCGCCTCGGAATGGCCGTGGTCCCACAGCCCTGCAAGCAGCCATGGCCAGCAGGACGTGTGCCAGGCAGAGTGTGCACACACACGGGCTCTGCCGGCTTCCTGCGGTCCGCTACCTGAACAGGGCTCTGGGAAGATCTGTAAGGACCAGATGTACGGCATGTAAATAAATACAATATTTATATATGTTTCCTTTTCTGTCACAAAGCAAATGAGAAATGTGCTGCAGACGCTTTGTCTGGATGAAAATGAGTCCTGTTCTTAATAAATTCTTTATTTGAACTAAAAGCATCCATTTGTTTCCCCTCTTTACACTGCCCATTTTTAACTATTTCTAATTTAGCATTGAAAATTAACTTTTAACAATATTTTTATTTAATTAAACACAGTGAAAATTTCTAAGTATGTAAAAATTAAAAACCATTACTGTCTCATAAGATCCAACGCTTCTGTGGCATGTGCTGGCACTGCAGGACATTCTTCAAAGCTTGCACTGGCAGTGTGCAGTAATGAAAGATAGGGTTTCTCTCTTAAAACATCCTGATGGGGTATGGCAACACTGGGCCACATTAATTCATTGCAAGTTTACAAAATAACACTTTATAAACACTAAAGATCTTAATAAATATTTGGATATATGACAGTCATAGAGGGTACACAGCAAACAATACAAAATTGACCTTAAACATCAAGGAACATACAGGAAGAACTAGTTAAAGAAGTTTCTGTTTGAAATCTCTGTGAGAGAAGGGGTTGTTTTTACTTTGATCTAACCATGCACCGAATGTAAAACTTTTTATATAAAATGCCTAAAGTACAGTTTTCCTTTATTCTTTTTTTTCCTAGTTATTGCTAAGCAACGTACAGGGTGGAAAGGTAAGGATTATAATTTCATTACTTTTATAAAGGGTTAGATTTCATGTGTTTCAATGTTATTTCAGTTCTCTTTTTGCATATGCTTGAATTTTAAAGAGTCTGTTGCTTCATCAAATTCAAAAAATCATTAACTGTTCTAAGTCAAATGGATTTAAAGTAGGGTTGTCAAGAACATATCATGTGCTCTCATCATGCACCTCAAAAGGCAGCCACCTTTGGATCAGATTGTGGATACTCAACACCCAAACTGGTCACTCCCAGTCATCACTCTACCAATGATAACCTACTGATAATAAGCACTCATTAGTCAGCAGTTACTACAGAAAGTGTCATCCTAAGCAGGACAAATGTGAAAATTCCTTGTAAAGAATTGCTGAAGCAGCAGTGGAAAAGACACCAGGGCTTCTCCTCTGCTTGATCCATCCCAGCCATGTACTTCTCATCTCTCCCTGAGGACTGGGCATCCTGTGACTTATTAGGGCTTGGAGGATGTTCCAAAGATTCCCCCCCTACATTGCTAGAGAGTATATTAAAAATGGCTTTCATTTTTTCAGTTTTAATCTGTGTCACAAAAAAAATTGTCATGACCCAATAGCAAGTTCTTTAATAAAAAAATGAAACCCAAAATTTAATGTGTTATGCTACTGCTGCTTCTACAGTCATCTTTCTATATATAGACACATATAATTAGCCAAATGTAACATGGATATAGAAACACTGTACTAAGTGATGATGTAATTAAAAACATTTATCTTGGGAGATATTGTATGTATACAAAGCATAACATCAGGATATTCACAAAAAACCTCACTTTGTGTGTCACAGAAATGAGACAATTAAAGAAATTTCAAATCTAGTACCACAACTACAAGTATTCTTGGTTACTCCTAGCTACAGGATAGAAATGAAAGCAAAAATATGAATAATTTTATTTAAGGGTCATTTGCTTGGGTGGAACCATAAGATTTACAAAATGCAGTATAAGGAGTTT
The DNA here is from genome assembly GCF_036417665.1 of Passer domesticus. Lineage (NCBI taxonomy): Eukaryota > Metazoa > Chordata > Aves > Passeriformes > Passeridae > Passer > Passer domesticus. The sequence continues at coordinate 19,236,019 of NC_087476.1, read as the reverse complement.
CTACCTTTAGCTGCTAGAATTATCAACACAGCCCCAAAATCTTAGACTAGAGGGAGATAACTTAGTTTGCTTTGGACACTTTTATTCCTATTATTAAAAAATGCTTGAGAGGAGAATTCTGTATGCAAAAGGAAGATTTTAAGCACAACATGTAATTTGATCTTCTGTTTATACCTCTCCCGATACTGAAAAAGATAAATGCAAAAATAGACTTTTGATCCTATTTCCTTCTCACATTAAAGAATAAATTTGTTTTCACTGTTAAGGCTGAGGAGGACACACAGCTGGTCAAACCAAGCACTCATTAGTTGACACCAACCAATTGTGCAACATGAAGCTATGTCTTACTTAGTACTTTTGGGTTAGACCTACTTCATATCACCTCAATTTCCCAACTTCAGAAGATCCCTTTAATAATTTGTTAATCTCTGAGGATCTGTTTTAAGCTTTTCTAGTCCAAAAATGAAAATATCCTCTTACTTTCCTTAATAACACTAAATGCAAACAAACACCAAATTGCACTTACACCTGTAATATTTGGTCTGGGGACTATTGACCAGCATATTGCTCCCAGGTATCACAGAGTAAGAAACACTACATGAAAAGGAGAGTAAGTAAAACAAAACTATTTTTTTAAAACACCAAATCCTAGGAGTGTCTCCAAAACCAATATCTGTAAATACAGAATAAAGCAAATTTACCACTGCCAAACTAGAACAAAGTATTGAAACTGAAGTTTTGAAGAGCTGCATTTTTTTTAGTCTGTCATATTGAAAGCATCTGATTTCATACTTTAAATTGAAAATAGTTGTGTATCTGTTAGCTTTGGAAAAGACAAAGGCAATTTGGATGAAACCAACTTATCCATATAATATACTGTTTCCAATGCCATGCTGACCCATTAATGACTTTTATTACCAGTCTTCATTTAAAAGCAAAATACTAAAGCATTTACCAATGAAACCAAATCCTGATTTTTATTAGCAATGAAGGTATCTCATTACCTTGTTTCAAGGGTTAACCAGGACTTCAGCATTCATTTAAGACATGAATGAGCTTAAAATTTATTTATTTCCTCAACTAAGCAAAATCACCACAGCAGCAAAATAGAAAAAAATAGAAAGAACACTACTGTCTTAACTATTTTTCAAATGGACAGGTTCTCAAATGTCCAACCTCTGCTGCAAAGGTAGATGGGTCAAAAAGGTCCAGTGAAAACTATTTAAAGCTAAACCTCTTCCTCTATAAGTGAATGTAAAGTGTATGGTAATATAATCATTATTTTAATCTGACAAATTAAAAGGACACAGTGGCAAAAATAATGCAAGCTACTTCAAAATTATGGATTCATCGTTGTCAGAACTTTCTGATATTGAGGGATATAAACAGTCTGAGAAAAAAGCTGATGTGAAACACAGTGCACTCATTCATCTATAAGGCTAGTTATAAAATGCTGATTGGCAACAAGAAGTGACAAAATGGAAAATAAATTCCTTCAGCTGTGTGATACATACTGAATCTGGAAAAAAGGTGTAGCATAGCTAATCTCATTTTCCTTTAAAAAAAAGGGAGCAATTTAATAGGTAAACATTAGATTTGTAGATCTATTCGATTTAAAAGGTAAATCAATAATTTAAGTTTACATAAGTGCCATCATGCATTTAGCACTTTTCTGACATGTTCATAAGGTAGGAATTGTCATAATCAGATGATTTTACCATTGCTAAATCCAAAATAACAAATTAAGACACTTTTTTTCCTAACCATTGCAGATTAACTACTACCCAGCAGAAATAACCTATACCTTGGACACCAAACTGCTATATTTCTCAACACAGAACAAAAGATCTGCAAATGCCAGCAAGACCACATTGCTTATGTCTACTTTATTCTTATTCTTTTTTTATTCAAGGTCATCCCAGCAGGAAATGAAAAACAGCCATCAGCACAGTAAAAACATTCAAACAGAGCAGAGCATGAAAATTGCACAAAAGAGGTTATATAATCAAGTCAGTGGAGTAACTGGATGATGTCAATGGCACTTTAATGCTGCTTTAACTACTGCCCTGTAAAAAAATGTGTCACTTTGTTGAACAAACAAAGACAAAGCCACCACTTAAAAAAAATAAAACCAAACCCTACTTGCAGCTATAGCAATACTTACAGTAATCAACTCTGTTAGCAGTGTTAACACTTGCCAGAATACTGGAATACAAGTTTTTGTGGGGTGTTTTGCTTCCTTTTCAGATTTAGTCCTAGAACTTCTTTTACAAACAAAATTATATCATTCTTCTTTTTGTTTTGACGATTTATTTTCTGGATTAATCTTCCCCAGTCTAATTATTACATACAATATGTAATTTTCTCTAATTTATTTCGAGATATTTTTATTATCTGTACGTTAGCATGCAGCACGTAAAAAAAGCCACTGCATTTTGAGATGGGAAATTAAAACATTATTCTTAGAAGGTGAGGGGGTATCACAGTACTTAGTATATTGTAATTTCAGTACCAAAAGTAAATGGTAGGACAACAAAAATATTGAAATCTGTTGAACAGGATGCAGAATATCTGGCAGTAGTCGTCTCGATGATAAACCCATGCTTCAGAAAATAAAAATAATGAAGTTTAGATGATATATCAATGATCTAATTAAAATAATATCTGATTTGCACAAATATGTAATTTTTGTTAACAGGAACTTTGAGTTCACATGTCTTGAAAACTATTTTATCAGTTCAGCTTTGCTGAATGTAGAGCTTATTATATATCCTTCTCCAAGAGCTATGGATTTGTTTTAACTAACAATTATTTTGCCATTACAGTTGAAAGGAAAACATTTAAATGTTAATTCAATGAAATGCAATACAGTATTGTCTTACTAAGTCTTTAGATCCCTTTGCTGCCCTTGGCGCCAATATTTCTAACCAGCCATTAAAAGTGCCATTAAAAGGACTCAAGTGGGATTTGCTGGTCCAATGTTTTAGGTCTGTAGGCTTGCCAAAAATTATACATGGAAATTCTACCGTGGTATGATTGTGGCTCTTTGTCTTACCCACTTTCAGAGTCTGTCAACATGCATCCACTACAGAAATTATTTTGAAATTAGTAATTTTATTTTATAATGGTTTATAATCCTCATACTACCTTTAAAAAAACCCACCAAAACAAAAGCAAACCCACACAACCACACCCCACTCCTTTTACCAGCATGGATAGAATTCAGAGATGCAATTGCTGTTTCTGCAGTCTGAGAAATTACAAGAAAAGGCAAAATCTGTCTTTATTTCTCTCAGGGGGATCTATTGCTAAAACCAAACAATGAAAAAGCTGTTGACAGCACAGCCATATGTTTCATTACTGATTATTTTTCACAGAAATAACCTTGGGAAAGGGCTGATGTTTTGTCCTGTGTTTGTGCTATGCCCAATAAAACAGAGCATGACAGTTGTATCTGCATGCTGTACTAACACAAATATCATACAATAAAGGTCTTGGATCCAACTAATGGGGCAGAGTCTGTGTAAAGAGCTATGACACTGAAATATTTTAGAGGACTAGTGGCAGTTGTAGATGCAACCTTTTCTTGGTTTCCTTTTTAATATTTAAGAATATGCAGTTTCAACTGGACTTTTGAATAAAAAGTTATGTTTCTCCACTATAGTAGGCTAAAGACACCAAAATATGAAGCTGACTGGTTTATGGCTTAGCATGAACCACTGAAAGAAAAGCACTAGTTTTGTTTGCTTTTAAAGTTAGCAGTCCTGTGAATTACTACTGTGAAAAGCCCACAGAAATTCTGCTGTTATGCTAGTCATAAATTAGTCTTATTTTCCTCCCATGTACCACTCTGTAAAATAAATACTGTTTCTGCACTTCTCACAGGAATGTTTAATTCTAAACTCTATATCCATGAAATACTGATATTCTCAGAGGAAAAAACTGAAAGCCAGAAAGAAACATTATCATCCCTGAACATCTCACACAAGATAAGTCACACAACAATAGAGAAATTCCTGTCTTAAGGCAATTATTGCTGTCAGAGCTGAGCCATCCCTTTGAGAAATATATAAAATTGTGATTCAAGACCATTAATCAAGCAAAATCTAATGACTTGCTGGTCATTCTAGTAGTAAACTATATTCACTGTTAAAAATGGGATAGTCTCATCCTGCTTCCAAACTTCAGCTTGAGCATGTTTGTTTTCAGTTTCTGCTCAGCAGAAACAAATACCTTTAAGGGTGGTATATCACTGACCATTTTTCTTAAAAAAACCCAAACACTGAAGTTCATGCATATTTTTTGCAGCAGCAGCAGCTCTTGAAAGATTTAGAAATAAATAAACCATAAAACTTCAAAGAGTTATGGGTAGGAAAAAATACAACTCTTGATTTTGTTCTGTAGCAGATTAGTCCTCTCAGGAAAATGGATGCAAATAGCGTGCATATTCATAATGGAAATCCAACACAGAATAATCACCTGTGTTTACCAGAGTGCCTTAAGTTTCCTTCCAACTGTGCCACATCAGCACCCATCCCACAGGAGCACCCAGCTGGGTACCCCCTCTGCTGGGTGAGGATCAGTGCAGGGTTGAGCTCCCAGCTACAAAGACCCTACATCTGAAAACAGGGGTGAGAGAGAGGGCTCTGAATGAATGAATGAGCTGGACTGGTAAATTAAAAAGCCAGTATAAAAGTGTGGTTTCCCCACCACAGCAGTTTTAGGGACTTTCCTTGGGACAGGCAGCCTCATTGATGCAGTGCATGTGAGCTTGTATTATATTTATTATGCCAATAAATAACATCCGGCATCTAAAATGCCAATGACCTTACTAAAGAATGCCCATTTTGTTTCCTTCAATTCAAAAAGAAGTTCTGCAATTCAGGACCAACATCAAGCCAAAGGATGTGGAAAATTGAAAGAATTACTACATCTAAAAATAACATCTAAATTTGATTCAAAAGCTTTTATTCATTGTATATCTATGTGCCACTCTTCCCCCTACACTAGGCAGATTTTGTTGGAATATATTTCCAATTGTTTTGTACTTCCCACTTGTTTCCAATAGTGATGGGCATATTAGAGTCCAATAGACTTGGAGGTGTTAGAATGTAAATGGATAGCTGTTCTTGTAGAATGCTAAGGGACATTTTATTATTAAAATGGAAACACTGTTGGCTTACATAAAGAGTTACAACAAAAATTCAGGTACTCTATCACTTGGCTGCAGACTGGATTCCTGGTTTCAGACAAAGCAACAGCTCTTCCTTCCACTTCATGGAAAATCCCAGGTCACCTCAATGAAAAAACTGCAACTCTTGGAATGGAATTTTCTGCTTCCTGAGGTTAACAACAGGCTGCAAGAGCAGATAAGTTAGCTACTTTCTGACTCTGCTTCCAGCTCCTCCTGCTCCTGGCAAAGAAAACTCAGAGGAACAGGGGTCTTAGGACTCCTCTGATATTTATCTCCCATCCCTCAGAAGTGCAGGCAGCCTCAAGGCAGGCAAGTGGGCGTTCCTGTCCCTCAGGAGAAGTTGTTTTCTCCCTGTGAAGAGTAATGCAAGTGGCTACTGGAAGATATTAAAGTACCTTAAAGTACCCAACCTAATGACATGCAGAGACAGGAACTCTGTGAGCAGATTATTGTTTCCCTTTTCTTCTTACATCATGTCTGTCCTCACACGGATGTCAAAATTATAAACAAAAAAGCAGTTTTGGAGCTACTACTCATTAGAGAACAAGTTACTTCACAGAATGTACAAGTTACCTTACCGAATGCATCAAGAGAATAATAGAAGATTAATAATAAACATTATGATTTATATTTTTTGTTATATTCCATAGCATGATTCAATCAATACCTATTGTCTCCTACCTCACATTGCAAAAGTAGAACTAAGTAATACTAGCCTACAACTTGTTCCCCTGCACATTTCTTCTTTCCCTACATAAATTAAATTGATTTGCCACCTTAAAAAACAAGTTGGAAAACTGGATTGCTGAAAAGTATGGATGTATCTGAAATTTCCAAGTAAGTCTTACTAGTCTTGTCTATATTTTTAATTCCAGTTGCCTCAAGAGATCACATCTATTTTGCATTGTCATGCACCCTCTTCCTAGCAGTTCTAATATTGGCAGCATTAAGCCAACAGTCATTTAGAAAGCACTCTTCTATGAATCTCTCTGTAATTATTCCATTCTATTGACACAATACTGGAAATACAAGAAAAAAAGTATAAAACATCTGTAGACAGAATAACATTTTTACACACTTCCATGTTGTTCATAATACAAAAAAGAATTTCTGAATAAAATCAAAGACAAGTTTATCTTTCTTCAGTCTTCACAGTGTAATGTCATTTTTAAAGTTATAATTTAATTTCATTTTTCTATTTTGAACACGTTTCAACCTACATTCTTTTATTACCCCATACAAACTAGTTATACCCAGGCCATATAAATACCATTTGGGCCACATGGAGTGCAGCCATGCTGCCCAGAAACACATAATAGCAAATAGGGATTCTCAAGTGGTCTTTCCTCAGCTCAAATAAAAGGAACAACACTTTTAACCAAGCGTGTATGTAAAAAAACATGCAAACATTTGATTACTCTTGCCAAAGTAGTACGAAAATACCAGAATTATCTCTAAAATATCCAATTAAGTACAAACTTGCCTTTAAGGAATATCAGATGGTTTAAAATACCCACATAATAAATACCTAGCATAACAACTCAATAGAGGGGATGAATTAAAAATTAATTTGTGGAAGTTAAAATCGCAGACATTTCTGAGGTAGAACATTTGCTCTGGCAGGTGGATGCAGTAGCCCAGGGAAGCACAGAGCAAGGGCTGGTGGCACTCGCATCCCTGGCATCCCTGGCAAGGAAGGAAAAGTGCAAGGGGCTCTTTTTCCCAAAAAGGGGCACTCACAGTTCTCTGTTTGCCCAAAGCTGCCCCTTCAAGCTGCATCACAGATTCAGCTTATTTTATGGTTTCTCTGAGGCAGGTTTGATGAGGCCCCAGGGGCAGGTCAGCAGGTTTGCTCAGGAGGCAGCTCCTCCCCTCTCTCACACATCACCACCAAACCACGGAAATGATTCAGACAAACCAAATGTTCTTCCCTTGCTTCTTTTTCAGCTAACTCTCAGAACTGATTATGACCATGTTCAGGAGTAAGCAACTGCTGCTGGCAAAAGAAAGCCAAGAACCCTTCACAAGGTGTTTCTGAGTTGGTTTTGTCTTTTTTTTTACTGCAAAGGGGTACAATCTCTATTTTGTACATTAAAAAAGAAAGTTGGAAGAAAACAAGTAGGTATATGCTAGCATTAATATACTAAATAAATCAGCTACTTAAATGCATTAGACTTATTATTTTCTTTTAATATGCAATATAGATAATAAAAAAGTCTACTATCTGCAGCCAATTTTTTTAAAATCTTAGTTTCAATAAGCAGATATATCTACCAAATAATTTCCTGCTCTGAATAAAAGATTCTTGCAATATTTCTACTACTGAAAAACACATCTACATGACTTGAAAATGTATAAATTAGTAGTATTCCACTTGACTAAAACCACTGCTATGTCATATATTTGGCTTAAAAGCCTGTGAAAAAATTCTTTCCCAGAAATATTAATCACCAAATTTTAAGTTCAACTGCAAAAGAACCCTCTGGACCCACAGTTAAATGATCATTGCTCTAAGAGTGGTCAGAAGTACAAATATACCCTCTGATCCAAAGGCATACAAACACCAATTTATGGCTGGGATTTCCACAAACACTTAAGACACTTCAGGAACTGAAGAGGCTGGAGACTGCAAGCCACAAACCCAGCACTCAGCACTTAAGTGAAAACTTTCTACTGGTAAAGTTTCCTCAGGATCAGATGTTGTGCTCCTACAGCAGTCCTGTGGCTGTCATCTCTCCTGAGAGATTTTACAGTGCTCTGGTCTCTGCAGGGACGAGTCTGTCCCATGTCCAAACCACACAGCTAAAGATAAGCCTGAACTGAATGAACGTTTTATTTCCTGCCCACTGAAGCTTCATCACTATGCAGTCAAAACCAACAGATTTACATAATCAAAGAGACACCAATCAAGAAAAAACCAAACCAAAACAAACACCAAATTTTAAATCCCCAAAGGCATTCAACAAGGTTTACAAATCCTGATGCTATCGGAAAATTCTTACATGTTGGTCTGGATGTTAAAGCAAATTTATTTGATGGGTCTACCATCATGTCAAACCATCTCCAAATTTCAAAGTTAAAAAAATAAATTAATTCCACTCAAATCATAACTTTCTTTTAAAAGCCATTTTTTGTTTACACTGTCCAGAAGATTGATTCTGAAAAATGAAATATTCCTTCAGAGAAATACAGATATTTTTAAAGTGAAGTCAGCCTGCAAAAGCCAGTAAATATATAAAAGCAATTTAATTAATCAACCAACCAAGATACAAATTCTGTCACAATGTCTGACATGCGAGACAGACACTTGCTCTATTCTAGCACTATTAAGAAACAATTCCTTGTGAATATTCAGAGTGAAAAAAAAGGAATGGTAATGAAATACTCTCATCTAAGGAATCTGGATTGCACAGATATTGCTGTGTTCTATGTACAGAGGGAATTAAAAATTTTACCAATATTGAAAAGACAAAAGTAGTTTGAATTCAACTTGATATTGTTAAATGGTGAGTGCAAAACCACAGCTAGTTCTTATTTCTTTCTCTGATGAATAAGGGAGTATAAACACATGTCACGAAGTTATAAAAGTGGCCTACATAATATACCTGAGTGTGGGGGCTGTACAAAAGTCACTTGCCTACCTGTCATTTCTGTTTTAAGTGTTGTTCACATTGCAACTTCATCAAAACTGGAAAGTCTCCCCTGTACTATCTGATGTGTTTGGCAATCCCACAAATTTCTTCATAAGACAAGTCTATCTTACACCTATTAATGGATATATATCTTTTATACAGATATGACCAGTATAAAGATTGACACTGAAGGCTGGATTGTTTTGTTGGTTTTTTTTATAAACCTTCTCTTCAGCCAATTAATTAGCATTCATTAGAAATCTCTAATGAATACCGGGTCTCAGACGCTTTTTACATATTTTTTTCTCTTTCTAAATTGTATATTTAATTATTCCCACGCAAGATGTATCCAAATTTTTTAAGTAAAATAGAGGGTATCAAAAAGAAAACATCTACTCCAGAAAGAATACAAAGCTGACAAGTATAAAACATCCAAAAAAATACTCATATCACAATGGAAGATTAGAAGATTTTCTGGCTAAGTTTTAAAAACTGTTGTTTACTGAATCAAGAAAAATGTTTCAACATGTATCAACATTTTAGAAATTTCAAGTGATTTAGGTTACTGATAGAGAACTCAAGAAAAAAATATAGTATCCTGAGTTTTTAAAGTTGGTTTAAATAAATTATGAATGTTACCATACTAAGAAAGGTATTTACAGACCTTTGATAATTGTCTGGTAGCCATTATTTACACACCTGAAAACCAAGTCTCCAATCTACAAGTTAACATGCTCTAGCTATACACAAAAGTCTCACTAGGAAACATTTTAATTGATTTTACCCCCTACATAGGTGCTTTTGCATTTACTTAAGCTTTTCCCAGGGCAATAAAATGAAATCAGGAAGTTAATGTCTTGAATTGGGCCAGAGCAAGCCTCCAACTCACAAAATCAAATTGCTCTCCCTGCTCTCACAGCTCTGTTGTAGCTCTGCAGTACTCTTTGCCTGATATAAATGTCTCTTTCTACTGGCAATTTAATTCAATCACCTAGGCCCTTTTTACTGGAGCCTGAGAACCTTACCAAAGTCAAACAACTGAGTTTTCTCATTCAATTTATGTCTGTAAGAAAAGAATACTATCACCTCTTCAATTTCTTGGAGAGTTTATCAAAAGGGCATCAAACCAAATTTTATTTCTTGAACCCAAATTAGCTATTATCCTGAAGAGTGACAAAATATCCTTGAAAAGCTATCCTGCTTTGATAGGTTATGCACTTTCTAATATACATATGTCACACCATCATACTGCTGCTCTAGCTTTTTACTTTATCTTAGCAGACAATGTAATGTGACATTTATTTGTATTTGAGTGTTGAATGGCTTGCTAGGGTTACCTGTGTACCAGAATACACATCGCCCCTCATATTTTTAAAAATATTTTGGAAAAATGGGGAATAAAAGTTCTCTCACCATTAAAACATGACAATACATTAATTTAAAGATTTGAAAGTTGGTGATTGATTTAATCTGATTATGATTATAATCTATCATTAAATAGAAGTCACCACAAGACACCAAATAGTGAAACTTTATATCAAAGTGAACAACCAAGATCTTGTAAACATGAAATATTTGCTTCTATAGAGCATGATGGACCTTGGACAGAGGGTATAAGCCTCTGAATTTAACTGTTTTGAGAAGTCTGCACTCAATTTCATGCTGTCCCAGTCACAATGCTCACACTGCCTAGAGATAAGTCAAGCATGCAATGATTCATTTATTCTTTATTTTTTCTGCAACAAAGCAGCAAAATGGCTAATAAAATGCTATTAAATCCAGTCTGGCTAACACAGTGCAAAGAACTTGACATTTAGCAGTCATCATCCTGCTTACCAAAACCAGTCATTAGCTAAGGTAACACTGTGTACCAAGTAATATTTTTCCTTTTTCAGACCAGCCAGGCAATGAGCAGTCTGTTGTAATAAGTGATTTAAGGGGAAAGAATGCTGAAAGAAAATGTTTCCGAAAGATACAGGGAGTGGCAATTGAAAAGAGAATAAAAAAATCTGAAAGTTACAACAACAGATCACAACACAAAAAAGAGCAATGTCACAGGCAGCAAAACTGATTTGGAGTTAAATACCTTTGCTCATTGTTTTCCTTAGTGAAACTTAAAAACCAACTCAGCAAAAAAACCTAGAAGAGAACACTACATTGCACAAATTTTCACACTTTTTATTCTACAAACTTTCACATAGTTTCAAGAAACCCTGCCAGCCACTGCACAAACTCTTCAATGTCCTAATCTTTTCTTATCTTTGTAAATACAGATTAAACAAAAAGACATGAAGATGAGAAACCACATTAATCTGTCCTCTGTGCATCTTTCTCAAGATTTTAAGACTCTTTGTTATTTGTAATAAACATTAAATTTTCTGTTTAAAAGAATCACTTGACCCTCATTAGCAGCAGTAATAATGCCATACCAAAAAGAAATCAAATTTGGCAGCCTGATAAGCAAAGGGAGGAAAAGGAAACATTTGAGTCATTCCGTTCCAGCTCAGTCAGCTCTTGTTGCACCATCTCTATGGATTGTCTTGAAACCCTGCCCACATTTGCAATAAGAAAGCCTTTAAAGTTATTTTTGTTTTGGTTTGGTTTTTTTTCATTGAATCCAAATGGAAAAATTGGTAGACAATTTAGCTCATTTGTTTCCCTATATCTATCTATCCATCTATCTGTATACACACACATTATGTACAGCATGTGTATATATAAATATTCAGAAACACACATACACATAAGTACACATATTTAAAATATTAACTTCTTTTTATAGACAGACTTCATCAGAAAGACAAGCAACCATAAATGTTTAGATTGTGTGATACAGATTTTAAATATCACCTTTTAAAAGGATCTTTTCTGTAAGTGAAGTCTTATCCTATAAGGATGTAAACACTTTGGCTTGCTGGAAAGAGACTCGGCAAATGTCCATGACTGGGAAAAATAAGAAGCCTGGGGATTACTCATGCATACAAAGCTGTGCCTGAGTTCTTCAAGATGAGATCTAGAGTGTACAAAATACTGTAAACAAACTACAATAAGCTTTGAAAGTCTCAGAAATTTGAATCCAAAAATAAATAATTGAAAAAATACCACATTAAAACATGAATCAAGATGGATTAGAATTTAGTTGGTTTTTCAGTTGTTCAAAATAGAATTGGAGTCTCCAAACATTAATCTAGCATTTTCATTTTACCCATTACACACAGTAAAATATTCCTGTAAAGGCCATTTTATAATTAAAAAAGAATAAAATAATATGCAATTTTAAACATAATGCACTAATTCTCCTTTTTTTTTTTCATTTCCTCAATAGCTGTCTGCTATTTTTTCATAGCATAATAGCAATATTGATTTCTTCTATTATATTATGTTGGTTTCTTTCCACAGTTTCCTTCTATCTTCATGCCAAGCTCTGTTCTTTACTGGCTGTATTTCCTAATTTTCTTTTCTGCTAGACTTACAACCTTTCAATTTAAACTCAAGCTTACTTGCAAGGCAATCCATAAGCACATGTGACAGGCTTAACATTTATTTAACACCAAAATGACAAAGTTTTCTGCAGGCCAATGACATCTCCATGTCATCTCTTAATGAGCTCACCTGGGAGTTCATTAACTGATTATTTTCTTCACCTGGGAGAAAAATCAGTAGTGGCTACTCAGAAAGTGGAGGAGGTTAGAATATTTATTAATCATGTTTTTCTCTTAGGCATGTGTTTACCACCATTTTAGGTGAGACACTCCTCTCCCTCTGTTTCAGATCCAGACCCTCCTGATGAGGTAAGGATAGGCATCTCCCTGTTATTTTTCCACCAGCTGCCTTTGGGAATTAAGAGAGAAAGAATATATTTACTCATGTCCAAGCATCCATTTCCTACTCTTTCCAATACGTAATCTCATGTTTGTCTCTGCAACACAAAAATTTCTTATTCACTGTCCCTCATGCCCCTAAATTCCCCAAAGTAATGCTGAAAATTCATTTAACTCATCATTTTTTAATTATGTTGTTTGGGAAAATTGAGTAACAGCAGAGACACTGAAGCTCTCTGTTAAACAGAATCAGAAAGACAGAAAAATGTTTAAAACAGATTTTGAATAGGGGATGTAGACAACAGCACCACGCAAGCCACTGATCTGTATAATCCTTATAGCTTTCTACAACATTTCAGTAGAACAAACAAAAAACCTCATGCTGACAACAGTCCAAACTCCCAAAGCTTTGGGAATTAGAAGACAATCTTTTGATACAGCTATAAAGCAAATACTCCACAGTCCAGATGAGCATATGAAGAGATGTCTGCAGTAAATGGCAAATTTTTGTAGTTGGGAAAGGTCACCAGCAGAGTTTCACAGAGAGCTGTGCTGAGTTGGGCATTGTTCAGTTCATTCCTAAATGGAAGACTGATGAACCACAGAAAGAACAAAGTTTTGCTTATGATATTCATCTATTTTAACAGAGTCTACCTAGGAAGAACAGCAAAAAGACCTGTCAACAGTCCATGAATGGCTATTAAAATGCAGACCTGATGCATATATTAATATAAAATAATGTATGTGGAGAAAATCAAATTTTACAAATAAAATGGCAAGCCTAGAAGGGATCTTCACTACTTACAGACAAGAAGCTACCCTTGATTAGTCCATGAAACCATGAAACTAATTTGGTATTAGTCCAAATACCAAATTTGTCCACACAAATACTGGACAAAGTTACAATTCCCTCACCTCCAAACACAGCAGAATGGGAAAGCAACAGTCAGATGATGAGAGATTAATACCAACCATTCACTGAGAAGACTCTAAAAACAAAGGAATGGAGAGGCATAGGATCAAAGATCACAAAATCATGGCTGGCGTTGGAATGATAGAGAGGGACCAAGCACTCACTGTCTCTTCCAATAGAAGAAATGGGGAACACTTAAGTGAAGCTAACAACTTTCAGGCTTCAAACAGAGACAGCAATTTCCACCATGTAGTTTGTGTAGTAGTCCTTGTCACTGAAAGTTATAATGTAACTTAACAGCTAAATTAGTTGAAAAAAAGAGGTTAAACAATTTGTGGAGGAGAGATCCATCAAGAGCTACATAAATTATGGAAGTATCTTTAGTCTCAAAAATCCACATCTGCAAATTATTATAGGTATTAACAACTATATGCTGCTCTATACTGTCTATTGTTCATAAGCCGTGCTTTCCATCACCCTCAAAAAACAGACATCAGGACAAACAGGTCTTTGGATTTACTTATTAAAGGTATCTTTCTGTAAATAAACATATATTTATCATTTTAACATTCAAATGTTAAGTATTTACTGCTTAAAAATACATCTTAGTAAAACAAGATGAAAACAAGAAATTGTATTTATTCACTGTAATATATGACAATGTATTCCTCTGACGACAGTGTATTAAGTGTAAAGTAAGCTACTTGCAGTAAATGGTGGATATGATTTTGTTCCATATGTTTTCCCATTCTTCAGCAAAGAATTTGATGAGGGCTAACACAGTGCTGAGATGACAAAAATATCTTCCCACCAGTGAATCCGATCACTCAAAGCAAAGACTCGTTTGGGCCTTCTGTTGCAGCCCTCAGCAGCTTTTCCTCTGTCTCCCAGTAAATGTCAAACACTATCAGTGCTGTGCCCTTCTGCCCCCTGCTAATGACCAAACACATTCTGCAAGCTCTGCAAATGTCCCTTAACACACTCATGCCTTGGTCCTGGCTCATTCCATCAGCAGTCCAACCAGACTACCTGGGAATGGCTTCAGCAGGATTTACCTCCTACACACCCTCCACAGCTGCTTTGCTGGGGAGGATTGGTATCTTTTGCAATATCCACTTGATTTGTTGGGACTCAGGATGGGGCTTAATAGAGAGAAAACAACAACTTTTAGCAACAATTTACGCACTTTGAAAGCTAATTTTTTTTAATTGTTTATGACTTCTTTGCCTACTTTATGCAAGTAGTTTCTTTCTGCTGAAAATTCTATGAAAACATTCTCATCTGAAAAATACTTTAAACTCTGGTGTAGACAAATATCAACATCTACACACAGACTTTTAATCTCCTTTTATTGTAAACAGAAAACTAGTCAACACACTTAGGCTGGAGAAGGCACAAATAAATTAATAAACTGCCCAAACAGTAGCTAATTCATTCAGATGTCTAACCAGTGGTGCCTACTGTTGATTTAGATGCCCTGGGCTGAGAGCAAGCAGCTATGACACAGGCCCAATAGGGACCTAGTCTGAGGTCAGAAATTATTATTTCCAATAAAGGTGTCATAAAGGTGTCCCTTTTTGAGTGAGCTGAGTTCTGCTCCAGACACTATGAACTGTACTGGCTGAGTTGCTTCTTATTAGAAGGGAAATTCACAAACCAAATACAGATGTAAACTCCAGTGCATAGAGAATGCAGCTGGTTTAATCTCAAATTGAATTCTTTACTTGTGCATAAAATTTCTATTTTATGAAGGAATATGTAAGATAATTTTTATTGAAATAATCCTGTGCTTTATCCTCCCCCTGTTCTGTGTCATTCAAGCAAATCCTGGCACCTACTGCAGTTTGCTGCCCAGTCAGGAGTGCCAACAGCTGTGTCAGTACTAAGTTATTTGCAAACCCTTCAAGTAAATCTTCAGTATCTGTACTTCTTTTTTTAACATTAAGTATGTACAAATCCTTGCATCTTGAATAAAATCTTCTGGTGAGTTATCTTGTGACTAAGTCCTACATGCAAACTGATCCTTACCCATAAAGTGATCAAGTTTACTCACAGTCCACATTTTAGATTGCAATCCTTCACCCTTCACAGTGATGAGGTGTGTTTCTTTTGTCTTAATTTTAATCTACTGGAATTTTTCCAAAAGGGTTTCAAAGATCTAATAGAACACAAGGATCTTGTATCTTCAGATGAAAATGGGATGGTTGTTTGCAGGCTGAACATGCATAATTTCAAATAGCAGATCTGCAAACAAAAAGATTTCTGCTGTGACAGCCCAGAGACTCCTGCACTGACAGTCTCCATGCATATCTCCCATTTCATTTTCCTAAGCTTCTCTGCTAAGAGGTATAATGCTAGCACAAATCAACAATGAAATGTGAAATGTCATTACACTTCCATTACCTCTACCTCTTTAGTGATTCACATATTCTCAAATAGATGTGATTTGTGTCATTTAATGTTGTAGGTTTTTTATTTGTATTAAGACAGATACTCTTGGGAAGCCTCAATAATGGTTTTCACTGGCATTATGAACGTACATTAGATTCCACCAAAAGTTCTTATGGAGAGATGAAAAAATTACAAGTACTTCTTACTCAGCTGTCTAGAAAGTCACCATTGAATCGAATGACTAACACATCCCCTTTTCCCTTTGACAGCTACAGTACAAACCAGAAATTAAAATACATTGATAAATGAGTAAATAAAACCACACTCTAAACTATCCAATGTTGAGTATATGTTAGAATCATGTAACAAAAGCACTAAAATGCAACACAAACTGTTGCCTTCAATCTCATTTCAGAGCCTACCTTCAAAAGCTATTCAGCTGTAATGGCTGCAACTTAAGAAGTCCTATTAAAGTTTGATCACTTAAAATTATATTTATATGTTAAAAAGGTGTTTTATTCGTAGCAGACATGCAGGTGACCCAAAGTAATAATCACACAGCAAATACAGAATTACTTATTTCAAAATTAAATGTCCTCAATAATTTGCATGTCATTCTCAGTGCAAATCAAGACCACTTTCTTTCATGACAACAATTTTTGTTAATTTTTACCTTTTCTGCTATTAACAGAACATTAGTTTCTTTTCTTGTTCAGTCTGTTAGACTCAAGTGCAGTGAATACAATTTTGTTTGTACAGCTAGCAAGAAACAAGAGAGCAATGAGGTGATGCCAAGAAAAACTGTGAACAAATTTCAGTATTGGTCTGAGTATGTGTAGCTAGTCCTGTAGATGGATTTGGATTGTGTTTAGATACAAATAGTAACATATTGCATCGATATTCAAAGATCTTCTGTCACAATTATGAACACCACATACAAGAAATTGCTCTAGAACAGCAAAATTCCCTAAGAAGTATAAGACAGGATACAATTATGGGAGGAGGAGAGAGCAAGAGGAGATACCCAGAATTTTATATTCCTAAACAGTTTAAATGGTTTAATACAAATATGTTTGAGCAATTTCTATGAAAATAAGCACTCTGTATTTAGTCAGAGATTAAATTAAATTTCCATGATTGCATTTATGGCATTAAGTATTTTTCAAACCATTTTGTACATGGGTCTCCATTTCTAAGGAAAGTCAGCACAGGACTGGGATGTTGGCCCTAGTCCAAAAAGGTCCAAAATTGTCCCAGGTAAAAATGAAACCACATGCTCATGCAAGGCTCCCTGAGCTCTTTCAAAGCTGGCAGAATCCACCCTGCAGAAGCAATCTAAACCATGGTTCCGAGCCTGCAGCAGGGAAGTGCCAGAAAGTGGGAGGAGCAGGGGAGAGTGAGAAAATGTACAGCCAGAAGTAGCACTGGCAAGGTCAGTGACTAGTAATGTTATGAACAGTTTTCACAAGAGAGCCTGAGATTAGGAGTAGACATTTTTGATATGTGGGAGAAAACACTTGGCTGCACCATTGGTCTGGGCCCCATGCTGTTTTAATCCATGTAACAAATTATATGTGAAGTAGAGCAAAGTCAACTCGGCTTCCAAAATGGGGTGTTTTTCAGAAGCAGTATTCAGCAAAACACTTATAAACTAGGAAAAACTTAGGGCAATATTTTTTACATGATTACGTTGCACAGTCAATCCATATTGTAGGCAAAAAATAAAACAGATGAGAATGTGGAATTCATCAATGCCAGTAAAAATGGACTTAACCCATCAGAAATAGACTTTGCAGGATTTCCTAAATTTTTGTTTGAAAGGGGAAGGTGATAGATTTAAATGAATTTATTATTTTTAATTATCTATCAACACCATTACTAATGCAAATACATTTAATATACAGGCATCACTTGAAAGACAAACATTGAGAGTCAAACCAGAGATTAAATAACTGCTTACTTTCATGCTTAAAAAAAAAAAACTGCTCTTGAGTGTAGAAAGCCCTCTGTGGGTGATGGGCTACCTCTATGAAGTGCAGTGTATAACTACAGTTCATGTAAGTAAAAAACATGAGTGGTAATTCAGTGAGTACCTCAGACATGTAATAGTTATTCTGAAAGTACCCCCTACAGCTAAAACTAAGCAATTAATATAAAACAGGTAAGCTATTTATGTATGATTGACACCTTCAAACGTCTGATTATTAAATCAATTGTACCATTGTTCTTTGTCCCAAAGACTCATATTGCCCAACTATCCTCTGACTCAACTCCTTTCCATTCACAGCCCTTCAGCAGAACTGTAGCAGACGGTGTAACTGAGTATCTACAGATGTAATACTGCCTATTTTAATTGTAATAGTTCCCCAGCCAGTTGTCCAGAAAAGATAATACCCATTACTAGATGATAAGTAAGGTCAAGACTAGGTTTTGAAGAATGCTGGTGTTCCGCAGGCATATTTTGAAACCAACCAGCCTTCGTCAAGCTGAAAACGTATTTTTAACTTCTTTTGCATTACTTCTGCAGCATGGTAGCTTGCATTCTACCAGAATGATAATTCACATTTGGGATACTAGACAACTTGATACATTAGTGGAGTTGGACGAGTATAATGCTTGCATTGTTCACACATTCTCCTCTGACTCACTGCAAGAACATAAATACCCACCGTAAGGGGAGCTCCACCCCGCGAGGTTTAATCTAATATTTTCTGCTGTTGCAGACCCTTCTACCTTTAAGATGAAACCAAGCCATTAAGACTTGACTCCACACTCTAAGACTTTTTTTTTTTTTACATTTAAGATGATTCACAAAACTAGTTTTACACAGTTTCCTGTAATCTCAAGGCAAAAGGTGTTCTGTAAATGTACTTTGTTTCAAATGTAAGAAACATTAACCACCCACTTCCTGTACTGTTTCCTAAAAGGTTTACAAGTACTGCAAGACTAATCCAATTCTGCCAAAAGCCTGTGCTTCTTGCCAAAGAGGGACTCAGTTAATGCTAAATGACTGTACTCTTCACATTAAATAATACTTGGAAGCTGAAACACAGCAAGGCTTTATAGACCCCTTTTGAAAATATCTGACAAAGTCACAAGTTAATTTATGACAGGAGGCCCCGCAGAAAATTCCCAGGGCCAAGCTCTGCTCAGCTTCCACGGCTGCGTGTGTGTAAGGAAAGGGCAGGGCTGGTGCCAAGAGCTTTCTGAGCCCAAGTAACATATAAGCAGGTCAGTGGAACAAATCTGTTCCTCTTAGTAAGCCACGAAACAAAATAGTGAGTGATGTTCATTTGGAACTTTGCCTTTATTGCAGGGAAATATGCCCGGAAAGGTAACTGTTTCAGTCAAATCAATGCGAATTAAATGTCAATCATTGTCAATACTGAAATTTACACCAATGCAATCCCACCCAAAACAGTGATCAGAGGGACTTCAACTGACACATTTGTGCCTGAACAAAAAAACTGGTTATTAACTAATGTTCGCAAAGCCGTGCGGGAATCTGAGCCGGGTTAGTTTTCAGCAAGCCCAGGGTTTGGGTCCCGGTTTGCTCGTACATCCCAAACGTATCTAAGAACTGAGCAGAAAGTGCTACCTCTGTCCCTGTCGACCCCCCAGCCGCCTGAATATGCTTTTAAACAGGATACTAAGGAAGTACTGAGATCCTTCTAGGAACGACTATACTGGGACACAAGACCCGCACGCTAACCAGAACATCCACCTCGAAGAGCCCCGCAGAGCCGGGGGCACCGCTCCGTTCCCTGGACCCGGCGCCGCCCGAGCCGGGCAGAAGCGCGCCGGGCGCGGCCGGACCGCGGGGCCGAGCGGGCAGCGGGGCCGGGCCGGCGAGCGCAGCCCCGGAGCGGCGCAGGGACACCCGGGCCCCTCGGGCAGAGCCGCCGCCGCGGGTCCGGCCCCCTCCCCCGACCGCAGACAAAGAGCTGAGGCTCTGCCGCCACCCAGCCCGGTGCCTCTCGCCCCAGGTATCCATCCCCTCCTCCGCCTTCGCCTCTGCTCTGCCCTCCCTCCCTTCCTGCCTCCCTCCGCCCCCCTCCCTGCCCCGGGCCGCCGCGGCAGCCCCCGCCGGGTACTCACAGGATGGTGGTCTGCGGGGACACGGCGGGGACGCTCTCCAGCATCAGATGCATGCAGCGCACCGTGGTGCGGAAGCAGAGGCAGCGGCTGGGGCACCACACGCTCCCGCGCTGCGGCGGCGGCTGCGCGGCGGCGGCGGGGAAGAGCCCCCCACTGCGGAGCAGCAGCAGCAGCAGGCAGAGCCCGGGGGCGGCCGCCGCTTCGCACCGGGCCATGCTGCCGGGCGGAGGGCGAGGAGGAGGAGGAGGAAGAAGAGGAGAGGGGCTTCTGCAGATCCGCGTCGCGCCCGCTCCGCTCCCGGCTGCCGCTCGGGTCGGCGGCGGGGCGATCCCGTCCGCGGCGCGGGCTGGAGGAGGGGACGGCGGTGGGCCCGCCCCGGCCGGCGGAGGGATGGGCGGCCGCCCCGCGCGGGGCTCCGCGCCGCCCTGCGCACGCACCGCGGGCAGAGCCGCGCCGGGCACGGCTGCGGCCGGGGAACGCCCGGCAGCCCGGCTGCTGCTCCTCCGAGCTCGGGGGGAGAGCGTGAAGGCACCCTCTGAGCGGGACGGCAGCTTGCACCTCGGCAGAGGAGGGAAGGAAGGCAAAATGAGGGGACTAGAGAAGGGGAAAGAAAGGGTAAGGAGAGGAAAGGAGAACAGAAAGCAAAGAGGAAAAAGATGGGGGAAAAATAGATCAGGGAAAGAGAAACCCTTATGGGAAGAACCAAGTCCAACAAGGCAATTTCCATTCCTGCCCTAGTTTGAAAACCCACATACACAGCCTTTGGACTGTCCTCTGTGAGAGCTGCAGCTCTGACTGCTGAGCCAGGACAATGTGTTGGATTTGCCCTGAATTACTTTCTGGCGGTGGTTTTGGGTAAGTGGGTGCACAGGCAAGGAGGTATAAGAGGACCCACTAGACTGTCATGTAGAAGAACAATGGTTGCAGCCACAACTCACATGAACTTAACACTTTCTCAAAACAAATCTTGCCTGGAAACAAAAAAAACCTAGATTGCTTTTGAAATTTCTAACATTGCCCTAAATACTTTATCATTCTTACATGATGTCAGCCAGTCCTAAGCAGATCAATACCTTATCACAACCCTTTGCCTATCCCAGGTGAACACTGGCATATCATTTCTATGATGACAAACAGTGATCACAAGTAAGCTATTATGTCTAACAACAACACATTCTTCTATAAATTATGGATGTCAGCACACCCAGTTCCACCCCAGAAATAAGCCATGGCGCTTCTGCAGCATTGCCTGAATCTCTTTTTCTTCAAGAAACAGTGTAGAGGCCATTCTTGCCTAAAACTTAACTGTAGTAATTCATGGAAGAGATTGCTCAGAGAGGTTGTAGAATGTCCCTCACTGGAGATAACTGTCTGGATGCAATCCTGTTCCATGTGCTCTAGAACGACCCTGCCTCAGCTGGGAGTTTGGACCAGATTACTCATTGTAGTACCTTCCAACCTCATCCGCTCTGTGATTCTGTTATTCTGAATCTCACTGTGAAAATCTGTGTTTAGCCCATGAGTCTGGGGATTACTTTTGGACACTTTTTTTTTTCTTTTTTAACATCAAGTCAAATACCTCACCAAGAAAATCAGAGCATGGAAGTCTGCTGTGATGCTGGAAATCACAAATGAGCCCATAATTAAAATACACTGAGATGATTCATTATCTTTGACAATGTTTTCCGTGAGTCACTATGTCTCTCTCCATCTCTAAAGCAGCACAACTTCTCCTTCACCAGTCCACTGGTTAACTGAGAACCTGTGGGCTCAGTCTGTGTCTGGAGGTAAGGGAGGCTTACTGACTTGCCATCAGTATGATTACTGATTTTCTAGGGTGGTCAGAGACTCCTAGAAGAATCTTACCAGTTAGGTAGACTTCTAAATTGGGTGCATTTCTAAATACTCTTGCAGGGCTGAGCTTAGTCTTTTATTTCAATACACTAAGTTGCTCAGAAACTCATCCACATCAGCTGTTTTACAGCAGAAGATACCAGTCTGAAGTAGAAGAGAATTTACAGAATAAGCAGGTTAAAAAGTTCATCACCTCAATGTCAATTCAGCAAGAAGCTGCTATGTGTATCACCTCCTCTGCATTTGTGATCAGTGTTGGGATATAAGCATGTCTTAATCTGAAAATTAAATTTGTTTCCTAGTCCAGGAAAACCTCTAACGCTTTTGATCCACAAAGTGCAAATGTTGGCACAAGTTTTTGTTGCAGAAATGCTGCTCACATTAGAGCATCTTGGCAGCTGTAAATCTGTCATCCTGCACTGCCTGTACTGAAAGCAGCAGAACCTCTGAGGTTAGATAATTAAACACAGCAATATAGAGATAGCACCAAATTGGGATATTCATAGCATTTAGGAAAATATGATGACAGTTTACTTTGTGTAATTTTGGTGCTTTATGATGATTTTTTTTTTTCAGAAAAAAGTACATAGTTAAAATTATGTTTTCTGTACGAAATAAAAAGTGTTCTGAAAAGATTTTAACATTTGGGATCTTGATAGACTATTGTGCTATGCCTCAGAAGTATCTGTGCTATTACACCTGTAATTCTGATAGTGAGAATAAAAGTTCATAGACACTGTCACAGTCCTTAGGCAATTTAGATGTAATATGTACTATAGCATTTCTGCCATTTGTTACATGTAACTTCCAGGCTCTTGGTTAATATGTTATTGATGCCTCATAAGTCATTTAAGTTAGACTTTTTTCATGCCCTGTTGAATCCAGAACATGAGGTGTTATGTTTATAGTTGGACTCAATGATCTTAAAGGTGATATTTTCCTAAACAGTTCTGTAATTGTATGATTTTAATATTAATTTTATGCTATTCTAAATTGCTGGCAGGGAAGGTTTCTGATAAATAAAACTTCAAAATGGTTTTGATATATGTTTCTATTCTTAGCCAGTTTTTATAGAAGAATTTTTATAAAATGTGCAGGGTCATTTTTGTTGACCCTGCATATAAATATCCATGGGAAATTTGTCTTCTGTTTCCAATTTCTCTAGTTGAAGTGTTGACCTAACAGAAAAGAAAAAAAATATGCTGGAAATGAGATATGTTTCTTTCTGAATGCTAGCAGAAGTGATTACCTTATAGTTTGATATAGTGTAAATCTCCATTTGCTTTTAAAAGTTTCCTATCCATCTCACAAATTTTGTCAAATACTGCCACTTGCTGGTTTTATTCCATACCAGTAATTTAGATTCATAGATTTTGCTTTGGTGAGGTACTAAAAAACTTTCTAAAAGATCAAAGGGTTAGTACTCTTATCTTTTGTTTTTCTAAAAATTCAGGTATAAGAAATATATATACTCAAATCCTCTTCAATTTAGTTTATATCTCCATATTAATGTTCTATCTTTGGATATGAAATCAGGCATTCTAGACACTTCAATATATCTTCAGATATCTGACAGTAAAAATGCTTTGCATTGTCTCTAGTAGACACTGAATCATTACCTAGATCATTAATTAGAACCTTTTGGTCAATAATAACAGTAAGAGTTAACAGGGACAGATTGACAAAATCTTGAACAAATCACTATAGAAACTTATGTTTAAAGTGTTTTCATGATAATATACCAGCACAGGGATCTAAAGATTAAACACATATGATTGTTGATTTTTTAAAGGCAGAAACAAAACTCAAACTGGTTTTGAAATCATATAATCTTACCTTTTATTTCTATTCTATATGCAAAGTGAATGCTAGGGAGTAGCTGGATGGCATGTCAGCAATTGTGCTAAGTGCAATTATTAAAATTCATAAATTTATAAGCATTTCTCAACTATCCAGGAAAGCTTAGGGTGTACTCAGACACATCATTCTTGAAACAGCTTGTGCATCTTCACAGCCAGATCTGTCAGAGGCAATGTAACTTCTCTGACCATGGGCATTTGAGGGTTTATGATATCTGCTGGCACAGCAAAGGACATTGAGGATATTTTCTCCACATACTCACAAATTCTTCTTCGTCTCAGTTGGGATAGTAATGTTGATATCTTTAAAGTCTACCATCCTCCTTTCCTGAATATAATATGAATTTCTGGAGGAAATTATTCCTTCACTGGCTCCATCATAAAAGATGTTCTGTCCAATTTTTGACAAGAGTGTGCCTAGCTGTGGAATGTAATGGGTAACTATTTGCCTGGTGGTGACTTGCAGACACCTGAATGAGTGTTGCTGATTTCTTTATAATAATTCCTGTGACTGACAAAAAAAAGTAGGAGAAGCTTGTCTTCCAAGTTATCTTTGAATCTTCACTTCAACCAGTCTATCTGGTGCTAGTGAATGTGTTCAAGGAAAGATGCTTACTATATCTTAACTAAAACAGTACAACTTACATTTGCCACATATTTCTGTTCTTTCAGCCAATGCATTTTAATGTGTCCTCCCTTTCAAAGGGACAGTTTGTAACATGCAGGAAATGGACCTTGGCCCTTATCTGATATTTAGTAAAATAAACCATAAGCTTGTTTTTTTTTTACCAACAGTGCAATAGGGATCTGTTAGACCTAAATCCATTGGTTTGATTCCACACAACTCTCCCAGGTAACACAGTAGTGGTAAAACACTTACCAATCTGCACTGGCTAGTGAAGCCAGGCTTGAAAAGTAGATAGCACAGAGGATAACCTGTTTTTATCCTTCTGGCTTCTTAAACTATATGCTAAGAAAAAATACTAAATAAAATAAATAATATAAAGCCCTGCTTTGGCAAGCCACTTAAAATGCAGAGAAACATCACCAGCCAACATACAATGGATGAGTTTGCCTGTGATGATAAAGAAAAATAAGAAAACTCCCCTGAAGAGACTTTCCCAAAGGAAAATGTACTTGAACCAATGAGCTCCTGGTTTCCCACAGAGTAATTTTCCTTAATATCAGCATAGCGGGAAATTGGGTGTTATTAGTCTAATCCCTTGACTACACAGAGGAAATACCTCACCCAGAAGAGATTCCAGGCTATGATTTTTTCTGCAGCTGTGCCTGGAGGCCTCAGAGGATCAGAGCCACCAGCCACATGTTTACAATCATAAATAAAACCAAATGCCCTCACTGAAGACAGACAAATGCTGTGGGATTGTGCCCATTTCTCAGCTGGGTACTGGGCTGATCCTGGGCACCATAAGCCCCGGAGCCTGGCTCTTGGGGTGCTGGGACAATCTGGAAAGAGCAGAGCTGGTCCCTGGGAGAGGGAGCTGCTGTGGGGAAGGCCAAAAGCCCTGTGAGGGCAAACAGACCTGCTTTTAAACAAACTGCCATTTCCAGCCTGGCTTCAGCCCATCCCCATCCCCACAGCCCTGCCCACACATCCCAGGGCTGTGCCGGACACTGGTTCCCCCCAAGGGACTGATCCCTATGGGACTGATCCCAACCCCAGCCCAGGGCAGGTTGGCAGGAGGGACAGGCCCTAGCCACGGGCATACAAAATCCTAGGAAGAATCCTGGAGGCAGTGGTGAACAAATGCTGTTCAACTCTCTAGAGCAGTGGTAAATGTTTTCTGTTCTTAATTTTAAATGAATGAGCATAATTAGGAGAAACAGAGGCAGCAGATTGAAGGAAGACACTTTCCACCATAGCTGGTGCACATGAGGTCCTGACTGGAAGGACATAACCTATTCTGTCTTACCAGATCAAAGGGGATGACAAAAAGCTGGAAGAAGGAACACTGAGGTGCCCAATGGCCTTGAGTACATGGCCTGTGTGCATAGACTGAGGGATCTGGGCTTATTTCATCTGGTGAAGTTTGGTAAAGGTTGTGATCCAACAGCAACCTGTGACACTTGGAAGAGAAAGTACAAACATTGATAAAACAAAGCCATTTTTTGCAGTGGAGATGATATAATAGCAGTGATATAGGTGGAATGGTTGTAAATTGTGGTTTGAGAAATTTAGGTTAGATATTGTGTAAAAATATATTTTACTAGGATGGCAGTGTGGCACAGGCATGAGTTACTTGGTAATGCTAGTCTCTCTTTCTGAGAGACTCTCAAGATTTGATTAGACAAAGCCATGACTGCTATGAGAGATTGCTGGCACTAGCCCTTACCTCAGCAGGAGGCTGGCCAAGAGGTCTTCAGACATCCCCTCCAGGCATCATCTGTTTTTTTCATCACCTGACTTGCCCTTTGGCAATGACACCTCACTGTTAACAATGGCTGAGCCTGGTGGACCAGCTTGGGCAAGATGCCTCACAAGCTTAGAGGGTGAGTCATGAGCAACTTCACCAACATGACACAATCTGGGACAGGAATGGTCTGATCTATCATGATGAATAGATCAGACCAGTGAAATGCAACAGTTTGTCTGGAGCAAAATCAATTTATCATAGTTTGATTGCAGCAATAGTTTAACAAAGCTCTTTGGAAAATCAGAAGTAATGCAATACTTAACAGGACATTCAGAAGAATATATATTTTTCCATATAGATGTTTCTGTTTAAAAATAGAAATATGTAGTTTCTCAAAATTTCAGGTCAAATACCAAGGTACACCAAGAGGCAAGAGGGTGTATTCAGCTAGGTTGTCTGAGGTTGAGGCTATCAACAGACCTCCCTTAATTCATCCATGCTTTCCAGGCTGATCAAAGCCAATATAACTGTTCAGCTAGGGTGGGCCAGCTCAGTCCTGTTCTCTCCCTAAGGGCACTTTCAGTGTCCTCTAATTGCTCCCCGGATTGACTAATTGCTGTTTGATCTTCCTCCTCTAGTCACCTTTGATGTTCTGTTGTTTGTTACAGTCTCTGGTTAGAATTAAGTAATTTTAGAGAGTAAAACAGTCATGTGAACAGGAATGGAGACAAGTACTAAAAAGAGAACAAAACAAAACAATGTTCTTTGCCTAGGGCATTGTTACAAGAGCAGTGAAACTGGGGGGTCTTGATTTGTAACTCAGGTATCATGACCAAAATATCATGTTTGCAGCCATGCTCTTTCCTCTTGGCCCTTGAATTTATAATGACCTGCAAAGGCAGAAGAGCCATTCCACATGCAAGACTTACATAAGAGTAACGAAAACAGAGTATGCTAAATAAGCAAATGGAGAAAAAGTCCACTACTAAAACCTGTAGCAATGTGTGCACCTTTTGCATGCACATCAATGTAATGTACAATTCTCTTCAGTTGCACAGATAGTAATCTGATTCTCCAGGAGCCTTGCTGTACATGTTCCACTGGCCTCCACTCATCTGTTTGTCCCATCTCATCCACAAAATGGAAATTTGGCTGGTTCTCTCTTTTTGCATAACTTGGGGAAAGCATAATTTATTCCCACCCAGTTCTGACTGAAAGTAGCAATACCTTCGAAATATGAGTTAAGGCTCTATTATTTATCTTTATTATTTGAAACTTAGGTAGAAGAATTTCAGAAAATTATCAAATATTATATTTTTTTCTGCTGATTTTTCTGATTTTGTTTATTTTTCTTTCATTGTCAATTCTCATTCTATTCTCACTCTCATTTTTCTAGCAGAATAGCCAAACCAGCTCTTAGGTAGTAATAAGTTTGAAAGAGACAGGGTTGTTGTTTAATTTTTGATTGCTTTTTTTGTTGTTGTTGTTTCAAGAAAAAAGCAAAAGATTTGAAAACCCTAGTGCAATTAAGATGTCCTGCTCTGCAGAGAAACAGACCACAAGAGACCTTGTCCTCATTTACAAATATCTATTAAGAAACTGGCAGCTGGCAGGCATTTTAGTACAAAATACTAGCCTTTAAATGGAAAAAAAAATAAAATGCCTGTATCATTTGTAAAACCAACATGAACAACATTCTTCTAATATTTATTTGTAACTTTTTTTCAGAGGCACCAGAATTGAAAGGACACAGTCATTATTTTTCCATTTCCAACTTTATTTTTTCACCCTTCTTCATGCTTTCCCTATCCCTTCTCTTCAATGCACAAGACTTTTAGAACTTAGATTAAAAAACAAAACATTAGAAGGTGCTTGAGTGATTCTTAATTCCATTTCTATTTCTGAGTAATGGTGTTCATTTTATTTGACTCTTATAAATTTGTGTTATATAAATACCAGGAAAGGTGAACCCTGTGGCACAGAAGCACAAGGGTTGCTCCTTCGTGCGAATGCAGGGGCCTGGAGCAGTCAGTGTTTGAGAGACTTGGAGCAGACAGCTGGAGTTACTTCTCAGAGAGGGTTTGAGGAGCCAGGACTTAGCCAATGACACAGAAAGTTGTTGGTTTACTTGGAAGCAAGGACATGCTTGCAAGCAGCTCATGAGAACACCTGAAAAATCTTTTTACTTCTCTTCTAGTTGTTTAAAAAAACTAAACCCTAGTACTTTTGTTAAAAACCTGTCTTTTTCTGTGCTTAAAATAGTTTTGGTCTTTTGGAAAAGAATTACTAGGCAGATTCTTTTCAAAGCCAGCTCAGGCTTTGCCACAGTCACATTTTGCAGTCCTGCTCATTACAGTCTTACTTCCTCTTGACTGCAGTGAGATTTGGAGAAAGAACACTTGAAACATTTAAAACAGATCGTTTAATAGATAAGTACTGCTATGAATATATATGCTCCTATATGCTAGTATATAGTATTATGGGTGGCATGTATACTTTTTATTTTACCTTTTATCTATGTTTTATCTAAATTTACCATTTTTATTTTGCCTTTTATCTATGGGTTTGTTTGTCATGAATGTTTAACTGTGTATCAGATTCCTTAGAAAATAGTGGGGGAATTCAAATGGCAGTTCAAAAAAATCAAGGTAAAATCAAGGTTTATCCAGGGTTTTCAAAGGGAAGCATGTGAGAACAATGACTTCCCAAGGTGTTGATCATCTCTGTTCAGACAGCTGCTGATCATGCGTGGACAAGATGCACCATGGAATGGTTTTCATGATCCCTATCTTCAGATGAGATCACCTCCTGTGCAGTGCTAGCAGCCTCGCCTGAGTCAGCACATCCAATGAGAGGTGCAACCTTTGCCATGAATGTTGCTATCGCTTCGTGCTTATTTACCCACCTACCCTGAAAGATTCCCTTTTCATGCCAGTCAGTTCAAAATGGCTTATAATTATACAGTCCCAAAAGTTATGACTACAAAAACTTACCGGTTCTGCTGATACAGCAATATCTGGTTTTAGACATACCACATTTTGCTCTTGGTTTTAAGTATTTTGTATCAGCTGTCCTGCAGTAAATGCAATTTCTTAAAAAAGATCGTTTCTTTCTCTCTCCTGGAATGAATTATTCTTCCAGACAGTATGCTCCAGACCTTAGTCCTGGGATAGAAATTCAGTTTAAGTAATTTTCAGAAATTGTCCTCACATGTATTCTGATAACCATAGATGGTGCAAATGAGAAAGAGTGAAATAACTACAAGGGAATTTCAGAAGATAATTTTTTTGTAAAGGACCATATAACTAAGCAGGTGACAATCAGAGAAATTGGCACCTGATAGAAAGAAGTTTCTCCTGAATAGTCTTGAATTGGTTAAATTAGCTGCTATTACTGTTACCATGCTATTTTCCCGGGAGGAGCAGCAAAACTAGATTTTACTGTGAACTTTTCTTTTTTGTAGTTTTCCAAAAGTGTTAGTGATATAAAGATAAAATTCTTTTTTGGTCTGAGATGTATAGTGTAGAAAGGCTCTCAATTTTTTCTTAGGAAACAAAAAGTTTTGGTGTATCAGCATTTTTAATCAGGGATTAATTCTACATATGTATCTGGGAACACAGACATGACAGGTAAAGAGGTATCAAGTCATGTGTAGTCAGAAGAGCTGAAATATCTATTTTAGCAATAAAGGTTAGAACTTACTGATATCTGAGCAAGACCTTACTTCTGTCTAGGCCTGAACATGGTGGTGGAAGTGTTAACAATGATCTACTTAAATATGAATGTGCCTCACACAACTTGGGCATCTATCTGGACAGTCTCAGGGCTCCAAGGCTTGATTGTGGATTTTGTGAAGTGGCACACTTCACAATTAAGGATTATATGCACATGTACACATACTAGTCTTTCATGTTAATGTTACAAGAAAAAAGTGAAATCTTCAGCTTTATGCATGTAGAGAATAATCTCCTTAAAATGTCTTAAGCAAGGACAAGGTGGTCCTTGATCTCCAGAAAATGATCCAGAAAATGATCTCTGTCTGAAAATCTGTTTTCATTTTGCTAACATCCCCTTAATGTGTAAATCCAGTAATTACTTCCATTCTCTCATTATAAAGGCCATGGTCAGTGAAGAACTGAATAAAAGCAATTCCATATGTTATAAGGGTCTGTGAATAGCTCATTCTTTATAAGTTATATTATTTGCTAGCTGCATACTGCTCAGATACCATTGAATTTAACACATTTACTTCTATTAATTGAAGTAACAAACCAATTTAAAAATAACCACAGCCATCTCAGAATCACGACAAAAAAAAAAAAGGAAAAAACATACTGCCTCTTGAATTGTTCTTATTATAAGTAATGGCTGGGTATAAATTTATGCAGCACTTTCATAACAAATTACCACAGAAAAGGATCTAAACCAGAAGTGTTCTCTAAAGCATAGTTTGAAGCAATTAGTGCTGCTGTCACCCCAGTGAAGTCTCTGCTGCAGCTGCTGCTCTCCCCAAAGCTGCTGCAGGTATTGCTGCCTCTGGGACCACTCAGTGCCAGCAGCCCCACAGCTACGGGCGAGGGAATAGCAGGACAAACATCACCAGAGGAGCCAGAAGCAAGGGAAAGCCTCAAGTGAGGCTTGATCTGACAAGATCTGACAAAGAAGATAACCTAGCCTGAGGTTCTGTCCTTTAGGGGGATATTCACTTTCTTTAAGTGTCAAATGGAAGGTGGGTGCTTGAGCACAGTAACAGGTACCCACAAATCCAGGTCATTCGACATACAGCATGCTTCAGGGCTGAATAAAAAAGCTTCATCAGTCACCTCCACAGCACAGCTGGTTGCTCCGCAGACATATGCTCAATGTCAGTGTGTGCAGCCCTAATGTTTGGTGTGCAGTAGGACACAGAATGTTTTTTCAGTGAAGCAGTTTGACTTTTCAGACTTAAGAGTTTCTCATTTTCAGATCTCAAAAGCAAGACTCATCTAAAGCTAGTTTAAGGTTAAAGCTTCTCTCATTGGCAGCCTGAATCATGTAGCAAAAGTATCAAAACCTTTGGACAGGGCAGAGCCCAGGGCGTAATGCAAAAACAAGGAGTAAGTGCAAGTGTCAATAGGTGAATATCAGACAAACTGAATTACTTCTGAAAAGCACCCACTTGGCATGCCTGTGGCATCCTCTAGCTCCACTGTACCCTGCATTCTTTTCCTTATTGAAAGGGCTGTGCATTATCTCATCACAAGTGTTCCTATCTTTTTTTTGCTACTTGCTCCATTTTATGCCTGCATTTTTGATGGTCTGCTAGTCCTGTTTCTTTTGCTCCTTACTGACCATGTTTACTTGTTCTGCAGCTTCTTTTTTGTTTCTGTTTTGATCCTTTCCCAGACAGTTTGGCTAATCACGCTTTTTGGAGGCATTTGCAAGAGGAGTGATTTTCAATGTTCAGTCACTGAATCTGGAGAATCCCTAAATTATTCCTTATAATTCATGAGAGGTAGTGAAGAAAATCAAGCCTACTGTCAGCTGGGTTAACTGTTCTGCTTAGAGATCAATTTCAATCCATTGAAAAAAGTGTCTGTAATGAAAACTCTTCCTCTAGACTTAGATCTGGTTTTGTCCACAAAAAGTGCTGAATGAATAATTGATTGCACATGCTTCATTCCACATCTTCCCCACTGCTTTACAAGGAAGTAAAACCCTATATTTAGTAGTGACAAGACAGACCTCAAAGTTATTTGTGCACACAGTTTCTGACATAGTTTTTGTCTTTTTGGTACTACTGAGGTACATAATCCCATTACTGATTTTAAACAACAAAACCAGAAATGACCAAAGACAAGAAGATTGATCAGCACAGAATTGATATATTATACATAATGAACTTGATGATATGATGGACTAAATAGAAAGGCAAGGTTAGATATTACTTAGAGAGAATACCCATTTTTTTTATCCATTACAAAACTTGATAAAAATGTA